>NC_133142.1:41053060-42352227 GCF_048418815.1 Hemitrygon akajei | reverse complement strand
TGATGGGGAAGTCTAGGACAAGAGGGCACAGCCTCAGGATAGAGCAGCGTCCATTTAAAACAGAGATGCTGAGAAATTACTTTCACCAGATGGTGGTGAATTTGTGGAATTTATTACCACAGGCAGCTGTGGAGGCCAGGTCATTGGGTGCATTTGAGGCAGACCTTGATAGGTTCTTGGTTGGGCATGGCATCAAAGGATTATGGGGAGAAGGCCAGGGAGTGGGGTTGAGGAGGGGAATAAAGGATCAACTGTGATTGAATGCTGGAGCAGGCTTGATGGGCCAAATGGCCTAATTCTGCTCCTGCATCTTATGGTCTTATAACCTGCAAGCAAACACATGGTAGGAGGACTAAATACATTATTCCAGCACCTTCACAACCTACCTTAAGGGATTGGTCAAGCCCGAATGTTTTCTATAGGCCCAAAAATACTACAAAAAGAACACCAACTACACCACCACTGGTAGCTTTATCTCCTCCCACTGACTCAGGTACCTCATATAAAAAAAATCACAGAATCAATTCCCAACTCACTAGGGAACCTGCCTTCTTCCTCAACTCCTCCACTTTCACCAGCTGTCCAGTCAATTTCCCCCAGCAACCATCTGTAATCTTCCAATTGCTTCCTCATTCCCCACCCTCACTGTGGTCCTGGGCAGCTGTGTCCTCACCTGCCAATCCAGCCATCCATAAAGTGAGGAGAATGAAACATTTCCAACAGTGTTTAGGATTGAAACTAGGTTTATCAAGGAAACTCAGACTTCTTGTCCATCACTCCTCCATCTGTTCTGAAACCATTCCCCGATAAATGAGAAATACACCAGCTATAGACCTTCACTGTCAAATTCCTTTAAGGAAATCACACTCTCAGCAGTGGAAATCTGCAGGCAATACCATGTTATAGTTTGCTAATTGTTCATTGATATTATTGCATCCAGTGGTCACTTACAATTGTACATTTTTGCAAGTATTTAATCTGCCAATCATGTAGCAGCAACTCAATGCATAAAAGCATGCAGACATGGTCAAGAGGTTCAGTTGTTGTTCAGCACAAACACCAGAATGTGATCTAAGTGACTTCGACTGTGGAATGATTGTTGGTGTCAGACTGGGAGGCTTGAGTGTCTCAGAAACTGCAGATCTGTGATTGTCTTGCACAAGAGTCTCCAGAGTTTACCAAGAATGGAGCGTGAAGCAAAATAAAATCATCCAGTGAGCAGCATTTCTGTGGGCAAAAATGCTTCGTTAATGAGAGAGGTCAGAGGAGATGGGCCAGATTGGTTCAAGCTGACAGTAAGGCAACACTAACTCAAATAATCATGCACTACAACAGAGGTCTGCAGACAGAATGGCTGAATGCATAGCAAGTCAAACCTTAAAGTGGATGGGCTACAGCAGCAGAAGACCAGGAACATTCCTACAGTAATTAATACCGAGCGAACATTGATCAAGCTTTTATTGACTTGCTCAAATATCTTCTTACATGGCTTGATGTCAAATCGTACCATTCAGTGCTCTGCTGAGGTGCTTTTGAATGTTCTGTTCTGGCAAAGTTTGCTGTTGTTGAGAGTTCTGTGAGGTCGGCCTCTTCCTGTTATTTCAGAAAATTCCGAGGGAAGAGATATTTGCCATGGACACACTGACCAACATTACTTAGACTGTTACAGATACTGCTTCTCTTGATCTATCCTGAGAGGAGAAGCATGGCAGTTCCACTTGGTGCATGTGGGAGGCTCTCTGTATTCTCTCTGAATGTTTTGAAATGATTTTCCCAAAATAAAGACTGATGTGATACCCTAAAATAAAATCCAACAAATTGCAATGAACAGACGACTCATGGATAGGTGCCCTGTTAAATAGCACAGAAAGATTTCTGTGGCAGGGAGCTTGGCATTCAGTTCCATGTGTAAAGGAATCTGAGGATGTAACTCTTGTCTGTTGCTGGTAGGCAAAGGGGAACCATTTCAATATCACCCTCTAAAATTATACAAGCAGGGATACAATGCGGAGGCAAGTGCAAAGTACTACAGATACTGGAAATCTGAAATAAGAAGATAAATTTCAAAAAATTCTCATCAGTTCAGGCAGCATCTATGGAAAGAGAAACACAGTTGACAGAGCAGGTCAAAGATCCTTCTCAGAACTATACTGACAACAGGTCTTTGATCTGAATGCTAACGTACATTCAACACACACAAAATGCCAGAGGAACTCGACAGGCCAGGCAGCATCTACGGAAAAAAGTGCAGTCAACATTTCGGGCCGAGACCCTTTGGCAGGACTGGAGGAAGAAAGCTGAGGAGTAGATTCCCCCCAACTTTCAAATCTACTCCTCAGCATTTTTTTCCCAGTCCTGCTGAAGGGTTTCGGCCCGAAACGTCGCATGTACTTTTTTTCCCACAGATGCCGCCTGGCCTACTGAGTTCCTCCAGCATTTTGTGTTTTTTGTTTGGGTTTCCAGTATCTTCAGATTTTCTGATGTTTGCTAACATACACTCAGTGGCTACATTATCAGGTATGTTTGCTTGTCAATGCAAATATCTAATCAGTCAACCAATGGGCAGCTACTCAATGCATAAAAGCATGCAGACATGGTCAAGAGTTTCAGCTGTTGTTCAGACCAAACATCTGAATGGGGAAGGACTGTGATCTAACTGCCTTTGACTATGGAGCAACTATTTGTGATTTGTGCCAGACATGATGGTTCAAGTATCTCAGAAATTGCTGATCCCCTGGGATTTTCATGCACAACAGACTTTACAAAGGATGGTCCAAAAAAAAACACAAAAAACTCAGCAGCAGTCTGTTGCAAAAATGCCTCACAAATGAGAGAGGTCAAAGGAGAATGGCAAGACTGGTTCAAGTTGGCAGGAAGGCAACAGTAACTCAAATAAACATGGGCTACAACTGCAGTGTGCAGAAGAGCATCTCTAACCACACAACATATCAAACCTTGAAGTAGATGGACTGCAGCAACAGAAGACCACTCTGTGTTCCACTCCTGTACCTAGTCAGTTGAACACTGAATGTAATTTCTCATCTCCAGACGCTGCCTGGTTTGCTGAATATTTTCACACACGAAAGGGGAGTTTTTATTTCCATTTTGTTACAACTGTATTCCCACAGAAACTGAACGGAAGAGGATAAGATCCTGCTTGCTCAACTATTATTTTAATTCACACACTGAGCAACTTATTTCAAAGTTTCAGTGCTTCTGTTAAAATGACAACAATGAGTCAAATGCAAGTTCAGCTTTCATCCTCCTAATGTTGACACTGGCACTTGGATTCTTAGATAAACTAGTCTACGTTGGCACCAGTTCAAGCTCCCAGCAACCATTTGCATAATTGTAAATCAGTCAGCTACCTTTGCAGTCACAAGGAATGTAAATCTACAACTTCATTATATCTTGGGAAGAGGCACAATAATCTTTTTAGCATCCAAAATTTGTCAAACGCTTAAATTATTTAAACCATCTATTTCTACTTATGAGACATCTATCTGTTTGATCTCATCATTCAAAACTTACAGATTTCTTGCACAACCAGAAACAAAGCTTTTACGGCCCTAAATAAAAGGGTTTCCCAATTTCTGCGATACCAAAACCAATGGAAAAAGGTTCAACTGTCCCATCAATCAAATCAATTCAACCTTAAACATTCAAGGGCATACAGTTCTGGTTTCAGTAATATTGTATCATAACTTAAATACAGGAAGTTTGATATCATTCTTGTAATTCTGCTGCTCCCAAGGGGAATAATTCCTTCTTGAGGTATGATGGAGAGAAAATGCACAGTAAACAAAATTTAGTATGCAAACCTTTATATGCTGTACATATAACATAACTTCCATTATATTTGTTTTTCATCTATTACTAGTGATCCATTAGCTATTTTGATTATTTCTGTTTCGTCTGTATATGATTATTTCTGGTTACTCTGCATGCAATTAATCTGCCAATATGTGTTCCAATATCTCTTTGTTGCTTCGGGATACTCAGAAGGTTTTCTGTTTCTTTTTGACATCAAATTTCACACTTATGGTGGGCTTGGAGGCGGAGTTAAAATGGTGCTAATTGGCATCTCCTTTGCTTGCATCTTCCGAAACAGCTCTATTTCCATCTTTATTATCTTTATTTTTGTCTTTCAGGGTTCTTTTGAAGACCCTGACCATGATTTACACGCAGACTTCAGCTCTTTGCAGGAATGGGACCCGTTCTTAGGGTTTCAGGACCAGTCGTTCTTGATCGGCACGCCAGGGGTTCGGCCTGAGAGTCCATGTTCAAAAGCCTAAGATCTCAGGGCTCTGGAGACGGGCGGATTGAGGGTCGGTGTCACGGCAGGAGACTCGTGTGTCTTCAGCGAGGCCGGAAAACCTTTCGCTTTGGGCCCAAAGACCCGAGATCTTTACGATCTTTGGGCACAGAGCTCATAAAAAGCAATGAAAAAGACTTTTTTACATCGTAAACCAGCGGGTTGTTGTTATGCCTCCTGCTCTCTATGAAAATAGGGGACAGCGCCCTCTCCCTTATTAGGGAGAGAGAGAACCTGTGGTTTGCCAAAAGCAGTATGAAATGTGATTGTCTTTGGGGTAACTGCAAGGTCCGTGTCTTTGCTGTCGCCTAGCTCATGCTTGTGCTTGGTAGCGGGTGTGTTTATTTTTGCTGGGGGGGAGGGGGGATTGTTGCTTGCTGCCACTTACGTGAGGGGGGATGCTGGGGGGGAGACTTTGGGGTTCTCACGTTTAACTGTTGTTCATTCTTTGGGACACTTCTGTTTTTGTGGATGTTTGCAAAGAGAAAGCATTTCAGGGTATATATTGTATGCATTTCTCTGACATTAAATTGGACCTTTGAACCTTGAACTAAAACACAAGTGAATATGAAATAATTCACATTAACATATGCATTGAATGGGACATTATGTACTGCAGTGACAATGTCAAAAATGCTGATGCCCACAAGGAATCTTCATCAATCATACTTCTATCAATTTTGGATTATTTCTTTTTCTTTCTGGTTTCAACATAAAGTAAAGAAAGTTTTTCTGGTAACTGATGGAAAGGCAACTACTTACCTGAGTAATGGCAAATATCTGAATAATATCCAAAACTATACTAGCCACACAAGGCAAACCCAACAAAAAAACCAATGACATGGAAATACTTCTGAAAAACAATTTCAAATACAATGCTCTATAATCCAAAGACCTTCATGTCAGCCATCAAACAAATTCCCACTTTAACAGAATGATCAGTAAGAAGGTCTTCAGGATGGGAAATGAAGTTTAGATAGCTTGTAGGTACATTTCAATTTCTCCTTCCATATAACATATTTTCTACAAGTTATTTTTAAAATCATTGCAAATATGGAATGCCAGAAAAACCTACCTGTAAAATATATGAATGAAATAGTTTAGCTGATATCAATTTTCTCCGACAAGAGTTATTCAAAATTAGAATGATAGTTCAAGAAAAAGATGTGCACTTCATTGATTTTGATTACAATTCTCATTTGTTTCATCTGATGACTTTTTATTTCATTTCCACTGCTTTTCTGATAGACGGTGTTACCACATGGTCAATCAGTAAGGATATTTTCCAACGAGTTCCAATCCAACAGGTGACGTCACCTCCAGCCTTGGCAAAGATATCCAATCAAGGAAAGGTTACAAGGGCCATCTTCCTCATACAAGAGTTAAATCTGCAGGTGCTGGAAATCCGAGTAACACACAGTAAAGTCCTGCCGAAGGGTTTCGGCCTGAAATGTCAACTGTACTTTTTTCCATAGATGCTGCCTGACCTGCTGAGTTCCTCCTGGATTTTGTGTGTGTTACCAACTTCCACATGTTACTTAAGAGGGTGTGCTCATTGGTATCTGAAACATTTTGGAGGTTTCTACATTAGCAGCCAGGTGTCCGAACAGATAAAGTATTTGAGTAATATGGTAATATTATTATGTAATCTGTAACATGGTAGTTTTGCAGGGAGTGAGTGGGCTTTCACTATTCTATATCTTATTTGTGCTGGAATTGATACTAATATGGAAAATATCTTTTATTGATGTCAATGGATTGAGTTTTGGAAGCAGAATAATATGTGAATTTGCCACTATAGAATTCTTACTCTATTTCACATGTCAAAAATGTAATCAGCTAAGGACAACGTGATTGACAAGTAAAAGAGATAGGTAGGTTAAAATCACCAGTTACATAAATCAATAATTAAAAAACTAGTGTCAGTTTAATGACCACAAAACAGGAATTGTCATAAAACCCAAATAGTCATCTCATAATATTAGGGAAGGAAACCTATTCTTAACTAGTCAGACTTATATGAGACTCCAGAGCCACAAGATAGATTGGCTCTTACGTGTCCTATGAAATGATCTAGCAATGCACACAGTCATTTAAATGCAGTCAGAGAAGGGCAATAAATATTGGTCTTGTCAACAATACAGCTGAATAGAAATAAAACATTAAAATTCAGACTGAGTACTGTATATATCTAACATATCCATGAATATTTGCTGCACAATTCCTAAAATATGGTGAATCGCCCAAATAAGAGGTTAACTTATTTTAAAATCAATTCATTGTTATTAAAAAGTTTGCCATTGTTAATGGGATAATACAATTAGTTTTTACTGTCTGGAAGAACCTTGCTATTTGGCAAGTATCAGTCCATATTGCAAATGTCATCAAATTAATGCTCATCTTCTCACGTTGTTATATCAAATCATTGTCAAGAAATCTGAAACAAATTTCATCACTCAATTTATCTGTTTTGCAGACTCAGCTTGATTAGTTATTCTAAATAAAATGTTAACTGTTCCAAGCAATTGACTGGCTTTTCAATGTCAACCTTCCCAAATGTTACATCTAGTGCCAATTGTTCAGAGTATAAATGGTGGTAGATGAAAGTTTGGAGATTTGAATAACCATGTTGAGGAAAATGTAGACTTTTGGACTATGGCAACATAGAAATTAAATTACTACATTAGAAGCCAAAGGCTTGGACTAATGATCAAGAGATATGAGTTCAAATCCCACTACGGTGTCTGGAAAATTCTAACTTAGGTAATTAAGTAAGTCTAGAAAAAAAGGCTAGTATCAATAATAACCATTAAATTACTGGACTGTTGAAAAATTCCATCTGGTTCTCTGATTCCCTTCATGGTGGTAAATCTGCATAAAACTGAAATGTTTGCGATCGGAAAAGAAACAAAGAATTGAAAAATTTGGATCACTGTTAAAAAATAAGTTGCCCATTCAAAACTTGAGTGAGATAGATTTATTTTCCTTAAAGGACAGTGAGTCTTTGGAGTTTTCTTCTTCAAAGGGTGGTGAAAGTGGAGTCTATATATTTTTGAGACAGAGGTGAATCGATTTTTGAAAAACAAAGGGATGAAAGATTACCATGAACGACATACAGTAAGTGCAGAATTGAATTTACAATCAGATTAGCCACAATCTTATTAGTTAGTGCAGCTGGTTCATGGTGTAGCCATTCTGGTTCCTAATTCATTTGCTTATATCGGCAGATGCTGGCAATCCAAAACAACACACACAAAATGCTAGAGGAACTCAACAAGTCAGCCAGCATCTGTGGAAATGAATGAACAGTTGATGTTTCGGGCTGAGACTCCTCTTCAGAAATCAAAACAGTTAATGGTTTGTGTTGCTGACCTTTCATTAGAAATATCTAGACTTCCCAAAATCAACTCCAGACTCATAAAGGTGAATGAGTCTTAATTGGCCTCTGGTAAGGCCTAGCACACCATGTAATTCACGGTATATAGAGATTACCAATATCTAATCTAGCCACAACCTATGAAAAAATTAATAAGGGAAAGTAATGGATGCTATTCTTTTTAACCGTACTCATAAAATCTTTTGGAGTGATATCAATATAGGTAAATGTAGCTTTCACAAAACATCCTTGTTTTACACTTGCATTAATTGTGTGATGCGCAGTGTGTCCTTGTTTGGAGCTAGTCCAGGAAGCCTCAACTTCAATCATTGGTTTTTGTTGAGTTACCTGGCCAATTAAAACTGAAAGGACGCCATATGATTGATCATAATTTTTAGAATTCTTACAAAGACAGATGGCTAGTCAGTCTCCAGTAATCACAACTGCAATTGAATGTGGTACAAACTCTGTGAGGGCAGAAATAAATATCACTGTATTGTCAATGTCAAAAAGATACATGGGATTACTAAAATTTATATGAGAAATAATGCCAAGAGGATGGGCTGGACATTAGCCATTTTTTTCAGTGTTATACTCAGGAATAACTGCTGCTTTAAGCAGAAAGTGATGGAGAAAAATCCAATAAACAATAATTTTAACAGATTTAAATCTACTTCTATAAATGAAAGTGAAGTATAACAGATTCCATACATGTATGACAAATAATCCCCTGTGTTTAACCTCAGAGGTCACTCCTCTATGTGAACATCCATTCCCTCGTGCTGAGCTTTATTACTCTTTTCCCTGTGTCCTAATTATAATTCCTATCATCCTGTTGATACTCTGTGTCAGTGGTAAGCAGAAGATTGTACATTCAGACAAACCTATAATCCGGATTGAAACAGGTGCTGCACTATATTTCAGTTGCAACAGTAGAATACTTGTGCACACTCTAAGGTGAAGCTAAAGAACCCCTGGCAATGTTAGAAAAACTGTATGATACTTCTTTCCGTTGTCATGGTTTATATAACCAAGTGGCATTTTTATTAGCTACACCCGCTCGGTAATTTAAATATCTAATCAACCAATCATGTGGCAGCAACTCAATGCAGTAAAGCATGCAGACGTGGTCAAGTGGTTTATTTGTTGTACTGAAAAAACTTCAGAATGGGGAAGAAATGTGATCTAAGTGACTTTGACCGTGCAATGATTGTTCGTGCAAGACAGGGTGGTTTGAGTATCTCAGAAACCATTGATCTCCTGGGATTTTCAAGCACAACAGTCTCCAAAGTTTAAAAAAAATGGTGCAAAAAAACAAATAAAAATGTCCAGTGAGTGGGAGTTCTGTGGGTCAAAATGTCCTGTTAATGAAAAGTCAGTGGAGAATGGCCAATCTAGTTCAAACTGACAGTAAGGTGAATGTAACTCAAATAACAACAGTAGTGTGCAGAAGAGCATCTCTGAATGTAGAACATATCAAACATTGAAGTGGATGGGCTATGGCAGCAGAAGACCACAGACACTCAGTGGCCACTTTATTAGGTTCAGGAGATACTTAATAAAGTGCCCATTGATTGTATATGCTTCCACCAAAATCCAAAATCAAATGACCTTGCCACTTACTTTGTTGTTAATTAGAATCTTGCTGCCCACAGATACACTACCATGGTTCTCTGCACTACAATTCAAGACTGTACTCCAATGAGTCATTGCAATTCAAAACTGCTTCTTGGATTTTAATCACTTTGGAACTTATCAAATAATGCTTCATAAATGCGTGTTTTCTCAATTCTTTTAAGCAAGGCATATTTGCAAGTTAATTTTCCCTCTTTTGCTTTACACTGCTTCTTTGACATACTGGAAGATTGGTTCCCAAGCAACCAGTCAAAATTACTGCATTGAATAGAAGGATGTTAGCCCATGCTTAATGTAAGAATTCATGCTATCATTATGTAATGTTCAGCCATGCCCACTGTCTCACACGTACTGAATGATAAAACACTAGTGAGAACGCTTTGAATCAGTGACTCATTCTTCATGGCTTTTGAAAGAAAATCACTAAACCTTTATTTCTTCTTCTTCTGTGCACCTTTGTGTTTGTTTTTATTTGATAATTAACCGATTGCCCCTTTTCTTCACCTTCTTTTATTTACAAATCGATGCATACACTTTGCAATATATCAGTTGCTCAGGTCAGATATGAAGCTGTTTATTATTTAAGAATTATAGATAAGCATACAAAATAGCTTATATCAGTATCATATTTTCTCAGCTTTCTTTTCACAATGCACAACACACTTTATCTAAAAAATGATCATTATGTTTCAAGATCACTAGCAGCTTCTGCATTTATTGGCCATCTTTAAATATTCTTGAATATGTAAAGGGTAGCCATTTTCCTCTTTTGAAGGACATTATTGAAGCTGTTGGGTCCTCACAACAATATTGTGATCACCCAGAGTGAAAGGTCATTCACCTGAAACACTAAGTCTGTTTCTCTATCCACAAATGCAACCTAACCTGCTGAGTGATTCCTGCACTTTATTTCTTAGAATTAGTCTTTCTTTTTACAAATCTCAGATAACAAAATTTTAATTGCCCAATTGAGATTTGAATTTTGATCTCTCAACTGTCATTCTGAGCACGTAGATTACAAGTAATTTAACTGTTACAATTTAATCATCATGCCCTGAAAAAGGTAGTTGTTTTCCATTGAAATCATTTCCAAGGAAAAATGTCTCAAAGAATCCTAAAATGTGATATATGAATTGAAACAAACTCTCTTTAAGTTCATGCAACTTTAAATCCCATTATGCTACAGGCAAAAAGAAATTATTAGATGAAGGTCCCATGTGCTGCAAAGGGTATTCATGACTCAAACAATTTGATTTAAAAATCATAATTATAGTGAAACTGATATTACTTAAGGAATTAATCATCATTCCAATTGAAAATTGAAAAATGCCAATCCTTTGTGTAATTTAGTTGGAATTATTACAGAGATACTTCAAAAATGCTAATGTTGAATGACTTAATTATGAAGTAGAAACTCTGGGAATGGATTAATACTCAAGTCATATCGGTGTGATTTTAATTCCTATTTCCAAGCACTCAGTCACTGGAAAAAATTCTGTTCCGAAGGAATGTAATGAAATATTCTCTGTCAAAGATGTTAGTAAAATGGCTTTATCCTAATGGAAGCGGTTAATCAGTTTTGAAAGACTGCCACAATCCTGGTGGATTTTATAAAAGCCGATCTGCAGTGAACAATTTATTAAAAAGAGAGCTCAAAGAAGACTTTATTGGTGATTATGACTATGCATCACTTGCACCAGAATATGATACATCATACATTTGATGTGCAATAAAAATGTCACCGGAATAATGATTTCACATCAGTGCATTGAATCACATTCCTCTCTCAGATTATTTATGCATTTTCATCTCCAAAATAGTCACGATTATTTTGGCAATGGCATTTGATTTCTTTGAATTAGCCACATGGAACCTGACAGGTTTTTACCCTACTCCAGAAATCTGAGAGTTAGAGTTTAGTCAGCATCCCATTTCAATAGCAAGGATCAAGGGGTTCGATAAGGAGCCATTAAGCTTTCAGATAATAATACAAAAATTTGTGATCCAATGTACTTTCATCTTGGAATGAATATGATGCACAAAAATGCAAAAACCTCACAAAGTAGTTCATCTCTTTTTCAGTAAAGCAAAATTTTGGCAAGCTTTCTGAAGCTCAGCTAATAGATATGAGGAATATCCAATGTCCAGACAATCCACTCTATGTTCCGTATCCAATCATGAGTATGTTAGAGCTTAATTTAGTGCTCAATGAGAAAGAGGAGGAAATTCAATCACATCTCCTTATTCCATTGCTATCAGTAATTCATCTATGGTATGAAAATTTAGACAAATCTGCAAATGCTGAAAAACTCAAATAAAAGCAAATACTATATGAACATGCAGCAGTTCAGGCAATGGCTGTGGAGAAAGAAAATAGGTAATGAACAGTCAGCGTTTCAGGCCGAGACCCTTTGTCAGGACTGGATCGTCCTGATGAAGGGTCTCGGCCTGAAACGTTGACTGTTCGTTTCCACGGATGCTGCCCGACCTGCTGAGTTCCTCCAGCGTGTTGTACGTGTTGATTTGACCCCAGCATCTGCAGCGTACTTTGTATTAAGAAAATAGGTAACATGTTAAGTCTATGACTCTTCATCAGAACTGAATATTGAAGGGTCTCAGACTTGAAATATCAAGTGCTACTTTTCCCACAGGTGTCACCTGACCAGCTAAGTTCTTCCACTTCTTTCTCTTTTTGTTTCTGCAGGTATGTGTGTGAGCAGAATTGTCTTTATCCTCAGTGAGCTCATCAGTCCAACAATATGAAAGCAGTTACTATCAAGGCTCTTGCATGTATTATAAATGTGTAGGAAAATTAGGCCTGGCAATCAGCAACAGGTAGGGCAATATGGTATAATAGCATCAGTTCAAAGAGAAGTAAATGAAGAAATGAAGCCTGTTTGAATGAGATGATCTACAGTGATCCATTTCTATGGCTAAATGTCATAAAGCAGCACTTCCTCCTGTTAATTGATGAGAGTCAAAAACCAAAAAGATTATGCATTAACAACTGACAGATAATGAATATTTCAATCTCCAGTGTGATTCTTCAGAAAATGAATCAGCCAACTTAAACACATATTAATAATGGAAAAGAAACAAGGGAAAGAATTAGAATTAATCTTGAAAGTAGTACAATGTGTTTGAATTCTCAAAAATGAAGCCATGGGATATGCAAATGTTAAAGGAGAATATCCAGCTCACTTTACTATTCTGATTCCTTGAAAACATTGTTCCAGTTAGTCCTGGCCCATTGCTGTTGTCTAATCTGACTGCACACCACCAAAAATGTTCACCATGAGATAACCCTGGGCCCTACAAAATATTTTTTTTCTGCATTCACCCAATTCCCATTTGAAAATTACATTTAATTCTACATTGATCATTACAATTCCTTTGTAAGACAATACATTCTTTAGAAATCATAAGCACCATCAAACGCTGTTTTGAAATTGTCATTGACCGAGATGCAGTAGATTTTATGTCTTCCACATTTTCACTACAGTGCTTTTGGGAAATCCTGACCCAACAGCATTTTGGCATAACTTCATTCTCAGACCACCACAGCAGTTTAATAAAGGGGGTCATCTCCTTTTCAAGGACAGCTTGGGATGGTAACGAAAGCTGAACATGTAACACTCACATCCAATAAATAATTTTAAATAAATTTTAAATATATTGCACATTATTTAGAAACCTCCCATATAACCAATTCTTCCTCTTACTCTGTCTCCATGAGGGGAAGTTTGTACAGTTCATATGCACAAGGTCTACTAACTGGTTCTTCAGCTGGTGTGTAACACTTGCTCAATTAACTTCAGTGAAACTCAAAGCTTTATGAATATAAAGTTGGTTTCCTTTCCAGATAATACACAACAATATTTTGAATATTACAATAACATATGGACTAGGAATCAGAAAATTAAACTAACTCAGTAAGTTCAAATTGTACTAGTTAAAATGAAAGGAATATCAAGTAACAGATGCTTTTCAAAATTATAATACGCTTGTAATTCTGAAATATATACAAGATATAATGATCAAATTAAAGAAAATGTATTTTGTATTAATATCTGAAAGAGAGTTTATCACCATTTGCAAAACATTTACTGTATATGGACAATCTCAAAATGAAATGTACATATTCTGTCTTGCTAGCTATGCCGACTAACCCCACAACAAAATGTAACCTGGAAACCATTTAAGTCTTCCAGATTACAAATTTACAGAGAAACAATAAACATAAGTGTGACATGTCCTACAGGAGATGTGGCTCTATTTATACTGTGACTACTGTCATTACTATACAAATGGCTTATGTGTAGCCTTTTTCTTTCCATATACTGAGCTTGACCTCTGTACGTGCATCAGTTTTTTGTATGTGTTCTACCTATATATCAAATTGAGTCAAAATCATAATGATGTCTAATTACAGATAATGGACACTTAGATAAATCCATTAGCATCATGCTATGATGCAATGACAAGCAACTTAGTTTATAAAGATGCTCTTCAAAAAAGGCATGTAGTGAACCAAGCATAAACCAATTTACCTAATGAGAATCGTTCAGGTTCAAATGTTGACTTGAATTGGCCAAACAAAGAGAAAACCTTGGCATCAAAAGTTTGCTCCAGGCCTAGATTCAGATGAACCCAATACTTGAATCCAATTCTTCTCAAGCCCTTTTTGAGCTCTGTAACCAAATGCCTTCAGACCAATGCAAACCAACTTAGATCAAACCACTCAAATGCTCAGGAAAACTTGGTCAGCTCAGTAGATTCATCTGGCATATGCTGAAATGCCAAGCTTATTCGGCTAAGTAAATGAATGAAAGTGAATAGTTAAGCAATGAGTTGCACTATTCAGTAATAGGTGAAAAAGAATCCCAGTTGGGAGTCAGCAACTTCCTTTATACTGCAGGTTCCAAATCCATTGACTTTTCCATTGGAATACCCATGTAAATCCCATATAAATTGAGTACAGCAAACAAAACACTATAGATAAGTTTTATTCTAAAAAGCAGTTCTAATTTTTTTGAAATAAAATGTTGCTGCAACAGACTGGCACTCAGCGAGCTGTATGAGGAGAGAACATGCCTTCATTTCACCAAGATCTTTAGAGCGTCTTTAAACAAACTCATCATCAGGAAACATGGACTACTGGGTACAGTTCTTCCCTTCTGTCATTGGATTTTTGAACGATCCATAAACCCATGAACACTGCTTCTTCATTCCATTTTGATCATACTATTTATTTTTGTAATTTGTAGTACTTTTATGCCTTTGTTCAAAGTTGTAAATAATATTTATCAAATTTATATTTGTACTCTACCGCTGACACAAAACAATAACTTTCACATCATATAAGTTAGTGATAATAAATCTGATTCTGATCTGGGACAACAGAACTTCCTGATACTTTAATTAATCCATGTGGAAAGAAATTCCTCTAGCAAGGGATGACAATTCTTTATTCCTAACCAAACTATAATTCACTGATCAGCCAAGTCCACTTGAGCACATAATACCTATGTCTGAGTGTGAACCATCTGAAACTTGAAAAGCACCAAGTAGCTGGAGCTGAACATTAGTATCTAAATATGGATATAACCTCCCGTCTGAAACAGATGGACATCATACTTCTGTTCTTGCAGAACCATCTGAGAGTTAAATCTGCTGAACCTTGTGTAACACTTACCCAAAAGGCTGGTATATGTCTAGGGGAAAAGGAGATCCAGCCACACACCAACCCACCTCCCGTACACGCAGGTGCTGTGAGAATCGAGTTTATGCCTCGTGCCGCCCACCGTATCAACTTCACACCAAATACCGTTATGAAATACACTTTATAGAGTTTACTAACATTAACTAAAGAAGTATTAGGCAATACAATATATATATATACAAGGAAAGAAAAAAACAAAAGGCGCCAACTTATCAAAGTTCAGTCAGTGTAGTGCACATCGTAGGAGCTCAATCAACGAATCATCCGACAGCCACGTCGTCACCCCTGGGACCACCCCGGTGCGCCCATCGCGGTGGTCCTATGAGCCGTCCAGCGCCCATCCACCTTCCTCGTCCGTCTCTCCTCCCGACTCTCCTCACACCCCAAGCCCGCGCAACCCCTCCCCCAAGTTCCCAGCCTCACAAAACACAATAACATTTCCCATTGATTAACAAATGAATACAATTACCATATCAGCCATTCTAAAGTGAAACAACGGCGAGAGAAACATTTAACAGACAAAGAAACATTCCTACTCGTAAACCAAAGAAGCCCTTTTTAGTAACATTAACAGGACATTGTACACTTGTTTATCATGTACCCCTGATTTTCAGTTGCTAGCTTCCCTTCATGCTACAAAGCCTTTGCTATTTCTTATGAGAAACTCTTAACTAATTTGTCTTTATTTACTAACTTAGAGATATGGCCCTTCAAGCCGCACAAACCCAATGACTTCTGACAACCCTAGTTTAACCCCAATCTAACCATGGGACAATTTATAATGAACAATTAACCTACCCGGTTTGTTTTTGGTCTGTGGTTTATATCAGCGAGGCAACAATAATTGTCATCCCTAGTTGTCCCACAGAACCAGTTTCATATGTAAGCTAGTACTAGGCATATGTTCTCTTGCTTGAAGCAAATTGGTGATTCCTGTTGGAAGTTAATGGCATTAGGCAGACTTCATTGGCAATTTATGATTCAGTTTCACAAATAGTCAGGCAAGCCTCGACTATGATTAATTCAGCACAGCGATTCTCTCATCATATTAGTAATATTCTTGTCAAGTTTAAAGAAAAAGAAACCCTAAGGGTGTTGGTTCGCTGTAACACTTCAGTGTATTGATTGAAATGACTATTTAGCACTTCATCAAGGAAAATGAGATATCTTTAAAGAAACATCATGAAGAATTAGATTAACATATGCCATAAAGCAGTATGTACAGACCAATCAATTAAAAATTTATATTTTTAAAATTGCAAGCGAAGTAAGGAGGTAAAATTTGAAATGTGAACCAGAAAAATAAATATGCAGCAAACCCACTATGTAATGAACAATTAATCAGATGAAGAGAGTGAGAAACAAAAATGGACAAAGAAATAAGTATAGGTGTTTTTGAAGAAAACAATAGTAATTTGATTGTGATGGAATTCTGCATGTTCTTTCTAAATGCATGAACTAAAATGAAGCAAATGAGCAGCTTTATTCTATATCTCTCACGATGTTATAAGCAACTGCTCCAAAGCTAGTGGTCGTGGTCAGTGTCATTAAGGTACAAGGTATAGAGAGAGTGACCCGATGATCTAACAAGAGACCTGAGTTTCTGTATACTTCATGCAATAGCATGCCCTCCCTGTATCTTACATCACAGATATTTTCCAGAAATCTATAGAAATAGATTACCGATCTATCAGCTTTCCCACTTAACCGCTGAAAGTAGAGACTGAATGCTATGGTTTTACTCTGTGAATTACACTAGACAATTCCAACATGAAACTCTTTTGGTGAAATCATAGGGTGGAGTGATTTCTGTAGAACTTCCCTTACACATGTCAACACAACCCACTGCTCTCTTCCCATGCACACCTTCTAATGAGTCAGGCTGTATGATCATCAGGATAAAAGCCTAAAGCCTGCAAAATTTTTCTGATCCTTATCTGAGAAAGCACGAGGACACATACAGCTCATGATTGCCTATATAAGATAATAAGATATAGGAACAGAGCTAGGCCATTCAGGCCATTTATTCCGTTCCAGTATTCAAACACACACAGTTAATATTTTTAACATCATCTTTCCGCCTTTTCCTTGTAACCTTTAACCTCCTTATCAATCAATAACCTGTCAATCTCTGCCTTCAATACACCAATCACTCAGCCTCTACTGTTCTCTGTGGCAATTAAATCTATAGTTTCACTACCTCTTGGCTGAAGAAATTTCTCCTCATCTCAGTTTTAAAAGGGAATTCTATTTTTCTGAGGATATGCCCTCAGATCCTAAACTCTGCTATGACTGGAAACATTCTGTCTATGTCCACTCTATCCAGGCCTTTTAGTATTTGGTAAGTATAAATGACATCTCCCCTCATCCTTCTGAACTTTGTTGAGTAGCGGCCCAGAAACATCTAATGCTCCTCATGTATTAAACCTTTCATTTCTGGGAGCATTCTTCTGGACCCTCTCTAGGAACATCACATCTTTCCACAGATCTGGGGCTCAAAATTGCTTATTATATTCCATTTGTGTTATGACTAAAGCTTTACTAAAGCCTCAGCATTACATCCTTGCTTTATTTTCTAATCCTCTCAAAATAAATGCTACCATTGCATTTGCTCTCTTTATTACCAACTCAACTTGCAAGTTAAACTTGATGAAATCCTGAAGTAAGATTTTTTTGCCCTTTTACATCTCCAATTTTTGAATTTTCATAAAATGTAGAAAATAGACTACCCCTTTTACTCTTACTACCAAAGTACATAACCGTATATTTCTCTACACTGTATTCCATCAGCTACTTCTTTGTCCACTCTCCTAACCTGTCCAAGCTTTCTGGAACATTATCTGCTCTGCCATCTATCCTGGTATCATCTGCAAACTTGGCTACAATGCCATCAGTTTCTTTCATCCAGATTATAGATGTATAAAGTGAAAAATTGCAGACTGAATACTGATCCCTGCTTAACTCCACTAGCCACTGGCATCCTACCTGAAAAGGTCCATGTAACCTGATTTTCTAACTTCTACTAGTCAGCCCATCTTCTGACTGTGCTAGTACCTTGCCCCTGTCACAGGGTTTCCCGATCTTCTTTATGGCATAGACCCTTACCATTAACCGAGTGGTCCATTGTCCAGGGAACACCTGCTCTAACACAATGGGCTCCTATTTTGTTTAGTAGTCTGGCCTAATAAGGAACCTCCACAAATTTACCAGAAATAGCCAGTTGCTGAACTATCAGCCTCCGCCTCTCCATCTTCAGCAAAGTAATGGACGGTGTTGACACAAAACTATCATGCAACAATTGCTCACTAATAACCTACTTATTTCTGGTTATTTTGTGTTCAGCACAATTACACAGCTTTAGTCCTCTTAAAATCCTGCTCAAAATATGAACAAAGGGTTCCAGGGGCTCAATGAGAATGACTAACCCTCTCTTTGTAGCAATGCTTATTCAGATCAGGCAGCTTTCATAGCTGGTCTGTAAAGTTCTGAGAGAAGCTTTTCAATGACTAGATTCATATCTAGTACCGAAGAAGATAGTTCTGGTAGATGAGGAACAGTATCTTAATACCAGGGCACCTGTGAAGAGATGTTACAGGCAGTGTGCTAAGCCCTACTATCTTCAGGTGTTTCATTACTGACCTTCCCTTCATCATGAAGTTGGATATGCAGACCATTGTTGATGAATATATAGTGTTCCATTCTCAACTCTGAAAGAAACCAAACAAACTGTGTCCATGTGAAACAAGGTCTGGTAAAATCCAGGCTTGGCTAAAAATTACAAGCTATATTTGTGTCACAAAAGCACTTGGCATGACCAACACCAACACAGATAATCTAATCACATGCCTTTGACATTAAATAGAATTACTGCCAATAATTCCCATGGTCAATATCCCGGAAATCGCCTTTGACTAGAAAAATGATCTGGTCAGAGGCTAGATCATGAACTGAGGTACGGATAGCGTTCATCCATTTGCTAATCCTGAACTCCAGTATCTGTAGAAAGTAAAGAGATCTGCATGTATTGAAAGTCAGGTACTGGTACATCACTGGATTCACATTTGAGCCCATCTGTAGAGAAATGACTTGCTAAAGAGAGAGTCTAAATGCACCTCATATCTGACCCTTATCATTAGACCCAGCATGTGTCCAGTGACACTAGCTATTACTATAGGATCTATAACCCTGTAGAAAAATATAATAAATGATTAACTTATTTTAATTTCTGTTGAGATTTTAAATCATTTTACAATGTTTTAATGTGGTTTACTAAACATCATATATTTAGCTATTTTATTTTATTTTTAAATCATTTGAATCCTTTTGAATAACTTTTGAATGTTTCTGGTGATCAGAGACATTTTAAAACATCTTCAAAGCCTTCAACAGTGATTCCACAAGTTGTGCCGTAGGGTATGCTGACTGATGCCTATTGATTGCTCAGACTTCACTCTACTTAGTAGGACACCTACTATCTACTCATTGAGTAGATATGGCTGGATATGAGCTCTTTCATGTCTGTGCTGAGCATCAACCACACTAATCCTATATTAATCCAATTTTTAAAATATTCCCCACACATTCTCGTTAATTCTCCCACCCCCCGCCATCCCTGAAGATCACTTTGACTAGCCCCAATATTTGGGAAAGTTAGATGGGGACCATAGGGTGATGTTGGGTCTGAGCACTAGAGCAGGATGATCAGGTCCATTCTATGGCACGACTCTCTTGATTATTCCCCTCGGCCTTTCTGGGTAGAAATCAGAACAGTAATGGAATACTCTTCATTTACCTTAGTGTGTACTCCAACCAGACTCAAAGGATTAATGCCATCCAGGAATGCATAGTCCACTAAATCAAATCTTCAGTCAGAGAATTTTAACTCTTTGATTAAGATACAAATCTTCAATTCCAATGGTCCGTACTATTAATGCTATTCATCTCCTGCCATACAAAGACAAATGGATAAAAAATGGATTCAAAAATATGCTTCTATTAGTAAAAGTAATATGAATCTGAAGGATTTTCATTAAAAACTGCCATTTTAAGTCAGTTTGACTAATGTGCGATCCTGAATCTAGTGACTTGTAAAATGGTCTGGAAAAGTACTCAAAGGAAATTAGGTATAAGTATTATATTTTGGATGCCATAAAAGAAAGATTTCCATAGATGCACACAGCATCTTGGTTGCTGTGTTCTTCCCTCATTCACAGAATGCATGTAACATTGGAATTGGAACCATTTATTGTCTATCCCTAATTTCCCCCAACTTGAAGAGGTAGTTAAGAACCATGACTCATTAGACAACCCGAAGTGACACACAGCTTACAATAAGAAAGCCTGGCAGATTCCCTTCCCAGAAAGGAATTGGTTAACCAGATGAGTTTTATAATGGCAATCGGATAGGTTCATGGTTAGTATTAGTAAAAGCTTCTTATTATTTCAAGATTTACTTAATTACTTTAACTTAGTGTCACAATTTCTCTGGACATGTTTGAACTCATGTCCTTGGATCAATGGCCCAGGCCTCCAGGTGTTGATCTTATGGTCTAACAACCATTGTACCCTGTGATTAAAAAAAAGATGCAGTGTAGCAGCTCCAAGGCTTGATTCACAATACTTCTCAAACCCAATTAGGACTTAACAAGTTTCTTCTATTTTCTCCAAGTTGTATCAAAGGGCATTGTAACAAAATGCAGCCTGACATGCTGAGTATCTCTCATATTTTCTGTTTTTATTACAGAGTTCTAACATCTGCTGATGTTATTTTGATTTTCACCATTTGCAACTGCTCTATATAAATTTACTACTTGATTAGTCTAGGTATGCTTTTTGCTCATATTGATCACTGAAATTATCATTGAATATGAGATTCTGGGAGGGTGAACATAAATAAGACATTTCTCACCAATATAGAATGAATATGCTTGATGTATTTTCAAAGGAAATTGATGACATAGAAGATGTTCATCATTACAACAAACAGATTTGAAAACTGTTCTTAATGCCTCATTTAGAAAACATGTGCCTTTGAGAAATCAAGTCATCTGGTAGTGAGATGGGTTGTGGGATGGTGTCCGTGGGGCACCTCACTTCCACAAAATGAAGCTGCAGTAGCAAAGTAAAAGCAGTGGCCCCACCACTCCCCTCACCCATCGACAGACCTGGCTACTGGGTGTTCCAGGCACATTGTATAAAATGGAAAGGACAAGAGTCTTTTGCAACAACTTCTTTGGACTCAAAGGACAAAATGACAAGAAAGTGCAGGAAAGCTTTAGTGCAAAGTATACACAGTGAGGCACTTGTCTGGCTGGGTTGCAAACACAAGTCATTCTCAGAAATTAATGAAAATATTGGTGTATGCTATAACTTTTGCCCTGGCCCAGAATCTATTAGAATTCTGACCCTCTACTTACATCAGAGCAGGTTATACCTAGTTGCCCCATTTTTGAAACAATATCTCATTTTTATGAGAGATTTAACACTCATTACTTAAGAAACTAACCAAAAAGATGATTGAACAACAGTTTACACTCAGAAAGGTAGGCTGAAGTGGGGGCTCCTAGATTTCCTAAGAGAAATGCAAAAATTCATCAGCCTTGCAATGTCATTGCAAGCTGTGTCCAACAGAAGTCATCCCAATTTAAGGAAACCATCTCAAGGCAGCCAAAGGGAAGTTGCATAAAAATGCTGACGCAGAGATTGGAGAGCACATGGGGAAGGGGGATGGAATGATGATCTGAGTCAGTAGCTGACATGCCCTAGTGAAGTTCAAAGCCTTAAATTGCCCAATTACATGTCAAGGTGAAGAATGATCAGAGTGGCAGTATTCACAAAGGAATGCACTAAAAAACATAACATTCAAAGTTGAAATGATGAGGAACTAAGGAAAATGATTGTGAAATATTTTCACTGAGTTAGCAGACACTTTAATAATACATCAACATCAAAATGGGAATGTTCAACAAAGGTTGTAAATTGCACCTTTGAAATCCTGTTTATATTGTTAAAGATGAGAATGGTAGGACATGAATATTATACAAAAATATTCAGCCCAATTTTTCAGTTGCTGTGATTCCCAATATGATCACTCCTGTGGTCTACAAGTTAAATAATTTTAGTGAACAATTTCTATATTTTTAAAAAACTGGTACTAATAAATTAAATACTTGTTTTTCAATCTCATAATCAATTAACCGCCCAGTTTCTCCCACTAAACCAGCTGTCATCCCACCAGAATACACAAGCTCTTGGAAAGCAAAAGTGACAGACATTGGAAATCCAAATTAAAACAAAAACACTAAACTAAAAGTTCGGAAGGAAGATCCATCAACATGAAATTGCTTGGAGTCATAGAATACTACAGCACAGAAACAGGCCCTTTGACCAACACGTCTGTGCAATCATTTGACCAACATGTCTGTGCAATCTATTATTCTGTCTAGTCCCATTGCCCTGACCTCCATACCTGTCTCATTCACTTATCCAAATCTCTCTTAAATGTTGAAATTGAAACTGCACCCACCACACCTGATGGCAGCTCATACCATACTCTCACCACCCTCTGAGTGAAGAAGCTCTCACGTTCTTCTTAAACATTTCACCTTTCACTCTCAAGCCATGATCTCTAGTTCTAGTCTTATCAAACCTTAGTGGAAAAAGCCTGCTTGCATTTACCTCATCTATACCCCTCATAATTTTGTATACCTCTATCATATCTCCTCTCATTCTCCTTGATCTAGAGAAAAATATTTCTCCCTGATCTGTAGAGAATTTCCAGGATATTTTGCGTTTATTCGAGGGCAGTTCTTCCAAAGATTTTTCTATCATAAGCTATCTGATTGGCCAACCAGCAGCCTTCCATCTGACTGGGAGATTGCAATAAACACTAGAAAAAGATTTTGCTTCTGACTTCCTAGTAATGTTGTATTTCCTAAATATAGACAGATGCCCTTCACTCTTTGCTGTGCTGTAAAAATTACAGCTTTAGTCTTGTTTCTTTGTGCTAGCATAAGAAGGGCTTAAAGCAAAATGAGACACGGGGTTAAAATTCTTTTTCAGGAAAGGACAAAAATGTATATTGTTGTTGATGTTATATCTCCGAGGCTTGATATGAGCTGTAATTTGGTTTCTTAGACAACGATTCTACATGTTGCTGACTCTAGGTCCCACATGAGACCTTAATGTTGCTGACTCTCATTCTCACTATAAAAATAAATTTGGATGATACAGCTAATGTCATCAGTCAATGCAGGAAGGTAGAAATACAAGATTAAAAAATATATACTACAGAAAATATTATGGACCTGCAAAAAAATTAACTCTTTCCTTTTCTTCAAAAATTCAGACAGGGAAACAGAGAAGGCATTGACGCAATTTGAGAGGAGACTAAATTAAGAGCTAACTTAATCCAGCCATAGTTGATTGAGGCAAGGCAGAGATGGAAATGAATTTCAACTCTTTGAATTTGTCACATTAAGTTTCCCTATGAGGCAGTATTTGTGATATTCTGGCATGAGTTACTATCATAAACTATGTTCAGTGATGGATCAGACAGAAATGTAACAGGGATTAGTGAGTAATTATACCAGGGAAATGTAGTGACAGAATTTATTCAACCATAAGACATAGGATTGTTACAAGTATCACCTCTAGTAATAATGATCAGGGAGGCACAGAGAGAATCTGTAATTACCGATAAGTATCTTTATTGTCTCAATAGAAGAACACGTGAACTTACACAAATGAATATCTCTGTGCACACCTACTATGCTTTCCTGACCTGCCATGAACAGTCAAAGAACAAAAAATATAATACCAGTTATAAAGGAGTTTCTGCTGGTTGTCACGTGTTCCTCATAGTCCCATTTCAAATCTCCACATGTCCGTGGAGCACCTCACATCCACAAACATGAGCATCCTATTGAGTCATCACTGCATTGTATGTGAAAACCTCTGCTTTTACACTTATTTCTTACCAATTCAAATATTGCATTCCAGTGTCATTGGCTGTCACTTGCTGGGAAGAAGCAATAAATGGATGCTGGCCTGGAGCAGAGCCAATAAAGAGGTGTTAAAGGTGAGACACATTAACACCTTTTTATTGGCTCTGCTCCAGGCCAGCATCCATTTATTGCTTCTTCCAAGCAAGTGACAATTAGCAATTTAGAGCTCTTTGTTCTCAATCAGTAACCAGTTTGAATCACACAGACCCCAACATTCACAAATCTGCATGTTGTACCCAACCAAAGAACACCTCACAAATGACTTCTTATTTGGAAATGATCACTAGTTCAGCAGATTACCTGAGGCATCATTGTGTTTACTTTAAAACACTGATCAATCAAAGTGACATTATTTAACATTTCTGTGGGAAACAAGACTGCCTCTCCTACCTGCTGCTTTGTTGTGGTATATATTTGAAGAAGTAAAGAGGAAGGAATACGGAATCATAAAGGTGAAAGCCCACACAAAAGTATCCTCTGAGGGGAATAAGAAAGCTGATGAATCAGTGAACAAGGTGCTTTAAATGGGCAGGAATGGCAACTGCAGAATGGGGAGATCGGAAGACAGAAGGAACAAAAGGTTAAAGTTTTGGATTTAACAGAGAAGAAGAAGAAAGCTAAAGAATTAAAAAATATATAAGGAGCAGGGTCAGAAATGCACAAAGAGATCAAGGGTATACATGATAAGGATAGAATGGTCCTGCATGAAGGGAAGTTTGTGGTCCCAGAGGGAGGAAGAAATCAGATGATCTATGGGAACCATGATCTATGGGGACACCAAAGAGACAAAAGCACTCTATGTGTATAAGAAAAGCTTATTATTTACAGGTACGATATACAATAAACAATTGTCATAAGTACTGAAACCGCAAATGTCCTGTAAGGCTATTACAAATGTACAGACTGTCAGAACGTATGACTGATCCAGGTAGAAAACATTCTGGGTGGCTAACTACATACCACAGCTACTATTTCTGCTGCCCTGTGCATTCATAGTGTTATAACCTTCCTGGTTATCTTTATCCTCTACATATATACTTCACCCAGTTCTCCTCTCACCCACCTGTACTAATGAGGAGCCATTTACAAAAGTTTCAAAATAGGATTTTTTCCTTTGTGTTTTCCCTTTGTTTGTGCCTTTATTCTCCAATATTGTTTTCTAATCTCCTTCTACCTTCCCCCTTATTAATTTGATACAAATGGTCCATTGGGATCATTTGCTATCATATACTTATACCCGTGTGGCTCTCCAGTACAATAAACATTATCGGCAACAAAGATAGTAACTTTGATACCTTTTACAGCTGCATCACAACCCTTCAGTGCCAAGGCTGATTGACCAAGACATTTTAATTTGAATATCCAGCAGTAGCTAGATAAATGCTGAAATGCTGTTTGGACTTGTCCAATATTCAAATTGAACTTCTATTTTCACTTTACATTACAGAACACTGATTGCTTCAAAACTATTTTTCCAAAGGTATCTCAAACTCAAAATCAATATGTCAAAAGTCTTGAGCAACACAATTTATATTCTGCAAAATGAAAGGGTTTTGTTAATAAAAGCTACTTTTAGATTGCTCCACAAACTTTCCAACCTTGTCAAAATGTTAAATTCGAATTCCAAATTTAACTGATCACCAATGAGCAATTTCCTTGAATGTCCATTTCCCTTTGAAATGTGGACATCTCATATTTGGAATAGAGATCCATGTTTCCATCTTAACTTAGATTACACATGGCCAGTGTGGAATATGGGTTCCCCTTAAATCAATTCCATGGAAAACAAAAAAAAAACAGAAACCAAAACACAAACAAGACAAAACTAAAAAAAAATCCATGCTTGCACCGTTCTTCTGTCAGGACCTTTCAAAAGTAACTATAAAACTTGAAATAATCAGTTAATTACTACCATGAAAAACTTCCACCACATTTTCTAAAGAACCAAGGAAGAGAGAACAAAACTGCTGGGTGAGGGCCCTTGACACACGCATTCTCTTTCAAATGTGGATGCACTTTACAGACTTGAAACATGTAAACCATTTCCAGTTTAAACCATTTCAGAAAATATCTTGTTCCAAAGAGTTAAACAGTTACCACAAAAAATTCATGTAACTCTAGATTCAGCTAGTGGCTTGATCTAGGGGAAGACAGCCCCTGACCCGGCCAAACTTAAGAAATCTTGTTTGGGTGGATGCTGCATGATGTGTTCCTTTGTTACAAATCAGTACCACAAAATAACAAACAGTACACAATATGTGATTAAACAACTGAGCTTTATAATTCTTAGTTTGACTATATGGTTAGTAAAGAAACAAAAAAAGGAAAAGGGCCCATTCGCATGAAACAGTCTAATGCGCAACGTTGGAGCTCACAGTTCCTTCCATTTATTCCCCGTCGACCTCCTCCAAGCATAGCCAACCCTCGGACTCTTGCTCTAAGTCCACTCCCATCTGGCGGTCTACCAACTCCTTCCATTCATGTCTTCTCTCTTCATCTCTCCCCTTCGAAAGATGGCAAAATCCCTTCTCTTAGACCCATAAGAAAGAACAACATGCTTCTCATTGGATGACACACATTCCAAAGCTCCCGTTATCTTTAGTCATAACCCAAATATTGCTGCTGTAGAGAAACCATTACATTAGCGGTGAAGCCTTGCAGTGTGTTACTTTCAGTTACAATTCGATAACATTGAGGAAGTGTGTTGCTCCAAGACTTTAAAACAAAGAAATGTTGGGGGTTATCCATGATGCACAAGTAAACAATTTTGATTAGATTAGATTAGATTCAACTTTATCGTCATTGTGCCAAGTACAGATACAAAGCCAATGAAATGCAGTTAGCATCTAACCAGAAGTGCAAAAGAATAGTGTTATTTACAAAACAACTGTGAATAAAAAGTGCTACAGCACACAAATATAGAAGTACTGAGACAGTACAATATGGGTGCAATACTGTTTAGCACTGTGATGTCAGGTTCAGCAGGGTTACAGCCTCAGGGAAGAAGCTCTTCCTGAGCCTGCTGGTGTGGGAGCAGAGGCTCCTGTAGCACCTACCGGATGGGAGGACAGTAAAAAGTCCATGGGTAGGGTGAGATGCATCCTTGATAATGCTTTTTACCCTGCCCAGGCAGCGTTTATGGTAGATGTTCTCAATGGTGGGCAATTGGATGCCGATAATCTGCTGGGCAGTTTTCAAAACCCGCTAGAGTGCTTTGCAGTCTGATACGGGACAATTGTCATACCACACTGAGATGCAGTTGGTGAGTATGCACACAATGGTACAGTGGTAAAAGTCAGTCAGTATCCTGGGACAGAGGTGAGCTTTCTTGATGGTCGTCAGGAAATAAAGGTGCTGTGGCGCCTTTTGATCAGGATGGAGGAGTTCAGGGACCAGGTGAGATCATCGGAAATGTGGACACCAAGGAATCTGAAGCTTGATACATGCTCCACTACAGCTCCGTTAATGTAGATGGGTGCATGAGTGTGGCTCCTAGCATGCCTGAAGTCCACAATGATCTCCTTGGTCTTCTGGGTGTTAAGGGTCAGGTTGTTGTCGGCACACCACGCAGCCCAGTACTGGACCTTTTAAGCATGAAATCCCCACATTAACAAAAACACTAACATATTCTGACCCTTCTATAACCCCATTCTCTGATTTTTGTTAGGATTTAAAGTATATAAACTGTCAGCAGTACAGTTCTGAGCATAATGACCCATATGTTGACATCAGAAACAGCAGATTTGAGTGCTGTACTGCCCCTGACGATAGCTTCCTTGAATGGGCAAAGGCACATTTCCGTACTATGCTACATCCCTTCTACGATCTCTCTGCTGGCTTCTGTTCTGATCTGCATTTCTCCACATGATATTCTGTGTATTTTTTTAAAGGAAAAACACTTAAGATGCCTCTGGAATATTTCTAAAGCTAAAATCTAGCTCCCGTACTTCCTTTTCCCATGCTTTAATCATGCCTCATTATGTGTAGGACTGCTGGGATCTTCCACAAACAGCCAAATAAGAGAAATACCAGTTAAAAAAGAGTTTCTGTTGCTCACCACATGCTCCTTGTAGTCCCATTCTGAATCTCCACGTGTCCGCAGGGAACATCGCACCAACCAAGGTGAGACTCCTACTGAGTTATCGCTGTGCTGTATGTGAAAACTTCTGCTTTCATACTCATTTCTTACCAATTCAAATATTGCATTCTAGTAAGTCACGTGTCTGACCTTTAACACTGTTTTATTGGCTCTGCTCCAGGTTAGCCTCCATTTATTGCCCTCTTCTCAGCAGCAGACAATTGGTAATTTATGGTTCTTTATTCTCAATCAGCAACCAGCTTGAATCAAACAGACCAGACACAGACTTCAAAGGTTTGGATATATTATATCCAACCATAGAACACCTCACAAATATCTTCTTATTTGGAAATGACCCCTAGTTCAGCAGATTACCTGAGGCATTATTGGGCCTACTTTAAAACACTGATCAAGCCAAGAGACATTAGCTCACAAAATGGAGTCTCTTCATAAAATGGCAGTCTCCATCTCCTCCCTCAGAGCCAGAACAAAGGCAATTAGTCCATCTCCTTCTGTTGTCCTTGATTCATGCAAATTCACAGATTTGTACACCGTAGTTCTTTCTGACCTACAGGATCAGAGTCAGGTGGCTATCTGACCCATCCAATCTGCTCTGCCATTCCATCATGTCTGATTCTTTTTCCCTCTCAACCACTTTCTCCTGCCTTCTTCACATAAACTTTGACATCCTTACTAATCAAGAACCCATGTCTTAAATATATGCAGTGACTTGGGCTCCGCAGATGTCTGTGGCAAAGAATTCCACAATTTCACCACCCCCGGTTAAAGAAATTCCTCCTTATCTCTATTCTAAAGGAACATCCTTCTATTGTGAAGTTGTACCCTCTCACCCTAGCTGTCCTACTAATGGAAGCATCCATTAACAAAGTTAACAAATTTCACGACAGATGCTGGTGATAATAAACCTGATTCTGATTCTCTCCACATCTACTCTATGTAGGTTATTCAATATTCAGTAGGTTTCAATGATCTCCCACACATTCTTCAAAACTCCAGTAAGTTCAGTCCCAGAACATTCAAACCCTTTCATTCCCAGAATTATTCTTGTAAACTTCCTCTGGATCTTCAGGCTATCCTTAGATATTGGGACCTAAAACTACTCACAAATCTGCAATTGTTCTATATTTTGAGTGAGCCTAGTATATCAGTTATCTGATTTGTGGCTCAAGATACGCTTAACATTATGTGGAAAGGTTGCATACAATTAGGATAGCCCAATATATATACTCAATCTCTCAGTTATCCATCAAATTCCACCACTCCTCTACCCAAATGAGTATTTGCAAATATCGCTTTGTGCATCAGTGCTGAGCTTTGGAAAGGTAATACAATGAGGTTTGATGCTAACCAAGAAGTACTCCACAAATCAGGTATCTACTCCTTGAAAGAACAGGAAAAGAACTCCCCTGATCCTCACTTTCTACTCCACCAGTCTTTTCATTCAACTGACCATCTTTCACAATTTCTATCATGTCCAATTAGATTCCATCACATATTCCAGGTACATTTTCTTTCCCTGTCTGAGCATTTCAAATACGTAATTCCTTTCATGACTCCCTGGTCCATTCTTCACTACCAACCACTCCTATTTTTATGGTACTTTCCAATACAACTGCAGAGGATGCACAAGTTGTTTTTTTTAATTGTTTCCCTTCCCACCATCAATCTCTTCAGGTAAATCTCTTCACTCACATTTTTTCCAGTCGAATGTGATGCTTATGGTGTGTTCTCCTCTGCACTGGAGAAACCAAATGTGCATTGTGGAGCACCCGCATTCAATCCTCAGAGGTTTCAGTCGTCTGATGTTTTAATTATCTATTCCACTTCCATTCTGATCTATCGGTCTGTTGTCACCTGTGCTGGGTTCTCTTGAGGAACAGCAACTCATCTTCCTTCTGGGCATGTTTCAGCCTTTGATATTGAATCAGCAATTCCAGACAACTCACTCTCCCTCTTTGAACCAGAGCTGCCAATGTAGGTGACACGTTTGTAATATTAACTCAATCTTTTCTCTCTCTGCCTACATTGCCTAATCTGCTGAGAATTTTTCAAAGGTATGATGTTCACAGCTTACAGCTTGCCCTTGTTAGTTTTCTCGCTCTTTAATTTGTTCATTAACTGAACAGGCATCTTCAATGACAGTTTAGTACCATGGTGGCTCAGATTTCATCTTACTAAAGATATCCCTGTTGTCAAATCCACGCATCCCCTGCAACTTAAACAGTCCTTCCAGGTGAGGCAATGCTTCGCCTGCAGTGAGGCCTCCTCTACAGTAGTGAGCCTGGCACAGATTTGGGAACCGTTCCATTGAGCCCCTTCACTCTGTCTGCTTCAGCAGCCAGGGTGTCCTGGTGGCTGCCTGTTTTAATTCAACTTACCATTCGTACACCAACTTGTCTGTCCATGGCCACAATGAGGCCAAATACAGGTTGGAGGAGCAAATCCTCATATTCTGTATGGACAGCTTCCAACATGATGGTGTGAACATCGATTTCTCTGATTTCCAGTAATCCTTCGTCTCTGTTCCCCATAATTTTGTTCCCCCCCCCCCCATTCTGGTGGCCCTCTCACCTGTTCTGATGACACAGAGGTTGGAGGTGTTGTGGATAGTGTGGAGGACTGTCAGAGGTTATAGCGGGACATTGATAGAATGCAAAACTGGGCTGAGAAGTGGCAGATGGAGTTCAACACAGATAAGTGTGAGGCGGTTCATTTTGGCAGGACAAATATGATGGCAGGATATAGCATTAATGGTAAGACTCTTGGCAGTGTGGAGGTTCAGAGGGACCTTGGGGTCCAAGTCCATAGGACGCTCAAAGCAGCTGCACAGGTTGACTCTGGTTAAGAAAGCATATGGTGCATTGGCCTTCATCAATCATGGGATTGACTTTAAGAGCCAAGAGGTAATGTTGCAGCTATATAGGACCCTGGTCAGACCCCACTTGGAGTACTGTGCTCAGTTCTGGTCGCCTCACTACAGAAAGGATGTGGAAACCATAGAAAGGGTGCAAAGGACATTTACAAGCATGTTGCCTGGATTGGGGAGATGCCTTATGAGAATAGGTTGACTGAACTTGGAGCAACGGAGGATGAAAGGTGACCTGATAGAGGTGTAAAAGATGAGAGGCATTGATTGTGCGGATAGTCAGAGGCTTTTTCCCAGGGCTGAAATGGCTAACATGAGTGGGCACAGTTTTAAGGTGCTGGGGAGTAGGTTCAGAGGAGATGTCAGGAGTACATTTTTTTACACAGAGAGTGGTGAGTGCGTGGAATGGGCTGCCGGCGATGGTGGTGGAGGTAGATACGATAGGGTATTTTAAGACACTCCTGGACAGGTGCATGGAGCTCAGAAAAATAGAGGGCTATTGGTAACCCTAGATAATTTCTAAGGTAAGGACATGCTCGGCACAGCTTTGTGGGCCAAAGGGCCAGTATTGTGCGGTAGATTTTCTATGTTTCTATGTTCTCTTTCTTTTCGCACCCTCATTACCTGCTTATTGCTTCCCTCTGTTTCTTAACTCTTTCCCTTTATTCTATTGCCCACCATCCTCTCCTATCTGATTCAATGTTCTGCTTCAACCATTTACTTCATCCACCTATCACCTCCCAGCTTCTCACATCACCCCCTCACCCACCCTCAACTTGCTTCACCTATCACCTGCCAACTTGCACTACTCCAACCGCAGCATCCCCCTCCTCCTTCTTCCGGCTTTTCTCCCCTTCTTTTCAATCCTGATGAAGGCATCAGTTCAAAATATCAACTGTTTATTCCCCTGTCTAAACTGCTGAGTTCCTCTAGCGTTTTTGTGTGTTGCTCAAGATTTCCAGCATGTGCAGAATCGCTTGTGTCTATTAAACTAAATTGGCTTCTTTTTATTAATTTTTTATAAAGACTCTTTTTCTCTGTTTCCCAAGATACTGCCAGACTCGCAAAGTTGTCTGCTTTTGCTTCAGAGTTCTGGTACCTGCAACCTACATGTTCCTAAGATGGCGCCACATACGGCGGCCATGTTACGAGCTCCATTCCAAATCTACAGTATACTCCTAATCTCTACAATTTTCTTAGCAGTTTCTGTTCAAGTATCTTTTAGCCACATCAGATACGATAGACTGACCCTTCTGAACATCGGAAAGATGGCATTTACCCACTGTGCGCCGTCTTTCCTACAGGGGAGCCTGCTTGCACGATCCATGGGAGGCTCCTCCCTTACACCGCCACTACCTCGGAAGAAACGCAGGAAGCGGGGGAGAAGGGCCGGCATCCTGGTGAGGTTGAGATGGTGCGCAAATCGGACAGACAGACAGACATACCTTATTGATCCCGAGGGAAATTGGGTTTCGTTACAGCCGCACCAACCAAGAATAGTACAGAAATATAGCAATATAAAACCATAAATAATTAAATAATAATAATGTTAATCATGCCAAGTGGAAATAAGTCCAGGACTAGACTATTGGCTCAGGGTGTCTGACACTCAGAGAGAGGAGTTGTAAAGTTTGATGGCTACGGGCAGGAATGACTTCCTATGACACTCAGTGTTACATCTCGGTGGAATGAGTCTCTGGCTGAATGTACTCCTGTGCCTAACCAATACATTATGGAGTGGATGGGAGTCATTGTCCAAGATGACATGCAACTTGGACAGCATCCTCTTTTCAGACACCACCGTCAGAGAGTCCAGTTCCACCCCCACAACATCACTGGCCTTACGAATGAGTTTGTTGATTCTGTTGGTGTCTGCTACCCTCAGCCTGCTGCCCCAGTACACAACAGCAAACATGATAGCACTGGCCACCGCAGACTCGTAGAACATCCCAGCATCGTCTGGCAGATGTTAAAGGACCTCAGTCTCCTCAGGAAATAGAGACGGCTCTGACCCTTCTTGTAGACAGCCTCAGTGTTCTTTGACCTGTCCAGTTTATTGTCAATTCGTAACCCCAGGTATCTGTAATCCTCCACCATGTTCACACTGACCCCTTGGATGGAAACAGGGGTCACCGGTGCCTTAGCCCTCCTCAGGTCTACCACCAGCTCCTTAGTCTTTTTCACATTAAGCTGCAGATGATTCTGCTCGCACCATGTGACAATGTTTCCCACCGTAGTCCTGTACTCAGCCTCATCTCCCTTGCTGATGCATCCAACTATGGCAGAGTCATCAGAAAACTTCTGAAGATGGCAAGACTCTGTGCAGTAGTTGAAGTCCGAGGTGTAGATGGTGAAGAGAAAGGGAGACAGGACAGTCCCCTGTGGAGCCCCAGTGCTGCTGACCACTCTGTCTGACACACAGTGTTGTAAGCGCACGTACTGTGGTCTGTCAGTCAGGTAATCAATAATCCATGACACCAGGGAAGCATCCACCTGCATCTCTGTCAGCTTCTCACCCAGCAGAGCAGGGCGGATGGTGTTGAACGCACTGGAGAAGTCAAAAAACATGACCCCCACAGTGCTCGCCGGCTTGTCCAGGTGGGAGTAGACACAGTTCAGCAGGTAGACGATGGCATTCTCAACTCCTAGTTGGGGCTGATAGGTGAACTGGAGAGGGTCTAAGTGTGGCCTAACCATAGGCCACAGTTGCTCCAGAACAAGTCTCTCCAGGGTCTTCATGATGTGCGAGGTCAATGCCACCGGTCTGTAGTCTTTGGAGACACTAGGGCGCGGCGTCTTTGGTACAGGAATGAGGCAGGACGTCTTCCACAGCACAGGAACCCTCTGGAGACTCAAGCTCAGGTTGAAGACATGGTGAAGTACTCCACATAGCTGGGGGGCACAGGCTTTGAGCACCCTGGGGCTGACACCATCCGGGCCTGCAGCCTCGCTTGGGTGGAGACGTTTCAGCTGTCTTCTCACCTGTTCAGCTGTGAAGCCACCTCTCCCTAGCATACTTCTGGCTAACGTTCAATCCCTGGTCAATAAGCTGAGCGAACTGAGAGCCAGAATCTCCAGCCAGCAGAAAACAAAGGAATGTAATGTTTGTGCTTTGTGGAGGCGTGGCTGACGGAGGACATACCCAATCATGCTATCGAACCCTCTGGGTTCTCCCTGTTCCAGGCGGACAGGTTGAGAAACCCCTCTGGGAAGAGTAAAGGAGGAAGGGTATGCCACATGGTCAACGATGCTTGGTGCGACCCCCAGAATGTGCATGCCCTCAAATCCTTTTTTTCCCCAGATCTGGAATACCTGGTGCTGCTATGCAGACCCTACAGGCTGCTAGGGAGTTCACGGCTGTTATCATCACAGCGGTGTACATTCCACTGCAGGCTGATACTGTCCTGCACGAGACCATCAACATGCTGGAGCCTCAGGCACACTCAAAGGCTGCCATCATTGTCGCTGGTGACTTTAATCGAGCGTCGCTGATGAAAGTCTCTCCGAAGTTTTGTCAGCACATCCAGGTGAGCACACTTGACCACTGCTGCTCTCCCTTTACAAAGCTTACAAAGCTCTCCCTTGCCCTGCTTTTGGAAAATCAGATCACTCTTCGATCCTGCTTTTTCCGACGTACAGGCAGAAACTGAAACTAGAGGTGGCCATACATAAAACCGCCCACTGTTAGTCCGAACCAATCAGCCTTCATGCTACAGGACTGCTTCAATGACATTGACTGGAATGTCTTCCATGATGAGGATGTCTCCGAGTTCACGGATGGAGTCACGTGCTTCATCTGGAAGTGCATCGACAATGTTGTCCCCCAGAAGTCGGTCAGGGTCAACTGGAACCAGAAACCCTGGACCAGTAGTTCCATGTGAACAGTACTTACTGAGCGTCTCAGGGCTTATGCTGCCAGCAGTCACCAGGAGCTCAAGAAAAGCAGCTATGATCTGCGCAAAGCTATCAAGGTTGCGAAACAACAAAACAGGGAGAAGACTGAGTCAAGATTCACAACGAATAGCACATGTGACTTGTGGCGAGGGCTGCATACCATCGCAGACTTCAAAGCCAAACGTTGTGGTGCCGCCAACATCGTGGCCCCTCTCCCAGATGAGCTCAATCGCTTTTACGCTCGGTTCGATGTCGCCTCCGAGGAAAGCCACCGCTACAACCTGCAACCTGGTCATCTCTGAGGCTGAGGTACACAGATATTTCCAGTGAGTGGACAGTCACAAGGCTGTGGGACCGGACGGCATCCCAGGGCGAGTAATCAGGATGTGCGCAGCACAACTGGCAGGTGTGTTTACAGACATTTTTAATCTCTCCCTCTCCCAGTGTCGAGTGCCCTCCGGCTTCACTTATCCACCTTTGTCCTTTGTACCAAAAAAGACCAAGGTAACATGTCTGAATGACTGGCATCCTATCTCATCTCAAAAATAAGCAAAAGCTTTGAGAGGCTGGTCAACAACTGCATCTGGTCATTCAAGCTAGAACCCCTATAATTCATCTACCAACACAACCAATCGATGGGCGACCAATAGCCACTGCTCTACATACCGTCTTCACACATCTGGAGAAGAAGGATGCTTATGTGAGAATGCTGTTCTTGGACTGCAGTTTAGCATTCAACACCATAGTTTCATCCAGGCTCAACAGGAAGCTCAGAGACCTCGGCCTTGACCCTGCCTTGTGTAGCTGGATCCTGGACTTCCTGGATTGCCGGCAGGTGGTAAGAGTGGGCTGCCTCACCTCCATCCTTCTGACTATCAACACAGAAGCTCCTCAGGGCTGTGTACTAAGTCCCCTCCTTTACTCCCTGTATATCCATGACTGTGTCACCACCCAAAGCTCTAATTTGCCAATGACACTACATTGATTGGCCTCATGTCAAACAATAACGAGCTGGTCTACAAGGAAGAAATCATCTCTCTGACACAGTGGTGTCAAGAAAACAATCTCTCCCTCAATGTTGCCGAAACAAAGAAGCTGGTTATGGATTACAGGAGGAATGGAGATAGGCTAACCCCTGTTGACATCAGTGGATCTAGGGTTGAGAGGGTAAACAGCATTAAGTTAATTAAGTTGAGAGGGCAACAGCGTTAATATTATTGAATTTTTTGAAGAGGTTACGAGGAAAGTTGACGAGGGTAAAGCAGTAGATGTTGTCTATATGGACTTCAGTAAGGCCTTTGACAAGGTTCCGCATGGAAGATTAGTTAGGAAGGTTCAATCGTTAGGTATTAATATTGAAGTAGTAAAGTGGATTCAACAGTGGCTGGATGGGAGATGCCAGAGAGTAGTGGTGGATAACTGTTTGTCAGGTTGGAGGCCGGTGACTAGTGGTGTGCCTCAGGGATCTGTACTGGGTCCAATGTTGTTTGTCATATACATTAATGATCTGGATGATGGGGTGGTAAATTGGATTAGTAAGTATGCAGATGATACTAAGGTAGGTGGTGTTGTGGATAATGAAGTAGGTTTTCAAAATTTGCAGAGAGATTTAGGCCAGTTAGAAGAGTGGGCTGAATGATGGCAGATGGAGTTTAATGCTGATAAGTGTGAGGTGCTACATTTTGGTAGGAATATTCCAAATAGGACATACATGGTAAATGGTAGAGCATTGAAGAATGCAGTTGAACAGAGTGATCTAGGAACAATGGTGCATAGTTCCTTGAAGATGGAATCTCATGTGGATAGGGTGGTGAAGAAAGCTTTTGGTATGTTGGCCTTTATAAATCAGAGCACTGAGTATAGGAGTTGGGATGTAATGTTAAAATTGTACAAGGCATTGGTAAGGCCGAATTTGGAGTATTGTGTTCAGTTCTGGTCACTGAATTATAGGAAAGATGTCAACAAAATAGAGAGAGTACAGAGAAGATTTACTAAAATATTACCTGGGTTTCAGCACCTAAGTTACAGGGAAAGATTGAACAAGTTATGTCTTTATTCTTTGGAGCATAGAAGGTGGATGGGGGACTTGATAGAGGTATTTAAAATTATGAGAGGGATAGATAGAGTTGACGTGGATAGGCTTTTTCCATTGAAAGTAGGGGAAATTCAAACAAGAGGACATGAGTTGAGAGTTAGGGGGCAAAAGTTTAAGGGTAACACGAGGGGGTATTTCTTTACTCAGAGAGTGGTAGCTGTGTGGAACGAGCTTCCAGTAGAAGTGGTAGAGGCAGGTTCGATATTGTCATTTAAAGTAAAATTAGATAGGTATATGGACAGGAAAGGAATGGAGGGTTATGGGCTGAGTGCGGGTCAGTGGGACTAGGTGAGAGTAAGCGTTTGGCAAGGACTAGAAGGGCCGAGATGGCCTGTTTCCGTGCTGTAATTGTTATATGGTTATATAAGTTCCTCAGCATCCATATCACCGAGGACCTCACGTGGTCTATACACACCAGCTGTGTGGTGGAAAAGGCACAACAGCGCCTCTTTCACCTCAGACGGTTGAGGAAGTTTGGAATGGGTGCCCATATCCTAAGAACTTTCTACAGGAGCACAATTGAGAGCATCCTGACTGGCTGCATCACTGCCTGGCATGGGAACTGTACCTCCCTTAATCGCAGGATTCTGCAGAGAGTGGTGCGGACAGCCCAACACATCGATAGTTGTGAACTTCCCAAGATTCAGGGCATTTACAAAGACAGGTGTGAAAAAAGGGCCCAACGGATCATTGGGGACTCAAGGCACTCCAGCCATAATCTATACAAGCTGCTACCATCCGGGAAATGCTTGGACCAATAGGCTCCAGGACAGCTTCTTCCATCAGGCATCAGACTAATTAACTCACTTTGATTTGAGCGTATTTCTATGTTACATTTACTTCTATTCATTATAAATTACCATGATTGCACATTGCACATTTAGCTGGAGATGTGATGCGAAGATTTTTACTCCTCATGTATGTGGAGGATGTAAGAAATAAAGTCAATTCATTCATTCATTCTTTTTTTATTTTAATTAATCAGATCTGCAGTCACAGATCTCACACTAAGCAATGATGAAAACTGAATTGTATTCAACCCCCATGCCATCCCCACCCCACTATCCCCATGTCCTGCCTTTCCGTTGTGTTCATCATCATCTGAGCTCCAGATTGTCTCAGACATTAGTGCCTGACTACACCTAAAGGGTTAAAAGGGATAAAGCACAAAAACAGGCCATTCAGCCATCAAGTCCTTGCCATCCTTCAATCGCCCATTTATGCTCATGCTCCATTAAACTTGTTTTAATTTTTTCCACACCTTCTTCAACCCCCTCGTTATTCTACGATTCACCTACACACAACGCAATTTACAGTGGCCAATTAAACTACCAATCTGCACATCATTAGGATGTGACATCCAGCTTCGTAGCTTAACTGACCTTTGTAAGTTGCCCCACTTTGGGATGCGGAAGGAAACCAGACAGCCACCAGCAAACACATGCACTTACGGGCGAACGTGCAAACACCACATTGACAGCATCCAAGTGCTGGTACTACAAGCCACCACCAGCTCTAATATATGTATATCTGTGCTGCTCAGTGGTGTCAAGATGTGCAAAGTTGCAGATTACTGACTACAGAATCTGTGACTAAGGCAAGCTGATTCGAAGCAGTCACAGCCACAAGGTATAGGAGCATCTAAGGGACTCGGCATCATCCCAATACAAAATGGGAGAAAAGTTTGCAGAGTTACATAAGACAACCATCAGCACTTTAAACGACATTTTGAAAGAAATCAGACATGCTTGATATAGGACAAAAACTTATCTATTGTGAACTATGACTTGCAGTTTTCCAGTGTTTCTGCGGCTCTGCAGACATAATCAACACAGAAAAATGAGCATGCTGACATCATCAACTAAAAGTAGATGCTAAATTGTTTTTTATTGTCCATAGCACATATCTGAACATATTGCCAAGGAAAGAATGTATTTTTTTCTAACTGCAGCATATCGGTACTGGAGAAAAATGTGAGGAGCAGCAGTGTTGACTTACTATGGGTGTAATCCTAAAACATACAAGTGTTTGGCGTGTAAGAATAAAAAGAAATGTAGGCAACAGCCTTGCAAAGAAAATCATCCTACAACACATGAAATGTTTCATTCTTTTTTTTCTGGCACACATTAATCATCCAGAAAGCAGAAAAACAGGCTTTTTGGTTCTCAGTCAATACAATAATAGCTTCAACATTAAAGTTGTTCTTTCAGCATAAGATAACACAAGTGTTTGACCTTTCTTTGCCATCAATGTCTGTTAGACTGACAAACCTTTTGCTTAGAAGTTCATCCCCAGCTGATTGCACTAAACATGCGAAATAGTCAAGTCAGCATGTTTCCCTATAACTTCAAAAGAATGAATGTTGGAGGCATGGTGCAACATGTATAAAACACCTTTAGCACTACTAACAAAGAATTGTTCTCTGGGTACATATCCTACTGGGGTGCACTTGGTAATTATTGGGAGATCAGCTGCAAAGTCTGTTGAGGCAATGGTCTTTTGTACAACCACTCAGATTACTCTTGCAGAAGCCTTGGGCTCTCATCTCGGATCAATTGAGTTTTAAATAGAGAGCACAATTCCACAAAAAAAAATCTCTGCTCTCTGTGCTGTCTAAAGATCTGTTCTTTAGGAAGCAACCATTAATGCTGGTGTATCCAGATTCACAGAGGAACAAACAACAGAAGCAAACCGGACCCACCCTTCATCAATTTTTTAAGTTTCGAAACTATAACATACTAAAGCAAAATTAATCATGAATAATATATTACTGTCTTTCTAGAACTGAAGCTTGGCATGTGGTATAAATAAGATAATTTTTCTTCACGGCAGGTAGCATTTCACGTGAGCTGTATTTACTCCAAAATGCTCGCTGCAGAAAAAATTGTAAGCTTTAGGAAATTATCAAAGTATGGTCCTTCCTAAACACTAGTACTCATTTATGCTCAAATGCACCATGCACTATATAGCTATTTTTTAAATGGGTAGGACTGTCGAACTGAGTTTTTCATGCTAGGGGCAGCTGACGAAATGCCAGTAAACTAAACCAACAGCACAACCTTTGGGAAACAAAAAAGCACACAGGAAAAATACATGCCCATTAATTTTTCAAGATGCTCTCCTGCATTTGATTGGTTGAATTTTCTATCAACATTTCCAGTCTGCTAGTCTCGATTCAGATAGCACAAAAATAAAGACTTACTCTGTAAGCAGTAAAGTACAAATGACCTATAACGTTTATACTTAATCCTCAGATAGTGAGCCTGCAGTTTTTGATTAAAACATTACTAGTATAAAATCCTGCACAACAGCTCTTTATCTCTGTTTATTGTAGTCCTGGATAATGGCAGTCTCGAATATTATTTTCAGAAAGGCAATCAAAGTTCATAACTTGGACTATAAGAAGCATTGCATTATTGTCTTGTCAGCTCATATAATCTTTTGATAACATTGCTTCAGATTTGTCTAGATTGATATCTCTCGAGGACTTGATTAATTTGACGCATGTTCTACTCTGAATCTTTTGCCCTTCTCTTTGCCAGAGGTGCAAATTCATAACCAGGTATCTAGAGTGTAGGGATATTTGCAAAGTTTTAATTTGCACTGTACAGGTGGCATGATATTATTGTGGTTAGTGCATCACTCTATAGAGCCAGTTGTGAGATCTGTGTTTGATAACAACCGCTGTCTGTAAAGAGCTTGTATGTTCTCCCTGTGACTGTTCGGGTTTCTTCCAGGTGCTCTGGTTTCTTCCCACGTTCAAACCATATATGGTTAGGGTTAGTGAATTGTGGGCAGGCTACGTTGGTGCCGGAAGTTAGGCAACATTTGTAGGCTGCCCTGCTCAATCCTCCCTGATTTAATTTGATGTAAAATAACGCACTTCACAGTATGTCTTGAAGTACAGGTGATTTTTACTCCTCATGTATATGAAGGATGTAAGTAATAAAGTCAATTCAGTTTAATTCACATGCGACAAATAAAGCTAATTTCTATATTTTCAATCTTCCTTGCCACATATTGCTTTATGACTTACACATATTAATTTGGAAATCGCAATAGATCCTGCACAGGGCTTTCCACTGATTTAACTATACTTAATACCTTTAAATGTTACAAAGGTATCCATAGAATTGGGTGGCACTTCAGTGATAATTTCAGGAGTTGGAGTATAAAGGTGAGTAGAAAGCAATTCATACTAAACATTTAATTGAGGGGAGATAGAAAAGGAAATGATCAGATAATTCCTCAGTGAACAAAATTAGAGAGCTATTTTTGTTGCTGCTGTATCTACAGCATTCTGTGCCCCTCCATTTCCTGAAGCATTCTGAAGATAATGTTTTACTCACCTCATAAGATGCTAGATGTACTATCATGAAAGGATAGGTTCTTGTTGTGGGTGAAAGTGAACTCACATTATCATATTGATGACTGGCTAATCAATGAGTTCTTACAGTCCAACTATGCCAACTCCTTTGCGAAACCACAATACCACAGGATTCCACTCTCTTCTCTGTTTCCTTCAAGCTCCCTCAACCTTAACTTGTTACCTTCTCTCCTTCTGATTGACCTCTGTAGTTGGGAGACTGGAAAGCAAAGGGGCGGGTTATAAGAAAAGGAATGTGCTGCTGATTATTTTTCTTATAAGAAAGAAAGAAATAGGGACTGTAGGTGATTCAGCCTCTCAAGCTTGCTCTGCTATTCAAAACGATCAACAGAATCCCAAAAAATCACTACCTTTTCACTCATATCAGTTCTAAATAGCTGTATCTTCACCAGGAGACTGTGACCACAAACTCCTGCCCCCTACCCTCTCTCACTAGACTACTCAACCAAGTGTAACATCCTCCCAATTTTATCCTTTACAAAATTTACATCAAAATAAGAATCAGAATCAAGTTTAATATCACTGCCATATGTTGTGAAATGTATTAACTTTATGGCAACAGTACAATTAAAAACATGATAAATAAAAATAGAGAAAAAAATCTGAATTACTGTAAGTAGCATATGTATGACTAACAAATGTAAATAGTTAGGTTAAAATAATTAGTGCAAAAAAAAGGAAATAATACAAAGTATTGAGGTAGTGTTCATGGGCTCAATGTCCATGTAAAAATTGGATAGCAGAGGGGAAGATGCTGTTCCTGAATCACTAAGTGTGTGTCTTCAGGCTTCTGTACCTCCTGCCCGACAGTAACACTGAGGAGAGGGCATGTCCTGGGTGGTGGAGATACTTAACGATGTTGCCATCCTATGGATTCTTGAAGATGTCTTGGATACTATGGAGGCTAGTATCCATGATGGAGCTGACTAATTTTACAACTTTGTTCAGCTCTTTTCAATCCTGTGCAGTAGAATACCCAAACCAGTGTCATGCAGCCTGTCATAATGGTCCATCTGTAGAAGTTTTCAAGTGTTTTTATTGACAAACCAAATCTACTCAAACTCCAGATTAAATATAGCCGCTGCCTTGCCTTCTTATAGCTGCATTGATATGTTGTGACCAGGTTAGATTTTCAGAGGTGTTGAGACTTAGGAACTTGAAATTGCTCGCTCTTTCCAATTCTGATCCCTTGATGAGGATTTGTTTGTGCTCCTTCGTCTTACCCTTTCTGAAGTCCACAATCTTTGGCCTTGCTGATGTTGAGTGCAAGGTTGTTGCTGTGATAACACTCAACTAACTAGTATATCTCACTCCTGTACGTCATTTTGTCACCATCTGAAATTCCGCCAACAATGTTTGTATCATAAGCAAATTTATAGATGGCACTTGAGCTGAGCATGTCGAGCTGTAGAATTCCATCTAGCCAAGTGAACATTCAACAGACAGCACAGTCCAGGTCACAATCTACAACACAAAATGGTGTGTCAACCTATTCTCAGTGGCTACTTTAAAAATGTATCTAATATAATAAAATGGCCACTGAGTGTATGTTCATGGTCTTCTGCTGTTGTAGGCCATTCACTTCAAGGTTTGACATCTACGTTCGGAGATGATCTTCTGCACACCACTGTTGTAACATTTGGCTATTTGAGTCACTGTCTCCTTCCTTTCTCTTGAACCAATATGGTCACTCTCCTCTCATTAAAAAAGGTGCTTCACCTACAAAACTATCGCTCACTGGAAGGTTTGTTTTTGTTTTGCACCATTCTCTGTAAACTCAACAGACTGTTGTGCATAAAAATCCCGGGAGATCAGCAGTTACTGAAATACTTAAACCACCCCATCTGGCACTGACAATTATTCCACAGTCAAGGGCACTTAAATACTTAGATCACATTTCATCCCTATTCTACTGTTTGGTCTGAGAAACATCTGAACTTTTTGACTATGTCTGCATGCTTTATTTCATTGAGTTAGTGCTACATAATTAGCTGATTAGAAATTTGCATTAACAATCAGGTGTATGGGTGTACCTAATACAGTGGCCACCAAGTGTATATAAACCTTTACTTATGATCTCAATCTAACCTTTTCCTTCTACATGGCCTATCACCCTTATATCCAGGTTCCTATCTAAAACTCTCTTAACCGTCTTAAAATATTTAGTTTTTATCATCCCCTTTTTTGAAGCATCAAATTTCACCTAATTGTATATCTCCCAAGAATATTATCTTATTTAACTGGCAATGAAAATTGAAGCCATTTATTCTATTGTGATTGTCTATTATGTTTCTGCTTATCACACAATGCCAGTGTAGTTTAGGATTATGTCGAGGTCTGTCGACCTCAAAGGAACAGTGTGGTGATTTTTCTGCCTTTGGTCAATTCATCCTCTCTGAATGAATTTGTCATTTCAGTGCAGAAATAAAGTTAACATGTACAGTCAAGGCAAACCAATTAGAAAACTGGCTGAAGCTAACCAATAAATATAATAGCATATCTATGTGTAAAGTAGGAAAAGGCATTAAATTCCCATTTGTACAAGCCTAGCTTGAATTTAGACCCACAAAGGAGCTCCAGCATCTTCTAAGTGACTAAGCACAAAGAGGAGTTTGCTCAGCCTCACTGTTTTGCTTCTTGGAGATATACCGGACACAGAATAACTGGGTGTTCTGGATGACAGCATGTCACCTTCAAGTCATTAAAGGTATACTCATTTTGAAATATATGTGGTAAGTTATTATCACAATGCAACAACTATTATACAGAACCAAGATCAAAATCTTACATCTGTGTATGTGTTACGTACCTGAATTTTGACCACCAAGAAAAGTGGCTGGAGTTGCTTAGCACTTTCGTGCAAAGGTGGTTACTAAGCATGTCAAAAACCAAACTTACGAAGGTTAGCTAAAATAGCCATAAGAAAACTACCAATATTTAATAAAAGATATGATATATATAATATATAATAAAAGTTATCTATCAGGAAACACAATTATATCAATGCACGATTATCAGTGTAAACACTGGCAGCCTGATCTCTCTCTCTCTTTCCTGTTGAGAGCAATCTGCCCCATTTTTTTAGGCACCAGGACATGCAATCCTTAATTACCCACAAAGTTAACTTAAGACCAAACATGAATCAGAATATGATGCACCCTAATGTAGCTTTAGTCATATTACAAAACAAATGGAAGTACCGATGTTGAATCAGAATCAGAATCAGGTTAATTAACATTAGCATATGTCATGAAATTTGTTAGCTTAATGGCAGCAATAAAATGCAATACATGATAAATATAGAAACATAAATAAATCAATTACAGTAAGATATATATATGTATATTAAATAGTTAAGGTAAAAATAGTGGAAAAAAAACAGAGATAATAATAAAAAAGTGAAGTAGTGCTCATGGATTCAATGTCCATTTAGAAATCAGATGGCAGAGAGGAAGAAGCTGTTCCTGAATCAATGAGTGTGTGCTTTTAGGCTTCTGTACCTCCTTCCTGACAGTAACAATGAGAAGAGGGCATTTCATGGGTGATGAAGTCCTTCATAATGGATGCTGCCTTTCTGAGGCACTGCTCTGTGAAGATGTCTTGGATACTACAAAGGCTAATACTCAAAATGGAGCTGAATAATTTTACTATTTTCTGTAGCTTCTTTCGATCCTGTGCAGTAGAATACCAAATCAGACAGCGATGCAGCCTGCCAGAATGCTCTTCACTGTATATCTGTCGAGAAGTTTTTGAGTAATTTAGGTAACAGACCAAATTTCCTCAAACTCCTAATGAAATATTATTTATGTCTATTTATAGCTGCATCAAAATGTTTGGATTAGGTTAGATCCTCAGAGAAATTGAGACCGATGAGCTTGAAATTACTCACTCTGTCCACTTCTGATCTCTCTGAGAATTTGTTCATGCTCTCTCATTCTACACTTACTCAAGTCCATAATCAGCTCTTTGGTCTTACTGCAATGATGCTGCTGTGACACCACTCAACTAGCTGGTATATCTTGCTCCTGTATGCCCTCTCATCTCCATCGGAGATTCTGCCAACAATGGTTGTACCATCAGCAAATTTATAGATGGCATTTGAGCTGTGCCTAGCCACACAGTCATGAATATAGAAAGAGTAGGGCAGTGAGCTAAGCACACATCCCTGACGTGTGCCAGTGTTGATTGTCAGGGAGGAGGAGACGTTATTACCAATCCGCACAGATTGTGGTCTTCCAGGTAGGATGTCAAGGATCTATTTGCAAAGGGAGTTACAGAGGCCCAGGTTCTGTAGCTTTTCAATCATGACAGTAGAAGTGATGGTGTTAAACACTGAGATATAGATAATGACAACATCCTGACATAGGTGTTTGTATATTCAGGTGATCTAAGGCTGTGTGAAGAGCTGTTAAGATTTCATCTGCCATAGACCTATTGTGGCGATAGGCAAATTGCAGTGAGTCCAGGTCCTTGCAGAGGGAGGAGTTAATTCTAGCCATGACCAACCTCTCAAAGCATTTCATCAATGTTGATGTGAGTGCTACTGGATGGTGGTCATCAAAGCAGCTCCTACTACCCTTCTTGGGCAGTTGTATAATTGTTGCCCTTTTGAAGCAGGTGAGAACTTCTGACTGTAGCAGTAAGAGATAAAAAAATGTCTATGAATACTCCCACCAGTTGATTGGCACAATTTTTCAGAGCCTTTGCAGGTACTCTATCTGGGCCTGCTGCCTTGTGAGGGTTCACCCTCCTGACAGACAGCCTAACATCTGAAGAGAGAGCACAGGGTCACTGGGTGCAGCAGGGATCATCACAGCTGTAGTTATATTTTTACTTTCAAAGCAGGCATAGAAGGCGTTGAGTTTGTCTGGTAGTGAAGAATCACTGCCATTCAGGAGTGTAGTAGTCCAGTCCTGATGACGAGTCTTGGCCTGTAATGTTGACTATACTCTTTTCCATAGATGCTGCCTGGCCTGCTGAGTTCCTCCAACATTTTGTGTGTGCTGCTGCCATTCATGATGATGGGTTTCGCTTTGTAGGAAATAATGTCCTGCAAACCCTGCCTGTGTTGATGTGCATCCAATGTCGCCTCCAACCTCACTCAGACATGTTTCTTTGTTCTTGAAATAGCCCACCGCAAGTCATACCTGGTTTTCATGTACAGACCTGGGTCACCAGACCTAAATGTCACAGATCTAAGGGGTTTGTCCTCAGCAGATAATGAACCTCCTGGTTCATACATGGCTTTTGGTTTGGGAATGTACAGCAAGTTTTCATAGACACACACTCATCCATACAAGTTTTAATGAAGTCAGTAACCACTGCAGTATCATTCTACATTCTACATTCTAAGATGAATCCCTGAATACAGTCCATTCCACTGATTCAAAGCAGTCCTGTCATCTCTCCTGTGCTTCCCTTGTCCATACCTTCTTGGTCCTCACTACTGGTGCTGCAGTCTTCAGTCTCTGCCTATACTCAGGGAGCAGAAGTACAGCCAGGTGATCAGACTTTCAGAAGTGTGGGGGTGGAGTAGCACAGTAAGCACTCTTTTTGGAGGTGCAACAGTGGTTCAATGTGTTGTTTCCCCTGGTACTGCAAGTGATTTGTTGATGATAATTATTTAGTGAATTTTTCAAGCTTGTCTGGTTAAAATCCCCCAAAATGATTGGGAAGGCTTCAGGTTGTGCATGTTGATCACATCACTCATTATGGTCCTCCATTTCAATGCTCTGTGTAAAGATCAAACACCCTGCAGGAGGTAGTACCAAAAGCTGTCAAGGCCAGACACTCCTTTTCAATGGTGGAATACCTGTTTCCCTTGGGAGGAGCTTTCAGCTCAGGTAATGGACAGATCGCTCTTTTCCAGCTTGTTCTTGTGCCAACACTGCTCCAGTGCCTAATCCTGAGGCATCGACCTGAACAAGGAATTGTTTGATAAAGTCTAGGCTCTGGAGAACAGGTAAAGAACACACGCGAGCTTTTTAAGGGCTTGAAAAGTGTTCTCACACTCACTTGTCCATATCATTAGGTTACTTACAAATTTCCCAGTCTGATTAGTCAGGTGTACAGTCAGAGTGGTGAATTGGGAAATAAATCTGCAATACCACCCTCTCAGACCCAGGGAGGACTTTGTTTCCTTCTTGGTGTGAAGTCGAGGACAGTGGTAGAACGTTTCCACTTTTTCCTCCTGTGCATGAACCTCTCCATGTCCCAACTGGTAGCCAGGCGATCTGGTTTCCCTTTTTGCCCACTCGCATTGTAGATTGAGAGCGAGGCCAGCAATATGAGTATTTCCCAGGACCCTGCGCAGATGGCCCAGATTCTCTGACCACATCTGGTTGTAGACAACCATGTCACCAAGGAAAGCTGCACTGCAGTCCTCACAGTCTTGGAGCACCCAGCCTATCAGCCACCGGAAGGTAGTTGATGCACCATGAAGACCAAAGGTCATCTCAGGACAGGCCAGTCTTAAAGGGCTCCAGGTGATCAAGGTTTATCCTTTGTCACTTGTAACAAATCCACTATCGTAATTGTCTTCCCTGTCAAGGACGAGAGAGGCTACAGTTTGAAGAATGCCTTTACAAGTTTATGAAAATCTAGCTCTGGCATGGAAAATAGTTTCTGCATGAGTCACACATAATCATTTCACTCAGTGACTGGAAGAACTTCATGAGAGTGCTCATGCAGTTGAGAATTCGCAAGTATGGACATCTTTAATTACTTTCTAAAGAAAACTTGCAATGCTTTTAAACTAACAGAACCTTCCTGTGTGGCTGTTCCTCAAAGCTGATTAATTCTCCAACTCTCTTGAAGTGTGCTGCTCACCTCAGGAACAAAGGCTTATGCTGTGGCCTGGCTGCTGCTATAGGCCTTGCTTGTGCTTATTTGACATGGACTGCACAACAGTTATGGCCTGTGGATACTTTTGCATCCAGAGAGAGGAGTGCAGGCACGTGACCATGGCTGCACAACCTTGTGGAATAGACAGCCAACCTGCCCTATCACATTACAGATGAGTGGACATCTCACCACAGAACCCATTGACTTGTGTTCCTTGACTACTCACTAGGAGTTAGTGTGTTATTTGTTGGGACCATTGCACTAGGATGAAACTTGATAGGTGCCACATGAGTCTGTTCTGGGGCCTGTGATAGATCAGTACTCAAATGCTAGGATTATTGATCAGGAATGGTGAGTTCCACCACTACAGCTAAGGTCATTTAGATTTAGTTAACAAAACAATTCTGGAATTTATATCTGCAATGTTGACGATGAAACTACAGATCATTGCAAAAACTCATTTGGCTCACTATTGTCTTAAGGGATGTAAACATGTCACCCTTATCAAATCCAGTTTATAGATAGATAGATAGATATAATAGGTTCTCCTCTAATGCATCGTGAATAAATCATTTTTTTGACAATTGCTGAAATGTTCACAATTCATTGGAGGAAAATAAACTCTTTTTCTGTGAAAATCATACTCCAGATGTGGATATTGCATCTAGCAGCCTGGTCATTCTCCTGTGAATGAAGTCAAAAAGCATGGAGATCTTTAAGATTGGAAAAATCACCCACTGTCTCATAATAATACAATGAGAGAGAGTTCAGATTTGGTTGGCAGAATAGATAATAAAACATAAAATCACTGCAAAAAGAATTTCTCAGTCAATACATAGACTAACTTATACTGCATTTTTGAGGTCAGATTCTTTCTTGTGTCTGATGCAATGGGACATTTGAAATTCAATCAAGGAATATAATAACAAACAGACTGAGTCTGAGAGTCATCCTAATGCATTGTCAAATGTAACTTGATTGTCATGGCAGCAATAAGCAGATGCTGGTTACATGCTTGGAGATAGCTGCATGTAGATTTGGGCCTGGAGACAGAATGCTGCTGAGGGTTTAGCAGCAGGTGTGGTCGCATGAAAGGGAATTGTGAGCAACTGGACCCTAGTGTTGCAGCTGGATAAATGTAGTCAAGGAGCAATTCTACCTTCTCAGATGGAGGGATTGAGGTAGTTTTGAAAGGAGTAAGGGCAAAGCTAGTGGTGTATACCACAATGATGGCACTCAGTGGAGGGGAGCAGTGAATGTCCCCCTCTGAGACTCAGAGTAGCACTGAGAATCGACAAGGTGTATACTGGATGCCGTTGATAGAATTGGGTTTGGTGTTGATAAACTGTATTCAGCGTTCCAGTATGGGCATTGTGCAGCAACATGGGTGCCCACATGTAGGCTTTAGTCAACACACAGGATAGAATCCAGTTGATCACCAAGAGCTGACAAATGCATGACTATAAAAATGAAATTACCTGTGACTACAAATCAAATTAAGCAAGTCAATTAAATGTTTTCAACAAAAAATGGGCCCTAACTAAAATTTGCTGATTGGAACCCATTTGGCACATATGCTTGAGTAGCCTGGCAAGAAACATTTCTCAGTATAGAGAAAGGAACACAAGCCTCAAGTCAGGTCACCAACATTGCTTTGTAAAGTAGCATGATTCACTTTGGAGATGCATCCCATTATCATCCTGTTCCAAGACAATGGCTGCTGCAAGTAACAACCATCTCTGGCAGATAGCATTCACAAAAAAACAACAGAGGACAATTTCTGTTAAGTTTTGCTCCAATGAACTGTGAACATTAAAGTAATTGTCAAAAATATCATTGAATGACGCCTTAGAGGCAAATAATGTATTGCAGCATATTCTATCATAATGAGATTTGGAAGAACTGTAGTGTGAAAGCTTCCTTAGATGATTATTGATGTATTGCAACTTCAGTGATTGGCATACAGGCTGATAAATCCACTGCTGACACCAATATGCTTTCACAAATTATCTCCCTATCAATTTTAGAGACTTGTTTGACCTTTGTAGTTCATCTTACAATGCACAATAAAGTAGTCTCGGTTCAACAAATCTAATTGGTTTCTGAAGAAATCTGAACAAAGCACAAAACCAAGGTTACCATACGTTGCAATCCCTGAAGACAATTTTCCAGTTGTGATTATTGATAAGTGATAGTTGTGACTTTGACAACTGAAAACACTGACCATACGTCTCAGTACCCTGGAATGCATCCTATCAGGACCAAGGTTCTTGTCCACCTTCAGATCCATTAGTTTACTAGTGACAGTGGAGAAGGAGGAAGAGGGCAGTGATTACTGAAGGTTGGAGAAATGATGTTTTTTTCCATCAGGTTGGAGACTTCCCAAATGAGATAACAGGCATTGCTCCTCCAACCTGAGTTTGGCCTCATCATAGCAGTAGAGGAGGCCAAGGACAGACGTGTTAGAATGGGAATGGGAAATCATATTGGCCACCAGCAAATGAAGTCAAGCTCCAAGTAGTCCTTCCAGATGGGGCAACACTTCATCTGCGAGTCTATCAGGATCATTAGTTGTATCCAATGCTTCCTATGTGACTTCTACTGTACTGGTGAGACCCAGGGGGACCATTTTGTCAGTCACCTTTGCTCTGTCCACCACAAAAAGCAGGATAGTTCTTCTCTCTCTTTCTATTCCCCATTCTGGTTACCCTCTCACTCCTTCTCTTCTCCTCACCTGCTTATTACCTCCCTCAGGTTCCTCTCCTTCTTCCCTTTCTTCCAGATGGACAATATTTAATGAGGAAATGGTAACTGATGGAAATCCCCTGTACTGACACAGACCAATCTACCACTACAATTACATCTGCATTAATGTATCCAATGTTATCGTGTTCCTGAATGATTTAGCTTTCTAAATGTTTATTAAAATATTTATTTATATAATTGATGCATAATATTTTTCAAATGCTTTACGAAAAGTACATTCAGAAACATACCAAAAAACTTGAAAACTCCTGATAGGGATTCACCATTTGTCAGTTCCTCCTGTAGATGTTTACACTGGTTGGGTTTGTTATGAGCTGTCCTTATGATGGTATCTATTCATACAGAGTAATAAACATAATACTGGAGGAACACAGCAGGTCAGGCATCATCTACTGTATGAAGGGGAATAAACGATTGGGATTTTGGGTCGAGACCCTTCACCAGAACTTCATTGCTGCCTGACCTGCTGCATTCCTCCAGCATTGTGTATGTGTTTCTCTGGATTTCCAGCATCTGCAGGATCTTGTGTTTATCCATGCAAAGACTGGCCACCATGAGCTGTGTTCAGCAAGTGCTGGGCCAAGGCTTCAGATGTACAGAGTCCTTCATGGACCACAACAGGACGATTGCAGTCGGGTCAGGCAGTCATTGAGGTCACAATAGATTTAACCATAATTCCTTCAGTTGGCAGATAAGTTGACATATATGAAGAATGACAAGATGGATGCAGAATAGCTGGAATGACAATTCAGCTTTAGCTTTCTTCATCATGTGCTTTACACATGGATAATCTGTTAGAGAAGCATGGAAGCTGGATCTAAGCACTTCATCCACCATCACAAACCTCTGCACCTTAGAACACCAGCTGCATCATAGGGAGCAGATCATTCATCAGTAGTGCATGTGCTCTTAGGTACAATCCAGGTATAGCTATGGCAGATGGCTACATGGCTCATAAACTCACTCATAGCTCTTCTATCAGGTCTCCAAAATCTTTATAACAATTACCATGTGGTCTGTTGTTTATTTTCATGAGAGTAACAAAATTCCATTCTTCGCTATCACATTGACTGATAGGAATGGGAGTTAACTATTTACTGACACTAACTAATCAACGATCACTTTAACAGATCCAAGCCAAAAGGGTTTGTTACTGAAGAAAGCAAAAAGCTGGCGTCGGCAAATTCATGTCTTGCATTCAACTATCACTGGAGACCCATAGTTACTGCCCTTCAACCACTGTGCTGCTCCCAACATCTCGATGTGTTACTGTTGTGGCTCTTCCACAAGGTGGGATAGATCACAAGGGGCAACAAGGCATCAGGTGGTGCAACCTAAGGCTCCCCTTCACCCAATGGCCCTGAAGCTTGTGCTGTCACAGTGTTTTATGTTTTGATTTCTCTGGATATCTCTGATGGGAAACAACTGAAATCTAAATAATTTTTAAAAGGTAACTTTGTACTGAATGTTGGCCATCCTAATCAAATGAACAGGATTGAGGCCTGTACTGTACCAGGCATAAATCAAACAAATACGATTGAGGATTGCACCTGGCATAAACTGTATCTGGCATAATGCCAAGGAGTCAAATGTAATACTGAGCTTTTCAGCTCAGTACAGTGAGAAACTACCGCTTGATTCACTGCCAAGTTGAGGAAGCATAGATTAATCGAATGATATATCACAGAGAAAGGATCTCAGGCCCCAATTATCTATGCTGATCAAGGTACCCAACCAAGTTTGCCAGTGTTTGCCGATGTATATAACTCAAGTCCTTGAGTTCTAGCAACTTTCTTGTCATTCTTCTTTGTACATTTTCCAATTTCTGAGTGCAGCAGAGGGTTAGATGTACCAGCATCTGACCGCCAGTACATTTAGTAGCTCGGCATTGGCTCCCTATGATACTGCCAGCAAAAATTCAGCGGGGTCCAGCTCAACATGGCTCTGTTTGACCAAAATGAATCCTCGCTACCATCACAAACAACACTTACACTAAGTACAAGATTGCTCTGAATACACAATTTGAATACAAATACTGAGTGCTCAACAATTTTTTAATATGCTTTCTTATGGTTCTGAAATTACATAGTCTGCACTCTAGTGAAGTAATACATTTAACTCAAGCAACATTGTACCACAGATTTGCAATTCCCAGATTGCTGCTTTTCAATTTTTAATAGGTAACTAACTGCAGACTTATTTATAATTGACAATGCACTAATTATGTTCAAGTCATAAAACTACCGTTGAGTTGGACGTCACTGAGTGATGAGCAGTTCAGCAATCATTTTAATTAATCCTCATGTGCAAAGGATTTTCTTCAAAGTAGACATTTTGCTGCATTGACCTTTCTCACTGGGTCAATAGGATGTGCCTATTGTGGGTATTTTCTGCAGGATGTTTAAAGATTTTATAAATTGTTTTTTTTTCATCCAGTAGTTGCAAAGAGCCTGGGAGAGAACTGGGAAGGAAAGTGCAGCTGAGGTTGTATAGGGCAGGCTAATTCGAACAGGAGGACTCATTATAATGTTCCATTTTCTTTCTCAGCTAGCTAAATTGACAGAGAGAAAGCCTTTAATAGGAGGCTGCAGCTGGGAATGCATGTGGATGTTTCTATCTCTCGGCAGGCAGGGAGGCTGAAGATTGAGCTTCAGGCTTCAGAGACTGAGGATTGGTTAAAGATTGCTGTTGTCATTGGAGGTGAAAATCATTACAGAGAAGAGGTTCACAAGAGGCAGTAATTACAGCAGAAGGGAGGACCCCTGAACTGTTAGATTGTGCTCCTCCAACTTGCTCTTGTTAGGCAGTAACGTGGATTTGGACCCCCATGCCCATTTCCCCCCACCCAGCTGCCATTTTGTTGCCAGCTTTCCTGAAAGCTGAGAAACCAATATGAAAGATCTCAACATTAAATAACAATCCTATGTCAGTACAGTCTCATACCTTTCCAGTTCCATAGTAAAAATAATGGCATGCATTTTATTGTGCTTTAATTTTAAATTGCTGTTGTGATCTTCTTTCACTCATTGTGCAAGAATCAGAGTTCAAGGTCTTCTCTCAGTATTTTACAGTTTAAAAATGAGGATAAAATAAGTGAGGAAACATTAATGCCAAGAACAGAACAAAGTCAGTTTTGTTTTGAGCATTGTTGGTACTCGCACTAAGCAGTAAAATGCAATGAAGACCCAAGGTCATTCAAGTAGCTCTTCTGGACTGAGGAAACTTGCCTCCTGATGAAGACTCTTAGCTAAAGTGTAGACTGTTTATTCCCCTCCACAGATGCTGCCAGACGTGCTGAGATCCGCCAGCATCTCGTGTGTTTATGATTTTCCTCCTTTCTGGTTCTGTGGGCTTCAGATGAGGAGACCAGCCTTTTCCACAGATGGTCATGAAGTACGTGAAAGGAAGAGTGGGGAATTGTGAGGTTGTACACTTTTTCATTGTGCCTGTGTGTACCCAATGTGACCCAGGCTTCTCAACAATGTCCCATATGCTTCTCTACACTTTGAGCAAGCATGGCACCAAAGTTCCCAGGTGTCAATGGAGATGCTTTCAACAAGGTTTTCAATCTCTTCCTCTGTCCAGCTGTTAAACTCATCCTCAGAAAAGAGTATATGTTTCAAGAGCCTGAAGTCGGGGCATTGAAACATCAAGGCCTGGCCGAGAGAGCCACCTGAGCATAGTTGATACCCCAACAGCAGGGATGTATGTTAAGCAGAAGATGCTGCTGTTGAACCATTTGTCTTTCCTTTGATGTGGAGGATTTTACAGAAGCAGCATTTCTCCTCCCAAGTCTAGGGCTACCTACAGTAGGTACATTCAGGAAAGTAACATACAAGGGGTGATTGATAAGTTCATGGCCTAAGGTAGAAAGAGTCAATTTTAACACAACACAAAGTACTGATCAAGACCTCAGCAATCTCCTCTTTTCCCTTCCTCAATCACCTGGAGTAAATCCCAACAGGCCCTGGGGACTTATCCACCTTTAAACACATTATGAGACCCAATACATTCCTCCTTCTTGACCTTTAAATGCCCCCAATGTATCTATGCACTGGATACTGATCTCCTGCTCCTCTATGTCCTTCTCCTTGGTATAATATTGAAGTAAAATACTCATTAAGGACCTCACTCACAATCTCCCCATCTAAGCAAATATTCCCCTCTTTATCCTTGAGTGATCCTGCCCTCTCCCTAGTTATTCTCTTGCTCTTGATGTATATATAGAATGCCCTGGGATTCACCTTACTCATACTTGCCAAAGACATTTCATAGCTCCTCCTGGCTTTCCTAATTCCCTTCTTGAGTTTTTTTTTGGTTTCTTTATAATTCTCGTGTGCTTCGTTTGATCTCAAGCTGTACATACTTATCTTTTTTTTTCTTTACTAAATTCATCACCTCTCTGGACATCCAAGGTTCTCTTATCTTTCCATCCCTATCTTTCCTTCTAACAGCAAAATACCTTTCCTGTATTCTGTGCAATTGATCTTTAAACACCCTCCAATTGTCTGATGTGGACTTGCCAGATAAAAGGTGTTCCCAATTAACTATGCGTAGTTTCTGCCTAATGCCCTTGTAATTTGACCTTCTCTAATTTAATACTCTCCTGCAAGGACCATACCAATCCTTACCTATAACTATCCTGAAAGTTAAGAGCGTGTGGTCACTGCTCCCTAACTGCTCAGCCACTGAAACGTCAGTCACCTGGCCAAGCTCATTACCTAATGAAGTTTGAAGTTAATAACTCATCTCCTTCCACCTTAGACCACAAACTTATCAATCACCCCTGATAATTATTAACTTCAAACTTTCTGCATAATCACTCAGAGTTGGACTGTATGGACATGTAACAGGAACTGTATAACTCATCTCCTTCTACCTGAGGCCACAAACTTATCAATCACCCCTGCTGTGGACACTTTCTGGAGGTCCAAGATCCATATGCTCTATGACCACTGGACTAAGTGTGTAAATATAGGAGGGGACTATGTTGAAAAATAAATGTGCTAGGTTTTCTATAATTGACTCCTTCTACCATAGGCCACAAACTTATCAATCACCCCTCGTATATAACTTTATAGACTGGCCATCACATTTGGCACAGACAGTTATTTAAAGTTAAATAAGAATAGTTATATGTTAGGACAATCAAATTTGTGATATCTAAGCACACAGATTGAGTCAGCCTTTTAATTACGAATTTTAATCTTTAGAGTTCTATCAGTATGGTTACTGATTTAGTATATTGTTGGTCTTAATCTAAATTAATAACATACAGCAGAAGAATTAGCTTCTATCTGGCAGTATCTGCTTTTCTTAAATATATTGGCAATTGTACAAAACAGTCTGTCATGGTTAGTCTCTTGCCAATCACCTTTCCAGCTCTTAGCTTCACCCCTCCCCCTCCTGTCTTGTCCTATCATTTCGGATTTCTCTCTCCCCTTCCTACTTTCAAATCTCTTACTATCTTTTCTTATAGTTAGTCCTGACGAAGGGTCTCGGCCCAAAACGTCGACAGTGCTTCTTCCTATAGATGGTGCTTGGCCTGCTGCGTTCACCAGCATTTTGTGTGTGTTGCTTGAATTTCCAGCATCTGCAGATTTCCTCCGTATTAGTCTCTCGAAACTATATTTCATCTCAGGGTAAAAGTCAGGCAGTGCGGTAATGATAGGGACTCGATAGTTAGAAGGACAGATGGGATATTCTGTGTCCGCAAAAGAGACACCAGGATGGTATGCTGCCTCCCGGGTGCGAGAGTCCAGGATGCTTTGGAGCAGTTGGAGAATATTCATAGAGGTCGTGGTGTATATTGGCACCAATGACATTGGCATAAAATGGCATGAGGCCCTGTGCAGTGTGTATAGGGAGTCAGCAAAGATGCTGAAGAAAGGGACCTGCAAGGTAGTAATCGCCCGATTACTCCCAGTGCCATGGGCTACTACAGGCAGGAATGGGATGATAGGACAGATATTGAATCACTGAAGTGATGGTGCAGGGGGCATAGTTTCAAGTTCGTGGATCATTGGAACCTTTTCTGGGGAAATGGTGACCTGTACAAGAGGGAAGTGATGCACCTGAACTGGAGGGGTAATGATGTACTGGCTGGAATGTCTTAAACGAGTTGTACAGTGGGGCTCGGGACCAGATCACCAGGTCAGTAAGTGAAGGATTGGACAGGAAGATAGATGTCAGGGAAGGTATTAACAGGCAAAATCAAAATAACAGATATGATGGGATGGATAATTTGAGGTGTGTGCATTTTAATGATAGGAATATTATGAGTAAAGGTGATGAACTTAGAACATGGATTATTACATGGAACTATGATGTTGTGCCCATTAGAGGGACTTGGTTGAGAGAAGGGCGTGAATGGGTGATAAGGTACAAGGCTTTCAACATTTTAGAAAAGATAGAGAAAGAGGTAAAGGGGATGGGGGAGTTGCACTACTAATCAGGGACAATATTACAGCTGCACTCAGGGGAGACATAAAGGAAGGTTCAGACACTGAGACCATTCCAGTAAAACTCCTGAATAGATTTGATGGGATTGTACAACAGAACCCCCCAATAGCCACCAGAATATTGAGGAACAGATATGTCAACAGATTAAGGAAATACATAAAAATAATAGGATTGTTGTCATGAGGGATTTCAACTTCCCTGATATAAACTGGGACCTTCTTAGTGCAAGGTGTTTTGATGGGGCAGAGTTTGTTAAGTGTATCAAGAAGGGTTTCTTAAATCAGTATGTGATCAGTCATCAAAAGGATGGCCTGTACTGGACCTGTTGTTGGGTAATGAGCTTGGCCAGGTGACTGACCTTTCAGTGGGTGAACAGTTAGGGAGCAGTGACCACAACTTGTTAACTTACAGGATAGCTATAGATAAGGATTGGTATGGTCCTTGCAGGAGAGTCTTAAATTGAAGAAGGGCAAATTACAAGGACATTAGGCAGGAACTATGGATAGTTAATTTGGAACACCTTTTGTCTGGCAAGTCCACATCGGACAATTGGAGGGTGTTTAAAGATCAACTGCACAGGATACAGGAAAGGTATTTTGCTGTTAGAAGGAAAGATAGGGATGGGAAGATAAGAGAACCTTGGATGTTCAAAGAGGTGATGAATTTAGTCAAGAGAAAAAAAGATAAGTATATACAGCTTCGGAAATTAAGATCAAACAGAGCACATGAGGATTATAAAGAAACCAGAAAAAAACTCAGGAAGGGAATTAGGAAAGCCAACAGGAGCTATGAAATGTCTTTGGCAATTATGATTAAGATGAATCCTAGGGCATTCTATATATACATCAAGAGCAAGAGGATAAGTCAAGGATAAAGAGGTGACATTTGCTTGGATGGGGAGAATGTGAGTGAAGTCCTTAAGGAGTATTTTACTTCAATATTTACCAAGGAGAAGGACATAGAGGAACAGGAGATCAGTACTGAGTGCTTAGATACGTTGGAGGCATTTAAAGGACAAGGATGAGGAATGTGTTGGGTCTCCTAATGAGTTTAAAGGTGGATACGTCCCCAGGGCCTGTTGGGATTTACTCCAGGTGATTTAGGAAGGCAAGAGAGGAGATTGCCGGGGTCTTGATCAGTATCTTTGTGTTGTCTCTAGATACAGGCTGGTCCTGGAGGATTAGTGAGAGGCTAATGTTGTACCTCTATTTAAGAAGGTAACAAGGAAAAATCCAGGAAACCATAAACTGGAGAATCTCACATCAGTTATGAGGATATGTGAGCATTTAGAAACCCATGGCCTTATTAGGGAGACCCAGCATGGTTTTGTACGTAGCAAATCGTGTCTTACCAACTTGATTGAGGTGTTAAACCTTACAAGGTGTTAAAGGAATTGATGAAGATAGAGCAATGAATGTTGTCTACATGGACTTTAGTAAGATGTTGGACAAATCCCTCATGGGAGGCTAATCCAGAGGACTAGGATGCATGGGGTCTGCAGCAAATTGACTGTTTGGATTCAGAACTAGCTTGCGTACAGAAGACAGAGAGTAGTTGTCCAAGGGACTTATTCAAGATTGAGGTCTGTAATTAGTGGTGTTCTTCAGGGATCTGTACTGTTTGTGATGTATATAAATGACCCGAATGAAAATGTAGATAGTTGAGTTAGTAAGTTTGCGAATGTTACCAAGGTTGGTAGAGTTATAGATAGTGTAGAATACTGGCAAAGAATACAGCACTATGTAGATCAGTTGCAGATATGGCCAGATAAATGGTAGATGGAGTTTAAATCAGATAAATGTGAAGTGTTGCAGCTTGGTAGGGCAAATGCTAGGAGACAGTACACTGTTAAGGGCAAGACCCTTAACAGTGTTTCTGAGCAGAGAGATCTTGGGGTCTAAGTCAATAACTGATTGAAAGTGGCTGCACAGGTCAATAAAGTGGTTAAGAAGGCTTATGGAATGCTTGCTTTTATTAGTTGAGGCAGAGTTCAAAAGTCAGGACGTTGTGTTGCAACTTTATTGAGCTCTTGTAAGGCCACAGCTGGAGTATTGCATACTGTTCTGGTCATCTCACTATAGGAAAGATGCTAAGGCTTTGGAGAGGGTGCAAGAGAGGTTGACCATGATGCTGCCTTGTTTACAGAGCATGTGCTTTCATGAGACGTTGGAGAAACTTGGGTTGTTTTCTCTGGAACAGCCAAGGCTGAGGGGAGATTTGATATAGCTTTATAAGATTATGAGAGGCAAAGGTAGAGTAGACCGGGAGTATCTATCTCCTAGGGTAGAAATGTCTAATACCAGAGGGCATGAATTGAAGGTGAGAGCGGGTAGGTTCCAAGAGGATACAAGGGGTAAGAATGGTGGATGCCTGGAATGGTGGTAAAGACAAATACATTAGAGGCTTTTAAGAGACATTTAGATAGGTATGTGGACATGAGGAAGATGGTAGGATATCAGCATTGTGTAGGTAGGGCATTAGTTTTTGGGGAGGTTTTGATTCTCTTTTTAGCTGGTTATGCACAACATTGTGGGCTGAAGGGCCTGTTCCTGTGCTGTACATTGCTCTATGTTCTATGTTCAGCAAATAATTTGAGGAGTTTGAGATTGGTTATGTCAATAAAGACTGCAGCAAATTTCTACAGATGTACCATGGAGAGCATCCTAACTGGTTGCATCAAAATCTGGTATGGAGGGGCCACTGGACAGGATCAGAAAAAGCTGTAGTGTTGTAAGCTGAGCCATTGCTATTACGAGCACTCACTTCCCCACCATCAAGGGTATCATCAAAAGGTGATGCCTCAAACAAGTGGCATCCATCATTTAGGACCCCCACCACCCAGGACATACCTTCTTCTCATTACTATCATCGGGGGGAGATATAGGAGCATAAAGACACACATTCAAGAACCAATTCATGAACACCACTTCACTACTTTTTGCTTTCTTTTCACTCTACTTACTTTAAGGAACAGCTTTAGGAACAGATTATTCTCCTCCATCAGATTTCTGAACAGACAATGAACCTATGAACACTACCGCACGGTCCTTGCTCTCTTTTTGCAGTACTTAATTTTTATATACATATTCATTGCTTATGTTAATATATAGCACATTTTATGTATGACACTGTACTGCTGCCAGAAAACAACAAATTTCATGACACATAGCACGTCAGTCATATATGGTCATAATAAACCTGATTCTGATTCTGATTCTAATTAAAATGGCTTTTAATCTCATATTAAGACATTTATTAACTTGGAAGCCAAATGGATAAAATTTCACAATAATTCTCAACTTTTAAATTAAATGGTTTTGAAGAGTTAATTAATATACAGTGCACTGGCATATTAGCACTTCCATTTCATTCTGGTCGCTCGTGCCAGGTCAAGAGGGAGTTCTGAAAGTCAGAAGTGGCACTTTATAACCTGTTCACAATTTAATTGCAGCCAATTCCTTTTGACATTGTGCTGCATTGCAGCAAAATAAAATCCAAATCAATTAAGCAACTGAGGCACAGAAGGGGCTTCTCAAGGGAAGGTTATTTTTTGTGAGCTGGGTCAACCAATTGAAAATGACGAAATTTGCTTACTTCATCATTTTGAAGGAAACCAGAAAGCCTGCAATTTTGCTGTTCCTAATTACCAATAATTAGTCATATTCCTTAAAATTACAAGGTACCATAGCTTAATTTTTACCTTGCTGATATTTGGAAAGATTTAATATACAACTGTATTTATTATTTAATGATTTAGGGATACAGTGCAGTACAGGCCTTCTGTGCTCTTTGAGCTGCACTGCCAGCAACCCATCTATTTAACCCTAGCCCAATCACAGGACCATTTACAATGACCAATTAACCTACTAACTGGGAGGTGTTCGGACTGTGAGAGGAACCTGGAGCACCCGGAAGAAATCTGCGCACATGGGAGGGAATGTACAAACTTGCCTGCAGAGGACACTGGAATTGTCATGGTGTGCTTTCAGACAACTGGACCCGGGTGTGGAAAAATGGAAGAATCCCGAGACAGGGACAGATACAAGAGGTTAAACATTGAAATCAAATCTTCGGAGAAGCAACTGACTGACACCACAAGAATTCTCCAACACAATTATGCCACTAAGGCATGAATGAGAGTCCTCTTTAAATAATCACAGACTGTGGGAAACACGTGCCAGTCACAATTAACCTGACAAGACTAAACCAAAAGCAGAAGAGCTTAACAGCTCTGCTTAAGATAACAATTAGTAAATACAGATGCTCAAGAACTCCAGAAGCTCAACACTCTCTGGCAAACCACAGGGATCATGACAGGAATAAACTGTGAACTGCAGCTTTAAGCTGTTTCATGTGTCACTTTCAGTGCCACATGAAGCCCCAAGTTAAATAACTTTGTATAAGTCAAGTGATTACAATATATACCAGAAATATTTAATAATGTTGGATGTGTTAATTCAGAAACCCAAAGACCCAGGGAAAAATGTGCTGGCTAATTTTGCCTCCTTTTTAACTTGAGATGCTATACCTTGCCTAATCCAAGTAGAATTGACCTGAAGATATATTTAGAGATTAGTGATATCATTTTCCAAGCTTATGAGAATCCCCGAAAGATAAAAATCTTGTAGGCTAAAAGCTTAACTGACTCCAGTACATTCACAGTATAACTGATCAATTCATTGCAAAAATGTAGAGCGGATGTCAGGAAGGATGAACACTTTTGAAAAACTTTGTGGTAGAAATCTTCCCTATATATTGGTTACTATGGGCAAGTGATCATTAGGAATTAAAGGTAGAGACAGGGAATTTTTAAAGAGATGAGGGGATTGAACATATACATCTTACACAGGGTGACAAGTGGTCTAACACAAAATTCAGAAATGAACTATACAAGTCATCAGCACTGCAAGTACAACCAATCAAACATTATAGTTTGACTGAACAGCTGAGGTTTTGGATCTCTGACGTAACTGTGCAAGTTTCTTTTCTTATTCAATATTTTTATTGATTTCTTACATAAAAGAATAAAGAGTAGAGTAGGATATATAATAATATATTAGTTAAAATATATTGGAATCATGGAATCACAAATATAGTTTCATTACCCAATATCCATATAAATTAAATTTAAACATAATACTGAAAAAAGATGATTTTTTTATACAAGTACAAAAAAACTCTAAACCCACTACCAGAAAAAAACAGCTGTTTGGTTAAAAAAAGGGGAAAAAATCCTTATCTTATAGTAAAACATATCATTAACCAACATCTGTGCTTAATAACAAATTAAAGATTTTGAAAATAATTCAAAAAAGGTCCCCACAATGTTAAAAAATCTTGTCTAGGTTCAGAAATTGAACAGCGAATCTTCTTTAAATTAATCATGACGTAACATCATTTAACTAACGACTATGAGTAGGCAGAGTGGCATCCTTCCACTTAAGCAACAATGCCCTCCTGGCGATAAGAGAAATAAAAGCCAAAATGTGCAAGTCATGTGTCTATAAAATATAATTTCTTCCAACAATACCAAATAAGGCAGTCAAAGGATTAGGCTTAAAATTTACTTTAAAAAGCATCAAAAAAGTTTGGAATACTTCCTTCCAATATTTTTCAAGACTCAGACAAGTCCAAAACATATGAATTAGTGTACCTTCTCCATTGTTACATCTATCACATAACCATATATAACAATATAACAATTACAGCATGGAAACAGGCCATCTCAGCCCTACTGGTCCGTGCCGAACGCTTACTCTCACCTGGTCTCACCAACCTGCACTGAGCCCATAACCCTCCATTCCTTTCTTGTCCATATACCTATCCAATTTTACTTTAAATGACAATATCGAACCTGCCTCTAACACACAATAGGGAGATATATCAGAATAAAACTGAGACAGCTTATATTTAGTCATGTGGGCCCTATGAACCACTTTAAATTATAGAAGGGGACATAATGATGAGGTATTAACCAATTTAAAAATTTCATTCCAAGTATCCTCAGAAATTGGAATCTGTAAATCTTGTTTCCAGAGATTTTTAATTTTGTCTAAAGGAATATTTCTCATTCACAACAACATGCCATAAATATTAGATATAGATACATTATGTAAGCATTTCAAATTAAAAATTGTATCAAGTAAATTCTTATCTGGACTTTTAGGAAATGTATGTACTTGAGAATGCAAAAAGTCTCCAATTTGTCAATATCAAAGAAAGTTGGTTTTGGGTAGGCTATACTTAGCTAACAGTTGTTCAAATGAAGAGAGAATATCTCCAACAAACAAATCCTGAAAACATTTAATACCCAATCTATTCCACCCTTTAAAAACTACATCAGTCATAGAAAGTTTAAAACAGTAGTTAGAAAAAATGGGTTTTGAAAGTGGAAAACTCAATAAACCAAAATATTTTCTAAATTGTACCAAAATCCTCAAAGTGTGTTTAACTACAAAATTATTAGTTGAATTACTCAAAGATAAAGGAATTGAGGATCTGAGAAGAGAAATTATAGAAAATTTATTAACAGAATTAGCTTCTTAAGAAACCCAGACCGGACAGTCCTCTCAATTAATATGATATAACCAAAACGTAAGATTCCGTATATTGACTGCCCAGTAATAAAACCTAAAGTTGGGTAAGGCTAAACTCCCATTCTTTTTAGCATTTTGAAGATGAACTTTATTTAATTGAGAAATTTTATTTTTCCATATATAAGAAGATATAATCGAATCCAGAGAATCAAAAAAGGATTTAGGAATAAAAACAGGTACGGCCTGAAATAAATATAAAAATTTAGGCAAAACATTCATTTTAGTAGAATTAATTCGGCTAATCAACGATAAAGAGAAGGGTGACCAATTAGATAGTGCCTTCTTAACATAATTCAGAACTGTAAAAAAAATCTTTAAAAAGGAATTTATAATTCCTAGTAATTGTTACGCCCAAATAAGTAAATCGGTTTCTTACAATTTTAAAATGAAGATTAGTATTAACTAATACCAAATTATTCAAAGGAAAAAGTTCACTCTTATAAAAGTTAAGTTTATATCCTGAAAACTGACTAAAGCAGGAGAGTAGAGAAAGTACGGAAAGTAAAGAGGACTCCACATTAGAAATGTAGAGCAAAAGGTCATCGGCATAAAGTGAAACTTTGTGGGTAATACCCCTCCTTAAAATACCAGTGATATCATTAGTTTCATGGAAAGCAATAGCTAAAGGTTCTAAGACCAAATCAAAAAGCAAAGGACTCAAAGGATAACCTTTCCTAGTTCCGTGTTGAAGTTTAAAAGGTTTAGAATTCAGAGAGTTAATAAGAACCTGAGCGGAGGGAGATAGATAAAGTAATTTAATCCATTGAGTAAAATCGGGACCAAAGTTAAATTTTTCTAAAGTTTTAAATAAATAATTACATTCAACCTGATCAAAGGTTTCTCAGCATCTAAGGATAACACACATTTCGATATCTCTTTAGAAGGAGAATAAATAACAGTCAATAAATGACGAATATTAAAGTGGGAGTATCGATTTTTGATAAATCCAGTCTGGTCATCAGAAATAATAGATTGCAAAATACTTTCAATCCTACAAGCCAAAAGTTTAGATAAAATTTTAGTATCAACATTAAGTAAGGAAATTGGTCTATAAGAAGAACATTCAGTTGGATCCTTATTCTTTTTAAGAATAAGCAAAATAGAGGCTTCATAAAAAGATTGTGGCAACCTACCTAATTTAAAAGAGTCCAAAAGGACTGAATATAAGTGAGGTATAAGCAAAGAGGAAAAAGTCTTATAAAACTCTCCAGAAAATCCATCAAGACCTGGGGCCTTCCCCAAGTGCAAAGAGTAAACATTTTCGGCAATTTCCTCATAAGAAATGGGTTGATCCAGCAAATTTTGTTTATCATCAGAAAGTGTAGGAATGTTTAATCAATCTAAGAAATTATTCATTATAGTGTTATCTTTAGGAGGATCAGAACTGTAAAGTTTAGAATAGAATTCTCTAAAAGTATCATTTATTTCTAAATGATCAGATATTTTATCACCATTAGCTTTACAAATTTCTTTAATTTGGCATTTAACTATAAAGGTCTTTAATTCTTTAGCCAATAGTTTACCCGTTTTATCTCCATGAACATAATACTGACTTTTATCTTTTAAAAGTTGAGTTTCAATTGGATAAGTTCAAAGCAGACTCTATTTAGTTTTAATTTCAACACATCTTTTACATAAAACAGAATCTGCAGCCAAAGCATATTTTTGGTCTAATTGTCTCAACTGATTAGCTGATTCAATTCTCTCCTTATTAGCTCTATTCTTAACACTTGTGGTAAAAGGAATAATTTGTTGTCTAATATAAGCCATAAAAGCATCCCATAAATTAAGACTAAAAGTCTCTTCTAGCATTTCTCTTCAAAAAAAAGAGTAACCTGTCTCTCCAAAAAATTTTTTTAAATCCTTATCAGATAATGGAGTTGGATTAAAATGCCAAAATCTGTTTATTTTGGAGTCACCCGGAAGATTTAAAGATAAAAACACAGGAGTTTGATCTGAAACAGCAGTTTCTTTATATTCACAGGATTAAACCAATGGAATCAATTGACTATTAACAAAAAATATTCAATCCTGGAATACGTATGCTGAACATGAGAAAAAAAATGAGTACTCTTTATCTGTTGGATGGAAAAAGTGCCAAATATCAATAATATCACATTTCATTAAAAAAGATTGGATAAAGGAGACAGATCTACTAAAAGTCAATCGTTTAAAAGATAAGTGATCTAAAACAGGATCTAAACAACAGTTGAAACCAGACTTAAATTTGGTAAAAGCAAAAAAAATGTTCAAATAAACCTGGGTCATCTATATTCGGGGCAAACAAATTAGCAAAAACCAATAATTTATTATCTAATTTCCCAGAGTACATCAAAATGCCAGTTGGTGTCAGACACTGCATCATGTTGAACAAAAGAAACTGAATTGTCTATAAGAATCGAAACTCCTCTGGACTTAGCCTGAAAGGAGGAATGAAAAGATAAGCCCTTCCAATGGCTAAAAAGACATAAATGATCACATTTACAAACATGTATTTCTTGTAAAAAAAAAATGAGACATTCAATTTCTTAATATAATTAAATATCTTATTATGTTTTACAGGATGGTTTAACCTTTCACATTAAAACTAAGTAAATTAATAGCATGATCCATATTAAATATTACTTAAAAGAGAAATTAGAATAAAAACCTCAGGAATATATAATAAATCCAAACAATGAGCTTTAAGATACAGTAACCAAACAACAAATGAAGCTAAGAGAACCAAACAGCTGATAGAAAAGAAGAAATCCACCCCCACCCCCCCCACCCAAAGAGAGAAAGTCGACCAAAGAGCAGTCGACAGCTAAATCTACCCACATTACCCTCCTAAAACAATCTACTGGCTGAGCTCCAAAAAATTTTCAAGGCTGACTGTGTTCCAACAAGACACAACTAAAGACAGAGTATAATTATTTTAAAAAACCTCATGAAAAATATAGTATAATATATTAAAAAGAAATAAGATACTTCAGAACATATTAACTTGCAAAGCATTAATTCAATGAAAACTTACTAATGTTAAATCCTTAATTTTCTAAGCAAAGAAATAAAAGTACAAAAAATTAGATATGAAGGTATACCAAAAGTAAAAAAAAGACAATTATTCATAAAAGAAAATAATGAACAGTTAAACAGCTGATTCTCAAAAAACAGGATCCATCAGCCAGATGCAACATAGGTTTATATAGGGAATTATTGAACAGTTAAAATTCGGAAATTAAAAAAAATCCTGCACCTCTTGAGTCGAACGGAACTATTTCTGAGAGCCATTTTTTCAAAATGATTTGAAAATGAGTGGGGTAACGAAGAGAGCGTTTAAAACCTTTATTATATAATTTGGACATAACCCTTTTAAACTTGAAGTGTTCATTCAACACCTCAGTTGAAAAATCCTCCACAATTCTGATCTTCTGGCCTTCATAATCAATCATACCTTTCTGATAAGATTCGCAAATTAAAAGTTCCTTTGTTTGAATGTCGTGAAAACAGATTATCACTGAACAGGGTCGTTCTTCTGGAGTAGGTCTCTGTACTAGCAATCTATGAGCTCTGTCTATTTTAGGTGGAGATTTAAAAATATTCGGAAATAAGTTAGCCAAAAGGTTCAAAAAATTCCAAAGGTTGATTGCCTTCCATAACTCTTTAAAGCCCGGAACTTGTATAATATTTCTTCTGTTTCTATTTTCTAAGTCAATAATCTTCTGTTTTAATTTTTCATTAACTTTTGACTGCTTATCACAAATCTTTTCCAGGTCATCAATCTTCGCATCCAACATCATCAAAGTGTCTTCGTTCTCTTTTATCCATTTATCATGTTCACTTAAAGTTTTTTGGATAGAGTCCAATTTTACAAACATTTGTTTAAATTCAGCGCTGAGTTGCCAGAATTTCTGCTGGAACTCCTCCGAAAGTTCATTTTTATGCTTTTGAAGTGCCTCCATAATAGATTCCAAAGTTATAGAAGGGCCCTCTTCTTTTTTAGTAGCTTTGGAACCCCTCATTGTAAAACAATATTGCATTTAAAAGTAAGTTTTCAAAACAAGTTGGAAACAGTAAATTGAATAGAGTAGGAGCGGCTATAAAAACACTGCTACTCCATCGACAGCTAGCAGAGTTCTCCGTGCAAGTTTCTGAAAGAATACTAAAAAAAAGACTTAACAACAGTGCAATTCAGGATAATTGTTTCAGTGGCTCACCCTATATCTAGCCTGCAGTGATGATGTCACTTTAACTACTTCATTGCTGCAGGAGAGCCAATGGTGGGCCGAGCCCTGTACATGGTTCCGGCCCAATGGCACCATTAGTAAAATATCCTAACATACAGTACACAATGCCAGAATCAGCCCAGTCGGTACTGAATCCATTAACACTGATGCAGGCAACTTAGTCTGAGGCGACAGTGTATGTAATGTCAATCCTTTCTGCTGGGCAAGTCACTGTAAATTAAAAATGACTGTCACTTGCTCAAATGGTCCTACCTGGGCACATTGGTAATTCCTCCGGTAACACCAAGCCATGTTTGAAGAATTTGAGCAACATGTGAACCGCAGGCAGAGATCTAGAGTCTATGAATGATTTTTCATTTGGTAGGGAGGGAGCAGGCTGCTTTTCTTTTATACCATCCATATGATTTTTCACTCCATTGATTATGACGGGATGAAAATGTAGGAAGACAAAAGGGGGCTGTAAGTAGAGCTGATGCTTTGGAGCATCAGAGAGCAGAGTTCAATCATGACCACAGTGCTGTCCTTGTGGAGTTTGCACATTCCCTCCTTAAAGAAGTGGACTTCCTCTCGGTGTTAACATCCGAAAGTCATAAAGGTTAATTGGCCACTGTAAATTGTGCCTAGCATGTTAGCTGAAATGGGGGAGAAGTTGTTGGGAACAGGGATAGTAAAATGGGATTGATGTGGGATGTGGAAATGGGTGACTGATGGTCACAGATACTTCAGTGTCCAAAAGGCTTGTTTCTGTGGAAGGGAAGAGGATGTTTCCTATAGCTGGGGAGGCCATGACCAGATGGCACAGCCTCAGAGTACAAGGTCATCCTTTAAGAAAAGGAATGAGGAGGAATTTCTTTCACCAGAGGGTTGTGAATCTGTGGAGGGTTTTTTTTTACCACAGATAGCCATGAAGACCAAATCACTGGCTATATTTAAAGTGGATGTTGATAGATTCTTGATTAGTAGGTGTGTCAAAGGTTACAGGGAGAAGGCGGGAGAAAGCAGTTGAAAGGGATAATAAACCAGCCATGATGGAATGGTAGTACATACTTGATGGGCCAAATGGTGGAGCATACTTGATCAGCTGAATGGCCCAATTCTGCCTCTATGTCTTGTAACTCCATTATTGGCTTCTGTGAAGAATATTTCCATCCCAACCCCCAATCCCATTCCTCCACCACCACATTTCAATCCTCATGGCAGGGAAGACCAAATCCAAAATAAAAATTTCCATCAGAATCTCTTTTTTTTGCACTTTAAAATTGCTGGATAATTACAAAAAAACTGTACTATCAACAGAGATACATTAAAACGCTTTTTAATCTGCTTTCCTCTTCTTCACAATAACAGCTATGGATTTAATAACCCTCTGTGTTGGGAACAGTAATCGGTGAACCATGAATCACTTTGACATTTTCCATTCAAGCAAAACCTTGTATCAAAAAACCGTAATGAATGCGAAAGAAGGCAAATCAATTATAATTTCAGCGGTTTGCAAAAAATTAGTAATAATTATCAACTAACAAAGTGCAAAATACGTGCAATTCTTTTAAAGAGAAAGGAAAATCAGCTCCCATATAAACAAATGAATCATTTATTCATTTCTTCCTGAGATGAGTCAGCCATTTCTGTGACAAAGCATTCAATGTCTAACAACTCTGCATTTCACCTTGGAGGTCAAGGTATTTCAGTTCTGTTCAAAGTACTACTCTCATTGTCCTAAATTGTTGCTTTGGCAATCTTGGTTGTTCAGAAATTTTAATTAATTGTTTTATTCTATCACTGAAAAGCTCTGCCAATCAGTTATAAAATTTCCTCCTTACAATGTATGTGCATTGCTCTTACTAGGAGTTATATATAAAACAAAGGCTTTGTTTTAATACACATTTTATACAGCTGATTATATACCTTTTGTCATCAGTTTGTGGCATTTCACCCTGTTCTCCATTTCCAATTATCTCTCAGGAAGATCTATGGTTACCATAGAAACAATAAAAGCCCTTTACAATTTTTATCCAAAAGATTTTATAAGTTCTGTTAGCCATTCTTTGTTTCTCTATTTTATTCATGTCATCATGGTTAAATTAATTTAATGCTCCATTTTCCTTTCTGTTACATTTACTGCAAATTCCTCCTCCTCCCTACATCATACTTCGTTATCATTGAGGTTACTGTCACAATTTCTCCTTAAAGTGGCACTTTAGAATAGCCACATTCACAATTATTTTAAGTCTTATGATCATATTTCTCAGGTTAGCTATCCATCTCCACTATTCACTGCAAATTGTTACAATTCCACATATAGTCCACATACAGAGCAACAAATGGTGATATCAGTCTACCGATTTAGCACTGTCATTGTTGATATAACTCAAGTTCATTTGAAAAGAATTTAAAATGATGAGGTCGCTTGATGTGATAGTTTGCTGCAACTCCGGATGTGGTGTGAAACTAAACTGCTGTCTTGGCTAGCTGTACCTAATTCTATGGTGCTATATCGAAGGGGATCCAGTGTTCATGTCAAGGCTAATTTATCCTTTAATTAACATCTATAAAACAGATTATCTTTTCAGTCTCGTGTCGCATTTGTTAGATCTTGTATTGCACCAAGTCTCTACATATGTCCTACACCCCAGAACCTGAACCAGTGGTGGGGAGCAGACCCTGCTTGCTCTCTTCGTCAAGCACCTGGATCACTAAGGCACATTTTAACAGAATGCACCACAAGCCTCAGCCAGGGGTGGTATACTTAGCGGAATAACCAACTTCTCAGACAGCTGGCATCAATCTTGGAACTGAGGCGAATCACCACAAATGTTCTCCACAAACATCGGCAAGAAATGTTCACATCACACGATTTGTATCAGCAGGCCAGCCTCCAGAGCACCATTTAACATCAAAAGAGGTAAGCATTCTGCAGGTTGCTCGGGATGAGAAAATGGATGTGGACTTGGAAAAAAGCTTGTGTTTCCCCCAAACATTGCGGCTACAACACTCTAGCCGGACATGGTCCAATGGTCCACAATAGTCAAGCTGGCATATGTTGTAGAATTGACAGTACCATAGGAAGATGGTGTTGAAGAAGCTTATGAGAGGAGAAAGACCGAGTACTCTGAACTGGCAACTGAAGCTGCCCAGAACGGCTGGAAGACCAAGATTTTCTCTGTAGAAGTGGGATGCAGGAGATTTGTGGCTACATCTATGACCAGTCTATTGAAGAAGATGGGGGTTAGGGGTTATTCACTCCGACAAGCAATCAAGTCCTTGTCAAGTGCAGCAGAAGAAAGTAGTAATTGGATTTGGATTAAAAGAAAAGACAACAACTGGGCTGCAAGATGAAGACAGGAGGGTATGGAACTGAGGGGGGTGTATATGGGACACCAGGTAGCACCGTTGAGCCCTCTGGAGACATCATGGGCTTATCAACAAAATGTCAAAGAAGGAGGGTGCCCACCTGATGACTCCAATGAGGTACCTACCCTCCTTGTCACCACTCCAAGCCCACTGCCAACATTGAGAGTGCCGACTTATCATAGGGATTGAAACACCAAGTCCTATTAGCTCTACCTACTTTGCAATCACTAGCTCTCCTTAGTCCAGAGGTTTCTTTATGGTACCAATCTCAGCAGTGGTCACCACAGAGAAATCTTCAAGCTGAGGAGTGGTCTGAGGCCAAACAAAGAGAAGAGGCAGGTTGTGAAAGATGATTTATGGATGCAAATTTTTTTTCTTCATGGTGCAGTAACTTATTCTTTAATATGATTTAGAAATGACTGAGTTTAATTTGTTAATCCTTGGCAAACCATCCCATCATGCCACAGTATGTGTTTTTGGATAAGTTCAATCAAAATAAAGCACAATGTAATAGAAACATGAGATGTTGGAAATACTAAGCAGGTCAACTAATGTTCAAAGAGTAAAGTAGACTTAAAGTTTTGGATCAATAATTATTCATCATGAATGGTCAGAGGCTTGAGATATTAACTGTTTCACTCTCCATAGATGCTGCCTGCCCCAGTGAGTATTTCTGGGACCAGATTTACAGCAGCTGTGATACTTTGCAAACCTTCAAGTGGAGAAAAATATTTAGCTGGATGGGTTAATTCTATCTGATAAAAAACTTACCGGTACATGAAAATCTATGTTTGCCACAATTGATGTAAGCAATCAGAAGTATTAATTTCTTTAAACAGTGGTTAATACTTTAACCTGTATCATAAAATCAACTATTTATGTCAATGATGTATTCAACAAAGTGTGTAATAATGAATGAGTTCACTGAGCCTTGAAAGTAATAAACTAAAGAATTAATCAGGAGAGGCAGCTGTAGAGTAATAATCTTGTGCATTACTTAACTACACTTTAATTCACATTTCTGATGTGCAACTTCAGATACCTACAAACCTGACAGACAAACCCGATCACTCTAGACATAATCTGATGTTCTTCTTACGAGTCTGATGCCCATAGTCACACTCACCCATCAGGGACAGTGAAGCCACTGTGGCCATTCTGCAAGGTGGAACAAGTGTAGACAATGAACAGGCTACACACAGACCATCCATAAACCACAAAAAATGGGCAGTGAACTTATGTGAACATAAAAAATCGCACCAGGTTTCACACCACATCCAGAAGTTTCAGCATGGATCACATTAAACAACCTCATCATTTTAAATTGTTTTCAAATGAACTTGAGTTGTATCAACAATGGCACAGCGCTAAATCGGAAGACTGACTTCACCATTTGCTGCTCTGTATATGGACTAAATGCTGGTGGTATCAAGATGTTTCCACTTGTAGGAAATCAGGAATGTGGAGGCAGACACAGGGTTAGGAGATAGTCATTTTAAACGGTGTTGTATAAGAACTTCTTCACAAAAATGACTGGTGAGTCTCTGGAAATCTTCAGACAAGCGAGCTGTGGAGGCTGGATCCTGCAGGGGTATTTAAAGAGGAGGTCACAGGTCATGGAATTGAGGGCCATAGGGAACTGGGACAGAAGAAGAAGTGAAGCCTGGGTCTGATCAGCTAGGAACAAATTGAATGGTGGGTCAGGTCTGAGGAACCTGGCAACCTCCTTTGATTTTCTATGTTTTTATATTCAAACTGAAGGGTTGAGAAAGAACCGAATGACTTTACCTCATTATAATAAAAATGTACTGACGAAATTTTTTAAAATCTTAATTAAAACCGAATCCCATTTATGTAACACACAAAATGCTGGGGGAGCTCAGCAGGCCAGACAGCAAAAATGGAAATGAGTGCAGACAACATTTCGGGCCAAAACCCTTCGGCAGGACTGGAAAAGAAAAGCTGAGGAGTAGACTTAAAAGGTGAGGGGAGTGGGGGGGAGAAACACAAGGTGATAGGTGAAACCTGACAGGGAAGGGATGACATTAAGAGCTGAGAAGTTGATTGGTGAAAGAGACAGAAGGCCATGGAAGAAAGAAGAGGGGGGAGGAGCACCAGAGGGAGGAAATGGGCAGGCAAGGAGATAAGGTGAGAGAGAGTGAAAAGGGAATGGGAAATGGTGAAAGAGGGGGTTGGGGGGCATTACTGGAAGTTTGAGAAAGCGATGTTCATGCGATCAGGTTGGCAGCTACCCAAATGGAAAAGAAGGTGTTGTTCCTCCAACCTAAGTGTGACTTCATCATGACAGTGGAGGAGGCCATAGATCAGGCATGGGCAAACTACGGCCCGGGGGCCATATGCAGCCCGTTAAGCTTTTTAATCTGGCCCACAGAACTTGATGAAATTATATTAATAAACCTTGTTAACGTTTTTTCTCCGCAATTCTGGCGTTTTCCCAATAGATGACGCACTCTATATACATTGACCTTTGTTGAGGTGCAGCGTATTATTCCACATTTGCGCTTTACTCTTTGACCTCTCACCCCTTCTGTAAAGATGAGCGGAGCTAAGAAAAGAAAAGTGGAAAGAGAATGTCGGGTGTTTAATAAGGAGTGGACAACTAAATATCTTTTTACCGAACACCGATCAACTGCTGTATGCCTGATATGCCAAGAGACTGTGGCGGTTTTTAAAGAATATAATATCAGCCGTCACTTTGCCACAAAACATGCCAACTATGCTAGCAACCAGTCAACGAAAGACCGGGAAGCTAATGCTCAGAGGTTGGCAGCTAATTTACAGGCTCAACAAAATTTTTTTCACCGTCAAGCTGCCATTCATGAGTCAAGTACCAAGGCGAGTTTTATGCTGTCATTCAAATTAGCAAAGGCCAGCAAGCCTCTGTCTGAAGGCGAGTTTTTAAAAGAATGTATGGTGGAGACAGCAGGTGTATTGTGTCCGGAGAGCAAAGACAAATTTGAAAAAATCAGTTTATCACGCAGGACAGTGACTCGCCGTGTGGAACTGATAGATGAAGATATAACCAGCGACTTAAATAAAAAGGCAGAGTCATTCACGTTATATTCATTAGCACTGGATGAAAGCAACGATGTAAAAGACACTGCTCAGCTCCTCATTTTTATCCGAGGAATTAACAATACTTTTGAAATAACGGAGGAGTTTTTGACAATGGAGTCTCTGAAAGGAAAAACACGGGGAGAGGACTTGTATGACCGGGTGTCTGCTGTCATCGAAAATATGAAGCTCCCTTGGAGTAAACTTATCAACGTCACCACAGATGGATCTCCTAATTTGACAGGGAAAAATGTCGGCCTGCTGAGGAGAATACAGAATAAAGTGAAAGATGAAAATCCTGACCAGGATGTTATTTTCCTTCACTGCATCATCCACCAGGAATCTCTATGTAAATCGGTATTACAGCTGAATCATGTTGTGAATCCTGTCGTAAAACTTGTCAACTTTATACGTGCAAGGGGACTTCAGCACCGTCAGTTCATCACGTTCCTAGAGGAAACTGATGCGGATCACCAGGACCTACTTTATCACTCCCGTGTCCGCTGGTTAAGTTTGGGCAAAGTGTTTCAACGAGTATGGGAGCTCAAAGAGGAGATCGGTGCATTTTTGGAGTTACTGAGGAAGGCCGGCGAATTTCCTGAGCTGAGCAACAAGAGCTGGCTTTGTGACTTTGCGTTTGCTGTGGATATATTTTCACACATGAATGAACTAACGTGAAGCTACAGGGGAAGGATCAGTTTGTGCATGACATGTACACAAACGTGAAAGCCTTTAAATCCAAGCTGGCTTTTTTCTCCAGGCAAATTTTGAATAAGTTATTCACTCATTTTCCCACACTAGCCACGCTGGAAGAGGCCAGCGCAAATGTGAAAAAATACAGCGAGTCACTGGATGCGCTGCACAGAGAATTCTGCCGTCGCTTTTCTGATTTTGAAAAAATTGACAAGTCACTTCAGTTGGTGGCCTGTCCCCTGTCACAAGATCCTGAAACAGCACCAGAGGAGCTACAGCTGGAACTGATCGACCTTCAGTCTGACCCCGTCTTAAAAGAGAAGTTCAACTCTCTTAAACTGAATGACTTTTATGTTTCACTTGGTAAAGACGTGTTTCCAAACCTCCGGAGGACGGCACAGAAGATGCTGGCGTTGTTCGGCTCGACCTATTTGTGTGAACAGGCGTTCAGCGTCATGAACATCAACAAAGCCAGCCACAGATCCAAGTTAACTGACCAACACCTCAGATCCATCCTGAGAATCGCCACAACAAAACTAAATCCAGACTTTGATGCACTGGCTAAAAAGGGAGACCAACAACACTGTTCCCACTGAAATTAAAAATAAGTTTCTTCGTTGTGTTATGTAAAAAATGCATTTGAAAATATTTTTTTCAATAAGCCTTACATGTTACATGTCATTTCTGTTAAGTGATGGACATGAGTAGTGCGCAGGTGCACGTACGTTCTCAAAATAAAAAATGCGCTCCAGATCAAATAACGCGCTCCGCATACTGGCGCGCTGTCACTGTTCTGTCCTTGTGCTGGTCGTTGTTGAGTTTTGGCACAGGGGACAATTGAATAAGAAGGAGCAGGACAAGTAGACCTGCATCTCCTACCGTTTTTGAAATAAAGACAGTCAGGAGGAGAGTGATGATGATAATATCTTGAAGGATAACAGAATTTTCAGTGCTTTAAAATAATAACTGTTACTATTAAAAAAAGCTGTATTTTATTCATTTAATTTTCAGTGTTTTAAAAGTCATTTCAATAAATAGCTAAATACCATGGGACTTCAAAGACAGATATTTTGTTGTAATGCATTTGTTCATTTTCAATTGAAATTAAAGCACATGTTTTCTACATATCCCATGATATTTTATTTTCTCTTATGAGGTGTATTATCAAAACACTCCGTCCATCTGCTCCTGGTCCGGCCCCCCTGTCAAATTTTAGAACCTTTTGTGGCCCACAAGTCAAAAAGTTTGCCCACCCCTGCCATAGATGCACATATCGGAATGGGAATGGGAAGTGGAATTAAAATGGGTGGCTACTGGGAGATCCCGATTTTTCTGGTGGACAGAGCGTAGGTGCTCAGTGAAACAGCCTACCAATCTATGTCAGGTCTCACCGACATACAGGAGAACACACCGGGAACTCCGCACACAGTATATGACCCCAACAGCCGCACAGTTGAAGTGTCACCTCATCTGGAAGGACTGTTTAGGGCCAGGAATGGTAGTGAGGGAAGAGGTGTAGGGACAGCTGTAGCACTTGTTCCGCTTGTAAGGATAAGTGCCGGAGGGAGATCACTTGGGATGGGTGAACGGGCAGAGGAATTGCGTAGGGAGTGATCCCTGTGGAAAGCAGAAAGTGGGGGAGGGCAAGATGTGCTTGGGCCAGAAACGTTGACTGTAGCCTGGCCTGTTGAGTTCCTTCAGCATTTTGTTTGTGTTGCTTGCATTTCCAGCATCTGCAGATTTTCTCTTGTTTTCCATTTATGTAAATTGTTTATAACATCAACATTAAAATAAATACTTTCACTTTTTTCCAGTATGAATCTCAGTAATTCCATTCATATGAAGTGAGCAAAAGTGGGTGCACCAGCTATGGCTAGCGTAAAACCCAAGGGCCAGATATAAAGTCTCTCTCCTCCCCACTTTTCACTTTCTGCAGGAAACACTCCCTATGTGACTCCTTTATCCATTCATCCCTCTCCACACTTCTTCCTCCGGGCACTTATCCTTGCATGTGGAAATAGTGCCACACCTGCCCCTACACCTCCTCCCTCACTACTATTTAGGGCTCCAAAGTGTCAACTGTTTGTTCATTTTCTTTTGATATCCTTTTAATGTATTAGTGTATTCAGATACACCTTGCTGCCTGGATGAGTCAACTATCTGTAAGCACATTCGACCCATCAATCTAGGGTGCCGAACTCAAACTGATTAATCTACTGATGAAAAGAGGGGAAACAAAGATCAAAAAGAGTGCTTAACTTCTTTCCACTAAAATGTTATAAGCAGGTGACGTGCCATTGAATTAGTTCAGTTGCATGATTATTTGGCAATCCAACAAGAATGTTAGTGATCAAAGGGAAAATCTGCACTTAATTAAAATCTAAACCTGAAAATGGTGACAGACTTCTTGCCTGGCAGAGTTGAGACTTTTGAGCATTTCCTTTGTCAATCAAGCTGTAAGTAAGTAAAACTGTTGTCATGTACCTAATTTGCATACTACTGTCCTCCCCTTGTTTTCCTGCGCAATTACTTCCTTTCCACTGGGAGAATATGGCATGCTTTCTACTTCCTCCACTTTTAAAGATTGTTACCCGAGGAAGTTGAATTTGCTGTACAACAGACTGCTTTACATGAGCCATACGCCCCACACATCTCAATCCATTGGCTGATGTAATGCTGTCAACAAAAACTCAAAGTGAGCCTCAAAGGATCTTGGACAACTTTCAAACATCTCGGAAAGCTTTCAAAGGGTAACAGAGTATTGACAAATCCAATTAAAATTAGCAGAGCAGATATTGAGTGATGGAAAAATGAAGAAAAAGAGAATACCAACAAGCAGGTTTGAGGCTTGTTGTTGACTCAGTCATTCTCTTATCAACCTAATGCATCATGTCCACTCAGCACCCATACTTGAGTCTATGCAGACTCATACACCTAAGGAGAATTTCCCCGCACCTGCCACCCAGTAGAGGTGATCTTGATTTCAAATTCAACTGATAGCTAGGTGGATGTGGTTGAAGGTGAATTAGGCAGCTCTTCAATGGCTGAAGCAAGAATTGAAGTGACTTTACTACTTACATTCTTCATATACATGAGGAGTAAAAATCTTTACGTTACATCTCCGTATAAATGTGCAATGTGCAATTTATAGTAATTTATAATAAATAGTATGTACAACAGGACAATCAATAAAACATAGAAATACAGTTGCATCAGCATGAATTAATCAGTCTGATGGCCTGGTGGAAGAAGCTGTCCCAGAGCCTGTTGATCCTGGCTGTTATGCTGTGGTACCACTTCCTGAATCGTGTCAGCTGGAACAGTTTGTAATTGGGGTGACTTGGGTCCCCAATGATCCTTTGGGCCCATTTTACACACCTGTCTTTATAAATGTCCTGAATAATGGGAAGTTCACATCTACAGATGTATTGGGCTGTTCGCACCACTCTCTGCAGAGTCCTGTAGTCCTGTGATTGAGGGAAGTACAGTTCCCATACCAGGCAGTGATGCAGCCAGTCACTAGGTCTACTTGGCAGTGCTGCTCATGGGCAGAATGTACAGTTCTGATAAACAATTTATTTTGTCAATTAATAAGCCCTTTGCTCACATCACTAGTATCAGCCTCATCATCACAACCTGCCTTCTGGCTCTATTTATTTACTGATCACGTGGCAAATATGGAACATAAGTAGCTGAGCTCTCAGCACTTGTATAGTAGATGCATCGTGTTCTCTTCAGTTCACCTCCTCTTCTGCCCTGCCTCCTTTCCGACTCACCTGACAAGGGAAATCTCACTGAGGAACTGAGTGGTGGCATGCATTATGTCAAGGGCAAACAATAACAGCAAAATACTTGACTGACAGGGAATTGAACTAAAGAGAGACAGAAAAGGGTCAAACTTGTCAATTAGAAATGGTTTCTGATGTCCTAAGAAAAATTGTTAAGTATTATTACATATAGGAATATTGGTCATTATGTTATTGGTATCCCTTTGAAGTGCCTAAATTATACAAACTTAGGTGATATCTTTGAGAAAGAAGCTTTTTCAACTTACTCACCCCATCTATTTGTCTGCAAGAAATTTGGAGCAGGGGATGAAAAATATAAATAGTTGAAGGAATGACATTAGGTTGCACACACACACACACACACACACACACACACACACACACACACACACACACACACACACACACACACACACACACACACACACACACACACACACACACACACACACACACACACACACACACACACACACACACACACACACACACACACACTCAGATTGAAGGCTAACCTAAATAAACTAGACCATTTATTGTACAATCAGGTGTCAAAAGTGTTAGATTTAATCCTTCTCCTTTTGGTTATGCAATTAAAAAAACTATATTGCAGCAAAAGGACCTGAGTATTGACAGCACAAACAAATAATGGGAATAAGAAGGTATTAGCTTATCCTCTATTTCCCCTGAAGGTATAATTGGTAAAACCTATTTGTCAAGGAAAGGTCAGAATTTTTCAAAAGAAACTACTTTTTTTTTTAAGGTGCTGATAGATTTGTTGCAAGATCCTGCTAAGATGAGCTGTGTTTGAATGTCAGCCCTAGGCTTTTCAATTTCCTCTTTCTAAATATATTCCAATATGATGTGAGGTCTCAGTGAGGCCCAAGGTATTTGCTTACATTAAAAAATGTGGTAAAGCATTCTGAAGAAGAACAGTATAGAACTCCAATTTATTTTCTTATTTTTGCCTCAAAAAGAAAGCAGCAGTTATTTGGCAATCTGATTTATTTTAACCTGCATTTTATTCACCTGATAAATTTGCTTGCCAGATAGGTGAGAGCAGCTGAAAGGATGGTAACATTTGTCTGGGTGTGACATCCAGCATTCCTGATAATGCTAATGTCAAAGGGAAGATAATTGTGATCATGGGAGATCTATCATCCCAGCCCTAGGACGTCACTGCTAGAGTTCCTCAGGACAATATTTCTCAACTCCAAATATTTTCTCCAGCCTTATCAATGAACTTCTTTCTATCACAAAATTATAAATGGGTAACCTTCCAGATTGTACTTTCTCCCCTCCCGCCAGCTTCTTTACCGGCTTCTTTCCCTTTACTTTCCAGTCCTTATGAAGGGTCTCAGCCCAAATTGTCGACTCTTTAGTCCTCTACACTGATACTGAGTTCCTCCAGCATTTTGTGCATGCTACTACAAATGGGGTTGCTGGCTGATATCTATACAGATCTTCAGAAATAAACTGTTCCCCTTCTGCATTTCGTAAGACCTAACAACACTTAAGTATAAGTTTCTGAGTGGCAGGTATCAATTCTCCCTTGACTGCCTCCAAGGAAGGGGTTACCTTCCTATCCTTGACATTCAATGACATGGCCATCACCATTGACCAGAATCTTGACTGGATCAGCCACATAAATAATAAGGTGTTGGTGTCAGTGGTTCGGTCTCTTGTGGCAAGTGATTCACTCCCTCACACCAGAAAGCCTTTCCAAAATTTACAAGGAGATGCACAGGAGTGTGATGAAAAGCTTTCCACTTGTCCTAATGAGAACAACTCCAAAATCTTCCCAGTAAGTGCAAAGTCACAGAGGACAAAACAGCGAGTTCGAATAATGCCCCATGCACCAAGTTAAATATTCATACCTTATACTACTGATACAAAATGACCGTGGCTTGAGCCTCTACAAAATCTATTGCATTTAGTTGTCTAGGCTATTTCAGCAGCGTCTTCAAGACCCTTAACCTTTGCCAGTAACGAGGATAAGCTAACAGGCCATGGTCAGCTCCAGCAATTACAGTTTCCCCGCTATCCTTAATTAGAAATAGACTGCTTTCCCTTCAGCATCACCACTCTACTGCCCTTGGGTATACCTTTATCAGAAGGACTTAAATGGTTAATTAGGGTGGGTTGCATTTGTTTTTTCAAGGAGCAGTTCAGGAAACCAAATAAACACTTGTCCTGCCAACAAATGCAAGATTTTGAAAATAATGAATGAATTAAGAGAAATGTGAAGAATAAAATGAAGAAAAACTTATTAGTTTGATTCCTTTTCAGATATCCATTCTACTTTTTAAAATGTATCCCACTGACAAAAGGGCTATAATGGATTACGAGCCCTGATAGAGACATAGAAAACCTACAGCACAATAGGAGTTGGGATGTAATGTTAAAATTGTACAAGGCATTGGTAAGGCCAAATTTGGAGTATTGTGTACAGTTCTGGTCACCGAATTATAGGAAAGATATCAACAAAATAGAGAGAGTACAGAGAAGATTTACTAGAATATTACCTGGGTTTCAGCACCTAAGTTACAGGGAAAGTTTGAACAAGTTAGGTCTTTATTCTTTGGAGCGTTGAGGGGGGACTTGATAGAGGTATTTAAAATAATGAGGGGGATAGATCGTGTTGAAGTGAATAGGCTTTTTCCATTGAGAGTAGGGGAGATTCAAACAAGAGGACATGATTTGAGAGTTAGGGGGCAAAAGTTTAAGGGTAACACGAGGGGGAATTACTTTACTCAGAGAGTGGTAGCTGTGTGGAATGAGCTTCCAGTGGAAGTGGTAGACGCAGGTTCAGTATTGTCATTTAAAGTAAAATTGGATAGGTATATGGATAGGAAAGGAATGGAGGGTTATGGGCTGAGTGCAGGCCAGTGGGACTAGGTGAGTGTAAGCATCGGCATGGACTAGAAGGGCCGAGATGGCCTGTTTCTGTGCTGTAATTGTTATATGGTTATAATACAGGCCTTTCGGCCCACAAAGCTGTGCTGAACATGTCCTTACCTGAGAACTTACCTAAGGTTACCCATAGGCCTCTATTTTTCTGAGCTCCATGTACCTGTCCAGGAGTCTCTTAAAAGACCCTATCATATCCACCTCCACCACTGTCACCAGCAGCCCATTCCATGCACTCACCACTCTCTGTGTAAAAAAAAAACTTACCCCGATATCTCCTCCGTACCTACTTCCAAGCACCTTAAAAGTGTGCCTTCTCGTGTTAGCCATTTCAGCCTTGAGAAAAAGCCTCTGACTATCCACACGATCAATGCCTCTCATCATCATACACCACTATCAGGTCGCCTCTCATCCTCCGTCACTCCAAGGAGAAAAGGCCGAGTTCACTGAACCAATGTCCATTACATCCCATTCAATTCTGGTATACTATTCTGGAATGCTTATGAGAGCCTTCTTTTAGAATAATTACAGGTAAAAGAAAACCATCAGAAAACGGGCTCCACCTTTAACAACAAGCGCAATGCCATAAAAACCAATTGTTACTTGACTTATCCAAATGCTTGTCTTCAAAAAAAATCATTTACAAGAAACTACAGCATATTTCTCCTTGCAGCACCTTTCTCTCATTTTATATATATAGAATAAAGTAGAGGTAGTTTTCATGGGTTCATTGTTTATTCATAAATCTGATGGCTGAAGGGCAGTGGGGCAGTGGAGTAGAGGGGATCATATTAAAATATTTCTAAATTCAGGGGTTAAACCTTGAGTGGTAAGACTATAATGATGGATCTTGCACTGTGTGAAGAAAGAACTGACCAACAACCTATTCCACTGTCAAAGATGGATTAGTTACATAGCTTTTTGTAAAATACACCAAAATATCTCCTACCATTAATCCAAACAAAATTGGCTTAGAAGTTTATTAATGAAAAAAAAATGACAGTTATAATGGGTTAACAAAATAACACTCTAAAAAAATAGGCTCATTAAATCCTTAACTTTAATTTTTAAATTGGTTTCACATTTAAATGTGACTTCACTGTCTCTGCTATTCCCTAGCTCCTCTTATATTGAAAAACTTCCTTCTTGTAATGAAGCAAAATATAAACTTTTGTTCTTCAGAGAGACGGAATAAAATGCCAGAGATATTTTGTTCAGATTTTAATCATGCTACCTTTCTCAAAATCTTCCCTTCATTCTGTTTAATATCTAAATTGAAAAACAGTCACTCAAAAGGTCCTTAGAGAGGTTACCTCAAATATCTACATTGAAAATGAAGAATTAATGCTTTAATTTCATCTCCCAGCTGCAACATAAATGAAGATCCAGATTAGTCATAAACAGATCATTAATCATACAAAATGCATCTGCATGAAGATGACCCAATTTATCTAGTCCAGAAGAAAAGCGATTTTATACTTCAGTATGTTATCTGTTGGAAGAAAACCACTGTAAAAGTTACAATAGTTACTAACCTCAAACACTTAGAAAACTAAAATTGATTCTCCTTGGCAATGTCAGACAAATTGTTACTCATCCTTATACCTTTGCAATGATGTGCTGTTTCTGCTTTTTCTTTGATGTCCTGCATTCATAAAGACCAAAGAGGAAACAACAGTAATGGCTGCAAATACTGAGGAGGTCAGGGAGTATCTGAATAAACACAAGTCAAACAAAATCCAGCTAAGTGAACAGTTGACCTACTTCTGTTTTCCTGCTGTCTGAAGTTAATTGTTTCATAGTTTTAATTATTGATCTGCTGTTGCACAGGTAATGTATGTATCATGCTCACTAAAGACAGTTAAAGGAGGCTGTAGTGTACAAAATGTGGTGTCAGTAAATAATTCTCTCCATTTCCTTCTCAATTGTAGTCGTCTCCCAAGTGTTGTATGCTTAGAAGGCTAATGAAATTCTGTCAGAGAATTGTGTAAAGATTTTCTGACTCTATGTTGTCATCGAGTGGTATCTGAAGAAGGTGATGAACTGTCATCTCTCTGTTTGCAGAAGATTAATTTTGGCACCCCTCCTTTTTATTGAATGAGCAGCTGCTGTTTCCTTTTGCTAACTTCCAGATTAAAAACAATATCACCCAGTGAAACACGAACTTGCCTCCAAGCCAATGAACACTGCAATGCTGTTCCTGTGTTGCTTGGTATCATTCAGTTACTGAAGGCTTGAATTATTTAGCATGATTTGACCTACATAGAATCATTGCTTTGCCAAGAAATTATTTGGAATCCTCAGGCTGTGCTGCTGAGTAGTTCCCTTTCAACGTGAAGAATCAAATATTTATTTCATGGTTTGTCCCCCGAATTATGTATTCTTTCACGATATGAGATCTATATATTGAGACTCCAGAATATGCAATCTATACACCTGGAATAATGATACAGAAATTCAAGTTCTAATATCACCATGGCAGCTGGGGAATTTATTTTGTTAATTAAATAAATCAGGAATGAATAGCTAACATTAATAATACTGACCATGAAACTGTCATACTGCAGAATTACATCTGTTTTACTAATGGCCATTAGGAAAGGAAATCTGTCATGCTTATTTAGCTGGGTCTCCATATAACTCCAGACAACCAAAATGGCAGATTTTTTAAAAACTACCAATGCTGCAACTCTAAAACTAAATCAGAAAATGCTGGGAATACTCAGCAGGCTAGTCTGCATATGTGGGGAGAGAAATGGAGTTATTGGAGACCTCACATCAGACTGAGGCTGAGATATAAACAGCTTGTAAAGCTGCAGAAGGTTTGGGGGGGGGGGGGGGTGTCTCTGATGTAGTAACACTTGGGTGCCCATGGAGAGAAACTGTAACAAGGCAAGAGAGTGTATGGGAGCAGTTAGAGAGATATTACATAGACAAAAGAGGCAGGGTTGCAAAAAGGATATCAGAAAGACAGGTTCAGCACCTCAGGCTGGACATGTTCTCCATTCAAAGAGAGGGGAAAAGATGGAAAATAGTGCAAGCCACTCCAGTATCATAGATGGATGACTAATACAGAGCAAGAAATTAAGTTAGCTGAAGTTGTAGAATTCAGTATTGTATCTAAAAGATAAATGTCCAATAAGAAGATGGGGTGCTGTTCTTTAAGTTTACATTGGGCTTCACTGGGCCAATAATGGTTGGATAAGATGACAGTATGAGTGGGAGGGGAATTTAACGTGACAGGGAATGGGAATGGGACGCTCCATGGAATGTAGATGTCCACAAAGCAAATTCCCAGACTGCACTGGGTTTCTCCAATACAGCAGAGTCCACATTGTAAATATAGAATGCAGTACATTAGATTGGAAGAAGTGCAAGAGAATTTCTGTTTCAGAAGGAAAGATTGTTTGGATCCCTGAATGGTGGGAAGGGCAGAGATGGAAGGACAGGAGCTGCATTATCTTCAATTTCGAGGGAAAGAAACCTGAAGTACCACACCAGCAGGTTCAAGAGCAGCAACCTACCTTCAGCAATTCAGTTCTTGAACCAACTGGCACAACCCCAGTTGCTACAGTTTAGCAACACTATGACCATTTTGAACACTTTGCATTAAAACGAACCTTGGTTTTTTTTTGTTCTGTGTTTTCTTGTAAAACTTGTGTATAATTAATGGTTAATTTATGTTTTTGTGCAAATGCTGCTTATATGATGTTAAGTGCCTATGATGTTGCTGCAAGCAAGTTTTCCATTGCACTTGTGCATATGACAACAAACTTAAGTTTGAGAAGAGGTGAGAGTGGAGGTGGATGGTTGGTAGAAACAGAAGAGCAGACGAGAGAGTTTCAAAGGGCATTGTCCCTGAGAAATGATGAAAAAGGAGGAGATATGTCTGTTGGTAGAACCACTTTGAAAGTGACAGAACTTGCATAGAATGAGCTGATGAATTTGGAGATGGTAGTGTTGAGTCGAAGACCAGGGGAATTCTACCTTTGTTCTGTCTCAGAGGGAAGGGTGAGGGAGCAGATGGGAGCAGAGGTATGCAAAATGGATGTGATGTTTTCTTTATCAATGATGGTAGAGAATAAATCATGGTTCAGGAAAAAAACAGACATTTCAAAGGCACATGTATCACTGTTGTTGGCAGAATCTTAAATGGTGATGTACAGGAGTGAGATAATTTGGCTATTTGAGTGGTGTTTCAACAACAACATCACATTCAACTTCAGCAAGACCAAGTAACTGGTGGTAGTCTTCAGCAACCGGAGGTCAGAAGAACACACACCAGTCATCATTGAGATCAGTGGAGCAAAGGGTGAGCCGTTTCAGGGTCCAAGTTGCCAATATCTCAGAGAATCTCTTCAGGGCTCAACCCACTGATGCAATCATAGTTTATTAAGATGACACAGTGACAAATCACGTAGAAGGTTTCCATCAGTTACAATGGGATGAGAAGTTGCAGATGGAGTTCAATTTGGAAAAGTGTGAAGTGATACAATTTGGAAAGCTGAATTTGAACATGGAGTACAAGGCTAAAGGCAGTGTTCTTAGTCATGTGGAGGAGCAGAAGGATCTTGGGTCTGAGTCCATAGATCTTTCAAAGTTGAATGCAAGTTGATAGTGTGGTTAAGAAGGCTAGTTTGCTAGTCTGCATTAGTCATAGGATTAAATTCAAGAGCCATGAGTTAATGTTGCAGGCTTGCAAAGCTCTGATTAGATCGCACTAAGAATACTGTGTTCAGATCTAGTTACCTCTTTTATAGGAAGGTTGTGAAAGCTTTAGAGAAGGTGCAGAGGAGGTCTACCAGGATGCTTCCTGGATTAGAGAACATGTCTTATGAAGAAAGGGTAGGTGACCTAAGACTTTCCTAATTGGAGCAGCAAAGGATTTTAGCCAACTTAATGAATGTGTGTAAGATTATGAGAGGCTTGTACAAAGTGGGCAGCCATCACTTTCTTCTCAAGGCACCAACCCCAATAAAAGAGCACATCTGTTTAATGTGAGTGGAGGAAAGTTTAGAGCTAGGTCTTCTACACAAAGAGTGGCAGATGCCTGGATTGCATTACCAGAGATGGTACTGGATGCTGCTATAATAAGGACATTTTAAAAATTCTTAGATAGACAACTAGAAATTTAAAACATATAGGCTATGTAGGAGAGAAGGGTTAGATTGCTCATGGAGTAGATTTACAGAATATTGATCAGCACAACATGTTTTGTCACCCAATGTCAAGAGCAAGATGAAAAGAGGATCACAGCAACTTTTAAGGTCTCATAAAATCACCTTCTGGATATTACAGACTGAAATGAGGGTAAGAAGAAATAAAAATCTATGTAGTTATCCTCCCTGCTTCCCCCTCAGTTGATGAATTAGAACTATCTACAGGAAATGTGCTCAACTGCAGCTCCTGACTGACCATGTAAAGAAACTGGAGATTAGAAACATCCAGGATGCTAAGAGCATCACTGACAAAAGCTTTAGTGACAAGCATGATGTATGATGTAAGCTACAGATGCATGATCGGGAGAGGTGATGAGAAGAACTAGACAATGCAGGACTCCTGTGGCCATTCTTTGCAGTAACAAGTACACTCTTTGGATACAACTGAGTGGCATGACCAATCAGAGCACAGCAGCAGCACAGAGTTGCTCTGAAGGAAAAAGGTTGAAAAATCAGTGAAGCATTTGGAACTTTAGGAGCTTAGAACTGAAAATCTATTGGGAAATTTTCATTTAATAATAGGCAGACTCCTGCTTCAAATCTTCCAATTTCATAAATGAAGTAAAAGGCATTTGGGATTGTGGACTTCAGGAAGGGTAAGATGAAGAAACATACACCAATCCTCACAGAGGGATCAGCCATGGAGAGAGTAAGCAGTTTCAAGTTCCTGGCTGTCAAGATCTCTGAGGACCTAACCTGATCCCAATATATAAATGCATTATAAAGAAAGCAAGACAGTGACCATACTTCATTTGGAGCTTGAAGAGATTTGGTATGTCAACAGAAATACTCAAAAACTTCTATAGATGTACCGTAGAGAGCATTCTGACAGGCCGCATCACTGTCTGGTATTGGGGGGGGGGGCTACTGCGCAGGACCGAAAGAAGCTGCAGAGAGATGTAAATTTAGTCGGCTCTATCTTGGGTACTAACCTACAAAGTACCCAGAACATCTTCAAGGAACAGTGTCTCAGAGAGGCAACGTCCATTATTAAGGACTCCGAACACCCAGGGCACGCCCTTTTCTCATTGTTACCATCAGGAAGGAGGTACAGAAGCCTGAAGGCACACACTCAGCAATTCAAGCACAGCTTCTTCCCCTCTGCCATCTGATTCTTAAATGGACAATGAACCCATAAACACTATCTCACTTTTTAAATACATATTATTTCTGTTTCTGCAGGATTTTTAATCGCTTCAATATATATATACTATAACGGATTTACTTATTTATTTGCATTTATTTCTTCTATATTATGTATTGCATTGAACTGCTGCTGCTAAGTTAACAAATTTCACGATAGATGCCTGTGATAATAAACCTGATTCTGATTCTGAACCTAAATATAAGCTTTTACTTTGTTCATAGCTATCTAACTGGCCTTCAGCAGAAGGCTGGTTTTCTAGACAGATTTACAACTGGTCTAGCCTTTTATTTGTTCTTTAATGGTGAAACTTCATAACAGAGAAATGTAAAAAAAAAGCACAATTGTTCATGCTATTATCATCTGTCAAATTTCCTAATAATTAATGAGTTCATGTATCTGAAGTGTGTAAAATGAATAGTTCTTTACCGGGTGTTTTTACTGACGGGAAGGGAAAGTTACATATGGTGTAGCTGTGTATCAGTTTATTGATATAAACTGTCATGTTTATATCAATATATCAGATGTAACTGAAACCATGAAGTGTAGTCCATCACACCACTGATTCCTGACATTGTCAGGAGTTTAACTTCTATGGCAGATTTAAAATGTAATTCAAAGCTCCATTGCAACTTATTTAATTTGGCATGTTTTAAATTGAAACAGAATCTGTTTTCCTTACTCAAGATTTACCACAACAGTGGTATTCATATTGATTTGCCTTCACTGCTAAGGACAGTCCTAAGTTCTTTTACAGAAGTGTAAGGAGAACGGATGCCAAGCCAAAAATGCAAATATTTTGAAAACTTAATAAAACAAATGAATATTTCTAAGAAATGCCCGAAAAAATGAGCGCTAGGAAGATAATAAGATGCAATTGGCTGAAGATATAGTCATCAGTGGTAGGGCTGGAAGGAGGGAGGGAGGATGTATTAAAAAAAACAGAACTAGAAGAACAGTGGGAGTTGGAAAATCATAGTCTGTAGGAGTTACTGTGAATAAGAAAGACTTACACACCACATGGTGCAAAACGAACCCACGACTGTGCTGCAACACACAGCTCGAACCACATCATCAAGTTTGCCGATGACACGACCGCGGTGGGTCTCATCAGCAAGAACAACGAGTCAGCATACAGAGAGGAGGTGCAGCGGCTAACGGACTGGTGCAGAGCCAACAACCAGTCTCTGAATGTGAACAAAACAAAAGAGATGGTTGTTGACTTCAGGAGGGCATGGAGCGACAACTCCCCGTTGAACATCGACGACTCCTTGGTAGAGATCGTTAAGAGCATCAAATTTCCTGGTGTTCACCTGGTGGAGAATCTCACCTGGTTCCCTCAACACCATCTCCACAGCAAAGAAGGCCCAGCAGCATCTCTACTTTCTGCGAAGGCTGAGAAAAGTCCATTTCCCACCCTCAATCCTCATCACATTCTACAGAGGTTGTATTGAGAGCATCCTGAGCAGCTGCATCACTGCCTCATTCGGAAATTGCACCATCTCGGATCGCAAGACCCTGCAGCGGATAGTGAGGTCAGCTGAGAAGATCATTGGGGTCTCTCTTCCCGCCATTACAGACATTTATACCACATGCAGCATCCGCAAAGCAAACAGCATTATGAAGGACCCCATGCACCCCTCATACAAACTCTTCTCCCTCCTGCCATCTGGGAAAAGGCACTGAATCATTCGGGCTCTCACGACTAGACTATGTAACAGTTTCTTCCCCCAAGCCATCAGACTCCTCAATACCCAGAGTCTGGACTGACACCAACTTACTGCCCTCTACTGTGCCTATTGTCTTGTTTATTATTTATTGTAATGCCTGCACTGTCTTGTGCACTTTATGCAGTCCTGGGTAGGTCTGCAGTCTAGTGTAGTTTTTGTGTTGTTTTATGTAGTTCAGTGTAGTTTTTGTATTGTTTCATTTAGCACCATGGTCATGAGAAACGTTGTCTCATTTATACTGTGTACTGTGCCAGCAGTTATGGTTGAAATGACAGTAAAAAGTGACTTGACTTGAAATGAAGAATGACCAGATATTTTGGGATATGTTCATTGAGACGAACGAGAACACTCTCTTTCTCCTCATCAAAATAATTCTATGGGTCATTTACATTAATTAAAAGACAGAGAGAGTTTAATGTCCGATTCAAGGACTGCTCCAACATACAGTGGGTAGGGAAAGTAACCAGTGCAGGGTTTCAAGACTAAAACATCAATGATTTCCTTCCCTCCACAGATGTTCTTTGACCTTCTGGGTACTTCTAGCAGATAGTTTGTTGCTGAAGACTGTTCCTCTAGCAGTCCACTATGTTGTCAACATGGATAATGTGCTTTAGTCTCCAGAATGAGAGTAAAGCCTACAACTTTCTGAGATGGGGGAAAAGGGTGTTACCAAAAATGAGTGTTACTAAACCAAAAATGAGCATATGATGACAATGATAAATATAGACTTGCAAGATGAAAGCGTTAATTTATTTCAATGCACAGGGTTATTATGGGTGTGAAGATAAGTAGATATCAAGGTTTTAGATGAGTTTGGCTCCACTGAAAGTGGATCATCCATTACTTCAACTACAATCAAGATTCTGAAGGTATCAGAAACACAGTAAAGGGTGGACTGTGTAAATCAATGTTAATTATAGGCATAACTTCTAAGGGAGTGATTCTGGAATTGAAAACTGGACTATCAGCTGAACTGGGTGAAAATTATATGAACAGTCAGATTCAACCAAAGACAATAGTCAGTAAGAAACACACACACACACACAATGCGGCAAGAACTCAGCAGGCCAGGCAGCATCTGTGGAAGAGAGTACAGTCGATGTTTAGGGCTGAGACCCTTCATCGGGACATCCCTTTAGTAAGGACATCCCTTTAGAATAGAAACCAGGGGGAATTTCTTTAGTGAGCAGGTGGTGAAACTGTAGAATTAATTGCTACAGATGACTCTGGAGTCCAATTCATTGGGCATATTTAAAGTGGAGGCTAATAGGTTCAAAGGCATCAAAGGTTATGGGGAGAAGGTAAGATAACAGTCTTAAGAGGGAATAATAGATCAGCATGATTAAATGGCAGAGTAAGCTTAATAGACTGAATGGCCTAATGCTGTTCCTATGTCTTCTGGTTTTATGGAAGTGAGGAGGAGGGTACAATTTGACAATAGTGAGGATATAGAGCTTATTTCATACGAATGGAAGCAAATAAGGTGAGTTTCTTAAAATGGACTGTTCTGAGTCAAAAGTTGCTGAACATTCAAAGAGAAAATTGAGTCATTACCAACTGCGGCAGGAAAAGAACTTCAGAGATACAATACAATAACAATTGTTCCTCTACAAATTGCACTCTGCACCTACTATGCAAAAACCTGTCTAGCAACTTAAAGTTTTTATAAATATTTATGAATGCTCTGTTTCCTTACAGAAGTTACCTGGTGCCATTTTTGGATGATAAGTATTCAGGAATTTGCATAGTATCTGAAATTTTAAGCTCAGTAAAGGTCTGCCAGTTTAAAATAGCCTGAACTGTCTCACATTGGTGGTCATTGCAGACAACCATGAGCATTGTATTTGATGCTGTTTGCTATTGAAGAGATCCTTAACATGCAACAAAGCCTGTTTCTGCAGTGTTATATGCAGCAATGGGTAATTTGCTGGAACATTTGCCATACTCCAAAATAAGCAGAACATGGAATCATGCGTGCAGTGATGCAGATAATCAGTGGATGAACATGCTCAGTAGCCACAGTTGAACTTGCAGTTCAGCTGAGGATATTTTTTTGACAAGCAGAGTTAGAGGCATTAAGGATTCCAATATATCACCTGGAAGACCAGACATGTGAACTGCCCATCATTCAGCTTCTTTTATTTCAGCGATCATCTCCCAGCGGAATGACTTGCTCAGCTCGTGCCAGGTTGTGAGTAATTACCCTCTGAAAAAACAAGGGTTCAAGACACTGCATAAATACAGCTGCTCAATGATCTATCTTCCCTTCAAATTGACCAAAGGTTGGTTCTGTCAATTCATTTTTCACTGTATTTTCTGCTGAGTTAATAGGAAATAGAGCAATGCCAATCCCACAGATCAAAACTCATTCGTGAGTGATTTTCTGACAAATAAACAAATGATTGGATCGGTGGAAATGTAATCTGTGCTCAGAAAGAGTTGATATGATACAATAGAGAGTAGATTAGAAAATAAATAGATGTTGAATATCCTCATCAGCATCTCAAGACGATCACAGGAAAAGTATGATTGCTTGAGCATACTTGCTGCACAATTAGATGATGTCTGTCTTAAATCCATCTAATCAACCTGATTCTATAATCATTTATATTGTTTCCAAACAAAAACCAATCGATCTCAGAACTGAACTTTTCAATTAACACAGCCTCCACAGGATGTAGTGAATCAATATTACCAAGGTCCTTGTATGAAGTTTTATAGTCATGCAACAGAGGAACAGCTCCCTCTGCTCAACTGCTCCATGTCAACCAAGATACGCATCCAAGCTAGATCCATTTGCCTGCATTTAGCCCATAACCTTATAAACCTTTCCAATACATGTCTCTGTCCAACTGTCTTTAAAAAGTTGTTATTATACCGGACTCAGTCATTTTCTTTGACAATCTGTTCCACATGCATACCATCCTTTATGTAAAAAAAAATTGCCCCTCAAGTTCCTATTCAATCTTTAACCTCTCACCTTGAACTGATGGCCTCTAGTTCTTGTTTTCCCAACCCTGTGGAAAAGACTGAGTGAATTCATTCTTCATGTGCTCCCCATGATTTTAAACACCTCTATAAGATCACCTCTCTGTCCCCTATGGTCCAAGGAATAAAATCGTATCCTACCCAGCCTCTCCCATAACTCAGTCCCTCATATGCTGGCAACACCCTTTTAAAACTTTACTGTAACACGCTCTCTCAGTTTAATATCATCTTTTCAATAGCAAGGTGGTCAAACTAAACTCAATACTCCAAGTGCTTATTAATATTACCTCTGAATAACTTTGTTCCAATGTTAAAGTTCCCTTCTCAATCCCCTGCCAATGATTCCTCATCAAAGGAAGTAATTTGTCTCTTTAGCCTCTTGAATCCTTTAATAGATTACACTACTTAAGTTTCTGTTTGCAAAAATATTAAAGGCTAAACTACATTCTGATCTTTCAGCTTAACATTTCTAAACTTCTATATCAAAATTACAGTTCTGCAATTGTGTTAAAGAATCAACCAAGTTCTGCAAAACAATAGCCAAAGCCTTAAGTTACTTTTCCTCTCAGGTGATGATGATTCTATTTCCAGCCTTTTATTTTACCCATAATTTTAAGTATTTGGAATTAATATTTTATTATAGTAGGTCTAATCAATCAAAAATTTTAGCCCCTCAGATACAGTTGTCTGTTTGTTAGCTTAACGGTGGCAGAACTGAAGTTATATTCTTCAACTTACACCAACAGATTTAAAGCCCTGATCTCAACCACGAACTGCACACCCCCACATCCTCCCCCGGCCCCCCCATTCTCAGACTGATAGTTGTAGCTGAGTCAGGAACTATGACTTTGGGCCATCGTGCCCACACTTCCTCTTCCTGCATCCTGCCAATCATCAAAACGACTTGCTTTCACCATTACAATGCTATCCATCTACACTTCTCTCACCAACACCCATAACTTCATCATCTTAATGTTTAACTTTTCCATAAATTCTCATTTGGCTTTCCTGCCTCTGCAATTCACAAACTACAACTCATCCAAAGAAATTGAATATCCTTCCATCCCAATGCTTCCTCCAGTCTAGTACTTTTTAATTCTGAATTACTCAAAATCTCTCCTTAAAACCTTCATTGTTTGTGCTTTTAGTTTTCAGTTAAATACTTTTCCCCTTTCCTACCCATGTTATCCACCATGGATTTGTTGATGTAGAATGTTTTCAGACATCATTCTATGCATTCTGTGTAGTGTTCCCTGTTGAAATAATTGGTAAAAAGATTATATATTTTAAGACCAACCGTTTTTGTTTACTACAGTTACTTGCTGGTAAAATTCCAAATGATGAATCACATATTTAAACCAAAAATAATTTATTAATATGAATTAAATACTTTCTAACAGACTTCATTACCATAGCTGCAACGAGGCAGAAAGGGATATGCACAGGGTGTATTGATTTTCTTACTAACTTCAGAGCCAGAATTTAATTTTCCTTGAAGTGAAAAGCCCCAGTGTAAGGAAGGGAAAAAAAAACAGTTCCTAATTAAAAGTTTAACCATATTTTGAGAACAGAATATGCAATAGAAGGAGGTAATCCTTATGAAAGTGTAAAGCTTGGCAAAACTTAATGTCCAGCTGTTTCTTTTGATTTTGAATCAGGCAAAATTTCTTCTTCTGTAATATCCATAACAGAAAGTGGAGTATTTTCAATGATTTATACCCACAACAACTGAGCATTTGTGAAAGGCCATACCACAGTTATATCTGATTCATATGATAGTAAAGTAAAAGAAGCTTTAAAGTCATAACAAGATTAAACCTATGATGAATATATTCAGATGCCAAAATAATATCAAAAAATGGCTGATTCAAGCAACAAATGTTTTCTTCTGTGCATAGTTTCAATAACTTTGTAATAAAAGACTAATATATTTGTTTAGTATTTTCTAGGTTAATACCACCAGGAATCACATGATGTGAAGGGGAGGGAGAAGCAGGTTTGCAGAATGGTGCAAGAACTACACAGAAGTGATGACGGCAGAACTTCAATGATCCTACATCAGACTAAGATAATACAAGTATAAAGGGCAGATTCCTGAAATATGCAAAAGAGAACCTTCTTAATCGGTGTGTTTTTAGCCCAGTGAGGAAAGGAGTTCACAATACTATGAACTTGGACAGCAGGAACATGCTCCAGCAGGAGGCCCTTTGGAAATAATGGTCTCATTATCATCCTGTTTATATTAATTATGAAAATGGACAATGTACCTTAATTGTAATAAGCTGACAAAAGACCAGTCACAGTATATTGTATAAAAAGTATGTTTATTTTCATGTAATTAAAATTAATGTTTTAAAACATTTCTATTCCCTTCAAAGTTTTAAAATTATTAAATATTGAGGGCAGCTACAGCAGATCCCAATCTCCTCTCAAAGTGCTTCACTGAATGGGAAGGGGGAGGAGGAAGTATGGCTGTGGTGTCTGAAGTAAAATGGGAGTTGCATCCATGCAAAATTTTACTCTGTTGTACAGCTAGCACGAGTGATGATCTGGCCCAGTAAGTGTGGAGTAACCGGAACAAATTTTTGTAAGTGTACTGACAAGTACATTTACCAAGTGGTCTATATATTGTAATATACTCTGAACACCACATATTAAGAAGGCTATAATGGCCTTGAGAGTTGGTGGAGATGAAAGCCAACATTTTTGTGGACAAACTGAATAAACTGAAGATTGTTGAATGAGTAGTACTTCATACTCCACCTGGGTAGCCTCCAATCTGACAACATGAGAATTAATTTGTCTTCCTTCCAATAATTCTCCCCTTCCTCCTCCTTGATGTTTCCACTCTCTTCTCCTCAGCTGCCTATTGCCTCCCTTTGGTGCCCTTCCTCCTTTGTTTTCCCCCATGGTCAATTCTCCTCTCCTGTCAGATTCCTTCTTCTTCAGCCCTTTACCTATTCCATCTCTCACCTCCCAGCTTCTCACTTCACTCCCTTCCCCCACCACCCAACCTTCCCCTCACCTGGCTTCACCCATCATCTGCCAGCTTGTCCTCCATCCCCTCGCCCAATCTCAGTCCTGATGAAGGGTCTCGGCTGGAAACATTGACAGCACTTCTTCCTATAGATGCTGCCTGGCCTGCTGTGTTCCACCAGCATTTTGTGTGTGCTGCTTGAATTTCCAGCATCTGCAGATTTCCTCGTGTTTGCTTCTTATTCTGGCTTCTTCCCCCTTCCTTTCCAGTCCCGATAAAAGGTCTCGGCCTGAAATGACGATTGCTTACTCCCCTCAATAGATGCAGTCTGACCTGCTGAGTTCCTCCAGCATCTTATGTCTGCTGATCTGACAGAGTTGTTCTAATGCAGGGAAAAGAAGAAGCTTTGGATGGCAAGCACGTTGGCAACTAGAATTCATGATAAGGTGATTAGCTAAAAAAGGGATGATGGCATGAGGAGATGTAATCAGGAATTCTACTCCAGAGAAGATGACATTGACATAATTCATTCAGAAGGGAATCAGATAAGCATTTGAAGACAGAGAATATACAATGTGTTCCAGTTTCCTTCCTGAGCTCAGATACCATCTGTGTGGGGTTTCTCCCTTTGACAATTCGGATATCAGGATTCACCCACATCCCGAAGATGTCAGGGTTGGTGGGTTAATCGGCCACAGTAAATCGTCCCTCATATGTAGGTGAGTGGTAGAATCTGATGGGCAGTAGATGTGGGGATCTGTAAACATGTGGTTGATTGAAGCATGGACTCGGTGAGCTAGAGAGCCTGTTTCTGAGAACTGCATGAAGCTGTGGTTTCGATTTCTTTGGGTAAGGAAGTTTAAAGCTAAGAAGGTCATGGGCTTAAGGTGAGAGAGGAAAGATTTAAAGAAGATCTAAGGGGCTACATTTTCTCACAAAGGGTGGTGGGCCTATGGAATGAGCTGTCAGAGGAAATGGTAGAGGTGGGTACAATTACAACAGGTTCATGGATAGAAAAGGTTCAGAAGGAGGTGGGCCAAATGCAGGCAAATGGGACTAGCTCAGTAAAGCATTTTGCTAACATTGACATGAGGGGCTGAATGGCCTGCTTCCATTCTGTATATCTCTGACTCTAACACTGTAAGCTAATTGTAAAGGCACCGACAACTGGTGATGTTGATTGCCTTCACAGCCATTTATCCATCTGGTTTTATTAGGTCATTACTGATTTCAAGTTCCTAATTATTCTGACAATATAATTAAGCATTTTATCAAAGTAACAGCAAACAAAAACAAATGTATTGTACTTAAAATCAATTGTTATGGTAACTGCAATTAAATTCATGCAGTACAGCACCTTCTTACAATTCCTACAATCCAATTTACTAGGCGACTATGAAGTCAAAACTAATTACTGTCTGCCTTTTATTTTTCCATCACATAATTACATGCTATAACTTGGGCAGACATGGGTCTACTTGCTGGTGTTAGTTCACCAGATGACACAAGCTTGGGGTGTCCAGGTGGTCAGGAGGAAAGCGTCGCAGCTGTCAAAGGATGTTAGACTCACTGTCTCAGCTTCCTACAGGCAGTTCCCTCGAGTCTGTACTGAGCAGATTGTGGTATTTTCATACTAATTTAATCTGCAGTAATATTGACTACTGATTCATAAAGGTTCAGCATACCATTAGCTTTATGCTCAGGAGGAAGCCACAGACCCTTGCTCAACTGGAAGCCATCAATTGCTTAGCATTTCTCAGGCAGTGCAAGCTACCAGTGAACCTTTCTGATGGGGACCATTTGTCTTCCTCACCAGGAGGGACAGCTGCCTTGCTGTGACAGCCATAAGTAAAAGCCAGAAGATAAAGTTACGGTCATCACACTGGCTTCTATAAAGTGTTCACTGATGGTGCTGCAATTGCTCGGCAATAACTTTAGGAATATTCCCTTCACATATAACTGGATAGGTAATTACCACAACCTGCTGTATTTAAATAAATTGTAATCTGTTCATATAAAGTTGCACATAAATGTTCATGTAAATTGCACATAGGAAATTCTGCCCTAACCCAACTCCCCTCCTCCATGGTCATTAACAAACAATGCTGGAATGGCACTACAGTCAGAGCAATATTTAAAAGAAAACACTTTTGTTTTCATTTATTTTTACCTGTTACTCTTCCTTAGAAATTTGTTGACCAACATGTTTGCAATGTGCTTTGTGGTTAGCTATGGTCTTTCACATCCAACATGATCATGTAATATCAGCAAAAAATCAGTGGTGAAATGAGCTAAAAGTGAACTCTTGTAAATCATTTCCATAATTCAAATGTCAGTGATTTATTATTAAATACAATGTTCTTTAAATATCAGCTGACTTTTAACTTCTTTTGTACTGAACTCCTTTTAAGTGTATGAATTTCAGCTCATTTCAATATATTTAAATATGAGTTTGGATCCTTCATATACATACAAAAGATACCCCCATCAATATTACTGAATCAAAATTTTAATGAAAATTTTGCATCATGCTGTGATATAATATAATTGGATCAGCCTATACTTTAATGGGTTATTGTGCATAAATTACATACAGTTGAGGCTTTTGATTTGCAGTCATTGACTGTGTCATATGCTAATTATAACACAAATTCAGGAATTTTCTCCATTCAGAAATGGTAAATAAGCCTACATTTGCAGACCCACAGCAGCATCGGGGCAAACCCAAACCCAAAAAAAACTAAAATAAGGGGCTTACTAGAGAAAGGAGAGTCATCCATTTTATTCAAGCCTCCTGCAACACCGAAAACACTATTACAGAGAGCTATTTTTGTTATATTTTGTGCATTGTACATGTCTTTATAGCCATGCTTTTATTCATTTAAAAAAAATCCCCAAAACTCAATTGGCTAACTTGTAAAAAATGTTGAAATACTTTTCCTCGTAATTGTCAGAACTTTATTGCCTATCAGCCTGGTGTCAGTTCATCAAGTGGGGGTTTATTGTAGGTGACTCATTGATGTGTTGAAGAATTCAACATAACTGCCTGCATTATTCATATGATCTGGTGTAGAGAGTAAACTTTAAATTGAGCAAGAAAACAGAGAGGCACTTTTAAAAACAGAAAAAAAAGTTGACATTTTAAAAAATAGAAAGTCGTAAGTGAACTGATGCATAAATTGAATGAGCTTTTGGTTCATTGTCATTTTTGTCTACTTGCTTATCTTGTGGTATTATACAACTAAATGGGACTAGTTCTGTATTTTAAAGGCATAGCTCCTGTCGGTCTCGTAAATACATTCATTGCCTTGTGAATATATTAGCATATAAACTCATTGGATAAGCAGTACCTCATTGATTCCATCTCTTTAATATAATGTAAGTCACCCCTGTTCAAAAGCTCTATCAAAACCCTGTTTAGTAGCTGTTCTGAAGACAAATACTACAGAAAATTTATGAAGTTTTATGTTGTAGAGCATAGACATAGGCCCTTCTGTCCATCATGTCTCTGCCAATAATCAAGCACCCATCTGCACTAATACTGCATTTCAAATCCCCATCAATTATCCTCACCCACCTAATTCTCCTGAAACCGCCTAGAGTATGGATAAATTACAATGGCCATTTAACCAACTGACCATAGAGTCATAAAATCACAGAAAAGTACAGCACAGAAACAGGCCCTTCAGCCCTTCTAGACTGTGCCAAACTATTTAAACTGCCTATTTCCATTGACCTGCACTGGGACCATAGCCCTCCATACCCCTTCCATCCATGCACTTACCCAAACTTCTCTTAAACTTTGAAATCAAAAGTTTCGCATTAACCACTTGCACTGGCAGCTCATTCCACACTTTCACGATCCTCTGAGTGAAGAAGTTTCCCCTCATGTTCCCCTTAAACTTTTCACCTTTCACCATTAACCCAAGACCTCCAGTTGTAGTCCTATCAAACCTCATTAGAAACATAGAACATAGAAACATAGAAAATAGGTGCAGGAGTAGGCCAATTGGCCCTTCGAGCCTGCACCGCCATTCAGTATGATCATGGCTGATCATCCAACTCAGAACCCTGTACCTGCTTTCTCTCCATACCCCCTGATCCCTTCAGCCACAAGGGCCATATCTAACTTCCTCTTAAATATAGCCAATGAACCGGCCTCAACTGTTTCCTGTGGCAGAGAATTCCACAGATTCACCACTCTCTGTGTGAAGAAGTTTTTCCTCATCTCCGTCCTAAAAGGCTTCCCCTTTATCCTTAAACTGTGACCCCTCGTTCTGGACTTCCCCAACATCAGAAACAGTCTTCCTGCATCTAGCCTGTCCAATCCCTTTAGAATTTTATATGTTTCAATAAGATCCCCCCTCAATCTTCTAAATTCCAGTGAGTATAAGCCTAGTCGATCCAGTCTTTCTTCATATGAAAGTCCTGCCATCCCAGGAATCAATCTGGTGAACCTTCTCTGTACTCCCTCTAAGGCAAGAATGTCTTTCCTCAGATTAGGGGACCAAAACTGCACACAATATTCTAGGTGCGGTCTCACCAAGGCCTTGTACAACTGCAGTAGAACCTCCCTGCTCCTGTATTCAAATCCTTTTGCTATGAATGCCAACATACCATTTGCCTTTTTCACTGCCTGTTGTACCTGCATGCCCACCTTCAATGACTGGAGTACAATGACACCCGGGTCTCGTTGCATCTCCTCTTTTCCTAATCGGCCACCGTTCAGATAATAATCTATTTTCCTGTTCTTGCAACCAAAGTGGATAACCTCACATTTATCCACATTAAATTGCATCTGCCATGAATCTGCCCACTCACCTGACCTATCTAAGTCACCCAGCATCATCTTAGCATCCTCCTCACAGCTAACACCGCCGCCCAGCTTCGTGTCATCCGCAAACTTGGAGATGCTGCATTTAATTCCCTCGTCTAAATCATTAATATATATTGTAAACAACTGGGGTCCCAGCACTGAGCCTTGTGGTACCCCAGTAGTCACTGCCTTCCATTCTGAAAAGGTCCCATTTACTCCCACTCTTTGCTTCCTGTCTGCCAACCAATTCTCTATCCACATCAATACCATACCCCCAATACCGTGTGCTTTAAGTTTGCACACTAATCTCCTGTGTGGGACCTTGTCAAAAGCCTTTTGAAAATCTAAATATACCACATCCATTGGCTCTCCCCTATCCACTCTACTAGTTACGTCTTCAAAAAATTCTTTAAGATTCGTCAGACATGATTTTCCTTTCACAAATCCATGCTGACTTTGTCCGATGATTTCACCTCTTTCCAAATGTGCTGTTATCACATCTTTGATAACCGACTCTCGCATTTTCCCCACCACCGATGTCAGACTAACTGGTCTATAATTCTCCGGTTTCTCTCTCCCTCCTTTTTTAAAAAGTGGGGTTACATTAGCCACCCTCCAATCCTCAGGAACTAATCCAGAATTTAAGGAGTTTTGAAAAATTATCACTAATGTATCCACTATTTCTTGGGCTACTTCCTTAAGCACACTGGGATGCAGACCATCTGGCCCTGGGGATTTATCTGCCTTTAATCCCTTCAATTTACCTAACACCACTTACTTACTAACATGTATTTCCCTCAGTTCCTCTATCTCACTAGACCCTCGGTCCCTTACTATTTCCAGAAGATTATTTATGTCCTCCTTAGTGAAGACAGAACCAAAGTAGTTATTCAATTGGTCTGCCATGTCTTTGTTCCCTATGATCAATTCACCTGTTTCTGACTGTAAAGGACCTACATTTGTCTTGACCAATCTTTTTCTTTTCATGTATCTATAAAAGCTTTTACAGTCAGTTTTTATGTTCCCTGCCAGCTTTCTCTCATAATCTTTTCTCCCTTTCCTAATTAAGCCCTTTGTCCTCCTCTGCTGGTCTCTGAATTTCTCCCAGTCCTCAGGTGTGCCACTTTTTTTGCTAATTTATATGTTTCCTCTTTGGACTCGATACTATCCCTAATTTCCCTTGTCAGCCACGGGTGTACTACCTTCCCTGGTTTATTCTTTTGCCAAACTGGGATGAACAATTGTTGTAGTTCATCCATGCGATCTTTAAATGCTTGCCATTGCATATCCACCGTCATCCCTTTAAGTATCATTTGCCAGTCTATCTTAGCTAATTCATGTCTCATACCTTCAAAGTTACCCTTCTTTAAGTTCAGAACCTTTGTTTCTGAATTAACTATGTCACTCTCCATCTTAATGAAGAATTCCACCATATTATTGTCACTCTTACCCAAGGGGCCTCACACGACAAGATTGCTAACTAACCCTTCCTCATTGCTCAATACCCAATCTAGAATGGTCTGCTCTCTAGTTGGTTCCTCGACATGTTGGTTCAGAAAACCATCCCGCATACATTCCAAGAAATCCTCTTCCTCAGCACCCTTACCAATTTGGTTCACCCAATCTATATGTAGATTGAAGTCACCCATTATAACTACTGTTCCTTTATTGCATGCATTTCTAATTTCCTGTTTAATGCCATCCCCAACCTCACTACTACTGTTAGGTGGCCTGTACACAACTCCCACCAGCATTTTCTGCCCCTTAGTGTTATGCAGCTCTACCCATATCAATTCCACATCCTCCAGGCTAATGTCCTTCCTTTCTATTGCGTTAATCTCCTCTCTAACCAGCAATGCTACCCCACCTCCTTTTCTTTCCTGTCTATCCCTCCTGAATATTGAATATCCCTGGATGTTGAGCTCCCATCCTTGGTCACCCAGGAGCCATGTCTCTGTGATCCCAACTATATCATATTCATTAATAACTATCTGCATATTCAATTCATCCACCTTGTTACGAATGCTCCTCGCATTGACACACAAAGCCTTCAGGCTTGTTTTTACTACACTCTTAGCCCTTATACAATTATGTTGAAAAGTGGCCCTTTTTGCTTTTTGCCCTGGATTTGCCTGCCTGCTACTTTTACTTTTCACCTTATTACTTTTTGCTTCTACCCTCATTTTACACCCCTCTGTCTCTCTGCACTTGTTCCCATCCCCCTGCCACATTAGTTTAAAGCCTCCTGAAAATAACTGCTTGTATTAGAAAATAGCTGCTTGCATTTACCCTATCTATTGCCTCATAATTTTGTATACCTTCATCAAATCACACATCAATCTTCAACATTCCAAGGAATAAAGTCCTACCCTGTTCAGTCTTTCCTTACAACTCAGGTCCTCCAGTCCCAGTGGAGTCCCAGTCCTTTTAAATTTTCTCTGTACTCTTTCAACCTTATTTACATCTTTCCAGTAGGCAGGTGACCAAAACTGCCTCCAATACTCCACATTAGGCCTCACCAACATCTTATACAACTTCAACATAACATCCCATCTCCTTTACACAATACTTGATTTGTGAAGGGCAATGTGTGAAAAGCTTTATGTACCGGTCTATCTGCCTGTGATGCCACTTTAAATAATTACAGACCTGTATTCCCAGACCCCTTTGTTCTACAACACTCCTCAGTGTGTAAGGCCTACCCTTGGTGCTACTGAAGTGCTACACCTCACGCTTGTTTGCATTAAATTCCATCTACTGTTTTTCAGCCTATCTTTCCAGCTGTCTAGAACCTGCTGCAAGCTCTGATAGTCTTCTTTGCTTTCCAGCACTCCCCCCAGTCTTGGTGTCATCTGCAGATTTGCTGATCCAATTAACCACATAATCACAAACAAAAGAAAATCTGCTGATGCTGGACATCCAAGCAATAGGCACAAAATGCTGAATGAACTCAACAGACCAGACAGCATCTATGGAAAAGAATACAGTCTATGCTTCAGACTGAGATCCTTCATCAGGACTGAAGAAAAAAATATGGGGAGTCAAAGTTAGAAATGGCGGGGGGTGGGGGGAGGAAAAAACACAAGGTGATAGGTGAAACCAGAAGGGGAGAGAGGGGTGAAGTAAAGAGCTGGGTACTTGATTGTGAAAGAGATGCAGGGCTGGAGATGGGAGAATCTAATAGGAGAGGACAGAAGGCCATGGAAGAAAGAGAAGGGGCAGGTGCACCAGAGGGAAATGATGGGCAGGTAAGGAGATAAGATGAGAGGAAAAAGGGAATGGGAAATTGTGGGGGGATTTGGGTCTTCACCGGAAGTTCAAGAAATTAATGTTCATGGCATCAGGTTGGAGGCTATCCAGATGAAATATAAAGTGTTGCTTCTCCAACCTGAGTGTGACCTTGTCGCGACAGTAGAGGAGGCCATGCATTGAGATGTCAGAATGGGAATGGAAAGTAGAATTCAAATCGGTATCCAATGGGAGATACCGCTTTTTGTGGACAGACAAATGGACAAGGGAGCCACATAGGGAGCGATTCTCGCAGAGAGCAGAAAGTAGGGGAGATGGAAAGATGTGCTCAGTGGTGGGATCCTGATGGAGATGGCAGAAGTTATGGAGAATTATGTGCTGGATATGGAGGGTAATGGGGTGGTAGGTGAGGACAAGAGAAACCCTATCCATAGTGATGTGGTGGGAGGATGGGGTGAGGGTAGACATGCACGAAATGGAAGAGATGTGGTTGAGGGCAGTGGTGATAGTGGAGGAACGGAAGCCCCTTTCTTTGAAGAAGGAGGACGTCTTCTTCATCTGGAATGAAGAGCTTCATCTGAGTGCAGATGCAGCAGAAATGGAGGAATTGAGAGAAGGGGATGGCATTTTTACAAGTAACAGGATGGGAAGAGGTATAATCCAGGTAGCTGTGATAGTCAATTGGTTTATAATAGACATCAGTGGATAAGCTGTCTCCAGAGATAGAGACAGTGAGATCAACATAGAGGAAGGAGGTGGCAGAAATGGACCAGGTAAATCTGAGGGCCTGGGGGAAGTTGGAAGCAAAGTTGACGAAGTCAACCGGTTCTGCATGGGTGCAGGAAGCATCACCAATGCAGTCATCAATGCAGCTTAGGAAAAGTTGGGGAGTGACACCTGTGTAGACTTGAAACATAGACTGTTCCACGTAGCCAACAAAAAGGCAGGCATAACTGGAGCCTACTGAAAGCACCTTTTGTTTGAAGGAAGTGGGAGGAGCCAAAGGAGAAATTATTGAGAGCATATAACCATCCACATTATCATCCAGGTCATTGATATAGATGACAAACAATAATGGATTCAGCACCAATCCTTGCAGCCCTCCAGTCACTGAGGTAACCATCTAGTACCACTTCCTGGCTTCTCCCACAAAGCCATTGTCTAATCCAATTTACTACCTCATCTTGAATGCCAAGTGACTGACCTTTATGACCAGCCTCCCATGCGAGACCTTGTTAAATGCCTTGCTAAAGTCCACATAGGCAATATCCTCTGCCTTGCCTTCATTAACATTCCTGGCAACTTTCTTGAAAAATTCTGTAAGATTGGGTAGATATGACCTACCGCACTCAAAACCATACTTAATCAATGTCTATCCAAATATTAAATACTTTCCGATAACTTTCCCACTACTGATGTCAGGCTTACCAGCCTATAATTTCTTGTTTATTTTTACAGCCTTTCTTAAACAACAGAACAACATTAGCTATCCTCCAGTCTTCTGCTACCTTACCTGTCATTAACAATGACTTTAATGTCTCTGCTAGGGCCCCTGCAATTTCTGCACTTGCCTCCCACAGGGTCTGACGGAACACCTTGGCAGGCCATGAGTATTTATCCACCCTAAAAAGCCTCAAGACAGTTTGTCCTCAGCGTGCCACAGAGTCACAGATACAGCACAGAATCTGCCCAATGAGCCACTGACCAGTACAGCACAGGAACAGGTGGAGGGATGGGTTAGTAAATTGGCTGTTGACACAAAGGTTGGGGGTGTAGTGGATAGTGTGTAGGGTTGTCAGAGGTTACAGCGGGACATCAATAGGATGCAAAACCAAGCTGAGAAGTGGTAGATGGAGTCCAACACAGATAAATGTGAGGTGGTTCATTTTGGTAGGTCAAATATGATGGCAGAATATAGTATTAATGGTAAGACTCTTGGCAGTGTGGAGGATCAGAGGGATTTTGGGGTTCAAATCTATAGGACACTCAAAGCTGCTGCGCAGGTTGACTGTGTGGTTAAGAAGGCATATAGTGTATTGGCCTTCGTCAACCATGGGATTGAGTTCAAGAGCTGAGAGATAATGTTACAGCTATATAGGACCCTGGTTAGACCCCACTTGGGGTACTGTGCTCAGTTCTGGTCACCTCACTACAGGAAGGATGTGGAAACCATAGTAGGGTGCAGAGGACATTTACAAGGATGTTGCCTGGATTGGGGAGATGCCTTATGAGAATAGGCTGAGTGAACTTGGAGCGATGGAGGATGAGAGGTGACCTGATAGAGGTGCATAAGATAATGAGAAGCATTAATTGTGTGGATAGTCAGAGGCTTTTTCCTAGGTCTGAAATGGTTAACACGAGCGGGGCACAGTTTTAAGGCGCTTGGAAGTAGGTACAGAGGAGATGATTTTTACGCAGAGAGTGGCAAGTGCATGGAATGGGCTGCCAGCAGTGGTGGTGGAGGCAGATACAATAGGGTCTTTTAAGAGACTCCTGGATAGGTACATGGATCTTAGAAAAATAGAGGGCTATGGGTAATCCAAGGAAATTTCTAAAGTAAGTACATGTTGGGCCCAATATTGTGAGCTGAAGGGCCTGCATTGTGCTGTAGGTTTTCTATGCTTCTATTAGGTCCTGAGGACCAAAGTCAGGTGTGAACAAATTAAATTAGTAATAAAATGCCCTACTAATCTATTTGCCTATACAATTTCCAAATCTTCCCATTTAGTGCAAATTCACATGCCTACTGTATATAAGAATCTCTTGAATAACCTGTAACATATTTATTTCTACCACCATTGCAGGCAGCACATTCCAGGCACTCACCAATCTGCCATTACTAACAGTGCATTGTTCCTTTACATTTGAACTCCTAAAGTGCAGCACTTCACATTCACCTGGGTAGGACCCCATCTGCCATTTCTCCATCTATATCTGCAACTGGTCTATATGCTGCTGTCGTTTTCCCTGTCTCTCACAATAACAACGTTGCCAGTCTATAAGCTTACTAACCCTACAACCCCCATCTTTGTTTTCATCCAGGTTGCTTACATGTATCACAAGAGTACTGCAGCTCCTGATGGACCAGGTCAAGGAGCTGGAAGCACCTACAATGTTTTTGCCTACTTTCTTTAAAAGCTGCTAACGAAATCATCCAGATACTTTTCTTTGCCATTGCTGTGACACTGATGGTATTTGATTCATTATTCATGCCCTTGACACTTTCTTCTTCACTGTAAATACATGATGTAACTCATCCAAGTAACCATCTAGTCCTCATTTTTAATTCTATAAGCTTCCCAAGTGTCCCAGATATCTCTTGATTGCCCTCTTTTCCCAGCATGAATAGTATTCCCTTTTATCTTGCATTGATATCCAATGTTGGATGGTACACTCTGTGACTTTTGTTCTCCTTTATGTCATCTTTTGTTGTTTCAATCACCACTAGTTTTTACATTTTTAGCTTCAGCTACTTCTTAGCACTTAATTCATCTATGGCTTTTTCTTTCAGCATGTCTCTCATTGGGTGTAGCTTACTCTGTATCATATTAAATTCTGTTTTAATCGCCTCTCTTTGTTTTACCATTCAGCAGAATAGCCCAGGTTGTTACAATGGCTACACCAGAAACTGCAGATACTGCAGCCTGCGGGGGCAGACAATATTCTGGAGAAGCTCAGCAAGGCAAGCAGCATCTGGAGAGGCAGGAACTGTCAACGTCTTGGGTTGAAACTCTGCATCAGGAATCATGGGATGAACTGTTAACTTCCACAACATGTAAATACTGTGTATTTTGGTTTCTAATTAAAATATTTTGTTTATTTCTACCTCTCCCCTCCCCCACACACAGTTTATAGCAATATTCTGACAAAGTGACACCCATGACACTTTCGTAAATACCAAACTGGTAGGTTTCTGGAACTACTGATTTTTATTTCCATTAACAGCCAAACTCTCGATTATTTCATTTATTTTTATGGATTATGCAATAGTATAAAACATTTTCCAATGAATCTGGTGAGTTAAAGGGAAACAGGAAATATACAAGCACACATACAACCAAGTTCCACCTGTTCTACTTTCACTCTGGTTTAATGAGTGAGCCAAATGTTTCAGAATTTCCAGAAGTCAGATACCTGATTATCAGTGTTTGGTTCTATTTTGATAGTAACACATTACAAAACGCTGGAGGAACTCAGCTGGTCAAGCAGCATCCGTAGAGAGGAATAATCAGTTGATCGTTTTGGGCCAAGACCTTTCATCAGGACAGGAAAGGAAGGGAGAAGAAGCCAGAATAAGATGGTGGGGGAGGGGGAATGAGTACAAACTGGCAGGTGCTAAGTGAGGGGGAAGGTAAGTGGGTGGGGGAGTGCAGTGAGAAGCTAGTACAATGCTTGAACTCAGATTTACTTACACCAATAGCTAAATTCATTATTGTTGTTACATGCACAAAGATTAGAAATTGATATTAAATATCACGAGAGTTACAGTTGTCAACAGGCATTGAACCAGGGAAATTAGGTCTGAGGAAAATGCTATTGGCTTTGATTTTGGACAGTAGTGAATTGTGGAGAGCTGAATAGATCTCTTAAATCTATAATAGATCCCAGGTTAAAAAATGAAGTGCAATCTAGAATTACCTTGAGTTTACAGGCATTAAACTTTAAATACACTTTACATGCTCAGACTACAGCCTGGCCAGGATCTGCACATGCTGCTTCTATTCTCTGTACTTGGCTCAACACAGCTGAGTGAATATCGTGCTATCAACATCTCCTGTCTGAACAATGGTTAAAATAATATGGAGAGCGATTAATAGCTAATACTCTTGAGCGCTGGTTGCCTGGTTTGATGCGAGTGGAGTCTGCACAGTGGTGATGTGTCAGTGTTCATATTAATAAAAAAGATTTGATCACTTTGGTAAATGTTATTGAGCAGACAGCATGATAAAAATGTGTCTTTTTCTGTTATTTGATTGCACTGTGTAGGTTGCACAGTATGTCTATGCCAAGAAAGTATATTCATTCTATCAGTGTAATAGGAAAGGTCTGTCCCTTGAAGTCCTGTTCTAAAGGTTATTTATGATCCTTGCAAAAAAAAAACACATTCTACTGGCAGGAGCTATTTTGACTGAACACTGACCTTAACTTCCAAGCACGCTCAGATGGAGCTCCAACCACTTGTATGATTACTTTAGGAAATTGTGCTAGAAAACCCCAGAGGCAAAACAATTGTTGATTTTCAAATAATAATGTCAATCATTGCATTCATTCCTGTGATGTTAGATACCATGTTCTGAACAGAGACACAGGAGGTGCTGGTATCTGGAGCAGAAAATAAACTGATGGGAGCACCTGTGGAGGCAGAGTGGTGGTCAACATTTTGGATTGAGAGCCTGGTGGGATGGGTAGTTGAAGAGGAAAGATGAGGTAAAGATGTGTAGGGAAAGGGTGGGACGGGAGCTTATCAGTGATACATGGAGCCAGACAAGGAGGGACTGACAGGCCGATTGTTCCAGCTGAGGTTTGGAAAGTATATAACAATGCAATAGAGATGGTGGGTAGACTAGTTTTCTGAAGCTAATGTTTATTGAGATGGAAAGTGAATGATTGGTAAGGAATGTAACAGGTTGCGTGCTGGAGAACTTAAGAAAAAGTGTCATCAAATCAATCTCACGAAGCTGAAGATAAATGTCTTGAAACTGAGATACACACATTGTGGGTGGTGTGGATGGAATGGTGAAGTAACATGGTGTGTGTGTGTGTGTGTGTGTGTGTGTGTGTGTGTGTGTGTGTGTGTGTGTGTGTGTGTGTGTGTGTGTGTGTGTGTGTGTGTGTGTGTGTGTGTGTGTGTGTGTGTGTGTGTGTGTGTGTGTGTGTGTGTACTTGAATTAGTATCAAATAACATTTTCACTGCCTAACAGTTGTCTGCGGCGTAAGTTAAAATATCAATTTTTTTTTGCACCACTCTACTATTAATTTTTCCTACATTAGGGCCCCTGATAGCTCAGTCGACAGAGAATCAGGACTTTTAATATGAGGGACCAAGGTCCAAATCCCTGTTTGAGGGTGGTGAAGTGTAGTGGCTACTATAATGCTATTACTGTGCTAGCAGTCCAGGTCCAATTCCACCAAGGATTGCATTCTCCATGTGATCACATGGGTTTCCTTGGATTGCTCCGGTTTCCTCACATAGTCCAACATGTATGTCTAGTAGGTTAATTGGTTACATGGATGTAATTGAGTGGTGCAGGCTTCTTGAGCAATAAGGGCCTGTATCCGCTCACTTTCTCTCTCTCTCTCTCTCTCTCTCTCTCTCTCTCTCTCTCTCTCTCTCTCTCTCTCTCTCTCTCTCTCTCTCTCTCTCTCTCTCTCTCTCTCTCTCTCTCTCTCTCTCTCTCTCTCTCTCTCTCTCTCTCTCTCGCTGCCATGTCTGCAAACAAGAAGACTCCGTTCACATTTGATCTACCATAATTTTGAAGCAGTGATGAGCAGTGTAAATGATATTTTGAGGTATTTGTAACAACTGTAATGTGATATGAAAATATCTGTGATCTCTTTTGGTGACAGTCCCAGGTACTGCTAATACTACCGTGGTTTGTTGCCTACACTCATAATTTAAGGAAATGCTACATTTCAGTTGGAGGTTAGTGAACATAAAGATGTAAATTTTCCCTTTCCAAGATCACTGACCTCCAAGACGTTTGTGGACCCTACGTTAAGAGCCCCTGTTCTATGAGCTGTTACAAATGCAATGAGCTACGTGACCTCTTTCGAGATTGAAAATAAATAAATAAAGGATTATAAAACATAGAAAAGACCCTACATTGCCTTAAATGCTGGTGCCTCAAGAATTTGGGATCTACCATTATGGACCTTCTTCTCTTTACGTTCATCAGGGAGGAGGTCAGGAGCCTGAAGAGCAACACTCAGCATTTTAGGAACGGTTTCTTCCCCTCTGCCATCACATTTTCAAATGGAGCATGTACCATTGTGCACTACCTTGCAGCTCCTCTTTTACGCAATTTATTTATTGTCATAACTTCTACTGATTCTTTCGGTCTTGCACTGTACTGCTGCCATAAAACAACAAATTTCATGACATATGTCAGCGATAATAAACCTGATTCTCATTGTGAGCCAGTTCCAGCTTTCAGTGAGGAGAGCGATCATTCAATTCATACTTATGTTCATGTGCCTCTGAATTTCAGAGGTATAAAAGAACTAGACAAATATTCAAATATCTACCACTACAGCAGATTTCACTTTAAGCAATTTCTTTTTTAAATTTTATGTCTGTATTTGTAATGATATTTAGTTGAGCAGTGACCTTGAATTTTCTTACACCAATAAGGTCTATGAAAGCTTCTGGAGAACTGTGTGGTTGCAATCATACTGCTTTCAATTTATTCAAAGGCCCAAGGTGACACCTTGGCAGGGCTTCAATCTATGTTTTCTCACCACAGACTGAGCTGGAACGACAACTTCAAGGTAAATTCAAATGTCAAATATAAATTACAATTTCAATCTGCCAGTAAGAACAAAAAGCTGCAGGAAAGATTTTTCATGTGGTCATGCTCAAAAGGTGGAATACGTTTGTAACAATGTTGGTATTAAAAATTGAATTCTTCTCAGCAGTATATCTAGTTCACAGTAAATTATTTGAACTGGAACCTTACTGGAATGTTGGCTTGTTGCAGGGGAAGATCTGGGAATCAGCCCTAATTAATATCCTGGAGTGGGAATGTGGGAGAGAAGAGAGACAAGGAACATTTATGCCACTGTTGTGGCTATTTTAAATGGCCACAGAGAACAACACACCTGGATGGAATACAGACTGAAATGGATTTGGCATTCAGTAGCACTCAAAGCCATCGTGTTGTGACCTCATTGAAATAACTATGAATTTACTTATATTTTGCATTCCTGCCAGAAAAAAATGCTGGGAGAGTTCTCTGTGACAGGATCCTGTACCATGAAAGGACCTTCACAAAATACAGGGCATTGCGAAGGGGAAAACTAAACAATTCTCTCCTACAAAGTGGCAGATGTTCTCAACCAGCCAATGCATACTTCCAGACTTGAGAGACAACAAATGGCATCAGGAATATGTCTGATACTGGATCATGTCAGCTGCACAATCATTATCAGACCTGTAAGGCATGGCTCAGTATCTTGATTAGAGCAAATTCACCCAGAAATGATCACCAATATGATTAACTCATGATAGAATTGACTTTGCATTAAACAAAAAACTGCTAGGTAATCCATCTTAAGTCATATGTGTCCTTAAATTTTAGAAATCATTGACCAAAGAACCCTCCCCTCACCACCATAAAAAGTGGCCCAAGCTGGTTTAAAAGCATTTGCAGACAAGAAGGTAAAGATCCTGAAAAAGAGTCCCTTTAAAATTTACTGAAAATCGAAAAGCAACCTCCTTCTGCAGATCAGACACTACTCAGCAGGGCCAGACATATATTAGACATGTAGAAAATGTGACCATTAGTGTCTGAATCGCTTGTTGAATTATTAGCCCCTGGCACCAGACCATTTATAATCTGTGATGTGAATTCTCGAGCTTGTATCTTTCAAAGACAAGGTCATTCTGAAGGTAATAACTCCTGAAAAGATGCAGCCTCACCATTACACCATTACACACTACTGGACAAGCCAGGTGGCATCATGAAGTATTTTTTTTCTATATTCATTGATGAAATGCAAGCATTGCTGTCAAGGGAGCATTCATTGTTCATCCTTAAATGCCCTTAAGAGGGTGATGGTGAACTGTCTTCTTGAACTTTGTGGTCTTTTTGGTGAAAATCCTCCTAAACTGCTGTTGGAGAGGGAATTCTGGTACCCAGACCTAGTATTAAGTAAAGAATAACAATATTCCAAGTCAGGGTGCTGTATCATTTGGAGGATAATGGTTCCCACATACTTTCTGCCTTTGTCCTTCTGAGTGATAATGATTGGAAGGTTCTGTCCAATGACACTTTGCAGGTAACTACAATATGGTATGTTCTTGGCACACACTACATCAGTGGTATATCAATAGTGAAGGGAATGAATGCTACTGTGCTGAGATGCAAATTGCATGCTGCTTCATTCTGGATTGTGAACTTTTGGATATTTTTGTAGCTGTGGAATGGAGACAATTCCATTACAATCTTCCCTTGTGCCTTGAGATAAGGAGACAGGTCTCATAGGTTTCAAGGCTTAGAGAAGTTGGGAGACTGGAGAGTAACTAGGATAAGTTACTCCCTTGAAAAGAAAGGCTGGGGGCAAAATTAGGCTTGGCTTGGTGAGCTTCGGAAGGCAGGGAAGTAGCAGAGGTTTTTGGCTGGATGATCTGAATCTTATTGATAAAGCGTGAGCCTGAAAAAGTAGAGAATGTTGGAAACAATCAACAGGCCAAACAGCACCTATGGATAGTGAAACAGAACTAATGGGTCAGGTTAAAGACTCTTCATTAGAACTACGAAGCTAATATGTTTTGCTTTTCACATTTGGTTTTCAGTTCATGAGCTCTCCTGTTGGTTATTGGAGGTGCAAACAAGCCATTTTCTATAATAGAATGAAGCAGGGCTCACCTTTATATTCTACGATGATCCTGGATTACTGAACACAATACTTCATGCGCCCGGTTAGATTTCACAATGAATGACTACCTGCTATTTTGTTCAAGTTAGTTACTTTTGGACATACAAGTGCAGAGATGAAAGCAGGACGTGTGTTAGAAATTGAAATGGGGTTAAGGAACCAAAAGTATAAACAAGGTCGTAAGTCAGCCAGGTAAAAGTGCAGATGTAACTGAACTGGGAGTGAGCCTTTTTCTAAGGCAGAGAGTGAAAGAGATAGTTCTGTTATTATGTGCACAGAATAAAGAACTTCATTTCCCAGTGGGCAATGAGGCTGTTCACCTGGAACCAGAAGCTACAATGGTGACAGGTCACACACACTCAGTTTTGAGCTAAAGCCATTCTGGAATAAAATGTTCTAGCATTTACCCACTCCACGTTGTCTTTATTAAGAACAATCATAACATAGTGTCAGAAGTCGGCATGAGGTCTAACCACAGAGAGTAAATGAATATCATGTGCGACTGAGGAAGACCATAAGACATAAGACATAGGAGAAGAATTAGGCCATTCAGCCCATCAAGTCCACTCCGCCAATTCATCATGGCTGATCCTGGATCCCATTCAACCCCATACTCCTGCCCCCTCACCATCTCCTTTGATGCCCTGACCAATTGGGAATCTATCAATTTCTGCTTTAAATATACCCATGGACTTGGCCTCCATCGTAGTCTATGGCAGAGCGTTTCTCAGATTCCCTACTCGTTGGGCTAAAACAATTCCTCCTGACTGAGAAAGAGCTGCTAGGTTCTGATGGAGAGAAGCTGTCAGCCAGAGAGCATGTTGTGGATGCTCTTAGGCTCTGTGAAGTTCACTGGAATCACCAATGAATGCAGTTGTGAGACAAAGAGTTCCTGTCATGGTTAACTGAAGTCCTTCCACTCCTGTGCAGTTTACTGGCAATTTAACAGATAACTGGAACCACTTCAAATAGTGATTCAATATATATTTAGCGGCAAGTGGGCAGGAAGAACTGATCAAAAATTGAAAGCGTCTATTTTTCTCCATGTAATTGGTGAAGATGTTTTCAACATCTATAGCAGCTTTCAAATTAAAGAGACAGCTTTTACATTAGACACTCTAATGAAAACATTGAGGAGTATTTTGTCCGAAATTAGAGAGATACCAGTTCTTTTCCCATGAGTAGAAACAAAATGTTAGCTTTGACCAATACTTAGCTGAGCTACACACACTGAGTAAGTCCCGTGACCTTGGAGATTTGAGAGACTCACTAGTTAGAGACAAAACAGTTTGCAGAATCACAGATAATGTGCCCAGGGAAAGATTGCTGTGTGAAAAAAAGATAGGACACTGGAAAAAGCTTTGTGGATATGGGTGGAGGCAACAGAAACCACACAAGCTAAGATGCTACACAAGGCAGACGCAACCTTGCATACTGTGAAAACAGAGGGGCAGAGCACTAGCAGAAATGAAGGCTCAAATAGCAAATGTGGAGTTAGTCACAGTCCAAAGATGTGCCCTGCTTGTGCAGAGTCCTGCAATAATTGTGGGAAGAAGAAGCATTTTGCAAAGTGCTGCAAGGCTACCAAGAGAAAGGTGCACACTGTTGATGAGGAAATGGAGGAGGTCTTTGTAAATTCTCTGTGGACTGCTGCTGTTGAAAAAACAGAATGGATTGTTCCAGTGACTGTGAATGAGATGGTAATTCCATTGAAGCTTGATATCGGAGCCCCGGTAAATCTGTTATCCATGACTACAAGACTCTCAAAGTCAAGAGCAAGATTTACCCAGTGAAGTTAGAAGTGACTGGTTATACTGGAGAGAACATTCCAGTAAAAGGGGGCCTTATAGTGACCTTCAAACACAAGGGGCAGCACCTAAAGGCACAGCTACTGATTGTAGTAAAGAGAATACAGTTATTATTAAGTCTGAGTGCATGTGAAAAGCTCAACCTGGTGAAAAGAGCTTTCGTAGTGTCTTCACAATCTAGAGGTGACCACAGTTCAATCATGAAGGAGTACACAGAAGTTTTTAAGGGGCTCGGTTGCTTACCTGATGCAACTCAAGAAACTGGTAACAGCATCCAATGGAGCTCCAAAGAGGTTATACAAGAGAAGCTCAAGAACTCCACTGTCATAGACTTCCATACCAGTTACAACAGCATGAGTCAGGATGCCAGTACTGAACAGAGTGATCATGATGAAGAAGTCGCCAGTCTTGCTTCCACATGATGCAGCTTTGGTTCAAAATCTGCCTCTCATCAACTTCCAGTTAAAGACTGAAAATCGAAAATATCTCCATGATCCTCTCTGAAGTTGAAAAGGGAAAAAAAAGCAAGTTGAGGAGACCACACAGTCCCCAAGGTCAGAACAACAGCAACAGTTCAACACAAACCAACAGGAGGAGTTACAATCTATGATAGAGAGTCAACAGAGGGAGTTCTGTGAACTGATACAGAATCAGGTTCAACTTGTGCCAAGATTCACTGATCACATCGATGGAGTCCAGGACTCCATTATGAAGCATGTGGAGGGAATTATTGTCACACAGCAAGAACAAGAACTGAGACAAACAGACAGGATCTTGACAGAAAGATGTGAAAGAAATGAACATGTTGATCAGAATTCTCAGAAAAACACTAATGTTAACACACCAAATGAAATCAACACATCTGTGGAAACAAATAGTTGACCCAAAAAGGATCATTAAACCACCTGGGAGATTGATTGAAAGTTGTTGTGGATAAAACTGTATTTTCTTATTACAATTGAAATTAATGTAGATATCTTTGTTTGAAAAGATTATTATTTCTTGCAAGTTTCTGAGGACATAGTATTGTGTTTGTTTTTCTTTAAAGGGGAAAGATGTATTACTTTGGGTGTTTAGTAAAGAACTTCAGTTCCTAGTGGGCAATGCAGATGGCTCACTCGGAACCAAAAGCTTCAATGGTGATCTGGCCTTATGCACTTAATGTTGAACTGGAGCCATTCTGTAATAAAATGTTCTAGCTTTTACCTACACCACATTTATCTTTATTAAGAACAAGCATAACAGTAGTGACCAGGAGAAAGGCTAATGTGACTGGAGATAATAGAAGGATTCAAAGGAGACTATGTGTGATTGAAATTGAAGCATACTGGATTGATTGTGAGAACATGGCAAGTCCACATGTGGCCGATTGATCGCACAGTGAAGGCCCTCTCTTTCTGTGCAGGTTTTCGAGCGTGCATGTTTATTTTATTTCATTTAATGATACAGCACAACACAAACCCTTCCGCTCCTTGGAACCATACCATCTGAGCAACACCACAATCTCAATTAACCCTGGCCTAATTACCGGACAATTTACAATGACTAATTACATACCTGGTACATGTTTGGACAGTAGGAGGAAACCAGAGCACCCAGGGAAATCCCATGCATTCCATGGGGAGGACGCACAGAGACTCCATATGGAATGGTGCTGGAAATTGAACTCAAAATTCTGGAATGCCCTGAGCTGTAATAGGGGCCTGGTTTGTCACTCCTGCTCTGTAAGTTGCCCAGCTTACACCATGGTAAACACGACTCAATTGAAAACATTTAATCCTATTACTCTGATGTCGTTTTTGCTCCACGCAAATAGTGGCATGGTAGCTCAGTGGTTAGCACAATGCTTTACGGTATCAGTGACTCAGGTTCAATTCCTGTCACTTCCTGTAAGGAGTCGTACATCCTCCCCATAACCGTGTAGATTTCCTCTGGGTGTTCCGGATTCCTCTCACAATCCAATTGCTCATTATAAATTGTGCTTTGATTAGGCTAGGATTAATCGGAGGATTACTGTGCAGCATGTCTTGAAGGGTCAATTCCGCACTGTATCTCAACAAATTCTATAGATCCTGTATAGGCATCATCAGCCACCTCAGAAACAACTGAACTTGTGCAATTAAATCATCCTTAATCCTGAGAAATTGCCTAAGAATAAAATAGTCAATTCCTAGGGTATTACACAGGAAATAAAATGTTGTCTTCTGCTGAGGTAATTTTTAGTTTACTTAGAAACTGTATTAGAATAACTATCTTCTTGGCTATTGTCAAAAGCCGACTATTGAAGGTTTTAACATTTTTAACTATATATTGTTCTATAATCTTACTGAAATAGCACCAGATATAGACATTCATATTGAAGCAGCCATTTATTAGAGCTTTCTATGGTCCTGTAGCAGGATCCAGCTTCAAGATTACAGCTTGAACAAAAACATAATTTGGTTGGCTGTATGGTCTGGGTAAACAACAATCTATTTTACCATTATTCTGTCCAAGCTGCTCTCCTGAATACATGGTTTTGGATGGCCTATAGTTTGGAAGGACAGTTCCCACTTCTGCTGCTTCTGATACCAACTCCACTAAAATAAACAGGTCATTCTTCTAATGCTTTATAATGTTTTGGGTGGAGAAGGGGGAAAAGAAGATTTGGCTTTCGAAGATTTCATTGCTGTGTTTGGGACAGTCAAGGATTATTAGACATTTTCCTGCCTGCCTTCATTTCACTGTTGGTTTCTATGCCATGGAAAGTTCTTTTGGATTATGGGCAGCACCAAAATTTAAAGAAATGATAGGTTTATGCAACCATTACAAACTTCTCAGCCTTTCAACTCTCAACTACAGCATAAGGTATGTTTCAAAGCATTGCCTCTCGTGAGCACATTCTTTGATTTCATGTGTCCTTGCTCCCAAACTCCTAATGAATGAAAAGATTTGCCATTCTTTGCCAGAGGGCTTTGACTTTGACAAAACTGGGTCAGTGGTTTGCTGTACCATGTGTTCTACCTAGAAGATGGACTAAAAGTGAACAATGGAAGAAGAAACAGTCCTTTTACCTATGCAGCTGCAGCTGAAGCAGTTTAGGGATAGGATAATGATGTTATCCAAAAATCTGTCATGGCTATCTCTTTAACATACATCAAACATTTGCTGTTACTGAGGATGCATTTTTTAAGATGTATAAGATGATAAGAGGCATTGATCATGTGGATAGCCAGCCGTTTTTTCCCAGGGCTGAAATGCTAACACGAGAGGGCACAGTTTTAACGTGCTTGGAAGTAGGTACAGAGGAGATGTCCAGGGTAAGTTTTTTACTCAGAGAGTGGTGAGTGCGTGGAAATGGGCTGCTGGCAATGGTGGTGGAGGTGGATACAATAGGGTCTTTTAAGAGACTCTTGGATAGGTACATGGAGCTTAAAAATAGAGCGCTATGGGTAGCCCTAGCTAATTTCTAGAGTAAGTACATGTTTGGCACAGCATTGTGACCGAAGGGACTGTATTGTGCTGTAGGTTTTCTGTTTCTATATATGTAGTAATCATTTATTAAAGAGTATCTCAATGGTTAATATCATAGAGAAAGTACTTTCATTGTAATTTCAAACTCACTCAAATTCAGGATCATGTAACTTTTAACAGAAATATTGGGGGAATTTTCATTTCCACTTTTAAATTTGGTTTGCCCAAATGAAGTTTCTATATGAATTAACATTATCATTGATAGGTTGGTGGAAGTCAATGAATAGACTTGTTAGTATGCCAGCAGATGGCGCTGCACTTGGAGCATTCTGCCAGTGTTCTGTGCTGACCAACAAGATTTTTTCTAACCATCTTCTTGAGTTCTTCCAGAGACTACAGTACTATACAAAAGTCTTAGGGACATATATATAGCTAGGGTGCCTAAGGCTTTTTCACAATACTGTATATTATGCTTTCCTGTTACCAAATAACTACCGAGCTAATATGAAGCAAAGTGCTCTTATTTCTGTTTCCCATTCACCTTCCTATTTTAAGCAATATAGAATACTGTGCAAAAGTCTTAGGCACCCTGGCGACATATATGTGCTGAGGAGCTTTGTGCAGTACTGTACATTGCAAAATTATAGCCAAAAATTCCTTTACAGTTTGGATAGGACAAACTCCAGAACTGTCAATGAGCAAAAAATACTTTCATCCATAGATGCTTTCTCAGTAGACTTTCTCGACAATATTATAAATTTGTGATATAAAACAGATGGTCAAAACTTTGCCTGCCAGTCCAACTCAGTTCGGATCTTTTGATGGGAATGTTAGTGGAGAGTAAATGAGATTTTATGGAACTGCAAGTTTGTCAGCATTCTTGGGCCCATTGACTAAACTTCATCAATATAAGCCGTGACAGTCAATCGACATTATTCAGTCAATGTGTAGAGATGTCATACAGTGAATGTTCATCTGTTTTGTGGTTTCAGGCACAGTGCCTTTTAACTTAGTGCTGAGTCTACTGGGAATTTCAATGAGATACTCTGTGGTTATCTGGTGCCCTCATTCTGTTAAAATCAAGTCACATTACAACTAAATCGACTACTTTCACTTGAATTTACTTGTTCTTTTCTCTAACTTGCTGGAATTCAGGTCTGGATTTTTTTCCATTTTTGGTAAATAATGCAGAAGGACTAAGCTCTGGAAAACAGTCAGCATTTCAGTCAGCAACTAAATGTTTAAATCTGAGACTTTTCAGAACCAATGCTGATAATTTGCCGTGTTGCTTTCTTTTCTCCATATGCTATAATTCCAACACTATCCCAGTCAGATTTACAGACTTTTTACTTTTTTTCACTTTGATTTTAGACTCAGTTTCATGTAACTGCTGCCAGTCAAATGCACTAAAAATATATTGACATAAAATGAAGAAAGGAAATCAAAGTCATTCTCTAATTATTAAATCAGCTATTGATGTTCGAGTCCTGACATGTGTACGTGAATGTGGAAATCCAAAGACAGTTACCGATTATCTGCTGCTGTTTTAGGCTGAGAATAGATGCTTGAGTGAACTCCATGTAGTGTTCATCATAAGAGATCAAACTCGGGCTGAATGTTCTGTAATATATACTAGCTCACTGAAAAATTACGAACAAAGGGCAAACAGTATACTTCTGTTGATTTAAATGGAGTAATTTCCTCAAAGAATACTCAGATTTTAAATTTAAAATATTTAGTACTTCCCAAACTAATTTAAAGCCAGAATAGAGGCAACTTTTTCCTTCTCTGATGAAGGGTCTTCGGCCTAAAATGCTGATTTTGTTTCCCTTTCCACAGATGCTGTCTGGCCTGTTGAGTGCCTCCAGCTCTTTTTTATCATTTACCTTCAGATTTCAAACATATCCATTTCGCAGCCTGCTCTCTAAAACTGTCAGCTCCAATTTGCTGCAATAATCTATCTCAGATGCAAAGAGTGGGGCCAGGCGCTCCGCAGTACACTCATGACTGCAGCAGAAGCATGCTGGAGAAGCTGAGAAACACAGGATAGCAACAGGAAAAGCTGCTAATGAAAAGCTACCTGGCAACCTGAAGGCTGAAGGTCAGAAAGCTCAAGTACAAGATGAGCAGGAGCAAAAGGATGATATAGTCTCCAAATTCATTCACTCCTACGACTACAACCCCATGGAGCAGTGCAAATAAGTACGCTGGCATAACTCCAAAGCAAGTGCCATCCTGGCAGACTGCACATAACATGTAGGTACCAAAGACATGGGGAGGACGAGTGACAAGATTCTGCACAGGGAGTTCAAGGAGTTAGGTGCTGAGTTAAAGGGCAGGGCCTCCAGTGTTGGGATCTCAGGAATGTTGCCAGTGCCACGAGCTAGTGAGGCCAGAACTAGGAAGATTATACAGTTAAATCCATGGCTAAAGACCTGGTGTAGGAAGAAAGGCATAAGTTTGTTAGATCATTGGGTTCTCTTCCAGGGAAGGTGGAATGTGACTGTTTGCACCCGAACTGGAAGGGGACGAATATCTTAGTGGGAAGGTTTGTTGATGCTGCATAGTGGGGATTAAACTAAAGTTGCAGGGGAAGAGGAACCAGAGTGCCAGAACAATTATTGGAGAGGTTGTGGAGGCAGATGTTGGTAAGACCTCAGGCAAAGTTAGTAATCAAAAGGTTGAGCGCGGTGTGACTAGTGTCCTGAGCTGCCTATAGTCCAATGGAAGAAGTATCATAAGACAGGCAGATAATAATGCTGAATGTGAAGTAACTGGTTTACAAGCAGAGGCAATATCTAGTGAGGAGAGGCTGCTGATAGAGCAAAACTGCAGTCAACAGGATTAGTTGCAAGGGAAAAGGGTGAATCCAGAATTGAAGATGTTGTAGTTGAATGCATGCAGTATACAGAATAAGGTAGATGAACGTGCAGCACAGTTACATATCGGCAGGTATAATGTTGTAGGCATCACTGAATAATGGCTGAAAGAAGATTATAGCCAGGAGCTTAATATCCAAAGATATACATTGTATCAAAAGGATAAGCAGGAAGGCAGAGGGGCAGCATTGCTGCTTTGGTTATAAAAATGATATCAATTCATTAAAAAGAGTTGACACAAGGTCAGAAGGTGTTTAATCATTGTGGATAGAGCTAAGGAACTGTAAGGATAAACAGACCCTAATGAGAGTTGTATACAGACCCCCAAACAGTAGTAAGGATGTGGACTACAAATTACAATGGGAAATTGAAAATGCATGCTAAAAGGGCAAAGTTACAATAGTAATGGGGGACTTCAATATGAGGTAGATTGGGAAAATCAGCTTGGTGCTGGATACCAGGAAGAGGAATTTCTAGAGTGCCTATGAGATAGATTTTTAGAGCAGCTCATGGTTGAGCCCACTAGAGGAAAAGTTATTCTGGATTGGGTGCTGTGCAATAAATTGGAATTGATTAGAGAGCCTAAGGTAAAATAACCCTCAAGGGGTAAGTGATCATAATATGATCAAATCCATCCTGGAATCTGAGAAGGAGAAGCTAAAGTCAGGTGTATCAGTATATAGTGGAGTAAGGGGAATTGCTCAGGCATGAGAGAGGACTTGGCCAGAATAGCATGACGGCCGAGCAGCAATGGCTGGAATTTCTGGAAGCAATTTGGAGAGCACAGGATATAGCATCCTAAATAGGAGAACATATTCTAAAAGAAAGATAACACAACTGTGGCTAACAAGAGAAATCAAAGCCAACATAAAAGACAAAGGGAGGGCACGGACTAGAAGGGCCGAGATGGCCTGTTTCTGTGCTGTAATTGTTATATGGTTATATGGCATATTATGGAGCAAAAAGTAGTGGGAAGATTGGGGATTGGCAAGCTGTTAAAAACCAAAAGAAGGTAATTAAAATAGTCATTAAAAAGGTAAAGAAGGAATGCAAAAGTAACCTAGCCAATAATATTAAAGAGCCATCAAAAGCTTCTTCAGATACATAAAGTGTAAACAAAAGGTGAGAGTAGATATTGGACCACTGGAAAATGATACTGGAGAGGTAATAATGGTGAACAATGAAATACCAGATGAACTGAATAAGTATTTTGCATCAGTCTTCATTGAAGAAACAGTAATGGGGCAATGAAATGTCGGAGAAACTGAATAATTATTATGCTTCAGTCTTCACTGTGGAAGACACTAGCAGTATTGTGGAAGCTCCAAGTGTAAGGATCATGAAGTGTGTGAAGTTAGCATAACCAGAGAGAAGGTTCTTGGGAAATTGAAAGGTCTGAAGGTAGATAAATCATCTGGACTAGATAGTATACCCCATGGTTCTGAAAGTGGTGGCTGAAAAGATTGTGCAGGCTTTAGTGATGATCTTTCAAGAACCACTAGACTGGAAAATTGCAAATGTCACTCCACTCTTCAAGAAGACAGAGAGGCAGAAGAAAGGAAACTATAGACCAGTTAGTCTGACCTCAGTGGTTGGGAAGACATTGGAGTCGATTATTAAGGATGAGATCTCAGGGTCCTTGGAGGCAAATGACAAAATAGGTTGTAGTCAGCATGGTTTCTACAAGGGAAAACCTTGCCCAACTAATCTGTTGGAATTCTTTGAAGAAATAACAAGCAGAATATATAAAGAAGAATTGGTTGATGTTGTGTACTTGGATTTTCAAATGGCCTTTGACAAGGTACCACATATAAGGCTGCTAAACAAGCTACAAGCCCATGGTTTTACAGGAAAGATTCTAGCATGGATAATGCAATGGTTGATTGGCAGGAAGCAAAAAGTAAGAATAAATGGAGCCTTTTCTGGTTGACTGCCAGTGACTAGTGGTGTTCCACAGGGGTCTGTGTTGGGTCCAATCATTTTACACTATATGTCAATGATTTGGATGATGGAATTGATGACTTTGATGCAAAGTTTGGAGACAATATGAAGACAATTGGAGGGACAGGTAGTTTTGAGGAAGTAGAGAGGTTACAGAAAGACAGACAGATTAGGAAAATGGGCAAAGAAATGGCATGTGGAATACAGAGTCGAGAATGTATGGTCATGCACTTATGTGAGGGTTGACTATTTTCTAAATGGAGAGAAAGAACAAAAATCTGAGGTGCAAAGGAATTTGGGAGTCCTCGAGCAGGATTATCTAATGGTTAATTTGCAGGTTGAGTCTGATGTGAGGAAGACATATGGAATGTTAGCATTCATTTCAAGAGGATTGAAATATAAAAACAAGCATCTAATGTGGGGACTTTATAAAGCACTGGTGAGGCCTCACTTGGAGTATTAGGAGCAGTTTATACCCCTTATCTGAGAAATGATGTGCTGAAACTGGAAAGGGTTGAAAGGAGATCAACAAAAATAATTCCAGGATTAGATGGCTTGTCATATGAAGAGTTTTGATGGCTAAGATGCAGAAGAATAAGGAGTGACCTCATTGAAACTGTGAAAGTTCTTGATAGAGTGGATGTGGAGAGGATGTTTCCTGTCTTGGTGGAGTCAAAGACCAGAGGACACAGTCTCAAAATAGAGGGGTGTCCTTTTAGAATGGAGATGAGGAGGAATCCTTTAGCCAGAGGATGGTGAAGCTGTGTAATTCTTTGCCACAGGCAACTGTTGAGGCTAAGTATTTATGTATATTTAAGGCAGAGGTTTATAGGTTCTTGTTTGGTCAGAACATGAAGGAATGTGGGGAAAAAGACAGTAGACTGTGGCTAATAGGAAAATTGGATCAGCCATGATGAAATGGCAGAGCAGTCTCGATTGTCCAAATGGGCCAATTCTGCTCCTACATTTTATGATCTCCCTACAACCTATTTCTTCCACCCTTTTGCTTACCCTATGTCCTTCCATCTCTTCCCTTTCTATGTCCAGCACAGGTGAGGGGAATGCAAGGGATCTGTACTCATATTATGCCAAGACAAATCAGAAGAGAGCCATATTTGTAAGTGGTAACCAAAACCACTGGTTATTTTGGTAATAAATATGTAGTAATCATAATAACACATAGTTGATGGGCATACCTGGTAGATTTTACATTGGTCATTATTTTGCTGGGAGCTCATTGACCTGCTTCTCTCTCTGTAGACCTGCCTGACTTGCTAACTGTTATCAGTATTTTCTGTTTTTATTTCACAGTTAGAGTGCGTATGCTCCTTTCTGACTTTCAAGCACAATTCAGTACTTTTACATTAATAATAATAAATACTTCATTGATCCTGAGTTGGAAATTCTTTTGTTACAGCAGCAACATTTAAAAACACACTTAGTAGTGTACCGTCTCAACTAATAATAAGGTACAGAATAATAACATACACAACCATAATTTACCAATGAGCAATAGTAATGTACAAAATAATAAAACAGAGACTATTGTACTATGATGTGTGTTCTCCAGTTGCACAGAGATAACTGTTGTGTATGCTTATTCCATACGAAAGGAAAGATATTCTGTAATGTTCCTTGTAAGAGAGGAGCTGAATGAGTCTGTTCACTGCTTCTGTCAGACTATTAAAATTTTTACATGAATGTAAAATACCGAAGAATTACGAGGGATGATTGATAAGTTTGTGGCCTAAGGTAGAAGGAGTCAATTTTAGAAAACCTAGCACAGTTATTTTTCAACATAGTCCCCTCCTACATTTAAATTCCTAGTCCAGCGGTCGTGGAGCATACAGATCTTGGACCCCCAGAAAGTGTCCACAGGTGGGTGATTGATAAGTTTGTGGCCTAAGGTAGAAGGAGATTAGTTACTCAGCTCATGTTACATGCACATGCAGGTCAACCCCTTTGGTGATTATGTAGAAAGTTTGAAGTTAGTAACTCATCTCCTTCTACCTTAGGCCACAAACTTATCAATCACCCCTGCTGTGGACAAAGAGCAAAAACTTTGGTGTAGTGTCAAGAAAATAAACAGAATTAAAAATCTGCTTAGTATCTATTCAATATAGCATGAATATAACTTTCATTTCACTGATATCTTTCAAGTGTGATGAAGGTCTTTGTCTCCACTGCCCCTTCAGATAATGTACCTGTCCCCTGCTACTCACTAAGTGAAATGTTTGTTTAACAATGGCCATCCTCAACACATCATGAAAAATAGATCCCTTCTATTTAACCTGCCAAAGCCTCTTATAATTTAATACCTCTCAATTAAATCTCACCACGGCTCAGTTATTTCAAAGTAAACAACACAAGTTGGACAGAATCTTGTAACTATAATTATCCTGCTCCAGCAAAATACTTATATTCCACTCTGTACCCACTTTTGCATGACTGGGGCATATCTTAACTCTAACCATGGCTTTACTGACCTATTACATAATATTAGCAGGATCTCCTCATTGTTGTATTCTCTGCTTCAGCCTAAATTGGCAAGTATTTCATATGCCTGCATAACCTTCTTACCTAACTTCAAGAATCTGTGGACATAAACTCCCATCTATTCTTAAGTAAATGTGAAATCTTGAAATAGCACCAAGGCATGAAATAAGATTACTTTTTAAATAAATGTATTTGAATTCTTATCCAGGTGAACACAAAGGTTTACAATATCTGAATCCAGTGCAGCCGTGCCAAGGATGTCACCTCCATCAAAGACCAACAGATAATTAGTCTGAAACTTTCTGCTAGTTGTACATAAAGCTTTTGGAAGAAATTCATAAATACGCTTTTGCTCCTGTGATTGAGACGAGATCAGAGACAGCTTTAAAAAAATAACCTGGGAGGAAACTTACTCTTTGAAACTTGTGAACAATGAAAAAGAATCCCTAAATAAAAAGTGACACACATCAACAAAATTACCAGGAAAGCTTCAAGTGACAATGCATGAATCACAGCTTCAAGGGGAAGCTCAATTTACATCCAGTGAGGCACAAAGTAACTGCACTAGTGTAGCATCTGTGCCCCCAATTTACCCCCATTCGCCTTGGGTGAACCGCTGTCGCCCCGCCAACAGAGCAATACTTTGGTGTAAATACGGTGTAATGCCCCCCCAGTACACGCTCGCAACACAAATATCAGACAATACACCAAAAGCGAGTAAATAATTACAACTTTATAGTTATTTCTTAGTGATGGGTTAGTAGAAATAGATAAACTAATGACGCCAAATCAGTAAGTATATAAGTTTGTGCACATAATATTTTAATACGTTGGAGCTGACGCCACCGGTTCCATCCACAACAACCTTCCGAGCCTTCAGACACCGTCCGAACCGCCGACTTCCGGTGTCCACTGCCCTGAAACTACTGTCTACTCCTCACACTTCCGTCCACTTCGCTCGCCTCCCGAAAAAGACCGTGAACTCCTGCTCAGCTTACACATACAAGATAACATAACAATTCTCCATTGGTTAGTTCCCCCCTTATCTGCAGTTATAACCCAAACATTCTAGCTACAGAAACCCATTACAGCATTGTAACATTACAGGGAATCCATTTCATTATAACAATACAGAGAAGCCATTTTGTTCGCCTGAACAGTTAACACCACAGTTAATGATACTGAGAGCCCTACACTAGCTATAATTCCTCATGTCACTGAGATTTTTGCACAATATTCTTGTTGCAAAGGGAGGTGTGCAATGAAAATATACAATGTAGTTGCTTTAATAGCAGTGAGAGATGGAATGAGGAGCTTAGAGAATTAGCCCCTTCTCCTGTCAGTAGAAACAGTTCCAGCAGACTTACAGGCTAAGCCACATGTGAAGGCCAGGAGTTGGACTTGGTTGTCAGAGGCTATTTGAGGTGCATGCCATGAGGAGCATTTTTACGTAGTGGGAGCTTGTCCCCAATACCACTCCTCGGCTTGACAACCCTGGCACATTAACAGAAGATTGCTGTTTATGGCACATTATACTTGCCTTCAGCTTCTGGACATACACTGAGAAGCCAGAAACACATGAGATTTATCCCTTAGCCTTTTGCCAGTATTGACCATATCAAATGAAAGGAGTCACTAACTCAATAAATGGTCAATATAGTTAAAGGTTCTTAAGAGAATTTTTAAATTCACTTTGCATTTAGGCTTTTATTTAATTTCCAACAGTTTAATGTGTTTTTAAATAACTTTTGCTTATTCTTACTTTTTATAAAATTAAGTAAGTCCTCACTGCTGAAGTACTGAGAAGGTTGTCAACATGATGCAGGAATGGAGTCTCCGTTTCCTCATTCTGAAGTGCATAGCCATTCCCAAGCCTGTCCATTTCAGGAGATGTCTTCATCAGTGAGGCCTTGACAATATTGGCCATCATCATTAAAGGACTGGGATGAAGAGATGAATTTGAGGCATAAGCCACTCCAAGAACAATATGGCCCATTACACTCAGACCCCTCTTGACACTGAGAATCTGTTCCTTGGAGGTGGAGTGATATGTAAATCAGCACCTTGCAGGACCAATATAACATTACGTATATGGACATGTGTGCCTGATTTTTAAAAATCTAATCCAATGCGCATGATATATTATCTTATGTATACAGAGTAAGTCATGGAGTAATAAACATGGAAATAGGCCTAACCTGTGCATCAATGGAGCAGTAACACTCCTCAGCAGCAGTAGAGGGAAGTGAGTGGTGGTTACATCTTGGACAAACCAGGGTGTGAGCCCTCCTCTAATTCTGGCTTCTTCTTCAAGTAGGTGTCGAGATTTGACTGCCTTCTCTTAAGTTTCCTCTCATGAAACAGTTCTCGGTAGCAGGAAATCATGCTGTGAACACCTCTCTTTGCCTTATTGCTTCGGTCCCAGTCAGGGTCATTATCAATGAACTGTCATTAATTTATGTGATCATGGTGATGCTAGTACTGAGGAATTTTGTGGTTAACTGGTCCTTTGCATGTTTCTCTTCTTGGGAGATGAAAGTATGAGAAGATAATCTTTTCCAAAATTGGCCCATTTCACCCACATTGAAGACAAGCTCAGGAGGATAATCGCCTTTTTCAATTATGGCTTTCAGTGTTGCAGAAAAATGTCTTGCTGTCTGCACTAGTCGCTTCACCAGAGATATGTATGCTATGGAGGTTACTGAGTTGCTTAAATCTATCAAACTAACCTCTGATGGCTGGATATGTTACTGACATATCTTCTTCTTGAATCTGATTGAAGATGCTTCCTGCTCTTTCCATTATTATCAGCTGGCTTAGGGGCATATTTCATTGTGTTTGGTCATCCACCCATATATTTAGTCTATTTTTCATGTTTTCAACCAAATGGCTCCTTAAATGAATCACATTCATTGGTGATAACTTTGAGGTTGTCATTGCAGAAGCTTTCATCTTGTTGGCATTTTTATAATTGCTCTGATTATCAATGTAGCCAATTTCAAAGAGGTGCCACATCAACCTGATGCTCTCCAGCTTCCTAATGCCTTATCATTTGCAGTTTCACATCCATACTAATGCTTTTCCTAGACATCTTAGATGTACTACCCTCACTGGAAATTGCAGGCCATTTTCCAGACATTATGAGTGGGAAAATGGAATCAGTTGGCAAGGGAGCAAACACACATTTACACACGCAGAAGAGGCATGAACTAATACGTGATTGGCTGTGAGTGACTCTGAGCATATATAAAGCACTCTCATTGGCTGATTGAATGTTTACTGTAATGGCAACTGCCCTTGAGAAGGTTTAATTGTTCAGAATGAATTTTTGTCATTTTTTAAAATTTCAATTAAAAATTGAATAACCACATTGTAACAAATCAGCGTTATGCAGGGTAGCGTTATACAGAATCTGAGTGTACTTGTGTATTTCCTAACTCAGAATATGTTTCACCTTTGTAGAAATTTCAAAAATCACCTTAATTTCAATCATATCACCAGTTTATTTTATCATAATTTTTCTTATGCAGTAGATTGAGGCCTCTCAGGTATCAAGTCTACGTCTGTTCGCAATCCGATTACCCAATTTAATTTTCTGTACTCTATTCCCACAATTTACTATCTCCTCCTGATTTTCCTTCAACCAAACTCAAGCAGGACAATCGGTTGTCACCAATTAATCTATCAGCAGATCTTTATGATGTGGGAGGAAACTGGAAAGACCCGTGGTCAAATATAGAACATGCAAACTCCACACACTAAGCACCAAAGCTCAAATTGAACTCAGGTCAAGAGAGCTGTGTGTCATTGAGAACTATTGCAATGTGTTAACAATATAACTATATAAAGTAGGTTTCAAGGCACCAAGGTACCAAATGATCAGTGGTGTTAATAAACCACAAAACAGTCTAACCATCTCTTATCTCAAAACATGAAGGAAATAGACTGCAAATGATTCAGGTTTTAAACTTTGTGTTGAATTTCTTAATCAGCTAATTTTTGTAAGTAAAAGATTAAAAGATAATTCTGTGACGTTTTGGCAGTTTTATGCTGATAAACAGCTTTCATGCATCTGTCCTCATGTTTTATAATCTACCCATTGTCAGAGAAGAGTAGATTATAAAACGTTTCAATCTGCTGAATTTGAATTAAAATAATTAGCAATTACTTCGATGACTTTACTGAAGAGGAGCATCCTTAAAGCTGGAAGAGATATCAAAAATTTACCTACAGTCAAGCTGCTGCTTCAATAGATCATCAGCAAAAACTCAAAATACAGTTATAATCAAATTCTACCACTATTGTATTAGAGGTCATTAAAATCCTTTCAGTTACAAAATTGGTTATTCCATCACAGACTGATTTAAAATCCTAATTAATTTCAACTGGAGTATACTTTATTGATTTAATATAAATTCGAAATGTATTTGGAATATTACGTTATCTATGTTATTGTAGATTTTAACTTAAATTATGCTGATTTTTCAACTTGAAAAAGCAGCTTGCTCCTGAGGAAAGGACTTGCAACTCCCAGATCAATACACTCCACATACAAACATGGATTCCAACACTCTACATAAACATATGGATTGGATTCAACATTACCAACACCACAGCAAACAGAAATGGATAATATTCAACATGGAGGTCAGAGACCAGTGGTGTTCCACTGGGATCTGTTCTGGGATCCCTGCTCTTTGTGATTTAAATAAATGACTTGGAAGAAGTGGAAAGGTGGGTTAGTAAGTTTCAGATGATATGAAGTTTTGTAGTGTTGTGGATAGAGTAGAAGGCTGTCGTAAGTTTCAAAGGAACATAGACAGAATGCAGAGCTCGGTTGAGAAGACGCAGATGGAGTTCAATCCAGAAAGTTGTGAAGTAATACACTTTAGAAGTTTGAATTTGAGGGCAGAGTACCAAGTATATGGCAGGATTTTTATGAGGAGGAATAAAGGGACCTTGAGTTCCAAGTCCATAGATCCCTCACATTGATGAAAGGATGGTTAAGAAGGTGTATGGTATGTTTGCCTTCATTAGTGAGGGGATTGAGTTCAAGAACTGCAAGATAATGTTGCAACTTTATAAAACTCTGCTTAGACCACATTTGGATTATTCTGTTCAGTTCTGGTGCCTCATTATAAGAAGGGTTTGGCAGCATTAAAGAGGGTGCAGAGGAGATTGACCAGCTGCTGCCTGGATTAGACAGTGTGCCTTACAAGGGAAGATTGACTGAGCTGGGCTTTTCTCTTTGGAGCAAAGAAGGATGAGAGGCAACTTGATAGCCCTTTATAGGATAAGAGGCATGGGTAGAGTGGACATCCAGCATCTTTTTCCTAGGACAGCAGAGGCTAATATCAGAGGACATCCTTTTAACATGAGTGGATTGTGGTATTATAGGGAAATAAGGGATTGCTGATTTCTGTTTCACAGAGACATGGCTCACTCCAGACATGCCAGATATGACAGTCAGAACTGAAGGCTTCTCGATTCATTGGATTACCAAACCACTGATTCGAAGAGAGCAAAAGGTGGGGGGTGGGGGGCTGTGTTTCATGGTATACTCTTCATGGCACTCGAACATAGCAGTCTTGCCACACTCTTGTGCTCTCAATCTGGAATATCTAAAGATTAAGTGCCATCCATTCTCATATTAGGCCTCATTACCTGCATGTGCAAATGGACACTCTATTTCCTCACTTGTAGACCCCAGTCAGTTCGTATTGGCAGCAGGATCTCCTCCATAATCACCATCAGCACAGGGTCTCACAAGACTGGGTGCTTAGCCCTCTGTTTGATTCGCTTTATACTGACGTCTGTGAGGCTAAGTGTAGCTGCAACATCATATTTAATTTGCTCATGACACTATAGTTGTTGGCCAAATCAAAGGTGGTGACAAATCAGCAAATAGGAAGGAGACTGAAAATCTGACTGAGAAGTGCCACAATAACAGTCACTCACTTAATGTCAGCAGAGAGCTGATTATTGACAACAGGAGGAAGAAACTGGAGGTCCATGAGCTAGTACTCATCAGGGGATCAGAGGAGGACAGGGTCAGCAACTTTAAATTTCTTGGCATTATCATTTCAGAGGATCAATTCTGATTCCGGCATGTAAGTACCATTACAAAGAAGGCACACAGTAGGTACTCTACTTCCTTAGAAGTTTGCAAAGATTTAGCAGATCACCTACAACTTTGACAAACTTCTATAGATGCATGGTCGAGAGTGTATTGACTGGTTGCAATATGGTCTGGTATGGAAATATCAACGCAGTTGAACAGCAATCTGAAACAGAAGTGGAAAATGTGAAAAAACTCATCAGATCAGGCAGCCTTTGCGGAATGAGAAAGAGTCAATGCTTTGTTTAATAGGTTCATGAGGTTAGATTGAAAGAGAAGAAATAAAACACCCAAAGACAAAGCTATATGCTATGAATGTAAAGCTGAAGGAAACACCCAACCAGTCAGGCTATCCTTGTGAAAAGAAAAAAAACAGAGTCAATATTACAGATGGATAACCTTCAGTAGAAGTGTCCATGACTGATATCAGCTGGGAAGGTGAGTTTCCAGAAATTGTTTAATACAGTATTTCATCTTAAGTCCAAATGGACTCAACATTGAATTCAATAACTTCAGCAATATATCTGCTACCATTTGATAGTGTATCTCAGTACACTTCCTATTACTCTTTGTATATTTGATATTTAAGTAATATTTGAATAAACTTGTAAATATAAGTTGGTTGATTAAGCATTCTAGTTCATTTAAATAATTCATTATGGGTTATATGTATAAATAGATGAATTGTATATGTCTTCATGCTACCACATTACATGTACATGCCTCACTTAATGTAAACATGAAAGTAGACTTACATTTCAGACCCTAGTCTCTTCCTTTCATTTAGTTTAATATTTTGAATTTATAAAACATAATACTAACAATGAGGTAATTTAAAAACAAACCTGAGGTAGCTATCAACCTGTTGAAGCACAGCGAGATATTCAAACTGAAAAAAATGCAGCGAGGATGTCACATAAAAAATGCAGCCCGGCATTGGCAGAGATTGTGCGGTGCATCACGTTCTACAGATGTCACGGTCCCAACTGCTAATTCCCTATTTTCTCCTAATTTCCTTTGATTGTGTCATGGTTCCAACAGTTAATTCCCCATTTTCTAGTAATTTCCTTTGATGGCGGCACACCTGGTTTTCATCCAGACCTGTAGCATAAGAACCCCAGCTTTTCACCCACTAGTTGCCAGATTGTTGGTTTTGCCAGTGTGGTAATTAACATTTCCCAGCCACTTAGAATTGTGTGTTCTAAGTTTTGCTTCAGTACCGAGATTTAACTGTGCAACTCAGTCTCTCCGTGTCAAGATAAGGATTCCAAGTTTACTCCAGTACCGAGGTTTACCTGTGTAACTCCATCTCTCCGTGCTAAGAAGTTTTGTCTGCCACTTCCCTTTTTACATTCCATGTCAAGATAAGTTCTGCCTGCTTCCTGCTTTCCTGCACTCCCTCCTGTTTGCTGTTCAATGCTCACACCCATGTCTGCATCCTAACTCAATCTCCGTGCCTGTGTCCTACGTTTGAGTTTGCTTCGTTCGTTGTAACAGAAGGGAAGACACAATTGATTTTCTTTGAAGTCAGTAAATGGAAGAATTCATAATTTCATAAAGGGTGAGTACTGGGTGATAATAATCATAACAATAAAATCAGAAATAGCTGGCTACTTTGGAAACATTAATGAGTTTGATTACACAATGGCTAACTGGCACATGTATACTGAGCTAATCCAGCAGTATTTTGATGCAAGTGATATTGCCAATGAGAATAGAGTACCAGTTTTTTCTGAGTGCATTGGGTTTAAGTGCATACAGTTTGCTTCAATGTTTGGCTGTTCCAACTAAACCATGAGAAATTATCTTTGATGAGATTGTCTAAGTAATGCACAGATATCTAGAAGCCATTGCTGATTACAGATCACTTCAGGTTTCATAAGTGGAATCAAAAAGAAGGGGAATCCATTTTAGTGTATGTAGTTGAACTGAAGAGATTGAGCCTTGTCAGTTCAGTAATCAGAGTAACGGTGCACTGAGAGATCGATTAGTTTGTGGAATCTTTCAAAAATAGCTTTCAACAGAAGCTCAAATTACATTTAAAACAGCAGTTGAAATGGCTGTTTCAATGAAAACTGCAGACAGAGATGCAATTGAGTTGTAGTCAGGAATGAAAGTGAACGTGAAAAAATTGCCAAGTCTAGGCAGAGAATAGCCTGGCCAAGCAAATTGTGTTACTGTTGTGGCAGGGGCTCACATTCACCAGCCTAATGCAGATTTAAAGGTGAAGCCTGCAGAAAATACAACCAAGTAGGACACATACAAACAGCATGTCAGGTAGACAAAAATAAATGGACTGCTCAAGGAAGAGAAAAGGTTAAAATGTAAGTTGCAGTTTCAAAAATAGTACTAATCTGCACACTGTTGATAAGTATCCTGACAATGACAAGAGTGACACAGGACTATGCAGCCTTAAGATTTACAGTGTGAAAATTAACAATAGACAAGCTATACGGCTTATGATAGAAGTGTACAAAATGTTCTAAAATAGATTTAGTCACTGGTTCAACTTTTCAGTCATTCCAAAACATGAGTTTGAATAGTATTTCAAAGATACTTAACTGAAGACCTCAGATATCCAACTAAGAACTTATACTGGAGAAAAAATATTTCCTGTGGGAATGCCACTCGTAACCGTGAAATACAGCAACCAACAATAAGTCACACTGAGCTTGTATGAAGCAAAACTAATCTGCATCCCATATCCCCTGCAATAAAGTCAACTGAGTACAAATTAAGAAAGGTACTGGATGATGCCATAACTGTTTCCATGCCGAACACCAGGAACCATTTCTCAATAGAGGACAAACTCGTATTGATGCCAACCTCTGTGCCGCTTGTTGGAAAGCATTTTGGAACAAAGAAGGACCATGTTGCTCAGAGGAATTGTGAAAATCATAAAAGCAGTGATCCGACTACCACAGTTTTTGTAAGCAACATATCTGAGAATGTTTCTGATACGTTAAGTAGCCAGTCACTTCCAAAATATTGGTTGTTTCAAGCTGGAAGATAGTTCAAGGAGCTTCAGGAAAGTTGCAGCCATTCGGCTTTTGTGAGTTATAAACAACCAAAGTCTACTCTGTGCTCATTAAGGTTATTACATGAACATCATGTGGGAAACAAAAAGCTGCTTGTGAAAGTAGATGTGAAGACCAAAGCCAAGATGGATGAATTGAAGGCCAAAGTGAAAGGAGTCAAAGGAGATATGAAAATAGAGACAGGCAGGCAGACAGTCAGACATACTTTATTGATCCCGAGGGAAATTGATTTTTTTACAGTCGCACCAACCAAGAATAGTGTAGAAATATAGCAATATAAAACCATAAATAATTAAATAATAATAAGTAAATTATGCCAAGTGGAAATAAGTCCAGGACCAGCCTGTTGGCTCAGGGTGTCTGACACTATGAGGGAGAAGCTGTAAAGTTTGATGGCCACAGGCAGGAATGACTTCCTATGATGCTCAGTGTTGCATCTCGGTGGAATGAGTCTCTGGCTGAATGTACTCCTGTGCCTAACCAATACATTATGGAGTGGATGGGAGACATTGTCCAAGATGGCATGCAACTTGGACAGCATCCTCTTTTCAGACACCACTGTCAGAGAGTCCAGTTCCACCCCCACAACATCACTGGCCTTACAAATGAGTTTATTGATTCTGTTGGTGTTTGCTACCCTCAGCCTGCTGCCCCAGCACACAACAGCAAACATGATAGCACTGGCCACCACAGACTCGTAGAACATCCTCAGCATCGTCCGGCAGATGCTAAAGGACCTCAGTCTCCTCAGGAAGTAGAGACGGCTCTGACCCTTCTTGTAGACAGCCTCAGTGTTCTTTGACCAGTCCAGTTTATTGTCAATTCGTATCCCCAGGTATTTGTAATCCTCCACCATGTCCACACTGACCCCTTGGATGGAAACAGGGGTCACCAGTGCCTTAGCCCTCCTCAGATCCACCACCAGCTCCTTAGTCTTTTTCACATTAAGCTGCAGATGATTCTGCTCACACCATGTGACAATGTTTCCTACCGTAGCCCTGTACTCAGCCTCATCTCCCTTGCTGATGCATCCAACTATGGCAGAGTCATCAGAAAACTTCTGAAGATGGCAAGACTCTGTGTTGTAGTTGAAGTCCGAGGTGTAGATGGTGAAGAGAAAGGGAGACAGGACAGTCCCCTGTGGAGCCCCAGTGCTGCTGAACACTCTGTCTGACACACAGTGTTGCAAGCGCACGTACTGTGGTCTGCCAGTCAGGTAATCAATAATCCATGACACCAGGGAAGCATCCACCTGCATCTCTGTCAGCTTCTCACCCAGCAGAGCAGGGCGGATGGTGTTGAACGCACTGGAGGAGTCAAAAAACATGACCCTCACAGCGCTCGGCTGCTTGTCCAGGTGGGCGTAGACACGGTTCAGCAGGTAGACAATGGCATCCTCAACTCCTAGTCAGGGCAGGTAGATGATGGCATCCTCAACTCCTAGTCGGGGCAGGTAGCCGAACTGGAGGAGGTCTAAGTGTGGCCTAACCATAGGCCGGAGCTGCTCTAGAACAAATCTCTCCAGGGTCTTCATGATGTGGGAGGTCAATGCCACCGGTCTGTAGTCATTGGAGCCAGAATGTGTCAGAGGGTGATGAAACCAAGAGGAGGGATCAGTTTGTAAAAAGGCAATAGAAGGATTAATAAGACAATACTCCAGTGAACTAAATGCACCTTCCCAAGATCAAGATGCACAAAATAGAAGCAAAGGGAAGGAAAAGAACAGTATCAAGAGCTGTCAGAACGACTTCCTGCAGTCTCAGAGTCAACTCCTATGACCACCACAGATGGGGACCCAGAATCTGCAACTGTTTCACCTGCCAAACAGAGTGATGCCCCCTTGCCAGGAAAGACATGATCCCTCAAGAGTAAGGAATCTTCCACAGCGAGTAAATCCTTAGGTCTGAATGGGACAATTTAAAATTTACTATGCTGCAGAAGTCTGTATATTGTATTTGCATTATATAGTATTCTGTGTATATAGTTGAGATGCATTCTCTATTGAGTTAGAGTTTACAGTTAAGCATGGAGAAGTGTTGTGTATTTAATGTTTAAGTAATATTTGAGTAATCTTGTGTGTGTGTATTAGTTGATTTAGCATTCTTGTTTGTTTAAATAACAAAATACAGAATTTTCCATCATATATTGTTTGGAAATGAATGAACCACATTTGATGCTATGTTAGATACCACACAGTGGAAAATTATAGCAGAAGCAAATCTTACAGTAATGGCATTCTGAATTTTTGTGTCTAAATCTGATGCAATATATACTGTATATGAACAATATAGTTACAGGCCACTACATTAGATGGAAATTCTAATTCACATTGGCACTTGAGAAAATAATGTAATAGAAAGCTTTTTTTCCCCCCTGATGAATACAATGTACACATTGACACAGTAAGTAGCACTGTTGTCTCACAAGGGTCAATCCTGACCTCTGGTATGGTCTACATATATGGTCTATGTGAAGCTTGCATGTTCTTCCTGTAATTACATGTACTTCCTCCAGATTCCTTGGTTTCCTGCCACATCCCAAGGATATGCTGGTGCATTAATTGATTACTGTAAATTCTTCCCACCCCACACCAATGACCCTTTTTCCCATCTTCAACCCTCCTCCTCTTCACAGTCTAGGCTTGAACACTCCTTTCTCCTATTCCAACCACACTCCTTCTGAATCCTTGGCTCTCTACTCTCTCTGCACTAATCCTAACCTCACCATCAAACCCACAGATAAAGGTTTTACACAAGCAAGGCGGCAGACTAATTCAAGTGCAGAACACAGGCGTGGAGGCAGAGTCAGGAGGCATTCTTGACATAGCGAGCACGGAATTGGTATCCAGGGGTGATGCTAGACTTAGAACTGGCAGCCCTAAGAACTATGAAGCAAGGTTTCTCACACCAGAGTTGACCAACAAACTGGCAACTCCTTGTTATCATCACAGGGTTTTTATCCTGCATTTGCTCATGGAAAGTAGGTGTGTGTAGTTAGTGGAACCTGGGAATGATTGGAAACTAAACGAGGGGATTGAGGCCCAATTCCTGAGGTAAATAGCCAGGTGGGGGATTGCCAGAAGGGGCCATGACAAAAGGAGGTGCTGTAGCAGTCTGGCAAAATGACCTCTACCTTGCTGAGATTCAGCACCAACTCTCAGACACCTCTTCATACTTACCCCTCGAACAGGATCCCATGAAGGAACACCAGCCATTACCTCCCACACCATCACCAACCTTATTGACTCTGGAAATCTCCCATCCACCACCAATAACCTCATAGTTCCCACACTCCACATCTCCCATTTCTATCTCCTACCCAAAATCCACAAACCCGCTTGTCCAGGTATACACACAAAGTACTGGTGGAACGCAGCAGGCCTGGCGGCATCTATAGGAAGAAGTACAGTCGACGTTTTGGGGCAAGATCCTTCGTCAGGACTAACTGAAAGAAGATATATTAAGAGATTTGAAAGTGGGAGGGGGTGGGGGGAGATCCGAAATGACAGGAGGGGGAGGGATGAAGCTAAGAGCTGGAAAGTTTATTGGCAAAAGGGATACACAGTTGGAGAAGGGAAAGAAGGGACGGAAGGCCTAGGGAAAAAGAAGGGCGGAGGGAAGAACCAGAGGGAGATAGAGAGCAGGCAAAGAGTGATTGTGTGAAGGACAGAGAGAAAAACAAGAGAAAAGAAAAAAAAGGGGAAAATAAATAGATAAATAGATAGATAGATAGATAAGGGATGGGGTAAGAAGGGGGAGGGGCATTAAAGGAAGTTAGAGAAATCAATGTTCATGCCATCAGGTTGGAGGCTAAAAACTTTCCTCCACCATCAACTCTGCTCTCAAACGCAACCTCCCACCACCATCAACTCTGCTCTCAAACACATCTCTCCCATTTCACGCACATCTGCTCTCACCCCATCCACCTGCCAGGGCCCCAGCCAGTCCTTCCAGGTGAGGCAACAGTACACCTGTGAGTCTGTTGGGGTCATATTTGGTGCTCCCAGTGTGGACTCTTGTATATCAATGAGACCCGACATAGATTGGGAGACCGCTTCGCCGAGCAGCTATACTCTGTCCGCCTCCACACCCCCTTCACCATTTCCCATCCCCTGCCCCTCTCTCATGTTATCTCCTTAACCCCCCCAAACACCACACTCTGGTGCTCTCGCCCCCCCCCCCCACTTCTTTTTGTTCTTCCATAGCCTTCTGACTCTTACACCAATCCACTTCCTAGCTCTTTGCTTCATCCCTTCCCCTCCAAGCTTCACCTATTGCCTGGTGTTTCTCTCTCCCCTCCCCCACCTTTCAAATCTACACCTCAGCTTTTTGTTTCTCTAGTCCTGCTGAAGGGTCTTGGCCCGAAACGTCGACTGTGCTTTTTCCATAGATGCTGCCTGGCCTGCTGAGTTTCTCCAGCATTTTGAGTGTGTTGCTCAGATTTCCAGCATCAGCAGATTTTCTCTGATTTGTAAATTCTCCTTGTTTGAGGAAGACTCAAGCAGAACTGTTGGGTATGTTGGAGAGGATTGGTTACAGGGATATAGGTGGGGGAATGGGATTTATGGTTGCTCTGAAGGCCGGGAGTCCTCCTACTGAAGAGTTATAAAGTCATAGCAGATACCAGACAGAAACAGGCTCTTCATGCTGCACTGACCATCAACCAGGTCAACTAGTAAACATTGCTATTTTCTGTTGGAAAAGGACGTTGCATCATTTTATTATAAAATAATTTACTTCAGTAGTGTAAGTACTGAAAGCAGTTTAAGTTAACATTGACTTGGTGTTCCTTTCAATGGTAACAAGTACAAACTGATGCTAGGCCTGAGTTCTGTACGTTAAACAGTTCAAACTCCTGCAGCGTATTTCCTTGTGATAACTTAAGATTTGTAGCATGGTTTTATTCTTCTCAGGCACTTGCCCCAGTTTGAACTAACAACATTTAGGCTGATGAAGTGGAAGACCTGATACTGAATTTGCTGTGTATGTAATATTTCAATAACATTTGAATAATCCTGTGTGTCTATATAGATACTGGATATAGGTTGATTAAGCAGTCTTTTTCATTTAAATCATTTATTCAGGGTTACATGTAAAAATAGATTAATTGCATGCATCATCAAGCTACCACATGATACATACGTATCTTGCTTGAAGTAAACCCAAAGTTAGACCTGCATTTCAGACTCACGTGTCTTCCTTTTAATTAGCTTAATGTTTTGAAATTACAAAACATAACATTGGCGCCAGGGTACTTTTAAAGCAAACTTCAGATGACTACCAACCCGTTCAAGTGCAGTGAGACATTCAGACTAAAAAAAAACACCATGGTGAGAAAATAATGCAACCCAGCGCATGCAGAAATGTCGAGTTAAAAAAATGGTTGTAAACAAAAGAATTCAGGGTTTATAAAGAGTGAGTGATAATAATCATTTTAAAAAATCAGAAATGACAAGCACCATTGGAAAGATTGAAGAATTTCATTACACAATGGGTAATTGGCTCATGTATACTGAGCTATTGGAACAGTATGTTGAAGTATATGAAATAGCCAATGAGAAGTGAGTGCCAATTTTGCTGAGTTCATCGGGTTTAAAGGCATACAGTTTGCTTTGAACTTCGACAGCTCCAACCAAGCTATTGGAAATGAGCTTTGCTGCTATTGTCAAAGTAATGCAGGAACATTTAGAACCAAAGCCATTGTTGATTGCAGAACACCTCAGGCATCATAGGTGAAATCAAAAAGAAAGGGAGTCCATTTTAATGTGTGTGGCTGGATTGAAGAGATTGAACATTGTCAGTTCAATAATGAACTTAATGATGCACTGTGAGATTGTTTGGTTTGTGGAGTCTTTAAAGAAAGCATTCAAAAACAGCTCCTAACTGAAGCACAACTTAAATTCAAAAGAGCAATTGAACTTGCTGCTTCAATGGAAATCACAGAGGGAGATGCAACAAGAGTTGCAGTCAGCAATGAAAGTAAGCATGAAAAAAATTGCAGTGTATAAACAGAAACCAGCTTGGCTGAACAAGCTGTGTTTCCATTGTGGTAGGGGTTCACATTCACTAGACAAATGTAGGTTTAAAGGTGAAACCAGCAAAGAAGGCAACAAAGTAGGACACTTATAAAGAACATGTTGGGCAGCCATAATTAAATGGAATAAATGGACTGCACAGTGAAGAGATAAAGTTGCTGTTTCAAAAAGAGCAGTAATCTGCTCACTGTTATGAAAAATCTGATAATGATGAGAATGACACAGGACTTTATAGTGTTAAGACTCACAATATGAAAATTAACAATAGACAAGCAATATGGCTTATGCCAGAAGTGAATGGCAAATCAATTAAAATGGAATTGGACACTGGCTCAGCTGTTTCAATCATCCCAAAAAATGAGTTTGAACAGCATTTCAAAGATATGGAACTGAAGCCTGCAGACGTTCAACTCAGACTTATACTGGAAAAAAGACAACTCCCGTGGGAATGACATCTGTAACTGTGAAATACGACAACCAACAAGCCATATTGACGTTGTATGTGGTAAAAACAGAAGGACCAGCATTGTGGGGGATAATTGTCTAAGCAAAATGCAACTTGTTTGGAGAACCATCCATGATTATGGAAAGGAGTAATAACAGGATTGTTGTGGTGGGAGATTTTAATTTCACAAATATTGATTGGCATCTCCCTAGAATGAGGAGTTTAGATGGTGTGGAGTTTGTGAGGTGTGTTCAGGAAGGTTTCTTGACACAATATGTAGATAAGCCTACAAGAGGAGAGGCTGTATTTGATCTAGTACTGGGAAGTGATCTCTCAGTGGGAGAGCATTTTGGAGATAGTGATCACAATTCTATCTCCATTACCATAGCATTGGAGAGGGATGGGAACAGACAAGTTAGGGAAACATTTAATTGGAACAAGGGGAACTATGAGGCAATCAGGCAGGAATTTGGAAGCATAAATTGGAAACAGATGTTCTCAGGGAAACATACTGAAAAAATGTGGCAAATGTTCAGGGGATATTTGCGTGGGGTTCTGAGTAGGTATGTTCCAATGAGATATGGAAAGGATGGTAGGGTACAAGATCTGTGGTGCACAAAGGCTGTTATAAATCTAGTCAAGAAGAAAAGAAGAGCATACAAAAGGTTCAAAAACCTAGGTAATGATATGAATCTAGAAGATTATAAGGCTTGCAGGAAGGAGTTTAAAAATGAAATTAGGAGAGCCAGAAGGGGTCATGAGAAGGCCTTGGCACACAGGATTAAGGAAAACCCCAAGGCATTCTACAAGTATGTGAAGAACAAGAGGATAAGATGTGAGAGAATAGGACCAATCTAGTGTGACAATGGAAAAGTGCGTATGGAACTGGAGGAAACAGCGGAGGTAATTAATGAATACTTTGCTTCTGTGTTCATTACGGAAAAGGATCTTGGTGATTGTAGGGATGTCTTGGGGCAGACTGAAAAGCTTGAGAATGTAGATATTAAGAAGGAGGATATTCTGGGGCTTTTGGAAAGCATCAAGTTGGATAAGTCACCTGGGGCGGGCGGGATGTACCCCAGGTTACTGTGGGAAGTGAGGGAGGAGATTGCTGAGCCTCTGTCAAAGATCTTTGCATCATCAGTGAGGACGGGAAAGGTTCCAGATGATTGGAGGGTTGCGGATGTTGTTCCATTATTCAAGAAAGGGAGTAGAGATGTCCCAGGAAATTATACACCAGTGAGTCTTACTTCAGTGGTTGGCAAGTTGATGGAGAAGATCCTGAGAGGCAGGATTTATGAACATTTAGAGAGTCATTATATGATTAGGAATAGTCAGCATGGCTTTGTCAAAGGCAGGTGGTGCTTTACAAGCCTGATTGAATTTTTTGAGGATGTGACTAAGCACATTGATGAAAGTAGAGCCATAGATGTAGTATATATGGATTTTAGCAAGGCATTTGATAAGGTACCCCATGCAAGGCTTATTGAGAAAGTAAGGAGGCATGGGATCCAAGGGGACATTACTTTGTGGATCCAGAACTGGCTTGCCCACATTAGGCAAAGATTGGTTGTAGATGGGTCATGTTCTGCATGGAGGCCAGTGACCAGTGGTGTGACTCAGGGATCTGGGATCTCAGTTCTGGGACCACTACTCTTTATGATTTTTATAAATGACCTGGATGATGAAGTGGAGGGTTAGGTTAGTAAATTTGCTGATGACACAAAGGTTGGGTGTGTGTGGAGGGCTGTCAGAGGTTACAACAGGACATTGATAGGATGCAAAACTGGGCTGAGAAGTGGCAGATGGAGTTCAACCCAGATAAGTGTGAGGTGGTTCATTTTGGTAAGTCAAACTTGATGGCAGAATATAGTATTAATGGTAAGACTCTTGGCAGAGTGAAGGATCAGAGGGATCTTGGGGTCCGAGTCCATAGGACACTCAAAGCTGCAACGCAGGTTGACTCTATGGTTAAGAAGGCATATGGTGCATTGGCATTTATCGATTGTGGGATTGAGTTTAGGAGCCGAGAGGTAATGCTGCAGCTATATAGGACCCTGGTCAGACCCCATTTGGTGTATTGTTTTCAGTTCTGGTCACCTCACTATAGAAAGGACGTGGAAACCATACAAAGGGTGCAGAGTAGATTTACAAGGATGTTGCCTGGATTAGGGAGCATGTCTTATGAGAATAGGTTGAGTGAACTTGGCTTCTTCTCCTTGGAGTGACAGAGGATGAGAGGTGACTTGATAGAGGTGTACAAGATAATGAAAGGCATTCATTGTGTGGATAGTCAGAGGCTTTTCCCCAGGGCTGAATTGACTAGCACGAGAGGGTACAGTTTTAAGGTGCTTGGAAGTAGGTACAGAGGAAATGTCGGGGTAAGTTTTTTATGCAGAGAGTAGTGAGTGCGGAAACGATAGGGTCTTTTAAGAGACTCCTGGATGGCTACATGGAGCTTAGAAAAATAGACGGCTATGGGTAAAGCCTAGGTATTTCTAAGGTAGGGAGATGTTCAGCACAGCTTTGTGGTCCGAAGGGCGTGTATTGTGCTGTATGTTTTCTATGCTTCTAATTTACATATCACATTCCCTGCAACGAAGCCATGTGAACACAAATTAAGAAAGATACTGTTTGATGATGCAGCAGTGCTCAAGATAGCACTGGAAAACTCAAATACATCAAGGGTGAAATAGTGTTAAATGAAAATGCTGCACCCAAGTTTTGCAAATGCTCTCTGGTTCCTTGTACCATCTGTGATAAAATAGCCAGTGAGTTGGATCGCATGAAGGCCGAAGGAATTCTTTCCAAAGTTGAGTGGACAACATCAGTGATACCAGTAGCCAAGAAAAATTGGCTTGTCAGGATCTGTGATCATTTTAAGATTACCGTCAGCTCAGTTCTGAAAATAGATCAATTCCCTCTGCCCAGGATAGAGGATATCTTTGCAAACCTTTCTGAAGGAAAACACTTCAGCAAAATGGACATAGCTGTGGCCAGCCTGCAGATGGAGATCGAAGAAGAATCCAAAGTGTTTCTCAACCTAACGCTCTGAAAAGGTTGTATCCCTATAATGGGCTTATTTTTGGAGTAGCGTCTACACCTGTACTCTTGGAGAAAGATATGGACCAGGTGCTGCAAGTTTGTCCAAGCACTCTATGTTACATTGATGATTACAAGGACCACCTCCAAAACCTCAAGATAGTGTTAAAAAGGTAGGAAGATCATGGGCTCAAAGCGCAACATGTGAAACGTGAATCCTTTAAACCAACCATCACTTACTCTGGTCACAAGGATTACACAGTGTGCTAAGAAAATTCAAGCAGTTGTGGATGTCCCAAAAGCCAAAGGACAGTTGTAGTCCTTTTTAGGATTTGTAAACTGCCATAACAATTTCCTGCCACCCCTTGAGCTCATTACTGCAGATCGGGAAGAAATGGCAATGGACAAAGCAGTGTGAGACGGCTTTCTGAAAGCTAAGGGAATGGTGAAGTCAGACACTATACTGACACATTATGATCCCATCATCCAGTGAAGCTTGCCTGTGATACCTCATCTTATGGTATAGGTATTGTCAGGTCACATGTTATGAGTGAGGGAAATGCCTCATAGCCTTTGCTTCACATTTCCTTACCTCTGCAGAGAAAAATTACACATAGATTGATAGAGAGATAATGAGTCTGATTTGTGGTGTAAACCTTTTCAATCAGTACTTGTTTACCCTCACTACTGATTATAATGTCCACTAGTGTCCATTTTCAATCAACAGCTGTATGAATGCAGAGATTGTTTCTTAGAGGATACAATTACAAGATTGAATTCAAGAGCAGGACTAACCATGGAAATCACGGATTTTCCATTTATCCTTGGAAAAGGAAGTACCAGAAAAATTTAATGTAATAGACATTCCTCTTGACATATTCTCCCATCCAAGCTGAGAGCTATAATGTTGGAGGAGTTATATGCCAGTAATCTAGGTGTGGTTAAAATGGAAGTGTTGCCTTGAAGCTTTGTTCCATGCCCTAGGTAGATTGAGCAGCTCGCCATGTGCTGTACGGGATGCCAACATAACCAGTAGATGCCAAGAGCTGCGCCTCACCATCCTACGTTGTCCTGACAGAAGATTGTTGTGGATTTGCTGGACCATTCATAGGCACAAATATCTTAGTAGCAGTGGATTCAGCTAAGAAGTGGCCTGAAGTGTTCCCAATAGCCTCCACTAGAGCCTTGCACACTGAAAAGTCTCCTCGCAAGGCTAGTGTTCCAGAACATTTAGTAAGTGACAATGGACCACAGTTTGTGGAAGAAAATGAATGGAATAAGACATATTCTATCTGCACAGTACCTCCCAGCTACAAATGGCTTGGCGTAAAGTTTGTCTAGAGTCTAAACAGCACACTGCGAGCAATGGCGGTAGAACACATTACACCAGCACAGATCCAGAAGATTGCTAATTTCCTCCTTACATTTCTTAATATAACACACTCCACAACTAACAACTCACCAGCTATGCTGTTTCTGGGTCCTCCCGTGTGTTCACGTTTGGATCTCCTCAAACCCAATCTCCAAAGGAGGATGCCGGACAAACAGTTGAGATAAATTGAAGACTCCTCAAGCAAGCACGTTCAATGTTTCACTCTTGAACAAACAGTCCTGGCAAGGGACTACAGAGCTGATCAAAAGTGGGTACTCAGAAAGATTAAGGACCGAACTGGAGTACTCTCCTACACAGTGGAGTATGCATCTGATGTCATCTGGAGATGATACAGCTGAGGAGACCAGAGTCAATTGTTAGAGAATAAATTTGGCTACTGCTATTAAAACCATTTTGTAAAGTCTCAGAGTCAATTCCTACAGCCACCATGGAGGAGGCCTAAGAATCTGAGATTGTTTCACTGCCAGAAGTCTCACCTGCTAAGCAGAGTGATCCCCCTTGTCAGGAAAGACGTCACCCTACAAGAGTAAGGAATCCACCACAGCAATTAAATCTTCAGGCCTAAATGGGACAATATAAAATTTACTATACTGTGGACATCTGTATATATTGAGTTGGAGTATACAACTGAGCAGGGTGGAGTATTGTGTATATAGTATTTCAGTAATATCTGTATCTATATTGTTTGATAAAGCATTCTTGTTTGTTTAAATAATTACGGGTTATAAGTAGAAATACATTAATTGCATATGTCATCACACCACCATGTGACACATGCACCTTGCTTAAAATAAACCCAAAGTCAGACCCGCATTTTTGACTCCTGTATCTTCCTGTGAATTAGTTTAACATTTTAGCTTAACGCCTTGCAATTATTTAACCTAATTCCTCCAATGTAAACACTTCATCCTGCTTTTAGAAACGCTTCTAGCCCTGCATCCCTTCTGCTCTGGCCTTCCAAGCATTGCTTATTTTCCTCCCTTGTAATTGTTGGTAGAGTTGTCAAACTAGTTACCACAATATGCTGAAACTCTATCCGTAAGACTCTCCAACTCTATACAAACCATGCCATCTCGAAAAGCCTTTTCAACACATATCACTTCAATCAAATTTTGACTCATCTCTTCAAAACTCTTCTTACGGTATACTTCTCCCCAGCTTCACCACATTGCCATCAAACAGCAGAACATCTAACGATAGTTCTACAACAATGGGCATAGAACAAGATATACCTTTCAGTAGTGAGCTTCACTTTTCTTTTATGAACCACTGGAAACACTATATATGAGATAAACAATGACCCTTTATGACTTCTAAAGGATTATTTAAGGCCCATTTTAGATTTATAACAAATAACTAATCTTAAGTAAAATGCCCATAATAAACAAATTGTTCAAAGGAATAAAGGCAATGAATGCAACTGGTTGGCCTTAGATCATTTTTAGGTTTGGACTTAGAGCATTAATAACCATTAATGTAACATTTTTTTTTCTGCAGTCTACCATAGGGAGAGCTGTTTATTTTGTACAGAATAAAATCCAGCACATGGAAAGCTAGCTTCTAGAGATACACTTCGAAATTTCAATCATTAATTACCTCCTCTGGGAATAAATACTCTTCAGCTATTGATCTACTTAAAGGTATATGAATTATGGAGATCTTCTGCTATTATTTATAAGTAGCATTCTGGTGCTGGAAGTACATTAGATTTTTATTATTGGGGATGTCTCTCTCCAATTAGAGGGTAGAATCTGAGTTCAATTCAACATGTTGACTCAAATCTTACTGGCTGAGACCAGGACTCTAAAAGGGACTGGCAGTGTTCAGTTATTTAAATTCTGTAATTCCTGGATTATAGCTAAGGTTAACATGAAGTATGGGATTTGATTTGCGTCTAACACTGGAGACTAGACTTGCTGATGTTCGCTATCCCTACATGAGAAAATCTCCTCTGATTAATGCCACCATTGGATTTGAAAGGCCCAATGATCTTATTGGGGCTTCTATGTCCACAGATTAGGAGGCCAATGGAAATAAAAAGGTGAGATTTGCTTTTACTTACCTTGAATTAAGTTTCAAATATTTTGTGCTTTCGTTTTTGATAATTTTCTTCAAAGAATTGTTTGAAATATCTCTAAATATCAGAGACTTGTAAAACTTTATGAAATATACATAGAAACACAAAGTGAAAACAGATGCTGGAATCTGAAGCTATAAAACAAGAGCCGAATGAACTCAGCAGGTCAGACAAGAGCTGTGCCAGATGATGAGTCGCGACCTAAAAGTCAACTGTGCATTTTCCTCCACAGATGCTGCCTGGCCTGCCGATTTACTCCAGGTCTCTTTTTCTCACATACAGAATACATCATAGTGTCAGAGAGTAATATACCATGAAAACAAGCCCTTTGGACAAACTGGTCCATGCTGACCACAGCATCCTCCCCATTGCCCACACTCAGCCCATAACCCTCCAAGCCCTTTCCCCCCCATCCACCTATCTAAATGCCTCTTAATTGCACCGGCATCAACCACCTCCTCTGGCATCTCATTCCAGGTAGTCACTACTGACTGATTATAGGAGTTACCTACCAGGCTTCTTTTAAATCCCTCCCCTTTTGTCTCATATCTGTGTCCTCTAGTTTTGGACTCCCCAACCCTGGGAAAAAGACTATGGATGTCTCTGGCCTTATCCAACCCCTCATGATTATATAAACTTCAGTGAGGTTTCTCCCTTCATTCTTCCATGTTTCAGAAACAAATATCCAACATGGCAACCTCTCCCTATAACTCAGGCAGCATCCTTATAAATTTCTTCTGCATCTCTCCAGTTTGACAATTTTCTTTTTGCAATAGGGCAACCAAAACTTCACTCAGTACTACATATGGGCTCACCAACAACTTATATTAAAGAAACATAATGTCCTTACTCGTAAATCTGATGCCCAGATTGAAAGCCAGCATGTTAAAAGCCTTCACAATCCTATCTACTTGTACAGCCGCTTTTAGTGAACTGTGTACCTGTCCTCCCAGGTCACTCTGTTCCACAACCATTAATAGTGCACAGCCATTCACTGTATTGAATGTACAAAATGAAAGCTGTCCAATATAACAGGTTGGACAGAGAGCAAGTCATTTCTCTCAGATTTGTCAGCCATCCAGTGATTCAGGAGCAGGATCCCAGGTTGAATCTCGACTTAGTGTTCGTTAAAGAGGCCCTGACTTTACACAGTCAACAGACAAGGCAGACAAAACATGTGTTGTCAATGGACGGTTCTCTAAGTGGTTTTCTTAATGATCACTCCACCAATCCTCATCACTGTCAGTGGGGTTATATTTTTATTGCACTTGGGGCATTGATGCAGTTAATGTAAAATAAGCTGTAACAACATGGGTACTTGTGTCCTATTAAGTCAAACCTGGTTTTTGCAATTAAGTTTGGCAGCACTATAAACAGCCCATTGGAATGTTTTCTTAAAGACTAAAGAAGGCTTGTTCCAAAAGCAATTAATCTCAGCAAGAATTCAGGCAGGCAATAGATCTTTGAATACCATCAGTCAGTGGAGGAAATATTGTCTCCAATAACAGGCATGTTGAGTTCAAACTTCACTTGGAGGGATGTGACATTGATTAATTAGCTGAATCAAAGGGACAGTTTTTAATGGTCAGATTACGAACCGGGGCAGGAGCATCAAATCAGGAAGGTGAAGATTATGTTCATCTCTGATGTGTAATGGATGATCCGGGTCACAAATAATAATACTTAGAGCATAATATTCACTGTAGAAGTTGTAGAAGTAGTAATTTTAAAGTCCTCTCAGTATGAGTGATTGTCTTTCATATCAGTGAATAAAACATTGAACAAAAGAAATTGAGCCTTGACTGATCATTGTGGGGGTAGAGAAGATGATAGAATTCCCATTGTGATATCAATGGGCTCAGGGACCATTGGAATGGTTCATTAAGCAAGTGCTAATCTAATTAGAGAGCTGTTATAAGTCAGAAACATTTGAATGCAGTCATACATATTCTGGATATGACAAGTAAGTGCAGGGTCCTTCTCTATGGGGTTCTACATATTCTTTCTGTGAGTGATCACAATACAGTATATTCTGATTAATTAGAACCAGTACATTTTGGCCCAATTACAAGGTTGCCCCATTTAGCTGAAGTTTCATGGAAATCATTACAAAGGTATAAAAACAACAAGCTATTGTTTAACTGAGTAACCAATCGTGTATTTAAATGAAATACAGAACAAGTTAGAACACTATCAATACTAGTACAGCACTATAAAACTGTGTTAGTTTCTAACAGTTATAGAAGGAGGAGTTTACTGTACACTGCTGCATTCTTTTGATTGACTGTAATTGAACAAAATCAGTGCAGTATTGTAGTGTAGGTAATGGACTACCTTCACAGGATTTTATCGATGACTGCATCCTCCAAGTCTTCCTTTTCATTGTACCATTCAAGTTGATTGTTGATGTCTTCAAATTCTTGGTAGTTCCTATCTTGAAGAAGTAGTGAAATTGATTCATTTTCACTCCCAGCTGTTTTTCGCACCTCCAAGCCAGAACGTTTGAAACCACAGTGAGCAAAACAGTTCTAAATTGTCTTACTGCCTAGTTCTCGCCAACTATCAGTGACAAAAATCACAGCTTTTTAAACGCAACCACACGCAACTGACATTATTTGAAAACTGTTTGCTCTTAGCACAGTCTTCCAGCCACACGTGCATGTGACTTACACTGTTAGAGACTGTTTGGCAATTATCTCCTGCCCCAATTGAGTGGCATATATCCGAATTTAATGAAGGGAATCCCAGCTATTTTCTCGATTAGTTTTTATCCTTTGACAATTGGTCCAAATAAGCGGCTTCCCCGATTAACTGATGGCCCAACTAAATAAAATCCACAATTATTTAGACAGAGGATTTCAGTTAAAAGAAGCAGCCATAATTACACTACTTGTGCAGAAAGGACTTTGGACAGAGAGTAACTGGAGGTTACTGTGCTATTTCTTAAAAAGGGCTCTTGCAAATAATGGATTGGACTGCAGGAAGGAAATTTTTAAAACATATAAATAACTGTGCATTTTTTAGTGCATCAACGATTCTAAATGTCTTGACACTTGCTTAATGGAAATGTCAATGTTCAATTATGCAAAATGAATAACTAACAACATTCTACTATAGATTTTTGCAATAGAGTGCGCCATTCAAAAGGCTTGCAGACCACAAGTGCTGTTAGGTATATAAGTCAATGCACAGAAATAACAGAGTGATTAAATAACCAGAGTATTAACAAGAGTCCAGACCAACAATCTGGGATTAAGATTTTAAATTTAGTTATTAAAAAATCTGGATTTAAAACAAAACCACTTGTTTCATTAAAGGTTGTCTTAAACAATAACATTGCTGTAAAAAAAATTATTAATCTCACTGATGTATTTAGAGGAGAGTCTAACTCAGGGGTTCCCAAAATCTTTTTTTGCCATGGGCCCCTAATATTAATCAAGGTAGGGTCTAACTGCTCTAACTACATTTGATACTAGACCACAGTTCTTCTGAAATATCCCAGTAAGCCATTCAATTTACATTGCAACAGAATTAGGTTAAACCCAGACAGGCTGCCTGGCTTCAACTAGATAACAAACTGGGAAATGGCAAAATCGCTCATGGTCCAGCTGGCCTTACAAAATCCTCTTCATGAACATCTGGGAACTCAAGTATTATTTTTAATCCCCCCTCTATCAGTGCACAGTGGCTACATTGTGTATTTTTTTCTTCAGTAGTTATGTCGAGTCCGACTCCTCGTGACTTCATGGACCATAGGATTTTCATGGCAAGATACAGAAGTAGATTGCCAGGCCATTCTTCCATGCAGATACTGCTGCTGCCCAGGTTGGGACCTGGCTGGGTTTGAACTCAGGACCATCTGCCTTGAAGTCCAGTGCTGATCCCAACTGGCTACATTGTGTACCAAATACAAAATGGAGTGTGGTTAGTTAGCAAACACGAGGAAATCTGCAGATGCTGGAAATTCAAACAACAACACACACAAAATGCTGGTGGAACACAGCAGGCCAGGCAGCATCTATAGGGACGAAGTCCTGACGAAGGGTCTCGGCCTGAAACGTTGACAGTGCTTCTCCCTATATTTGCTGCCTAGCCTGCTGTGTTCCACCAGCATTTTGTGTGTGTTGTGGTTAGTTACCTTGGCTACTGTGACAGTACTTCTCCAATCCCTGGCCTCTACCTTCAAGATAGACAAGGGCAGCAGATACATAAGAAAATGTCTACCTGTAATTTTCCCTCCAAGTTGAGCTCAGTTCCAATTTGGAAATACATCGCCAGTTCCTCCTCATAGTGGGTTCAAAATCCTGAAACCTTCACCCAATAGCACTGTCGAGGTATCTTCACCAGAAGTACTGAAATGATTCCAGAAGGCTGCTCATCACCTTCACTAGGGCATGAACCTTTGGGCTAATGATAGGTCTGCCAACGATGGCCACATTCTGAAAAAGAGTATGAAGTATACATGTTAATATGCAACATTTATATCTTGTATTTATTTCTTCAGATGTAAAATTAACACTTTTTTCAACAATATCATCTGAAACATGTGCCAAAAATTATAAAATTCCAAGAACAATATCCAGAGGTGAAGGAATCAAAGCAAGACTGCAGTTAGGAATAAGAGATTATTTGTAATCCATCATCCTCTTCTAAAATATTTAGAAACATAGAATCGTAGAACCTTCCAGCAGTGAGACACCATTATACCTGTGCCAAGTTTGTTGTAAGAATTCTCATTGTAGTCCAGTTCCCAGTGCCTTCCTTGTAACCTTTCACATTAGATTTATAAATTATTTAAACAGCTCTCTTCTAAAAGCTATTATGGATTCTGTTTCAATGCTGTTATTGGCAAGGCCTTCCACATCCTAACAACCATCTGAACAAAAATAAGTTTTCCTAAACTCTCCCTTCGGTTTTGATAATAAGTATATGGCCTCCAGCTATCAACATTCTGGCCCATGGAACTGAATTTTCTCCATCAAAAATCCTCATAGCTTTGATCATCACTGAAAGATTCTTCAATGAAACGTGCCCAAATTTCTCAGTTAATCCTTCTCTCGCTATATTCCATCCCGATCCTCAAGAAAAGATGTTTGAAACTACTTGTCACTCACTTACTTTTGCTGAATGCAATGAATTGTAAGTGCAGACCAGCCCTCTTCCTCCCAATACTCTCCCATGTGCACAACACCCCACAGACCAGACAGGCTGGGCTTCAAGTTGTGAATAGGCCTCAAGCAACATATCCTGAGGCTTTGCTCTTGGAACAAAAGACTTCAACACAAATTGCTTCAACTAATTTGGCAAGGGGGGGGGGGGGGGAGGGTTGGGAAACCGGAGTGATAGGGCTGAGAAAATGGAAAACAGAAATAAATCAAAGATATGTGCAACAAAGATGATAGAAAGAACAGGCAGGAGATGAAGCATAATCACAGCCAGTGGGATGAGTTACAGTGCAATAGAGGTGTGGTGCAGTTAAAGCAGAAAGCAACAAATACTGGACTGAAAGTGTTATATTTTAATGCACGTAGCATAAGAAATAAAATCGACGATCTTGAAATTCAGCTACAGATTGGCAAGTATGATGTTGTGGCTATCTCTGAAACTTGGCTAAAGAATGGCTGCCATTGGAAGCTGAATATCCAAGAATATATGGTGTATCAGAAAGATATGCTGGGAAGAGGGGGCAGTGTGGCCCTCTGTATAAGGAATAATATTAAATCTTTAGAAAGGGATGACATAGGATCAGAAGGTGTAGACTCTATGGGTTGAGTTAAGAAATGACAAGGGTAAAAAGACCCTAATGGCAGCTGTATTCAGGCTTCCAAACAGCAGCCGGGATGTGGATTACAAATTACAGCAGGAGATAGAAAAGGCATGTCAGAAAGGCAATGTCCTGATAATCGTTAGAGATTTTAATATGAAGGTGGATTGGGAAAACTAGGTCAGTACTGGACCTCAAGAGAGAGAATTTGTAGATTGTCTAAGGGATGGCTTTTTAGAACAGCTTGCTGTTGAGCCCACTAGGGGATCGGCTGTGCTGGATTGGGTGTTGTGCGATGATCTGGAGGTGGTAAGAGAGCTTAAAGTTAATGAACCCTTAGGGAACAGTGATCACAATATGATCAAGTTCACATTGAAATTTGAGAAGGAGAAACTAAAATCAAATGTGTCAGTATTTCAGTGGAATAAAATAAATTACAATGGCATGAGAGGGGAACTAGCCAAAATTGACTAGAAAGGGACACTAGCAGGAAGGACAGCAGAGCAGCAATGGCTGGAGTTTCTGCGAAAAGTGAGGGAAGTGCAAGATATTTATATTCCAAATAAGAATAATTTTTTGAATAAAAGGACACTACCGTGGCTGACAAGTGAAGTCAGAGCCAAAGTAAAAGCAAAAGAGAGGACATGCAAGGAAGTCAAAGCTAGTGGGAAGATAAAGGATTGGGAAGCTTTTAAAAACTTGCAGAAGAAAACTAAGAAGGTCATTAGGAAGGAAAAGATGATTTATGAAAGGAAACTGGCTACCAATATGAAAGATACTAAAAACTTTTTTTAAGTCTATAAAGTGTAAAAGAGAGTCGAGGGCAGATATAGGAGAAATAGAAAATGATGCTGGAGATATTGTAATGAGAGACACAGAGGAGGCAGAGGAACTGAATGCATATTTTGCATCAGTCTTCACAGTGAAAGACATCTGCTGTATACCGGACATTCAAGAGTGTCAGGGAAGTGAAGTATGTGCAGTGAAAATTACAACTAAGAAGGTGCTCAGGAAGCTTAATGGTCTGAGGTTGGATAAATCTCCTGGACCTGATGAAATGCACCCTCAGATTCTGAAGGAAGTAGCTGGAGAGACTGAGGAGGCATTAGCAATGATCTTTCAAGAATCAATAGATTATGACATTGTACTGAATGACTGGAAAATTGCAAATGTCACTCTGCTATTTAAGAAGGGTGGGAGGCAGCAGAAAGGAAACTATAGACCTGTTAGCATGACATCAGAGGTTGGGAAGTTGTTGGAATCAATTGTTAGAGATGAGATTATGGAATACCTGGAGGCACATGACAAGAAAGGGCAAAGCCAGCACGGTTTCCTGAAAGGAAAATCCTGCCTGACAAATCTACTACAATTTTATGAGGAAGTTTCAAGCAGGGTAGACAAAGGAGATGCAGTAGATGTGGCGTACTTATGGTCTTATGGTCTATTATTGACAGACACTGGCATTTAAAATCAATTTTAATAATTCTTCTTAAAAAAGCTTCTTTTAAAATAGGAAAACATGCATTAAACTACCAACAAACAATTAAAAGCAATATAATGTCAAGCAGTCATCTGTATTTTCCTGTTTCCACTGGGTCGATGATCCTATCCTATTAATGAGGTTACCATTCACGCACCCACTACTCTGTTGTGAAGGTGAAGGCTGGAAGTGTAATCACTCAAAGACTCTCTTTAGTGCTCCACTGCAATGGGACAATAGAACAGACTGCCTGATCCATTGGTTGCCCTCTGAGCAAATCTTCACAAATCATGAGATGAATCTGAAACACTGAGAGTGGTCGAAACTGGGTAGTTCCAAAGTTGGCTCATTAATCTAATTTCAATCCAATCAATGATTTGTATAAGCTTTAGCTTATTATCATTAAATTCATAAGGATCAAGGATCAAGTTTAGATGTATCAGATATTTGCTGTGGTATGTTGCCATGACATTCAACAATTATGAAGAATAAAGAATTATATAAAATTCAGGTTAAAGTATGCATAAGGAATAAAATATGCATAAATACATAAATGTCAGCATACATTTACTGTGTAAACATTATAAGATGCGTTTTAAAGTACTTACAGTGCAGTGACTGAGATAATAGGTAGATGGAGTGCGGGGTGCTAACTAGAATGGTTGATCAGATTAACTTTCAGATGGTGTGAAGTGTTTCTTCCAATAGCCCTAAAGCACTTCCTAGAAGGGAGCTTTCGGAAAAGGCAGTTTGCAGGGTGGGTAGGGTCTGCAATGATTTTCCCTGCTCACTTCATTGTCCTGGACACATGCGTGTCCTGCAGTGATGGCAGACAGAAGCCAATAACCTTTTCTGCTGACTTGACTGCTTGCTGTAGTTTTCATATATTGTGAGGATGGTGCACCAAACCAAACTATAATGGCTGACATTGTTCTACTTCTCAAACATAGAATTCCATTTTTTGAATATTGATGTATTCCAGCCATTTTTGCTTTCAAGTCTGTCCTGTGGTTCTTAGGTGACTGACGAAGCCATAGTGACACTGTATGGGGGCAGGGAGTGGGGTTTAGGAATTACATGTTGGGCTTGTGGTTGTTAATATTGAATGTAGTGCTCTCCTTCCCCAGGTACTCCCATGTTCCACAATGAAGTGACTCTAAGTTCTCATTGCCACTCTAAATGCTCCTTGGAGTGTTTTATGGTCCATGCACACAGATCCAAGCAGGCTGGAGATGAGATGCCACTACTTCCCAGCTCCTGTAAACCAGCAGCAGAGCACAGAGGTTCTGGTTGGACCTTCAGGGAGCATGTGGCAACCAGTTCCTCATTTTCACCCCAAAGAGGGCTGATATATGCTGTTAATTCCTTTCAGTACTGTCGCTGAGCAGGAAAATGTATGGGTTATTTTACTTTATTTTCATGCCTTGAAATAGATTGCTACTATTTTGAGATTTTTTTTAGCATCGTCTAAATTTATTTTATTTCTAAAGTATTTTAAATCAATTTCAGTATTCTTTAGAAGTTTCTCCATGGTCTTAAAACTCTTGTAAAAACCTAGAGAGAGCTGTCTGTCAATGGACAACATCAGTGGTGGGGAAAGCTAATTTTGCTATTTTTAATTTGAGTTGATTTAAATGTTTTATATGTTTTCTGGCATTCTGGTAAGGGGCGTTACTATAAAGAATGCAATTTTTAAGCACTGTTTTGAATTATAATTGATTTTGAATACATTTGAACGCTTCTGAATGTCAGAAACATCCATCAACGTTCAGTCATGCTGACAGCTAGTTAGCTTGAGAGTGTGGCTTAACAAGCTCTGAAACCAATTACAGGGTAGGGCCTGTCAGTTTTACTCACAGAGGTCCTGCACTGCCCTGGGTCTCACCAATAAGCTGAGAGCCAGTCTCCCTGCAGACAGAGTACCCAGGGAACCACTGTGGGTAAAGACAGACTTCAAAGGTGAACAGCTGTTGAGCTCAGGTGATGAAAGGTCCAAACTGTTAAATTTCTTTATTTGACACCAGCAAAACAATAAAAGGGTTAGAAATCAAAACTGTGCCTTTTTTCCCATGGAAAAACTACAGAGATAACATTTCACAAACAAGAGAAAGTCCACAGATACTGGAAATCAAAGTAATACACACAAAATGCCAGAGGAATTCAGCAGGCCAGGCAGCATCTATGGAAAAGTGTAAACAGTTGACATTTCGAGCCAAGACCCTTCATCAGAGTAACATATATTCTTTTGCAATTTCACCACAAGCTGGTAAGATTTAGAAAACCTGAAGTTTATAGGAAGCAAATATTGAACCTTTATTCATATTTACAATCATGGCATAAGGTAACACCAGTTGTGCACTTTTCACTTGCAAGCACATTTCTTTTCCCAAATATGCCTTGATTATCTGTAGAATTCTCAAAACGTAAGTAATTGCTCCGGTATTGTCTTAAGTATTTCTAAAATATCACGTGACAGACAGATTTTCCTGTTGCTCATGCTGTACAGTCAAATGTCTATTTTTGTTCTCGATAAAGATCAATGGCTAAGTACTCCATGCAGGGGCCTGCCTGCTGTTTCCATGATAACGATCAAATAATAATAATTGATGCAAACACTTTCAAATCCACTATTTGAAACTGGGGCCTTCAACACACCCATTCAAATCTTGAGAAGATCTTTATTTAAAGAGCCTGCAATTGATTCACTGCTGACACTCCACACTTCTGCACCAGAATAAAATGGATTAATTTTCTTTCCGACAGGCTGCAGATTTGATTTTATTCCCTTAAGTAACACAAACAAAAATCATAGACATTAATCACCTGCAGCAATCTTGAGAGTTGTGACATTTTGCTCACCTTCAGCAACCATTAAGCAGTTTCTTTCCATTTCACTGCTCTGATTTGACACATATTGTCTGCATTTATTGAACTGACTTTTTTATGAAAGGAGACAAAACATCTTCGATAAGAGACAGGTTTTAGCAAAGTAATCCCAGGTGAATTACGCTTGCACATTAGATGTTGTCAAATTTATTTATTTTCAGTTAAAGTGGCTTTTATTTTACAGATCATGTTTAGCTAATGGATGAACAGCGAAGGCAGAATAAAACATAATGTTAGCTCAGTAGAATCTGCAGCCCAATTACATTCACTATTTTGTGATGATTTGTTAAATCTCTTGCATAGAAGGCAGCAATTTTTTTTGGCACACGAGTTAGAGATTGCATGACCATATGCAGACTCTGACAGAAATATCACAGATTAAATTTAGCAGCTCATGTCCACATTAAATTGCCTGTTACAATGAAGGTTATAGAAAACCCATGTAAAACTTGAAAGCATCAAGTTGTCAAGCAGTCACGTTGCCTTCACGTGCCAAATCAAAACATAGGCAAGAATATAGCTACATCTCTGCAACTATGCAGCCAATTTGAAAGTATTTTTAATATTAAAAAAGCTAGCATGCATAATTAATTTATCATTGTGACTGAAGTTCTCTAGATAACTGAGTAGGTGGAACAAAACATTTGCATCAAATACTGGTAAGTAAAAGAAAAAAAAAATAATCTGCCAGAATTTTTCAAATTATTTCCTGTTTAGTAAATAGATTCTGCAGATGCTGAAAATCCAACACAACACATACAAGATGCTGGAGGAACTCAGCAGGTGAGGCAGCATCTATGGAAAAGAATTAAACAGTCAATGTTTAAAGCCGAGGCCCTTCTTCAGGGTCCTGAGTTCCTCCAGCATTTTATGTGTGTTACTAAGAATATCTGCCTGGATGCTTGCTAAATGGCTGGTTGGCATTTTAAATGTTTTCTAACAGACAGTAAAAAGCCTACACTATTTTTTTCTACCTTCTGTACCTAATGAAGTGGCAAGTGAGTGTAAGTTCAAGGTCTTTTGCTGCTGTAGCCCATCCACTTCAAGGTTCAATATGTTGTGCATTCAGAGATGCTCTTCAACACCCACTGTAGTAACAGCTGGTTACTTAAGTTATTGTTGCCCCCCCCCCCCCCGTCAGATTAAACCATTCTGGCCATTCTCCTCTGACCTCTCTCATTAACAAAGTGCTTTCACTGACAGAAATGTTGCACACTAGATTCTTTTTTTTTTGTTTTTCACAGCATTCTCTATAAATTCTAGAGATTGTTGTGCATGAAAATCCCAGGAGATCAGCAGTTTGTGAGATGCTAAAACCACCCCATCTGGCCCCAGCACTCATTCCATGGTCAAAATCACGTAGATCACATTCCTTCCCCATCATGAAGTTTAGTCTGAACAACAGCTGAACCTCTTGACCATGCCTGCATGTTTTTATGCATTAAGCTGCAGCTACATGATTGGATGAATAGATATTTGCATTAATGTGCAGGGTACCTAATAAAGTGGTCACTGAGGTCATTGTCTATGTTGTAAATGCTGCCCTTGTCTGTGATGTTCATATGTTGAAAATGAATTAAGAAATGCTTTTCAGCAAGACAATACAGTAGAGGAATGTATTTAACACAAAAAAAGCTGGAGGAATTCAGCAGGCCAGGCAGCATCTATGGAAAAAGAGTATAGTCAATATTTCGGGCCGAGACCCTTCAGCAGGACTAGAGAAGAAAAGATGAGGAGTCAGAATTAAAAGGTGGGGGAGGAGAGGGAGAAATACAAGGTGATAGGTAAAACCGGGAGGGAGGAGGGGTGAAGCGAAGAGGTGGGAAGTTGATTGGTGAGAGAGACACAGGGCTGGAGAAGGGGGATCGAATAGGAGAGAAGGCCATGGAAGAAAGAAAAGGGGGAGGAGCACCAGAGGGAGGCGATAGGGAGGCAATGGGCAGGCAAGGAGATAAGGTGAGAGAGGGTAAAGAGGATGGGGAATGGTGGGGGGGGTGGGGGAACAGCCATTACCGGAAGGTCAAGAGATCAATGTTCATGCCATTAGGTTGGAGGCTACCCAGATGGAACAACTTGAGTTCCAACTTGAGTGTGACCTCATTGTGAAAGAAGAAAGGCCATGGATTGACATGTCAGAACGGGAATGCAAAGTGGAATTAAAATGGGTGGTCACTGGGAGATCCCACTTTTTCTGGTGGCCTGAGTGTAGATGCTAGGCGAAGTGGTCTCCCAATTTACGCCTGGTCTCACAGATATTCAGGAGGTCACACTGGGAACACCAGATACAGTAGATGACACCAACAGACTCACAGGTGAAGTATAGCCTCATCTGGAAGGACTGTTTGGGGCCCTGAATGGTACCATTCAGGTCTCTTCCCTCACAACCATTCGTAGTGCTTTTCATGAGAAATATAGTGCTTTCATTTGGGGAAACAGACTCTGCAATGGATTATTAAAGTTAAGTTGAATACCTCAGCAGGCTCTGTGGATTAAAATTTCATGCTAGAATCCTCAAGTTCAAAATTAGGAAGTATTTCTGTATGCAAGGGATAATAGAAGTGCAACTGGAAAATAATATAGGGACAATTAAGAATATTAAATTTAAGATTGATATATTTTTCCTAACCAAAAGAATGATTCATAAAGGTGATTATTAAGGGAGGTGGAACACTGTCATTTATTACCTGGAACACAGAACTGAAGAGCAGAGAATTCATGTTAGAATAGTCTCAGACACAGACGTAGTTTGAAGAGTTAACTTGCACATTATATTGTAAAGCTAACAGCAAGACAACACTGCATTTTTCCCTCACTGAATCAGTCAGATCTGTTTGCTGCAACAGAGTGAAAAATAAAAGATACCACAAGGCCCAGGTGAGGCATGTGATAACTGGAGATAAAAGTACACTCTAGTACCATCACTATGGTAACTAAGGCCTTAACTGAACAAAGGGAATACAAGGGTCTCCAAGCAGGAGATGAATATGCAGGTGATGTCAGAGGCAGCTGATTCTGTGCATTCTCATCTTGTGTTGGTCAGAAAGGACGGCTGAAAGTCTGTGAAGATTTTTTCCCTTATCTACAGTACCTTATATAAAAATAACATGTTTCGCACAATTGGAAATAAAGGGTGTGACCACACCCTGAAATTGTATTGGCCTCTCCCTTACTGCTCATTGAAAGACTAATAGAATAAATATATTTGACCTGAGACTGGACTGAATGAGTGATGTTCTTGCTCCACAATGGCATACAAAATAAATTAGGCTGTACAGTTTTGGTCACCACATTACAGAGAGAAGATGTTTGCAGTTGGGTCTGGAAATTTTTATTTTGAAAAGAATGAATATACTAGGATTCACTCTTTGGACAGAGGAGGCTGAAGAAAGATTTAACTATAAGCACAAAAGATTCTGCAGATGCTGGAAATCCAAGCAACACACACAAAATGCTGGAGGAACTCAGCAGGTCGGGCAGCAGCAATGGAAATGAATAGATCATCAACGTCTTGGGCCTAGAACCTTCTTCAGGACTGAGAGGGAAGGGGGAAGATGCTAGAATTAAAAGGATGGGGGAGGGAAAGGGGGCTATCTGGAGAGTGATAGGTGAAGCCAAGTAGGTGAAAAAGTCAAGGGCAGGAGTCAGGTGGTGCAGAGGTGCCCAGCAAAGTGGTCTCACAATTTAAGATGCGTCTCTCCAACATGGAAGAAGCCACATTGGGAGCACTGGACATAATAGACGACCCCAGCAGATTCGCAAAAGAAGTGTTACCTCACCTGGAAGGACTGTCTGTGGGTCTGAATGGAGGAGAGGGAGGAGGTGTATGGGCACATGGAGCTCTTAGGCCACTTACAGGGATGTGTTGGGAGGGAGATTAGTGGGGAACGATGAATGGACAAGGGAATTCCAGCGGGAGCAATCCCTGAATAAAGCGGAGAGGATGAGGAGGTAAAGATATGCTCAGTGGTAGGATCCCTCTGGAGTTGGTGGAAGTTATGGAGGATAATGTATGGGATGGGGAGGCTGGTGGAGTGGTAGGTTAGGACAACTCTATCACTGTTAAGGTGGCAGAAAGATGGGGTGAGCCCGGATATACAGGAAATGGAGAAGATGTTGTTGAGGGCAGAATTAATATTGTAGGGAGGGGAACACCATTCTTTAATGAAGGAGGGCATCTCTGATATCCAGGAATGGCCATACCGGGAACAGTTGTGGTGGAGGAGAAGAAACTGAGAAAACAGAAGAGCAGTTTCACAAGAGATAGGGTGGGAAGAGGTATAGTCGAGATAACTGTGGGAATCTGAACATTTATAAACGATGTTGATGACAGTTTGTCCCCAGAGATAGAGACAGAGAGATTGAGAAAGGGGAGGGAGATCTCAGAGATGGACCAAGTAAATTTAAGGACAGTTTGGAAGTTAGTGGCAAAGTTGGTAAAATTGATGAGCTCAACATGGGTGCATGCAGCTACCATGTATACTTATTTTGGGGCCAGCACATTGATTCAATCATTTACTTAGATGTTTTTTAAATTTAGAGATACAGCACAATAACAGGCCCTTTTGACCAATGAGCCTGTGCTGCCCCATAACACCCATGCAACCAATTAACCAACCAACCCATACGTTTTTGGAATGGGAGAGGAAACCAGAGCACTTGCAGGAAACCCATGCAGTCACTGGTAGAATGTACAAACTCTTCACAGGCAGTGGAGGGAGTTGAACCCAGATGACAGGCCTTCTAAAGCATTATGCAAACTTCCAAGCTACTTTGCCACTCTAGTATGAAGAAGGCACACCAGCATCTCTACTTCCTTGGCAGTTTAATGAGATTCAGAATTGCACCAAACACTGAAGAACTTCAGAGTGGAAAGCATTCTGAATGGTTGCATCAATTCCGAGGCATTGATCGTGTGAATAGTCAGAGGCTTTTTCCCAGGGCTGAAAGGGCTAGCATGAGGGGGTACAGGTTTAAGATGCTTGGAAGTAGGTACAGAGGAGATGTCAGGGGTAAATTTCTACGCAAAGAGTTGTGAGTGTACGGAATGGGCTACCGGCGATGCTGGTGGAGGAGGATATGACAGGGTCTTTTAGGAGACTCCTGGATAGTTACATGGAGCTTAGAGAAATAGAGGGCTATAGGTAACCCTAGGTAATTTCTAAGGTAAGGACATGTTCGGCACAGCTTTGTGGGCCGAAGGGCCTGTATTCTGCTGAGGGTTGTCTATGTTTCTATGTTTTTATCACAACCTGGTATGGGCACTCCACTGCTCAAAAACACAAGACAGCATTAGATTCAGCCAGTTCTATCACCAAGACAGCCAGAAGAAGTCAACATCCATCCAACACACAACATCTGGTCCATGGCTACTTCCAGGAGCTACCATTAAGCAAGAAGAAACAGGAGCCTAAATAGCCACACTTGATGCTTTAACAACAGCTTCTCTCCCACTGCTGTCTTAATCTTGAAACAAACTGAAAAACCATCATACCAGCTCAGACTATATATTTCATTCTCTATCTCAATCATACATTAGTATCATTGTTTAATTTGTTGTTTATTTTGCATATTTGTAACTTATGTATGAATTATGTTAATCTTGCATTAAACTAACATGTTTTTTTCTCATCATGTAATGCTCAGTGCTGCTGTTGCATAAAGTTATTTTTATTACTTTCATAGTCTGTGTATAACATCAAAGTATAATTTATTATTGAAGTATGTATTTACTACTATATTTTATTTTCATTTCATTTTCATTTTTGAGATTTGCCTTGCAGGCACTTACAGGGAAAAAATAAATACAATAGAATTTATGAAAAACTCTAAATATACTATAAAGATAGTAAATTTGAGCTGAACAATTATGAGGAAACTAGATCACAGAAATAGGAAGAACCTTTTCTTACTTTATTATTGCACCAGAGGAGGACATTCAATGTATCAGATCCATGCCAGCTATCAAAGATCAGCCCAGTTCCTCTGTAGCCTTACAACTTACTCTCTCTCCCCCAAGCTGAAAGGTCAAAAACCAAGAGCAAAGATCTACAATCATGCAGAAGGGTCTCCACCCAAAATGTCGACTGTTTGTTAATTTTCATAGATGCTGCCTGACCTGCTGAGTTCCTTCAGCATTTTGTGTATGTTGCTTTGGATTTCCAACACCTGCAGAATTTCTTGTGTGAGAAAATTAAAGTAGTTGATACAACTAGAGGAGAGGTGAGGAAACTTTCAGACACTACTGTCCTGTGAGTGATAGGGCTATGGAATTTCCAAAGCACTTTACAGCCAGTGAAGTATTTCTGGCCACCAATTACTACAGTAACGTGAGGCAATTGGTTGCTGATTAGAACCCAGGACTTTACAGGAAATTAGTGTCTACTTTTATCTAGTAGCAAACAGTTAATATACTTACATTGGAATTGATAGGTGGCTTGGAAAGTGAATGGTGACAATTCAGGCAGTTCTTCGTTTAATTCATCAATGTGGAACGCCATTTTATTTTAAATTGTTTGAAATTAAAATTTAGGAGCAATAGGATTTCCCTAATTATTAACAATGTGAATATAATGACAAGGAACTGTTTACAAAATATGAAGACCAATGAGTGTAATTAATTTATTTTCTATAGGATCATAGTTTCACAAAGCATGCAAGACATCTAAGGTACAGAATGGAATAAAATGCTTTGGGTAGTGTAGTCAATAATGCAAAGTTCAGTTGCTATCTTCAATACCAGTTATTAGAAAACACCTCTGGATACAAGGGTAAGCAGTGGGAAGAGGCTGAATTGGTTTGGAGCAGATCATACCTGCAATTGATTCAGATTTGATCCTTTCAACTTATTACCTTGTTCCAAAGAGTAACTTAAAAGAAGATCCCTTTCTGCATTATCATGGGAAGCTTTAACCATCCTTCCTTTAACAGGTGCAATGTCTGACAGAGGAAGGCGAGACAGCATTAATAGCATTTTCACTAGTTCTTCAGATTAGGAAGACTACCAAAGAGGAAACGTATATACGCAATGGTGAAGCATGTAGCCTTACATTTTACAGTAAATTTATTTTTTAATAGTTTAATACTACTTTATAACATTAAGAGAGTCATGTTTTCATTTGTAAGTTAAGTCAAAGGATAAGGAGTAAGATTGTAGGATTGATTGAGGAGAAACATCTTCACCCAGAGTGGTGAACCTACACAATTCTCTATCACAGAAAGCAGCAGAAGCCAGATAATTGGGTATTCAAGGAGTTTGATAGTGTTCTGAGACCAAAGGGATCAGGATTTTTAAAAGCTTCCCAACCTCTAACATCCCAATATTTTTTGCTATATTATATGCTTCTCCTTAGCTTTTGTGCTGTTTTTTGACTTCCATCGTCAGCCAAGGTTACTTCATCCTCCCTTTAGAATACTTCTTCGTCTTTGGGATGTATCTATTCTATGCTTTCCGAGTTGCCCTCAGAAACTCCAGCCATCGCTGTTCTGTTATCATCCCTGATAGTATCCCCTTTCAGTTAACGTTGGCTAACTCCTCTCTCATTCTTCTATAATTTGCTTTACTCAACCGTAATACTAAAACATTTGACTTTATCTTCACCCTCTCAAACTGCAAGGTGAACTCTATCATATTATGATCACTGCCTGCTATGTCTTCCTTTCCCTTAAGATCCTGAATCAAATCTGGCTCATTACACAACACCAAATCCAGAACTGCCTTTCATCTAGTAGGCTCAACTACAAGGTGCTCTAACAAGTCATCTGACAGGCTTTCTACAAATTCCCTCTCTTGGGATCCAGCATCAACCTGACTTTCCCAATCTACCAACATATTGAATTCCCCCATGACAATTGTAGCATTGTCCATATTGCATACCTTTTTTTTTATCTCCCACGGAAATTTTTACCCCACATCCTGGCTATTGTTCAGAGGCCTGTATATAACTCTCACTAGGGTATTTTTACCCTTGCAGTTTTTTAATTCTACCTACAAGAATTCTACATCTTGATCCTATGTCACCTCTTTCCCAGGATTTGATTTCATTTTTTACGCCCTCCCACCTCTACCCATCTGCCTGTCCTATCGATACAATTCAGCCACACTTCAGTGATATCCACAATGTCATACCTGCCAATCTCTATCTGCATTACAAAATCATCTTCCTTATCCACATACTGCATGCATTCTAATATAACGCCTTCATCCCTGTATTCTTCACCCTTTTCAATTTTGCCCGTGTTACACTTCAACTCATCCCACTGACTGCAATTTCACACTATCATCTGCCTGTCTTTCCTCACAGTGTCACTATACAATGCATCTACTTGTATTCCAACTGCCCCATCCTTAGCCCTATCACTTTAGTTCCCTGTCAAATTAGTTTAAACACTCACCAACAGCTACAAGTTCATCTACCGTGTTCTGTATACTGCACATCTATTAGGGTCTTTTTACCCTTGCAGTCCCTTAGCACAATCCATAATGATTCAACACTTTCCAACCCTATGTCATCTCTTTCTAATGATTTGATTTCATTTTTTACCAACAGATCAATATTACTCCCTCTGCCTTTCTGACAACCTTTTCCATCTACGGTAATATGTATCTGTGGATATTAAGCTCCCAGCCATAATTTTTCAGGCATGATTCAGTGATGGCTACAACATCATACCTGCCAATCTGCAACTCTGCTGCAAGTTCATCTACCTTATTCCGTTTACTGTGCGCATTCAAATACAACACCTTCACCCTTTTCGATTTTGTCTGCTTTATGTTGCAACTCATCCTGTTGACTGTAATTTGCCCTATCATTGGCCTCTCTTTGCAAGGAGTCTCACTACAAACTTCTGTTGTTTATAAATCAGCTACCTCATCCTCAGCACTATCACTCCAGTTCCCATCCCCTTGTCAAATTAGATTAAACTTTCCTGAACAACACTAACAAACCTTCCTGCAAGGATATTGGACCTCCTCATGTGTAACCTGTCTGTTTTGTACAGAGATTGCAAAGATCCGGAAATCTGAAACCCTAACCCCTGCACCAACCCCTCAGCCACTCATTCATCATTCTATCCCTGCCCTGACTAGCACTTATTACTGGGAGAAATCCAAAGATTACCACCTTGAAGGTCCTGCTCTTCAGCCTCTTCCCTAAGCCCTATACTCACAGCACAGTGCCTCTTCCCCTTTCTACCAATGTCATTGATCCCAATGTGCACTAGAAACTCTGGCTGCACCATCCACACCCTCCCACCTCTTGAGAAACTTCTGCAGTTGCTCAAAGTCATTCTGGACCCTAGCTCCTGGAAGACAGCACATCATCCTGGTGTCTTTTTCACGGCTACGGAACCTCCTGTCCAACCCCCCCCCCCCCCCCCAACTATAAAGTCTCCCATCACTATCACTCCGCCTCACTTAGCCTCAGAGCCAGCCAGAGTGCCACTGATCTGGCTCCTGCTGTTGTGCTCTGATGGGTTATCCTACCAGCAGCATCCAAAGGGTTATGCTTGTTGCTGAGGGGAATAGCCACAGGGGAAAGCTACACTGTTTACTCCCCTTACTTCAACCATCTACTGTCTGAAGCCTGCATTTTGTGTGTCCCCCACCTCAGCAAAAGTCCCATCTTATTAAGTTTTCAGCTTCCTAAATGGTCCTGAGTACATCCAGCTCCAGCTCCACTTCCTTGACCTTGTCAGTCAGGAGCTGCAGTTCAATGCACTTTGCACAGATGTAGTCATCAGGTAAGGTGTTAGGCACCTTGAAACTGTAAATCTCACAGGAGGTACTACTCCTGTGGGCAATAAGGGCTTAAAGATCCAATCACAAACAAGAGAAAATGTGCAGATGCTTGAAATCCGAGCAACACACACAAAATGCTGGAGGAACTCAGAAGGCCAGGCAGCATCTATGGATGCAGAAGGACTTAGACAAATTAGGAGAATGGGCAAGAAAGTGGCAAATGAAATACAATGTTGGAAAATGCATGGTCACGCTCTTTGGTAGTAGAAATAAAGAGCTGGGAAGTCCATTAGTGAAAGAGATACAGGGCTGGAGAGGGAGGAATCTAATAGGAGAGGACAGAAGTCCATGGAAGAAAGAAAAGGGGAGAGGAGCACCAGAGGGAGGCAATGGGTGGGCAAGGAGATAAGTTGAGAGAGGGAAAAGGGGATGGGGAACGGTGGAGGGGGAGCATTATCTGAAGTTTGAGAAATCAATGTTCATGCCATCAGAATGGAGGCTACCCGGATGGACTGTAAACCATTGTTCCCTTAACCTGAATGTGGCCTCATCGCGACAGTAGAGGAATATAAGGCATTGTTCCTCTAACCAGAATGGGAGTGGGAAGTGGAATAAAAATGGGTGGCCAATGCCCTACCTTTTCGGGTGAATAGAGTGTAAGTGCTCAGTGAAGTGGTCTCCCAATTCATGTCAGGTCTCACCGATATACAAGAGGCCACACCAGTTTCACTGGACACAATATATGACCCCAACAGACTCACAGTGACACCTCATCTGAAAGGACTGTTTAGGGCCCTGAATAGTAGTGAGGGAGGAGGTGTAGGGGCAGGTGCAGCACTTGTTCTTCTTGCAAGGATAAGTGCCAGAAGGGGGCTCAATGGGGAGGGATGAATGGACAAGGGAGTCATGTAGGGAGCGATCCCTAAGGAAAGCAGGAAGTGGGGAGGAAGGTAGGATGTGCTTGGTCGTGAGATTCCGTTGGAGGGGGCAGAAGTTGCAGAGAATTAAGTGCTGGACGAGAATGCTGGTGGGATGGTAGGTGAGGACAAGAGGAACACTATCCCTGGTAGGGTGGTAGGAAGATGGGGTGAGAGCAAACGTGTGGAATTGAAGATATGCAGTTGAGGGCAGTCTTGACAGTGGAGGAAGGGAAACCCATTTCTTTGAAAAAAGGACACCTCCTTCAATTCTGGAATGAAAAACCTCATCTATAAACATCATTGCTTCTTGTAGTAACTTATCTGTCCCCAGGGGACTTACACATGCTAATGTCTTTCAAAACTTCCAACACTGCATCTTTCTTAACTTTGTTCCCCAGAAAGTTTCAGTACATTAGCCTGCTTTATGCCGATCTCACATTCGACAAAGTCCCTCTCTGGAGCAAATACTGAAGCAAAATATTCATTAAAAACCTCTGCTACCCCTCCTGACTCTAGGCATATATTTCCTTATTTATTCTTGATCAGTTCTACCCTCATTCTAGTGATCCTCCTGTTCTTCATGTACGTGTATAACATACTGTGTTTGTTTCTTATTCCTCCTCACCAATCCTTCTCAAGTTCACCTCTAGCTCTCGTCAGCCAATTCTTCAGCTCCTTCCTGGCTACCTTATAACTCTCTAGCTCCTTGTCTGATCCTTGCTTCTTCAACCTTAGGTATGCTTCTTTCTTCATCTTGACTAAATGTTCCACATCTCATCTCAGCCATGGTTCCCTCACTCTACCATCCTTCCCTGTTTCAGTAGGCCAAACCTTTCCTGAACCCCACGAAAGTGATCTCTAAACGACTTTTGCATTTCCACTGAGCATATCCCTGAGTACATCTGTTCCCAATTTAAGCTTCCAAGTTCATTCCTAAAATCATTATAATCCGCCCTCTCATTATTTAATACTTTTCTATACTATCTTACTATACTATACTATCTTCTATGTTCCTATCCCTGTCTAACGACATGGTAAAGGTCAGGGAGCTGATGTACAGTCTCCAGAATGCCCATACTGCAAGAGATCTGACATCTGACCAGGTTCACTGCCTAGCACCAGAAACACTTTGGCCTTTGCTCCAGTCAGCCTGTTTACATACTGTGTCAAGAACCCTTCCTAGACACACCTAACAAATTCTGCCCCATCTAAACCTTTTGAATGAAGGAGGTACCAATAAATATTAGGGAAGTTTAAGTCACCCATGACAACAACCCTGTTACTTTTGCACTTTTCCAAAATCTGCCTCTGAGTCCTTGCTGCTATTCAGGGACCTATAGAATACTCCCTTCCTGCTACTGACTTCCACCCACACTGCCTCAGTAGACAATCCCCCCATGAGGTCCTCCTGTCTACAGCTGGGATACTATCCTTAAGCAATGCCATTCTCCCACCTCTTAAATTTTCCTTCCTGTCTTTTTTGCAGTATCTAAACCCCAGAACACCCAGCAGCCATTCCTACCCTTGCCCAGCCATGTCTCTGTAATGGCCACAATGTCATAGTTCCATTCTCAAAGTTCATCGCCCTTATCCCTAGTATCTCTCACATTAAAGTAAACGCAGTTGAACCCAGCCAACTGTGAACACTGATGCCCCGAGCAGTAATAGTGTCATGCTAACCACTATTTACCATGGCACCCAAAGATGGAAATATTTCACAGAAGAGTCAAGCTTCCCCTGATAAATTATGAACACTTTTTTTGAACACCTGTAACAGTGGCAAGTGCTCTTTCCATTGCAGCTGTTAGACACAGTTCAGCCTCTTGGCAAACAGGTAACACTCTTTTCTCATATCCAGGAAGATGCTGGTTCATATGGTACTCCGGAGGTTTGTGAACGCAGAAGCAAAGACAACACTACTGCTGAAGGAATCTTTTTTGAGGATGAGTTTTGCCTGCTTTCTGGTAGTGATACAAATCACTTTTACTTCAGTTAACATATGATTTCATAATTTGACGCAACTCCCAGCACATTGGATGCATATTCCTTCCATCAATGGTGTACAGTCAATGCGATGTAAAGTGCAATGCATGCATTCCTTAGCTAAAAATAGAAAGCTGAACCCTTATGGAAAAGGGCAGCAGGAAAAATGAGAATGCCACAATGTGCCCTTTTCTTTCTGGGCAGCACAGCATCCTGACTTGAAAATGTATCACTGGTGCTTCATTGACATGATGTCTAAATCATGGAACTTATGACCCACAGCACTGTGGGAGTACTTTCACCAGAAGGACTACTGTGGTTCAAGAAGGTGACTCATCCCTTCTGCCTCAAGGGTAATTAGGCATGGGTAATAGATGCTGACCCTGGTAATGATGCCCACATTCCTCAATTGAATAAATAATTCAGTACTGTTTATGGAATATGGTGTCGCCATATCTTTTAACATTAAAATGCTTACAGCTTACGGCATGAGTTGCAAAGAATATTTAGATGAACAAGGTTACGAAAAGTGCCATGTAGATGCTTTCTCATTCTTTTGTTGTCTAAGCTACTGGAAAGGGCAGCATTTCTCCCAAAACATTTAAACATCCTAAAATCAGTCTACATATTTCAAGATCAACAGGATGCCATTTAAGTGGGAAGCAAGGAAATAAAAGGACATTTTTGATTTTACTACTGTCATATAATATATATTTAATTTATCCCAGCAACTGCGTACATATTAAATAAGCAGAACGACTGTGTGATGAAACAATGGTTTAAGTCCCACAATTAACATTCTTTTCAACTGTGTCAAAGAGTGAGGTAAAGAGCTATGATATTACTGGAAATGCAAATTTATTCAGCAGGTAGAATTATGACCCAAGTGTGCAATTGCTCTTCCAACTTAAAATGGTTTAACAGCTCCCCTGAGCTCTATTAGGGGGGATTTTATTGCAAAAACACTTTTCTTGACACAGCATTGTACAGAACTCTGCAGAAGCTGTGCTTAGCAATAATTTAGTGGAACTAAATTTTTTTTAATAAATGTGCTTAGTCATAGCAAGTTGGAGCAGACGCTTTCTTGTGTCCCTTAGGAAACACCTCTACACGTGCCATGCAGATTAGAGAGCCCAATGAAAGAGCAATTTATTCTGAATTTCATTTTACCGATAAAACAGATCATACGTTTGCAAATTATAACCATGAAACAGACTGGGATTGCACGTGTGAATAAAGTGTATGAACTTGAATGAAGAAGAAGTTACATTTCACCAATTTCTAATGCTGTTTTTTTTTTGGTTATCCACAGAAGAAGAAGCATTGTTCGGTTATACAGTTCTGCATTTCAAAAATAACTCACAGCATACTGATAGTAATAAAGCAATGTCTATTACCTACAAGATCTGCATTTTTAAACTCAGTCCTAATGTCTTCCTGTCCAGATGTTTTATACACAATTCTCCCCATTATTTTTTCCACTAACCTCAGAATTTAATTATACTGAATTCCTTGCTATGGGGAGCAAATATGAGTTTCAGAGGATGGAATGCATTTGACAAGCAAATATTAATTGAAATATTTAAATAGTAATCAATAATGTACAGTGCAATTTATGTGATATCAACTTTAATCTGACCATTTCCAGCAATTTCCTAACTCCCTTTCATTTAAGGATTATTAATTTTGAGAGGATCAAAGAGCAAGGTCACATTGCATATCAGCTGTTGTCGAGGAGCATAATTTGAGATAGAACTACAGTAACATTGACTCAGTTGGGAATAGGTTAATGCATGTTGTGTGGAGCAGCATGTTCCATTGTACATACTTGGATTTTCAGCACTTAGTAAGGCTCATACATGGCCTTGTTGCAAAACAGTACCATTTACTGAAGTTGTAAAGGAGTTAAACATTGCCACCATGTGGTGAATGTGCTATGGTTACATTACTAGAAAAATAGTTGAGAAGTATTTCTACTTTGCTCTACATACTTGCACATTATAGGTTTTGCATGGTTGTATTAATACTGCTTAATTTTGAAATTCATTACAGAACCAAGAGGTCAAGAGATGCAGGGGGATCTGGAGCGCCGTTGCACATGATTTGCAAAAAGCTAGCTACAGATAGACTAAGTAATTAGGCAAGGGGAATTCAATACACAATTTAGGATCTTGTGCTTCAGCTACATAGGACTGTCAAAGCAATATCTGGTGTACTGTGTACAGGTCTCCTTATTGAAGAAACCATATTAATGCATTGAAAGCAGTTCAGAGAAACTTCAATAGATAGAAACATTGGATGTGGTGCAGTTTTCTCTTTTGAGGAACAGTTAGACAGGTTAGGTTTGTATCCACTGGAGTAGAAGAGTAAGAAAGGACTAGATTGAAATATATAAAATTTTGAAGGGTTTGTGACAGTGAATAGAGAGAATATTCCCCTTAGGAGAAAAATTAAAACTGAAGCTCACTGTTTAAAAATTAGATGTTTAAAACAGATTATCAGAATTTCTTTCACTTAGAGGTAAGTGAATCTTTGGAACTTTGAATATTGTTTTAAGGCAGAGGTAATCCAGGGTGAAAATTGCCATGGTGTGTATAGGAATAGATATTTGAGGCTACAGTCAGGTCAGTTATGATCTTACTAAATGGCAATGCAGGCTTGAGAGATTTGGTGGCCTCTTACTGCTTCTGATTTGTAGGTGCATGTTATTCTAACTTGTGTTTATAAACTGTAAGCGGTGATAAAGCAGATTAAATGATTTTCAACAGTTTGAGGGATTTTGCTTCCCTAGAGTGACAGCACAATTTACAGATCAAAGTAAATGTATTATCAAATTCATATCTGTCACCATGTACAATCTTGGGATTTGCATTCATGGACATACTCAGTAAACCCAAGAACCATAATAGGATCAACGAAAGACTACAAGGTGACCAGACAGCAATGTGGAAAAGATAATAAACTGTGCAAATACCAAAGAAAAAAAATGAATTAGTAATAAATACTGTAAATAAGCATTAAATATCGAGAGCGTGAGATGAAGATTCCTTGAAAGTGGGTTGGTAAGTTGAGGGAACAGTTCAGTGATGGGGTGAGGGAATTAGAGTGAAGTTATCCCAACTGATTCAAGAACTTGATGGTGAGAGTCTTGAGGCTCTTGTACCTTCTTCCTGATGGCAGCAGCAAGAAGAGAACCTGACATCTCAACAGGAACAGGTCATGTGATTACTTCCACGTTCATTAACACAATCACCTAAAGTCAAATTTGTTGCAATTCCTTTCCGAATGCTTGTTTACAGCAGTATAGATAGATTAATATCAGCCCATCTGTATGGTTCTCTCTATTTCTCTTCTCTGATTTCAAAACCATAAATATTAAAATCTCTAGTTTAAGTTTTAGAAGCATCCTGCATTGTTGACCTTTGTACGCATCAATAAAACATTTCTGTGATTATCAGTCTGTTTCATAATTCAGTGAACAATTTCAGCTGAATTAAAATTAAGTAGAGGGAACATCTTCTGAATTATTTTGAACTGTCCACTGAGGTATATATATGCATGCACACATGTACACATATATTCAGATGGAGTTTTTTTCAGAAGGGTGAGCAAAAGCCATCTCACTGATTACCTGATCTAACAGAAGGCAGAGAAGGTCATGTTAATTGGGAGAAAGTGCTGAGGTGAGATCTTTCCAAATTCTGCATGATGGGGTGACAAATCCATCATCCTGAATTTGTAAAGTTGAAAATATCTTAAAGGAGTTGGATTCCTCCAATTTAACTCAATATCCTATACTCAACTCTTGAAGGTTTAGATTCCTTCCCTTCAAGGAATCCAGAAATTTGAGGAAGGAATTTCTTTCTTTCTTAAGAAAGATTCCTTTCTTACTTATGGACAACCTAGCACATAGGTTTAACATTTGCAAATCATGCAATGGGGCACCAGGAACGGCCAAGTCTACAGTAATGTTCTGCCCTGCAATATAGTATCATTCTAAAATGACAACATTCCTCAAATGCTTCTCAGCCTAACAGAAACCAGCCAGATGCTAGGCAGGGATTCCATTCAATACTTTAAAGCAGGCCCTGGCTATAATTAGAGTGAATGGTGAAAGAAACATATTCCTGTAGACTTCACAAAATAAATTTAACCTTTATATAATTCTCCCCTGGCTCCATGATATAAATGGCTCAGTGCCTCTTCTTAAATAAGATATATATAAAGTTATTTCAATAAAAATTTCCCTTGTATTTTTCAAAATTATTTCAAAATTGGATACAAAAATATTAAAGTATCTTAGTTCATAGCTGAATAAATGATATCAATATATGCTAGAAAACAAGACAGGTTGCACGAGTTGAGATTGCATGACCAAAATTTAGTTCATTGGGTCAGAGCTGGCAAATTTGGAAAAATTACCAATAATATAAATAGGGAGTGAAGAAACCAATCTGAAAATCAAGACGAGTGCAGGGTGAAAAAAAACTTTTTTTTAATCAATAACATGAGAGATTCTGCAAGAGCTGGAAATCCAGAAATCTTGATGAAGTGTCTCAGCCTGAAACATCGACTCTTCATTCCCCTCCATCGATGCGGCCTGACCTGTTGAATTCCTCCAGCATTTTACATGTGTTAGTTCTTGAATCAATATATTTTAGCCTATTGAGGAAAGAAATGGAAATAAAAACAGAAAATGCTGAAGGTGTTCAGAAGAGATAAACAAAGATTTAGTGACTATTCATGATTTTTGCTCTGTTTCTCTCTTCATAGGTGCTGCATGACATGTTGAGTATCTCTAGCATTTTCTGTTTTTATTTAACATTTCCAAAATTTTCAGACTTTTAGTGTAACACACATAATTCTGGAGGAACTCAACAGGTCAGGCAGCATCTCTGAGGTCAATAGAATCAATATTTTGAGTCAAGACCCTTCCTCTGAACTGGAAATGATGAGGGGGATTGGGAAGAGCAGGGGATGGTGGGTGAAGTAGGAGGAGTAGGATTGATGTAATAAACTGGGAGGTACAGTAATAGATAGAAGTGACAAAGACCGAAAATGGAATCTGAGAGGAGAGATCAGTGGACCCAAGAATAAAGGGAAGTAGTGAGGAAAGGAACTGGAGGGGGGCATGCCTTTGTGATGGGCAGACTGAGAGGAGTGGGAGAGGAAAGAGAAGGGGTAAGGGGACTGGTGGAAAAGAGGAAACAGAGCCATGGTTACAGGAAGTTGGAGAAATCCATGTTAATGCCATCAGGTTAGATACCACCAAAGTAGAATATGAGCCTTTTTTCCTTTAATCTGCGCCTGGCCTCAAATTATCAGTAGGAGTTCCTCTAATCTGTAATCTCCTATCTGTCCTCTCAATATCTTCATCGCACACACATTATCCCTCCGGTTCCCTGCCCCATTCTTTCACTTTATTACATGGTCCACTTTCCTCTCCTATCACTTTCCATCTTCTTCAGCCCTCTCAGTTCCTTCCGTCTTCACAGCATCTGGTCTTGTTCCAAAACTAATGAGATGTCCTCTTTCTTCAAAGAAAGGGGCTTCCCTTCCTCCACTAAACACTGTTTTCACCCGCATCTCTTCCATTTCGCATACATCTGCCTTCACCCTGTCCTCCTGTCACCCCACCAAGGATAGGGCTCCTCTTGTCCTCACCTACCACCCCAGCAGTTCCACGTCCAGCACATAATTCTCTGTAACTTCCACCATCCCCAATGGGATCTCACCACCAAGCACATCTTTCCCTCGCCTCCACTTTGCACTATCAGCACAGATCACTCCTTATGCCACTCCCTTGTCCATTCGTTCCTCCCCACTGATCTCCCTCCTGGCACTTATCCAAGTTCTACATCTGCCCCTTCACTTCCTCCCTCACTACCATTCAGAGCTCTAAACAGTCCTTCAAGGTGAGACAACACATCACCTGTGAGTCTGTTGGGGTCATCTACAGTATACAGTGCTCCCAGTGTGGCTTCCTGAATATCAGTGTGACCCGACATAGATTGGAGACTGCTCCATCCACCAGAAACAGCAGGATCTCCTGGTTGCCACCCACTTCAATTCTACTTCCTGTTCCCTTCCCTCCTCTACTGGCGCAATGAGGCCCCACTCAGGACGGAGAAGCAACATCTTATATTTATCTGGGTAGCCTCAAACTTGATGGCATGAACATCAATTTCTCCTGGTAATTGCAACCCCCTTCACCATTCACATTCTGGTTTCCCCTCTCACCTCATCCCCTTACCTGCCCATCACCTCCTTCTAGCGCTCCTCCCTCTTCCCTTTCATCCATGGTCTTTTGTACGCTCCTATTAGATCCCCCTTCTACAGCCCTTATCTCTTTCACCAATTGACTTCCCAGCTCTTTACTTCACCCTCTTCTTCCCAGTTTCACCTATCACCTACTACCTTGTATTTCTTCCTCCCCTCCCCCCACTTTCTTACTCTGACTCCTCATCTTTTATCTCCAGTCCTGCTAAAGGGTCTCGACCTGAGTTGACTATACTCTTTTCCATAGATGCTGCCTGGCCTCCAGCATTTTATGTGTGTTGCTTGGATTTTCAGCATCTGCAGGTTTTCTCGTCTTTGTGCTTCAGTTCTGACAAATGAGAAACATTTCAGTGGGTGAGAGTAAAAACATTTAGTATATAATAAGGTTTAAAGTAGCTTGGAGAAGGACTCAAAAAAAAATCAGAAGTGAAAATGCCAAACCCAAATTTCAGTGATCTGAGAAGGAATCTAACACAGATGGATGGAAGTAGGCTAGTAAGACAGTGAGTGGTCAACAGCAGACCTTCATATGGAGACAGTAAAGATCGAAGTCCCCACAACTACAGATTGAGATGTTAATAAAGGAGTTAATTGTCATTTTGTTTGACAGAAGATAACAATCAGTAAATTGTATCTAATTAACTCCACTAAGGTATTTGATGAAATAACAAAGGACCAATCAGGATAATAGGGTAGATTTTTTTATTTATAGACTTTCAAAAGGTACTTGATATTCAGTTTGTCATTCACTGCAATTCACCCACATATAAAAAAATCACATTCATTGGACAATGTATTAGCCCCCAAACAGCTTGCACAGTACTCAAGGCCAATTTTGCACATTATGCATAGTGATTTTTAATTCCAACTTAAAAGTCATAGACAATTATTCAACAGTTGAAGTTAATTGTGTTATTATATTTAAAAATATAAAACTATTATGCTTTTCTTTTCAGTTTGATATTAGTTGTCAGAAATATCACTGAGAAAAATAAGGAGCAGCAAAGAAGTTAGTAGATTCAGCAATTTGTGGGCAAATTGAACAATCAACGAGTGTCAAGTTTACTTCATACAAAATATGTTGTAATTATAGAAAGCAGATATTATAATGGAAAAAAGATTGATGTTTGAATCATGATAAAAGTGTGACAACAGAAAGTCAAGTGGTGCAGACTAGAATTGGTTTTAACAGAGGCAGGTCAGGGGTGTGAGTGGCAGCTGGCTAACCGACTATTGACTGCTAAGTCAGACAAAAAAAAAGAGGTTGTGTGCCACCATTCGTGCTGTATGATATTGGGAGGCTGGGTCTCCCAGCCTTCAAGAATTCCAGTTGGAGGATGTGATCGAGGAATGACAAATTTCAGGTTTCCCTTTTACCAAACCACTTTTTTTTCAAGAAGCTCAGGCTTTATTTTCCTCAGCCTCAGCAAGCATACGTTCATAAAATCAGAGTCCAATGATCAAGTCATCACCATCCCCTTGTATTACATATCCTGACACCCCATTATTAATGCCCTGCCACGGTACACTTAGATAACTTCTGCTTTCAAGGATCCACGATTCTCTATGCCCGTAATCTCCTCTAGTGCCACGACCAAATTTCCACAGTTTATCTACATATACGTTTCAAAATTCTTTGACTTCATCATTAACATAAAAATTGAATGGTTTAGGAGAAACATGAGAAACCGCATGCTAGATCTAACCTAGTAGGAGTAATAGCAAGGAAGGTTGACTCGGTAAGTTTATGTTGGTCTTCATTGCTTTTTAATGTCCTATCTACTAACAGCAGCTGCAGTCTCTTGGTCCAAGTCTTTGACTGATGCCTGGCAGATGTCCATCGTATTTTTTCCACTGATTGCAATCACTGGACTCGCTGAAAGCAATACTTTGTTGCCGCACAAAGGAGTCGCTCAGAGCGTCCTCTTCCCCATAATAATGCCTGCAGCTCATACTACTGCTTTGTAAGGAGCAGAGAAACAAAATGTGAGATTATTGCAGTTCAGACCATGCAGCACAATAGCATTTCAGTTCAAATCACATGTCTCAATTGCTTCAGCAAGCCATCCGTCATTCTCTGCCACCTCAGTTGTCAGTAAAGGAAAAGCTTCTGGAAACAGAACAAAACTGGTATTCCTGAGCTCCTGCCATATATATTTGGCAAAGAAGCAGAAGTTGGAATGCACTTCAAAGATATTTTGTTTTGAGCAACTCACATGAAGAATAATGACTCTCGTTTTTGATATAATTTGTTCAGAATACACCCTGAATCGCTCCAAGTGGACACACAGCCAAATGGTCAAATTATTGCTGAAAATAATGCTGTAACCTAAGCTGTATTTCTTCAAAAATTCACGTTGATATAAAATTATCTTACACAGATATTGACCAGAAATTGGTGGAATAAAAAGGGAATGAGGTCAGCCTTCTGACACCTGACTGCATTAAACCAAGAATGCAGTGGACCTCCGATATGCAATAAGAGTTCCTGTAAGTCACAGAAAAAATAATATTCCACTCAGTGCAAACCACACTTTAAATATAATCATACTGTTGGTGGGAGTTACTGAGATCATTACAAATTTTCAAGGTGTTTGATTTTCAAAGAAATCGATCGTTCTTGTCTCCTCTGCCCTAATATTAAACTACAACAGCAAAAAAACTACTGCTCTGTGTCTGTGTATAAACATTAAATCATTGTGAAATCATCCAAAACAGTAAACTTCATCTTCCACATCAGGGCTGATGGAATACAGTTCCTCTTCACTGCTCTTTCTTTTGAAGTTCAAAGCTCAATATTTTTTTTGTCAATTTATGTATAGTATATATAACCTTGAGATTCATCTTCTTGCAGGCAGCCATAAAACAAAGAAGCACAATAGAATCCACAAAAAATCCCACATGACTTTCACACAACCAACGTGCAAAAGAGGACAAATCGCACACATAGTTAAAAATGAGTAAACAAAATGTACATAGAACATAAACTGTGGAGTCGTCAAAGGTGAATCTACAGCTGCAAAGCCAGTTCATTGCTGAGTGAGGCCGGTCCAGGAGCCCAGTTCCACAACTGCATCCGAGCCTGGTGGGGTGGGACGCAAGACAGCTGCACCTCCCGCACAACGGTAATAGAGAGAAGAGAGGGAGACCAGTCAATCGCAGGCAGATGGCGCTGAACACCTGTTTATTTTCCACTCTCGGCCTCAATAATTTTAATCTTGCTCGACACTTTAATTGGCATGGGCTCGTCTTCCACTATCTGGCCTTAATGCAGCATCTGACCCAGCGATGGCCACCCCAGCCATACCTGCATTCTCGAGAGTCTAGTTCATTAAAACCCCCAGGAGATCTCAAAATCACCACTTCATTCAGATGTTTCAAAAGTACTTCCTTTAAAAGGAAATTACAGGCTTTCCATTCCTCTACTGCTTCTTAATTGCTCATCAGCTTGTCTGACATTTGGCACTGGATGAACAGATATTTCCTTCAGTTAGATTCTGGGGTAATTTAAGTCCTTGGTCCACTGCACAAACCACAGCCATGGCCACTGACTTAATTCCTCTGCTGGTCAATTGTCTGAAGCTGAACCACTTTGTTTGCAACTTCTGTCATATCTGAACCATTAATGAGCTTTGAATTAAATTTCCCCACCATCAGTAAGGCAATTTAGTTTTATTACCATAACCTTTCCTGGCAGCCAAAACCTGTATCCAAGGTTCAGATTTATTTTAGATATGACTACTCCATAGTAATCCTCGCCAGATTCCTGCATTTTACCTTCTGTAAATGTGAGGTCATCTAAAGCTTTGCTGCTGTCCTAATCTGCATTATTCTGTTCACTTGTTACCCTTGTGGCTTGCTGCCCAACTTTGGGTTCTGGTTAAGGTGCATTTCAACATTACTATTCTTTGCGAGTATTTCCAAAGCCTCACCCCTGTCCTTCCCTCGATTTCCTCCAGCTGTCCAACCTCAAAGATACCAGCTTTCCTCCATTTCTCTCCTTTCATTCACCTTGCATGCAAACTTGTTAATTGTGCCACCACTGTTGATAGACTGAAGGCTTTGGTCACCCTCACCCAATATCCAATATCCTCAGAGCACCCCAAAAAATTCTTTTCTAAACTACTCCACATTTATGCCTCCTTTTATTTACCTTAATAACACTTCTTTTATGTCTGAGTATCCAATTTTGTTTCATAATTCTCCTGTGATCTCTATTAAGATAAGCACTAAATAATTACCCTTTTATGTTAATGCACAATAAGGAGCAACAATGAGACATATAAAAGAAGGAAGATGAAACCCTAGAACAGTAAATAATCAGTTATAACTATGAACATAAATGATACATAAGTCATGTTCAGTCTTTACAACTGAAATGAAATTACGGTTGTACTCATTTTGTATTAATAACCAACAGGTGAATATCAAAAAAAAGGAACAGACAAAAATGTCAGAAACTTGTACAACCAGAACTCTCAAAGGTATTCCAGCCACAGGAATGTTTTAAAAAGTTGTAATATAACCTCTCTGCTGTTGTCATTCAGAACCCAGGCTCTCGTGAAGATGCTCCTTGTCATATTTTACAAATATAGAAACTCCAGCATTGGTTTATACTTATTTTACTTAAGAGAACAGGAAATAATTGATATAGCACGTGCTAACTGATACTTCTTTTTCATGTACGAGGCTTCAACTCATTGTGCTGCTGTATGAATTTACTATTTAATCTCTTTTTCAATAATCGCTCAGTAATTAACCTGGAGAAAGAGCAATCCTAACACAAGAACCAAAGGTAATTGAAGAACGGTAATTGACAAAGAAAAAACAACAGGCAGGAGAGGAACTTTTACTTCATGATGCATTGACATGATCTGCAACTCAATGTCTAAATTCGTGGTTACAACAAAATCAAAAAGAAATACCTAACAATGGTAACTTAATAGCTCTTTTAAAAAGCTAGTATAGGCATATAGCAACTGCTGGTGTCTTTCTGTGCTGCATTCAATGATGATAGTGCTCTTAGTGTTAGCCTTTAGTCTAGTGGCTCCCTCCAATGGATAATTTAGAAAGTACTCCTCTTTACAAGCTAGGGCTTTAAATGGATTTTGCAAGATTCACAACAATTAGCAGCAGCTTTATCACCGTGCAGGTAGCAATATGTGCTGCCTTTAATGATGAGCTTTACCAGCCGATTGAAACCAATAAATGCAAACACCACATTCTATATTGATTAAGGGATGGATAAGCAAATTTCTTGTACCTAGGAGTGTTAAAACCCCAAGAAGTGCAAAGTGAAAGGGTAAGAAAATTGCATTTCATGTCTTAAACAGAGGCAGTCACAGGAGGGCAGATAAATGTTTGGGCTATTGGCGAATGGAACAGAGATGAATAGATGAACTGAAAATGGTGGGAATGAAAGAGAAAGGCTGAGGGCAGTAAGCTGGGAAATAAAGACAAGGAAAACCTTGTTGCTGACCTGGATACAAGAAGGAGATGTAAGAGTCAATAATGAGGTACTGTAATTTGATTTGACAGAGTAAGAGTCCAGTCAAACATAGAATGCTCATTCAAATAATGGGGAAACACTGGTATTGAACTTGAGATTGATGGAAAAGAAGACCGACAAACTAAAAGAGTGGAAAGGAGACTTTAGAGGACACTGGATGAAAGAAGTGTAATCAAGATAGCAGTAAATGACAGCATCTGCACCAATGTAAATTCTATTTGTGACTATAACATAAGATGAGAGAAGTGTAAACAAGGCAGCAGTCAAAAGGCTTGTCATAGATGCAAGCCAACAGTCCAATTCAAAAGATTAGGGTAAAGAGCTCAAGGTAGGGAAATAAAAGTAAGATTTAAAGTCAGGCCATGTAAAGGTGGAGGAGGAATGGAAATTGAAAGTAGCATTGATTAATTTTTATTGTTAGGTCTGGCTATTGTAAAATAAAGAGGTAGAGTAACTCAATATTGGCACTTTTTTAGACAGATAAGGATGTCTGGGTTTAATTGTCTACAGTCAAATAAACTGACCAATAAACTGTTCTGTAAATTCAGCATGGCTTTCAATTTGTGAAATTATCATTTCACAAACAGCCCTAAATAGTAACAACACTAATACATTTTTTGAAATGTACAATGCCTCTCACCCATATGTTATTCAGATGTTAACCAAAAATTGTGAACTTGAACAGTAAGCCATAATTGCAAAATGGAATTTACATTGATTCAGATGTGTCCATTGTTCATTTGGCTTCTGATGCCTTCTATGCTCACTATGGTACAATGAAATCAGGTGTTTAGTACATTTCAGTATAACTTTGCCCCTACAATATGGATGAGGATGATTGTTTAATTTTTGTCAGTTATTGCTGCAATTATAGCAGATTGCATTCCTTTTAATTGACTTTGATCTATAATTGGTTTCTCTCTTCATGTCTGTAAGATCCTTAATACTAGCGATTAGAACATTTAGTTCATTTGATTCGTATCCAGATTTCCTGGTCTCTATTTTAAAGCTTTCATCACCAATGGATCAGTTATTATTTCTTCAAATTGTGCTTTCTTTAAACAATGTTATTGTTTATCTTGACCGGAGGAAAGTTAGGATTAAACCATTGAAGCCCCATAAATGATCTTGTATCAGGTAATCTAGAATAAAAGAATAAAGGATGACAAAGCAGATTTGATGATCAGTGTACACAGATTTACTACAGATCATTAAATCAAGAGAGGAAATAGACCAGAATACATTGCCCAAAAGTATATTTTAAAAGGGAACTGGAAAGGGAATACTCTGCAAGGACATGGAGGTAGAAAAGTTTAAAGTTCAAAATTCCAGGTCAATTTCTTATCAAAGTACATATATGTCATGAGATACAACCCTGAGATTCATTTTCCTGTGGTCCTTCATAGTAAATAACAAAGAAACAACTAGAAAAAATAAGCAAAAATAACAATATTAAATAATTAAATTTAAAGGCTTCCTTGTGAATGCGGAGCAGCACATATCATCCAGGTAGGACGCACAGTGGAAACCCACATCAGGGAGCACAGGAGGTGTATCCATTTGGGTTACCTGAAGAACTCAACGGTAGCAGAACACTACATTCACAATGGCCATAGGATTGACTTTGATGACACTAAACTACTGTGTTGTGCCAATGGCTTTTGGGAAATAAAACCAGAGGGAGAAAAAGAATTTTAACAGAGACAGAGGACTCGCTCTAGAAAGAACTGGAATTTGACTGTAAACAAGGAGGGACAGCGGAAACCTGATTGATTGAGAAATAACTAATCAGGATAGATAGAGGACGGGGGTATAAATACCAACGGATTAGACATGCCCAGGCATCAACCCTGATGAAGATAAAAGAGTTTGTCATCAAAACATCAGTTGAAGTCGATACCTGTACCTGGCTGGAAGCCCAAGAAGAATTTATTCAACTGTTTTTGAGTCTGGTGTGGATGCTACTAGTCTCCTCCCTGATGGGAGTGGGACAAACAATCCATTAGCTGGGTGTATGGAACCCTTCATACTGTTTCTGGCCCTTTTCCGGCACCTTTCTGTATAAATGTCCTTAATAGTAGGTAGGCTGGTGCCAGTGATAAGTTGAGCAGTTTTGACTACTTGTAGATTCTTCCTGTCCACCACAGTGCAGTTTCTACGCCATGTGGTGTTGCAGCTTGTTAGGAAGCTTTCTATTGTGCATCTGTAGAATGATATATGAATGTGTATAGTCTAGCTCTCTTCAGCCTCATCAGAAAGTAGAGGCATTCTAAAGCTTTACTGAATGTGTAGGATGTGTTCTAGGATCATGAGAGATTGTGTGAGATTTGCACTTCCGGAGTTTGAAACTGCTCTCAATTTCCACTACTGTGCCACCGATGTAAACAAAGATGTGAGTGATGCAAGTTCTCCTGAATTCAAGAACCACTTGTTTGTCATGCTGACTTTAAGGAAGAGTTCATTTTCCTTTTACCAGGCCACGAGCTCTAAAACCTTCCCTCTCTAGTACTTCTCATCATTGTTGGTGATGAGCCCCACCACTGTTGTATCATCAGCAAACTTGATGATGTGATTGCTTGAGTGTTTAGCCTTGCAGTTGTGTGTGAGTAGAGTGTACAACAATGGGGTCAGCACACAGCCCTGTGGGCATTTGTGTTGAGCATGATGGTGAGGGAGGAGCGGTTGTGCATCCTGACCATCAGAGGACTGTTCATTGGGAACAGTTAACTGTTGGGGTGAGTGAAGTAATCCCCTCTGGATCAAGAGCCTGATGGTTGAAGGGTAATAACTGTTCCTGAACCTGGTGGTGTGGTGTGGTGAACTACATATACCTGTCTGGACTGCTCCTGTGGCTCCTCCCACAGACCCCTGTATAAAGGCGATTGAGGCCTGAGCCCGGCCTCATTCTCCAGGATGTAGTGTTGTTCATTCTTCCAGTCAATAAAAGCCGATATCTCGCTTCTTACGTCTCAGAGTGAGTTATTGATGGTGCATCATGTGGTTCAAGAGGTTCCTATATCTCCACCTCCTTCCTGATGGCAGCCATGAGAAGAGAGCATGGCCTGGATGATGGGGGTTCTTGATGATGAATGCTGCTTTCCTGCAACAGCACTCTTTGTAGATGTGCTCAGTGAAGGGGAGAGATATACCCATGATGGGCTGGGCCATATCAACACTTTATGTAGATCTTTCCATTCACGGGACTATATTGTATTTGGAAATGCTAGGATTGGATGATTATGTAAAACATTTCTCTTGTTACTCTGATTTGCAATGCTGTATTTGCTGCTGAGTTTTCTGTAATACATTCTACATCTGCGCCTACATCAAAACATTTGCACTAGATACTATCAGCAGAGTCATTTTTAACTCCAAGATATATTATTGCCCTGAATTTCAAAGCAAAAATCTTATTTTTGTGGATAAGCATAACACTCAATGCCTAACAGTCACAATCAACATTAACCAAGCAAATTTATATTACAAAGATTAATATGGTAAAAATATAAGGAAGAAGAGCAGGAATAGGTCACTTATCAGAGAAGACCATAAGACCTTAAGATAAAGAAGCAGTATTAGGCCATTTGGCTCATTGAGTCTGTTTCACCATTTCATCATGTCTGATCCAATTTTCCTCTCAGCCCTAGTCTCCTGACTTCTCCCCATATTCCTTCATGCCATGACCAATCAAGAATCTATTAACCTCTGCCTTGAATTCTAGTTACTATTGGCCCAAAGCCATCAAATGCTCTTCATATGACAACCCATTCAATCCTGGAATAATTTTCGTGAACCCTCTTTAAACCCTCTCCAGTTTCGACCCATCCTTTCTAAGGGGACCAAAACTGCTCACAATACTCCAAGTGAGACCACATCAGTGCTTTATAAAGTCTCAACATCACATCCTTGCTTTTATATACTAGTCCTCTTGAAGTGAATACTAACATTGAAATTTCCTTCCTCACCACAGAATCAACCTGCAAAGTAACTTTTAGGGAATCCTGCACAAGGACTCCCAAGTCCCTTTACACCTGATTTTTTTTTTGTATTTTCGCTCCACTTAGAAAATAGACAACCCTTTCATTTCTTCTACCAAAGTGCATGACCATACATTCCCGATTCCATCTGCCATTTCTTTGTCCATTCTTCTAATTTGTCTATGTCCTTCTGTAGCCTCTCTGCTTCCTCAAAACTACCTGCTCCTCCACCTATCTTCATATCATCTGCAAACTTGGCAACAAAGTCATCAATTCCATCATCCAAGTCATTGACATATGATGTAAAAGAATATAGGTCCCAACACAGACCAGTGTGGAACACCACTTGTTAATGGCAGCCAACCAGCAAAGGCTCCCTTTATTCCAACATTTTGCCTCCTGCCTATCAGCCACTGCTTTATCCATGCTAGTACCTTTCCTGTAATACCATAGACATGTAGCTTGTTAAGCAGCCTCATGTGCGGCACCTTGTCAAAGGCCATCTGAACAGGATTACAATAACAATCAATTCTCCTTTGTCTATCCTGCTGTCAGTGCCTCCAGTTGAATTTTGTCTTTTTATGTCTTTTCCCCCAAGCTGTCAGTCTGTGGTTTTGTATTGCGATGTGCTCCTGTCCCCACTCCTGCTCTACTCCAGCGCCTGTATTACTGAGTACTCCACCTCTCACTTGTTTCTCATTATTACCTGTTTTGCTGCCACTTCTGTCTCATTGTGCTCCACCTAACATCTGCCTCTCTATTTATTGCTGAGTATTTTCAATGTGTTTTCACCCATTTGTTGTCAGATTGTGCCAGTGAGTTTTCTTGACACTTCCCAGCATTTGTATCTGAACTCTGCCTGCCTGAATATTGACCCTGCCTGTTTGCTGATTCTGGTTTTTGGATTTCTCTGGATGATTTGATTTCTTCCTGAACTTTGACGCTGACTTGTTTCCACCTTGAGATTTGTTACTCAATTAATATCACGGTGTGCACAGTACTGGGTCTGCGATTGGATCCCTGCTCAGCCTCTTGACACCTGCTTGTTATTTCTTCAAAGAACTCCAACAGATTTGGCAGGCAAGATTTTCCTTTGAGGAAACCATGCTGATTAAGGCCTATTTTATCACTTGCCTCTAAGTACCCTGAGATCTCATCCTTAATAATCGATTCCAATATCTTTGCAACCACTGAGGTCAGACTAACTGGTCCATAGTTTCCTTTCTTCTGCCTCTCTCCCTTCTTGAAGAGTCAAGTGACATTTGCAATTGTCCAGTCTTCTGGAACTATTCCAGATTCTAGTGATTCTTGAAAGATCATAACTTACACCTCCACAACCTCTTCAGCCACCTGTTTCAGAAACCTGGGTGTACACCATCTGGTGCAGGTGACTTCTCTACCTTCTGATCATCCAGTTTCCAAGGAATCCAAGAAGTTATGGTAACATCACAAACTCCATGAACCCTTATACCGGGAAGTGCCACAGTACTGCTAGTGTCTTCCACAATGAAGACTGATGCAAAATACTTCCTCAGTTCATCCGCTATTTCATTGTTCCCCATTATTACATCTCCAGCATCATTATCCAGTGGTTCAATATCCACTTCCACCTCTCTTATGTATTTGAAGAAACCTTTTGTATCCTCTTTAATATTATTGGCTAGCTTACTTTTGTATTCCATCTTTACATTCTTAAATGACTTTTTTTAGTTACCTTCTGTTGGTTTTTAATAGCTTCCCAATCCTCTAACTTTTCACTAATTTTTAATCTATTATATGCCCCCTCCTTTGATTTTATGGTGGCTTTGACTTCTCTTGTGAGCCACGGTTGTGTCATCTTTCCTTTAGAATACTTCTTCTTTGGGATGTATATCTCCTGTGCCTTTTGAATTGCTTCCAGAAATCCCAGCCATTGCTTCTCTGCCATCATCCCTGCCAGTGTTCTTTTTCAATCAATTCTGGCCAACCCCTCTCTCATGCCTCTGTAATTCCCTTAACTCCACTGTAATGTTGATGCATCTGATTTCAGCTTCTCCTTCTCAACTTCCAAGATGAATTCAATCATATTATGACCACTTACTCCTGAGGGTTCTTTTACCTTCAGCTCTCTAATCAATTCTGGTTCATTGCACAACATCCAATCCAGAATAGCTGATCCTCTCATGGGCTCAAGCACAAGCTTCTTGAAAAAGCCATCTTAACTTAAATTGAATTGGATTGACTTATATCCTTCATGAACATGAGGATGAAAAACTATGCTACATATCCGTCTAAATGTGCAATTTATAGAATTATAATAAATATTATGTACAACAGGATAGTCAATATAACATAGAAATACAGATGTGTCAGCATAAGTTAAGCAGTCTGATGGCCTGGTGGAAGAAGCTGTCCTGGAGACTGTTGGTCCTGGCTTTTATGCTGCGGTACCATTTCCCAGATAGTAGCAGCTAGAATAGTTTGTGGTAGTGGTGGCTCCAGTCACCAGTGATCCTTCAGGCTCTTTTTATACACCTGTCTTTGTAAATGTCCTGAATAATGGGAAGTTCACATCTACAGATGTGATGGGCTGTCCACACCACTCTCTGTAGAGTCTTGCAATTGAGGGAGGTACAGTTACAGTACCAGGCAGTGATGCAGCCAATCAGGATGTTCTCAACTGTGCCCTTACAGGAAGTTCTTAGAATTTGGGGGCCCATACCAAGCCTTCAACCCTCTGAGGTGAAAGAGGCACTGTTGTGCCTTTTTCACCACAGAGCCGATATGTACAGACCATGTCAGATCTTCCGTGCTGCTTATACTGAGGAACTTAAAAGCTGTTCACCTCTCAAACCCAGATACATTGATGTCAATAGGGACTAGCCTGTCTCCATTGCTCCTGTAGTCCACAACCAGCTCCTTTGTTTTTGCGACATCGAGGGAAAAGTTCATCTCTTGACACCATTGCGTCAGGGTGATGACTTCTTCTCTGTAAGCAGCCACATTATTATTTGAGATCAGGCCAATCAGTGTGAAGTTGTCAGCAAATTTAATTAGCAGACTGGAGCTGTGGGTGGCGACACAGTCATGGGTATACAGAGAGTAAAGGAGGGGGCTTAGTACACAGCCCTGAGGGATACCTGTGTTGAGGGGCAGAGGTGAGGGAGCTCACTCTTAACACCTGCTGGTGATCTGACAGGAATTCCAGGATCCAGGTACACAAGGGAGGGTGAAGGCTGAGGTCTCTGAGCTTCTTGTTGAGCCTGGAGGGAATTATGGTGTTGAATACTGAACTGTAGTCCAAGAACAGCATTCTCACATAAGCATCCTTCTTCTCCGGGTGTGTTAGGACAGTGTGTAGAGCTGTGGCTATTGCGTCATCTGTCGATCGGTTGTGTCAGTTGACAATTTGTATGGGGTCCAGTTTGGGTGATAGCAAACTGCAGATGTAGTCTTGACCAGCTTCTCAAAGCATTTGCATATTATTGAGGTGTGTGCAACAGGACGCCAGTTGTTCAGATATGTCACCTTGGTCTCTTTAGGTATCGGAACAATGGTGGATGTCTTGAAGCAGGACACTCTACACTGGGAGAGGGAGAAATTAAAAATGTCTGTAAACACACCTGCCAGTTGGGCCATGCACATCCTGAGTACCCGCCCTGGGATGCCGTCCGGTCCCGTGGCCTTGTGACTGTCCACTCATTGGAAACACCTGCGTACTCAGAGATGACAAAGCTGCAGGTCTCTTTGGCAGCTCTCCTCAAGGACTCAGTGTTCCCTTAGGCACTCTAGAAATTCCCACGCACATCCTGATTACCCGCCCCGGGATGTAATCCCAGATTCCCGCCTCAGATCTTTCACCTCAACATGACCTCAAAAAAAAACATCTTTGTCCATGAAATATCCAATATTACTGATCTCTGAGTGGAATATAATCAAAGCCTGAATATCTAGGTAGTGTGGATAATTCCAATGATAATTTAAAAAACTTCTCTACATCTCAGTGCTACATGATAGATTCCTTTTCCTGAAATTCTAAATGACTCTAGACACCCCTGCCAGGCAAATCATTATCCAGTATCAACCCTGACAAAATCCACAGATTTAAACATCTTTCAATAACAGTTCTTCTAATTTCTGGAGAATATAAATGAAAACTACAAAATTACTGTCAAAGGACTTCATTTAATGAACTTTCATTATGTTCCTCCTAGCATTTTTCCTCCATTAGACTTCATATAGTTTCATCAATGCTCTCACCATAGATCTTCATCTTTGCAAGAAATCTTTTTTACTCTTATTCTTCAAAAATCTACATTAATTGCTTACCAATGTACCAGTTTGCTGACTTCCTGTACAAGGGCAGAGGTCACTCCAAGAGCAAGTACTTCCCAATCTCTCACCGTTTGAAAAGTATGCCATTATTTTCTAATTTTCCTTTACATTCCTCCAAATTATATTTTATCTCCTTCAGTCTTGACCGTTCACTTGAATTAGTCAAGGCCAAAGCAGCTACCTTTATACTTTGCGTCCTCACAAAAAATCAATACAGTACACACACTACTGATCTCAGTTATAAATATGATTTTTAGGTAGATGAGGTCCAAGCATACTTGAAACAATCTACTAGTTACAGCAAGCCCATCTAAAAGTGACCCATTTTACCCACTCTCTGGTGTCTGTTCATTGTACTACTTCAGTAGTCCAGTCGCACTAATAAATAATTTAATGACCTGATGACAAATCCCCATATGGCAATTGTGGAATTTCAAGTCAGTTAACTGTCTGGTTATTGTTTCATAAACACTAATCGCTAGTGAGGGTTGTTATCTAAGACCCTGTCATTCCTACAGGGAAGGAGGTCTGTCTGTTCTAGCTATAAGTGACTCCAGAGATATTTCTGTGGATGTCATCTGAACTGGCCTAGCAAGCCAGTCAATCAAGGAAGTAGAATGGACAATAAATACAATAGGCAGAGCTGCCATATTCTGTAAAATTAAAAAATGACAAATAAATGTTCAATTTATGCTGTCACCCATATTGTGAGACCTGACATTGTGTATCTCTTTGAAAATCTAAAAACATAACATTTCCCTGTGGTTTTAACCTCAGTTCCAGACAACTGAATTGAATTTTTCTGTCCATTGTTATATGTCAATTAGCACTTACCTTACCAGTGGTTTGCTTTTCCCTCTTCGCCTCTTTGAAAGCAGAGTCATGTATGGTATCTTCTAATCCACGGCCTTTTCAACAGTCTGGAAAATTCTGAAAGAACAAGTGCATTCACTAACCCTATAGCAACTTTTCATACTCTAAGTAGAAGCATAGCTAGTTAAATATTCTAATCTGCCAGGTTTTTACCATAATAATGTCTTTAAAATTAATTTATGCTCTTCATTTCCACTGAAACCATTGTTTTCAGATCACTTTTTATCCTCTACAATGAAAACCATCATAAAGTATTCATTTCATGGCTCTTCGAATTTTCTGATACACATTATAATTTCTTCCATCTCCAAATGAGGTGGAAGATTTTTGTTACCACTGACTATTTTTATATCTGTAGAAGTATTTACCCATCAGTATTCAATTTACTTTTCAAGTTCATACTTGTACTATCTTTTTTTACCTTTTTCCATTCTAGTTACTTTAAAATTTAATGCTTATCATATTTCTTTATGACATGGAGTTGATCATTCAGCTCTATTCCAGTTCTCATTCCCATTCCTGCACTTATTTCTCTGTAACCAATTCTCTTGCACATGGCCATTAACATTGCCTAATTCCTTAAAATTGTTTCAATATTCCAACAACAGTCATAAGTCTCGCCTTTTAATCCAATGGATAGTTTTAGCCTCTCTTGTTATCTACATTTATCATTTATACTTGCAGTCTTTATCACTTATTAGAAAGCTCTTTTTAATTATGAAACAAGATGATGGGATCACTACAAAAAATAATTCAAGAGTTGGGAATTTAATAGTTTACCGGAAATAAATTTAATTTGTAAACACTAGTTGGGAGATGAATTTGACGGGACAATATGCTACTATTGGAAATGAGTAATTCATTTCTCAATTTTTGAAAAAGAACTTGCAGAAAGAGTTGCATTTACCTTTCTTTAATTTTTTTTTATTACATCCATTTTTTTTAAATAAAGAGTTCCCCTTAAGAACGGAAGTGTCCTTACTGAAAACAGAAGGAAGCATAATTTTTCATACTAGTACCCACAATTTTGTATGTAATGATATTACTGAGTTTTAATCACACTTGATGCATAATCATTGAGTTTGAAGAAGTTTAGTCTTAGGAAAGCAGGAGTGCTGATGCTAACAATGATCGAAATGTCAGGTTTTCAGATTCTTTCTCCACTTCACTAATAAAAGCTACTCACTTCTTAAAAGTTGTTTTCATTAAAATATTAATTTTTGAATTAATTAAGATTAAAATTAAATTATTGGGGTCACATTCTCAGGATGGGAGGACTAGCACAGCTACAATGAATTCCTGGTAGATTGCCTGAAATGCGGTATATATGCTTTTCAGATGGGCTAACATTCCAGAGTTCATTATACACTTCTGCTCCAGTGACTCCTAATTTGAACTCAATAAGGGATTCGTATTGAGGAGAATTAAATTACAAAGTTGCTAATGCTGAAAACAAGAAATAAAAATGGAAAATATTGAAAACATCCAGCGAGTCAGGCTGTATCTATGAGAAGAGAACCAGAATCAACATTTCAGGGTGAAGACAAAGGATCTGACAATTGACATAACAGGACACTGAATGAAGTGGCCCTGGACACACTGGCTGCAAATTTCAAAATTCCTTAAGCTCTGGGGCAGTTCCAACATATTCAAGGGTGACAAATGTAACTTCACTATTTAAAAAAGGAGAGAGAGAGGGGAAAACATAGAATTGCCGACACTTTGTCTAACATCAATAAGAGGAAAAACACTTGACTGCTACTCTTGGATAAAATTAGGAGGATTAGAGAATTGCATCATGAAATTATGAGAAGTCATATTTAACTAATTTATTGGAGCTTTGTGAGGAAGTACGAAGTTGAGTGGATAGGAGAAGCCAGTTAATGTACATTAGGACTTTCAATTGGCATTTTATAACAGACTTGTTATGCAAAACAAAAGCACATAGGATTGGGAGAAATATAATAGCATAAGTAGAAAACTGACTGACAAGCAAAGAAGAGGGAATTAGAAATGGAATTTGTTTATTGCTACATATCATAAACATAAGTGATTCTACAGATGCTGGAAAGGGCTTCAGAAAGAAACGTCAAGTTCTAATGAAGAGTCTCAGCCCAAAACATCAATTGTTCATTCCTCTCCATAGATGTTGCCTGACCTGCTGAGTTCCTCCAATATTTTGTGTTTGTTATTGTCACGTGTACTTAGATATAGTGAAAAGTTTGTCTTGCATACTGTTCATACAAATTAAGTCATTACATAGTGCCTTGAAGGACGACAGGATGAAAATATAACAGAAGCAGAACAAAGTGTATTAGCTACAGAGAAAGTGTGATACAAGTACGTAATACGGTGCAAGATCGCAACAAGGTAGATTGTGAAGACAAGAGTCCATCTTTTTCTCGGGGATCATTCAATATTCTTATAACTGCAGAAAAATTGCCCTTGGGCCTGGTGGTACATTATATCAGGTGTCTGTATCTTCTACCTAATGGAAGAAGAGAGAAGAGAGGATGTCTAGATTGAGTGGGGTATTTGATTATGTTCTGCTTTACTGAAGGAGGGAGAAGTGAAAACAGAAGTGGAGTGGAGGTTAGTTTCTGTGATGTGCTGAGCTGCGTCTACAGCCCTCTGCAATTTTTGGTGGTCATGATCTGTGATGCATCCAGAAAGGATTCTTTCTATGGTGCATTGATAGGAATGGTCTGTTCCTGCTCTGTATTTTTATATTTCTATGCTGCTATTCTTTGGGCATTGATATTAATGTGAATGATTAAGTTAATTTACTGGAATACAGGAGAATCAGAATCAAAGGACCAATACTGAAATCTTACCAGGCACATATGACTGGTAGTCTTAGACTGGACTGATCACAGGATCTTGGGGTGAAGAAAGCTAAAATGTTAAGAACATATCAGGAACTGAATACTCAAGAAAATTGAAGTTTGGGATTCACTAAGAAAATTGAAAAGACTCAGAGTGTATAGGACTGTTTCAAAATCTCTTCAACTATGCCAATGGCAGCTCATTTAATTTACAGTAGTGAACCTTTAAGATCATTCAGCTCCACAGTATCCCTTTATTAGAATCGTTTATAGAGGCACTTGACCTAAACTATGTAATTGTGAATTGCTTTTGAAAGACTGATGTTTCTGATTATTTCTCTAAGGAGGATGTGCAAGAGCCAATAGCTATTAACTCAGCAATAACATAATACTAAATGTCATTTGCCTGGTGAGGAATGCTTACAAATGTGCCATGCTAAGCTGACATCTTGCAGTGTTGATGTCATATAAATATTGGGCTAGGATTAAAGTTATTTAAAACACAGAAAGAAAAAATAATTCAAAGAAAATTGTTTCCCTTCCTCCACCATCAACACTGCCCTCATCTGTATTTCTTCAACTTTGCGCACATCTGCCCTCACCCCACCTCCCCACGACCACACCAGGGATAGGGTTTCCTCTTGTCCTCACCTACCACAAGACTCAACATCCAGCACATAATTCTCCATAACCACTGCCATTTCCAATGGGATCCCACCACCAAGCACATTTTTCCTCTTGCCCCCACCCCAACTTTCAGCTTTCTGCAGGGCTCGCTCCCTATGGGATTCCCTTATCCACTCATCCCTCAACAATGACCTCCCTCCTGGCACTTACCCTTGCAGGCGGAGCAAGTGCCACACCTGCCCCTAAACCTCTTCCCTCACTACCATTCAGGGCCTCAAGCAGTCCTTCCAGGTGAGGCAACACTTCACCTGAGTCTGTTGGGGTCATCTGCCGTATACAGTGCTCCCAGTGTGGCTTCCTGTATATCAGTGAGACCTGACATAGATTGGGAGACCAGTTCACCAAACACCTTCACTCTATCTGCCACAAAAAGCAGGATTTCCCAGTGGCCACTCATTTTATTTCTACTTCCCATTCCCATTCCAACATGTCAATCCATGGCTTCCTCTACTGCCACATGAGGCAAACTCAGGTTGGAGGAGCGACACATTATATTCTGTCTGGGTAGCTTCTAAATGGATGACATGAGCATTGATTTCTCGAACTTACAGTCATTAACATCCCCTCTCTTCTTCACCATTCCCCATTCTTGTTTCCCTCTCACACCTTCTCTTCTTACCTGCCTCTGGTATTCCCCCCTTTCCCTTTCTTCCATGGGTTTCTGTTCTCTCCTATCAGATTCCCCCCTTCTCCAGCCCTTTATCTTTTCAACCGATCAATTCCCCAGCTCTTTACTTCAACCCATCACACTCTCCCAATTTTACCTATCATCTGCAACCTTTAACTTCGTCCTCCCCTCTCCCAGCTTCTCAATCTGACTTCGTCCCCCTTCCTTTCCAGTCCTGATGAAGAGTCTCAGCCTGAATCGTCGACTATTTATTCCCGTCCATAGATGCTGCCTGACCTGCTGAGCTCTTCCAGCACATTATGTGTATTGCTCTAGATTTACAGCATCTGCAGTACCTCTTGAGTCTGGGATATTTAACTTGTGTCATGCGAAAAGTGTAGCTCAAAGATTGGTGCGGGAGAAGTGCGTTTGAATTCATAGGACTTTAGCTCTAGTTTGGGGAAGGAGGGAGCTGTTCTAATGGGATCAGGGTCCTGATGAATTGAATAACTGGGGATGTAGACGGAGCTTTAGTATTAGAGCGGTAGGTTCAACAGCTTGGAAAAGTAAGGATAAAGTAAAAGGGAACGAGAGTACAAGACATATTGTGGAAGTCTGTTGAATAAAGTGTAAGACAAATTTAGAAAGGGATGAAACTTAACTTCAGGCTACTTGGAGATGAAATTGAAATGAATGGTAGTGAATACAGAACTGAATGTGTTATATTCGAATATACACAGTATACAAAATAAATTGGATGATCTTGTCGCACAGTTGTGGTTGAAAGATGATCATATCTGGGAGCTTAACATCCAAATTCAAGTTTATTGTCATCTGACTGTACATCTATACAACAGTGTTTCTCTGGCCCTCGGTGCACCCACACAACATGCATCACACACAGTACATAAGCCAAAATATTATACTATAAATAAGTTAATAAAATATAATTCAAAATGCATGTAGTAAAGTGCAGAACAGGAAAACGGAACAGTAGGCAGCTCACTGTCTTAGTGATGAGACCTCACTGGTGGCAGGGTATTCATGAATCTGAAAGCACGAGGGAAGAAGCTGCTACCCGTTTGGCAGTCCTAGTCCCGATTCTGCAACTCTTTCCTGATGATAGAGGGTCAAAGAGATTATGGGATGTGTAGTAGGGATCCTCAACACATCCTTTAGGCTCTTTGTCTGCAACACTCCCAATAAACATCTAGAAGAGTGGTGAGGGAGACCCTGATGATCCGCACAACACACGCAAAATGCTGGTGGAACGCAACAGGCCAGGCAGCACCTATAGGGAGAAATACAGTTGACGTTTCAGGATTGTGGGAATAATGGTATTAAATGCTAAGCTATAGTCGATGAACAGCTCTCAAATATTAGTAACTCAAATATTACAGCTCTCCTCCCAGCTTAGCTATAAATTCCAACTCACTTACAGAATATACATATGTTGAGCTTCACTGTACGATGTGGATCATAATATGTCAGTACAGTGTGTGACATCACCATTTCCTTTGTCTATTAAAAAGCTACTTCATATGGCTTCACTGTTTCCTTGCCATTTGTCCACTGCCATTTCTTCCCAATCTGGAGTAATGATTTCAAGAGTAGCCAGGTATGACAGGAACCTGTTATAGTAATTGAAAGTCATAAAATGGACCGCAACTGTGATATGTCCTTTCGCCTTGGTGAATGCACCAGTGTTTGAATTTTCTCAGCACACTTGTGTAATGCTTGTGCATCGATGGTGCGACCACAGTAAGAGATGCTTGGTTTAAATAATTCACACTGGTTTCATCATGCTCTGAGCCCATAATCTTTTTTAACACAGTCTTTTGTGTTTGGACATGTCATCCTTACTGGTAACAATGATGTCATCTAGATACATTGAGTGCCTTGGCAGCCTTGCAGCGCTTGATCCATAACTTTTTGCCAGAGTGGAGGTGCAGACCTCCAGAACGTGCATGCCCTCAAATCCTTTTGTTCCCTGGATCTGGAGTACCTTGTACTGCTGTGTAGACCATTCTGGCAGCCTAGAGAGTTCATGGCTGTTATTATCCCAGCTGTGTATATTCTGCCGCAGATAGTAATCTGCCTCTCAAGAAAACATACGAGACCATCAGCACCCAGAGGCTGCTTTTATCGCCGGAGACTTTAATCAGGTGTCGCTGACTGAAGTCTCTCTGAAGTTTTGTCAACATATCCAGGTGCGCACATGGGGAGATAGCATACTCGACCATTGCTACTCTCCTTTCCACAATGCTTCCAAAGAGCTCCACCGTCCACCATTTGGGATGTCTGACCACTCCTCCATCTGCTTGTGTACAGGCAGAAGCTGAAACAAGAGGTGAAACAAGTTAAAACCGTCCACTGTTGGTCTGACCAATCAGTCTCCATGCTGCAGAACTGCACTGATGACGTCAACTGGAATGTCTTTCGTAATGAGGATGACTCCTTGTCATGGAAGAAGTCACGAGCTTCATTCAGAAGTGTATCGAAGACCTTGTCCACCAAAACGTGGGCAGTGTCTATCCAAACCAGAAACCCTGGATCAGCAGTTCCATGTGCACTGCACTCAACACGTGAGACAGAGCTTTCACCACCAGTAACGACCAGAAACTCAAGAAATGCAGCCATGAACTATGCAAAGACATCAAGGCAGCAAAACAACAATACAGGGCAAGATCCAGACACAACTCTCCACCAACAACACACGCAGCTTATGGCAAGCTCTGCGCACCATCACAGACATCAAAGCTAAACACAGTGGTGCTGCCAAAATCACTGCCTTTCTCCCAGATGAACAATCAGTTCGATGTTGCCAACACTGAGCCCCTGAGCAGAGCCGCCGATATGACCTGCACCTTGGTCATCTCTGAGGCTGAAGTACACTGGTGCTTCCAAAAAGTGAACAGCCACAAGTCTGTGGGACCAAACGGCATTCCAGGGCAGCCATTCAGAGTGTACACAGCACAACTGGCTGGTATGCTTGCAGACATTTTTAATCTCTCCCTCTCCTAGTGTAGAGTGCCTTCCTACTTCAAAAGATCCACCATTGACCCTGTACCTAAAAAGTCCAAGGTAACATGTCTGAATGACTGGTGTCCTGCCACACTCACCTCAATAATAAACAAATGCTTCAAGAGACTGGTCAAGGACTACATCTGCAGCACTGGACCCCTACAATTCGACTACTGATACAACCGATTGACTGTTGATTTGAGGCAGCCACAGCTCTACACACCATCTTTACACACTGGGAGAGGAGGGATGCTTATGTGAGAATGCTGTTCTTGAACTACAGTTCAGCATTCAACTCTATAATTCCCTACAGACTTGATAAGAAGCTCAGAAACCTCAGCCTACACCCTGCCTTGTGCAGCTGGATCCTAGACTTCCTGTCAGATTGCCAGCAAGTGGTAAGATTGGGCTCCCTCACCTCTGCCCCTCTAACCCTCAACACAGGAACCCCTCAGGGCTCTGTCCTAAACCACTCCTTTACTCTCTGTATACACATGACTGTGTCACCAACCACAGCTCTAATCTGCTACATTAATTAACTTAATCTCAAATAATAATAAGGCAGTCTACAGAGAAGAAGTCATCACCCTGACACAGTGGTGTCAAGAAAACAACTTCTCCGTCAATGTCACAAAAACAAAGGAGCTGGTTGTGGACTACAGGAGGAACGGAGACAGGCTCACCTCGATTGACATCAATGGATCTGGGGTTGAGAGGGTGAACAGTTTCAAGTTCCTTGGTATGCACATCACTGAAGGTCTCACTTGGTCTGTACATACCGGCTATGTGGTGGAAAAAAGCACTACTGTGCCTCCTTCACCTCAGAAAGTTGAAGGGTTTCGGTATGAGTTTCCAAATCCTAAGGACTTTCTACAGGGGCACAAGTGAGAGCATCCTGATTGGCTGCATCACTGCCTGGTATAGGAACTGTACTTCCCTCAATCGCAGGACTGTGCAGAGAGTGGTGTGGACAGCCCAGCGCATCTATAGATGTAAACTTCCCACTGGCCAGGACATTTACATTGACAGGTGTGTAAAAAGGGCCCAAAGGATCACTGGGGACCTGAGTCACCCCAACCACGAATTGTTCCAGCTGCTGCCATCCAGGAAACAATACCACAGCATTAAAGCCAGGACCAACAGGCTCCGGGACAGCTTCTTCCACCAGGCCATCAGACTGGTTAATTCACACTGACACAATTGTATCTCTAAGCTATATTGACTGTTCTGTTGTACATCTTACTGTACATACTATTTATTACAAATTACTGTAATTTGCACATTGTACATTCAGACAGAGACGTAATGTAAAGATTGTTATTCCTCACATATGTGAAAGATGTACGAGATAAAGTTGAGTCAATTCAGATGCTGCTCCAAAAATGTCTATTATAGCAATAAAACCCTTTGTGAGTGTTTATGGCGAGAAACTCTTTGGACTCTTCTTCCATCTCCATCAGCAGCCTCAGCAGCATGAAGTTTACTGCTCTTTTTGAAACTGCAACTTGAATTTTCAGCTTTTTTTTCTTCCCTGTGCAGTCCTTTCATTTTTGTCTACCCAGCATGCTCTTTGATGTGTCCTGCAAGTTTCACCTTTAAATCTGCATTGGTTTGGTGCCTATGAACCCTGCCACAACAGTAACACGAGGAAATCTGCAGATGCTGGAAATTCAAACAACAACACACACAAAATGCTGGTGGAATGCAGCAGGCCAGGCAGCATCTATAGGGAGAAGCGCTGTCGACGTTTCGGGCCGAGACCCTTCGTCAGGACTCAACAGTAACACAATTTGTTTGGCCAGGCCGGTTTCTGTTGAGATGTTGCAATTTTGTTCACACTCACTTTCATTCCGGACTGCAAGTCAATTGCGTCTCTATCTGCTATTTCCGTTGATACAGTAAGTTCAAATGCTCTTTGAAATGTAAATTGTGCTTCAGTTAGAAACCATTTTTCAATGCTTTCTTGCATGAATCTACAAACTAAGTGATCTCTCAGTGCATCATTAAACGTATCACTGAATTGAAAATGCTCAAACAATCTTTTCAGCATCCTTTTGATTCCACTTATGAAGCCTAAATCATTCCACAATCAACAATGGCTCTGGTTCTTAATGTTCCCTCATTACTTGCATCATATCAGCAAAGTTCATTTTGGCTGGTTTGGCTGGTGCAGATAAAATTTTAAGCAAACTGTATGCTCTTCCACCAATTACACTCAGCAAAACTGGCACTCATTTTTCATTGGCTATTTCATTTGCTTCAAAAAACAGTTCAATTCACTCAGTATACAATATCCACTTATCTCTTGTGCATTCAAGTGCATCAACCTGTCTGATGTAGCCAGCCATTTCTGCTTTTTTTTTAAATTTACTATCACCCGGTACTCACTATTTATGAACCTGTGAATTTTGTCCATTTTCTGCCTTTTTTCACTCAACCGCCTCTCTCATTTTGCAAGAAAGCATGCTGCACTTTCTAGAAAAGAACATCTGACTGAGTTTCAACAGGTAGGTAGTCATCTTGGGTACATTTTAAATCTTACTCTTCGCTACTGTTATGTTTTGTAACTTGAGAATTTAATTGAAAGAAAAAACATGGTAGCCTGGGAGCAAACATGTCTACATTAGTTTTACTTTTGGTGAGGCACGCATTTACAATGTAATAATGTACACTGTTCATTACTTCTTACATATAAACTGTAATAAACTATGTAAACAAAGAATGGTTAATCCAACAATACAGTTACAATATTACTCAAGTATTACTGAAATATTAAATTCTCAACTGTTTCTTTAAAAGTTAACTTGCAGGTTGAGTCAGTAGGAAGAAAGTCAAATGCAATTTGATATTGATTTCAAGAGGACTGGAATATAAAAGAATATAAAAGCAAGGATGTAATGCTGAGGCTTTATGAGGCATTGTCACACCGCATTTGAAGTATTCTGAGCAGTTTTCAACAGGCTTCAATAGGTACATTTAATATCAGAGTAATGTACAGTCGGCCCTCCTTATCCACGAGGGATTGGTTGCGGGACCCTCACGGATACCAAAAAACGCGGATGCTCAAGTCCCTTATTTAACCTGTTCTAGTGCGGTGGACTTTAGGACCCAGCGGAACTCCGGACCTTATTTAACCTGTCTCAGAGTGGTGATATTTAGGACCTGGCGGAGGTCTGAATCCGCAGTGTTTCTGTTCATGAAAATAATCACAATCACGATTGAAAATAAAGTGGAAATAATAAAGCGATCGGAAAGAGGTGAAACACCATTGGTCATTGGAAAAGCATTAGGCTACAGTCGGTGAACGATCGGAACAATTTTAAAGGATAAAGTGAGAAACTCCCTGCCTCGATGAAAGCTACAATTATTACTAAGCAACGCATTAGTTTAGTTATTGAAATATATATGTTTCTTAAGTGTTTTATATGCATAGAAAGATAAAACATATACAATTTTCTACGACAAACGTTTGACTAACTGATGCTAAATAATACTGGATGTAGCTGTTCCAACTTAGTAAGAGAACTTCTGATTTTTTTCGATCCCGATCCATGATAACCTACGCACATCCTCCCGTATACTTTAAATCATCTCTACATTACTTATAATACCTAATACAATGTAAATACTATGTAAATAGTTGTTATACTGCATTGTTTAGGGAATAATGACTAGAAAAAAAGTGTGTACAAGCTCAAACAACAAGTGCTGGAAGAGCACTTCCGGGTTTTCTCAATTCGAGGTTGGTTGAATTTGCGCATGCGGAACTTGCGGATAAGGAGGGCCGACTGTATACAATATACATCCTGAAATTCTTTTTCTTTGCAACCATCCACAAAACCAGAGGAGTGACCCAAAGAATGAATGACAGTTAAATGTTAGAATACCAAAGCCCCCCCAGCTCCCCTCTCCCATATATAAGCAGCAGCAAAGCGACGACACCCCCCCACCCACCAGCAGAGAAGCATCTGCACCCTGCACCGAGCATTCAAGCGTGCAGCAAAGCGTCAATAAAGACACAGACTTACAGTACCCCAGACTACTTGTTCATGGTAATTCAACATACCACAGGCTCCCTCCCTCCCCAATAAAGGAAAAAGAGGTGTCTCCGTTACACAGCAAGATGGGTGACTTAACAAAAGAACTGTGGCATTTGTTGCCATGAGCAGCTGTGGAGGCCAAGTCATTGGGTGTACTTAAGGCAGAGATAGATATGTTCTTGATTAACCAGGGCATCAAAGGGTATGGGATGAAAGCAGGGGAGTGGGAATGACTAAAAGAACTGGATCAGCCTTTCACTGAATGGCGGAGCAGTCTCAATGGGCTGAATGGCGGAGCAGTCTCAATGGGCTGAATGGCCTACTTCTGCTACTATACCTTATGGTCTTATGGTCTAACTTGTCAATTTACGGTGTTAAAAGTCTGCTGCATCGCTTTTTCCAATCTCGGGTCTCTGGGCACACAGCCAGCTCGCTGCTTTTGATCTTGAATGTACTTCCACGACACACCAGGCGACGGCACTGACCTCAAATCCGCCTGCCTGCAGAAAATCCGGAACCCTGAAGGCATGCTGGTCTTCCAGGCCGCGTCCTTAACATATTGAAAAGCAGCTGGTCATGAGGCGTTGAGAGCGAGTCCCATGTCTGCAAAGAACTGAAGTCAGTATGTAACTCCAGGTCAGGATTTTCAAAAGAACCCTGAAAAGGAAAAAAAAAAGATATTAAAGATAGAAATAAAACTGTTTCCGAAGATGCAAGCAAAGGAGCCGCCGTTACGTACCTCCTCAGACACCCTTCTCTTGGAAACGATGTGCTGGCATTGGAGAGCTGCCTTAGGAGAACAATTCCTAGAATGAAAGAGTTAACATGTGAGACGCATTTGAATGTTCTGCACCTGTACTCATTGGAATTTAGTAGAATTAGGGGCATGGACTATCTCATTGAGAATGACCAAGTATTGAAAGGCTGAGATTGAGTGGACATGAAAAGGAGATTTCCATTAGTGTGAGAGTCTCAGACCAGAAGATAAAGTTTCAGAATATAAGTACGACCCTTTAGAAAGGAGATGAGGAGGACTTTCTTTAGCCAGCAGGTGGTGAATTTGTGCAATTCGTTGCCACAGATGGCTGTAGTAGCCAAGTGATTGGGTATGTTTAAAGTGGAGGATGATAGGTCCTTGATTAGTAAGGGTGCCCATGGTTATGGGGTGAAGGTGGATGAAGGTGGTTGTGAGGGAAAATTAATCAGCCATAATCCAATGGCAGATCAGACTCAAAGGGACAAATGGACTACTTCTGCTCCCATGTCTAATAGCCTTATGTTTCAAAGCTACACTGTAACATGTCAGAGATATTATCATTTATTCAAGAGCTGTTCATCTTAACTGTGATAAAGCCCAGGTCTAGTTAACAATAATAAATATATTTTGTGACATACAAAAATAATTAATCAAAATATCAAAAAATATTATCAAATTGTAAGCTAAGTAAGCATAGAAATCCAAAACATTTCATCTTTTCTGTATTAGAGTTCTCTCTGAAGTAAATGCTGTAGACATGGAAACAGTTCAGCTTTCTGACGAGCATTGCATTACTTCCATGTTCCAAAGAATGGATCGCTGGATTAATTCCAAGTCTGTGTGTGTGATCCTGACAGAGAAGTTGTTTAGTCTGGAATCAAAGCATCTCAGTTAGTCCATTCCAATTTCTCTGACAGTTCTTCCATTAAGATTCCATAAATTTACAGCTCTAATAAACACAGTGAAAAAGCAGACCACCCACTGGTAATTTTGTTTGGGATAAAATAATAAATTTAATTGGCTCTGAAGCAATCTGCTAGCTCATTCTTGAGTCTTAGCTGGCATCAATTTGGGTCAGACCAGAGATCAATCTCTTTGAGATAAGGGCGCTATTATTTAATGAAGTGATTTTTACCATGAATGCTTACCAATCTGCATAATTGAGATTGACCTCATTCAGATGAGAATTTGTCTTTTAAAATTTAGAAGTAATTGCAATGCAAATAAAAAAATATTACTCACTAAGCACTGATTGCTCTGTTGAATAGAATCACTGTCAAAAAGATGCAAAGCAAATGGCAACAAGCAAGTGCAGAAGTAAACACAATGTTGATGTATGTAATAATTGATTTCTAGAACACATTAACATTAATAGCATACCACTGATCAGCTCACCTGTTTGCAATAAGAATTGGTCCCTTTAAAATCTATCATTGTCTGTATCTATGTTTCCTTCTATTCATTATTTTCATTGCTTGATATTTCTCAGAAATATCATGTTGAAAAATTTGCCATTGTATTCTACGTAATATAAAATATATTTAAAAACATAAACTGTGAACAAATCAAAACCCATTTCCCTACTCTTACAAGCATCTTCATGTTGCACCAAGTGACCTCAATCTAATGAAAAGATTTGTCTTGTAATCAAGTAGATTTGAGGAAAACACCAACTGCAACAATGTTTTATTTGGAGAATGTTCCAAGTTCAAAGTTCAAAATAAACTTATTATCAAAGTACATTTCTGTCACCATATGAGGAGTGATTGATAAGTTCGTGGCCTAAGGAGTCAATTTCAGAAAACCTAGCACATTTATTTTTCAACCTAGTTCCCTCCTACATTTACACACTTTCAGTGGTCATGAAGCTATGGATCTTGGACCTCCAGAAAGTGTCCACAGATGGGTGATTGATCAGTTCATAGCCTAGGGTAGGAGATGAGTTATACAGCTCTCGTTACATGCACATGCAGGTCAACTCTTTGAGTGATTAGACAGAAAGTTTGAAGTTAATAACTCATCTCCTTCTACCTTAGACCACAAACTTATCAATCACCCCTGATGAGTTATTAACCTCTACCTTAGGCCACAAACTTATCAATCACTCCTCGTATACAGCTCTGAGATTCATCTTAAGAACATAAGAGCATAAGAAATAGGAACAGGGGTAGGCCATCTGGCCCATTGAACCTGCTCTGCCATTCAATAAGATCGTGGCTGATCTGGTCATGGACTCATCTCCTGCCTTTTCCCCATAACCCTTTGCACTCTACTATGCAAAAATCTATCCAACCTTGTCTGAAATATATTTACTGCGGTACCTTCCACTGGGCAGAGAATTCCATAGATTCACCACACTCTGGGAAAAGCAGTTCCTCCTCTATCCAAAATTTACTCCCACAAATCTTGCAGCTATGTCCCCTAGTTCTAGTTTCACCTCCCAGTGGAAACAACTTTCCTGCCTCTATCTTATTTAGCCCTTTCATAATTTTATATGCTTCTATAAGATCTCCTCTCATTCTTCTGAATTCCAATGAGTACAGTCTCAGGTGACACAATCTCTCCTCATAGTCTAACCCCCTTAACTCTGGAATCAACCTGGTGAACCTCCTCTGCACTGCCTCCAAAGCCAGTATATCCTTCCTCAAGTATGGAGATCAGAACTGCACGCAGTACTCCAGGTGCGGCCTCACCAGTACCCTGTATAGCCTCCCTGCTCTTAAATTCAATCCCTCTAGAAATTTTCTTGTGGGCATACTCAAGAAATCCATATAGAATGATAACCATAATAGAATCAATGAAAGACTACAACAATTTGCATGTTCAACCAGTGTGCAAAAGACAATAAACTGCACAAACACAAAAAGACAACTACTGTCGACCATTTGTTCATTCTCATGCATGCTGCCTGTCCTGCTTAGTTCCTCCAGCATTTTGTGTGTGCATCCCGTACTTCTTACTGATGGCAGCAGGAAGAAGAGAGCATGCCCTAAGTACTGGGAGTCCCAGATGATACTTTACTGTGACAACACTCCTTGTAGATGTCTATCTTATTCACCATGTAACACACCTGGATATTTACCTCAGGAATTGGGCCTCAATCACCTCGTTTAGTTCCAATCATTCCCAGGTTCCACTAACTACAACCGCCTGCTATCCATCAGCAAATGCAGTATAAACACCCTGTGATCACAACAAGGAGCTGCCAGTTCGTTGGTTGACTCTGGTGTGAGTAACCTTGTTTCATGGTTCTTTGGACTACCAGTTCTAGGTCTAGCATTGCTCCTGGATACTGACTCCACACTCACTACGTTAATAATGCCTCCTGGCTCTGCCTCCATGCCCGTGTTCTGCACTTGGGTTCGTCCACCGCCACACTCGTGTAACAATTTCAGGCTTCTGGCAGATCTGTTTAGCACCTGCGTTACAGAAACTCACAACCTTTATCACACCATATGGATGCTATGCCATCACAAAACTCCCTTTTGTCATTAATCTATAGGAGCAGAATCAGGCCATTTGGCCTGTCAAGTCTGTTCCAATTCATAATTGCTGATCCAATTTTCTTCTCAGCCCCAATCACCTGCCCACACAGACCCAGAACCATCAAATGCTCTTTATATGACACGTTGTTCAACTCTGAAATCATTTTTCTGAACTTCCTTTGAATCCTCTCCAGTTTCAGCACATTCTTTCTGAGATAAGGGACCCAAACCTACTCGCAATACTCCAAGTGAGGCCTCACGAGTGCTTTATAAAGTTTCAACATTGCATCCTTGCTTTTATATTTTAAAGCTGTTGAAATGAATGCTAACATTGCATTTGCCTTCCTCACCACAGACTCAACGGCAAATTAACCTTTGCACCTCTGTTTTTTTGTATTTTCTCTCCATTTAGAAAACAATCATTTCATTTCTTCTACAAAAGTGCATCACCATACACTTCCTGACATTGTATTTCACCTGCCATTTCTTTGCCCATTTTCCTCATCTGTCTAAGTCTTTCAGTAGCCTTTCCACTTCCTCAAAACTATCTGTCCTCTACCTGTCATTATATAGTCCACGAACTCTGCAACAAATCTATCAATTCTATCATCCAAATCATTAACATATAATGTAAGAAGAATCAGTCCCAACACAGACCATGGTGGAACACCACTAGTCCCGGCAGCCAGCCAGAAAGGCTCCCTTTGCCTCCTGCCGATCAGCCACTGATTTATCCATGCTAGAATCTTTCCTGCGATTCCATGGGCTCCCAGCTTGTTAACCAGCTTCATGTGGGTCACGTTGATAAAGGCCTTCTGAAAATCCAACTACACAACATCAAGCAATTCTCCTTTGTCTATCCTACTTGTTACTTCTACAAAGAATTCCAAAAGATTTGTCAGGCAAGATTTTCCCTTAAGGAAACCACACTGACTACAGCTTAATTTGATATATGCCTCCATGTACCCTGAGACCTCATTCCTAATAATTGACTCCAACATCTTCTCAACCATTAAGATCAGACTAACTGGCCCATAGTTTCCTTTCTTCTGCATATTTCCTTTTTAGCAGATTTTCCAGTCTTCTAGAACGATTCCAGAATCTAAAAGTTCTTGAAAGATCATTACTAATGCCTCCACAATTTTTCAGGAACTTCTTTATGAATCCTGGGGGTACACCATCTGGTGTAGGTGACTTAGCTACCTTCAGATCTTTCAGCTTTCTAAGAACCTTATGTCTAATTTTGGCAACTTCACACACTTCATTCCCCCGATACCTGGAACTTCAATCATACTGCTAGTGTCTTCCACAGTGAAGACTGATTCAAAATACACATTCAGTTTGTCCACCATTTTATTGTCGCCCATTACTACCTCTCCAGCATTGTTTTCCAGCGGTCCAATATCCATTTTTACACTTTATGTATCTGAAGAAACTTCTGGTATTCTCTTTAATATTATTGGCTAGCTTACTTTCCTATTCCATCTTTACCCTCTTAATGACTTTTTAATTGACTTCTGCTGGTTTTTAAAAAGCTTCCCAATCCTCTAACTTCCCATTAATTTTTGATCTATTTTGTGCCCTCTCTTTGGCTTTAATATTGGCTTTGTTTTTTCTTGTGTCATCTTTCCTTTAGAATACATCTTCCCCTTTGGGATGTATATATCCTATGCCTTTCAAATTGTGTCCAGCAATTTCAGCCATTGTTTCTGTGCCATCATCCCTGCCAGTGTTCTTTTCCAGTCAGTTTTGACCAACTCCTCACTCATGCTTTTGTAATTCCCATTACTCCACTATAATGATGATACATTTGACTTTAGCTTCTTCTTCTCAAGTTTCAGAGTGAATTCGATTATATTATGATCACCTACCACTCAGGATTCTTTTACCTTAAGCTCTCTAATCAGTTTTGGTTCATTGCACAACACACAATCCAGAATTGCTACTCCTCTAGTGGGTTCAACTACAAGCTGCTCTAAGGAGCCATCTTGTAGATACTCTAGAAATCCCCCCTCTTGTAATCCAGCACCAACTTGATTTTCCCAATGTAACTTTGCTCTTTTGACATGTGTTTTTTATCTCCCATTCTAATTTGTACAGTAAACCTTACTACTGTTTGGTGGTCTGTATACAACTCCTATCAGGGTCTTTTCACCCTTGCAGTCCCTTAGCTCTATCCACCTTCCAACCCTATGTTAGCTCTTTCTAATGATTTGATTTAATTTACTACCATAAGACCATAAGATATAGGAGCAGAAGTAGGCCATTCAGCCCATCGAGTCTGCTCCAACATTCAATCATGGGCTACATTCGGTTCACCTACCTTATTCCATGTACTGCGCGCATTCAGATACGACACCTTCAGACCTGAATTCGCCCTTTTCGATTTTGTTGCACTGTGCTCAACCTTTGATTCCTAACTTTGTCTGCGGTCCTACAAACATCTGCCTCCACAACCTCTCCACTAACTGTTCTGGCACTCTGATTCCCATCTCCCTGCATCTCTGATTTAAACCCATCATGCAAAATTTACAGACCATCTCACTAGGATATTAGACCCACTCTATTTCAGATGCAATCCATCCCTTTTGTACAGGTCCCACTTCCCCTGGAAGAGAGCCCAATGATCCAAAAATGCTATGCCTTCCCTCCTACACCAACTCTTTAGTCACGTAATTAACTGAATAATCTTCCTAGTTCTGGCCTCACCAGCACGTGGCATGGGTAGTAATCCAGAGATCACAATCCTGGAGGTCCTGCCCTTTAACTTAGCACCTAACTCCCTGAATTCTCTCTGCAGAACCTCATCACTTGTCCTACCCATGTCATTGATACCTACTTGGACCACGACTTTTGACTGTTCAGCCTCCCACTTAAGAAAGCTGAGGACTCGATCCAAGATATCCCAGACCCACGCACCCAGAAGGCAACGTACATTCCGGGAATCTTGTGCTTGCCCATAGAACCTCCTGTCCGTTCCCCTAACTAATGAATCCCCAATCACCATAGCGTGCCTCTTCTTTCCCCCTTCCCTTCTGAGTCACAGAGGCAGACACAGTGCCAGAGACCCGACCACTGTAACTTTGCTCTGTTAGGTCTTCCACTCCAACAGTATCCAAAGTGATATTCCTGTTGTCGAGGGGGATGGCCACAGGGGTACTCTGCACTGGCTCCTTAATCCCTTTCCCCTTCCTGACTGTCACCCAGTTTCCTGTGTCCTGCACATTGTGTGTCTATATGTTTTATCTATCACCCCTCAGCCTCCAGAATGATCCAGAGTTCATCTCCTTTGGCATCTCATTAGCAGCTTAAATCTTTCAGGTGACAAATAACCAAATTCTGGAGGGACTGGAAGAAGTCGTCCGCCACATGGATGATATACTAATCTTTGGAGCCGCTTGTGAGGAACATGAGAAAAGAATGGAAGCTGCCTTTGAGAAACTGAAACAGGCTGGAATCACCCTGAACAAAAATTTGCAAAGTTGGAGACAAAGTTAGTCCACCCATTGTCCTCAGAGGGAGCACAACCAGATTCAGACAAACTGGCAGGAGTTCTGAATATGGAACGACCTATGAATGTATCAGAGATCCGCAGTTTCCTTGGCATGGTAAACAGGCTGGCAAAGTTCATTCCAGTTTTAGCAAAGAAAACAAAGCCATTACATGACCTCCTCTCTCAGAGAAATGTTTGGACCTGGGATGCACCACAGAAAAGGTTATTTTCATCACTTAAAGCACAGCTTACCTCTCCACCAACATTGGTGTACTCTAATCTGAATAAAGCAACTAAAGCTTCAGCAGACTTCTCTTCCTTTGGCCTGGTGGGACTGTTCATGCACTACTCCAGTGAGGTCTGCAAACCAGTGACATATGTGTCAAGAGCATTGACTCTCACTGAAAGCATAAGGCGACGCTGGCTCTCATGTGGGCTTGTGAATGCTGCAGCTGCTGTTTGATAGACACTAAATTCCTACTGAAACAGACCACAAGCCACTTGTCAGCCTCCCCAGCTTGAAACACTGGGATGATTTATCTCCACATCTGCAGATTCAGAATGAGACTTATGTGAGCCTGTTATGACATTGAACAATACTCCAGCAAATCTTTTACAACATCAGACACTGTCAAGGATGCCATGCAAAAGTGAGTAGGGAAGCTGACTCGGCCCTCATGGAAGATGCCAACATCTACTTAACTCGGTACGTGAAAGCTTTCCTGCATCACAGAGTAAAGTGGACGACATTCGTGCTGAATTGAAAAAGGACCAAATCTGCAGCAAGGTCATGCGATACTGTGTGCAAGGATGGCCAGCTGTTCCAAAAGAAGCTCACAAACTCAGACCATACTGGCTTGAAAGAGGCACACTCTCCATTCCTGATGATTTGCTGCTAAAGGGCTCCAAACTTGTCATTCTTACTTCTGTACATGCCAATTCATCAATCAAATTCACCAAGGACATCAAGGCATCGTGAAATGTCATCTAAGAACAAGGCAATCTGTGCGGTGATCTGGTCTGAGCATACAGCTCGGAGATGATGTAAAGCAATGTGAAAGATGCAGAAAACTGCACAAAGATCGTGCTGAACCTCTCTGTCCCACAGAATTCCCAGACTTCCCACGGCAAACTGCAGGCACGGACATCTTCCAGCTGAGAATTTAAAATTAACTTCTCACTGAAAATTACTGCCCATGGAATGCTGAGGTGCCAAACTGTCCTATACATCCTCAGCAGCAGTTATGCAGCCCCTGCAAGCTGTATTTGCTTGCCATGGAATACCAGAGGCACCTGTGTCAGACAATGGTTCACAATTCAACTGCTCAGAGTTCAAAGCCTTTGCAAGGGACTATGAGTTCAAATAGCAGACAAACAGTCTACTGTACATTCAGGCAAGCTAATGAACATGACAGTGATGGACTGAGCCTTATCCACTACTTTTGTAGGATTTTCCATCCAAAGGCATTGGTGTTTCCCAGGCTGCGATGCAGCCAGTCAACATACTGTCCACTACACAGCTATAGATGTTTGTCAAAGTTCTAGATGTCATGTTAGATCTTTGCAAACTCCTAAGGAAGTAGAGGCATTACCATGCTTTCTTCGTAATAGCACTTACGTGCTGGGCCCAGGGCAGGTCATTCAAAATAATAACCCTGAGCAATTTGAAGTTGCTGACCCTCACCATCTCTGATCCTCCAATGAGGACTGGCTCATGGACCTTTGGTTTCCTCCTCTTGAAGTCAATAATCAGCTCCTTGGTCTTGCTGACATTGAGTAAGAGGTTGGTGTTGTGGCACGACTCAGCCAAATTTTCAATCTCACTTCTATATGCTGATTCATCACCACTTGTGATAAGGCCTCTGAAAATGGTATAATCAACAAACTTGAATATGGCATTGGAGCTATGCTTTGCCACACAGTCATTAAGTGCAAAGCGAGGAGAACAGAGGGCTAAGCACATGGACTTGTGGTGCTCCTGTGCTGATGTAGATCATGGAGGAGATGTTGTTGCCAATCTGAACTGACTGCGGTTGTAGTTTGTATGAGTTTGAATGCAGCAAAAAGCTAGTCAGAAAAATAGCTGATTAAATCCAGCCATACACTCTGTAAAAACTCAATAAATCTCCTATCCTGTATTTCACTGTCTTTCAGTTAGGCTCACAAGTACTTGCTTGTTTACCAAGGCCCAATCTCAGTGACATTTCCACGTCTATCTAAAGTAGGATATCAAAAGCATAGCATTAGACTGACAATCATCCTCTGTTCTCTGTCAACTATTTTTCAGTGATCAAGTGCCCTTTTTTGAAACTATAGTAATTTTCCTCAGCAATTCAGATGCTGACATCATTCTATATTGTCAATACCTAGAAATGCAATACTATAGCCTATTTTGTTCTTAATATTAAGCATAATAATAATGATTTCTGGGTGGTCCAGATTTCTATAGAAATTCAGACTGATATTTACAGATGCCAGTCAACGTGTCCACAGGTGTAATTTTGTATCAATACCACTTTGAAGCAATGCTGGTATTTTTACCTCATCGTGAAAGAACTGTGCTGGATGGAACGATTAGAAAATAACTTACGTTCATCCTTTGCACTGACTTACCTAACCACACACCCTTTCTGATGCTGCATTAACATTACAGTGGTAGTGACTAGTAACCGGGAACTCCACATGGCCACAGTAGACAGATCACAGGTGCTCGGTTAAGCATTTGCCTAGCCTTTGCTTGTCATCAGCCCTAGAGAGAAGGGCACCTCAAGAGCACTAAATGCAACAAATAAAGTTGGAGAAGTTGTATGGGAATTATTACCTCCATTAGAAGGTCTGTTAAGGGCCCCGGATGGTGGCAAGGTTGGAGTTGTAGGAAGAAGCTATTGCTCCTGGGGAGCCTAGAGAAGGGAAGGGATGGGGGGGGGGAGGAGGGAGGATTACTTGCACTCCATTCGCTATGACTGTCAATCACAAGCCATTTTAACTCGCACATTAACGTGCCTGTTCTCAGCCTCCTGTATGCAAGTGTGAAGGCCAATGCAAACTAGAGGAACAGCACCTTATATTCTGCTTGGGGAATCTACAACCTGATGCCATGGATACTAAATTCTCCAATCTGAAGCGAACTGCACCCATGAATCCATGAACACTACCTCATTATTTGCCAGGTGCACCATTTATTCATTTTGTAACATCGTCATTTTTAAGCCTTGCATCTTACTGCTGCCACAAAACAACAAATTTCACAACATATTAAATTTGATTCTGATCCTGATCTCCTCTGTCCCCTTTTACTCGTATTTATCGACCTAGTTCCACCTGCATTCACTACATGCCATCCCACTAACCTGTCTCTTCCCCATTCTCCACCTATTCTATCTGCCCATCACCCACACCCTCGTCCCACTGGGACTTCTCTCATCCCTGCTCCCATCTGCCCACTCCACCTCCCTAATTTGGTTTCATGCTCCACCTTCCCTTTCTTCCAGATTTCATCAAATGTAACAAATTGACCACAAGACCAAAACACAAAGGAGCAGAATTAGACCATTCAGCCCAATGAGTCTGCTCCATCATTCTATCATAGTTGATTCAATTTTCCCTTTCAACTCCATTCTACTGCCTTCTCCCTGTACTGTTTGACAAATTTACTTATAAAATATCTATAAAACTCCACTTTAAACATAGCCAGTGAATTGATACCCACTGCCACCTGTGGCAATGAATTCCACAGATATATCACCCTTTAGCTAAATAAGTTCCTCTTCATCTCTGTCTAAAGGGATGTTGTTTTATTCTGAGGCAGTATTCTGTGGTCCTAGACACTCCCACTATTTGAAACATCTCTCCACCTTCACTCTATCCAGGTGTTTCAATATTTTGTAGGTTTCAATTAGATCCCCCCCCCCCCCATCTTTCTAAATTTCAGCAAGTACACGCTCAAAGACATCAAACACTACTCGTACATTAAATCTTTCATCCCAGGAATCATTCTCATAAACCTCTTCAGAATCCTTTCCAATGTCAGCAAATGCTTCCTTAGATATGGGACCCAAAACTGCTCACATTATTCCAAATATGGTCTGACCAATAGCTTATAAAGCCTTGACGTAACATTGTAACACACTCAAAATGTTGGAGGAACTCAGCAGGTCAGGCAGCATCTATGGAAATAAATAAACAGTTGGCACTTCAGGCTAAAACCTTTCAACAGGACTGGAAAGAAAGGGGAAAGAAGGCAGAATAAGAAGGTGGGGGAGGGGACAAGTTAGAAGGTGATAGATGAAGCCAGGTGGCTGGGGGAGGGGGTGATGTTAGAAGCTGGAAGGTGATTGGTGGAAAGGGTAAAGGGCTAGAGAAGGAGGAATCTGTTAGGCGAGGAGAGTAGGCCATGGGAGGAAAGGAAAGAGGAGGGGCACCAGGGAGAGGTGATAGGTGGGTGAGGTGATTAGAAGAGGTAAGAGGCGATCAGAATGGGAAATTAGAGGGAGGAGGAGGGGGAAAAATTACCAGAAGTTGGAAAAATCAAAGTTCAGGCCATCATGTTGGAGGCTACCCAAATGGAAAATGAGGTGATACTCCTCCAGCCTGAGAGTGGCGTCCCCTCCTTGTGGCAGTAGAGGAGGCCATGGGTTGTTATGTCAGAATGGGAATTAAAGAGGTTGACCACTGGGAAATCCTGATTTTTGTAGGTAGAGTGAAGGTGTTTGACAAAGCATCCCCCCAGACTATATTGGGTCTCACCAATGCAGAAGGGGCCACATCAGAAGCACTGGACTTGACAAAGTGGTTCCCTAATCTACTTCAGGCTTGACAAAGTGGTTCTCCAATCTATGTCAAGTTTCATCTCAGTATTACATTCTAGTTTTTATATTCTAGTCTTTGTGAAATGAATACTAACATTACAATTGCCTTCCTTACCACTGACTCAACCTGCAAGTTAAACTTTAGGGAATCCAGCACTAGTCCTTTTGCATCTTCAATTTCTGAATTCTTTTCCCATTTAAAAAATAGTCTACACCTTTATTCCTTCTACCAAAGTAAATGTGTACTTCCCTGTTCTGTATTCCATAAGCCACTTCTTTCAACCTCTTCAAGTTGGAAGAGACAAATTTTCCCAACTTTCTAAGTCCTTCTGTTGACTCCTGCTTCCTCAACACTATCTATCTTTCTATCATCCATAAGGTTGGGTAGAAAGCCATCAATTCCATCATCCAGACCATTATCACATAATGTGGTAAGTAACAGACCCAACAGAAATGGTCCCCTTTATTCCCACTCTTTGCTTCCTGTCAGTCAGCCAACCTTCTATCCATGTTAGTATCTTTCCTACAATACCATGGCTACTATCTTGTTTAGCAGCCCCATGTGTGACACATTGCCTTCTGAAAATGCAAGTAAAATGACACTCCTTTGTCTATCCTGCTTGCTATTTCCTCAAAAAATTCCAACAGATTTGTCAGGTAAGATCTCCTCTTAAGGAAACCTTGCCAATTCCAGTCTCTTTTTTTTTTATGGCTTTACCAATCACTAAGGTCAGGGTAAACAGCCTATAATTGCCTGTCCTTTTCCTCTAACTTTTCTTAAAGACTGAAGAGATAGTTGCAATCTTCCAATCCTCTGGAACCATTCTGGCTCCAGTGATTCTTGAAAGATCACTACTAATGCCTTAACATTCTTTTCAGCTATATCTTTCAGAACCCTAGTGTGTAGAACATCTGGTGCAGGTGACTTAGCCATCCTCAGACTTTTCACCTTCCCAAGCACCTTTTCCTCAATAATAATGACTACACCACCTCCCCCTACAAATGCACTCAAATTTCTGGTATACTGCTGGTGTATTGCACAGTGAAAACTGAAACAAAGTACTTACTAAGTACATTCACTTATCCTGCATTCCCCATTAGTAGTTCTCCAGCATCATTTTTCAGTGCTGTGATACCACGCTTGCCTCTCTTACTCATTATTTATCTGAAAAGACATTTGCTATCTTCTCTATTGTTGACTATGTTTACCTTCATACTTCATCTTTTAACTCCCTTTTGTTTCTTTTTCTTAGTTGTCTTCTGTTGAGTTTTAGTAGGTTCCCAATCCTCTAGCTTCCTGCTACTTTTGCTACATTGTATACTGTCTGTTTAGCTTTCATGCTCTCTTTGACTTCCCTTGTCAGCCACAGTTATATCATTTTCCCTTTAGAATGCTTCTTTTTTTGGGTTGAAATAATCCTGCATCTTCCAAATTAATCCTAGAAACTGCTGCCATTGCTGCTCTGCCATCATCCTTACTAAGGTTTCCTTCCAATCAACTTTGGCCAACTTCTCTCTCATTCCTCCATAGTTACCTGCATCCAATATTAATATTAATATCCAACATTTGATTTTAGTTTCTCCCTCTCAAACTGTACTGTGTATTTAAACATGTTATGATCACTGACTCCTGAGGGTTCCTTTACCTTAAGCTCCTTAAACAAAGCTAGTTCACTGCATAACACTAAATCCAGAATTGTCTTTTCCCTAGTGGGCTCAACCATAAGCTGCTCAACAAAGATATTCTACAAATTCTTTCTACAAATAGGCATTCTATAAATTCTTTCCTGTGGGATCCAGTGTGAATCTAATTTTCTAGGTCTGCCTGCATTTTGCAGTCCCCTATTTCCACTGTAAAACTGCCTTTCATACATACCTGTTCTATCTCCGGTTATATTTTGTACCCTGACTCTTTTAGAAGTTTGTAGCTTCCTTCAGGGTCTTTTTACCCTTCCAAGTTCTTAACTCTACCCACATGGAATCCTAAATCTTTTGATCCTATTTCACTTCTTGCTAAGAATTTTATTTAATATTTTTAAAACAGCAGAGCCAGTTTTGCCCACCTGCCTGACATTTCGATAGGATGTGTATCCATGGATGTTTAGGTCCCAGCTGTGATCTACTCTTAACCATGACTCTGTGATAGTCACAATTTCTAACTGCAATATAAGGTCATCTACCTCATTTTGTGTACTGTGTGCATTCACTTATTTGCCTCCATCTATCACCTCCCAGCCTCTGTAGCTATTCCCACACTTTCCTCCGTCTGTCGTCTCTCCTCACCCAGATCTACTTTTTCGGGTTTTTGCTCTAACCTTTCTCTCACCTCTTTATACTGGCCACCTCCCCTCTATATTTCAATCCAGTTGAAAATTCTCAACCTAAATTGTTCCCCCACAGAGGTTGCCTGACCCAGTGAGTTCCTCAGTACTTTGTTTTTCACTCCAGATCCCAGCATCTGAAGTGTCGTATCTCAGCAGGTGTACTGTGGTGCAAAGGGCCTAACATTTAAAGTAAAGTAAAGAGAAAACCTGCTGATCCTTGGCTCTTGTGATCATTCTTTCGTCACCCCTACCTTCTTCTTTAGTACTATCATCTCCCTTCCCTACTCAACTAACTCTCTCAACTGCCTGAGTTCCTCCAGCATGTTGTGTATATTACTCTGAATTTCCAGTACCTGCAAAATCTCTTGTGTTAATACATTTCCAATGTGATTGTTTAACACAAAACTCTTAATAACTCACTTTCATCACAACTCACTATCTTCTGAGTCATTTGAGATATTTAATTAAATTGATTGCCAAAGCTTCTTTTAGTTCTGCTGTGTGTAAGAAAGCTTTTGTCATACTTTTAAACAATGTTTGTTTTCTGTTGGTGGATTCGCTGATGAAATCTATTGTGTGTTTTGCCTTTCCTTTAGCTGCAAGTTATTATTGAACCATTATGGTAAAATGAGATACTATTACTCCTCAAAAAAGATTACATGAATCTTCCGTACTTGCAGAAAATACAAGCCCATGGAATCGCTCTTGAGTTCTCCCAACAAGTCCCCACAACACTGACATAAAGTCAATGAGATCAATAAAATATCACGGCTGCATTCAGAAATAGCAATGTGGGAAGGTTTCTCTGGGGCTAGTGGATAGCATTACTGTTTCTGCATCATAAACTCTGGGGCATTATTACTATTTTCATGATGCAGATATAGCCAAGATGTACACTGAAAAAGAACTTGCACACATTGGTATTCTCTTCTACATTATGAATGTTACCTACCTATCCATTTTCCTAAATACTGTACCAATGTAATGCCCTGGCTAAGATTTCTACTGCATGCTATTAGGTTGGTTATAATAGCAGTTTTCTGTAAAAGCAGCGTGCCATGCTGGAAAGTGTGTTTTGGCTTCAGCAAACCCATGTTGTCCAAGTTAGGAATGTGAGTCAGCCAATCAAGATTATGGGATGTGAGAGAAGGTTCTGGAGAGCTGTGGGGAGGAGCTTTCTGAAGGATAGAAGTCTGGTTTGGGGTCTTTTGGTGGGAGCTGTGGAGTGGTGTTCAAGGGAAGATGCTGCAGAATGCCATTGTAAGGAGAGACCCTGCTGCAAGAAATACTTTGTGCACATGAATGGCTCCAAGGAGGAAGAGCCAAGACTCCTGAGAGAGAGCCAGTTTCTTCACGATGGACTTTGAGGGGAGTTTGGAATGTGGCAGGTGCTATCACGCAGACTGTAGGCCCAGCACGTGAGTACGAGATATGTCCTCAAATACTCCATATGAGCCCCAAAGGTCACGTGCACATTGGACTGGTTTAACAGCAATGGGTCTCTTTATTTTCTTTTTTTTCTGTTAACTGTATGATAAAGCTAAAACTGGTAAATATACTTTCTTTATAATTTTATGCGACGTACGATTTGTTATTTCTTGCCAACTGATATGTGTATGGGCAGTACATGCACAGCATTTGCTCAAATCAAGGTACCTTTAATCGGAACATCACGACATTCCTGTTCGGTTGAACCCCAAATCACATCGACTGAGATCAATAAAATATCACGGCTGCATTCAGAAATAGCAATGTGGGAAGGTTTCTCTGGATCTATATTGTTTATGAAAGGTGGCCTTCTCACCACTGAGTCACGTGGCTGTTGGCAGAGTTAGCTAACAGGCTAAGTTTGCATACAAGCCCTGGTGAGAGGGTTACACCAATAATACACAGAAGAGGCTAAGCATTACACTCATTGTCTAACTCACTGCAAAGTGATTTAGAATCAGTTGAGTGGTTGAGAAAACTAAAATTAAAAACTGATTACAAAAAAAAAACACTAGAATGAGGAAACATTCTAATTACAGTTAAAAACAGAAAAAAAGAAATAGAATAATGATGGAGCTCCTTACAGTTTCTCTAAACTTGTAACTCTAGCCATTGCAAATGAAAATGCACCTCAGCAGCGCCATCTTCTGAACCCATGCAGAACTCCAACTCTCAAGGTCATTCCAAAGCTGAGTGATTATTGCAGTGTTAGCCCTAATGCTGATGACAAAATGACAACAGTACTCTGCAAAACTGAGTGTGCTAAGTAACAGTATTTACCTGCCGCTGATTTACTGAGCATTTGAAAACCATTATAAGTAAAACTAGAGTCCTATTTTCCCATCAACCGGCCAATTTTAGAATTTAACACCGATGTGCCCATGCTGTAATCAGTTATTCACTGGCAAAGGAGCTGTTCTGAAAAACCAGAGAGTGTGTCAGCTCTCTCATCTCCTAGGGTTACAGTAGGACACAAAAAGATGGCTGAAGAACAGATGCTGTGATGAAAATCACATAAGGATCAACAGAACAGGTTGGATTTGGTGAAAGCTGCTTGTTTGGAAATGGTCATCAATGTCCTACAATAAAACACTAGAGATAAAGCAAATCTATGAAAGACCCAGAGAAAGAAAATATTAAGATCAATTCATGAACAATTCTGATTTCATGACTCCTTACTTGCAATAGATATCTTAGCAGAAAATATTATTTTCTCTATTCAATAAGCAGTTTTGGTCAATCTGGTAATGTTACTTGCTTTCTTTTCATTCATTCTGACATTCTGATATGATTCTGTTCTTAAATGGAGAATATACGTTAGAAATGTCACTGATTGTAGTTACAGAAGAATACAAATTATTAACTTTTACACCAGGGAGAAAATTCCTATTTTCTTTTTCTATTACTCAGTCATGGGATGTGGTATCACTAGCATAGCCTTCATTTATTCCTCATCCACGATTACCCTTCAGAAAACGGTGGTGAGTCATATGTCTGAATCAATGTAATCCACTTGGTGTGAAGATACTCACATTGAAACATTGGTTTCAGAAATCCAAGATACTGATTCTGACAATGAAAGAACAGTCATTACTTCCAGTGAAGAGGGAACTTACAAATTAGGGTGCTCTGTACGTTATGCTGTCCTTGTATATCAAGTGGTAAACACAACAAGTTAACCAAGTGTTGTTTTGCACAGACATGAAAACAACAGCTGCTGTGCAGTTTGTAGATAACATGCATTGATGTCACACTGCAGTAATGAAGCAGAAAGTGAATATTAAGATATCAATAACATGATTTCTTTCTTCTCGGTACTGTAAAGTTTCCTAAGTGTTGTGGAGCTGAGCTTATCCTGTCTCTGTGTGGAGAGTCAGAGATTGGACTACTTGTCCACCATCCTTTGAGCTTCAGAATTCCTGTAGAGTTGAAGTTCAGGAATAGTAGGCCCTACTATTCATTAAAATAGTGACTGGCTCTCTATCTCATGCCCACTTTTCTTCCTGGTCCCACATAATTCCTTAAAATAAAATAATCTCGTGCCTTCTGTTTGACAACGATATGCAGGTGAATGGTCTTGACCCGCAATGCCGACTGTCCATTTCCCTCCACAGCTGCTGCCTGACTGGTGAGTTCCCCCAACATAGTGTCTTTAGCTCCAGATTCCAGCATCTGTAGTCTTTTGTGTCTCCAGGTTGACATTGCTAGATTGATGAAGGGCAATGGTACTGAATAGAGAAAGATGTTTCAATAGATATCTATTGCCTAGCACTTATCTGTTGTAGATGTTAACTGATACTTACTAGCTCAAGTCTGAATATTCTCTGGGTCTTGTTCCTCACAGAGATAATCTGCTTTGTTATTTGACGAATTATAATTAGAACTGAACACTGAGATTTTCAATAGGCATTCGTAAATCAGGTCTAGGATGGAAGGAAAGTCAATGAAAAGCACCTAGGACACTAGCTTGGGGAAATATCCCAATGATCTATGATACATTCCCCATCACATTAATGAAGGCACTCATTACATTCAGTCTAAATTCCATCGTGTGATCTGTGGACACCAGTCTTAGCAAATGGAAAATTCCCGAGGCAGAATGTATGAGCTGTGTTGTTTGTATGAGGGATAGTCAATGACTAAGGGAATCTAGTCATGGAATCTCCACAGACAATCCACTCTGTCCATGCTGACAATCAAGTACCTATTTATACCAATTCAATGTTATTTTATTGTTATTGGAGTGACATCACAGGCCTATATTATTAATATAGGAACACAAATACAAAACCCACTTTTGCAGTTGGAGAATGGGATATGATATGTTAATATGCAGATAGCTTGATATTTGGTGGTGTTTACAATAGTGAATTGGGTAGACTTCACCCACAGAATAACACTGATCAGTTTGTAAGATGTAAGTTAGCAATAATAACTATTAAACTATTGGATTGATCCCAAAGTCCAGCTGGTTCACAGAGGGAAAGAAACACATTGTCCTTGCCTGGACTGGCTTATGTGTGACTCCCTGACACACAAGAATATGCTTGACTACCATCTACCTCCTCAGCTCAGGGAGATTAGAGCTGCACAATTAATTCTGGTATTTCCATCATTATCTGAACTCTATAAATAAATTAATTAAACAAATACATCTGGGAATGTCTATAATAAGTTGCTTTTTTCATGGTTTAACAAATGGGGGTGGGTGGTAGTCAATGCAAGAAGTTAATTCAAAGATGGAATAAGCTTGGCACACCAACACAATGGGAGGGGCCTTTGCTGGCATACATGATTGTTTTTTAATTGTAAAAATGTAATGGTTCTTAATGCACATGACAGACTTGGTTCAGTTTAAGGTATATTGAGCTCAAAAACCAGAAATTTTTGAAAGCATTCAGAACTAAAATAACATTAATGAGTATCACATATTTTCCAAAATTCAAGATTGGTTATTGTCATTCTTCAGTACACAAGAGTAAAAGCAGTCAATGCTTTCCCCACTACAACTCAAATTAGTAATGGTTGCATTAAATTAAGTTTACAATGTTCATTCAAATTCAAATTGCTGTGTTGTGCAAGACATGCACTTAAGAAATTAAAGATAGTAAGGGTCGATACACTATTCCTAACCAAGTTTCACCTGCCACCTTTCCAATTAGAAACCTTGACTTCAATCTAGCCCAAGGGAAAATGAAAATCTTACATCTATTCTATGTTAGTGAATGTGGAGGTACCTTTCTGGGTGATGGGAGACAATTCTGCTCACTATCTGTGTTCCTGTTAGCTCTGCTAGATTGTCATAATCACTCAATGCAGTCTAAGTAGAAGCTCTTTCTCCATCAGTTGAAAATGCTAGACTTTTCAAATACTTGTACAAATATTTTCAAGTCATCACTTTTTAAATAAATTGTCATATTTCCTTATTAGGCATCCACTTTTATATCACATCAAGCAAAGTCTTCCAATTTTATAATCTTATTATTTTACAACACAATTATATTCTTCATTGATTTTGTTCCTGCCACTGAAGATAATACCTAATTGATTAGCCTAGTTTTGCTAAATTGGGTGAAGTAAAGGTTAATAAAAAAACGCAGCAATTTTACTTAATAATTTCTCTTAAAACTATTTGGGAAGAAAGGTAGAAAGATGCTAGAAACACAAAGACGTTTTGTGTATTGGTAACAAAGTCTGCTACAGCCAAAGCCATTCATTTATCATTAAACAGATAAATGATTAGGTGTGGAAGAGATTTGGGAAATAGTGGATTCCAGTTGAGTCACATTGGGACCAGTACCTTTTGGCCCAATTAACCAGTTCCCCATTAGCCGAAGTTTCATGGAAATAGTTAAACAGGTATAAAAAAAACAAACTACCATTTAACTGAGTGATAAATTGTGTGGTTAAATAAAATATGGAAGAAATATGAACACTATCAATATTAGTACAGTACTATAAAACTGTGTATTAGTTCCTAATTATTTTCCATGGAGGAATTAATCTGGCATATGCTGCCGTGTTCTTTTTATTGAATGCAAATAAACAAAATCAGCACAGACACCTATGTAGATAATGGACTACCTTCATACAATTCTGTTGACAATTGCATCCTCCAAATCTTCATTTTCATTGTAACATTCAAGGTTGTTGATACCTACAAATTCTTCATAGGCCCAAACTTGTTGAAGTAGTGAAATTGTTTCATTTTCACTCCCCGCCATTTCTGGCATCTCCAAGCCTGAATGCTTGAAAACACAGTGAGCAAAATGGTTCTGACTGTTTATTCCTCACCAACTATCAGTGCCAAAAATCACTGCTTGTTGAAGACAAACTCACGCAACCGATGCTATTTAAAAACTGTTCACTCTAAGCACAGAGTAATGTCTAATGGTCACACAACACTCTCCTATCCCAGTTAAGCAGCATAGTGTCCCAAAGAAACAAGAGGAATCCTGGCTATTTTTTGATAAGTTTTTGTTCTTTAAGAGTTAACACAAAAAAGCAGCTGCCCCAATTAACTGATGGCTCAATTAACCAGAATCCATTGTACAGCAAAATAATCAACATTTTTAATACAAGTTAAAATTAGGTTGACAATTACATTCCTCATAAATAACTGCATTTAGTTATATAACTTTCTTATCAGTACTGACTTTTTACTGGACTTCATACTGTAGTGCCACAGAACCCTTATTGCAACTGAGACCTAGTGAAAGTTAAAGGGGAAATATTTCAGTTTTAAATAAACTCTTTTTGGGCTTCCAGCTGGGTACAGGTATCAATTTTAGCCAGTGTTTCAATAACAAATTCTGCCATCTTCATCATGGATGATGCCTGGGCATGTATAGTCCCCTATGAATACCCCCATCGTCTGTCCCTCCTGATTGGTTAGTCCTCATCCAAACAAATCTCCTCTGTTCCACATTGTTTACAATTGAATTCCAGTTCCTACTTAGAGCAAGATCTTCAAGACCTACTTCTAGTTTTAGAGGGTGAGACGTAGAGCTTGTCATCAGAATGTCGGTTAAAATTGACACTTGTACACAGCTGGAAACCTGAGAAGAGTTTTTTTGTCTTGTACACTAGGAAAGCACTAGATCCTTTTTCATTTCAGTTTTGGTTTATAACAATTATAAAAGTCTATACAATTCATTTCAGGAAATTAAGAGTAGGATTCATTAGAGGAACACAGTATGGTTAAGGGATCCTCAGATGTTTTATTCACTGACCTTCTCTGTGCAATGTTCTCTTACAGTTTCACAGTCTCCAGTTCTGTTCTCAATTGTGCCAAAATTAAAACAGCCCCAGTTAATTTATAGGAAGTCCAGAAGATTATTTCAATGAAAAGAGTAGCAGGTCACGATGGACAGATTGATAGGTACAGATAAACTGAATACTTTAAATGTCAATAGATATAATAGATGTAAGTACTTCACACTAATGTGGTACGCATTATTTTCATAAAAGATGCTTAAGCATGAATGACTAAGGTCTATCTTCCAGTGCACACCACTGTACATAACAGCAAAGTCGTAGCTGTTATTTTAAATTTTCAATTATGTCTGTATTTAGTACACTTCCAACAATTCATTAATTTCTCTTCTTTATGAAGCTGAAGCTTGCACAAAGATTTGTCAGCCAATAAAGCCCAAGCCAGCTATACAACAAAGAACCTGTCATTTCCTGGGATGCTCCCTTCTGCAACTTGAATCAGTTTCTTGATTTACATTTCTCTAAAAACTATCCACGAGCATAAAAAATAAAGGCAGAAGCAGGCCTTCTGGCCTTCTTGTCTGCTCCACCATTCTTAGTCATGGCTGATATTTCACCTCAGTACAACTTTCCTTTAGAGCACAAGAACACGAGAGAATAGGAGCAGGAGTAGGTTATTTACCTCCTAAGCTTGCCAAAGCATTCAGTATGTTCTATGCGGGCCTCAACTCCTTATATGTCAGTTCTGCACTATTCTCAATTTCACAATCTTTTAAGTACTTTTTTTTCCTACTCTAAATATAATGATCCACCTTTCACCAAGCTCTAAAAGAAGAAATTTCTGCCTACCTCATTTTAGAATGACCAGCTACTTTTTCATGTGAAAACAACATAATGACATTAACTCCCCTGAAGATCTTGTATGGTTGAATTAGGTCACCCTCATATTCCTGAATTCCCTTAATACCTATCAAACTCTGTCTTGGATATACTGCGCAAATAGGTTTTCACAGTTCTCCTGGAAAGAAGATTTCAAAGTGCTATTGGCTTCTACATGAATAACGTTCTTCTCAATTTTGCCCTGAATGGCTGATATCCAATTTTGAGACTATGAACCCTGGTTCTTGACACCTCAGCTAAAATGCCTATTAACGCTAACCCCATTTGCCTGCGTTTGGCCCATATCTCTTAAGACATCTCTTGTCCATGCACCTGTCCTAATGTCTTTTAAATGTTGTAACTTTACCACTCTCTATCACTTCCTCTGATAGGTTGTTCCATATATGCACCAATTTCCGAACGCAAAACTTGTGCATCTCATCTAAAACCTATATTTCTACCATGTAACTATATATCTTATCTTTACCTCATTATTCTGTAAGTCTCTGATAATCAGATACTTTTACAAACTCTTCAAGTAGATTAAAATAAAACAAAAATGAAAAGATAATAAACTTAATTGTGAAATTCGTTTCCATTATTTATTTTTTCTTATGAATGATAAAATCACCACTTGCTTATTAACACTCTTGACCTTTATAATGCCCTGGGTCATATTTTTTTTACTGTTATGCTGTTCTGTATCTGAATTTTGTGCTGTTTCCTACCCCAAACCTTAGTACCTCAGGGCTCAATCTCAGAGCTCAAAGGAAAATTCAGTGGTGGAGCAAGAGATCCGATTCATTTCAGGTTTCCACACTTGGCCTAACATGCACAGTGTCCAAGACACACAGCAGTGCAGTTGGTTGAGACACCACATGAATATTGGTTTATCGAAAGCATTTCTAATCTTACCAAAAATAGTTTGATGCATATGCAACTACATTCTATTTTTTCATGCAATCCAATAAATAGGGAAAGAGTAGAAATGAAGGAAACAAAGTGTATTGTTATATTTTCAAATACACATTGAGTGTGTGGTACAACTTGCTAGTGATTTCTGTGGGTAAAATTGCTTTATCTTCCTTCACTTCATCATTTAATGCCTGAGCATTCTCAGCACCATTTTTCATTTCTATTGTATATTATTGACCATAAAGAGCAACTCCATCCTCTGCATGTCACAAGTCTCCGTATACACCTCCACAATCCAAGTGAAGTGTTTGACTACACTTCGAGTATTGTGCTCTGTTTCGGATGCTTCATTACAGGAGGGATGTGGAAGATTTAGAGAGGTTGCAGAGGAGATTTACCAGAATGTAGCCTGGATTAAAGAGCATGTCTTACAAGGATAAGTTGAGTGAACCAGAGCGTTTCTCTTTGGAGTGAAGGACATGAGATGTGACTTGTGACTTGATAGAAATGTACAAGATTATAAGAAGTATAGATCAAGTGGATAACCAGAGACTTTTCCCCAGAGTGGAAATGGTTAACACCAGGGGTCATATTTTAATGTGATTGAAGAAAGTACAGGGGGGACGTCAGATGCATTTTTTTAAACCCAAGGTGTATGAAACACCCTTCCAGGGGTGCTGGTAGTGGCAAATTAAAGGCATATAAGAAACTTTAAGAGAAGCACATGAATGATAGAAAAATGGAGGGCTACATGGAGGGAAGGGTTAGATTAACCTTAGACAGGTTAAAAGGTGGGAACAACATTGTGGGCCAAATGACCTGCACTGTGTTATACTGTTCTATGTTCTGCCTTCTAATGCCTGCAATGCCTGGATGTACTTGAGACATGTATTTTCATTTGTCCTCTATCAAAATGGCAGCTTATTGCTCACATACTTGTACACTCAGCTTCTTCTCCCATTTGTAGACTTACTGTCCAGCTTGCTTGATTGATGTGCCTTTTAAATTTGATCGGTACAGCTTTTAGAAAGACTGCTTGGATCAGAATTTTCACTGTCGCCATTTGACCTGACCAGGTCTGCAAGGATCTGTATAAAATTCTAACTCCACAGCAAGGAACATGCATCATATAGATGTACATAATGACTTTAATGCTTTCAGACAAGTTACTGGCACGCAAGGTGTGATCTTAACCAATGGTTTCTGATTGGAACCAATCTCAGTGCAGATCAATGTTAGATAAAGCTATGTCACTGTCCCAAAACTTTCCCCTCACCTTGTCTCAGAGTAACGTTATACCTCACCTGCAACATGCTTCCTGGCGGAGTGGAATTTGTCTATGGGACACATGGGAAAGTGCTCAAGCTTCACCGTCTACAATCCAAGATCACTCTAACTATAGTTATCAATTTCAAATACACAGGCAACGCCTCCATTCACAAGCTGAGCTCCAAGTCACTGTCAACCATTTAGTGAAGCATACAAAAAAATGAGGTTTACATGAAACGTCACAAAGCAAAGGTCCTTGACAAATCTGCTGTACAACAAACTGGTTCAACAATAAAAATCTACAATCATAGAACTGTTAAGAAATCAGTATCTTGAGAGCCGCATCTCGGTGAAGACTGCCATCGATGATGCAATTCACCATAACTTCAAAGCATCAGCACTGCAGTGTCTTTGTTTGTCTGGGGAAAAATATCCTTGAAGCTCCAGGAACTCAAACTCCAGCCCATCTTCCCATATAATTTTATGTCATGGACTCCCTACTCTAGTTACCTTGAAGCATTAGAGAGCTACCACCAATCTTTCTCGGGAAAGCCTTCCATATCTACCAGCAGATTAAGTGAAGCAGAATCAGCATCATTCTACAAAAAGTAGTGGATACAGTCCAGTCCGTCACAAGTAAAGCCCTCTCCACCATTGAGCAAACCTACACTGAGTGTTGTCGGAGGAGAGCTGCATCCTTCATCAAAGACCCCACCACCCAGTTCATCCTTTCTTCTCGCTGCTGTCATCATTATTGACTTCAGGAGGAGGAAACTGGAGGTCTATAACCCACTCCTCATCAGGGCATCAGAGGTAGAGACGGTCAGCAGCTTTAAATTCCTTAGTGTTATCATTTCAGAGGATCTGCCCTAGGTCCAGCACGTAAGTGCCATTAAGAAACACAGCAGTGCCTCTACTTAGAAGTTTGCGAAGATTCGGCATGATATCTAAAACTTTGATAAAAGTCTATAAATGTGTGATGAAGAATATATTGACCAGATTGCATCACGGCCTAATATCGAAATACCAATGCCCTTGAATGGAAAATCCCACAAAAGGTAGCGGATACGGCCCAGTCCATCTCAGGTTAAGATCTCCCCACCACTGAGCACATCAGCATAGAGCACTGTCATAAGAAAGCAGCATCCATCATCAAGGATCCCCAATACCCAGGCCGCGCTCTCTTCTTGTTGATCCTATCAGGAAAAAGATACAGGAGCCTCAAGACTCACACCACCAGGTTAACATAGAACATAGAATAGTACAGCACATTACAGGCCCTTTGGCCCACAATGTTGTGCTGACCCTCAAACCCTGCCTCCCATATAAGCCCCCACCTTAAATTCCTCCATATACCTGTCTAGTAGTCTCTTAAACTTCACTAGTGTATCTGCCTCCACCACTGACTCAGGCAGTGCATTCCACACACCAACCACTCTCTGAGTGAAAAACCTTCCTCTAATATCCCCCTTGAACTTCCCTCCCCTTACCTTAAAGCCATGTCCTCTTGTACTGAGCAGTGGTGCCCTGGGGAAGAGGCGCTGGCTGTCCACTCTGTCTATTCCTCTTAATATCTTGTACACCTCTATCATGTCTCCTCTCATCCTCCTTCTCTCCAAAGAGTAAAGTCTTAACTCCCTTAATCTCTGATCATAATGCATACTCTCTAAACCAAGCAGCATCCTGGTATATCTCCTCTGTACCCTTTCCAATGCTTCCACATCCTTCCTATAGTGAGGCAACCAGAACTGGACACAGTACTCCAAGTGTGGGCTAACTAGAGTTTTATAGAGCTGCATCATTACATCGCGTCTCTTAAACTCTATCCCTCTACTTATGAAAGCTAACACCCCATAAGCTTTCTTAACTACCCTATCTACCTGTGAAGCAACTTTCAGGGATCTGTGGACATGTACCCCCAGATCCCTCCGCTCCTCCACACGACCAAGTATCCTGCCATTTACTTTGTACTCTGCCTTGGAGTTTGTCCTTCCAAAGTGTACCACCTCACACTTCTCTGGGTTGAACTCCATCTGCCACTTCTCAGCCCACTTCTGCATCCTATCAATGTCTCTCTGCAATCTTCAACAATCCTCTACACTATCTACAACACCACCAACCTTTGTGTCATCTGCAAACTTGCCAACCCACCCTTCTACCCCCACATCCAAGTCGTTAATAAAAATCACAAAAAGTAGAGGTCCCAGAACAGTGGGACACCACTAGTCACAACCCTCCATTCTGAATTTACTCCCTCCACCACAACCCTTCTGCAGGCAAGCCAATTCTGAATCCACCTGGTCAAACTTCCCTAGATCCCATGCCTTCTGACTTTCTGAATAAGCCTACTGTGTGGAACCCTGTCAAATGCCTTACTAAAATCCATGTAGATAACATCCACTGCACTACCCTCATCTATATGCTTGGTCACCTCCTCAAAGAACTCTATTAGGCTTGTTAGGCACAATCTGCCCTTCACAAAGCCATGCTGACTGTCCCTGATCAGACCATGATTCTTTAAATGCCCATAGATCCTATCTCTAAGAATCTTTTCCAACAGCTTTCCCACCACAGACGTAAGGCTCACTGGTCTATAATTACCTTGACTATCCCTACTACCTTTTTTGAACAAGGGGACAACATTCGCCTCCCTCCAATCCTCTGGTTCCATTCCCGTGGACAACGAGGACATAAAGATCCTAGACAGAGGTTCAGCAATCTCTTCCCTCACCTCATGGAATACTCCGTCAGGCCCTGGGGACTTATCCATCCTAATGTATTTTAACAACTCCCACACCTCCTCTCCCTTAATATCAACATGCTCCAGAACATCAACCTCACTCATATTGTCCTCACCATCATCCAGTTCCCTCTCAGTGATGAATACCGAAAAGAAGTATTCATTGAGGATCTTGCTCACTTCCACAGCCTCTAAGCACATCTTCCCACTTTTATCTCTAATTGGTCGTATCTTCACTCCTGTCATCCTTTTGTTCTTCACATAATTGTAGAATGCCTTGGGGTTTTCCTTTACCCTACTCGCCAAGGCCTTCTCATGCCCTCTTCTTGCTCTTCTCAGCCCCTTCTTAAGCTCCTTTCTTGCTACCCTATATTCCTCAATAGACCCATCTGATCCTTGCTTCCTAAACCTCATGTTGGCCAGAAAGAATGACAATCTTCAAATCAGTGAATTCAAATGAATCAAGGACAGTGGAAGCAGTCTTTGTTCTTGCCGTGTGCTTGGGGGATGGAGGCTGCCATTTTGTGAAGACACTTGATTCTCCATTTTGTGAGCTTGACATGCTGGACTTGAGACGGGTCTCAAGATGGCGCTTATGGAGTGAAGCAGTTTTAGGCTTTGCTCCAAACCTTTTACTCTTCTTTAACCTACAAACACCCCCAATTGATCTTTTTATACCTATTATAAAGGGGTTTAAACATATGAATTTTTTTTTTAACTTTGAATCATTTTCAACTCGCTGAAATGTCTAAAGCAAAGGAATCGAAACAGACGAAAGAACCGGTAACTTTAGAAGCAATTGCGAATCTTATGGACGACAGACTTGGAAAACTGGAGAGTAAATTAACCACAAAGCTTTCTACGTTTGATGAAATTTTAAAGTCATTTGATGTAAAACTTCAAGCACTTACACTGGAATCCCAAAAACAACAAGCAAGTATTTTAGTTCTTGAAGAAGCCGCTCGCCAGAGAGATCGTATAATTGAAACTTTGCAACAACAGCAAACTTCGACTTCTCAACAGATGGATCGTTATAAATCTAAAATCACCGATCTTGAAAACCGCTCTAGAAGACAAAATCTTCGGCTAATTGGGATTCCGGAAAAATTTGAGAATGGCGATCTTACTGTTTTCTTTTCCAAATTTTTAATGGATGTCTTTGGCTCAGAAGTACAGGATTCCCCTCTAATAATCGACCGTGCACATCACATTTCTCGTTTTCATTCAGATTCAAGTTTGAAACCACGACAAGTTATTCTCCGGATCCATTACCCTCATACCAAAGTACGTTTGATTTGGGCTGCATGGAAAAAAGGTATGATCAGCTTTCAAGATTTTAAATTCCGTATTCTGGAAGATTACAGTCCCGAAGTCTTAAGGGCAAGAATGGCTTTTAAATCGGTTATGTCGGAAGTTCATCAGAAAGGCTACAAGCAAGCGCTGTTATTTCCAGCTCATCTGAGAGTTTCTCTCGAAGACGGAACTTATCAGCTGTTCAAATCTCCAGCGGATGCTCGAAGATTTCTGGAAGAATAACATTTTACTGGGTTGACTAATGTAATAATTAGTCTATAGATTTGGATCTTTTATAAAATGATGTTTTTTTTTACTATGTATGGCTTACATGTATTTTTTATACATGGTAAAAGTTCATTTTTGGTTTATTCTGAGTTTGTTATTTTTTTATATTATTAATGTGTTAGCTTTGACAGTAATTTACTAGGATATTCTTCTAAGTTCGTATATACTTTTTTATATTTTTAACATTTAAATATTAAGATTTTTTTTTAAATAAAATGTCGTTTCTTCTTCCCGAAAGGCTTTAGTGCTTGGAATGTCACATCCGTTTTGATGTGTTTGAATAAGTTTTAAACTTTCTTTAAAATCACTAATTCAGTATTATTCATCTATGGGTTTTATCATTTTAATTTATATCTTTAAAAGTCCTTTTGTTTTATATATATAATACTAACTTTATATTTTAATTTTTGTCATACCAACCCTTTCTTATAATATGGGTGGTTTGTATCTTTTATCCAACTTTTTTTTGTTTGAGTTGCCGTCTTGAGACATGGGGGTAATTTTAGTATTAGATTGCTTGCTTGCCTCTTTTTGGCTTTTTTTCCTGGGGTTTTGAGGGTGGAGGGAGGGGGATTTTTCTTCTTTCTTTTCTTTTTGCTTGCTTTATGCTTAGATTTACTACATGGGCTCATATGAAACTACAAAAATGGTTGCAGTGTCGTGACTTCCAGTTCCTCCTTGAACTTACTTCCCTCTTCCGGATTCATGAGTTCATCTTTTTTTTAACCTTATGTGTTAATTGTAATAAATATTGTCAATATGGATAGGGTTATTAATTTTATTTCTTGGAATACTAATGGTTTAAATCATCCGATTAAACGGAAAAAAATATTCAAAGTATTCCATTGAATGAATGCTAATGTTATCTTTGTATAAGAGACTCATGTAAGGAAGGTGGATAGTCAACACTTTTTTAGGTTTTGGAAAGACCAACAATATCACTCGAATTCTCAAGCCAAAGTAAGAGGCGTTTCCATTTTTATAGATTCTTCAACCTCCTTTATACTTCATGAAACAATTTCAGACCCACAAGGTAGATTTTTGATTATTACTGGTTTACTTTTTAATCAAAAAGTTGTTTTAGTTAATCTTTATGCTCCAAATACTGATTGTCCTGAATTTTTTAAGTGTCTATTTACATCCTTTCCTAATTTGAATCAGTACAGATTGATAACGGGTGGGGATTTTAACTGTTGTTTAAACCCTTCGATGGATAGATCCAAGCCCATACAAGTTCTTCCGAATAAATCGGCCTCTCTTATCAATTCCTTTATGACTGATTCAGCAATTTGCAAAATTTGGCGTTTTCTACACCCCAATGACAAAGAGTTTTCATACTTTTCTCATGTTTATCATAATTATTCAAGAATTGATTACTTTTTCATTGATCAATGTTTACTTACAGATGTTATCGATTGTAAATATGACTCTATTACCATTTCTGATCATGCACCTTTGAAGTTATCTATTAAGATAATGGATTCATCTATTAATGCTAAATCCTGGAGGTTCAACTCTATTTTATTGCAGGACTTAGACTTTGTTAATTTTATTAAACAACAAATTGATTTGTTTTTCTCAACAAATTCTACAGCAGAGATCTCTAGTGGAATTTTATGGGACACTTTTAAAGCATTTATTCGTGGACAGATTATTTCATACTCTGCTGGAGTTAGGAAACAAACTAATTCTAAAATACTAACATTGGTTGATAAAATCAAAGCAATTGATAAGATTTATTCAGTGACCCCCAGCAAAGAACTTTATAAAGAAAGAGTGGAACTTCAAATGGAGCATAGTTTGTTATTATCCTCTTCGATTGAAAATCAGTTAATTAAGTCTAGAACCCAGTTTTATGTATATGGAGATAAGTCTGGTAAATTATTGGCTAATCAATTGAAAACTGCTTCGGTTAAACGACAGATTACTAGGATTCGTAAACAAGATGGCACTCTGACGATCAACCATAAAGAGATAAATAAAGCCTTTCAAGATTTTTATAATTCCTTATATCAATCAGAATTTGCTAAGGATTCTTCTATAATAGATGAATTTTTAAGGAAATTGAATATTCCAAAATTAACAGTAGAGGATAGTGTATTCTTAGATACACCTATCATGGAAATTGAAATAAAAAGGCTATTTTTTCAATGAATTCCGTTAAAGCTTCTGGTCCAGATGGTTACTCTGCAGAATTTTTTAAATCTTTTTCCTCTATACTTTCTCCTTGGCTTTGTAAAACTTTTAAAGATGCGTTAATTATAGGCAAATTGCCACAATCTTTTTATGAAGCTTCTATTTCTTTAATTCTTAAAAAAGATAAAGACCCTATTGAATGTGCATCCTATCGGCCTATATCCTTGTTGAATACGGATTTTAAGATTTTTAGTAAAATTTTGGCTACTAGATTAGAAAATATATTACCTCGAATCATTTCTGAAGATCAGACTGGATTTATTAAAAATCGCTATTCATCTTTTAACATTAGAAAATTAATTAATATTATCTATACTCCTTCATCCAAAATACCAGAATGTGTCATTTCTTTAGATGCTGAAAAAGCATTTGATAGAGTTGAATGGCCATATTTATTTAATACGATGCAGCATTTAAATTTTAATTCAAAATTTATATCATGGATTAAATTAATATATTATAAACCCTTGGCTTCCGTTTTTACCAATAATCAAAGGTCTCCTTTTTTTCAGTTATTCCGTGGTACAGAGCAAGGATGTCCTTCAAGTCCTTTACTATTTGACATTGCTTTGGAACCTTTGGCTATAGCCATTCGTGAATCACCTAATATTTTAGGTATTACTCGTGGGAAGGGGACGTATAAGTTATCATTGTATGCTGATGATTTGTTACTATACATATCCGACCCTGAAAGATCTATTCCTGCTATTTCGTCCTTGCTGGCTCAGTTTAGTAACTTTTCTGGTTATAAATTGAATTTTAATAAGAGTGAATTATTTCCATTAAATATGCAAGTTCCAATTTATAAACATTTAACATTTAAAGTTGTTACAGATTATTTTATTTATTTAGGTATTAAAATTACTAAAAAACATAAAGATTTATTTAAAGTTAACTTTTTACCCTTAATTGACCAAATTAAGCAACTTGCTAACAGGTGGTCTCCGCTATCTTTGTCATTGGTTGGTAGAATTAATGCTATTAAGATGATGGTATTACCCAAATTCTTATATTTATTTCAAGCATTACCAATTTTTATTCCTAAATCTTTTTTTGATATTATTGACTCCAAGATATCTTCCTATCTGTGGCAGAATAAAAATCCTAGACTAGGCAAAAAATATCTACAGAAGCCTAAGAACGAGGGCGGTTTGGCTTTGCCAAACTTGAGATTTTACTATTGGGCAGTTAATATACGATATTTAATATTTTGGACACAAGAATTGACTACAGCTGCTTGCCCACAATGGGTAAATTTGGAATGTAAATCTGTATAAGGCTTCTCATTATTTTCAATCTTAGGATTTTCACTTCCTTTTTCTTTATCTAATTTGAATAAACAAATAACTAATCCTATAGTCAAATATACATTACGAATTTGGTTTCAATTTCGTAAATTTTTTGGTTTGAGTAAGTTTATTTTATCATGCCCTATAATATCTAACTATTCTTTTTGGCCCTCTCTTATGGATCAAGCTTTTCTTTTATGGAAAACAAGAGGTATAACATGTTTTCGTGATCTGTTTTTGGATGATAGCGTTATGTCCTTTGAACAGATATCTAATAAATATAATTTACCTAAAACCCATTTTTTTAGATATTTGCAAGTTAGAAATTTTTTGTACAATGAATTACAGTCCTTTCCGAAACTATGTCCATTGGACATTACGGAAAGGATTTTAGCTCTGAACCCTTGTCAAAAGGGTTTAGTAGCTGTTATTTATAATATGATCATGAAAATACAGCCAGAAATATCAGAAAAAATTAAGAAAGAATGGGAAGAAGAACATCATTGTCTTATATCCACTGAGCAGTGGGAGAAAATTTTACTATTAGTCAATTCGTCCTCTATTTGTGCTAAACATACCCTAATACAATTTAAGGTTGTACATAGAGCTCATATGTCTAAGGATAAACTTGCTCGCTTTTACTCTCATATTAATCCAACCTGTGACAGATGTCACTCTGATGTTGCTTCATTGACCCATGTTTTGGTCTTGCCCTTGTTTGCAAAACTACTGGAAAGATATTTTCAGTATTATTTCAAGAGTTTTGAATATCAATCTCCAACCACATCCTTTTACTGCAATTTTTGGTTTACCAATGGTGGATAATAGTCATTTATCCTCTTCATCTCGACGAATGATTGCATTTGTTACATTAATGGCTAGAAGATCTATTTTATTGAATTGGAAAGAAATTAATCCTCCAACTATATTTCAGTGGTTTTCTCAAACTATCTCTTGTTTGAGCTTAGAAAAAATTAGAAGTGTTGTTTTTGATCCTTCAATTAAATTTGAAGAAACTTGGAGACCATTTATTCAACATTTTCATATGAGTTAAATTGTCTTTTCCTAAACCTCACTTTGATTATCCTTAATTATTTGGATGGAGGTTCGGCGTTATTGGCACTACTGTATGTATTTAACATTATGCAATGGCCCATGTTGGTTAGTGTTTTTTTTCTCTTTTTTGGGGGGTTGTTTTTTTTTCTTTTTGTCTCTTTTGTTCATAAATACCATGAGTTTGGGAGGCTATATATATTGACTATTATATATTTGAATGTCTACTTAAAATATTAATTATATACTCTCAAACACTTTGTATTCATGTTTCATTTATGTTTGTTTAAAAAAATTAATAAAAAGATATAAAAAGAAAGAAAGACATGCTGGACTTGATTAGTGTTTTAAAGAAGACACAAAGACCAGGTAATCTGCTGGACTGGAGGTCATTTCCAAATAAGGAGTTGTTTGTGAGGTGTTCTTTGGTTGGCTATAACATGCAGACTTGTGAATGCCTGAGATGATTCAAGCTCATTGCTGACTGAGAACAAAGAGACATGAGTCAGCAACTGTCCCTTGATGGGGAGAGGACAATAGACGGATGCTGTTTCGGACCAGAGCCAATGACCAGGTGTTAAAGGCCAAACACATGACCTGAGGCCAATGACATGGGAATGTGACATTTGAATTGATAAGCAATGGATATAAAAGTGGATGCTTTGTGTGCGCCGGTGACGGTAACTTTGAAGAATAACCATCACAGACACAAGCGAGAAGAACCCTGCGTGAACACGTGGAGAGTGAGTCGGGACCACGAGGAACAAGGAGCGCCTGGCCAGCGTAAATTCCTCCGCCCGGGTAATACCTTTGCTATTCTTTGACTATCCAGGAGAGTCAGGGGTACTTAGCAGTTGTGCACACAAAGTATTTAATGTATGAATTCACGTATTTGTTAGTTTGAACAATAAAGGTAATTGTCAGTAAATACCGATCTCTGTGTGCCTCACTCAGAATTGTTGGAAGAGGTAGAAGCGGTATCTCTCTCTCCTCTATCTATCTATCTATCTATCTATCTATCTATCTATCTCCTTTCCAACACTCATGTATGCTGCCTTCTTCCACCTGACTAGATTTTCCACTTCACTTGTTCCCATGGTTCCTTCACCCTACCATTCTTTATCTTCCTCACTGGGACAAATTTATCCCTAACATCCTGCAAGAGATCCTTAAACATCGACTACATGTCCATAGTACATTTCCCTGCAAAAACATCATCCCAATTCACACCCGCAAGTTCTAGCCTTATAGCCTCATAATTTGCCCTTCCCCAATTAAAAATTTTCCTATCCTCTCTGATTCTATCCCTTTCCATGATAATGCTAAAGGTCAGGGAGCGGTGATCACTGTCCCCCAGATGCTCACCCACTGACAGATCTGTGACCTGACCCGCTTCGTTACCTAATACTAGATCTAGTATGGCATTCCCCCTAGTCGGCCTGTCAACATACTGTGACAGGAATCCATCCTGGACACACTTAACAAACTCTGTCCCATCTAAACCCTTGGAACTAATCAGGTGCCAATCAATATTAGGGAAGTTAAAATCACCCATGATAACAACCCTGTTATTTTTGCACCTTTCCAAAATCTGCCTCCCAACCTGCCCCTCGGTATCTCTGCTGCTACCAGGGGGCCTATAGAATACCCCCAGTAGAGTAACTGCTCCCTTCCTGTTCCTGACTTCCACCCATACTGACTCAAAAGAGGATCCTGCTACATTACCCACCCTTTCTACAGCTGTGATAGTATCCCTGACCAGTAATGCCAACCCTCCTCCCTTTTTCCCCCCTCTCTATCCCTTTTAAAGCACTGAAATCCAGGAATATTGAGAATCCATTCCTGCCCTGGTGCCAGCCAAGTCTCCGTAATGGCCACTACATCATAATTCCATGTATGTACCCAAGCTCTCAGTTCATCACCTTTGTTCCTGATGCTACTTGCATTGAAGTACACACACTTTAGCCCTTCTACCTTACTACCTTTACACCCTTTATTCTGCTTCTCTTTCCTCAAAGCCTCTCTATATGTTAGATCTGGCTTTACTCCATGCATTTCTTTCTCTACTCTATCGCTCCAGGTCCCATCACCCTTGCAAATTTGTTTAAACCCTCCTGAACCATGCTAGCAAACCTACCTGCAAGGATATTGCTCCCCCTTGAGTTCAGGTGCAACCCATCCAATCGGTACAGGTCCCAACTTCCCCAGAGGAGATCCCAATGATCCAAAAATCTAAAACCCTGCCCCCTGCACCAACTCCTCAGCCACGCATTCAACTGCCATCTCCTCCAATTCTTACCATCACTATCATGTAGCACTGGCAGCAATCCTGAGAACGGCACCCTTGAGGTCCTGTTCTTCAGCCTTCTGCCTAGTTCCTGAAACTCACACTTCAGGACCTCATCCCTCTTCCTGCCTATGTCGTAGGTCCCAACATGTATCATGACGTCTGGTTGCTTTCTCTCTTGTACCAGGATGTTATGCACCCAGTCAGAGACATCCCAGACCCTGGCACCCGGGAGGCAACAAACCATGCGGGTGTCCTTCTCACGTCCACAAAATCTCCTGTCTGCTCCCCTGACTATAGAGTCTCCAATGACAACAGCTCTCCTCTTCTCTGTCCCATCCTTCTGCACCACAGGGTCAGACTCAGTGCCAGAGGCCCTCCCACCGTGGCTCACACCTGGTCGGTCGTCCTTGCCAACAGCATCCAGGACGGTAAACTTATTATTCAGGGGAATGGCTACAGAGGTGCTCTGCACTACCTGTCTACTCTCCTTCGCTTTCCCCCCTCGGACTGTCACCCAATGACTTGCTTCCGGTAGCTTAGGTGTGACTACATCCCTGTAGCTCTCATCTATGACTGCCTCATTCTCCCTTATGAGTCGAAGGTCATCCAGCTGCTGCTCCAGATTCTTCACACGGTCTTCCAGATCGCCCAGCCGCAAGCACTTCTGGCAGATGTGACTCTGCGGGAGAAGGGAGTTCCCCCAAGGCTGCCACATCTCACAGGAGAGGCACATCACTGTCTCAGGAGGTGGTGATGTTCTAAGGAACCGTTATTACCACTCAACCAGAGGGGATCACCACTCAACTTCACTTGCCCCATCGCTGAACTGTTCCCACAGCCTATTAACTCACTTTCAAGGACTCTTCCTCTCATGCCTTCGATATTTATTGCTGGTTTGTTATTATTATTATTATTATTATTATTATTATTATTATTACTACTATTTCTTTCTTTTGGGATTTGCACAGTTTGTTGTCTTTGCACACTGGCTGTCCACCCTGTAGCTGAGGTCTTCCATTGATTCTATTATAGCTATTGGACATTGAGTATGCCCACAGGAAAATTAGTCTCAGGTCTGTATATGGTGACATATATGCACTTTGATAATAAATTTATTTTGAATTTTGAATCTCCCATGCCAAAATTCTGAACATTGAGGACTTAGTCAGCTCACATGTGCCACACTTGACAGATGAAATCGGCATTCTGCTTGACTCAATTACAGCAAGTTAGCTTACCAGTAGGACAAAGCAATAATTCAAGGATGCCCTGAAAGCCTTCTTGAAAAGGCAGCAGTAACTCAACTAATGAAACTCACAGCCATTAACGAGGTGGCTTTACGAGGATCGCAACAATGTTTGTTTTAAAATTATATGTTAAAAATGAAATTTAAAATAAAAATTATTTAAATTATCATCAACTTTAAGCACAAATAAAGAGAATTTAAGATACTTTGTTTAGATTTGTGGCAAAATATTTACACCGGCAATCTTAAAATTCCAACATTACCTTCCTGAATCAGTCATTAATTAATAAAGCCATTAAAGTTAATGATATATAGAGAACACAGTGTTAACCATGGGCCCAGTGTAAATGTGTGATAATTAAACATTAATAGAAAATAAGCTGCATTTCCAATCACAGAAATAATGTATATGATTAACAGGGTGAGGTTATTACCCAAAATGAAATGGATTTCAAAAATAGAAAGATATAACTGAATCATATTAGAAGAAAAGTGAATGGAAAGAAATTCTGGAATAACAAAAAAAACGTGTTGTGTTCAATGTCTCTAATCCTTCCCTGTCATCATTGATGAACATCTTTGCATAGATCCAGGGGACTTCAAACTGTTGTAAATATCTATAAAATAATCTACCATTTATGGGTACCATTGGGTCACAGTGACATTTTTGAGATTTATTACAGTCACAGAGTACCTTACTCCAGTGAGTATTCATTACAATGTACTTGGTAAGTTTTGATATTTGCAATATTCAATAGCTTCTTTTTATTTTTGTCATAATAAGAGTGTTATAAATCTATAGATTGTTTCTTCTTTCAGCACTTTATCAGTGCTGGAAACAGCTCAAAGTCATGAATATCCTTGAGTTCCAAAAAATTCCATACTGGACTTTCATAAGTAATTGTTTTCTATGTTTCAAAATCACAGAACATTTATTGAACTTTACAGACTTTTCCATGCAGCAAAGAGGTTTCATTAACTCCAACATGAAGTAGAAAGCCACAGAGTTACTCTCCCAACCCTCCACATCAGAGTCACTTAAAACAGCACATTAAGCAATGCACTGGTTGAGAGTTACATTGTGCAAATTGCTAAGGCCAATTAAACATGCTAGGAGACAAAATGGTCTGAATAACAACAATACAAACACCTAAATAATATAAGAAATATGAAAAAGATTAAGAGTGGGTAGTGAGGCAAAAAGAAAATGTGCTACAATGATGCATCACTTTCTAATACATTTATAGAAGTTCAGATAATAATAGTGTGGTGAGCATTTGGTCCATGATGACAGAAAAGAAAAGCTCATTTATCTCAACAGCTTGGTGAAAGCAAACTCAGTCACATACAGAGACGTGGTGATTATTATACACCTCGGTTATATTCAGGGTAGCACACAAACACACAAGCGAACAAAGGTACAACCCGAGCTGAAATGTAACAATCAATTAACTTGAACATCTCACCATAATTCTACCAAACACACACACACACACCACGAATGCATTTTAAAATAAGAACAATATGTAGCGCTGGCTGCTCAGAGTGCTGGGGGAGCTGTCAACCACACGTAGGATCATCGGGGACCCAAGACATCCCAACCACAATTTATTCCAGCTGTTACCATCTGGGAAGTGGTACAGCAGCATAAAGACCAGGACCAACAGGCTCTGCAACAGCTTATTCCACCAGGCCATCAGACTCATGAACTCATGCTGATTTGAGTATACTCTATATTACATTCACTGCTCTATTTATTATAAATTATTATTAAATACTGCCTGGACATGGTGTTAATATCGGAGTCTACAAAGCAAGCGGTCCTGCTGGAACTTACTGTCCCCTGGGAAGACTGGATTGAAGAGGCCAACGAGTGCAAGAGGGTTAACTACACAGATCTTGGTGCAGAATGCTGGAGAGCTCGCTGTGGAGCCAGTCGAAGCTGTTACAGACTGCTGGAGCAATGACTGGACAGCTCGCTGTGAGCCAGTCGAAGCTGTTACAGACTGTTGGAGCAATGATTGGAGAGCTCGCTGTGGAGCCAGTCGAAGCTGTTACAGACTGCTGGAGCAATGACTGGAGAGCTGGCTGTGGAGCCAGTCGAAGCTGTTACAGACTGCTGGAGCAATGACTGGAGAGCTCGCTGTGAGCCAGTCGAAGCTGTTACAGACTGCTGGAGCAATGACTGGAGAGCTCGCTGTGGAGCCAGTCGAAGCTGTTACAGACTGCTGGAGCAATGACTGGAGAGCTGGCTGTGGAGCCAGTCGAAGCTGTTACAGACTGCTGGAGCAATGACTGGAGAGCTCGCTGTGAGCCAGTCGAAGCTGTTACAGACTGCTGGAGCAATGACTGGAGAGCTCGCTGTGAGCCAGTCGAAGCTGAGTCCGAGGCTTTGCTGGCCATTCACTACAGCAGAATAAAAGGAGTAAAAGCAGAAGAGCCACCAAGAACATTCTGGAGGCTGCTGAAAAGGCCTGGCGGTGGCTGTGGATCCAGAGGGGGGATCCGTGGATTAGTGCGCCACTTGGAGATAAGTCGGGGGCCGAACACCCCCAGCTGGGTCGCCCGGCTGAGGGTGTCTGATGATTAAAGACCCGAAACATCCTACGACCCCGGGTTCATCACTGAAGACGTGTCCAAGTAGCACCAGAAGGTGCATTCTACAACTGATTGCACGTTGCACATTTAGACGGAGACATAATGTAAAGATTTTTACTCCTCATGTATGTGAAGGATGTAAGAAATAAAGTCAATTCAATTCAACACCCTCACTGTCCCCACCTGAGGTGTCAGCCATCCCCGGCCACCCTGGAGTCCACAGCAAAACCTGTGGTGGTTGTCAAACCGCCTGGGGTATGGGGAGTATACCCCAGTAGTGGCACTGTTTGGTGAGGCACGAGGCAGGGCATCCGAGTATTACCTCCTTCCTTCAGCTGCGCTGGGTCGGTGGTGGCCAAGTGCCGATACTGTGCCAGCCAATCCTGGTTCAGCACAACAGCCTTCTGATGCTCAGGCAGCCACACTCAGTATATCACATTGGAGATGCAGTCAAGCATCTCTCCTGGCTCCTTCAGTGGCTTCCAAGCTTGGCGGATGGTCCCTTCTTCCGGGTGGGGCAGTAGGCCCCTACTTGGTCTCCCACAATGAAGTCCTGTCCCCAGCGGCGGGCATCAAGAGCCCATTTTTAGTGGCCACTAGCTGCACTTTGGTTCTGCTGAGCCACATGGTGAACAGTCCCCTGAGATGCTGCAGGAACTCCAACCCGGCCTCCCCAGGACTCTTAGGCTCTGGGGAGGGGGGGGGGAGGTACCAAACACCAGATCCACCAGAGTGTGCAGCTCCCTCCTGAACACGAGAACAGCTGGAGTACACCTGGAGCTCTCCGAACTGCTGTCCGGTATGCTCACAGTGCTAGGGGTAGGTAGCGATCCCAATCAGGCTGGTGCTGGCTAATGGGGGTGGCAAGCTACATTGCCAGTGGGCAGTTAGGGCGCTCCACCAGCCCATCACCTTGCGGGCGAAGGTGGATGGTCCACATTTACGTGATTCCTAGCCACCTGCAGACTTCGCCAAACACCTGCACCTCAAGGTTGTGCCCAGGTCACAGAGAAGCTCCTCAGGGGTGCCCAAACACAGAAGACCACCCCCACTAGTCCCTCAGCAGTGGCTGTTGTGCTGTGGTCTGGGACCACATATACCACTGGACACCATAAAGTAATCCATGGCCATGAGAACGTAACCGTTCCCAGCGTTGGTGCAGGGGAAGGGGCCCAGGATATCCACCCCTACATGCTATTTGGGCCCCCAGCAGGTACTGGTGCATTGGCACTGTGGACTGGCATCCCAACCACTTCTGGGACATGCAAGCTTCACAGCAGTGCACGAACAGCTCAACATCCTGCCTGCTCGCAGGCCAATAGAAGTGTTCACGCAGATTTCCCAACGCCTTTGCAACCCCGAGATGGTCAGCCCCCACCAGACCGTGCACCGAGCACAGCACCATGGCGGGGAGTCCCCAGAGGACAACCACCTTCAGGAGATGTCTCTCACTGTCAGAAAACTGCCACCACTGGAACAGCACACCATTGTGCATCTCCAGCGTGTCCCATTGAGAGTACAGGGCTGGAGATGTCTGCCAACTCCAGCTACCATCCTATGCTCAGCCATCTCCTCACCTGAGCCAGCACCGGATCACTCTCCTGCTCATTGCATTGCCGTTGGTGGTCAATGGTGAGGAGGACGACCTCACCACAGGTTGCCACCTGAAGTGCCACCATCATTGCTTGTGAAGTATCACCATTGCCACTTGCCCCTGTCTCTGCTCCTCAGAGTGGCAACAGTAGTGACACTTGGTGGCCTCACAGGGACAGTGAGAGAGGGTGACAGCATTGCCATGGTGCCTTCCAGCATGGTGCTGGGCCTTGAAATCGTAGTCCTGCAGAGCCTCTAGCCACCACGCTGGCTACCCCTCAGGACCGCGGAATCTAAACTGCCATGTCAGGGACATGTGGTCCATGCAAAGCAGAAAATGTCAACCAAAGAGGTTGGGGCAAAGAAGTGGAGGGCCTGGACCAGGCCAAGAGCTCCCGGAAAGTGACACAATAGTTCTTCTCACTGTGGCTCAGGGTACAGATGAAGTACGCCACAGCGCGTTCTCCTTGGTTCCATTCCAGTCACAGCACTGTGCTGAGCCTCCCCTTTGCTGGCATCTGTCTTGACAATGAATGGGGTACGCCAGCACCAGGGCCTGGGTGAGTGCAGCTCAGAGCTGGTCGTAGGCAGCAGTTCAGGTGTCAGTCCAGGCGAAGGGCCTCCCCTTCTTTGTGAGCTGGTGCAGGGAACTGACGATGATGGCGAAGTCCTTAATAAACTGGTGGTAGTATAATGCCTACCCCCAGGAAGCTGTGAAGCTCAGAGACATCGCGATGGGTGTGCCATTCCCTGACCACCGCCACCTTCTCAGGGTCCATTGCCGCTCCTTCTGTGCTCACCATGTGCCGCAGGAACTTTGTCTTGAGGTGTAGCTGGCAGCATTTTGCGGGGTTGAGGCACAGGTTCACCTGACAAAGTCGTATTCCTGATGTCTATGCTGGGCTGTGGCACAGTGCTGCTGCAGGGCAGTCCCGGGCCACACGGCCTCCCTCACCACGCTGGTAGCAGAGATTGCTCCGTGGCATGCAGATAGGCCAACATGGCACTGCTCAAACGTGTCTATGGGCTCCTCCTTGTCGGTGACAGAAGCCCGGGCTTGCAGCATTCGGGGTTTGCTGGAACACGTTGGGGGGCTAAAACTGCTTCTGACCTCCCTACCTCTACCCGCGCCTTGGCCAGCAATGGTAGTGAAGTCAGGCGAATGTGCTACCAAATGCTCCAGCACCAGCGCCTTTACAAAGGCATGGAGAGAAAGCTCTTCTCAGTCTGCAGGAGAGAACTGAGGGTGGCAATGCCGAGCACAGTGGCAGAGATCTACCACTTCGTTAAGTCAAATGTAAACACTAAAACGTTCTTTAGGAAGCCTATCCAACAAGAACTCTTCTGCTTTCTGTTCACATCCACGTGTGTGGAAATGGCCAAACAAAATCAATGATTAACATGTTTTTCTCATCAGTTAAATATCTATTATTGCCAGTAGAAAATGATGTGAAGGAACATTAACAACTGAAGCAGAAAATCATAGATTTAATCAAAGGCCAAAGTATTCAAGAGCAAGTTGGCTAGTGTAAATACTGAGAATCTTAGCAGGCTTTTACTGTGTCAACGGATGCTCTGGGGAACCCTGCAGACAGACAAAAGTAAATCACTGATGGAGCTTGGTGAGCACACTCAGCACTTCTGCATGCATTTGGGTGCTCCAAGACTTACCAGCATGTTCACTGCGCGTTGCTGGTTGTTTAATGCAGAACTTTCAGCAAAACAAGCCATTAAACTCAAAAATTCTACCTAATCTATGTATTTGTAAATATTGCTACACATCTTGCAACAAGGAACAAAGATTTAAGATAAATTTCTTTTAGAAGTATGGTGTTCCCAACTAATCTCACACTAAGTTAGGAATTACTACCGGTACTTGACTTTACTTTATTGTCACCAAACAATTGATACTAGAGTGTGCAATCATCACAGTGATATTTGTTTCTGCACTTCGCGCTCCCTGAAGTACAAATCGAAATAAATATACTAAAAAAAATTAAATTATAAATCATAATTAGAAAATAGAAAAGGGAAAATAAGGTACAGCAAGTCAGGTCCAGATATTTTGAAGGCACAGCCCAGATCCGAGTCAGTGAAAATGTAGAAAGGTCACATGTTATAGCCTTTTTTATTTTCTGTTCTTGTGATTCATCTGACGTTGTGTACAAGTTCTGGGTGTGCTTGTATTATAAGTGTGCTTTCTGCTCAGAATGAATATGATTTAATGAGATACTTACGTGCAATTAATTTTAAAAAAATTCTATTAAGTCATGGCAGAAGTGCTTGTTAAAGAAATATGCTACTGAATAATTTAACAGACATGATGGGAACCAGAGAAAGAAAATGCAGAGTCTGCAAGATGCCATTGGCCCTACAACAACCACCTAATGGACATCAAGAAAAGTTCTTCTTCTTCTGAAGTTTTGTAGTAGTTGGCAAATCAACAGAAAGTGCATTACCACAACCGACTGAGTTGGAGTGTGGAGCAAAGAGACAGTAAGTATACCCACTAAATCCCCCTCAAAACAAAAGCTTAAATCAGATTAAAAAGTTTAATGCTTTTCAGAAAGTTAAATACACACTTACATACAGTATGATGGCAGTGATATCCTAACAAGTTTTCTATTTTAAACTGTATCTGATCTCAATATAGCAGTTAGATGTTTCCTGTGTAGGAACTACATTCAAACAATTTATGCTGCACCGTTTCTTGACAAGTGCAATCTCTTCAAATGCCTGTACCATGTATAACTTCTTCCCTCTTTTTATATCCATCTCCTAGTGAGTTCCCACCATCCTCTGAATTTTATATAAATGCCATCTTTTCTTTATCCCAACTTTGTTGCCATGGTGATTTAATAAACTTTTAAATTACGGCTTTCACCTTCCCCTTACACAAAGGCACCACTACATTTATATCCTTAATTTTTAAGTGATTGCTTGGCTAGAATGTCGGCCACCTCATTTCCTTCAATCCCAACATGGGCAGAGTTCCATAAAAAATGGATACACCTCGAATAAAAATCCTAGATTAAGTAAAAAATATTTACAGAAGCCTAAGAAGGAAGGAGGTTTGGCTTTGTCAAACCTAAGATTTTACTATAGGGCAGTTAATATTCGATAATTAATATTTTGGACACAAGAATTGATTATAGCACCTTGCCCACAATGGGTAAGTTTGGAATGTAAATCTGTACAAGACTTCTCATTGTTTTCTATTTTAGGATCTTCGCTTCCTTTTGCTTTATCTAAATTGAATAAACAAATAACCAATCCTATAGTTAAACATACATTACAAATATGGTTTCAATTTCGTAAATTCCTTGGCTTGAATAAGTTTATCTTATCAAGCTCTATTATATCTAACATTTTGTTTCAGCCCTCTTTTATGGATCAAGCCTTTGTATTATGGAAAACAAAAGGTATAACATGTTTTCGTGATCTATTTTTTGATAACAGTTTTATGTCCTTTGAACAGCTATCCAATAAATATAATTTGCCTAAAACTCATTTTTTTAGATACTTGCAAGTTAGAAATTTCTTGAATAATATGTTACAGTCTTTTCCGAAATTATGTCCAATGGACATTACGGGAAAAAAATTAGCTCTGAATCCTTGCCAGAAGGGTTTAGTAGCCATCATTAATAATATGATCATGAAAATACAGCCAGGAGTATCAGAAAAAATTAAGAAGGAATGGGAAAAAGAACTTCACTGTCTTATACCCACTGAGCAGTGGGAGAAAATTTTACAATTAGTCAGTTCTTTTTTTATTTGTGCTAAACATGCCCTAATACAATTTAAGGTTGTACATAGAGCTCACATGTCCAAGGATAAACTTGCTCGATTTTATTCTTATGTTAATCCAATCTGTGACAGATGTCATTCTGAAGTCACTTTATTGACCCACATGTTTTGGTCTTGTCCCTGTTTGCAAAATTATTGGAAAGATATTTTCAGTATTATTTCAACAGTTCTGAATATCAAATTGCAACCGCATCCTATTACTGCAATTTTCGGTTTACCAATTGTGGATAATAGTTGTTTATCCCCCTCAGCCCGGCGGATGATTGCATTTGTTACATTAATGGCTAGAAGATCTATCCTATTGAACTGGAAAGAAATTAATCCCCCAACTATATTTCAGTGGTTTTCTCAAACTATTTTTTGTTTGAGTTTAGAAAAAATTAGAAGTGTTGTCTTTGACCCTTCAGTTAAGTTTCAAGAAACTTGGAGACCATTTATTCAACATTTTCATATGAGCTAAACTGACTTTTCCTAAACCTTAATTTTATTATCCTTATTTATTTGGATGGAGGTGCGGAGTTATTGACACTGCTGTGTATATTTGACATAATGCAATGGTCCATGTTGGTTAGGTTTTTTTTTTCTTTTTGGGGGGGTTTCTTATTTACTCCATTTTTTGTAAGTACTATGAGTTTGGGAGGTTAGTATATATGGATTATCATCTATTTGTATTTATACCTTAACCTATTAATTATGTACTCTCAAGCTCTTTGTATTCATGTTTGTTTAAAAGTAATAAAAAGATTTAAAAAGAAAAAAGAAATGGATACACCAGCCTTGACACTGCAGCCTCAAAAGATGATTTCCAATCTCAAGGAGAATGTCTAGCCTACAAGTTGAAATACCTGTTTTAATAGATGTCAAGACCAAGAATGTATCTTAACATAAGACCATGAGATGTAACCAATGAATTGAGCCACTTTGCCCAATGAGTCTAATATGCCATTTCATCATGGATGATATCTCTCTCAACCCCATTCTCCTGCCTTCTACCTTTAACTATTGATACCCTTACTAATTAAGAACCTATCCACTTTAAGTATACTTTATGATGGCCTCTACAGCCAACTCTGGGAATAAATTCCACAAATTCACCCACACTCCAGCTAAAGAAATTCCTCCTCATCTCTATCATAAGAGAAATCTTTCAATTCTAAGGCTATACCTTCTATTCTACTCTTCCCCACTATTGGAAACATCTTCTCTGGAACGAAACAAGACATCAGCCAGACTACTGCTTCATGTGAAGTATGCCTTACCTGCAGACCAAAGCAGCAAGCACACTGCTTACACCACACCCTGTACCAAACAGGCCGTACTTCAAAGCTGGAGTGAATTTTGTTTGAGCTCACAACTCTGGCACATGGTCCATGCAAGAATATGTGCAAGAGGAAGTTACTCTACATTCCTACCAAACCCAGACAGTGTGAGAAACACCTCTGAGAAGGAACTGTGTGTGTCTATGACCACAAGCTCCAACCCATAGCTGTGACACGTCACCTGTCAGTACACCAAAGGGGCCAGCAGTTGTAAAAAGGAAACATTTTGTTTAGAGTTCTCAGAAAGGCACTAACAATTAACACAGCAAGTGAAAGCAATACATCTGTGGAGACAAAAAGCAGATCAAAAAGGATCATCAAGCCACTGCAGAGACTGACTGAGAGTTACAACGTGAATAAGGAAGTTCATTTGCTCATTACAATTGAAGTTAATGTAAATAACTTTGTTGGAACACATTATTGTTTCATGCAGGTTTATGAGGACATAGTATTGTGTTTGTGTTTTCTTTCAAGGGGGAAAATGTGTTATTATGAATGTACATGATAAAGAACTTCAGTTCCCAGTGTGCAATGCAGGCAGTTCACCTGGAACTGGAAGTGACTTTGGTGAGCTGGTTGCACATGCTCATATTAAGCTGAACCCATGTCTGGAGTGTTCTGTAAATAAATATGTTAGTTTTACACACACCGTTTGTCTTTATTAAAAACAAACATAACACCTCCTATATGCTGTTTTGTCACCTCCTTTGACTGGGCTTATGACAGTGGTGCCATCAGCAAATTTGAATATAGCATTGGAGCTGTGCTTTGCCACACAGTCGTAAGTATAAAGTGAGTAGGACAGGGGGCTAAGCAAACAGTCGTGTTCCACCTGCACTGATGGAAATCTGAGTGAGGAAATCAAGGACCCAATTGCACAAGGAGGTATTGAGGTCAAGGTCTTGGAGCTTATTAATTAGTTTTGAGGGGATGGTGGTATTGATTGCTGAGCTGTAGTCAATAAAACACATCCTGATGTATGTACCTTTGCTGTCCAGATGTCCAAGGATTGAGTGAAGAGCCAATTAAATGGCATCTACTGTGGACCTTTTGGCCCGGTAGGCAAATTGGAGTGGATCTAAGTCCCTTCTTAGGCAGAAGTTGAAATGGTTCATCACAAACCTCTCAAAACAGATCACCACTGTGGATGTAAGTGCTACTGGCTGATAGTCATTGTGGCAAGTCCTCACAATCTTCTTGGGCACCAGTATAAGTAAAGTCTGCTTGAAGCACCTGGGTACCACACACTGCCGAAACGAGAGGCTAAAGTTCACACACCAGCCAGTTATCAGCACAGGTCTTTAGAATGTGGTCCATTATGCCAGGTAAGCCATCCAGTCCAAATGGTTTTCGTGAGTTCATCCATTGCCTTCAGAGACTGAAATCATAAGGTAATTGGGGGATGTGGGGGATGTAGAAGTTTGTGATAGTTCCTCCAAGTTTTGACAGCCAAAATGAGCTTAGTGAGCCCATTTGGAAGCAAAGCCCTACTGTCTTCCATGTTGCTTGATTTAACTTTGTAAGAGGTGATAGTATTCAATTCCTGCCACAACTGATGAGCATTCTTCATTAATTTAAACAACACACACAAAATGCTGGTAGAACAAGTGTTCTACCAGCATTTTGTGTGTGTTGTTTGAATTTCCAGCATCTGCAGATTTCCTTGTGTTTGTTCATTAATTTAAGTTTGGTCCAGAATTTCTACTTCACATTTCTTGTAACTTTCTTGGTCACCAGACTCTGAAGTGGCTTTCAGCAGATTTCAGATCTCATGGTTCATCCAAGGCTTCCAATTGGGGAAGACTGAACTTTAGTGGGGACACAGTCATCTACAGCTGTTTTAATGAAGTCCTTGACAACCTTAGTGTATTCATTCAGATCCCTTAATGAGTGCATGAATGTAGTCCAGTTCACTGACTCAAAGTAATCCTGTAGCAGCTCCTCTGCCTCCCGCGACCAACTTTTTGTTGGTCTAATCTCTGGAGCTTTGCTATTTAGCCTTTGCCTGTATGCAGTTAGGAGAAGGACAGCCAAGTGAATGATTTACCAAAATGCAGTCTGGGCAAGGAACGGTAGGCATTCCTTCTCTTATCATAACAGTAGTTTAGTATGTTGGGACATCTGGTGCTATAGGTAATATGCTGATGGTAATTGGGCCTGGCTTTCTTCGAACAAGCCTGGTTGAAGTCTCCGACTATGATTTGAAATGCATCATGATAAACTGTTTCTTGTTTGGAGATGGAATCATGCACTTTTAGTATCCTTGTCTATATTATTGTTTCGCTTATGATTTCATCTTTTCTCCTCTTATTGGTTTTTAAGTTGCCTTTGCAATCTTCCAGCTTCCCACTGAGTTTTTTGACATTGCATGCACATATGCTGTTTTTGACTTCCCTTGTCAGCCATGGTTTCCTCATCCTCCCTTTCTGAGATACTTCTCTGAGATATAGAATCAGAGCTCACAATTACATAATCAGGATGTATTTCTTCAACCCATTCCAAGACTAAAATGATAGCATCCATTTCAGACCTGAATATTGATACTTTTATCATCTTTTCTGATAGAATTGAATTTATATATGTATATGTGTATATATATGTATGTTTGTGTATATATATATATATATATATATAAAGTCAATTCAATTCAGTTCAATAAGTAGCCATCTGAAAGTTTGGAACCTAAACAGAAACTCCTGTAAGACATGTCACTGAACCTTTTGAACCATCTGTGTAGATATGTATGAATCCATATCTGCCTTGCATATACTGCTGAACTTCCAGTGTCACTGATGTAAAATCTCTGGTCATCTTGATCTTTTCCTGAAAGCCCAATCAACCCCAGGCAAAAGGGAAAACTATGGAGGGGTAACAGAAAGGGCCACATTCAGACCTTATATTCCACATTAAACAACCCAAGTGTTAAACCCATTTCTTTGCCATCCACTCAAAACTGAAGACCTTACAAATATGGTGCTCCCAACACTCTAATGTTGCCAATATTGGATGACCTAATTTATGTCCTCTTATGTTACCCCAATAAACTATTGCTAACCTGCAGAGATGTAGAAGTTCTTCACCCATTTCTGTCAGAAACGCTGAAATTTTTCAACAGAAGTTTGACTTTAACAGCACTTAAGTATGCAGCTTTTTGATTTGTGAGCTTTTTTTTAAAATGGAACACTATTCCTCTTGCTGCATCTCGGAATTAGTTACCCACTTCATTACTGTTATCAAGCAGTATTGCTATTCTAAGGGGATTAATTTGCCTAGGAAATAAATCGTCAATTACCCAATTATAAAGAACAAGTCATCTTAAGTCAATATCGCTACTGATTTATATAACAATAAAAGGGTATCAGAGAAAACAAAAATGTTGCAGGAAAATCGGATAGTGAGGTTGAAATTAAATCAATTATTTTTAAAAATCAGCTGATAAATATTGCACTTTATCATGATGTATTACGGTGTGTTGGCTCATAAGAGAAAAAAAAAATCATAAATCAAGGATAATTAAAGATAATCCATCCAAGGAGTGCTGATGATTGCAGCATTCTCCTTGCACTGCAATTAGGAAGCTGAAATTGCTCATGGAGGCAAGGCAGGAGATTACTGCTACCCTCTCAGATATCTTTGCTGAGGTGGCAGATGACTGTTGTGCATTTATTCAAGGGCAAATAGGGATAAGCTAACTTAAACAACCTTAAAGTTTTTATAGCTGGGGGTGGTAATGGGGACAAGCTCTCATTACCTAATAAATGCTCCCAATAGCATGTGCCTCAGATAGCCTCTGACAACCAAGTCCAGCTCCTGGCCTTCATGTGTCGTTTAACTACTAAACCCGATGAAACTGTTTCTACTGAAAGGAGAAGGGGAAAAGGAGGGTTACTAGCACCTTAAAATCAGTCGCTTTCAGCAGATGGTTCTCATCAGCCATGGAGAAGCAAAACTCTGATCTCAAACCTCTGCTGCCTTGCAGCTATACCCACTCATGGGGCAGGCTTCAGGAGTAAACCCTGGGGAGCAATCCGGAGTTGGAGTCCCTAAGGCAGACCTGCATTGAGTTCAATGCTGATTGGCAGCTCCTGTGATCCAACTGGTACCAAACTGTATCAGTCTGTGCTATTCCTTTGGGTTTATCAGTTGCATGGAGAGTGGGAGTTGATACATGGGCAACAGCTTGCTCTCCATATCATACTGTCCACAGTGATCAGACTCCATCTTCAAGTTTGAAGATGACACCACCATAGTTCAAATGACAAGACAGAGTACAGGAAGGAGACGGAGAACCTAGAGGTATGGTGTCAAGGTGACAACCTTTTCCTCAATGTCTGTAAATAAAACAGAGCTGGTCATTGACCTCAGGAAGCTGGATGCCTCTGTCTGTATCAATGGTGCTGAGCTGGAGATGGTCGAGACCTTCATGAACCAAGGGATAAATATCACCCATAGCTTGCCCTGATCCAAACATGCAGACAATACGGCCAAGAAAGCATACCAGAGCCTATACTTACTCATGATTAAATAAATAACATGTCCCAACTAACCTTTCCAAATGCACCATAGAAAGGGATATGGATGCACTACAGCTTGGGCTGGAAACTGTTCTGCTCAAGAACAAGTTGACCATTAAACTACACAATGGGGACTGAATACATCAATTTGCAACTGGATTCTGGACTTCCTTACCATTCATACCCACTCAGCCAGACGAGGCAAGTACACAACAACCTCCTTGACTGAATACCAGTACACTGCAGGGATGAGTACTGAGCCCACTCCTATACTGTCTTTTTACCCATGACTGCACATCTGCCTATGCCACCAACTCCATTATCAAATATGCAGATGACACAACAGTGATTAGATTAATTACAAATAACAGTGAAACAGCATACAGAGTGGTTGTGCAGAAACTGTCTGACTGGTGCAAGAACCCATTCCTTCATTCAACATAAAAACAGAGAAGTGACTATTGAGTTCAGAAAAATAAAAAAGCTATGGACAAGCTCCACCACTCATAATTGGTGAAGCAGTGGAAAGAGTGTCCAGCTTTAAGTTCTTGGTGGTGAATATCACAGTGGAGCTCTCTTGGATCCCCGACACCTCCTTGATGGTGGAGAAGGCTTAACATTGCCTATACTATCTTAAAGTTTAAAGAGCGCAAATCTGCCCCAAAAGCAGCTGGTAAACCTTTATCAGTGTGTAATTGAGAGCACACTGACCTACGGAAGGATAGTATGATACACTAGCTGTAACAAGTTTGACCAAAAGACACTTTAGCAAGTGATCAGGACTATACAGAATATCATTGTGATGCAGCTACCAGATATGGAACCCATTGACAACTCATGATGTCTATGGCAGGCTCGCAAAATCATGATGGACTTATCCCACCTCAGTAATCACCTATTCAATTTTCTAATATCTGGCAGGAGTATTAGAGAGATAGCCCTGCATGGATATCCAGACTAAAAAAGATAGCATTTTCCCAGGGCTGTTGTGCAACTGAACAATGCCCCATTTTAAAGTTGTTTGTCACTCTAACTAATTCAGATGTCATTTTAAATTTAGCCATTGTGTTTTTATTAATTGAATTGCCAGTCTGTTGTTTTGCACAGTATGAAGTAGCACTGCCATCTTGTTGTACTCGGCAATGACAATAAAACTCAAACTAGCTCACTAACTAAGAACACTAAAAGTTAGAGTTGTAAACGCAGTCCAACTCATGACACCAAAGCATGCTTCTACTCTATAGACTCCATCTATACTTCCCGCTACCTCAGGAAAACAGCCATTATAATCAACACCACCATCAGCCAGTCATTCTCTCCAATCCCCACTCCCACCGGGCAGAAGATACAAAAGTTTGAAAATATGCACCACAAGGCTCAAAGTCACCTTCTATCCCGCTGTCATAATGCTGCTGAATGGATCTCACTACACTTTCTTGGCAAATATAACTCTATTTCCTGAATGTGTTACAGGTTGAGCACCCCTGACCTGAAATGCTTGGGGCCAGATGTGTTTCAGATTTCAGATTTTTTCTGATTTTGGAGTATGTAATGAGATAGCTTGGGATCGCCAACATTTTCAACTCTGAATTTTCATGCTACAGTTAGGCAGTCCTTCTCTTACACTTGTTCCTCACATATACATACTTAATAGTAAAAATAATTATATACCATTAATATAATGAAAATATAATATGTGCAGGGTAACAAATGCAGCTCGGCAGCATTGGGAGAATACCTGAATCCGATGTGGAACAACAACAAGCAATGGCAGGCTTTCAGTCTCCACCTACGATCCCATGTTTTGATTTTTAAAAGGTCATTGTATTTGTATTTTACTTTTTTTAGGCTTTATGTAAGGTATGAAAACAATCAGTCTTGTAGACTTGTTGATTTTCATCAGCAATGATCTTCATAAATTCATCAATGAATTTCTCTGCAGCTTTCTGAACAGCAGATGCTTTTATCTTTAAAATTTTAATCCCATGCTTTTTCTTAAATTTCTGCAACCAGCCTGCTGAACATTCAGTTCATCGTGATAGAGCTTTGCTTGCTTCATGGTCAACATACTGCTCGCCAGCATTTGAAATGCCATATGTTCACTTCAACACTGATGAATCCATTTTTACAGTACACAACTGAGTTGTTCATTTTTCACTTTATGCAGTTTTTCTATTTTTCATTAACTTCTATTCATTACACATGTGAGGTCACTTCTCAGAACTGTCTGAGATGCATAGAGACCTGGGAACCTTCCCAACACTTTCTGGAATTTTCCATTTGTGACCTTATGTCAGTGCTCAAAGATTTTTGGATATCGGAGGTTTTTGGATTTTGGAATTTTGGATAAGGGTTACTATAAATACAATATATAAACCGATAAAAAACACAAAATGCTGGCAGAACTCAGCAGGCCAGACAGCATCTATTGGAGGAGGTGATAACGTCATTTCGGGCCGAAACCCTTCATCATATAAACCGATATTGTTTCCCTTATGTACTACATGATGTTCTTACATTTGGAAAGTCAGGATGGCATGCAATACCAGGCTTTTCTCTATATCTCAGTTACAATAAATCCATTACCAATGTTGAGATTCTTATTGTTTGTTACATGTATTAACAATTCAGATGTGAATGCAGAAAAATTATTTGTAAGTAAAAAAAATGAGTAAAAATTGATAGTATTGTTGACGTTGAGGAAAGCAAGCATTGACTGCAACATAATAAATATAGAGCAATGGCAAATGGAATTTATTTCTGATAAGTGCAAGGTGAGGCATTTTGAGAGGACAAATAAAGCTAGGAATGGTTGGGCTCTAAACAGCATTAAGCAACAGAGAGACATTGACGTTTAAGTATAAACCTTCCTGAAAGTGGCAGAATAGGAAGTTAAGGTCATTGAGAAATGACAAGGGCATTTGCCTTTATTAACCAGGGTTTAGAATACAAGGGCAGTGACCCTGTAATACAATTTTTAAAAATATTGGTTAGGCCACAACTGGAATATTGTGTGCCATTTTATTGATACAAAGCAGATTCACCAGTTTAAAGTCTGGAATAGAGCATTTTATTTATGAGGAGAGACTAGGTCAGCTAGGTTTGTTTCTCTTTAAGCGAAAGTTACACAATGGAAGCCTGATAAATGAAGTATAAAAATAATGAAAGGAATATTCTACATAGTGAAGGTCCCTAAAACCAGAAGTTTATCCTAAAGGGTAGGACTCTTAGAGGGTATCTGACAGTAATCTATCCATTCAGAGGATGTTTATAGGGTAGAGGCAGAAAATCTCTTAATATTTAAGAACTATGAGATAACCACTTAAACCACCAAGTATGCAAGGCTACCAGCCAAGTGCAGGAGAATGGGATAAATGCCAATGTTTGCACACTCTATATGTATGACTTTACAACTCTTCCTCCATGTACTCTTAATACCTGATAGATCTTCCAAATCATTAAAAGATCTCATGTCTAACCAAACATGATGGAACCAAAGTTAACAGAAAACACCTACCGGTACTTGTTTGTTTTTCTTTTCATTCCAGGTGCAACTGATAGTAAAGTCTCTCAGTAAGCTTGGAAACATTAAGGAAACAGCAACAACTTACTGACACAAAATTCCTGATCTGTGCTACAACCATTCAGGAAAGAAGGAGGTAAGATTAAGTGAGTGCTTCAAAACTTTAATGTGAGTTACCTTGAACATCTAGAGAGCCCTAAACACTATCTCAGGATCAAATAAATCTTTCCTGGTTTTAGGGAATATTCCCTCAAATCTGTATCTGAGAATGCTGCTGAAGTAAACATGAATTGCAAGGCACAATCTGAATCTGTGTACTTATACGGACCTCTCTCCAATCTGATCATTATGAAATGAAAAATAATTTTAAATATGAACGACGTATTTTGTCTCATGACAGTTGCTTTTAGAGGATTAAGTTTCAATACATATAAATAAAATGACAAAATTAAATGATGTAATGCAGGCTGATATTATGTTGCACAAGACAACAAGACTGTACAAGTAATTACTTTTTTTGTTCAGTATGATAGGATTTATCACAGCATAATTATATTTGGATGAAAGAACCAACAGAACAGATTAGCACAATCACAAGCATTGGTGAACCAGTCAAACAATGTTTAATAAAAGCAGAGTAAAATTCCGTAATATAGAATACCGAACAATGTTGTGCAGACCTAAAGTCAATATAATCCTTCCCTTGTATGCTGCCCTCCATTCTTCTTTCATCCACGTGCTTATCTATGAGTTTCTTAAATGCACTTAATGTATCTTCCTCTACCACTAACTTGGCGGGGTGTTTCATACACCCACCACTCACTATGTAAGAAACCACTCAGATCCCTTCTGTACTTTGCAACATGTACCAAAGAATGTTCAGATCTCTTTAACTGTAAGTCTGGGACAAAACTAATGAAGAATTTATTGAGATACTCAAGAAGAGATTTCTTTTGATATCTTATTGAGTATGCAATTTGTGAGTAATTAGATGTACTACGTGCCATTGTCATTTATTACCACTGAATCATAGAACCACAGAGACTATCTGGCATACCACTCCTGCAGTAAAAATAACCTAGGTGTTTGATCTCCAGTTGTATCTTTGGGACTAGATTGGAAGTCATGCTGTCAGGGAAACAGGCCACTGGCATACCACATACTCAGAGAAAAGAACTGAATGAAATTAGTGGACAAAATATGTTTTGAGGAAGAATATAGAAAAAATGTAACGAAGAAATGTCAGGGCATGAGTTGCTTTGAATTTGTCAGAGTATTTTAGAGCAACCCAATAGATTCAAAGAAAGTTCCATTAAAGGATTTCACATGGGATTTTCAATGTAAGGGCATAGCTCTGAAATGTTGTTAAGTCCATTTCTCTCTCTGCAATTCGCTCAGTTATTAATTTTGATTTAGCAGCACCACATTTTACCGTTGTCAGACTTTCAATTATAGCACTTATGTACCAAATTTTTAGTTTTTCCACACATAAAAATCAAAAACAGCAATCTTTGTGAAAAGGGCAATAAACCATCCTAAAAGACAAACAGCTCTAGTTTAAACAGCCAGTTTATAGTATAAATTAGAATTATACAGAATCATGGTGGAATTACAGAGGGACATAATGAATATATGCCAGGGAATTCAATAGCAGGATACAGTTTTTGCTTCAGCTCTAAGTAATTGAAAATTGATTTTTCCATATGTGAACCACAGTAAATACGATCACTGGGTCATTTGGAATCACAGTGAAAATTTAACCAGGTGCATCCTGTTCTCTGTCATCCTTACCACTACATATGACAACGTTAACCCTCATGAAATACTCACCTTCTAAACTTGGATAGGGTATACCAGACAGCTCACTTCTGAGCACAAGAAAACACGAGCCCAGTAATTTCCCAATAGCGGAACATCAATTAAATCTTGAATGCACCTGGACAGTTAACAAAACTGTTACTGTTCCACTACATAAATACCACAATAATGGTATAATCTGGACATTATATCAAAATTGCTGGGACAAAACCATGAATCTATTTGAAAAAGATGTGAGCTACATAATTTGCAAGTGCATAATTGACATTTCTTTACTTGAAAATAAAACAACTGTCTTAATTAATATTCATAACAGTATGAACCAAATATCTATGCTTGGGATGATTATCTAAAGTGGCTGATTTTCAAGGCAAGATATACTGTTTTACATAGAATTTAAGCATATTTTTCTATAATTGCATAATTATTGTTTTTGAAAAGTGATTTTTCTTTTTTTGTAAATACTGTTTAACTGGGTTTTTCTCCAATATTTCTTTTAGCTTAACTATCAACATAAAATTCATGACTGGCATGTGTAACAGCATTAAATGCCTTCGCCTTTTAAAGCACTATTATAACTACAACTAAGGTATTTAAGCCATATTTTACAGTTAATTGAGCCTCTGGGATTAAGTGTACTTTTTATGATACCATCTCCAAGATGCTTACATAAAACAGCTGTGATGTATTTGTTACATCTGTGATTTGTAAAGTTAATGAAGCATTCTGCCTATCTATTATTTATAATTACAACTCAGACCAAGGCAAATGCAATCAGAAAGCATGGATATTCAGATCATACTGTATAATGGTGCTTTGTTCATGATTGTTACCACTAACATAAGGAATGTGGGACTCATTCCATTGACATACCAGCAGAATCCAAACTGTGCAATTTTCCCAGAGATTTTTGATGTGAACATAAATGGACAGTATCTAATTTGCTTTATTTTTGGCAGTACTTTCAGCCATGGATGATTTTCAATCGCTAACTAGATTAAGTTGCAGGAGGCAGGTAACTGAGTGACTGTCAGGCGGGAAAGGAGATAGGAAGTCAGTACAGAGTATCCCTGTGGCTGTCTGCTTCAATAACAGGTACACTTAAGGTATTGTTGAGGTTGTGGAGGGGAACCAACCGGGGATAGTAGCAGTGACCAGTTCTCTGGCACTGAGTCTCACTCCGTGGCTCAGAAAGAAAGGGAGAGAAGAGGAGTGCAGTGTTGAAAGGGGATTCAATAATTAATGTGGCAGACAGGATATTGTGTGGAAGTGACAGAGACACAGAGATGGTATGTTGCCTTCCAGGAGCCAGGGTCAGAGACATCTGAGATCCAGTCCACAGTATTCTTCAGGAGGAGGGTGAACTGGAAGAAGTCAAGGTACATACTGGTACCAACGACATAGGTAAAAAAAGGAATGGTGTGGCGACCCACTTCCCAGCGCACTCGAACCGGCTCACAAAGCAGTGCGCGCCGGCATTGAGGCCGGTCCCAAAAAGGGCGCCAAGCCTGCTTCACCAGCAAGGGGAAAAGCCCGCGCGCGGGACGGGACTGTGAATACCCGGCCCCTACAGCATTCCCGCCCGGGGAGGGCGGGATCAGGAAGGGTTTAAAGCAAGGCCGTGACGTTTGAATAAATCTCTTTTGTAACTGCAGCTCACCAACTCCGTGTCATTATTGCAGCGCTGCGTGTAGCACACCGCTACAATGGCATCCCAAAGAGTGAGTATCGGGAGTGGGGTAGGGATCTGAAAAGCAGGACCTCAGGGGTAGTAATCGCTTGATTGCTGCCTGTGCCATGTGTCAGTGAGGGTAAGAATAGGAAGGTTTGTCAGATGAATGTGTGTCCGAGGAATTGATGCAGTCGCAAGGCTTCAGTTTATGGCTCATTGGGATCTGTCCTGTAGAAGATATGAAATGTACAAGAAGAACAGGTTATACATGAACTTGAGGACCAGTGTCCTTGCGGGGAGGTTTGCTAGAGCAGTTGGTTTCAACTAGTTTAGCAGGGGGACGGCAACCAAACCGGTAAGTCCTGAGGATGGGCCAGTTGGTATGCAGGTAGATGCAGCATGTAGAGAGAATGTGAGGACGTACAGGCAGTTGATAAGGCAACATTGCAGTCAATGTGAGAGTTTGACGTCTGTCTCTTTTAATGTAAGTAGTATCAAGAACAAGGGCAATGAACGTAGAGTGAGGGTCAGTCCATGAAAATATGACATGCAAATCATTATCATATTTTTTGGGACTGCCCTGTTATCAAAGACTATTGGAGGAGGATATACAATGCCCTACAAGACATCTTTAAATGTGAAATACCCTTAGAGAGTAAGATCATATATTTTGGGTATATTCCTCAAGAATGGTTGAAAAGAGATAAATATTTAATGAATATACTGTTGGTGGCTGGTAAAAAGACTCTTACTAGGAAATGGTTATCACAGGAGAGCCCAACTTTAAATGCATGGATAGAAATTACAACGGACATTTACAAAATGGAGAATATAACAGCATCTGTTAATCATAAGCTGGAACAATTTGATTCATACTGGGAAAAATGGTTTAACTACATAATGCCTCATAGGCCTGATTTTATTTTCACAAATCAATGAATATGTTGTAAAAAAAAATCACTCCCTACTCGTACATAGATTTTTTTCCTTTTGCTTGTTCTTTTTTCTTTCCACTCTTTTCTATAAGTGTATACCTCAGATAAATACTATGTGGAAATTTGTGACATATATGATTATATGATATATATGTACAATGTCTGAAATGTATCTTATGGATATGTTTGTTTGATGATAAACTTCAATAAAAAAAATAAATTACAAAAAGAAAATTTGACATTGTGGCCATTATAGAGTCTTGCCTGTCACAAGGGCAGGAATTGCTGCTAATATTCTGGGATTTAAATGTTTCCAAAGTGACAGGTAGGGAGGTAAAGCAGGACAGGGAGTGGCATTGCTAATTAAGGATAGTATCACAGCTGCAGAAAGGCAGGATGCCGAGAAGGGATTGTCTACCGAGTCAGTGGGGGTGAAAGTAAGAAAGAGGAGGGCAGCAATCACTCGATTGGGAGTACCCTAGAATCCTTCCAATAGCAACAGGAGCAGATTGGCAGGCAGGCTTTGGAAAAATGAAAAAAAATAACAGGATTATTGTCATGAGTGACTTGAACTTCCCTAATAATAATTGGTACTTCCTTAAAAGGTTTAGATTCTTCAAACCTTTAGTGAAATATAGTACCAGTATGCCTTTGTAATTGCATTTGTAATTGTTGGACCCAGGATAGATCCTCTAAGGTGTTATCCCTGGAAACACGAAGCTACTCACCTTCTGGTCACCATCTGAGATTCTGCCAACAACAGTTGTGCATTGGCAAATACATAGATGGTGTCTGAGCTGTGGCTAGCCGCACAGCCATGAGTGTAGAGCAAGTAGACCAGTGGGTTAAGCATGCATCCTTGAAGGATCAGAATGAACTCATAAGAGATATGGATAAGATGGATAGTCATTAACATAACCCTAGTGTTGGGATGTCCAAAACAAGAGGGCACAAATACAAGAGGGGAAATATTTAGGAGACCTGAGAGGTAACTTCTTTACACATAAGTTAGTATCTGGAATAAGCTGCCAGCAGAATGATTGAGGTGGGTAAAACTGCAACATTTAATAGGCATTTGAAAAGGTATATGGAGGGGAGAGGTTTGGAAGGTTATGGCCTGAACAGGGGCAACTAGAACTGGCAGGGAGGATGTGGAAAGTGCCAAAGGGTCTGCTTCCATGCTGTTTTACTTTGACATAAAACTGCGATTACAAGAGTAAGCTAAAGGCTAGCTATCCTGCAATAAGTAACCTATCCCCTTGCATATTAAGATTTTCCACTATCAAGGCCCATGTCAGCAGCATGGTGGAATGTGCAAAGAAATGACATCCATTGGTGTCAAGCTACAAACTGCCATGAATTAAGCAAGAATACATAACTTATTCCTTTCACTTTTACCACACCCTCACTAATGTCACTAGTTACCATAATGAACATGTAACACTAATATAAAGCAAATAGAAAACAGGTGCATGACTTCTACATTGCAGCCCCCTAATTATTATACTATAATAATTACAACTACATGCTACTAAGACACAAGAGACATGAAATCTCAACATTTACACAAATGCCCTCTTTTGATAAGCAGTCTATTCTGGATTGTGCTCATCTCCTGCCTGCCACATTAAGTTGTCCCTCCCCTTTGAGACCCATAGGGTAGGGTCTCACACAGAGAAAGAAGACTAAGAGTCCACGCACAAAAGCCCCAATAAACTGAAGCACTTATTCCCAAATCTTGGGTTAAACTATAATTTTCTGCGCCAAGACCTCAAAGTATTCTCTCCCTGTTACCCTGGGCCGCTGAGCCAAAAACCTATCCCTTTGTACCTGAGACAGGGAAAAAAGACTCAGAAGCCCTTACAATCTACTCCCACACTGTCATTTTGCTCTTGTTCATCCTGCAGGTGTTGTAGGCTGTAACGATACACTTTCGGTGTTTCTTTCTCCACTAAGCTTGCTTCAGTAATTGCCACGAGCATCGGAAATTGTTTGGTTGCAGCACGCACTACAAGAGACTTGAGACAAGGAAGAAAACAGCACAGCACAAGCGCACAGCTCAACAATACAATACTGACAGTTATTGCCATTTTAGTCAGCCATGCTCCCCATCCTCCGAGTCTACTTTCTAACCAGTCAAATAACTGATGTCCGAACCCCTGCATTCTGTGCACATACCTCGCACTGTGACAAGACAAAGTCCACTGAAGCCTGTAAATAAGGTGACCAAAAACCATCCTTCTTTATTTTCTTTATCACTTCCCCCCCCCTTGCACAATGGTCAATCCCATGCGCTTCTGAAATCAGAATCGTCAGTAGAGGGGTGGGCGCTACCAACAAACCGTCTTCCATGCTCCACAAGCCTTCCGGGTTCTGCTTGGCCCCCCTTCGTCTCCACGTTGTCTGTTCTGCCAAAGTTGCCTTACCTTGTATTTCAATTAGGTCCTCTACCACAGGTTCTGGAGCTAGGCTTACCTGGGGGGCAATGACAGCTGATGTACATCCAGACGCTTTTCCGGCTGCCTCGTCCGCAGCTTGATTTCCCCTTTGTTATTACATCATTTCCCTTTTCATGTGCCTGGCATTTTACTATAGCCAATGCTTTAGGTTTCATTATGGCTTTTATTAAGTCTAGAATTTGCTGACAATGTTGTATGGGATCTCCACTACTTTTTAAAAAACCTCTCTGTTTCCACACTGCCCCGAGCAAATGGCATACTCCATGAGCATATGCCGAATCAGTATAGATGTCTACTTTCTCACCTTCCATCATTTCACACGCAGCTGTCAGGGCTTTGATTTCTGCTAGTTGGGCGGAACACGGTTGGGGACAGGACTCCATCCTAATAATCTTATAGCTCGACTGATCCTGCTGCACTACTGAGAACCCTGCATGATTTCCATCATAATCCCTATAACAAGAGCCATCTACAAACAGAACCTTTTTATCTGCATCCTCTAGTGGTTCTGACCGTAAATCTGCTCTTAATTTGGCAAATGCCATCGTCTTCCCTACACAATCATGGGGTTCTCCTTCATAGCCCAAAGGGACAAAATTGGCTATATTACTGGTAGTGCATCTCTGTATAGTTATATCTGGAAACGTCAATAGCATCTGATACGCTGCTATCCTGGCTGGCGTCAGCACAAATTTCCCTCTTTCCAGCAATTCTGCTACTTTGTGGTGTGTGTACAGAGTCACAGGATAGCCCAGGGTTACAGATGATGCCTTTTCATATGTATAGTACAGCGCCGCCAATCCCTGATAACAGGGTGGATACCCCTGAGCCACCTCATCTAGTCTCGTACTGTAGTATGCTATCGGCTGCTTTGCTTTTTCTGTGCCTGTCTCTTGTGTTAGAACCGCTGTGACATAACCCTCCTGTCGGTTGGATACATACAAATGAAAAATCTTCTCGTAGTCAGGCAAAGCTAATGCTGGTGCTGACTGCAATTCCTGCTTAATAGTATTGAAAGCTATCTCCGCCTCTCCATTCCACTGTAAGCCATTCTTCAAATTTGTATGTCCTGCTTCTTTCATTATCTTTCTCAAAGGTGCCACAATCTCAGCATATTCTCCTATCTAATCTGAGCAGTACCCTGCCATTCCCAAAAACGTCATCATCTGCCCTACAGTCTGGGGTTTTGGGGCCTTAGTTATTGCCTCAATCTGATGTGGTGCTATCGCCTTCACTCCCTTGGATATTACCCTGCCTAAGTATTCCACTTGCTGCATGCAAAATTGCAGTTTCTTTTTGGATACTTTATGTCCTCCGTGCGCCAGCTTCTCTAACAGAGTTATAGTGTCCTGCTCACACTGTGTCCTTACTGTGGGAGCAAATCAACAGGTCATCCACAAACTGTAACAATGTACTTTCCAATGCTATGCCCTCTAGGTCTGCCTTCAACACCTGAATAAAAACATGTGGTGAATGTTTAAACCCTTGCGGCATTCTGGTATAGGTATACTGAGCACCTCTGTAAGTAAATGCAAACAGATACTGACACTGGTCGGCCAGAGGAATGCTGAAGAAAGCCGAACACAAATCAATCACTGAAAAGTACCGTAACTTGCTTCTGGTGGAACATTAGTCAAAAGCGTGTGTGGGTTGGGGACTACCGCTGGCCAGTCCTCTACCACATCATTTACCGCTCACAAATCATGCACCAATCTCCACTTAGATTCATCTGCTTTTGAGACCAGCAGCAACAGGGTATTGCATGGACTGTTTGTTCTTTTAAGCACTCCTATTTCAAGCAACCCCTGCACTGTCGATGCTATTCCTTCTTCTGCTTCTGGTCTTAGAGGGTATTGTGGTCTCCTGGGTGGAATTGCTCCTTTTTTCAGCCTTATTTTGACCGGACTAGCTGTTTTTATTTTCCCTATGTCCGTGTCATGCTGTGACCACAGAATAGATGGCAACTCATCTAACCTTCTATCTTTCTGCTGGCCTCTTTCCTTTCCCAGCAATGGCATGTGTGGTTGGGGAGTTATTTCGACCTCTCTCACTGTCCCTACCATATCTACACTTACCATTATTTTAATGCAATTGTTATCTTCTGATATCCACACCTCTGGCGTGATTTTCCTCCACACTGTTACGGTTTCAGCACTCTTAATTAAGGGTCCTAAGTCTTTAGACTGATATCCCTTATTTACCAACAACATTACGTGGGGTGCAGCCTCCGGTATCCTGTACCATTTTTCTAAAAAGGTGTTCCACTTAACTTGTAAAGCTGCCCCTTGTTTTCCAATTATCACAGCCTCCCCTTCCAGGTGCTGTTGGGTACATGCCTCCAGGTGCCATCTCTCCTCTAACTCCCTGTTCTGAGTCTTGTCAAAAATCACTGTACAATGTAGCTCAGATTTGAGCATTACAGCCCTGGGTAATATAGCCTGCACGCCCTTTTTCCATTTTTCCCAGGTTTCCTGAATCCGATCTGCGATGTCTCCTATCCAAAAGACATTAGCCTTCTTGTCTTCTCGCAATATCAATTGAGCCCCTGCTCTTTCCACACTCAGCCCATTTCTGGTGCATTCTAATTTTAATTCCAGTTTCAATAAGGCATCTCTGCCTAACAAATTAATCGGAGATCCTTTAAATACTAGCACCGGCAAAACAATTCCTTTATTTCCCATTCTCAACTGCACTGGAGCCGTGCACTGTGTCAACTGTGTTTTCCCCGAGAACCCAACCGTCTTAATAAACTTTCCTGACATGGGAAGGTGAAGGGCATACTGTGGCTGTACATGAGTGTACGTGGCTCCAGTATCTATCATCATTGGTGTCAGTTGCCCTTCTAACATAACCTGAACAATGGGTTCCTCGTCTGCCTCCCTTGTTATCATTGGGTAATGTCCCTTCCCACTCGAGTTCTCGGGGCACCCCTAATACCTCACATAGGGGTTCACAGGTCCGCTTGGGCCTGTGGGGGCTGGTCCTTGGCTAAACTTCAGTTCCCTTCTTATCGGTTCCTGCTGGTGTGTGACAGGCCATAGTGTAAATGGACAATTTCTTCTCATGTGACCTGGCTGATTACATCCCCAGCACAGTCTCTCTACCTCTCTTTCCCCCGTTTCCTCGCTGGTCCCCTCTGCCCATAGCTCCTCTGTCCCCCTCCTTGGGACTTCCAGTCCTGTCTGGGCTGTTTGAATTTAGTCTGTTCCTGATAGGGCATTTGTGGGAATGCTCCTCCAAAGACGTTGATTATTGGCATGGGGTTTTCCAGCTCTTGTCTTACAGTATGATCAGTTCCTCCATATAGCGGTGCTTCATCCAATTCGATGGCTGTACTCGGACCGGTGGTTGCTGGCAGCATCTTTTTGCTTTTCTATTTTTCCTTCTTTTTGAGTTCTTCGAGCTGCATTTGTATTAACTTTCTTTGCACCTCTTCCTGCTGCTCAGCTAACCTTCGTTTGTCTTTCCAGTATTTCTCAACCGCATGGACTACGTGGTCTCTAAATTCTTGTGGGGTCATTGACGTCAGCCCAACCACTTCCTCCAGTTTGGATTTTACTTGCGGAGGCATTGCATCCAAAATGCTATGTCGGAACAGTGTGGTGATAAATAAGCTATTTTCCACCTCTTGCTCAGTCTCCCGTCTCCACCTTTTCAACTGGTTTTCTACGTAGGCTGCTGGGTTTTCAGTGTCTCCCAGTGGATCCCCTTTTAAGGCTTTGGGGTCCACTTTGGGTGAATAAAGCTTCCTGAGGGCCTGCCATACCCTCTGCCTCACTCTGTCAAACCCGTCTCCATCAGTTCTCGGGTCGTTCGAGTTTACTATGCCAGCCATTTCCATTAGTTCGTTAAATTTGGAGGTTCCCATCAACCTTATCAATAGTGCCTTCAAATCTCCCATAGCCAATAATCGTCCCGCCGTTTCTTCTTCAAAGGCTCTAATCCATTTCCCTGCTCCTTCATGTAGTTGGGCAGAGGCGCTCCCCTACCGCCTCCTTCTGCTCTTCTAGGCTTCTGCCTCCTACCTCTTCCCCACAAATTCTCGCATCCTCTCTCTCTCCACTTAACTCTTGCTCCTCCAATGAGTCACCTTCTCTTTCTTCCTGTCCGTGTCTGTACACCTGTGGCAGGGACTCCTCATGATCCTTACTCGTGCTTGATTCCCTTCTCTCTTGTGTTTCTCCAAGACTTTCATCTCCTATCTTTTTTCCACTTCCTCTTGAATGCCTCATCTCTTCCTGCCCTGATGAGCCACTTTCTTTTCTAGTCTGTTTATTTCTATGGTATAACCGATACTCCTCATACTCCTTTTCCTCTCTCAAGTATTTCATCCGTTCAATCTCTTCTTTCATTTCTCTCTTTGCCTGTTCCACCTTTATCCTTTCTGCCTGTATCTCCTTCCATATTGCCGCTTTTTCCTTCTCGTTTTGTCTTTTTTCCTCCTCATTATCCCAAACTTGTACTTCTCCCTGCATGTTTACTGTCCCCGTCAGCAGGGGGCACTGCTTAGGGGTTCCTTCCTCATTATAGGGAGGGGGCTTTTCTGTTTCTTTTGCATCCGGGTATGGAGCTGAAGCCAGCTTCTCACTGTACCTCCCTCTAACAGGCTGTTTCTGCAGCACCTTAGTGTCTTCCTCGCTTGTAATCAATATTCTACCTGTCCTCCTCAGCCTTTCTCCTTCCTTTCTGAAGAGCTTTAGCACTTCCGTTTCTCGTTCTCTTTTTTGCCCTCTTTTCTTAGATTTATCTTTTGGTTTGTAATTTTTAATTAGTGCCTCCATTTCTTCGCACAAGCTTACATCAAACGTTCCTTCTCTTGGCCATTTTGTGACCAGGTTTTTGGTTCTCTTTTCCCATTTTTCTGAAGTTTTTGTGATCTCATATTTATTTACTGGGATTTTTTTGCTCAGAATCTCTACTGCCGTTACCTGTCATGTTGTTCTCTCTTTTTAAGGTATTTCAGAGATCCACAGTTTGTTTACTGGATAATATTATTTACTCTAATTCTATGCCTAGTCTATCGTCTATCTACCAGCGCTTTAAACTATATATTGGACTGTCCTTGTTTCCTATTCTGTTCTGCCCGTACAGACCTCTATTCAGAGCGGTACCCACAGAACTTTCTCTTTGCACCTCGTCTATTCAGACCCTTATCTCTTAAGGCAGTATCCACGAGGATTTTCTCTATTTTCCCTTTCCCTGCCCGTTCAGACCTTCGTTTCATACGAAGCGGTATCCACAGGGATTTTCTCTATGCACCTCGTCTATTCAGACCCTTATCTCTTAATGCGGTATCCACGAGGATTTTCTCTATTTTCCCTTTCCCTGCCCGTTCAGACCTTCGTTTTATACGAAGCGGTATCCACAGGGACTTACCAACACCATGTGGAATTTTTCTTCACTTAACTTCTTATTAGCTTATTTGTACTTACCCTCACTGCAGTGTTCTTGATCAATCCTCTGAGCCTCCTGTTAACCCCCAATTCTGCCAGATTCTTTGGACCGGAGAGACCCTTCGGCAGTGGTTCCACACTTCTGAGACTCCAAGACCTCCCCAAAACCAACAGAATTCTTAGTCCAAATTGTCGCAAAAAGCGCTTACCTTTTGTTTGGGTGCACCCTTAATTCTGTTAACCTTGTGGGGGTCCCTAGAGGACTGGGAAGCGTCCCCAATCTGCCGTTTCCTTTCCACGGGTCTCTTTCCGGTCCTGCCGCGGTCGCCAATTTTGTCGTGGTTTCTTGTGCCCCACAAACGACCAGGAGACGCAGAAGATTCTTCAAGAAGTATTAAACTTTAATTTGCAAATCAAAGCTGAGACAGTCATTGAGCTAGTCGCTGATTGCCCACCGATCCTTGTACATCGAATTTTTTATAGCAATCTCCTGGTTTAGTTGCATTAGCATATCCAATCGGTCTACAGTTGTGTATCACAAGTACATCCGCCACTATTGTTTCTACCCATTGACTTAATCATGTTCTAATCTACATCTCTTAGCTACCTCTCATTAATACACCATTATAATCTACATCTCTTAGCTAGCCTCTCATTAACACCCCATTATCTTCTACATTCTTAAGATTTCATTCTACTAAATTGGATATATGCATAGCAAATAGCAAGCTCAAAGCTGACTACATAGTTTTGGTTACACAGCAAACAATGCAACTTTTATACTCCAATGCAACTTAAGCTTCTTCTTCTTTCTCTGAAGCTGTTCCGCCTTTTCCTCCAAGGTGTGCTTATCACTCAATATCTATTGTCTTGCATATAACTCAAATAAATTAGCCTCCATTCTAATGAGTACCAATGTGGTATTAGACGCAAAAGATATCTTGCTAGCAAGAGAACATGCTCTATGTGCATTAGATATGCTATCTTCAGCATGTATATCCTCCTGTAACTCATATATGTATTCACAGTTTCTACTTTGGATTTGTAAATATTTTCATTCCCCAGGGAACTGACCTTAATTATAGAATAATTATATGATATGGTGATATGGTGCAACTCAAACTACCTGCGTCTCAATATCACCAAGACCAAGGAGATGGTGGTGGACTTTAGGAGATCTAGGCCTCATATGGAGCCAGTGATCATTAATGGAGAATGTGTGGAGCAGGTTAAGACCTACAAGTATCTGGGAGTACAGTTAGACGAGAAGCTAGACTGGACTGCCAACACAGATGCCTTGTGCAGGAAGGCACAGAGTCGACTGTACTTCCTAAGAAGGTTGGCGTCATTCAATGTCTGTAGTGAGATGCTGAAGATGTTCTACAGGTCAGTTGTGGAGAGCGCCCTCTTCTTTGTGGTGGCGTGTTGGGGAGGAAGCATTAAGAAGAGGGACGCCTCACGTCTTAATAAGCTGGTAAGGAAGGCGGGCTCTGTCGTGGGCAAAGTACTGGAGAGTTTAACATCGGTAGCTGAGCGAAGGGCGCTGAGTAGGCTACGGTCAATTATGGATAACTCTGAACATCCTCTACATAGCACCATCCAGAGACAGAGAAGCAGTTTCAGCGACAGGTTACTATCGATGCAATGCTCCTCAGACAGGATGAAGAGGTCAATACTCCCCAGTGCCATTAGGCTTTACAATTCTACCGCCAGGACTTAAGAACTTTTTAAAAGCTATTATTAATGCTTTTTGAGATAGTGATTTAGATGCATATCATATTTTTTACTGAGTTTAGTATTGTATGTAATTAGTTTTGCTACAACAAGTGTATGGGACATTGGAAAAAAAGTTGAATTTCCCCATGGGGATGAATAAAGTATCTATCTATCTATCTAATTGCTCTCTTAGCTTCAAGGTCACTTCTTCTAGTTGAAATCATTTTGTCTTCCAAGTGCTCAAAACAGTGGCAGTTTTGATTAAGCTCTTCAACAGTTGAAATTCAATACTTCAATTCTTAGGCTTTTCAACAGAACCAAGAATTGAGTCATTCAGGCAACAACCATTCTCCAACCTTTACAGACCAACAATTGGACATGGCAATGTCTGAACACATCAAAACTGTGTTTCAAATCCAAACACACAGCAAGAAATAACAAAAAAGGTTGTACTTGCCACAAGCTAGTCTAGGTTGGTTCAAATGCAGATATTAATTTGGTGTAACTATCAAAATGTTTGCTCACAATACGTAGTGGTGATAACTAATCCAAAATCAAAATAATGTCCGCTAACCTGCGACCACCATGGGACTGTTATACTTGCATGACTCCAATGAATTTTCAGCTTTAGTGAAGTGATGTTCTAAAGATTTAAATTCCTTATTTTGATCCTTTATTGTGTATAGGCCTCCGTTAGTCTTGATAGACAATGGATTTGCGCCTTGGAAAGTTTCCAGGGTGCAAGCCTGGGCAAGATTTTTTTTAATGGAAGACCAGCAGTTGCCCAAGCTGCAAGTCTCCCCTCTCCATGCCACCGATGTCATCCAAGGGAAGGGCATTAGGACCCATACAGCTTGGCACCGGTGTCGTCGCAGAGCAATGTGTGGTTAAGTGCCTTGCTCAAGGACACACATGCAGCCTCAGCCAAGGCTCGAACTAGTGACCTTCAGATCACTAGACAAACGCCTTAACCACTTGGCCACGTGCCAACCGGTCCTTTATTAGCAATGAGTAAACATACAATTTTGAAGCAGTATGACCTCTACTGGTCCCAAGCTACAAACTGCCATGAATTAAGCAAGAATACGTAACTTATTCTCTATACTTTTACCTTGCCCCCACTAATGTGACTAGTTACCGTAATAAGCACGCAACCCAGAATACAAAGCAAATAGAGAACTGATACATGGCTCTTACACACACTATCCTAATTTGGAGATATACTGTCATTCCATTGTCTTTGCTGTGTTTAAATCCTAAAATTATCTCCCCAACAGCAACTGTGATAGTAGCTTCATCAGAAAATATAATACACTACCACCTTCCCAAGGGTAATTACAGATCGACAATAAATACTGGTCTAGCCAGCAATGTCCAGATCCAGTAAATGTAAAATAAAATCTTAGTATCAATGACTATTTACGAAGATTTATCTCATGTGTTGTTTGCTGCTCTGGCACACCTGCAAATGCAAAGAGTGACAATCCAGTGACTGACTGTGTAACCCTCAGGTTCTGTCAGCTGCATAAGTCTAGGGAAGACAATCTCTGGCCCTGCCAAACGGGTGAGATTGAAATGCCAGTCCACCCCGAAACACCCTTGTTTGTGTGGATGCTGCATGATTTGTTACCCTGTTACAAATCAGTACCACAAAATAACAGACATTACACTTCATACAATTAAATGATTTAGCTTTATAATTCTTAATTTGACTACAGGGTTAGTGAAGAAAAAGCAAAGAAAGGGCCCATTTTAATGTAACAGTCGAATGTGCACAAGTTGGAGCTCACGGTTTTCCCGTCACCGACCCTCCTTCTGTTCCCCCCCCCTCCCCCCGGCCTTCATCGGATCATGGCCCTGCTCCAGCGTCTTCTCTCTTATCTCCCACCCAACAAAAGACCCAGATCACCCTGGTGTCAGGCACACGGCACAAAAACCCCTCCCGTCATTGGATGGCTCACACTCCAAAGCACCCATTATCTCTAACCGTAACCCAAACACTGCTTCTACAGAAAGACCATTACATTTGCAGTGAAACCCTTTCCCAGGGTGTTACAACTGTAAATCATGGTGGGGTAACCAAAGGTGATATCTACACTCTGTGGCTACTTTATTAGGTACAGGAGTGGAACCCAGTGTGGTCAACTGCTGCTGTAGCCCATCCACTTTAAGGTTCAATGTGTGGTGCATTCAGAGATGCTCTTCAGCACACTATTGTTCTAACACATTATTAGTTGAGTTACTATCACCGTCCTGTCAGTTTAAACCAGTCTGGCAATTCTCATTAACAAGGCATTTTCACACACAAAATTACTCCTCGCTGGGTGATTTTTGTTAATGCTTTTGCTCCATTTTTTTGAAAATTCTAGAGACTGTTGTGCATGAAAATCCCTGATGATCAGCAGTTTCTGAGATACTCAAACCACCCTGTCTGGCACCAGCAATCATTCCACAGTCAAAGTCACATTTCTTCCTCATTCTGATGTTTGATCTGAACAACTGAATTTTCTGATTAAGTCCTCATGCTTCTATGTATTGAGTTACTATTATATGATTGGTTGATTAGATATTTGCATTTATGAGCAGGTGTATGGGTGTACCTAATAAAGTGGCCACTGAGTATATGTTCACAACACTCAGGTCTAATTCAGCACCACAGATCCTGACCACATCGCTCTTCCTAACTTGTTATACCGCTTTTCCAACACTGTTCCAAAATTAAATATTGTGAAGACAAAAGCCTCCATCTTCTCTCCCCATTTCAGTTCATTCCTTTCAATTGCTAGTTGTTTTTCTTTGACAGCCTTCTGAACTTGTCCAACAGCCATCAAGGATTTATTAACTATCAGTCCTAGGTCTCTGTTCTTGCACAGCCTTTAAACTTGTACTGTTCAGTTCATAAATCCTGTCCTCAATCTTCAGGAAAACTTTATAAACCAAACAATTGGACATATTTTGATTGCCCAGATTACTAAGCCTAGCTATTAATATCAGATCATGTGACTACATAGAGGAAGGTGAATTTTTCTGTGGTTATAAATCTTTGTTTGCCCAGCAACTCTAGTATTACATTACACCTGGTTTTATAATTATGTTAATAATTGTATTTTTCAATTATTAACAAGTATTTTGTCATATACAAAAGCAAAGATGATACTTAAAAAGTATCATCTTGATAAAGTTTCAACATATCCTTGTAGTGACTGTAAAAGAGACTGCTGATGCTGGAATTGGAGCAACAATCTGCTAGAGCCGCTCAGTGGGTCAAGCAGCATCTGTGGGAGGAAAATAATTTTCAATGTTGCAGGATTTTGATATATAATGAGCGAAATACGGTAGCTTGTTTCTATATCACAACAATTTTTTCGGACAAGAGCAAACTACAAGATAATAGTATTTTAAAAAAGGGACATTTTGAGAAAGTTATGTAGCATTTAAGGTCATAAGAAACACTTACAGTAACTTTCTAAGTTACAGCGTCAATTCCAAATGGCAACATTTCCCTTTTGTAGTTCCACCCCCACCACTTCGGGCAGAGCGCCAGATGACGCAGCGTCTCTCCTCTTCGCCTCTGCGCATGTGCGTGCCAGCCAAGGAGTGCGCACATTGCCCACATTGCATTGCGATAAACAACCAAGATGGCGGAGGAAGAAGAGGGAGGCGGCGATCGGTTAGACGACCGGCTGTTGCCGGAGCCAGGTAATGGGCGTGGTACAGGGAGAACAGTGGAGCAGGGCAGCTGGTGTTCCGCGCAGCCAGCTATGCCGATCCAAGAAGGGCTCCAGCGGGTTCACTGAGTGTTGCAGTAGACCTGAGGCTCTCAGCCGTCCTCCCTTTTAAGATGCGCGCTGCTTCCGCCTCTCTCTGCATCCCGCAGTCCGTGTAAGGGATCCGTGGTCACCGTGCAAGAGGTGGTTCAAACCCACCGCTAACTTATCATCCTGAGCCTGTTTACATTCGTTGGCAAGGTGTCCAAGATTCGTTAGAACTTGGGCAATACATTGATCTTCCAGAATAAGGCCATGTATTGGGGAACATTCAGACTAGTCGATGCCGATGATAACTTCGTAGGTGCAGCGTGGATCAGTAGATATAATCATAACTCAGCTGTTAAAATTCTCTTCTCTTTCCCCCACACACCCATTCAGAGGATGTAGGTTCAAACTTTTAATCCAGGGATTTGAATACAAAATTCTGCATTTGTATTCTCCTTTGTATTGAAGACAATCTGATATCATGAATGCGTCCTTCTGAATAAGACGTCACCTGTCAGTTTCATTTAAAAAGTCCTATCACTGGGATGTCTTGGCCAGCAGTTCACACAAAGAAATAGATCATTTGGTTATTAAGTATTGACTTTTTGTAGAGTTTTAATATTCACCAATTTGCATTTGCTTTCTATTTAAACAATTTTGGGGCATTATGAGCTTGTGAAGCTCTTAATTCCTTATTGCAATCCTCTTTATTGCTTGATAGTTACATATGGTCAGTAGAGAAAGCGTACAAGAATCAATTCATAATCAAAATGGAGGGAAAATCATGCTGAGTTCTGAGCATTCACGTCTGGTACCATTTACATCATGCAAGTACCCGCTGAAGGCCACCTTGAACAAGCAAGAATGTTCAATAGCATTACTTTTACTGAGTCTCCAAAAATCAATATCTTTGGAATTTAATTAATTAAAAACATAACTGCATCAGCCATGTTAATTCAGTAATTTCAAGAAAAGGTTAGGTGATGGTGGCTCACTTCCTTCTCCCCAAAGCCTTTCCACCATTTACATGAGGACGGTGTGGAGTACTCCTCAGTTGCTTGGCAGAGTACAGCCTTCAAAACACCTTAAGTTCAATGACCAGGCCTAAGCAGCCTGCCTAATTTGCTCCCTTTCAACAACCCTAAACATGCAGTCTCCTCACCAATTTTGCACTGTAATGGTAGTGTAGTGCACTGAAGATTAAATATATTTTAAAAGGTGAAATTCTCCAACCTAATCAACTCCCCACAAATGGGTGTAATTAAAAAAAGGCTGTAAAATCTGAAATATAATTAATGCTGAAATGTTAAGTAGATTGGACCATATTTACTTCAAGTGAAGTATTTAGTTTTATGAGACACAAACCCTTTCTACAGATGTTGTCTCAGCTGTTGAGTATTTCCAGCATTTACTGTTTAATTCATCCAGAATAGATGTTATGAAGAATTTGTTTAATTTTAGCATTTTGAATTGAGATTGAAAGAAACAATTAAGTTTGCCTTGGTGAAATAGAGAAATTATGACTTGGATGCCTTTATTTTTCAATACCTGCTTATTGGGAGCAAGAGGGTAGTTATTTTGGTGAAGCAGTGAATATCACTTGTATCTGAACTTAAGTTGTAGCTAATTTCCTGATTATTAGGAGATTCCTGAATTGTGTGTATATGTATGTATCTATCTATCTAGATACAGTGGCATACAAAAGTTTGGGCACCCCGGTCAAAATTTCTGTTACTGTGAATAGCTAAGTGAGTAAAAGATGACCTGATTTCCAAAAGGCATAAAGTTAAAGATGACACATTTCATTAATATTTTAAGCAAGATTACTTTTTTATTTCCATCTTTTACAGTTTCAAAATTACAAAAAAGGGAAAAGGGCCCAAAACATTTGTGCACCCTGCATGGTCAGTACTTAGTAACACCCTCTTTGGCAAGTATCACAGCTTGTAAACACTTTCTGTAGCCAGCTAAGAGTCTTTCAATTCTTGTTTGGGGGATTTTCTCCCATTCTTCCTTGCAAAAGGCTTCTCGTTCTGCAAGATTCTTGGGCTGTCTTGCATGCACTGCTCTTTTGAGGTCTATCCACAGATTTTCGATGATGTTTAGGTCGGGGAACTGTGAGGGCCATTCAGCTTGCACCTCTTGAGGTAGTCCATTGTGGATTTTGAGGTGTGTTTAGGATCATTATCCTGTTGTAGAAGCCACCCTCTTTTCATCTTCAGCTTTTTTTTTACAGACGGTGTGATGTTTGCTTCCTGAATTTGCTGGTATTTAATCGAATTCATTCTTCCCTCTATCACTGAAATATTCCCCGTGCCACTGGCTGCACCACAAGCCCAAGGCATGATCGATCCACCCCTGTGCTTAACAGTTGGAGAGGTGTTCTTTTCATGAAATTCTGCACTCTTTTCTCTCTAAATATACCTTTGCTTATTGCGGCCAAACAGTTCTATTTTAACTTCCATCAGTCCACAGGACTTGTTTCCAAAATACATCAGCCTTGTTCAAATGTTCCTTTGCAAACTTCTGACGCTGAATTTTGTGGTGAGGATGCAGGAAAGGTTTTCTTCTGATGACTCTTCCATGAAGGTCATATTTGTGCAGGTGTCGCTGCACAGTAGAACAGTGCACCACCACTCCAGAGTCTGCTAAATCTTCCAGAAGGTCTTTTACAGTCAAACAGGGGATTTGATTTGCCTTTCCAGCAGTTCTCTCGGAAAGTTTTCTTGGTCTTCCAGATCTCAACTTGACCTCCACCGTTCATGTTAACTCCCATTTCTTAATTACATTACGAACTGAGGAAACGTATACGTGAAAACGCTTTGCTATCTTCTCATAGCCTTCTGCTTTGTGGGCATCATTTATTTTAATTTTCAGAGTGCTAGGTAGCTACTTAGAGGAGCCCATGGCTGCTGATTGTTGGGACAAGGTTTGAGGGGTCAGGATATTTATAAAGCTTTGAAATTTGCATCACTTGGCCTTTCCTAATGATGACTGAACAAGCCATAGCCCTAACAAGCTAATTAAGGTCTGACACCTTGGTAAAAGTTATCTGAGAGCTCATATCTCTTGGGGTGCCCAAATTTTTGCATGGTTTTACTTTCTTTTTTCACTCCAGAATTGTACAAAACAAAAATAAAACAGTAATCATGCTTAAAATGTTGAAAATAATATTTCATCTTTAACTTTATGACTTTTGGAGAACAGTTCATCTTCTACTCACTTAACTATTCACAGTAACAGAAATTTTGACCAGGGGTGCCCAAAATTTTGCATGCCACTGTGTGTGTATTTATATGTATATAAAGTCTTCCAGATGTTGGCGCGTGGCCTACTGGGCAAGGCATCAGACTAGTAACCTGAAGGTCACTGGTTCGAGCCTCAGCTGAGGCAGCGTGTTTGTGTCCTTGAGCAAGGCACTTAACAACACATTGCTCTGCGACGTCACCAGTGCCAAGCTGCTTGGGTCCTAGTGCCGTTCTCTTGGACAACATCGGTGGCGTGGAGAGGGGAAGGTCTGCAGCTTGGGCAACTGCCGGTCTCCCATACAACCCTGCCCAGGCCTGCGCCCTGGAAACTCCAGGTGCAAATCCATGGTCTCTCGAGACCGACGGATGCCACCAATATATAAAAATATATTCTTACAAATTGAGATTAAAGTTTTTAGTTAGAACTATTCATTCCAAGTCAATTTTGATTTTTCTTCCTGAATGTCTTGCATTCTGTGAAGTTGCAATCTTTCTTAGTGCGTTACATTATATTTGCATTGTGATATGAAATGTAATCTGTGAGTGAGCTTACTAACAGGAACACTTACTGTGGTATCAAATAACTGTGGCACTACAGTTACTATGAATATGAAATGTTAATCCTGCACATTTTTCAGGAGATACATATTTTATGAAGCCTTTGCAAATTTTGATTATGAGGATACTTCAGAGAAGAATATACATATTAAGATATTGTGGTTCATACTTCTAATTGTTTGAATAACTTGTTTTAGGTTCTTGAATTTTGTTGGTTGAGGACCAAAAGATTCTGCTTGCTCTGACTGTTGTTTTAGTTTTTCCTAACTGATAATCTCTCCACTTATTTTTCTTTTTGGACCTTGTCTGGTTCTTTCTCTCCATTGGTGGAGCTCTTATGCTGTTCATGTTGTTTTGAATATGTTATTCAGCTCTTGGAGGATTTGAGAATTTTGTGTACATCATATAATATAACATACTATTTGAAGAAAGAAAAAACGAGGCTGGGTCCAGAAAGAAAAATTATGGACAGATATTCGGTTATTTTGCTGATGTGACAACAATGAAAGAATTATAACACATAATTTTGTGGCATAAATTCCACCAAGAAAAGGTGAAGAACCTTCAGTAATTGTACAGGATTATTTGTGCACTCTTCCTCATTAAGGGCTGTTATTCTAAAGTTCAAAACAAAAATACTTCATGTTTCAATACGAATTTGGGTTTTTATAATGACTGCAAACTTTATACATTTGCAAATCCTGCAATCCTGACAACTGTTTTCATTCTGTTCCTTGCAGCAGAGTGATAGGAATTTGGGAGGAGGTCAGAGGAAATTGACTAATCTGCTTAATGATTAAAGTGTTAATTATAAGTACAATTGAATCAAATCAGATTCATTATCATTAACATAATATGAAATTGCTTTGCAGCAATAGTACAGTGCAAAGACATAAATGTGTACATTACAAAAGTAAATGAAATTGTGCCGATAAAGGAATAACGAGGTAGTGCTCATGACTTCTTGGGTCATTGAGAAATCTGTTGGCAGAGGGGAAGAAGCTGTTCCTAAAACATTGAATGTGTATCTTGAGGCTTTTGTACCTCCTCCCTGATGAGAATAGGGCATATTCTGGATGCTGAGAGTCCTTAGTGATGGATGCACCATCTCATGTAGATGTCCTCGTTAATGGGGAGGGTTGTGCACGTGATTGGGCTGGCGGAATCTATAAACTTCTGCAGCTTTGTGCAATGCTGTACATTGGAGGCTCCAGTCAGAAAGCTCTCCACTATATGTCTATAGAAAACTGTAAGACTCATTGGTGGATCAAACCTCTTCAAATTCTTAATGAAGTAGAGCCACTCGTGTGCCTTCTTTATGATTGCATCAATGTGTTGGTTCCAGGATCCATTCTTTGGCATGTTGATAGCTAGTTTCAAGTTGAAGCTGCTCATCCTTTCCACCACAGACTGAACAATGAGGACTTCCCCTTTCTGAAGTCCACAGTCATTTCTTTCTTGCACTGAATGTGAGGTGGTAGTTGTGATGTCAATCTGTCTCATTTCTCTGAGCGTCCTCGTTGTCATCTGAGAATTTACCAACAGTGGTGTCATTGGTGAGTTAATTTGTGACATTTGAGCTTGCTTAGCCAGACAGTCATGGATGTAGACAATCGAACTATGGACTAATTTTGCATCTTTTAGTGCTTTCGTACTATTCTTTGTAGGTGGAATCATGGCATGGAATAATATTGCCAGTTATGCCATAAACCATCCAATCAATGTGACCCATTTTGATTCTGATTTATTTTTCTGAGAGCATAAATATAACTTCATGTTTTTTTTTTCACTTTAGCAAGAGTGATGTCTGTACAGTATTCATAGCAAAACTTTGTCCTGACATTACTTGTTGAACTGCAGTACACTGGTATATTTTGCAATTAATTTTGAAATTATTTTGTATTCATGATTGCACATAACAGGCGATCTCTCGTAGTTTCTCAATACCACATTTTCAATCAAGAAAGCAAAGGAGCTTCTTCCCTTCCTGAGGAGATTGAGTTGAAGAAGTCTCCCACCCCGCCAACCCCATTCTAAGCCACTTTGTACAGGAGCACCACTGAGAGTGTCCTGCCGGCTGCATCACCATCTGGTATGGGAATTGCAAGGCATCTGACCACAAGACCCTACAAAAATTGTGCATACTGCTGAGAGGATCATTGGGGTCTCTGTCCACCCAGCCGAGATGTTTATCAGAAACGCTATGTGCACAGAGCTCTTTGCATTGTCAAAGATCCTTCCCATCCATTCCACAATCTCTTTAACCCCTACCATCATGGAGAAGTACTGTAGCAATAGGGCAAAGACTGCTAGGATATGAAACAACTTCTTCCTCCAGGCCATGAGACTACTGAACTCCCTACTATGATCCAGATCTCATCATGTAGCGATATACTGTCTACTTTTTAACTTGTGTTGTAAATGTACCCTATGCTAAATGTCAATCTTCTAGAATATATTTAATCATTTGTTAATTTATTTGTGGTAATGCTACTGTGTTGAGTGGAGTAAAATGTACTGTGTGCTGCACCTTGGTCCAGAGAAATGTTTTGTTTGGCAGTGTACGTGTATATGGTTGGATGCCATTAAACTTGATTTCATACTATTACTGACAATTGTTGTCAGCTTTTTTACGGAAAGCATTAACACTTATCTACATAATAGAAGCTACAGAGTGATAATTGTGGGCAAAGAAAGTGTATTGTAAATCCAAACAAAAATTTTACAATTATCTTTAATCTGTAGTTATGGTATTGATCGCACCATCATGTACAGATGTTGGTTACAGCAGCAAAGAAGTATCTAAGCAGAAGTTTAATAAACTAATGAAGGAGAATGGTATAGGTTATACTTATAGAACTACGTAAAGTTTACAGCATAGAAATTGGCTGTACAGCACAAGTCTTATGTTGTGCTCCACACATCCCTTTCCATTTCTCTTCATCTAATCTTACATAAAACTGCTCAAAAATTTTGAAATTTACTGCATTGAAATCCATCATATGCTTAGCCCTTTAAAAAGTCATACTGTAGCTGTGTACATTGTGAAGTTATGTTTTTCATTTCTTTAAAAGATGATGAAGATGAGTTTGCTGACATGGAAGTTGAAGACCATGACAGTGAAGAGGCTGAAAAACCAAGCATCATCAATTTTGATCCAAGTCTGCCTACTGCACACTCTGTATGTATGAAAATACAAAATGCTGGAACTGCAGAATGTATTTTTTAAAATCAAGCTCTACCAAAGAAGCATTAAACTGGAATGTTTTGAGCAGTAGCTGAAGATTAGTCTGAAAACATCAGTTTAGTTCAGTCAGTGATAGTGTATGTAAATTCGTTGTTTTTGTATAATACCTTAATGTACTCACCAACACCCTGAACTGCTCTAAATTTGTTGCTGATATTATTAATTTTGTCAGTCTTCAAATAAGCGCCAGCAGGTGCAGTAAGCTTTGTGACTCCAAAGGTTTCTTTTGAGCTGGAGACCCTAAGCCTTAGGTGGTGATCCTACAGCTACACCCCAAAACCTTCCAGACTCCTTTTTGACAGATTAAAAATGTTTTTCGTTAAATGTAAAATGAATCCAATTCATCTACTTTTATCTACATTTCCATGCAGGTTTCCAACTTCACTTAAGTTAATGGTATAAAGCAAAAGGGCAGAATGCAGAGATTATCTCCTCTCAGTTCAGTATAACTTAAGCTTTTTCCCTGAGAATCAGTGAGGAATCCAGCGGCTGAGTGGGACATGAGACGTACCTGCTTGTACAGTACCTCTGTGCTGATCCATGCAATCATATTAGTTCCAGTTCTTTCTAAACTGCCAGTTAAAAAGCAAGATCTGGGCCAGTTCAAACTCCACTGAGAACAAAAAGGCATTGACAGCATGTTAATGATAATTTGGTAAACCAACTTAATTTGCTCAAACTCTTTCTGTGATTAAAGTTGAGTGATGTAGCACAGAAGGAGGCTATTTGAGCCATTCTGTGTGTGCACAGCAGGCACCCCAGGAATTCCACTGTTTTCTCCCATTAAACATAGAACATAACAGGAGAAATAAGAGCAGAAACCTGTCATGTGCCTTTGTGCCTACTTGACTTACTTGACCATCCATAATATTATGATTGCTCTTTTACTTTTGTGCACTTTACCAGTTTTTCTGAATCCTTTTATGTCTTCAAACCTATTATAAACTGAGCCTCCATAATCTTGGATAGTGAGTTCCTAGGATTCACTGTTTTCTGTTTGAAGAACTATATTGAGTCTGTCCTGTATGGCCAGATTACTGAAAAAATGTTGAAAATACTTAGCATATCAGGTAGCATTTATGGAAGGGAAGGATAATTGATGTTTTACATTAATGAACTGATGAAATGTCATCATCTTGAAAGTTAATTCTGTTTCTCTCCCCTCAGCTGATCTGGCACAACTTCATATAAGCAAGCATTTCTGTTTCTTTTAAAACAATGTTTCTAGATTTATATATGTTGTATTTCAACCTTTGAATTGCTAATATACTCTTGCATTGGAAACAAGATGACAGAGACATAACCTAAACAGTATCAAATTCAAAACATATTGAGCTATAAATTTAGTGAACAGTTACAATTAATTTTTAAATTTTTATGTTTAGGCTGACAGTTTAAATTGACTTACAATTTCAGAAATTACAGTGTGAGTTTGGTGATTCATTTGGCATTAATATAGAATTGAAACATGTTATCCAGATTTTCTGCAGATTTAGCATCCAAACTATGTACAATGTATGATCTAATCTTTCCATTTTGCTTCCACTGTTTCACCTGGACAGGACAATAGTGAACAAATATTTTGCCATCGCTCCATATTAATCATTGAGGCATGTGGAATACTGTCGAAGTAAATCTTAGTCAAGTATCAGGATTTAACACAAACCAAAATTGAACCTTACTTTTATGGCAAAAGGATCTTAAATTTTCATTGTGCATGAATATTTGACAATATATGCTGGATGCCTTTGCATTCAATGTTATAATCTGTACATTGGAGGAATTTAAATCTAACTATACATCAACTTTATTTTTTCCTTTAGTACTTGGGAATGGACATGGAGGAGTTTCATGGTCGTACTGTGCACGATGAAGAGAGTAAACCAACCATCCCAGTTCTCCCTCATGTTGCTGTTATTCTTATTCCTGGGCAAACCTTACCACTGCAGCTTTTTCGTCCTCAAGAAGTATCCATGATGCGAAATCTGATTCAGAAAGACAGAACATTTGGCATCCTAGCATACAGGTGCAGGTTCTTAGATGTGCAGTAAGCTTTAACCACCGATCAGTTCTTAATTGTTGAAAGGAGTCATATTTGCATGGGAAATGAGCCATTTTGAATTTGTATGTGTCTTACCACAATTTTCTTTCTCTAATAGGTAAATTTTAATAATTGGCTGTTTTTTTTATATTTTTACAAAACCTTTACATAGAAACTTACCAAATTAGTTTCTGAAATGAATTTCATATTAAGGTATGAATACAAAATGCTTTCAAATGGTAAAATCTTCAGTGTAAAATCTTAACAGTATCAAAAATTCTGAAGTACTTAATGTGGTTGTCTTCCAATTCAGAGATGTTGTTGCTGTTGGCTGAGTGATAACTGAAGAGGCCTAATGGATGCACACAAGACCAATTAACTGCAATTTGATTGTAGCATTTCCCTCTGTACATTTATACAAAAGGCCACCATCTGCTACCATAAAAAAACAAATGAAATTGCAGAATGTGACTTCCTCCAGCATACAGTGAGAACTTCCAAAATCCATAAAATTAGAATAGTATTTTTTCCCCCATTAACTAGTTGCTTGCGTGCCTATCCTAAATAGTAGGCTGGCATCAAAAGTTCTAGCTTGTTTTGTCAATATATTCTTATTTAAAAAATGTGTTTTAGTGACATATTTTACCTCAATTTTAATGTGCAGCTTTCTGTTGCATTAAGTCTTCAGTGAGAACTTGTTTTCAAGTTTATTTATATTATAGGTGTATTTTTTTCCCTGTAGCATATTGGCAATATCCCAAGAATTTTAAAAAGCTAGTGTATGGATATTATAAAGGCTAGTAACAACAAAAATTCCTTTATTTAATACCTTTGAGGTCCCTATTTGAATCACTTACATTACTCACAACCAAATCCCTATTTTACTAACCTCTGCTTTCCTTTCCTCTGCACCTGAGATATTTGAATCAGTTATTTCATCTTCACCAAAACTCTCACTGTTAGAGTCTGCTTCCATTCTGCCATACCACCCACAACTTTTGACATACGTCAGCAATTGACATGTTACTTTTATTTTTAGTTTTTCTTGCATTCAACTAGATAAAGAATTGTAGTGTATGGAAACTGAGACTTTTCATTTTAGCTGCCAGGTGTTGTCTCACTTCACCTGAGACTTAAATAAGCGGAAAATTCTATTGTTTTGGTTAGGCTTGTCCTGTTCTTGGAGGTGAGGGAACCCAAAATTCCCTGAATATCATGAACAACAGATTAGTGAAATGCATCCTACTCAAATTTCTTGAAACCATGTATTTAGTAATACCGTACACAACATGTTAGCTAGAGCAGTTGACATATTTTGGGTTTTTTTTGGCTTTTCTAAAGCTAAATGTACATGATCTGTACATAATTGAGTCATTGGTAATATGCACCGTTCCACATTCTTATTACTCATTGTTCTCTCCTAGTGAACATACTGACCGTGCTGCAGAATTTGGAACCACAGCAGAAATTTATGAATATAGGGAGGAACAAGAATATGGTATTGAAACTGTGAAAGTGAAAGCTGTTGGGCGTCAGAGGTTTAAAGTTCTTGAGACAAGAACTCAAACTGATGGGTAAGATGGCAACATACAAGGCTACTTATCACTGTTCTTTCTTTTTGTTCAAAATAATGTTTATTAGTAACCAATATAGTTAGCACTTAATCATATTTTGTTTGTTCGAGGCCATGTTTTATTTCCAGCATTGAGTATTTGGGTTGTGGGCTAAATTTTGCATCTTGATCTCGTTTCATTGCACTGTGCATCAACAAGCTAAAACATGCCAATGTAAACTTTTAAACTGCAAAATGAAAGCTACTGAACACATTACCTTAGGAGTTTTGCTTTGGTGCATTTGATTTGGTTAATAGTAGTCCTGAAGGTTTATTCAGCAGAATACAATCGGATGGAGGTACCAACAGAAAGAATGTTGTTACCAGACCTGTCCTAACAAGAAATTTTGTCTTGGACAGTAACAATCACTGAGAACTAATAACTGTTGCTGGAATTGTGTACATTTCTGAAGCTCCTTTCAGTTTGCTTGGCTCATTGACTCACAAACTGGCTGTCACATTAACTTGAACATTAAAATGAGTTTCCAGAATGAAATCAATCCTTGTGGAGTCATTCCCAATAATTAGAGCCTTCTAGGAAGTGAATGTATTTTTGGAAGGAGAAAATTGACAGTATATGGGGGGAAGGGTAATATTTTTGGCCCATTGTAGAGAATTGGTTTACAATAAAATACTGCTCATCTTCAATGAAAGGTGCCTACTATTAACCTTTAACTTACAGACATGAGCATGCTTTATCCTATCTATGAATATTATATACAGTAGGTCAAATCAAGAAGAAAGATTACATACAAGCAGAGAGTCTGGCTGGAGTTAGGGTATAGATGTGGGTTGGGTATGGAACTAGAACTGAGGTTGGGGCACAGAAACGTGCTTAGGTGTGTGGCCAGAGCTGTGGTCCAGAGTGTTTGTATATTTCCTGTACCCTATAATCTCATTAGGTTCATGGGAAAGTTAATAACCCATCTGTCTAAAGTGTGAATAAAATTGGCTATTTATAGAAGTAGTGACCAACAGTCCAAAAGATCATCAAAGATTTACTTTAATGATTTCGCTTTTTATTGCCTTTTTATATTTTACCTGTATGAGTGCAAACCTATGTATAAAATAACAATTACTGTCTCTACCATGTGTAAAATATCACAAGTTCGATTTATGACAAATACATTAACATATTCTACTTTAACTTGTTCGTAGAATTCGGGTTGCAAAAGTTCAGATCCTGCCAGAGTGGGTCCTTCCTTCAAGTGTATCAGGAGTTCAGCTTAATTCTCTTAACAGACTTCATATGTTTGTCTCAGATAAGCCCCCTGCATGCCGATTAAAGCAAACCCAGAAGTGGTGGCAGAAATATCAAAAGGTTAGTTCATCTATCTTATCAAAATATAGCAGTAAAAGAGGCAGTTTTTCACTGAAATGCAGAAGACCTTAAATTATTCTCCAAAAACAAAATAGCCACATTTAATGACTATCTTGATATTGATCCACTGTTGCAGTAGTAGAAAAAGTGAGTTGTTTTAGTCTGAAGTGGAAACAGAACCCATTTTTAGGCTGCCTATTCATCTATTTAATTTAACCACATCCACAGATCCTATGGCTGCTCAAATTTTCATTATTTTTAAATTTTATTTCTGATTGGAATTCTCTGTCCATTTGATTAACGTATATAAATGGTAATCTTACAATCAATGTGAAACCACCTTTTGAAGAATCACCGAACAGGAAATATACAAGACTAATATTTTGCTATATTGGAAATGAATTGTTTTTTAATACAACTAATGAATGTTATATTGCAGCAGTTAAATCTTCGTGCATTATTACTTTTATATACTGATAGTATTTTCATTAAAATGCCCACAAGATTTTTTTCCAAATTAGCTAAAGTTGCTGGAAGCCTATGTAAACCTCTCACTGGACTCATATGCAAACTTAGCTCGTTAGCTAACTCTGCTAACGACCATGTAACTCAGCGGTGAGAAGGACAACTTTCATAAACAATATACATCTAGGGTCAGTATGATTTGGGGTTCAACCAAACTGGAATATGATGTTTCAGTTAAAGAAACCTCGATTTGAGCAAATGCTGTGTAAATACTGCCCATACACATTATCAGTAGGCAGAATAACACTGCATAAAATTATAAAGAAAGTATATTTATCTATTTCAGCTTTATCAGTTATTAAAAGAGAGAAAAGAAAGAAAAAAAAAATAAAAGTGTCTATTAGACCAGTCTAAATGTGCACATGACCATTGGACTTCATCTCTTCCAAAAGCTGGGTATAACTGTTACTCACGGTGCCAAACCCACGGTCTGTCTGAAAACACCTGCCATGTTCCGAATTTCCCTTGAAGTCCACCTTGAACAAACTGGCTTTCTCAGAAATATTGGTCCTTTCTCCTTGGAGCTGTTCATCTGCACAAAGCTCTTCAGGCAATAGGATCTCTCCTTCCTACTGCATTCTGCGGCATCATCCCTTCTATCCCATTCCGCAGCTCCCACCAAAAGACCCCAAACCAGACGGCTGTCCGTCACAAATCGCTCTCTCGAACCTTCTCCCTATCCCACAATCCTGATTGGCTGACACAGCATCCCTAAGTTGAACTACAGGGCTTCGCAACTTTAGCCAAAACCAAAACGTTCTATGAGCCTGACACATGGTTTTTGTAGAAAATGGCTGAAATGAAATACCTACAGCATTGTGGTAGAAATCTTAACTAGGGCATTACACTCAATTAAATTGAGCATATTAAAATGATCTTGTGGTAGACTTCAAAATCATTGCTCTTGTATTTTGAACTCTGCTGTTTCCCTCATCAAAAACTGGCCCAATATAAAATTTGTGCAGTTAAAAAACATTGAACTTTCAAATATCCTCAACAATTCCAGTTTTGATAAAACATTGCCTTATTCCTATGACTGATTCTGAAGGAGGCGGAATAAACCAGTATCTGGTTTGAATTTTTACCTTCCATAAATACTCTTCAAATATGAGGCAGATGTTTTCTGTTATCTGTATCATTGGTTGATATCAGTGGTTTGTAGAATGAGACCCTGTACAGTCAAAATCAAAAGCTAAATATTATCTCATTGATCCCACTACCTATAAAATCTTTGTTCATTTTTTTCATTATACTTTTTTTTATTCTTTGTACTCTAGAGAAATTTCCATTGTGCAAATCTGACTTGGTGGCCTCCATGGGTATATTCATTGTATGATGCAGTGAGTATAAATCTAAATTTTATTTGTGATAATCAAAATAACAGTTATCAGTATTGCAAAATGAAGTAATTTTTAGTTTAGATTTATAGATATATAAAAACAGGTCCTTTGGCCCAATCTGTTCATGCCAGTGAAGATATGCACAGATTAGCTTAGGTAGATGTATTTGGTCTATACCCCTCTAAACTTTTCCTTTCCATATACCTGTGTAAATGGTTCTTAAATATTATAATTGAATCTGCCCCTACCACCACCTTAGCTCATTGCAGGAACATGTCATTTTCTGTGAAGCTTGCGCATCAAATCCTCTAACTCTTCCCTCTATTCTTAAACCTATACCCTCTAATTTTAGACTTCCCTATCCTGGGAAAAGCAGTGTGACAATCATTCCTATTTTTTCTGTTTTATACTAATTGATGTAAAATTCAGTATTCATGCAACAGAGTATTGAAAAATTTGCCAATTAGACAGACAGACATTTTATTGATCCCGAGGGAAATCGGGTTTCGTTACAGACACACCAACTAAGAATAGTGTAGAACTATAGCAATATAAAATCATAAATAATTAAATAATAATAAGTAAATTATTCCAAGTGGAAAGAAGTCCAGGACCAGCCTATTGGCTCATGGTGTCTGACATTCCACGGGAGGAGTTGTAAAGTTTGATGACTACAGGCAGGAATGACTTCCTGTGATGCTCAGTGTTACATCTCGGTGGAATGAGTCTCTGGCTGAACATACTCCTGTGCCTAACCAGTACATTATGGAGTGGATGGGAGACATTGTCCAAGATGGCATGCAACTTGGACAGCATCCTCTTTTCAGACACCACCATCAGTCCAGTTCCACCCTCACAACATCACTGGCCTTACGAATGAGTTTGTTAATTCTGTTAGTGTCTGCTACCCTCAGCCTGCTGCCCCAGCACACAACAGCAAACATGATAGCATTGGCCACCACAGACTCTTAGAACATCCTCAGCATCGTCCGGCAGATGTTAAAGGACCTAAGTCTCCTCAGGAAGTAGAGACGGCTCTGACCCTTCTTGTAGACAGCCTCAGTGTTCTTTGACCAGTCCAGTTTATTGTCAGTTCGTATCCCCAGGTATTTGTAATCCTCCACCATATCCACACTGACCCCTTAAAAGAAAACGGGTCACCGGTGTTTATGTTATTTAGATGTTATAGCTTGTAAAATTAGTTGTCATATGTTTCTAATAAAGCAGATAAGTGTATGTTTTATGTGATAAATAACTTCATTGCATTCATTTTTGTAAGCAAGATGCTTTGCATTATGCTGTGTAATTTCCCATTTCTGCTTGATTGTACTTTATATTGGTTTCCTTCAATTTTTGGGTGTTATATTTATCTTGGCCGTTTGGCTGGTGTGTGATTTGTTCATATTTTTTTGTGCCAGAGATGGGGTTGAGAGTTTGGTGCTACTGTTGCTGTTCTTTTCTGTGAATGAGGGAGTCAGGGATTGTTTGTTATTGTCGTTTTTTTTCTGTGGGAGGGAGAGTGGATTTTGGAGACTGCGAGTTTTGTTTCTTTTCTTTTTCGGGCCCATGGTAGGGGGGAATTGATGTCTTTTCTTTGATCAACACCCTTGGTCTTTTTTTGTATTTAATGACTATCTGAGGTAGACAAATATCAGAGTTGTGTTGTACGTGCATTCTTTGACAATAAAATAAACCTTTGAACCTTTGATTATAATTAATCTTGGCTGCACTGAAATTAGTCAAGAACTCAATCCTTGTTCTAAATTTGCTCTTTTAATGGCCTGGTTGCACTGAATTAAGATTTAAATATGATGTCATTTTCAATATTCACAATGTAAGAGGTCAGTTTGTCTCTTTGAGCTTATTCCAGTTCACATAGCAATCTTATTCTGCAACTAATTTTCCGTGTAATCTATTCTTCCCACATTCCCATTTACTTCCACCGTCACCTGTCTACTTTAGCAAGAATTTGCAGTGGTGAGTAACCTACTTGCGCATCCTTGTAGGAGAAAGAAGAGCGCTTAGAGGAAGCCCACATATTCACAGGGAAATTGTGCAAACTGAACACAGTAGTGGAAGTCAGGACTGACTCACTAGCTGCCCCTGTCTGCTGTCTATTGCAAGATTGACATTAAGTTTAGTTTTAGTCAATGAATGTATGAGAACTGAATGCTCAAAATTATATGTTCTAATGTTCAAGTATTTTTAATTTAATCAGAAATCAGTATTTATCTCAATCCATTAAGAGATTCAAATAAAACTGTTGGCAAAGATTTACATTCATTTGCAGAACAAGGAACCAGTTTTGTTCCCTTCAGTTGCTTAGCAGGATTGTATAGCGAGTAACTACACTACAGATCTACATTTGTTCAGACTGATCAATGAGAAGGAAATTGCAAACAGTCCCATTTCCTCTAAAGTTTAAAGTCTAAACAATTTAAATGAAATTAAAATTGGCCAGAAACACTTCCTCTATGGTAAGTTTACATTTGTTCTGGTTCTAGTGGGAATACATAGAACATAGAATAGTACAGCACATTACAGGCCCTTCGGCCCACAATGTTGTGCCAACCCTCAAACCCTGTCTCCCATATAATCTCCCACCTTAAATTCCTCCATATACCTGTCTAGTAGTCTCTTAAATTTCACTAGTTTATCTGCCTCCACCACTGACTCAAGCAGTGCATTCCACGCACCAACCACTCTCTGAGTGAAAAACCTTCCTCTAATATCCCCCTTACCTTAAAGCCATGTCCTCTTGTACTGAGCAGTGGTGCCCTGGGGAAGAGGCGCTGGCTATCCACTCTATCTATTCCTCTTAATATCTTGTACACCTCTATCATGTCTCCTCTCATCCTCCTCCTATCCAAAGAGTAAAGTCCTAGCTCCCTTAATAGCACCTGGATTTGATGCTTTGTAATTCAGTGAATCTCTCGCCTTCATTAGCTAAACTTAAATGAATATTATCTGTTTACATGAAGTACCAGACTTAGTGAGGAAATCTTTTCTTAGCAAAAAGTCAGATTGAAGACATGATAGAATAAACAATTTGTTGTCACTACACTAATTTCCTGATTTTAATTCCATTCTGTGAGCAGGACATAGTGTCATTGTCAAGTACCTGAATGCAGCAAATTAATATAACTAGGAGGAAATAATAAGTGCAGGCAAAACCTGTAAAGTACAACCACTTATCCTTTAATCTGAGCAGCGATTTAGTTTTGCTGTTATCTACATAGGAAATACTAATGGAAAGAATGAAAGCACAACTCCGAGAATGGGATGAAAATCTCAAAGATGACTCCCTTCCCTCAAATCCTGTAGGTAAGAATTATGATAATTTACTTATTATATGATATTAATTAATTATTTTACTCAGCTTGTTTTAAAAAATCCTTTTTAATGCAGACATAAATGTAGTTTTGAAATTGCTTTCGTTTTGAAATAGTTTTGAAACAGTCCTTGCTGTTGAATGAGTTCATTAGATGGGGAAAGCTTAAATGAAATGACTAGCAACGTTACATGTAGAAATAAATAAATTTAATTAAACTATTTCAGTAGTTAGTTCCATTAAAAACTTATTGATCATTTGATAAGTATCCAGACTACATCTTGAACAAGAAAAATTGCAAATTATTGATGAATTACTGTTTTACAGATTTTTCTTATAGGGTGGCTGCTTGTTTGCCTATCGATGATACCTTAAGAATAGATCTGCTTAAAATTGGTAGTGCTATTCAGCGGCTCCGTTGCGAATTGGATCTGATGGACAAAGTAAGTGCTTCCTCTACACAGTAATTGTGCTTTTAAATCTATGCCAAGTGTTGTATTTCATACTAGAACCAAATATATAAATTGCCTTATTCATATTTTTCAAAAGCAATGCCCATTTATCTGATACTGTTGTTGAGACAATTGTCTAATTGATAAATTACATCACATAGCATTGTAATCAGGGACCAATGTTTACAGCTGCAAGACACAAGTAAAGTAGTTAATTATATAATGTGCATGATGGTTATTAGTGTTCCGTTTTCAAAGTCCCAGTTGGGTTCCAGTAGTTGGAATTATATGTTATGGTAAGTTATGGTATAGCTTAGTAAGTTGCCATTTTACCTTCAAATGTATTTCTTATGAGTGCTGTAATTTTGCATTGTTAGTCAAATAGTTACAACAGTCATAAAAAGTTATAACTAATGTTTTTGTTTACAGTGTACGTCTCTATGTTGTAAAAGATGCCACCACACAGAGATAACCACAAAAAATGATATCTTCAGGTAATTTCTTTTTCCCTTTTGAAAGAGTAATCAGATTTGGATTTATTATCACTGTGTATGAGGTGAAATTTGTTATTTTTGTTGCAGCAAATTAACAAATTTCATTGAGGTTTAACGAGACTGGATAAAAATTTAATTATGACTTGCTATATTCTTGCAGGAGTCAATAAGAAGGAGCTTTCCCCTAGATGAGATGACCCATAGATCACTCAAGGGGAGAGCAGATGAGAGAAATGTTTTCATTCAGGGTGACGAATCTTTGAAATTGTCTAACCGTGGTTGTTGTGTTTATTTAAATCAGAAATGAGGGAAAAATATAAATAAAGGGAATAAAGGAACGGAAGGATGTTGCAAGAAAATTAAGTTGAGCTAGATCGTTCACAATCTCAATGGATAACTGCAGGCCAGATGGTGCACCTTCTATATATTCTTGTATTATAGGATAGTAATTCTCTAACAAATTCTTTAAGATGTCAGAGAGGGGGTGCAGAAGCCTAAAGATCAGCACTGAACGATTCAGGAAAAGTTTCTTCCCCTTTGTCATCAGATTTCTCAGTGGTCTGTGAGCTCATGAACAGTGCCTCATTATTCCTTTCTTGCTGAAATTATATATTATGTAATTTATAGTAATTTTAAATCTTTGCACTGTACTGCTGCTAAACAAAAAATTTAATGCCATATAAGACAGTAGTAATAAACCTGATTTTGGATTGTTAGCAACTTCAGGTGTAAATAAGAACATGCAGGAGAAAAACTTTTGTCTAGTGATGTAAATAGATCAGTTTGCTTGTGTATGCTTTCAGCTTTTTATTTACTCAGAGTTAAATCTGCAATTACTATGTAAATAAATCCATTCTGGTATCATCCATTTACACACCTGAAATTTGTCACTTGCCTTTGAAGCAAATGTAATGACCTACCCTTTTCTTTGGTGGTAGACATCTGCATTTCTTTCTATATTTTACCCATTTCACCTCATTTATTGGTTTATTATTATTACATGTACCAAGATACAGTGAAAAGCGTATCTTGCATACAGTCTATACGGATGAAATCATCACATTGAGCTAGAATAACATAAAACAATGACAATGCAGAAGAAAGTGTAAAAGCTTTGTTAAGTTGCAGTGCAGTTAAACAATAAAGGGCAAGATTGTAACAAGGTAGACTGTGAGGCCAACAGTCCATCTTATTTTGTAAGAGGTCCATTTAAGAGTCTGACTGATAGTGGGATAAAAGCCGCCCTTAAACCTGGTGGTACATGTTTTCAGGCTTTTGTATGTAATGCTCAATGGGAGAGGGACTGAGAAATAGTATCTGGGGTGTGTGGAGTCCTTGATTATGCTCTCTGCTTTATGGAGGCAGCGAAAAGTATGTTCAGAGTCCATGGGGGATAGCTAACGACACAACTCACTGCAGTTTCTTGGCAGTCAATTGCCATGCCAAGCAATATGCATCCAGACAGAATGCTTTCTGTAGTGAATTGATTAAAACTTGGTAAGAGTCAATGCGGACGTGGCAAATTTCTTGAGCCTTCTAAGGAAGTAGAGATGTTGCTGAACTTTCTTGGCTGTGATATCAACGTAGTTGGACTAGGACGAGATTTTGGTGATGTTCACACCTAGGATCTTGAAGAGCCAACCTTCTCAATCTCAACACTGTTGATGTAGAGAGCAACATGCACACCAGCCCCCTTTCTGAAGTCAATGACTAGTTCTTTTTGCTGACTTTGAGGGGAAAAGTTGTTGTCTTGACATCTTGTCACTAAACTCTCTATCTCCTTCCTGTATTCTGAGTCGTCATCATTTGAGATGTGGCCCATTATATTGGTATCATCTGTAAATTTGTAAATGGAGTTAGGGCAGAATCTGGCCACACAGTCAAAAGTAGGAGGATGAAGACGCCACCTACTAATATTGTTACCAGTTATACTACTGCCTAGGACTGTTTAAATTGAGCAACCTTGATTTAACTATCAAATTCATGCGATACTCCATTAAAGGCTCCAAATAACTAAGCCATTACTTCTTCACTTAATTTACAACTTCTTTGAAATAAAGCTTCATTTTATTGATGTTTTGATTACTTTGTGTCTGGTTACTTGTTTTAATGATTTATCTAAATGGACACTTAAATTTCTTAGCTGCTCCATATATCTTGGAGAATTAATCCAGATGGTTCACACTCCGGCATAAAATCAGTGAAGCAGTTAGAGAGTCAAGCATTGAGAGTCCTCAAGCTGCTTTGCAATTCAATATGATCATGGTGGGTGAGGTTTTCCCTTTGACTCTACTTGACTTGTCTCATTCATATCACTTGTTGATTCCAAAAAATTTATGTGCTTTGGCATACTAATTAGGGTTGATGTGGCATTATTTTTCCAGTAGGTTAAATCAAAGGTTCAAAGGTTGAATTTAATGTCAGAGAAATTTAAACAATGTACATCCTGAAATGCTTTTTCTTTGCAAACATCCATGAAAGCAGAGAAGTGCCCCAAGGAATGAATGACAGTTAAATGTAAGAACTCCGAAGTCTCCCACCCCTAATCCCCCCCCCACGCATAAGCGGCAATGAGCAACGATCTCCCCTCCCCTCACCTGCAAAAATGAATGTGCATCAGTACTGTCACTGAGCTCAAGCATGTGCTAAGCAATAGCAAAGACACAGACCAAAGTTACCCCAAAGACTTCGCATTTCATCCAACATTTGACAAACCAAGTTCTGTCTCTCCCTGGCAAGGGAGAGGGAGGTGAACCCCATTTTCACAGCAAGCGGGAGACTTAACAGCCCACTGGTTTACGATGTTAAAAGTCCATTTCGTTGCATTTTTCAAGCCCCGAAGATCGCAAAGGCCTCGGGTCCTTGGGCCCACAGTGAAAGATTTTCCGGCCTCCCCAATGACACACGAGGCTCTTGCTGTGACACCGTCCCTCGATCTGCCTGTCTCCAGAGCCCCAATATCTTAGGCTTCCAATCACGATCAAGATTCTCAGGCCAAACCTTGGCAAGTCGAATAACAGCCAGTTGTGTAACCCTGAGAACGGGTCCCATTACTGCAAAGAACCGAAGCCTGCAAGGAAGCTCCAGGTCAGGGTCTTCAAAAGAACCCTGAAAGGGAAAAATAAAAGATATTAAAGGTAGAAATAGAGCTGTTTCCGAAGATGCAAGCAAAGGAGTCACCGTTAAGCGCCATAATCCTTCCTAAGCTCATCTGTATTCTTTTATTCATTTCTATCATTTTCTAAATGACATTGTATCAAAGATGGGGTTTAGGTTTACCATCTTTCTTCAAAGATATCATGTGAGTGGAATTTGTTCTGGCCCATCCAGATGGCTGTACATGTGAGGCTCTGCCACCACAAAGGGTTTTATTGATACATTTTGGATGCCAGTTTGTCCCTCCAGATACAAACTTGATAAATCCATGGCATTGCTGAGTGCAGGTGGCAGTATAATTTCAAGTGTTAGTTTTCTATCTTTATTGCTGTACAGAATACTTCAATTCTTAATTTCTATCATCCATTTCCTTCTAGCTTATCATTATATGGACCCATGGCTGCCTACGTGAATCCTCATGGCTATGTACATGAAACCCTCACCGTATATAAAGCTAACAACCTGAACTTAATTGGACGGCCGTCAACTCAGCATAGCTGGTTCCCCGGGTAATCTTATACTTGATAGTATATTTTTAGAGTGTTAAATTTGTTATTTATTAGCTACTGTAATGAAGTTGAAATACTGTGTCCTATTTCACTCATTCTGAGCATATTATTTAAATAGCAAAGTTCAATGTTAAGGATTCATTTAACAATGTTGTATATTTACTGTTCAATTTATGCTTCTTTTCTATTACTAAAGTTGTACATAATTCAATTTGTAAGCATTTTGTAACTGGTCAGTATGATACTGCTTTGTCCTTAATATATGTATTTTTTAAGTATGGGATCTTGTAAATTAGCCACAGTTTAGCCTTTGTTGCTACCTTAAGTGATTGCATACATGTATCCAAGTTTCCTTTTGTCTCACCTCTTTCCGCTCCACATTCTTTCTTGCACAATATTTCATGCTTCCTTATATTAAGTGTCATATATCATATCTACGGTATGCCTCTTTCAGAAGTCTAAATGTTCTTAATGTTCATCATTATATTCCTCAAGTTTGAGATAATCTACATATTTTTAAATTACAGTGGCTTCCAGTTAATTAAGCCATCGTCTAATTGGGGCAGCTCTTAAAGAATAAAAGCTAATTGACAAAATTGCCAGTATTCCCTTTGTTTATTTGGGATGCTATCCTGCTTAATTGAGACAGGAAACTATTGCCTAACAGGTCCTAACTAGTGTCAGTTGTGTGCACTTGCATAGCTGTTAGATGCTTAGAGCACCAGTTTTTAAATAGCATCAGTGGCATGTGTATGTATTCAAAAAGCAGTGATTTTTGTCACTGATAGTTAGTGAGAAATAAGCAGTAAGACAAATCAGAACTGTTTTGCTCAGCACGGTTTCAAGCATTCAGGCTTGGAGGTGATAGAAATTGTTGGGGTGAAAAAGAAACAATTGCACTGTTCATGTTAGGAAACATGAAGAATTTGAAGGTATCAACAAACATCTTGAGATTTACAGTGACAGTGAAGGTTTGGAGGATGCAGTCATTGATAGCATTGTATGAAGGCAGTCCATTATCTGCACTAGGTGTCTACATTGATTTTGTTAATCAAAACAACACGGCCATGTACACTAGATTAATTCCTCTGATAAGTATTAGAAACTAATAGATTTGTATAGTACTGTATTACTTTTTGTTCTGTATTCCATTTAAGTACATAATTTGTTACTCAGTTTGTCTAATTGGGACAGCCGCTTAATAGGGCCAAAATGTACTGATCCCAGTGTGTCATAATTAACCGGAATTCACTGTATATTCAATATTCTCAGTCCAAATCATTTTTATATAACAAGAATTAATTCCTTGGGAATACCACTGTTTATGCTCAAAGCATATGTAATGTTTATGCTGCTACTCCTCCTCCCTTCATTCTATTGCTGGCAAATTTATTAAGTAGAATTTTAGAAAATACTTTTTGAAAGTCCACGTTCACAGCAATATCAGCCACATCAGCTTTGTCAGCAAAATAGACTTTGTAATGTAGTTGTTTTTAATATTAAAAGGTATCAAAATGCTGGTTATGATTTGTATCTACATATGATTAACTAAGAACATTTCTAACCTCTTTCTCATTTTGAAATACCTGACAGCTTTGCGTGGACTATAGCCCAGTGCCGTACTTGTGGAAGTCATATGGGTTGGAAGTTTACAGCAACTAAGAAAGACATGTTGCCCCAGAAATTCTGGGGATTAACACGGGCAGCCCTGCAGCCCAGAATACCAGAAATGGATGATGAAAGTCAACAGGAAGGATGTTGGCAACCATGTCGTTAATATGTGTGTGTGTGTGTGTATATATGTTAAATATATATTTTATATATAGATATAAATATCTATAAGTGAATAGCACTGTAGTTACTTGTGCCAAAGAACCTCTAGTTCTTATCAAAAGTTATTCAAGAATATAACAGCAGATTGAATGACATGCATGACATGGCTCTGTTGGATTTAATAACTTAAACTTTAAAATAATCAGAGTCAGATATAGCACTACCATTTGAGATATTGATGCAACTTGTATCAATACATTGCGATACTGTTTTAAACAGCTTGTCCCAGATCAGATGCAGTGATTTAATGAAGGTTATCTTTTGGAAACAAAAAGCAACTGAAAGAATATCACTTGGAATATGGATAAGTCATTTAAGGTTCTGAGATATTTGACTATTTGCTGTACTAAGGAAGATTTACCGTATGAGTTTGGACAGGACACTACCCTGACATTATTTTGTTTCCTTTATTTTGAGTTGACATACGAGGGGTGATTGCTAAGTTCATGGCCTAAGGTAGGAGTCAATTTTAGAAAACCTAGCACATTTATTTTTCAACATAGTCCCCTCCTACATCTACCCACTTAGTCCAGCGGTCATGGAGCATATGAATCCTTTCTTTGTAAAAGTGGTCCACAGCAGGGGTGATTGATAAGTTCATGGCCTAAGGTAGAAGGAGATGAGTTATACAGCTCTCATTACATGCAGGTGCAGTTCAGCTCTTTGAGTGAAAATGCAGAATGTTTGAAGTTAATACCTCATCTCCTCCTACCTTGGGCCACGAGCTTATCAATCACCCCATGCTGTGAACCACTTCTGGAGGTCCAAGACACCGACTCCTACAAAGAAGGGATCCGTATGCTCCACAACCGCTGGACTAAGTGTATAAATGTAGGAAAAATAAACGTGTTAGTTTTTCTAAAAATGACTCCTCCTACCTTAGGCCACGAACTTATCAATCACCCCTCGTACATTACTTTTAACTAAAGTTATTTTTAAATTGCTATTTGCAGCTTTCTAAGATGGAGTTTTATATTGCATCTTAACAGGGTATTTGTAAAAATGTTCCAGTTAAAAGGCCCCTCTATGGAATGAATAGTTTTCTTCCATTATCTGACTGCGTATCAACTGTGTTCCTTACTGTAACAACCTAGGGAGCTGCATTCCCATGGACAAATGCTGTTGTTTTGCCTTATTTGCTCAGGTATTATGCAAGCAAGTAAAAGAAAAGAAAATTGTGAACCCAAAACCAGATTAATTTTACACACAAATTTTGGAAAGGTAGTTTCCTTTCTTAGAACATACATTATGAAATTGAGTATATCCCCTCCATTTTTTCCGTCATATTAATAGACTACAGAAATGTCTGTCCAAATTACGGTAGAATGTTCTCAGTGGGAGAGTGAAGGCAGTAGGTACCTACAAAATGAGCTCGCAAAATGCAACTATTTTAAAAGCAATATGCTGTTCACAATTAAGAAATAATCATATTTTAATTTTGCATGTAGACCTAATTAGAAATCTATTGATCGTTACCTTAGTGTTCCTTCAAGATGCTTGATAACACCTGATATTTTAAAATGGAACCATTTAAAATGTCCATTTAAGCCTTTTTGATAATCATTGTGCATAACTCTGGGAGATGACTTGCAACTAGATTATTCTAACAACTTCATGCTTTAACTTTAGTTTTTGAATAAATCTACAGTTATTATTCTGCTGAGGCTGCTGAAAAATTATCTGTTGTAGCCATTTCAAAGAAGCTGGTGTATTAGTTGTTGACAGACCAGAATTTGTGATGTGGTCAACTTGCTATAAGGCACTACAGTGCTGTTCTTAGTTTTCATTCTGGCAAATTACTTAGTTCCTAGTAAATGGTGTTATAATGAGATCTATTTTTCTTGAGGTAGTTGTAAATAATGGGATTTACTGTGTTTAGTAATTGAGAATCATTGTCTTGAAAGCATTGTTTTAATTGTAGGTATTCTGGGAAGCAGTGCTCTTCTCAGTACAGAGGTTTGTTTATGTCAGATTCAATTGAAAGTAATTTATACTGTTCTTTACAAAGCAAATGGAATGGAACTAAGACACAAGTAAAATTATTAAAATATTTTGGAGACATTAACTTTAACAAAATTTTGCAGAATTCTTTTATAATGCTACCTACATCCATAATTTTATATTTAATGAACAAATTAAAGTAATAATGTTTTGTATTATTGAAGCATTTTGCAAGACAGTTTTGCCTTTTGTTCAACAAAGGAAAGTATTGGTAAATCTGTGTTCCTAAATTGTAGTCTGATCAGTTTAAATTTTGCTCTGTATTCTTTGGGTGCTGAGTTGCATTTGCAACCATTCTCACAATGATACAGGTTATTATGCACCTAGCTGTAATTTAACTGGTTCAATGGATTATCCAAAGTATTTAAAAATGAAACAGATAACAGGTTAATTTTTGATATGATTGGGAAAAGAAGTGGTACATTGAAGTGCACCTGCTTAATCTGAGCCATTTGAAATTTATTGGAAGATGAAGGCTCTCATTTTGTGATAATTTTGCATTTACTTTTAAAGATATTTGAACGTTGAACTGGATGCAATGGCAATGTATTAGAACACAATAAAGAAGAAAGAGATCAGAAAATGAACAAATTGAATTTTGGAAGTTAAATCTGAGCCTTCTGCTTTTGAAGGATTAATTATAATTCCACCAGCTATCATCTGAGTATTTAGTATGGTACTTTGCTTTCTGTTAATGCACTTAGCCTCATGATATTTGAAAAATCTACTAGTTACCAAAGAGAACTAGGGTCATTTTGAAGCTTCAGTTGTTCATAAGTTCTGAATTCAGTTTACTGTTCAATACAGTTTCATTTTACTGAAGGAAATGCTCACTGTCTAAGGTGATGTGGGAACAGTTATAAAATACATTAAGTCCTTAACCTATATTGCTGAATAATTCTTTTCTCTATTAAATCTAAGCATAGTTGTAGTGGCTTCAGTTCTAGTTACTTTAAATATGTTTATCGCATTGCCACTCTGAAGACCATCTCAAATTAAAATAGCAGTTAGATCTTTAGTTGCTAAGTGACCTCAGCAAGACAAGACATTCACGTTTCTTTGAGCAATAGGTAAACACCATTATTTGGCTTTCCTATAGGTTGAGAAATAGTTCACAAAATTGCCATGAAGAGTTCAAGTTCTTTGTAAACATGTTGGATCATATATTATTCATATTATCTTGAGAGTTTGATTTTCCAGACCTTGCAAGTCTTGAATCTGTCTTGCAGTTATCCTTCTCTCACATTCTTCTGTTACATACTTAACCTTTTTGTTGTTGTTGTTGCCACAACCCTTCCAAAAAATGGAGCAGCAGTACATGGCATCCCAGCCATAGGTAGTGGAAATTAAAGCCCTCTCAGATGGCCTTCTGTTACCTTTCCCAGTTTCTAAATAATTGGTTAAAATCAATGGGAAAACATGTACATTTCAAATAATACAAATTTATATTTACCCATTTGTTCTTCAGTGAAGGTTAATGGCTCCATTCAAATATATAGAGCTGTACTAAATGCACCATCATGCTATGGTGGCAGACACAAAGTGCATCTTCAGATCTTTTAGAATACCTCTGAACTCGATAGTGAACCAAGAAGCAAGCCAAGTGGTCAGGCATTCATCAATACACAAACATTGAATTCTGGAGTGTATACTACAGGTAGCTAGTGGTTTCCTATGTAACATCCAATTGATTCAATGCAGTCCAACTCAAACTGACCAGAAATTATATTGACATTAATATCTGAGGCATTCAAGGAGAGGATAACCTCAAACATTGTATTACTTCCACCAAATAGAACCACAGTCAAATTTTTAGGGGAAAGATTCTGATGTTATAAATATCTTACTAACATATCTTTCAAGTGATATTAAGGAAGTCCTTTTCTGAAGTTTGTTTATCATTTTGTAAGTATATTGATAGCCTGAAGACTTGGTGGAAGACACTGCTCTTTCCAACAGCATCACCAGGATGATGTAATCATATATAACATTGTCTTCAGTGAGTAATTTTTTTGTTTTTGAATTGAACGGTGTTTCCTTTGTCCATCTGTCCTGTTTAAGTACTTTTTTTCCCTCTCCATTACAAGCTGCTAACACAACTTGGTTAAGAGACTTTAATAAGAGGAAAAGGAAAAAAACTTACATGTTCTTGTTATTACAATCAGCGAGTTTATGAATGACCTCAAAGGAGACCAACATCTAACTTTTATTTTTAGCGGATGGAAGAACCCAGTTAATTTTTCAGGTTAGAAACTCTTCCTCAGAACTCAAGAAATAGAAAGTTTACATTTTTCAGAACAGAATGGAGAGATCACTACTATGGTACCTCTCCTTAAAAGCTGATTGACTGCATGTGATCTAACTGCGAGGATCAAATCCTTCAAAATCTTAACTTCCAGGGTATCAATGCTATTTGTAATGTTTTCGGAAAATGGAGTTACAAAGCTGACAATGATAGGTTATCAAAAAAAGATAGTTACTAAGATTGATGAAGGTCTCAGCCTGAAAATTAAACATTTATTAATTTCCATAGATACTGCCTGACCTGCTGAGTTCCTTCAGAATTTTGTGTGTGAAGTTGGAAAGATTGATTGCTTTAGATCAGAAAGTATTCGGAGGCCTGATGTCTTTTCAGATGTCTTGTGTTATGAGCAATAAAGTATTTTATTAGCTCTGCCAGAATAGAATAAAATAAAATGTATTTTTATCAAGACATTAATATACAAGAATAATAGTGTAATGATCGTGAACAAATAAAGTAAATCTTTAGATTCTAACAAAGTAATGATTAAAGTAGAGGTAGAGATCTATAGATATAGATAGAAACATAGAAAACCTACAGAACAATACAGACCCTTTGGCCCACAATGCTGTGCGAAACGTGTACTTACTTTAGAAATTACCTAGGGTTGCCCATAGCCCTCTTTTTCTAAGCTCCTATCCAGGAGTCTTAAAAGACCCTATTGTATCCGCCTCCACCGTCACCAGCAGCCCATTCTACACACTCACCACTCTCTGCGTAAAAAAACAACTTGCTTCTGACATTTCCATTGTACCTACTTCCAAGCACCTTAAAACTGCCCTCTCATGTTAGCCATTTCAGCCCTGGGGGAGAAAACCTCTGACTATCCACATGATCAATGACTCCTAACTAAGGCTACAAACTTATCAATCACCCCTCAAATGTCATGTGGCACCATTCGTTTGAATTTGGTCATTGACCAATATTGAAAAGGCCAGTGTGGATAAATGGTTTTGGTTGATATTGATTAAGCATTCTTGTTTGTGAACTTTAAATAATTGTGAGTTAATGTATAAGCATGTGAATTGCAGACATCAACATGCTACCCTGTGATATGTGTTCCTCACTTAAAGTAAACTCACAGATCAGACTCCCTTGTCTTCCTTCAAAATATTAAACTAATTTAAAGTTACAAAACATTGGTAATGAGGTTTTTTTTTAACAAACCCAAGGTAGCTATGGACGTGTTACGGTGCAGAGAGACGTTAGAACTAAAAAAAATGGCACCAAGGAATGGTGAGATTAAAAAAAACAGCATGGGCAGAGTGTTCAAAAAGGCAGTAGATGGAAGAACTCATTGTTTCATTAACAGTGAGTATCGGGTAATCATAAATTTAAAGAAAATCAAATGGCTGGCTATGTTGACACATTTGAGTACACAACAGATAACTGGGTTTTATATACTGAGCAAATTGAATAGTAATTTGAAGCAAATGAAATAGCAAATAAATAACAATTTTGCTGTGGATTTGGTTTAAAGGCATAAAGTTTTCCTCAAAGTTTAACTACTCCAATCAAGCCAGCAGAAATAAGCTTTGCTGATATTTTCTAAGTAATGAGCATTTAGAACTGACATTATTGTTCATTGCAGAACACTAGGTTTCATAAAATCAAAAAGAATGAGAATCAATTTCAACATACATGGCTGAATTGAAGATATTGAGCATTGTCAGCTTGGTAATGGGCTTAATGATGTACTGAGAGATCATTTAGTTTGTGGACTCTTACAAGAAAACATTCAAAAATGGCTACTAACTGAAGCACAACTTGCATTTAAAAGAGCAGTTCATATTGGTCAGTTATATATAGGTCAGTTGAGAGCGCCCTCTTCTTTGTGGTGGCGTGTTGGGGAGGAAGCATTAAGAAGAAGGACGCCTCACGTCTTAATAAGCTGATAAGGAAGGCGGGCTCTGTCGTGGGCAAAGTACTGGAGAGTTTAACATCGGTAGCTGAGCGAAGGGCGCTGAGTAGGCTACGGTCAATTATGGAAAACCCTGAACATCCTCTACATAGCACCATCCAGAGACAGAGAAGCAGTTTCAGCGACAGGTTACTGTCGATGCAATGCTCCTCAGACAGGATGAAGAGGTCAATACTCCCCAATGCCATTAGGCTTTACAATTCAACTGCCAGGACTTAAGAACTTTTTTTAAAGCTATTATTAATGCTTTTTGAGTTAGTGATTTAGATGCATATCATATTATTACTGAGTTAAGTATTGTATGTAATGAGTTTTTGCTACAACAAGTGTATGGGACATTGGAAAAAAATGTTGAATTTCCCCATGGGGATGAATAAAGTATCTATCTATCTATCTATCTATCTATCTATTGCTGTATCAATATAATCAATTGGAATCAAGAATGAAAGTGAGCGTGAACAAAATTGCAGTCTAGACAGAAACTGGCCTGGCTGTACAAACTGTTACCATTGTGGCAGGAGCTCACATACACCAGACTAATGCAGGTTTAAAGACAAAACTTGCAGAAAATGCAAGAAAGTAAGACACAAAGAAAGAGCATGTCGGGTTGACAAAAATAAATGAACAGCACAGGGAAGAGAAAAAGCTTAAAAAATCAAACTTTTTTTAAAAAGATTACTGATCTGCATGCTGTGGATTGAAAATTTGATAACAATGTGAGTGGCATAGGACTGAGTAGCCTTGCGATTTTTGTTTGTGATAACTAACAATAGACAAAAAATATGGCATTCACTTCTGGTGTAAGCCTTATTTCTTGTCTATTGTTAGTTTTCACAATTGGTTTTCTTTGGAATTGGACACTGGTTTGGCAGTTTCAGACATACCACAAAATGAGTTTGAGCAGCATTTCAAAGATATTAAACTGAAGCCTGCAGATATCCAACTAAGAACTTATACAGGAGAAAAGGTAATGCCTATGGGAATGATGTTTGTGACAGTGAAATACAACAACCTGCAAGCCATACTGAACTTGCATGTGGTAAAAACAGGAGGGCCAGCATTGTGCGGATATGATTGGCTGAGACAACTGCAACCTGATTGGAGACCCATCCACTATTTACGTACCACATTTCCTCCAAGAAAGTCAACTGAAACTGAAATAATGCCAAAACACTATCAACTGTACACCATGAACTGTGATCCAATGGAGGATTGGAAAGCATATTAGACCAAAGAAGGACCATGCTCCTCAGATGAATGTGGAAAGTAATGGTTCAACTATAACAGTTTTTGTAGGCAACATATCTGAGGAAGCTTCTGATATGTTAATCAGACAAAATGTGGCTTAGTTTTAAGCTGAACGAGTTCAAAGAGCTTCAGGAAAGTTGCAAGCATTTGGTTTTTGTGACTAAAGATCTAGACTCTTCCATAGCAAATAACATTTTTAGGGCTGAATGGGACAATTTAAAATCTACTTTGCTGTGGATGGCTGTATATAGTAGTTGATTTATTTTGTATACTGTGTATATAGTTAGATATATATAGTTGAAGTTTATAGCTAAGCAGGGAAATGTGTTGATTTAATATTTGAGTAATCTTGTATATATTGGTTGTTTAAGCATTCTTATTCATTTTAATAATTCATTGTTATATGTGTAAATATGTGAATTGCATTCATTATCATGCTGCCACATGTATGTGCTTTGTTAAAGCACCAAGTTTGACCTCACCTTGAGGATCATGAACAATTTGGGTTCTCCATCTAAGAAAAAATGTATTCACTTTGGAGAGGGTTCAGAGGGAAGATTCCAGGAATGAAGGGTTATCATACGAGAAATGTTTGAAAGCTCTGGGTCTGTACTCACTGAAATTTAGAAGGATGACTGGGGTGGGATCTCATTGAAGCCTTTTGAATGTTGAAAGGCCCAGACAGACGAGATGTGGAATGGATGTTTCCATGGTGGGGGAGTCTAGGACAAGAGGGCACAGCCTCAGGATAGAGGAGTGTCCAGTTAAAACAGAGATTTGGAGAAATTTCTTTCACCAGAGGGTTGTGAATTTGTGGAATTTATTACTGCAAGCAGCTCTGGTGGCCAGGTCATTGGGTGTATTTAATGCAGAGTTGATAGGTTTTTGATTGGACATAGCATCAAAGGTTATGGGGAGAAGGCTGGGGAGTGGTGCTGAGGAAGGGGGAAAAGGATCAGCTATGATTGAGTGGGCAGATGGATTAATTCTGCTCCTATGTCTCATGGTCTCATTTCAGACTCCGGTATCTTCTCTTGAATTAGTTTAATCATTTGAAGTTACAATACATGGGTTTTGTTTTCATTTTACTTGATCTTAATGAAGTTACTGATCTGTGACACTGACCTCAGCATCAAATTACCTGGAAATTACTGAGATGTGATTAGGGCAAATAGTTGTCTTTTAGACTCTGGTCATATCAATTTAAGCAGAAATTTCAAAGAAGCAGCAATAAGAAAGGAACATTTTTCAGCCTTCATAAATGATCATTTTATCAATAGGTAAGGAAATGTGTGAAGTTCTGAAGGAAGGATATTTGGCAACAGCAAAACTGATCTGTGTGTTAATATAACATCCTAGATTAAATGAGTCTTTTGGTTAATGGAGATGCTACTCAATTGCAGGAGGTTTGATTTTCTCTTGCAATTGAGAACCATGCCCTCCATCTTTGAAGAGGATTTCATTCCTCCACCATTAATGTTGACTTCACCTGCATCTCCTCAATTTCCAATCTGCCAATACTGAAAATCTGAGTAGCACACACAGTGCTGGAGGAACTCAGCAGGCCAGGCTGCATCTATGGAAAAAAGTAGTCAACATTTTGGCTGAAACCCTTTGGTAGAACAGATAAAGTTGAGGATAAAGGTCCTCGTGACCTCACATCCCACCACCAAGCACATCTTTACTTGCCTCCACCCACACCCCACTCTCCACAAGACATCTGATCCTTAGATGGATGAAAGGCTTTCATCCCATCAGTCCAGATTTCAGACCAGCTCATAGCCACAGAGTGCTAAACTCAAGAAAATAGCAAGTTTTTGCCTCCATATTTAAGAAAAGATGTGTTGGCATTGGAGAATGTTCTGAGGTGGTTTATAATTATTCCAGGAATGAAAGGAAAAGTGTTTGATGACTCTGGTCTGTACTCATTGAAGTTTAAGAGGGTGGGCAAGAGATCATAGAAACCTACTATTGAAAAGACCTACAGTGGACAGAGAGGATGTTTCTAATAGTGGGAGTATCTAGGCCAGGGGTGGGCAAACTTTTTGACTTGTGGGCCACAAAGGGTTCTAAAATTTGACAGGGGGGCTGGACCAGGAGCAGATGGACGGAGTGTTTTGGTAATACACCTCATAAGAGAAAATAAAATATCATGGGGTATGTAGAAAACATGTGCTTTAATTTCAATTGAAAATGAACAAATGCATTACAACAAAATATCTGTCTTTGAAGTCCCATGGTATTTAGCTATTTATTGAAATGACTTTTAAAACACTGAAAATTAAATGAATAAAATACAGCTTTTTTTAATAGTAAGTTATTATTTTAAAGCACTGAAAATTCTGCTATCCTTCAAGATATTATCATCATCACTCTCCTCCTGACTGTCTTTATTTCAAAAACGGTAGGAGATGCAGGTCTACTTGTCCTGCTGCTCCTTATTCAATTGTCCCCTGTGCCAAAACTCAACAACGACCAGCACAAGGACAGAACAGTGACAGCGTGCCAATATGCGGAGCGCGTTATTTGACCTGGAGCACATTTTTTATTTTGAGAACGTATGTGCACCTGCGCACTACTCATGTCCATCACTTAACAGAAATGACATGTAACATGTAAGGCTTATTGAAAAAAAATTTTCAAATGCATTTTTTACATAACACAACAAAGAAACATTTTTAATTTCAGTGGGAACAGTGTTGTTGGTCTCCCTTTTTAGCCAGTGCGTCAAAGTCTGGATTTAGTTTTGTTGTGGCAATTCTCAGGATGGATCTGAGGTGTTGGTCAGTTAACTTGGATCTGTGGCTGGCTTTGTTGATGTTCATGACGCTGAACACCTGTTCACACAAATAGGTCGAGCCGAACAACGCCAGCATCTTCTGTGCTGTCCTCCAGAGGTTTGGAAACACCTCTTTACCAAGTGAAGCATAAAAGTCATTCAGTTTAAGAGAGTTGAACTTCTCTTTTAAGACGGGGTCAGACTGAAGGTCGATCAGTTCCAGCTGTAGCTCCTCTGGTGCTGTTTCAGGATCTTGTGACAGGGGACAGGCCACCAACTGAAGTGAACTGTCAATTTTTTCAAAATCAGAAAAGCGACGGCAGAATTCTCTGTGCAGCGCATCCAGTGACTCGCTGTATTTTTTTCACATTTGCGCCGGCCTCTTCCAACGTGGCTAGTGTGGGAAAATGAGTGAATAACTTATTCAAAATTTGCCTGGAGAAAAAAGCCAGCTTGGACTTAAAGGCTTTCACGTTTGTGTACATGTCATGCACAAACTGATCCTTCCCCTGTAGCTTCACATTCAGTTCATTCATGTGTGAAAATATATCCACAGCAAACGCAAAGTCACAAAGCCAGCTCTTGTTGCTCAGCTCAGGAAATTCGCCGGCCTTCCTTAGTAACTCCAAAAATGCACCGATCTCCTCTTTGAGCTCCCATACTCGTTGAAACACTTTGCCCAAACTTAACCAGCGGACACGGGAGTGATAAAGTAGGTCCTGGTGATCTGCATCAGTTTCCTCCAGGAACGTGATGAACTGCCGTTGCTGAAGTCCCCTTGCACGTATAAAGTTGACAAGTTTTACGACAGGATTCACAACATGATTCAGCTGTTGTGAATCCTGTTTTTGACCCTGTTTAAGACCCCAACCCTATGTAAACCCGATTTACATAGAGATTCCTGGTGGATGATGCAGTGAAGGAAAATAACATCCTGGTCAGGATTTTCATCTTTCACTTTATTCTGTATTCTCCTCAGCAGGCCGACATTTTTCCCTGTCAAATTAGGAGATCCATCTGTGGTGACGTTGATAAGTTTACTCCAAGGGAGCTTCATATTTTCGATGACAGCAGACACCCGGTCATACAAGTCCTCTCCCCGTGTTTTTCCTTTCAGAGACTCCATTGTCAAAAACTCCTCTGTTATTTCAAAAGTATTGTTAATTCCTCGGATAAAAATGAGGAGCTGAGCAGTGTCTTTTACATCGTTGCTTTCATCCAGTGCTAATGAATATAACGTGAAGACTCTGCCTTTTTATTTAAGTCGCTGGTTATATCTTCATCTATCAGTTCCACACGGCGAGTCACTGTCCTGCGTGATAAACTGATTTTTTCAAATTTGTCTTTGCTCTCCGGACACAATACACCTGCTGTCTCCACCATACATTCTTTTAAAAACTCGCCTTCAGACAGAGGCTTGCTGGCCTTTGCTAATTTGAATGACAGCATAAAACTCGCCTTGGTACTTGACTCATGAATGGCAGTTTGACGGTGAAAAAAATTTTGTTGAGCCTGTAAATTAGCTGCCAACCTCTGAGCATTAGCTTCCCGTTCTTTCGTTGACTGGTTGCTAGCATAGTTGGCATGTTTTATGGCAAAGTGACGGCTGATATTATATTCTTTAAAAACCGCCACAGTCTCTTGGCATATCAGGCATACAGCAGTTGATCGGTATTCGGTAAAAAGATATTTAGTTGTCCACTCCTTATTAAACACCCGACATTCTCTATCCACTTTTCTTTTCTTAGCTCCGCTCATCTTTACAGAAGGGGTGAGAGGTCAAAGAGTTAAGCGCAAATGTGGAATAATACGCTGCACCTCAACAAAGGTCAATGTATATAGAGTGCGTCATCTATTGGGAAAACGCCAGAATTGCGGGGAAAAAACGTTAACAAGGTTTATTAATATAATTTCATCAAGTTCTGTGGGCCGGATTAAAAAGCTTAACGGGCCGCATATGGCCCCCGGGCCATAGTTTGCCCATGCCTGATCTAGGCTCAAAATAAAAGGGCATCCCTTTGGAAGAGATGAGGAATTTCTTTAGCCAGAGGATCAGGGTCAGAATCAGGTTATGGTGAAAATCTGATGTGAAGTTTGTTAACTTAGCAGCAGCAGTTCAATGCAATACATGATATAGAAAGTAATAATAATAAGTAAATCAATTACAGTATACGTATACTGAATAGATTTTAAAAACCTGCAAAAACAGGAATTGTATGTATTTTTGAAAAAATTGAGATAGCATCCAAGGGTTCAATGTCCATTTAGGCTTGTACCCAAGATGGAGCTGACTAGATTTACAACCACCTTTAGCTTCTTACGGTCCTGTGCAATAGCCTCTCCATACCAGATAGTGATGCAGCCTGTCAGAATGCTCTCCACGGTACAACTATATAAGACTTTGAGTGGATTTGTTGACATGCCAAATCTCGTGAAACTCCTAATAAAAGTACAGCACTGTCTTGATTTCTTTATAACTACATCGATACGTTGGGACCAGATTAGCTCCTCCAAGATATTAACACCCAAGAACTTAGAACTGCTCACTCTCTCCACTTCTGATCCTTCTATGACGATTGGTATGTGTTCCTTCGTCTTACCCTTCCTGAAGTACACATTCCTTCGTCTTACCCTTCCTGAAGTACACAATCAGCTCTTTCATCTCACTGACGTTGAGTGCCAGGTTGTTGCTCCACTAGTTGGCATATCTCACTCCTGTACACCCAGAAGGCGGTGAATCTGTGGAATTTATCTCAACAGAAAGCTGTAGAGACCAAGTCATTAGGTGTATTTAATATGGAGGTTGATAGGGTCCTGATTAGAAAGGGAAAAGTTTATGGGAGAAGGCAGGAGAAAGGAAATGGGAATGAAAATAAACAACCATAATCAAATGGTTTAATTCTGCCCTATGTCTTACCGTCTTTATTTGAAACATTTCTTAATGAATGAGCAACACCCCAACTTAAGATGCACCAAGATAACACAAACTAATGATATTAGTTCAGAAGACCCTCATTCCCCAGTCATTTTGAGAGTCTGCTAATATTCAACCTCTGTAAAATAAGCAAGCACAGCAGTCTCGTGGATTAGCAAAGTCCAAAGAATGCATCTTGGCATGCTACAAGGAAGTGGTTAAGTAATCAATGTATCTTCCCTTAAGGTAACACAAAAACAAAAATACAAAACATTAGGTCCATTTCCTTCTATGCCCGACACATACAAATATGTCTAAATGCGTCTGAAATGAAATTAATGACAGTATTCAAGATAACCCCTTAAAAAATTCTTTAGACACCCTTTAAACTCCTTCACAGCTTAGACTAGTTTCCTCTTGAAATTGATACCCCAACGCTGGGGAGAAAAGATTTGACTACCCTATAACTATTTATAGCTATTTAACCCTATTTGACTCACGTAACTACACTTCTAGCACATCACACTTCAGTCCCCATTGCTTTATGGAAAACAAGTTCAGCCTATCCAAACTCTCCCCATAATGTCCTTCTCTGCACCCTCTTCAGTGAACAGAACTACACTGCACACAATACTCCAAGTATTATTTACCAGCATTTGTAAAGTTGCAATATAACCTCCCAACTTTTATGTCCTATGCCCAGATCAATTAGGGCAAATAAGCTACTTGTTTGAAAAGGATCTAATGCTTCCTCAGCATGACAAACTTTTCTCAGACTTCCAGCCAGGTACAGATATCAATTTTAAACTACATTTCAATGAAAAACTCCACAATCTTCTTTAGGGATGATGCTTAGGCACTTCTACTTTGGTGGTATACAGATCCCTGTTGTCCAGTCAAGTTTCTGCTCTTCCACTTTGTTTACAATCAAATTCCAGTTCTTACTTAGAGCAAGACTTTGTCTTTCTTAAAATTTAGCTTATTTCCATCACTTCCTTTACCAGATGGTCCCAAAAGCCACTGACACAGCACAGTAGTTTTGTGCAGGTCAATCCTATGGCCATTATGTATGCAATGTTTTACTACCTCCAATTACTCTGGGTAACCCAAACAGAGCTGTATCTGTTTGGACAAACCTGGGTTGTTTTACCTGGAGTGTTAGGGCCTGGGTTTTTTGTTTGAACAGAATGGTAGATGCCTTGAATGGGCTGCTGGGATAGTGCTAGAAGCAGATATATCTTTTCAAATTGCCAAGTGTTTGACAGAATAGCCTCTAATTTTCCCCCCACAATGCTTAAATCCACTTAAACAAATTTTAGGACTCTGGAAAAAAAAACTTTTAAAATTTTCTTTTCACAACCCTAGCTTATCTGTTCACAGCCATGATATTGATCTTGAGGCAGACCAGAAGCTTCAAGTCACAACCTCACTCTTGCATGGATAAATGATTTTGTTTGTGATTAGAGGTAAAGATCATGGGAAACAAGATAATTTTTTTCATGTGGGGAGTTTTTTTTTTAATTTTTTAAATATCTTGCATACTAGATTCTATTCAAATTAGAGCATTAGTGAGTGAACACAAACTCCTCAATTTATATAAGCAGGTTAAGATCTAGTTCTTGATGGTATATCATCTAACACAACAGCAATACTTTTAATAATAAAAGCTGTTTCAATTTCAAACATGAACAGAATTAACCAGTCATCTGTACATATGATCCAACTGAGTAGAATCCAATTATTTAACAGAGCCAGTGAACATGCAATCAAAATTGTGATCCTAGTGACACAAGGAAACAGTTGAACTTACAATAAATGAAGCATATATATTGTACACATAATTTAGAAACCAAGAGTGATGGCTAGAGGTCTAACACACACACACACACACTGAGTAAACAATGAATGATTTCAATGCCTGAATCACTAAGGCCAGTCAGAAGTATTCAAGGACTTTTTACAAAACTCAATAGTTCTTCCTTATCCATCAGGTAACCACTTTGTTTCCACGTATCCCTAAGTTCTTGCAACATTGTCCCAATTTCCTTTCCAGAAACGATTCCTATTCTTCGTAGATCATGGCCACTGACAGGAAAGCGTGGTATGGACCATTGCTCCATTTCCTTCAGTAACTTCTCCTCTCCTTGGTACTTCAGCAACTCACACACTTTGTTTTGCATATCTGGTTCTCTGGACTGAAAATTGAGCAGAAAACAGATCAAATTGACTGTAGCCTGTTGAATAAGTGCACGCACAACACTAAGAGATACCAACTCTTTGCAGCCTGCTGTGTTAACAAGCAATTAAGGAGCCGATTATGGAAAATATAGGCAGAGATTCAAGAGAAATTTTATGTTGACAAATGTTAGATATTTATCAAGTTTTCACCATTAGTCAAAAAAGCCTATTTGCATTTAATTTGAAGCCTGATCTCAATACCCAACTAATGATGACTGGATGATCAAGTTGATAAAGCTGTAAACCAAATTTCACACACCATGATTAAATTGAAGAAGTAATATCTAAAACTGAATATTGAAAAAGCTAAGTGCTTGTTATAGTACTAAGTAATTTTCACTGGTATTTGCTAAAAGTAATGAAAGTCATACAATACTAGCACAAATTGTAAAAGCTGCTTATCTAAACAAATCTACCATTTATAAAAACTAAAACTAATCACTCCCACCAAATATTTTACATAAATCCAAATTGCCTCTATTTTCCCCAATTTCCTGAAATAATTCACTACTTACATCAATAATGAAATCTCTGTAAGGTTTTAATGGATCAGAACCATCAGATTTTATCAAATCTCTTCGATGCTTAACTAGGAATAAGCCAAGTTGCTTTTCTTCTTTTGAAATCTTTAGCCTTAAGTCAAGTCTTAGAACATCATCTTGTGTTCGAAACAATGCTGAGAGAACTGTCATGGGTTTTGGACAATGATGCTGCACATTTTTGCAAACCCTGTTCAGTTCCTCCAGGTTGCCATCAATAACTGGCAATCCTGCAAAGACAAAAATAAATTTAAGGTAAAAAAAAAAATCATAAAAATTCCCCAAAACTATCAAGAAATTTTGTTATACTCATCAACTCAATAAAATATGAAGAATTATATGCCTACCAATATACTGAGCTACATCCAGTTCATACATTAGACTGACAAGGTGAGCAATATGATTTCCAACTAAAGTTTTCTTCAGCTCAAACCAGATTCTTTCGCCAGAAATTCCAGCCATGCCCTTTGCATGTTGTTTGATCGACTTTAGTGTCTTGGGATCATGGTCTCCCAATTCTTTAGCAATCTTGCCATAAAACCTATAAGATATAAAATCATTAGAAGAATTAACTAGATTTTACTTCAAGGATTTAAGCTTTATTTAAATATTATTAATCTAAATCTGACTAGTATCAATCTAGCCACTCTTGCATAGGAAGAAGTCCAGTAAGCCTTTTACTAACTGGTTTTGACTGCAGAGAGAAGGGTAAGCTTAAAGTGGTTCTTAGGGTAGGGCTCTACATTGTAGGGATCCCTCAGTTTACCAGAACTTGTTCACTGGTAGAAGAATCTAAAGATATGAAACATTGTTTGAGAAGATACTGATGATTACTTGCATCAGAATCTTCATTTATTAAAAAAATCAATATTGATTTTTGATATTATTGTTCAGCTAATATTTACTGAAAGAATAATAATCACATCTTAGAAGCTCCGCTCAGTACTTTTGCTCCTTCTTTTCTCTAATGTTATGACCATCACAAGACTACTGAAACAGAACAATTACCATTGTAGCTCCTAACTTGCAATTATCTCCTGTCAAGGGAAGGATTTGCTGCAGACATGCTGGCACATTAACAAGCAAGAATGAGTACAAGACAATTGGATCTATATTTTGTGTTTTGGATAGCTTTGGGGAAAAAGGTAGCGCAATAAAAGCATGTTGGGGGGCGGGGGGCAGGAGTGGGAGAATAGTCATGCCTACGCCAAGAGGCCCAGATAATGAATTTCCTACAAATTGCCATTCAGCTTTCATTAATCAGTATAACTAAAGCAGCATTTTGTTCTAAAAGCAAACAAAAACTGATTTTATATACATATTGATTTGTTGGTGGTTGTCTCACTTACAATTAAGCCAGCATCAAAAATGCAGGAAAACAGCACAAGGTCAGCATGAGAGGTCAGATCTCCTGCACCAGTGGATGTGGATCTGGGTGAAAGCACATACACGTACACGAATTTAGTCCATGATATGGGTGAAAATAAAATACAGGGATTAAAATGCAACCAGGTTCAAAACTTGGTGCCAGCAGGCCTGGAAATTTGCAAGCCCTAAAACACTACCAGAAGGACAATTGTTAACATGCAATTTAGATATTAATGGTTGCAACTTGACAGCATAGAGGGAACCCACAAATACAGAGTCCTTCTCCAACAGACATAACTTATATTCAGGCCCTTCTCTCTGTAATTATATTGGACAGCAGTAATCTGGAGAGTGACTGAACAATGCAATTATGCAGATATAAAAATCCCTCTGTAGTATCTTGACATTTTTATTCTAATTTAGTGTGCCATTTACCAAATACATTCCTGGCTTCAGGAAAAACATGATAACTTTTTTAAGAGATTTGGTGCCAAATTTAAAAATATATGAAAAAGCTCTGCAGAGACTAATAAAATAGTATGAACTATATGTTAAACATTTCTCAAACATGAAAACTTTACTAAATATTTTGAGCATATTTTACAATGTGAAGCAGCGGTTCTTCCCATGGCTACATACTGCAAGCTAATACTTAATTACAAGCTAAAAAAATGAAACCAAAAGCAGAGGAAGGTAGTAAATAGCTATACTTGATACACATCAATTTACAATTACCCTGTCCAAGCTATAAAAAGAAACTTTCAAAATTCAAAGTAATTTCTACTAATATAATTTCATCATCGAACTTCGGTCAAGATGGTGCCAGCGAGCTATTCCTCAGGTGACATCTTCCAGATAGTACACAAAACTACTTATTTCACTTCTTGTTAGTCTTCTCTTTATCTTAAATGTGTTTCTGAAACTATTAAAGATTGTCTGAGTGATCGAGAACTCTGCTATCTCCATGAACAGTCCATGAGACAAATATGGGCCTCGTGGTGAAGCTTAGAGACAGGGTACAAGCCCATGAGCAACTCCGTTTTGCAGATGAAAACATCTATTATTTGCTGATTAAAGCATCGAGGAAGATTGAAACAGAGACAAACGTGAAAGGCAAGCGAGGGTTCAGTGATGACTACCTGCCGCGGTGTCAAGCAGTAGTAAATCAAGGCAAGTGGACTTTGTGTTGTCTAGAAGACGTTCCGCCACTCATCCGAGAGGCTTCTTCAAGTTCTGATCATGGTGGTTTGTTTTCTGGCTTATAAACTCTTAATTGTTTAAAGGTATAGCAATCACATGAGGGCCATCAAGAGTCAGAAGTAGTAAGATCATCATTGGTCTTATCTTTGCATGAATAGAGTTGTGAACTGTTGTGGAGACGCTGGGTTAGAAATACTTGGGACTGCATTGTAAGTAGCTGATAGATGGTATCGTACCCCACCCCCTCTGTTCAGGGATGGGTTTTCCAGTTTGACAAAGATGGCTTCATTAACCCCACTTTCAAACCACCTGTCCTCCCTGTCCAAAATGTGCATTGTTATCAAAGGAATATCTATTGTCCTTTAGGTATAGATACAGCCAAGTTTTCACTATATATCGGCTACTTACAATGTAGTCCTAACATCACATTCACACCCCCATTCATGTAAAGACTAATGACCCTCTCACAACCTCTGCAACTCATAATGACCCTCATGTGATTGCTATACCTTTAAGCAAACCAGTTTATAAACTGGAAAACTACCCACCACGGACCAGAACTGAAGAGGCCTCTCAGATGATGATGACGAAATGTCTTCTAGACAACACAGCAAGTCCAGTTGCCTGATAGTCAATGAACTGGATAACTGAGAAGCCTCATAGACAAGGCGTCAGTGGGTGACTGCCTATCTCCCTTGCTGCTATGCCTCTGTGTTCAAGTGACTTTCCTCTTCCTTGAGGCCGGAGGATGCTACTGTGATTTATGGATATGGTTGGACTCTTTCAGTTTTGTATTTTATGTTCTTTCTTTTTGCCTGTTCCTTCTTGTTGTCGTCTGAGCAATTTAATTTGGTGGTGGGGGGCTGGGGTTTGTTCTCACAGTTTGCCCGATTTGTTTTTCTATGTGGAGGTGTTTGATGCTTTTGCAGCCACTGCGTGATTTGTACTTTATTTGTATTGTGGGCAGGGGTGGTGATGTGTTTGATGTTTTCCTTTGATCAACTTCCATGGTTTTCTTTGTTTCGTGGCTAGCTGAAGACAAGCTGTATGCTGCGTAAATACTTTGATAATAAATGAACCTTTGAACATCTTCACTGGAATGGTTTTTAAACTTTGTAAGTGATAATGATTTTGTTTCTATATATACCTTCTATATCTCTGGTCCCTGATTACTGAACGTGAATGAACACAAGAATGCAACTCCTACAAGTCATTCAGCAAAGTTTTCTGTCAGAATCCAAAACTTGCTTCAACCCATACATGGTTTAAAACATTAGAAATGGCTTTAATTAGGTAAAGTAAAATTACACCAACCTAAAATATCGCATTATTCTCAAATAGTCTTCTTGTATCCTTTGTGCTGGATCACCAACAAATCGGACTTTCTTGCTTTTCAGATCCTCATAACCATTGAAATAATCATACAAAGTACCATCAAGGCCTGAGAAGAAAATGAAGAACTTAATATTTCAATACACCACAATCATATCATGGGGAAACATATTAGTATGTAAATAAAAATATAACAGAAGACAACAGAGATACAACCTAAAACTAGAATACCTAAAAACATGGAGTTGATTGTAAGGTCTCTTCGTTCCGCATCTGTCTGCCAATCTGTTGTAAACTCAACTTCAGCATGCCTTCCATCTGTTGCAACATCAACTCGCAATGTAGTAATCTCAAAGTTCTGATTATGCACCTGAACCAGGTATTTAAAATAGGTACATTAGACTATCATGAACTCAATGACTTTATCAATCTTGTTATGTTCAAATTACAACAAACGTTACTAAACTGGCAAGAACTTCATAAACTAGAGCGAAATATTCAACATATCAGGCTCACCATAATCTATTCCAGTTTACAAATAAAGATTCTTCAAAGTATATTTGGCAATGGTTTTCATTATGGTGAAGAAGTAGAAACATATAATGCTGAAGATCAAAAGTTTCAAATCAGATGAAACCATAGTATACGGTAAGTGAATTGATATATAACTCATCAAAAAAAAGTATATATTTTGTATGTTGCTTCAACTGAGTGGATTACTTGAATTATATTTTAAACATGTGTATAAGTTAATAAATTGCTTATTAAGCTCCAGTGTGAGATTAGTAGTAGCATCCAATTTTTTAATCCCTTAATAGATAACTCTACATACTCATCTGAAATGGTTTTACAACCAGTTGTTAAATCAAGAGTAGCTGGACCATTAAAGTTATGAATTTACCTTAATAAAACAAAATAGTCTAAATAGCTTCACAGCCCTTCCCTGTTCAAGATATTTGAAATATATATATATATTAAATAAAAGAGAAAGACTGAAATTTGAGAGCAATGTTTTGAGACATTATTCACTGACGACAGCACTGCTAATTACAGAACGTGCCTAGAGTTCCACTGAAACGGGACAGAATGGCAGTTTAGACCTACTCTTGCAGTAATGGTGCCATGCTTCTCCCCTTTGTTGTTGATCATCCGAATGCCAGCAGCTTGAAACAAATCTTTCATGTGTTCAGGGGTGGCCGTGGTGGCGAAGTCCACGTCTTCAGGCTGCTTCCCGTTTAGCAAATCCCTGACGGCGCCGCCAGCTATTCTCAACTCGTGGTTGTTTTTACCGAACAATTCTGGAGGAAGTGGGGAAAGTGTACTGCGGGTTATTCCATGGGAAACAAAGGGGGTGGAAATGACTGCAAAAGCCGAGAAGGGGAGAAGGCTCGGACACATCGCGCTGGTCCTGCTGCATCAGGCCTACAGGAAGCGGCGGGGGATGAACGCAACGACGTAGTGGTTACCAACAAACCTCACTCCGCCCCTTTGCCCCTCACCTGCCACACACTTCAGGCCATCGGTAAACAGCGACTCAAACTCTACCGTCTTCAGCTGCATGGTGAACAGGCCTCGCCGTAGAGCCCAGCTCACTGCCCCGATACGCACAGCCCGTCTCCACATCGAGCGCCACTGCTGCCAGACTGCGCCTGCGCAGAGGGCTCGGCACGGGGGCGCGTGACTCGCCCATGTGATCGGGGGCGCGCATCCGCCTGCGCGCGCGCGCGGCCATCAAGGTGACCCGCGCGCTTGCGAGTTGTCCGTGGTCGTGATCTTGCAGGTTGCTGGAAGGTTGAGGAGATTAATTTCGGAGAACCAAAGGCTATGGTTTTCAGGATTTCAACGGGACCGATGTTTGCAGTTTGGCCGCATGTCTTGGCTAGTTGGTTTAGGATTTTAGCACTGATCATTGAATATAGGATGTTAAATTAACAAATCTCTTTTGCCTGTACTTTATCCATATTCCAAGTCTGTTATAGCCTCATAAATGCCACTCCTCTATGTACTGACCTCCAAAGCTTCATTTTATTGTCAGAGTATACATGCACAATTCAACTCTGATATTCTTCTTCTCCAGAGAGCCACATGAAATACAGAAAAAATACAGATGCTGTTGAAAGAAAAGACATCAACACCCCCCCCCCACACACGAAAAGGAAAAAAGAAACAAAACTTGAAAACCCCAAACTCCCCACCCCCTCCCTTGCACAAAAAAACTAATAGATTGCCACAGCAGCTGGAAAATTGAATACCAAACCCCCAACATACTCCTCACAAAGAAACAGAAACAATATCCAACCTTCATATCCCTCCCCACAAAAAGGAATAGCAACAACAGCTCCAAACCCCAACTCCCTCCCTCACAAAAAACAGCAACATCAAACTCCTAACCCCCTCCCCACAAAAAATAGCAACAACAGCACCAAACCCCCAACCCCTTCTACCACACACAAAAGCTAACAGATCACCCACACAGAAAAACCAACAAGAACATCAGACCCCAAATCCCCAAACCCTCCCTCACACAAAAATCATCATATCACCCACCTGGAACCCCAGCCGCCAATCAGCAACAAGAAAGAAAACACAGAAAACTGAAGTAGTGGAATATAAAACTACAGTCCAATAATCACATAAATCTCATTATTTCAAAAACATCTTTTGCTAACACCAAGGAGAGTGGCTGCTCAAAATCAGTCCTTCCATGAAGAGCACCCCCCACACTGCCAACATGTGGCCTCCATAGAGTTCAACTGTTAATCTCCTCCACATTCACCTCGATACTTCAATCTCCCTTGACACTTTGAAATGGAGTCGATCATGGCACCTTGCCTGCACCTCTGGTCTTCTGCACAAGGTAGCCCATGCTCAGGGTCCCTAGAGAAGACCAGAGTGCTGGATCACTGGATCAAACTCTGAACTGCATGACACAGACTTCAACAGTCTCCAACAAACAATCAAGACAAAAGGAACAAGCACAAAGCATAGAAAAAGTAAAATAATTGAAGTGATTAGCTAACTGGAAGATGTCACCTGAGAAAGTGTTGTTCACCGGCACCATCTTGACCGGAAGGAGCAGAACAACCCAAGGTATGAATCAGAGAGAGCGTTGCATTCTTGTTTTGGAAGTGTTGGAATCAAAAGCCAGATTTTTATCTGAACGGACAAAGACTGTTAGCTAATGAGTGAAGTTCAGCAGAATCTAGGTGTTCCAGTGAATAAAACACTAACAGTTTAGCAAGCAGGTCCAACAAATAGTTAAGAATGTAAGTAGCATTTTGGCCTTCATTACAAAGAAATTGCAGTTTAACAATCAGCGGGTTTTTCTACAGTGTATTGGTGAGGTCTTGCTTGGAATTCTACATACTCTTGGTCTCCAGGCTTCAAAAAAAATGTATGATAATATTGGGGCCGTATAAGGTCACTTCACCATGCAAACTCCTGGGATGAGAGGGTTGTCCTGCTAAGAGAGAGATTAAATAATTTGGACCAGAGTTCAGAAGAATGAGGGGTTCAAAAGGGCCTCACCAGGAGGTAGATGTTAAGATATTTTCATGAATGGGAGTGGGAGAGTCACAAAAATGAGAGGCTGATTATTTGAAACTGAAGTATGTAGAAATACCTAATCAGTGGCCCAGGAGGTGGTGAAGCCAAAACATTAGATGTACTTAAGGTGATGTTGGGTAAAAGTGTGACAGGTTGAGGACCTGAGGGTTATGGGAAACTGGCACAGTAGAGGAGTTAAGGCCGGCATAGTTCAACCATAATCATATTGAATGATAGGGCAGGCTTGAGGGGCCTAGTAGCCAACTCCTATTTTCTCCTTGAATCTTAGATGTATGTGCAAATAATGTAGGTGATGCACTGAATGAGTTTCTCATGGGTTCCCATCAGAATTAGACTTATTATAACTGACTTGTATGAAATGGAATTTGTTGATTTTGTGTCAACAGTAAAGTACAAAGACATGAAATGACATTCAATTCCAAAAATAAATAGTGCAATATAAACAAATAATGAAGTAGGGTTCATGGGCCATTCAGAGATCTGACGGCAGAGGTGAAGAAGCTGTTTCTAAATCTGAGTGGTGCTATTTCACAGGGAAGTTTCCCCTGAGCAATATCTATCCCCCAATCAACAGAGACAAACATCAATTGTGTCTACCTGCTCCTGCCCCATTGAGGATCATTGTAAATTGTCCTGAGAGTAGCCTAGTGTTAAATCAGGGGTTGCTGGTGGTGCAGCTCAAAGGGCCTACTCAGCGCTGTATCTCAATAAAATAGAAGAAAATCTGTGTTTTCATAACAGGATTACATTCTATCCTGCAAACATGAGGAAATCTGCAGATGCTGGAAATTCAAACAACACACACAAAATGCTGGTGGAACACAGCAGGCCAGGCAGCATCTATAAGGAGAAGCTGTCACGATGAAGGGTCTGAGCCCGAAATGTCGACAGTGCTTCTCCTTATAGATGCTGCCTGGCCTGCTGTGTTCCACCAGCATTTTGTGTGTGTTGTTTACATTCTATCCTCCTTGGTTCAGTCCCTTCCCACCTACATCTGCAGCCCCTTAACTCTGCCTGCTCCTACTCCAATGATCTTGCGTCCTCATATCTTGACTTCGTTCTATCCCCCTTGGTTCTCTCCCGCAGATCACCTATATTTGCGGATCTCTTTAGTAACTTTCAATTCCCTGGCCCTGACAGCCTCACCTTCACCATGGATGCACAGTCCCTATACACTTCTATTCCCCATCTGAAGGCCTTAAAGCTCTCCACTTCTTTCTTAATAAAAGAACCAACCAGTTCCCCTCCACCACCACCCTGCTCCATGGCAGAACTAGTCCTCATCCTCAATAATTTCTCCTTCGGCTCCTCCCACATTCTCCAGATTTGAGGCTCCAGCTATGCCTACCATTTGTTGGCTACATAGAACAGTCCATGTTCCCAGCCTTACCCAGTAATGCTCCCCAACTCTTTGTCCACTACATTGGTGAGACCTATCACAAACTGGGGGACCGCTTTGCTAAGCACCTCTGTGCCATCTGCCAAAGACAGAAGAAATTCCCAGTGACCAAACCTTTTAATTCCCATTCCCATTCCTGTTCTGACATGTCCGTCCATGGCCTCGTCTTGTGCCACAATGAAGCCACCCTCAGGGTGGAGGAGTAGCACCTTATATTCCATCTGGGTAGCTTCAAACCTGATAGCATGATTATCGATTTCTCCCTATGGTAAAAAAAAATTCCTCCCCCCACTCCCTCCCCACTTCTTCTATTCCCCACTCTGGCCCTTTACCTTTTCTCACCTGCCTACACCCCCCCCCCCACCACACCCGGTACCTCTCCTTCCCTTTCTCCTATAGTTTACTCTCCTCTCCTATCCAATTTCTTCTTCTCCAGCCCTTTACCTTTACCTTTCCTATCCACCCGGCTTATCCAATCACATTCTAGCTAACCACCTTCCCCTCTCCCCCATTTTTTATGCTGGCATCTTTCCCTTACATTTCTGTCATAAAGAAGGGTCTCGGCCCGAAATGTCGATTGTTTGTTCATTTCCATGAATGCTACCTGACCAGCTGAGTTCTTCGAGCTTTGGATTTACATCATCTGTAGGATCTCCCATGTAAAAACATTATCTGATCATAGTCACTTTTTATTTGCACCATACAAATGACAGTCAAGTACCATCACCACCAAGAGGGAGTATAACCAGAACTTAATGACAAGTAAAGATATTACCATTGCTGACTTCTCCATCATGATCATCCTTGGAGACACCATAGGTCAGAAGATTCAATCTGTCCAGCCAAAGAGGCTAAAAGGGCAGATTACAAGCTGAGTGTTATACACTTAGCAACTCACTCTCTGTTATCCCCAGAGCCTTTTTATTCATCCAGAAGACACAAGTCAGGAAGTGCGATGGATTTTTTGCGTGGGTGTATGCAGTTTGAGCCATACTTAGGAAGCGTAACACGATTCTGGACAACACACCCTAAACAATTTCTCCTCCTTCTCCCAATCATCTAGACTATTTCATCAACATATCCAAAAGTCATGGTACCTTGAATTATGAAGGACAGCTGGTGCACCTTGACTTAAAAATATTTTGCCATTTCTTCATTGTTGCATCTAAATTCTGGAATACTCTACCAAATAGTATTCTTTACAAAAAGGACCAATAATTCAAGATATGATTTACCATACCTCCTCAGTGTCAGTAATGGGCAATGAGCATTCATCTTGCAAGTGATGCCTGCATCCTGAAAGATGAATAAAGAAAATATTTTGCCAGTTAATTTTGAAAGGGTAAATATTAATTCCGATCTTATTATTGTTTCATTATTTAACAGATTTAAAGAAATATAATATGACATTTGTATTGCAGTTGGTTAGCAGTTGGGCTAAAACTAGCTGCAATACAATAGGGCTTTTGCATGAGAGTTGGTAACTGGAGTGATTACCAACATTAAAACCAAGCTGTAAAACTCTACATGAAAATTATAGCCATTATTGCACATTTGAATACAAAATCTTTCTGCGATCTCACAATGCAAAATATATATTTATGGCTGTCTTGCACAGTAAAATACAATTTGCATTTAACTGGTATTTTATTACATCTTCCTACTTTTCCAAAGCCTTTAATTACTAATGAATTACAGTACTGAACTTTTTTGGGAAAACCAGATTTTGACATTTAATTGTCAGATGTGCACTTGATGTTTGGCTACACTAATAAAAACAGAAGATGCTGACAGACCTCCTAAATTTTTGAGTTTTTGACCTGAAATTGAATCCCTGTTTCTCCTTCTCCTGCCTCCGATCCTGTCTGATGAATGTTTCCAGCATTTTCTATGTTAAATTTCAGATTTCCAGCATCTACAAATTTTTAAAATTTTAACTTTTCTTTACCTTGGGATCTGAATTTATATCGTACATACAGTACATTCCTGGAATAAGAATGTACTTTCTAGAACACAGGAGGAAAATAACAGCAATGTATTCAACGTGTCATGTGTCATGTTTAGCTCTTTAAGAGGGTCATTCAAATTCCTAGATTTTACCTAATGTTGTTAGGCATTCAGTTCAATACAGCAAAATATCAATAGTATAACACTTTGGATTGTGGGGGAAACCATGTAACCATTGTATATTGTACTGAGAATAGTCCTTTGTCCATTAACAAAAATAAAAATATTATTTTTAATTTTGAATATTGTACTATGGAAACATTGCTCCATTCAACGCATTCTGGCATTGTGATGATATTAAGTTTGGTGACTACGAAGTTCTAAACTCAAACGAAGCCCTGAAGCCCTATGAAATATAAATAGTAACATGTATACTTACTAAAGGGAGATTATACTGTAACTACCTAATCTCACAGACCAGTTTACTTTCTTGTTTATGGTCAGTTTAGCTTCCACTGTTCAAGAGGTGGGTCTCCTTTCCCTTCCAATGAGAAGATACTTCCAGCTAGCAAAGTAGTTTAAAACAGAGTTCATTTAAATTCAGTGGTACACATTTAAATCCAACCAACCTTCTTAAAACATATTTGAAACTTAGAAGATTTCTACCTTATAAAACATTTCCAAATTACAGACCATTTCTAAAACACAAAGAACCAAGTATTTCCAAAAACACGGATACAATTATGATAAACTAAAAAGACATACCAATGATGCAGATGAAGAAATCATCTGTTGCAGTAGTCAAAGCTAGAGGAATAGATTCCAGTTCACCCAATGTTTGTTTCGTGCTTCTTGATATTTCTTACCCCATTCCTAATAAACCTGAAAAGCTCTCTACATTTATACAGTTTCTCTCTTGGGCGACTTTACATGCAAATGGTATTTGCTCAGACACCATTTTTACACAAAAGGTCTAAAATCTTTTTAGAGACACAGATCTCAGCTACTTACACTTAGTGCTGTAAAGCTAACTTTTCTGAGTACATAAAATTTCAAACATTAATAGATCAGTTATTTGATAAGCTGAGTGATATTCATCATTTGGTATGCAATCTTTCTTGAACTAAGCAACTTAGTCAGTGTGTCTGTTTTCAAACAAGCCAGATCAAATTGTCTTATATTGCAATTCTTGAACAGTCAGCCTTGGTATGAACCAGCAACTCTGAGGCTCTATACTGAGTCTGTTTGCAAAGCTGTGTTTTAATTTCAAGCTGATTACTGCTTGCCACTTACATTTTAAAAACCAAAGACTGACTCCCATTTTACGACCAGAATCCAAACATCTGTTAATCTTGGCACGTGACAGCTGTTGTGTTTAGAAAATGTGCTTAGCAAAACATGAGACCCCCTTGCCCAGGAAGCAAATATCCATCACACACCCCTCTTCCAAAGATTTCTAACCCAGCTCCTTCATAGAGATATCAGCTTGAAGAACAACATTCCTGCCAACACTGCTCTTTGGAACAGACAGACTGTCACTCATCCAATTGTTCCAATGGGTTACCAATGCTAAAAAGGCTCTATTAGATCTGATGCTCAAAGAATTCATTGAGTACTTCCCAACGTAGGGGTTTCTGTGTGATTTTATCTAGAGTATTTACTTTCTCAATCTCAGCTGCACATACCTCTTAAACTTCTGTACAATGTCCTGTGTATGTTTCTCAAAATGGCTTCTTTGGTTTGTTAAGAGTAGGAATGCTTCTTTGTCTGATAAGTGTTTCTCTCGCAGTTGTTTAGCTTTAGACTTGCTGATATGGGGACTGTATTCATTTGTTAACCAATGGGGGAATGTTATTTTGTCTTGTGAGGCTGGGAGCTTGGGGGGGGCCGGTTTTCGCAGGTTTTCAGGAGAGTCGGGAAGAAGATGCTGAGGCAGGTGGACGTGCGCTGCACTGCTTGGTTGACCACTGGGGGTGGTCCCAGGTGCGAAGACGTGGAGGTGGGAGGAAAGTGACGAGGGGTCGAATGGTTCGATGGTTGAGCTCCAACGATGTGCACTAAACTGACTGAACTTTGATAAGTTGGCGCCTTTTGCTTTTTCTTTTCTTTCATATATATTGTATTGCCTAGTACTCTTTTAGTTTTAGTAAACTCTTTAAAGTGTATTCCATAACGGTATCTGGTGTAAGTTTGATATTGTGTGTGTACACACAGCATAAACTTGATTCCCACAGCACCTGCATGTACGTGAGGTGGGGTTGGTGAGTGGCTGGATCTCCTTTTCCCCTAGACATATACCAGCCTGTTGGGTAAGTGTTACATTTGTGGGGGCTCATCCGGGATTGGATTGTCAGGGGCTGTGGAATCACACAGGCAGCAGAGCAGAGATGGACAGAGATAAAATTGTTAACTGGTGCGAGTTGGAAGATGTACCAGTGCAGTATGCCTGTGTAGTGAGCAGAGTGGATTTTCGAGTTTTGGGAGATGCGTTAGTGCGGGGGTTAAATTTGGTAAAAGGTATTGGACAGGTAGAATTGGTAGCTAGATGGTGTGGTAAAGAGGTGGAGTCTAGCTGGGTGTTGGTTCGTACGAATGCTAACATCATGACATTGGAACTGCCAGCGACGGTCAGTGTTCCAGGGGAGGTGGGGCCGTGGGGGCTCCACACTCTCTCCAAGGATGAGGATGAGGAGACACCGGAGGAGGAGCTAGAGCTAGAGGTGCCCAGCACTAGTAAAGGAAGGTTGGAGGAGGGAGGCGTGACTAGGCCCCGCCCCCCAGGTAGGGGGGAAGCCTCGGAGCTGGCAGCTGCACTTAACTCCCTGGTGGGAGTGGCCGAGAGGCCACGGCTGAAGCTGGGGGTGTTCTCCGGAGCCAAGCTTACTCCGGACGGGGAGGTGGACTATGAGACCTGGATCGAGCATATGTCTTTGTTGTTAGAGGAGTGGCCAGGCTCGGAGGAGGAGAAGAGGCAGCGATTGGTGGGAAGTTTGAGGGGTTTGGCAGCAAAACAGTCCGGGAGTTGAAAGCTGAAAAGCCTGGGGCTTCAGTGGAGGAATGCATACAAGTTTTGGAGGGAGCGTTTGGGTTGTCAGAGGAACCCTGGCTGCTTTTAGCAGAGTTTCAACACCTGGAACAATGGAGAGGGGAAAAGCTCTCCGAGTACATATTTAGGATGGAGGGGATGCTCTCGGGGCTGCGGCGCCGGGGGGTAGTGAAGGCGCCTGACGTGGCTAGCGTGAGGATGAGTCAGATATTCAGTGGCTCTCTGGAGGAGGACAAGGTGGTGTGGACTATCCGGCAGGCTTATAGGAAAGGCCCCCCTCCATCGTTCGGGCAACTGATTAGAGAGGTGCGGGAGGAAGAGAGAACGTTGGGGCGGAAAAGGGGCTCGGGCCTACGGGAGCAATCGTCAGCGATACAGGAAGTGGTGGCTGGGTGGAGGACTGAAAACCCCCAGGAGAGTAGGGACTCCCCCTCTGGAGGGGAAGGACAGGGGAGGTACCCACTCCCGGGGGCGACCAGTGCAGTGGGTTGGGAGCGGGAGCTGTCCTGGGAGAGGAGGGGCGGCAGGCAGCATGTGTTTTAACTGTGAGAAAGAGGGGCATTTCAGGCGGGACTGTGGGCGGCCAAGGGTGTGCTATAGCTGTGGAGAGGAGGGACACTTTAGGTGGGATTGTGAGAGACAAAGAGTCCCGCGGAGGGCAAGCCCCCCTGCGACTAAGAAGGGAGAGGTGTCGGGAAACTTAGGAGAGGCTCAGTGAGGGAACGGACTGGAGCCTCTGGAGGAACACGTTCCCAGAGATCAGCCAGGGGACCACCGGGTGCCCACGCCTCTATTCCGGATGGGCTGGTAGGACCCCGTGCCAGTGTGTGTCTATGGATAGAGGGAGTTTACGCGAAAGCCGTTCTTGATACGGGATCGCAGGTGACCTTATTGTACCGGTCGTTCTACAACCAATATCTAAAGCATTTGCCCGTAACCCCATTTGACGCCCTGCAGATTTGGGGTGCGAGCGAGGGTGATTACCCGTACGATGGGTACCTATTGGTGAGATTGGAGTTCTCAGAGGGTGATGTTGGGAGTGTCTGAAGCTATTGAGACGTTGGTGTTGGTGTGTCCTGACCCGGTGGAAACCGGTGGTGCTGCCCTCCTGGTGGGGACTAACTCCCCCGTTGTGCGACGGCTCCTGGGAGCTTGTAAGGAGAAAGGGGGGGGAACACTTTCTGGCGACCCTCTCGGTGCATCCAGTGTTTCGAGCGGTGTTCGAAGAAGGGGGGTGCCCCCCAAGGGGTGGACCCGGAGTGTAAACGAGGGACGGTGTGGTGTACGCAGGCGAGGCCCAAGGTGATCCGACCAGGGGAGGTAGCACTCGTGATGAGGACCCCCAGATTCCCAGGAGTGCCAACGGGCGAAGCCCTGTTAGTAGACGCCCTGGACGATCTTGAAGGGGAGACACGATTTCTGGCGGGGGCGCTGGTGAGGCCTGAAGTGCAGAGACCAGGGGTGGTACATGCGAGGCGTATAGCTATAAGTGTCAGGAACACTACGGCAAGAGAAATCACCTTTAAGAGGGGAATGCCACTGGCACATCTGTTCCTGGTGACGATAATGTCTAGCGCACCAGTGAAGACCCCTAACGGGGAGGGGTTGGAGCATCGAAGGGAGCTGACCGCTGAAGCCTTTAACTTCGGGGATTCCCCTGTGTCGCCAGAGTGGAAACGCAGGCTAGTGGAGAAGATGCTGAAAATGGAAGCTGTTTTTTCTCGGAGCAAGTTTGATGTGGGCTGCTCCAAAAGCACTTGCCACACCATCCAGGTGACGGAGGACACCCCGTTCCGAGAGAGATCCCAGCGGCTGACCCCAGTAGATGTTTAGGATGTGCGGCAGCACTTGTACAAGTTGAAGGAAGCCGGAATCATAGCTGAGTCCCGAAGTCCCTATGCGTCCCCAATAGTGGTGGCACAGAAGAAGAATGATGCACCATCAATAACTCACTCTGAGACGTAAGAAGTGAGATATCGGCTTTTATTGACTGGAAGAATGAACAACACAACATCCTGGAGAATGAGGGCCGGCCTCAGGCCTCATTCGCCTTTATACAGGGGTTTGTGGGAGGAGCCACAGGAGCAGTCAGCAGGGGTCTGTTGGGAGCAAACCACTCTGGTATATGTAGTTCACCACATTCACCCCCCCTTTGTTGGAAAAGAGTCCCCAGGTGGCAAAGTTTCTTACAAGTATATTTACAGGTTAAGTCTATCAGGTGGTCAAATCTGTTGCTGCGATCTGCGTAGTTCCAGCTGTGATTGCACATGTGCTGGAGGTGGTGATTGCATAGATGCCGGAGGTGGTGATAGCTCAGGGGACGGAGGTTGTGCTGGTTCTGGCCTAACTGGAGGTGGCAGTGATCCCTCACGTGTGTGCGAGGCGTCCGGACTATACGCGTACGAGGTGTCTGGTACATGAGTGTCGTGAGGGGTCTGTGCTGGGCACGGTGTGCGCGGTGTCACCTCGGGTACAGGGTTCATAGTTACCGTGGAGTGTTCGGGGTAGTGGTCTGCTGCTCCTGCGGGCGCCAGGTCGCGGACAGAGACTGTGTCCTCCCGCCCATCAGGCAAGACCACGTAGGCATACTGGGGGTTAGCATGCAGAAGGTGAACCTTCTCTACCAGCGGGGAGTATTTATTACTCCTCACATGTTTTCGGAGCAGCACTGGCCCCGGGGACGTCAGCCAAACTGGTAGGGTGGTCCCAGTGACAGACTTCCTGGGAAAAGAGAATAGGCGTTCGTGAGGGGTGGCATTGGTGGACGTACATAACAGGGAGCGGATAGAGTGGAGTGCCTCAGGGAGGACCTCCTGCCATCGAGAGACCGGCAACCCTTTTGACTTAAGGGCTAAAAGTGTGGCCTTCCACACCGTGGCATTCTCCCTCTCCACCTGACCATTCCCCCGGGGATTGTAACTCGTGGTCCGACTAGTAGCAATGCCCCTAGCTAGCAGGTACCGGCGCAGCTCGTCACTCATAAAGGAGGACCCTCTATCACTGTGGATATAGCAGGGATATCCGAACAGAGTGAAGAGCTGGCGCAGGGCTTTTATGACGGACGCGGTAGAGGTGTCGGGGCAGGGAATGGCAAAGGGGAACCGCGAGTACTCGTCAATAATACTGAGAAAATAGACATTGCGGTCGGTGGAGGGAAGGGGGCCCTTAAAGTCAACACTCAGTCGCTCAAAAGGGCGGGTGGCCTTGACAAGTTGCGCCGTGTCAGGACGGTAGAAGTGCAGTTTGCACTCAGCGCAGATTTGGCAGTCCCTGGTCATCATCCTGATGTCCTCCAGGGAGTACGGCAGGTTCCGGGCTTTAACGAAATGGTAAAATCGGGTAACCCACGGATGGCAAAGATGTGCATGAAGGGCATACAGCTGGTTGAGCTGTGCGCTAGCACACGTTCCCCGGGATAGGGCATCAGGGGGCTCATTGAGTCTGCCAGGCCGGTACAGGATATCATAGTTGTAGGTGGAGAGTTCCATTCTCCACCGCAAAAGTTTATCAGTTTTGATTTTGCCCCGCTGTTGGTTGCTGAACAGGAACGCAACCGAGCGCTGTTCGGTCAGCAAGGTGAACCTGTTGCCGGCGAGATAGTGCCTCCAGTGCCTAATAGCTACCACTATGGCCTGGGCTTCTTTCTCCACCGCGGAGTGCCGAAGTTCAGAGCCTTGAAGGGTACGAGAAAAGAATGCTACTGGCCTGCTGTCCTGATTGAGGGTAGCGGCAAGTGCGAAATCGGAGGCGTCACACTCTATTTGGAAGGGAATGGTCTCGTCCATCGCATGCATCGTTGCTTTGATAATGTCCCCTTTAATGCAGCTGAAAGCCGCGCAGGCCTCGGCAGAGAGGGAAAAAGTGGTAGACTTGACCAGGGGGCGGGCCTTGTCTGCGTAATGGGGGACCCATTGGGCGTAATAGGAAAAAAAACCCAGGCACCGTCTGAGGGCTTTGAGAGTGGTGGGAAGAGGGAGTTCTAACAGGGGGCGCATATGGTCGGGATCAGGGCCAATGACCCCGTTCTCCACGACATACCCAAGGATAGCGAGTCGGGTGGTTCTGAACACACACTTGTCCCTGTTATAAGTAAGATTCAAAGCCACGGCCACCTGGAAAAATCGTTGGAGGTTAGCGTCGTGATCCGACCAGTCGCGACCACAGATGGTGATGTTATCCAGATAGGGAAATGTGGCCTTCAGTTTGTACTGGTCCACCAACCGGTCCATTTCCCTCTGGAAGACCGAGACACCATTGGTGACACCAAATGGGATGCTCAGGAAGTGATAGAGCCTGCTGCCCGCCTCGAAGGCGGTGTAGAGGCGGTCCTCTGGGCGGATGGGGAGCTGGTGATAAGCGGATTTCAGATCTATTGTCGAGTACACCTTGTACTGAGCGATCTGGTTGACCATATCCGCGATGCGGGGTAGAGGGTACGCGTCAAGCTGCGTGAACCTATTGATGGTTTGACTATAGTCCACAACCATCCTACTTTTCTGCCCAGTCCGAACAACAACCACCTGGGACTGCCAAGGGCTTGTGCTGGGCTCGATGATCCCCTCCCTGAGCAGCCGCTGCACCTCAGACTGAATGAAGGCCCTGTCCCCTGCGCTGTACCTCCTGCTTTTAGTTGCCACCGGTTTACAGTTGGGGGTCAGGTTGGCGAACAGCGATGGGGGAGGGATCTTGAGGGTGGAGAGGCTGCAAGTAGTGTCAGTAGCACAGCCATCGGCATGGTGCTGGGCGGGACGTGTGGTTCGGTGTGTATGCATGTGCGGTAATGGGGTATATGGCGAAGTCCCACCAAACTGAGGATTCCTGACAGTGAGCGGTGGGAGGGGCCCGTCATATGCCATAGTCACACTTTCAAGATGGCTCTGGAAGTCCAGCCCCAATAGCACAGGTGCTCACAGTCGAGGCATGACCAGTAGCGCAAAGTCCCGATATTCTGTGCCCTGCACCACCAATGTCACTACACAACCCACCCGGATGTCTGCGGAATGCGACCCAGAAGCCAAGGTGATCCTGTGACGTACCGGCCGTGTCACGAGTCCACAGCGTTGCACCGTGTCTGGGTGAATAAAACTGTCAGTGCTGCCCGTGTCAAACAGGCAGCTAGTCCTGTGGCCCTCCACCAGGATGTCCATCATTGACCTGGCAAGCTGGTGTGGGGCGCTTTGGTCGAGGGTTACGGTGGCCAGAGTTGAACTGCCGTCTTGGTGCCCGGTAAACACCGGTGAGTCAAGGGCGGGGCTCGGTGATGCCGGCAAAGATGGCCGCCCACTTCCGGGCATGCAAGATGGCGGCCCCCACGTCTCAAACGCAACGCAGCTCGACACGGCTTTCGATTTAGACTTACAGACTCTGGCGAAATGACCCTGTTTTCCGCAGCTGGAGCAGGTCGCTTCGCGGGCTGTGCAACGTTTTCGAGGATGTTTCTCCAGTCCACAAAAATAACAGAGCCCTGGCTTTTGCTTGGACGCCGCCGCGGACGGGTTCGGGGAGTTCGTGGAATCGTGACTGGCAGCGGCATTGGCGAATTCGCTCGCGGGAACCGGTGGCGACGGAGTCTGAGGCGTCCACGAATCCGATGGGGAATCGCGCGGCTGGACGGCGTCAGCATAGTGTAGAGCAGCCTCGAGTGTTTCGGCCATTTCGATCGCCGAGCGTAAGGTGAGGTTGGGATTTTCCAGCAAACGCTGCCGCACATACACTGACCTCAGTCCCGTCACAAAGGCGTCTCGTACCAAGAGTTCCGCATGCTGTTCCGCCGTGAGTGTTTGGCATTCACAAGTCCGCACGAGTGTCTGTAGGGCTCGGAGAAATTCAGCGCACGATTCCGCAGGCCGCTGCCGTCTGGTAGCCAAACGATGTCTTGCGTAGACGGTGTTCACCGGCCGCAGGTACTGTCGTTTGAGGGCGGCTAGAGCCCCGTCGTAGGTCGAGAGGTCCCTGATGAAGGAATAAACTTTTGGGGTGTCTCGCGAGAGGAGAATCCTGTGCCTAACAGCAGGGTCAGTTGCACTAACCTCCTCCAAGTATGATTGGAAGCATGCAAGCCAGTGTTCAAAGGCAAGAGCCGCTTCAGGGTCCTGGGGGTCCAGATCCAATCTTTCTGGACGTAAAACGGTTTCCATACTTAAATACTTCCAGTCAATAAAATTGATGCACCATCAATAACTCACTCTGAGACGTAAGAAGTGAGATATCGGCTTTTATTGACTGGAAGAATGAACAACACAACATCCTGAAGAATGAGGGCCGGCCTCAGGCCTCATTCGCCTTTATACAGGTGTTTCTGGGAGGAGCCACTGGAGCAGTCAGCAGGGGTCTGTTGGGAGCAAACCACTCTGGTATATGTAGTTCACCACAAAGAATGGGAGGGTGTGCATGTGGGTTAACTACAGGACTTTGAATCGGCGAACTGTCTCTGATCAATATACTGTCCCGAGGGTCGAGGACGCGTTTGCCTGCCTGAGTGGAGCGAAGTGGTTCAGTGTGCTGGACTTAAGAAGTGGGTATTACCAGATCCCGATGAGTGCAGGCGATAAAGAGAAGACAGCCTTTATCTGCCTGCTGGGGTTCTTTCAGTTTGAACGATGCCCCAAGGCATACTGAGGGCCCCAGCCACCTTCCAGAGGCTCATGGAGAGAACTGTGGGGGATATGAATCTGTTGGAGGTGCTGGTGTACCTGGACGATTTGATAGTGTTTGGATCAACTTTGGAGGAACATGAGGAGAGGCTGTTGAAGTTATTAAGCCGGCTTAAAGAGGAAGGGCTGAAGCTTTCCCTGGACAAATGCCAGTTCTGCAAGTCGTCGGTCAGCTACGTTGGCCATATCATTTCGCAAGAGGGAGTGGCTACTGATCCAACCAAATAGAGGCTGTGACCACCTGGCCGAGACCCCTGAAAGTGAGCACTCTGCGCTCATTTTTGGGGTTCTGTGGGTATTACCACCGATTCGTGAAAGGATACGCCAAAATGTGTCACCCGTTGACTCAGCTGTTGTGTGGCTATCCCCCGCTGGGAAAGAAAAGGAAGGGGGACCGGAGGCAAGACGTTGGAGGATACTGGAATCCGGCGGAACCTTTTGACTCGAGATGGGATGATCGATGTGAAGAGGCATTCCGATCTTTGAAAAGGGCGCTGACCCAGGCCCCGGTGTTGGCTTTTGCCGATCCCCAAAAGCCATATGTGCTGCACACGGATGCCAGCCGAGAGGGTCTAGGGGCTGTTCTGTACCAGGAGCATGGCAAAGCATTGAGACTGGTAGCATTTGTCAGCCAAAGCTTGTCGCCCTCTGAAAGAAACTATCCCACTCACAAGTTGGAGTTCCTGGCGCTGAAGTGGGCAGTGGTGGACAAGCTGAGCGATTACCTGTACGGAGCCAAGTTTGAGGTGAGAACGGATAACAATCCTCTCACTTATATTTTGACTTCAGCTAAGCTGGATGCCACAGGACATCGGTGGCTGGCGGCCTTGTCGGTATATGATTTCAGCCTGAGGTACCGCCCAGGAAGCAAGAATGTCGATGCGGATGCTTTGTCACGTCGGGAGCTGGGGGAACAGGAGAAGGACAAGAAGTGGGAGAGTGTCCCTGCCCCTGGAGTGAAGGCGATGTGTCAGTTTGCTATCACCGTGAAGGCCGAGGGAAGAGGAAGGCTGGAGCGAGCCATGGACCATCTGGGAGTTTTTGACGACGCCATACCCCTAGCTTACTGTAACCTGACCGCACTGCGAACTAAACAGTTGCTGGAACTGAGTCCGGGGGAAGTGGCAGCTGCTCAGCATGATGACCCGGGTCTTGGCACTGTGTGGAGAGCGGTAGAGAAAGGGGAGGTGGAGTTGTCTGATAAGGCGAAACACCCGTCCGTGCCTCTGTTATTGAAGGAGTGGTCTCGGTTAAAGTTAAAGAACCAAATCTTGTACCGGGTAACGGCGCCTCCGGACCAACCCCGCCATTGGCAAACGGTCCTGCCGGAGAAGTATCGGCAGACTGTACTCCAGGCCTTACATGATGGTTCTGGACACTTGGGTGTGGAAAAGACCTATGGATTACTCAAAGACCGGTTCTACTGGCCCCGGATGAGGGGGGAAGTCGAAGAATACTGTAGGGGATGCAGTCGTTCCATCCGGAGGAAGACCCTGCCAGCGTTGGCGGCTCCACTGTCGCACTTGCAGAGTGCGGGACCTCTGGACCTGGTATGTATGGATTTTCTGTCGATTGAGCCTGACACCAGCAACACCGCGAATGTCTTAGTCATCACCGATCATTAATCTCGCTATGCTCAGGCATTTCCCACTAAGGATCAGAAGGCGACGACAGTGGCGAAGGTGTTATGGGAGAAATATTTTGTTCATTACGGCCTTCCCAGGCGAATCCATAGTGATCAGGGGCGGGACTTTGAGAGCCGCCTTATCCATGAATTACTAATTATGCTTGGGGTTGAGAAATCCAGGACTACCCCTTATCATCCACAGGGAGATCCTCAGCCAGAGAGGTTCAACAGGACCCTGTTGGACAAGCTCGGGACACTGGAGATTGGGCAGAAAAGTAAGTGGAGTCGTCATATTGGACAATTGGTTCACTGTTACAATTGTACTCGCAATGATGCTACAGGGTACTCGCCCTATTATCTGATGTTCGGGCGGGAAGCGAGGTTGCCCATTGACGTGTTTTGGGGTTGAAGTGGGTGAATTACCCGGGAAGCCCTATCTAAAGTATGTGTCCGACATGAAGAGGGAGTTACAGAGGGCGTATGAGTTGGCCGAGGCGGCGGCTACCAAACAAAATCAGAGGAATAAGATGTGGTATGACCAAAAGGTGAAGTTTGTCCAATTATTGCCGGGCGACCGGGTCCTTTTACGGAATTTAGGACTCCCTGGTAAGCACAAGTTGGCAGATCGATGGGTGGCCAGCCCCTATGTAATAGAGAGCCAGATGCCGAATCTACTAGTTTACCGGGTGAAACCTGAGGATGGGAATGGGCCTATCAAGGTACTCCATCGGAATCACCTGCTGCCCCTGGGTCAAGCAGTGCAGGTGGACAAGGAGCCAGAGTGGGAGGTTGCGCCTAGTACAAGGACTCTGCGAGGGCACGGAGCGAGGGAAGAGGCCGCTGCTGAAGAGCAGGGACGGGTCCCTAACCCAGGAATGGATACCGATTCAGAAGATGACGACTCAGATGAGTGGCCCCTGTTCCCATTCGCTGGCGCTCCAGTACCAGAAGAGGCGGCTCCTGGCCCTTCCCCTACTGAGTTGGGTGAGAGGAGGGAAGGTATTGAGGGTCAGATGGAGAGGCAGCCAGCATTGGGGGGAGAGAGGGTGGAACCCGAGCGTGAGCCAGAGGGTTCTCAGGTGAGGGGGGAGCCCCGTGAGGGAGGGGGTGAGGGTCTGTCAGGTAGACCTGGGGTGTCCGAGGCAGTGGGTTTGCAGGTGAAGAGGGAGCCCAGTGATGCGGAAGGGTCGGCAGAAGGGGTACGGAGATCTCAGAGGAGTAGGCGCCCCCCGGAGCGGTTGACATATTTGGTGCCAGGAGAACCGAGTGTGATTTCTACTGCTCTGGGTAGTTATGTCGCTGCTTTCTGCACCTGGGTTGGGTTTTGTGTGTTGCAAGAAGCTTTGGGGAACTCTAGTAATGCCATGAGGGCATGACATTTGCTGGTGGGTGGAGAATGTACAATGTCCTGTGTATGTTTCTCAAACTGGCTTCTTTGGTTTGTTAAGAGTAGGAATGCTTCTTTGTCTGATAAGTGTTTCTCTCGCAGTTGTTTAGCTTTAGACTTGCTGATATGGGGATTGTATTCATTTGTTAACCAATGGGGAATGTTATTTTGTCTTGTGAGGCTGGGAGCTTGGGGGGGGGGGGGGTTTCGCGGGTTTTCAGGAGAGTCGGGAAGAAGACGCCGAGGCAGGAGGACGTGCACTGCACTGCTTGGTTGACCACTGGGGGTGGTCCCAGGTGCGAAGACGTGGAGGTCGGAGGAAAGTGACGAGGGGTCGAATGGTTCGATGGTTGAGCTCCAACGATGTGCACTAAACTGACTGAACTTTGATAAGTTGGCGCCTTTTGCTTTTTCTTTTCTTTCATATATATTGTATTGCCTAGTACTCTTTTAGTTTTAGTAAACTCTTTAAAGTGTATTCCGTAACGGTATCTGGTGTGAGTTTGATATTGTGTGTGTACGCGTGGCATAAACTTGATTCCCACAGCACCTGCGTGTACGGGAGGTGGGGTTGGTGAGTGGGTGGATCTCCTTTTCCCCTAGACATATACCAGCCTGTTGGGTAAGTGTTACACTTGGAAAATTATTATGGTGACAGTCTTTTGAAGTGTAACACTTACCCAACAGGCTGGTATATGTCTAGTGGAAAGGGAGATCCAGCCACACACCAACCCCACCTCCCGTACACGCAGGTGATGTGGGAATCAAGTTTATGCCGTGCGCACACACACAGTATCAAACACACACCAGATACCGTTACGAAATACACTTTAAAGATTTTACTAAAACTAAAAGAGTACTATGCAATACAATATATATGAAAGAAAAGAAAAAGTAAAAGGCACCAACTTATCAAAGTTCAGTCAGTTTAGTGCACATCGTTGAAGCTCAACCATCGAACCATTCGACCCCTCGTCACTTTCCTCCGACCTCCATGTCCTCGCACCTGGGACCACCCCCACTGGTCAACCAAGCAGTGCAGCGCACGTCCACCTTCCTCAGCATCTCCTTCCCGACTCCCCTGAAAAAACCGCGAAAACCCCCAAGCTCCCAACCTCACCAGTCAAAATAACATTCCCCATTGGTTAACAAATGAATACAATCCCCATATCAGCAAGTCTAAAGCTAAACAACTGCGAGAGGAACACTTATCAGACAAAGAAGCATTCCTACTCTTAACAAACCAAAGAAGCTATTTTGAGTAACATACACAGGACATTTTTTTTTCTGCCTGTTGATGATAACACCTTGTGACCGAATACACAGCAATAACTGAACGCTTATCTGTGTTTGTATTTGGGAAGTAATGTTATCTGTGTAACTGCAAAATTTAACATTATCATTTGGTTTCCAATAGTAACATTTGTCATTGGCTTGTTTCCCCATTTTTCTAAGTCTATCTGAAATAAAATGGAATTCATAAGGACATCAATAATTCTGAGCTAATTTTCATTGCAGGATATTATTCACGCCATAGCCCAAACTAGTCACAACTGATTGATTAAGGGTAAATAGGAAATTCGGTTTGATACAATAGACTATGGGACTATAATCTCTAAAATGTTTATTGCACTTATCAATTTCAGTTGACCAGGGATGAAAACATTTTTGTTTTATCATACAGTCTGCTTCAGTGCATCTTTGCATCTTCCCGTGCAAAAACTCAGATCAAGGTCTTCGCTAAACCTTTTAGAACATAACCCATAAATGTAGATAATAGTCATGTTGCTGTGACCTATAGCGATGTAGTGGAACAGTGGCCATAATTGGACACATGGAAAGGTCTAAATCCTTGTAGTAAGTACGTTCATATACTAGTTGGCCATAAAGGGAATGTCTAATGGAGAAGTCTTTATTAAAAAGGGTATTTTTACAATGTTCTAGTCTAACAGTTTCAATGTTATGCTCCCATGAGTGGGATAGTTCGATGACATAACAGTATCTATACTTTTCTTCAAGTGCAGCGGGATGCATGTCAGGGGATGATTCCTCTATTAGTTTACTTCCAATGTCCGGGCTGGAACCTTTCAGTTCTGTTCGTATTATTAATCATTTCTGCAGCTCATTCTTTACCTTCCCACGAATACATGCTCATTTCATCTGCATTGCAATCAGAGTGAATGTTTAAGTAGACAGGAACAATCGGTTTGCTAGAGGCAAGAATTAAGGGTTCCAGTGTATTAGTTCATATATGACAAAGAGGTAAAGGCCCTTTAGTGATATTTAAATTAGAATCATCATTGCTCTCAGTTCTCTTTAATCTAATATTCTCTGAATCACTAAGTTTCTATGAGATCTTCCTCAAGTGAACAGGAATATTTTTGTTGCTTTCCAGACTTAACTTGTGTTTTATCTTTTCAATATATTCATTCCCCTTCCTGTTAGGGTGTAATAGTTCCATGGTAGAACCATATTCCCTGTGAACTGTACTCCTTGATCTGAGTCCACCTGGACAGGGGGTTCCCATCTGGGAAGGATTTCCTGAACTAGAATCCATGCAGCCATACACGGTGCAGTCCCTTGTTGAGAAAGCCTCTACCCAGGTGAAGTGGTCCATAGTTACTAGACAGTAGCTTTTCCTCCTGCTTTTTGGCAGGAGCCCCGTGAAGTCCATCTGGATGTTTTCCCAGGGTCTCCTCATCATGGCTGGTTTGCCAGCTGTAGCTTTCTGCCCTTACCGTGGTTATGCTGGACACAAATGATGCAAAGATGGTAGAACATCCCCACCCATCCCTGGCCACCACCAGTCCTGCCAGAGGGTTGTGATCATGCTGTGCCTTCCCTGATGCATTACCCCATGATATAACTTCAGAAGCATCTTTCTCATACATGGTGGGACCACTGCAACTTCTTCCTCCCCATGGAGCCAGCTGCCAACTTGTCTCTCTGTTGCTCCCTTTCTCCTCCATTTCTCCTTCTCTTCTGTTTCCACTTCCTCATATAATTTTACTCAACCAGCTACGATCGTTTCTTCCTGCATACTTGCTATTTCAATTGTCTCTTGTTTCTCTGCTGCTGTCTTCACAGTGGTGTCTGCCCACTCATTTCCTCTCCCCTTACTGGTGAGCTTTTATTTTAATTACTGCTACCTCTGCTGGTAGACTCACTACTTCCAGCAGTTCTTGTATTAGGTGCCTGTGCTGAATACCTGCACCTACTGAGGATACAAATCCTTGTCATGTTCAGGCCATCAGGTAATCAATGCACCACCCCAAAAGCATACCAGCTTTCTGTATATATATTTTTGCTTGCCTGTCTTTACTGTAGCACAGTGCTTCTATCAGGGCCACCAGTTCCACTACCTGAGTGGAGCAACCCCCTGCCAGTGCTTCTGAAGCTAACTCTTCACCTGTTTCCTTCACCACGGCTCACCCAGTCCTTGGCTTCCTGTCTATGTATCTCCCAGACCCATCTATGAAAATTTCCTCTGCTTCCTCTTTCAGAGGTGCTTCCTTCACACCAATATTTTCTTCCTGCTCCATTTCCGTTTGGCAATTGTGTGCCTCCCCCTCTGTTAGGATGGTGTTCATGGGATTCATTCCAGTGTCCCTAACTATTGTTACTGTTTTGTGAACAACTGTCAGTGAGTCAGTTTTTATAGGATACTGCTTCTGGGGTTTATGCAGGCCCCACTCTATTTTAACTGGGTTTATCTTTACTCGACCACAATCTTGCTAGATGTGCTAAACCCAAAAATCCCTCTAACACTAGTTATGCTAGCTCTCCGTTCATTTGTTGGTAAGTTGTAATTATTTTTCAAAGCCTCAAACTCTGTATAATAATTGGTTTACCCCCTTGCAATGGTCTTACTGCAATATATGTATGGAATACCATAGTAAGACATCATTCTAAGGCAGTAAATTTCTGTTCTGTTGGGGTGAAATTATTTGGGGGATAGTGTATGGGGGCTTGTATTTCTTCTCCCTCATTATAACAGATATCTACAGCAGTCTTTTGTAGAAACACAAACTTACAGAACGAGATATTGATAGGTCTCCTGTCCAGAAGTTTATTGCTTGCTCCTCTCCAGGGTACCACCTTCTTGTGATGGTGAAGAGGCTTGTTTGATCCTGAGAACCTGAGATCGATGCCGTCTGGAGCTTAGCTCCGGGTAGAGTCACCTATGGCAGTAAGGTCAAGGGGGAGTTTATACTGTGGAAGATGCAACTGCTCCCTGTACATCAACATGTCTCTGCATTCTTCTTTTACTGGCTATAGTCAATCTTTTTAGTACTTCTAGTACATGTTCCCTGGCTTCTGTTCTCCAGACTTCACTACTGATGTGGGCGCTACCTCAAGTGAGCTTGGAAGGAATACACAATATCCCCATGCATTGGGATTAAAATACTGATCACCGGGTTCCATCACTTAAGCATGTGGCCAATTTGTTGTCTTCAGGCATGAATTATGGCTACATTGTTGGGACTTGGTCCAAGTTGTGATGGTTTGAGTCCAGCAGGTTGTACAGCAGGGTTTGGTCTGTCTAATCTGCATCCTACTCGATGTTCAATCCCTTCATCATTCCAGTCTCTGACGAAGAATAAAATATTCATCATATTCTACATAAGGAGGAGTCGGGGTATTAGCTCATATTTCTGATATGTTATTAACACATTCATAATATCAAATGGCTTTTGCCTGCACAACTGCTGGAAATCAGAAGGTCGACAATTTTGTAGCACTAGGTGGTGTACTGTAGCAGTTGTCGCGAGCTCTCTGAGTTGAACAACTGTTAAATAAGAATTATTTCAAAAATAATAATTTTGATATAATGTGACCACATTAGGCACCAACTGTGATGGTATTGGGTTTGCTGACCACGAAGTTCTAAACTCAAACAAAGACCCTAAACTCTACTCAATATAAATAGTCACGAATACTCTTACTAAAGAGTGATTACATAGAATCATAGAAATATACAGCAGATTACAGGCCCTTTGCCCCACAATGTTGAGCTGACCATGTAACTTACTCCATAAACTGCCTAGATTTACCCTACCGCATAGCCATCTATTTTTCTAAGCTCTATTCACCTATCTAAGAGTCTATTAAAATACCTTATTGTATCTGCCTGTCACTGTCACTGGCAGCCCATTCCACACACCCACAAATCTCTGTGTAAAAAAATATACCTCTGACATCTCCCTTGTACCTACTTCCAAGCAGCTTAAAACTATGCCCTGCATGTTAGCTATTTCAGCCCTGTGAAAAACCTTCTGTCTATCCACACGATCAATGCCTCTTGTCATCTTATACACCTCTATCAGGTCATTTCTCATCCTCTGTTGCTCCAAGGAGAAAAAGTCAAGTTTACTCAATCTGTTTTCATAAGGCATGCTCCCCAATCCATGCAACTGAAAATGTCCAATCTTCAAAGACTGGTTCACTTCCCTGTTTATTCTCCATGGTGAATTTGGCTGCTAATACCCACTAATCGAGTGGTGGGTCCCCTCTCCCTACCAACTAGAAGTCACTTACAGCAAACAAAGTAGTTTAAAACAGTTCATTTATTTTCAATGGTAAGCGTTTAATTAAAACATATTTAAAACTCAGGTTTTCCATTTTCTAAAGCATTTCCAAATTATAAACCACTTTTAAACTACAAAGCACAAAGGATTTCCAAAAACACAGGTACAGTTCCTATAAACTAAAAAGACTACCAACGATGCAGATGAACAAATCATTTGCCACAGAAATCAAAGCCAGTGGGGTGTATTCTAGTTCATCTCATCTTTCTTTCATGCTTCTTGATGCTTGTTACCCAAAAGGTTCAAAGTACATTATTATCAAAGCATGTATGCAGTATAAGACCCTGAGATTCATCTTCCCATAGACAGCTATGAAACAAAGAAAAGTGAAGGAAACCGTTCAACAAAAAACACTAACCCCACCCCAACAAGCAAAAATAAAAATTAACTCACAGAAACAGCAATAAACAAGTGCAAAACACAGAATATAAAACACCAACCCACAAAGATATCAAAAGAGGCCACATCGTAACATTAATCACAGAGTCTAATCTAGAAACGGCATCAATTAAACCTTGCTCAAGACTCAGGACTCCAGCACCATCTTCCAATGAGAGAACGATCAGTCGAATGCAGGGACCTTCCTTTCTTAACAAGCCAGAACTGTTCTCTACATTAATGTCATTTCTTTGCCACTTGGGTGACTTCACATGTATATGGTATTGCCTCAGATTCTCTTTTTAGAATCAGGTTTAATATCACTGGCATATGTCATAAAAATTGTTGTTATGTGGCAGCTGTACATTATAATAAAAACAATGTTACAGTAAGAAATATTTGTATATATTAAAAAAGATTAAATAAATAGTGTAAAAAGAGGGGAAAAAACAGTGAGATAATGTTCATGAGCTCCTTGTCCGTTCAGAAATTTGATGGCAGAGGGGAAGAAGTTATTCCTGAATTATTAAGTGTGTGCCTTCAGGCTCTTGTACCTCCTCCCTGATGGTAGCAATGAAAAGAGGGCAGGTCCTGGGTGATGGAGGTCCTTAGTGATGGCTGCTGCCTTTTTAAGGCATCATTCCTTTAAGATGTCTTGGATGCTGAGGAGACTAGTGTCCATGATGGAACTAACTGAGTTAACAACTTTCTGCAGCTTACTTTGGTCCCATACAGTGACCCCCTTACCAGATGGTGATGCAGCCAGTTAAAATGCTCTCCACAGTACATCTGTAGAAATTTTTGAGTGTCTTTGGTGAGATACCAAATCTCCTTAAACTCTTATGAAATATAGCCACTGTCGATAAGGTGCCATATGAAAGTCTTATCCATAAGATAAGGATTGGTTAACTAACAGAAAGCAGAGAGTTGGGATACATGGGTGTTACACTGGTTGGCAGTCAGTAGTGAGCAGTGTGCCGCAGGGATCGGTGCTGGGCCCACAACTGTTCACGATATACTTTAACGATCTGGAAGAGGGGACCGAGTGTAGTGTATCTAAGTTTGCTGATGATACTAAATTGAGTGGAGAAGCAAATTGTGCAGAAGGTGCAGAGAATCTGCAGAGAGATATAGATAGGTTAAGCGAATGGACAAGGGTCTGGCAGGTGGAGTACAATGTTGGTAAATGCGAGGTCATCCACTTTGGAAGGAAAAATGAAAAAGCACGTTATTGTTTAAATGGTAAAAAACTGCAGCATGCTGCTGTACAGAGGGACTTGGGAGTGCTTGTGCATGAATCACGGAAGATTGGTTTGCAGGTGCAGCAGGCTATCAAGAAGGCAAATGGAATGTTGGCCTTCATTGCTAGAGGGATTGAATTTAAGCAGGGAGGTTATGTTGCAACTGTACAGGGTACTGGTGAGGCCACACCTGGAGTACTGCATGCAGTTCTGGTCTCCTTACTTGAAGAAGGATATACTGGCTTTCAAGGCAGTGCAAAGGAGGCTCACCAGGGATGAGCCTCCAAAAATGAGGGGGTTAGACTATGAGGAGAGATTGAGTCACCTGGGACCGTACTCACTGGAATTCAGAAGAATGAGAGGAGATCTTGTAGAAACATATAAAATTATGAAAGGGATAGATAAGATAGAAGCAGGAAAGTTGTTTCTACTGGTAGGCGAGACTAGGTGTGTACTCTATATTTCCAGCATCTGTAGAATCTCCTGTGTGAAGGGAATGGCTTTTTTTTTGTGGATGAAATATTGGTTACCTGACTCTGAGAGCATACTTCCAAATAATTCCATGCCATTCTATTTGTGAATCAGATGTATTCTCAGTATAAAACAACTACATGCACATTACTGTACCAAAGCTCTATTTATGTGCTGAGAGCTGAAATCAACAGCTTCTGACTCAGAGGTTAATAGTACAGGTTAATATAACTGGGAATACTGACAGTTACTATTTCTAGGTTTTTTAATTCATCAAGACAATTAATATCATTGTTATTCCATTGCAGAGATAACAGATGAGCCATGAGTTGCCCAGCAAAAGAAAAATAACTTCCACAGTCCTAAAAAGTAGTAATTATTACTCTCTTCTTTTCAGCACCATTTTAAATACTGTTAACTCTTCTTTTGACTCTAATTAACCTATACAGTCATTTGTCTTACTCTCATCTTTGTTCGTGACATTAGAGTCATAGTGTCATGTAAAAGTACAGCACAGAAACAAGCCCTTTGTCCCATCTAGTCCATACAAACCCATTTAAACTGCCTAGTCCCATCGACCTGCACCTGGACTGTAGTCATCCATACCCTGACTATCCATGTACCTATCTAAACTTTTCTTAAACATTGAAAACAAGCTGGCATGCACCATTTGCACTGGCAGCTCATTCCACACTTGACTAAGTGAAGTTTTCCCCTCATGTTCCCCGTAAATTTTTCATCTTTCAGCCTTAACCCATCACCTCTGATTGTAGTCTCACCCACCCTTAGTGGAAAAAGCCTGTTTGCATTTACCCTATGTGCACCTCTATCAAACCTCCTCTCAATCTTATTTGTTCCAAGGAATAAAGTCCTAACCTATTCAATCTTTCTTTATAACTCAGGTCCTTCAGTCCTGGTAACATCCTTGTAAATTATCTGTACACTTTCACCTTATTTACATCTTTCCTATAGATATCTGACCTAAACTACATGCAGTACTCCAAATTAGCCCTCATCAACATCTTTTACAAATTCAACATAATATCACATCTCCCTTACTTTGATTTATGAAGGCCAATATGCCAAAAGTTTTCTTTTTGACCCTATCTACCTGTGCTGCCACTTTAAGAGAATTATGGGCCTGTATTCTCAGATCCCTTTGTTCTATCGCAATCCTTAGTACTGTACTGTTCACTGTATAAGATCTACCTTGGTTAGACCTACTGAAGTGCAACACCTCACACTTGTCTACATTAAATTCTATCTGACATTTTTCACCCCATTTTTCCAGCTGGTTCAGATCCCTATGCAAGCTCTGATAGTCTTACCTGCTGTCCATTAGACTCACAATCTTGGAGTCATCTGCAAATTTGCTTTTACAGTTAATCACATTATCATCCAGATCATTAATATAGATGACAAAGAACAATGGACCCAGCACCAATCCCTGTGGCAATCCGCTAGTCACAGGCCACCAGTCAGAGAGGCAACCATCTACTACCACTCTCTAGCTTCTCCATTAATCCAATTTGCAACCTCACCTGAATGGCCAGTGACTGAATCTTCTTGACCAACCTCCCATGCGAGACCTTGTCAGATGCCTTGCTAAAGTCCATGAAGACAAAATCCACTGCCTTGCCTTCATCAACTTTCCAGGTAACTTCCTCGAAAACTCCAAGATTGGTCAGACATGACCTATCATGCAGAAAGCTATGCTGTCTATCCCTAATCAGTCCCTATCTATCCAAACACTCATATCTGGTCCCTTAGAATACCCTCCAATAACCTTCCCACTACTGATGTCAGCTCACCTCTGTATAATTTGCTGGTTTATTTTTTAGAGCTTTTCTTAAACAGTGGAACAAGATTAGATTTCCTCCAATCCTCTGGTACCTGACCAGTCACTAAGGATGATTTAAGTATCTCTGCTGGGGCCCCTGAAATTTCTGCACTTGTCTCCCGCAGGGTATGAGGGAAAATCTTGTCAGGTCCTGGGGATTTATCCACCCCCAAGACAGCAAATACCTCCTCCTCTGTAATCTGTATCAGATATTTGACCACACTGCTGCTTTGCCTCACTTCTGTAGACTGTGTCCATCTCCCAAGTAAATACTGATGCAAAAAATCCATTTAAGATCTTCCCCATCTCTTTTGGCTCCACATATAGATTACCATTTTGATCTTCCAGAGGACCAATTTTGTCCCTTGCAATCCTGTTGTTCTTACATATCTGTAGAACCTCTTAGGATTCTCCTACGCTTTGTCTCCAAGGCAACCTCATACCTTCTTTTAGCCTTCCTGATTTCTTTCCTGTTCTTGCATTTCTTATATTCGTTAAGTACCTCATTTGTTCCTACCTGCCTATACCTGTTATGCACCTCCTTTTTTTAAAAACCAGGACCTCAATATTTATTGAAAACCAAGGTTCCCTAAACCTTTTATCCTTGCCTTTTATTCTGATAGGAGCATACAAACTCTACTCAAAATTTAACTTTGGAAGGGCTTCCACTTACCAAGTACACCTTTGCCAGAAAATAGCCTGTCCCAATCCACACTTTGCTAGATCCTTTCTGACACCATCAAAATTGGCCTTTCTCCAATTAAATTCTCAACCTGCAAACCAGACCTGTCCTTTTCCATATTTACTTTGAAATTAATGGCGTTATGATCACAAGATGGAACGTGTTCCCCTACACAATAGCAGATCAAGTATTACACACCCTCTCAATGGGACTTCTATGTACTAATTAAGGAAGCTTTCCCAAACACATTTGACAAGCTTTATCCCATCTAGTCCTTTTACAGTATGGGAGTCCCTACTACTATAACAACCTTATGTTTCTTGTAACAGTCTACAATCTCACTACAAATTTGTTCTTCTAAATCCTGTGGACTGCTGGGTTGTCTATAATTAAATAACTATAATTATTATAATTATAATTAATAATTATAATTGCCCAATTAACATGGTCATACCTTTCTTATTCCTCAGTTCCATCCATAGAACATCACTTCACGAGGTCTCCAGTCTGGCCTGACTGGGCACTGCTGTAACATTTTCCCTGATTAGTAACGCCATCCTACCCCTCTATAATCACTCCTGCTCTGTCACTTCTAAAACAATGGAACCCCATAATATTGATCAGCCAGTCCTGTCCCTCCTGCAACCAAGTCTCACTAATAGCTAAAGTACAATACCATAATTCCATGCATACCCTGAGCTCATCTGCCTTTCCTACAATACTTCTTACACTGAAATGTATACAACTCATAACATTAGTCGTGTCATGCTCAACCTTTTGATTCCTGACATCGTCTGATGTCATAACATTTACCTCTGCAACCTTTCCACTATCTGTTCTGGCACTCTGGTTCCCAGCCCCCTGCAATTCCAGTTAAATCTCTCCAGTGCAGCACTAATAAACCTTTCTGCTAGAATATTAGTCCTGCTCCAATTCAAGTGCAAACTGTCTCTTCTATACAGGAAATACGAGGAAATCTGCAGATGCTGCAAATTCAAGCAACACACACAAAATGCTGGTGGAACACAGCAGGCCAGGCAACATCTATAGGGACGTGCAAAAAAGCTGGATGAACTCAGCAGGTCGGGCAGCATCTGTTGAAAGAAGCGGTCAATGTTTCGGGTCGAGACCCTTCGTCAGGAGAAGCACTGTCGACATTTCGGGCCGAGACCCTTCGTCAGGACTAACTGAAAGGAAAGATAGTAAGAGATTTGAAAGTAGGAGGGGGAGGGGGAAATACAAAATGATAGGAGAAGACTGGAGGGGGTGGGGTGAAGCTGAGAGCCAGAAAGGTGATTGGCAAAAGGGATACAGAGCTGGAGAAGGGAAAGGATCATGGGACGGGAGGCCTAGGGAGAAAGAAAGGGGGAGGGGAGCACAAGAGGGAGATCGAGAACAGGCAGAGTGATGAGCAGAGAGAGAGAGAGAAAAAAAAGAGGAGGGGGAAGAAAACTAAATATATATGGGATGGGGTAAGAAGGGGAGGGGGGCATTAATGGAAGTTGGAGAAGTCAATGTTCATGCCAACAGGTTAAAGGCTACCCAGCCGGTATAAGGTGTTGTTCCTCCAACCTGAGTGTGGTTTCATCTTGATAGTAGAGGAGGCCATGGATAGACATATTAGAATGGGAATGGGACGTGGAATTAAAATGTGTGGTCACTGGTTCTTACACCATCCCTGATATATTTAGTTTTATTCCCCCTCCTCTTTTTTTCTTTCTCTCTCTGCCCATCACTCTGCCTGTTCTCCATCTCCCTCTGGTGCTCTCCTCCCCCTTTCTTTCTCCCTAGGCCTCCTGTCCCATGATCCTTTCCCTTCTCCAGCTCTGTATCCCTTTTGCCAATCACTTTTCTGGCTCTCAGATTTACCCCACCCCCTCTGGTCTTCTCCTATCATTTTGCATTTCCCCCTCCCCCTCCTAATTTCAAATTTCTTACTATCTTTCCTTTCAGTTAGTCCTGACAAAGGGTCTCGGCCCAAAACGTCGACAGTGCTTCTCCCTATAGATGCTGCCTGGTCTGCTGCGTTCCACCAGCATTTTGTGTGGTTTTTTCTTCTATACAGGTCCCACCTTCCCTGAAAGTGAGCCAATGAACCAAAAATCTGACACCCTCCCTCCTACACCAAATCCTAAGCCATGTATTAGCTGTAAATGATCTTCCTGTTTCTGTCTCACTAGCATGTGGCAATCGTGTTCTTTAAATTAGCACCCAACTCCCTGAGCTCATTTACAGAACCTCATCATTCTTCCTACCTATGTCCTTGGTACCTACATGGATAATGACCACTGGCTGCTCACCCTCCCACTTAAGAATGCTGAGGATTCGACCCTGGATGTCCCAGTGCCTGACAACCAGGAATCTCCTTCTCATCCACAGAACCTCCTTTCAATTTCCCTAACTAACAAATCCCATATCACCAAAGCTCACCTTTGTACTCCCCCTTCCCTCTGAGTCACAGAGACAGACTCGATGCCAGAGGTCTGACCACTGCGACTTTCCTCTGTTAGGTCACCTTCTCCCCCGCAATATCCAAAGTGGTATATCTGCTGTAGAGGGATATGGTCACAGGGCTACTCTGCACTGGTTGTCTAACCCCTTTCCCCTTCCTGACTGCCACTCAGTCTCCTGTGCCCTGCACCTTGGATGTAACTATCTCTGTATATGTCCTGTATATCACCCCCACAGCATCCTGATTGATTCGAAGTTCATCCACTTCCAGCTTCAACTCCTTAACAGAGTGCAAGAAGCTGCAGCTACATGCACTTTTCACAGGTGAAGTCTTCTGGTACCAGAGGATTGGAGGGAGGCAAATGTTGTCCCCTTGTTCAAAAAAGGTAGTAGAGATAGTCCGGGTAATTATAGACCAGTGAGCCTTACATCTGTGGTGGCAAAGCTGTTGGAAAACATTCTTAGAGATAGGATCTATGGGCATTTAAAGAATCATGGTCTGATCAGGGACAGTCAGCATGGCTTTGTGAAGGGCAGATCATGTCTAACAAGCCTGATAGAGTTCTTTGAGGAGGTGACCAGGCATATAGATGAGGATAGTCCAGTGGATGTGATCTACATGGATTTTAGTAAGGCATTTGACAAGGTTCCACACGGTAGGCTTATTCAGAAAGTCAGAAGGCCTGGGATCCAGGGAAGTTTGGCCAGGTGGATTCAGAATTGGCTTGCCTGTAGAAGGCAGAGGGTCGTAGTGGAGGGAATACATTCAGATTGGAGGGTTGTGACTAGTGGTGTCCTACAAGGATCTGTTCTGGGACCTCTACCTTTCATGATGTTTATTAATGACCTGGATGTGAAGGTAGAAGGGTAGGTTGGCAAGTTTGCAGATGACACAAAGGTTGGCGGTGTTGTAGATAGTGTAGAGGATTGTCAAAAATTGCAGAGAGACATTGATAGGATGCAGAAGTGGGCTGAGAAGTGGCAGATGGAGTTCAACCCCGAGAAGTGTGAGGTGGTACACTTTAGAAGGACAAACTCCAAGGCACAGTACAAAGTAAATGGCAGGATATTTGGTAGTGTGGAGGAGCAGAGGGATCTGGGGGTACATGTCCGCAGATCCCTGTAAGTTGCCTCAGGTAGATAGGGTAGTTAAGAAAGTTTATGGAGTGTTAGCTTTCATAAGTCGAGGGATAGAGCTTAAGAGACGCGATGTAATGATGCAGCTCTATAAAACTCTAGTTAGGCCACACTTGGAGTACTGTGTCCAGTTCTGGTCACCTCACTATAGGAAGGATGTGGAAGCATTGGAAAGGGTACAGAGGAGATTTACCAGGACGCTGCCTGGTTTAGAGAGTATGGATTATGATCAGAGATTAAGGGAGCTAGGACTTTACTCTTTGGAGAGAAGGAGGATGAGAGGAGACATGATAGAGGTGTACAAGATATTATGAGGAATAGATAGAATGGATAGCCAGCGCCTCTTCCCCAGGGCACCACTGCTCAGTACAAGAGGTTGTGGCTTTAAGGTAAGGGAAGGGAAGTTCAAGGGGGATATTAGAGGAAGGTGTTTTACTCAGAGAGTGGTTGGTGTATGGAATGCACTGCCTGAGTCAGTGGTGGAGGCAGATACACTAGTGAAGTTTAAGAGACTACTAGACAGGTATACGGAGGAATTTAAGGTGGGGGGTTATTTGGGAGGCAGGGTTTGAGGGTCGGCGCAACATTGTGGGCTGAAGGGCCTGTAATGTGCTGTACTATTCTATGTTCTCTATATTCTAATTGAGGTCTCCCTGCCTTCCCACATCCAGCAAGAGGAGCATTCGACCGTCTAGTCTGGCATCTCTACTGTTCTAACTGTGCAAATATAAAGAAAGGAAGCAAATAAACTGGGGGAAAAAATCTACCTACAACTTTTTTGCCTTCTTTCACTCAAGCCTCTCCGCACTGAAGTCTCAAAGAGCTAAACCCTCAAGTAACCACACTAACACTGTCCAGTCCAACAATGGTCGCTCTGCTTGCCCCTGCCTTATTTTTATTTGTTCTTGCCAATCAATCCTGATCACTGATTGGCCACTGTTCAAACACCAAATGGCTGTGAATCGATGCCTTATATATTCAGTTAGGTGACCCTGAGTGAGCTACGTCTTCTCATGCTTCCGATCATTGATTGGCCGCTGCTCAAACACCAACCTGCTGCAAATCTATACCTACGTATTGAATCGGTGAACCAGTGTGAACTTTGTCTTTTTGTGCTTGCATTGATTGATTGTCTGCTGCTCAAAAAGCACAGAGCTAAAACTTGTAATACTACTGATTTGTTATGGAACAACATGCTGCTGAGAGCATGCATAAACATTTGGGAATATTATGTATTTTAAAAAAATTGAATCATGGAGGTACAGCATGGAAGTTGTCCTGTTAGTCACATTTCCTTGAACATCAAACACCCACTTGCACTAATCCTGCATTAATACCATTTCATTCTCCCTACATTTCCTATGTTCTTCCCTTCATCTGCACTGTAGGAGCAAATTGTAACAGCCAATTAAGCCACTTGTTCTAAATGTTTATATGCATGCCTTTGTGGTGTGAGAAGAAATCAAGGCACTCAAAGGAGACACGAAGGGTTGCAAGGAGAATGTGCAAACTCCAGACAGCAACACTTGTCAGGGTTGAACCAGGCCACCGGAGGTGTGCAACAACAGTCTTCCTAGCTCAGCCACTCTGCTGTCCTAAAATTTACTTTTTTCATTGCCGTACATATCGCTTTGCCTTTCATACATAATAATAAGTTAGCAATTTTCAGAAAACAATAGTAAATACTGAGCAGATTAATCAATTTTTCTGCAGGAAAAGAAAATGATGGTATTTCTAGTAAATACTTTGCCTCAGTTCTGATCGCTGGTCCAGCCAGAAAATTTCATAGTCTGGCTTGGCTTTATGAATGTTTGTGTACTACTTCTTTTGTACAATCAGGTTTTATTTTGTATTTCTAAAATTTTTGTTTCTACTAATTTTTGTTTTATTTGAACATTTGCAGGCTAAATGTTTATATGCATAGATTTAACACCATTTAACAGTTCAGTACAGAAATTTTCAAATATTGCAAATGAATGCTTGGATATAATAAAAGTTAAATAGCCTGTAATAAATGGATATAACTACTGTAAATTAGTATGTGACTAGTCCAGTGGTTATGGTTATTGTACCTGCTGGTTATATTGTGGTTACACCACTGGATGAGTAATCCTGGTTCAGTAATTATACAGTCCACTTTATGGCATTTTGATAATCTAAATTTATTTAGTTAAACCTAGTATTAGTAATAATGACTTCTTTATGTGATACTGTTTTTCTCCTTTGAGAAGAAATTAATGGGCATTGCAGAGAAAGTACTCAAATAGCTGGAATCATATCTAACCAGGGTGTTAGAAGCCAGTCATTATTATCCCAGCACATGGAAGCTGGAATTCTCAGGAAAGTGCCCAAGAACCATTCATCTTTGGATGTTTTGTCTGTGACCAACCTGACATCAAAATGTTTGGGTGGCACGATAGTTTAGTGGTTTGAAGTACAGGTGACCTGGGTTCAGTTCCCATTGCTGCCTGTAGGGAGTTTGTACGTTCTCCCCATGACCGCATGGGTTTCCTCTGAGTGCTCCAATTTCCTCCCACAGGCCAAAGACGTACCTGTCAGTAAATTAATTGGCCAATGTAAATTGTCCCATGATTAGGCTCAGATAGCTGGGTGGCGTGGCTCAAAGGGCCCGAAGGGCCTATTCTGCGCCATACCTTAATGAACAATAAATAAAGAAATGAAATGGTGAAGGAGGTAATGTTGATGTTGGGTTCCCTTGTGACTGCTCAGATATTGTACATAAATGATACACGAACGGGGGGAAAAGCTGTGCAGGCTGATAGGAGGCTCAACACACAAGTAGCAGCCAATATACCTGTACAGTTTTTTGTGCAGGACTTTGTGATATGGTGCAACTCAAACTACCTGCGTCTCAATATCACCAAGACCAAGGAGATGGTGGTGGACTTTAGGAGATCTAGGCCTCATATGGAGCCAGTGATCATTAATGGAGAATGTGTGGAGCAGGTTAAGACCTACAAGTATCTGGGAGTACAGTTAGACGAGAAGCTAGACTGGACTGCCAACACAGATGCCTTGTGCAGGAAGGCACAGAGTCGACTGTACTTCCTTAGAAGGTTGGCGTCATTCAATGTCTGTAGTGAGATGCTGAAGATGTTCTATAGGTCAGTTGTGGAGAGTGCCCTCTTCTTTGTGGTGGCGTGTTGGGGAGGAATCATTAAGAAGAGGGACGCCTCACGTCTTAATAAGCTGGTAAGGAAGGCGGGCTCTGTCGTGGGCAAAGTACTGGAGAGTTTAACATTGGTAGCTGAGCGAAGGGCGCTGAGTAGGCTACGGTCAATTATGGAAAACTCTGAACATCCTCTACATAGCACCATCCAGAGACAGAGAAGCAGTTTCAGCGACAGGTTACTATCGATGCAATGCTCCTCAGACAGGATGAAGAGGTCAATACTCCCCAATGCCATTAGGCTTTACAATTCAACCGCCAGGACTTAAGAACTTTTTAAAAGCTATTATTAATGCTTTTTGAGATTTACATGCATATTTAGATGCATATCATATTTTTTTACTGAGTTAAGTATTGTATGTAATTAGTTTTGCTACAACAAGTGTATGGGACATTGGAAAAAAAGTTGAATTTCCCCATGGGGATGAATAAAGTATCTATCTATCTATCAGTTGCAGAGAAACTAATCATCTCCACTTGACATTCCCTTGCTAACCAATCCCTCACCAGATGCAATTTGTCGTCTCTATTGACCAGACACTTAATTGAATTTACTGCACAGCTACACACAGTACACACGGCTAGTTTATTAGGCACACCTGCTTGTTTATGCAAATATCTGATTAGCCGATCATCTGGCAGCAGTTCAATGCATAAAAGCATGCATACATGGCCAAGAGGTTAGGTGTTGCTCAGACCAAACATCAGAATGGGTAAGGAATATGATCAAAGTGACTTTGACTGTGAATGATAGTTGGTGCCAGACGACATGGTTTGAGTTCCTCAGAAATTGCTGATTTCCTGGCATTTTCACACACAACAGACTCTAGTGTGTACAGAGAATGGAGTGAAAATCAAAAAACATCCAGTGAGCAGCAGTTCTGTGGGCAAAATGCCTTGTTGATGTGGGAAGTCAGAGAATGGCCAGACCGTTTCAAGCTGGTGGGAAGGTGACAATACCTCATATAACCACGCATTATATCAGTAGTGTGCAAAAGATTATCTCTGAATGCTCAGCACGTCAGACCTTGAAGTGCATGGGCTACAGCAGCAGAAGAATACACTCTTTGGCCACTTTATTAGGTACAGCAGGAGCCAAATGAAGTGGCTACTGAGTGTATCTTGGCCTTTCTGTGGTGGATGACTTCACAATTGGCTTTCAACACACAAACCAAGACTAAGTTGTTTTTGTAAGGTACTTGCATGTGACTTTGTGGCTTCTAGCATGTGCACTACTGGCTGAGGTCAAATTCAACAGCATTCAGGAACCTCAGTACTTTCTAATATAAAGGAGCCAAAGCAATCGGCCCCATGTGTATCAGCTTCAGTCAATTAATTCCCACCTCTTCTGGTCAATAGAATATGTGCAGTCATTAAAATGAACTACAGCAACACACCAGAACTCCTGCAGTTCTACTTTCAGAATCTGCAGCTTTTACCATCTAGAAGGGAAAGTTATCTCATGCATAGATGCATTGCTTTTGCTCTCTTCTTCCTCTACAGCACCCCTCCTAGCCCATTGTGCACCACTTGAACCTGCAAGTACGTTATTCTTCTTTGGTAGCACACACAAAATGCTGGAGGAACTTGGCAGGTCATTCATCATCTACGGAGGGGAACAAACAGACGGCATTTCAGGCCAATCCTCTTCATCGGGATGGTTGATGCATCTTGATGAACCACCTTGGCCCCATCTTGACTGTTTATTGTCCTCCATAGATGCTGCCTGACTACTGAGTTCCTCCAGCGTTTTGTGTTTGTTGGTCAAGAATCTCTTATGCCTATTGTTCTTTGGTTCCTAGTTGTTGCTGCTACTTATTGTGCCATGGGACCATTTCTATCATACTGCTATGGTTTAAAAAGGCAGTGCTTTCTTCAATTTCATAAGGACAAGTGATGGACGATAATAATGACCTTGTCAGCAATGTTCACATTTGTGAATGTATTAAAAACAAATCAAGCATACTAGTAATTATTTGGTGATTTTCCAGCAAGCTGGATTAATAATGTACAAACACAATGTGCAGTTTTCTATTTGTAATTCCATTCCTGATGAGTTTTTGTCTGCAGCATGGTTTTATATAAATGTGAAAGATAAAATGTCACGGCTACACTAAGCAGCTTTCAGAATCTTTCAAAGTTAATATTAGGGCATCAAAGCAAAAAAGACCCAGCAGCAATTCAAGTCTGCGTCTTGAGTGAAAGGGAAAATTAAAAAGACTGTCAGATTATTTATTTTCTGCTTTTTTTTGGCAAAATGCCTCATGCCTTTAGTTATCTGAAGGAGTAACACAGCTGAAGGTGCGAAGTTAATCATTCCCATGTTATGGAAGGGTTCTGCTCCTGTGAACCGTCTGTAACCCAAACAGTTTACGAGCGGGAAATGTGGTAATGAATCTAATTCTAAATGGCAGAGGAAGCCTGCAGTCCTACAGTAACTGACAATCTATCCCTGCAGTTTTCCAAGGGCTTATTTGTAAATACAGTGTGTTTATATATCAGGTATTCATTCCTGGAGGTCCTATATTTTTGTCTTAAGTACCAGTTAATGTAATTTGTGCAACAACCACCTGAGGGCAGTGTAAAGACAGGAAAAGTTAGGCAAAAAAAACTGCTCTTGGAAATCAGTGGGTCAATACGCTTCTGTGGAGGCAAAAGGATAATCAGTGCTTCAGGTTGTGCCCTTTCATCAGAACTGAGAATGTAGAGTGAAGATGGCCAGTGTGCCAAAGTGAGGGGGATGGGTGAAACAGGTGAATACGTGATCAATGGAATCAGGTGAAGTGGGGAAGAGGGAGAAATTAGAGACCGAGGCCGTTAGGTGATAAGTCAAAACAGATAAAGAAAAAGAGGGACAATCTGCACACGCCCATCTGTTATATTCTGTAAGTCCAAAACATAAAACTAATTGAAGGATAAACATAGAGCCAGGGATAATATGTGTCTACTTTGTTTTCACATTTAGTAAGACATACGCTTATGATGTAGTGGCACAATGACGTGCGCCCTTCACATGTTTTCACATATGGGTTATTTAAACAAATAAGGAATGCTTAATCAAACAATATACTTAAAATATTACTCAAATATTACTGAGATACTAAAAACACAGCATTCTTCTCTGCTTAGCTATGAACTCCAATTCAATACAGAATGCATTTTAACTATATTTACAGTATACTATATAATACAACTTCCATACAGAGATCCACAGCATTGTAAATTTTAAAATGTCCCATTTAGGCGTAAAACTTAACCTCTGCAGAGGATTTCTTATTCTTGTGGGATAACATCTTTCCTGACAAGGAGGTTAACTCTGCTTGGCAAGTGAGACCTGTGGCTGGGAAACTATCTCAGGGTCTGGGGCCTCCTCCGTGGTGGCTGTTGGTGTTGACTCTGGGACTGCAGGAAGTTGTTCTGACAGCTCTGAACATCTTTATTGTAGACATACTGTATTGGCATTCTGAATAGTGCATGGCAAGCTGCTCGATCTGCTAAGGCCACTTGACAAAACTTCAAGCCAGTGCTTTCACTTTGACCATGCCTAGATGACCGGCATGTAACTCCTCCAACACTTTGGGCCTTAGCTTGGATGGTGCAAGAACTCTCAATCCTCACATATGGCAACCCCCATCAAGGGCAAGTTTATCTTGGCTCTGGTAAAAATGGGGAACTAGAGTTTCTGTTCCATATTCCAGCCAAGTTGGGTGGTCATGTAGACCTGAGACAGTGTGGGATTTGTTTTTGTTTCTCTTTGGATCATCTCTGTTGTAATAGGAGATGTTGCTTAAGGGAGAATATGTCAAGAGGAGTGTCCTCTTTTTGTAATTTTTTCAGCTACTTTCTTTTCCAAGGGTATACGGGACGATCTATCCACATTTCCATGATTAGTCATCCTGTTGATTTTGATCTTGTAATTATGTCATCCAAGAAGCAGAGCCCATCTCTGAATTCATGCTGATGCTGTTAGTGGAACATCTTTCACTTGAAAATGAACACCGATGGTTGATGATGAGTACCGAGAGTAAACTCTCTCCCATGCAAGTACTGGTTAAAATGTTTTACACCCCAAACCAGACTCAAGTCCTCACTGTCAATCTGTGTGTAATTTTTCTCCTCATCGGTAAGGGAATGTGATGCAAAGGCTATGGGGCATCCACTTCCATCACTCATAATATGTAACATGAATGCACTTATACTATAAGGCAAGGTGTCAAAGACAAGCTTCACTGAATGATGTGGATAGTAATGTGTCAGTACAGTGTCTGACGTCAACGTTTATCTTTTGGAAAGCCACCTATCACTGCTTTGCCCTTTGTCATTTCTTCCTGATCTGTAGTAATGAGTTCAAGGGATGGAGTACTGTAGTCACATTTGGCAAGAACCATTTATAGTAACTGACAAATCCTAAAAAGGACTGCAACTGTGACAAGTTCATTGGCCTTGGGCCAATGAACAGCGACAAAACATCAAACCCCCAACCTCCTCTTTCATATACAAAAACTGTCAAAATGCCCACACAGAAAAAACACCAAGAACATCAGACCCCACATCCATCTTCATTGGTACGTAGACCCCTGCTAAGTCTACTTTGCTGAAGTGCTTTCCACCAGAAAGTTTTGCAAAGATATCCTCTATCCTGGGCAGAAGGAATTGATCTACTTTCAGTATTGGGTTGATGGTGATTTTAAAATCACCATAGACCCTGGCAAACCCATTCTTCTTGGCTACTGGGACAACTGGTGTTGCCAATGAGACCATTCAACCTTGGAAAGAAATCCTTCAGTACTCATGCAATCTGCCATACATACAGACTATGTTTTCACAGCAAGTATAAGGAACTGGATGTGCTTTGTAAAATTTGGGTGCGGCATTTTCATTTAACGCTAATTTACTCTTGATGTGTTTGAGTTTTCCAATGCCATTCTTGAACACTGCTGTGACAACATCCAGTCCCTTTCTTAATTCCTGTTCAGTCAACTCTATTATAAGGATGTGGAATGCAAATGGTGGATGGATATCCAATCAAGTTTTTGTTAAATCAGAAAATCACAGCCCCAGAATGTTGGCCCTCCTGTTTTTACCACATACAAGTTTTACCAACATGTCTTGTTGATTGTCGTATCTCACTGTTATGAATATCTTTTGCATAGGAGTTATCTTTTCTCCAGTAAAAGTTCTTAGTTGGATATCTTTCTTTCTTCCTTCCTTTCTTCCCTTCTTTCATCCATCCATTCATTTATTGAGATACAGCACAGAATAGGACTTTCAAGCCATGCTGTCCAGCCGTCTTCTGATTTAATCCTGGCCTCACCGATGACTAAATAGTCTACCAATTAACCTTTGGACTGTGGGAGGAAAATGGAGCACCTGGAAGAAACCGATGTAGTCACAAGGAGAATGTACAAACTCTTTAAAGACAGTAGCAGGAATTGAATAAGGGTCACCTGTTCTATAAATTGTTGTGCTAACTGCTACACTACTGAGCCACCCTTATCTGCGGGCTTCAGTTCACTATCTTTGAAATGACATTCAAACTCATTTTGTTGAATGACTGAAACAGCCAAGCCAGTATCCAATTCCATTTTAATTAATTTGCTGTTCACTTCTGCTGTAAACCATATTGTCTTTTGTTAATTTTCACATTTTAAACTCAAGACTACCTAGTGCTGTATCACTTTCACCATTATCAGATTTTTCACCAACAGCATGCAGATTAGTGCTCTTTTTGAAACTGCAACCTGACTTTGTATCCTTTTTCTTCCATGTGTGGACCATTTTTTTTTTTGTCTTCCCGACATGCTCTTTATATTTGTCCAACTTTGTTGCATTTTCTGCAAGTTTTGCCTTTAAATCTGCATTAGTCTGGTGTATGTTAGCCCCTGCTGATGGAGTAAAGAGATAGGTAAATAGGGGTATAGATTAAAAGACAATGATTAGCTAATGATCAATTACCTTATAGGTACCTTATGTTGGTTGCTGTACAGCCTAAAAGGGAACCTTACCCAGCAACAAGTGAAGTACCAGACACTGTTCCCTAATAGTGTTAGACATAGGTCTAAATAAAGAATTGTCTGGTCGCACAAAGCATTTTGAGGTATAACATAACTAAATAGGGGAAGGACGGTGTAAGGGGGAGAGGAGGGTAGAACGTTTGAGAGTAGGGGCAGGTGTCAACATGAGGAACTGAGATTGTATCCAAGCTGGCCTTGGCAGAAATAATTATAACTAACCAATAATGATTTTACATTTAATTGTATCTTAACATGTGATCGAAACTATTCTCAAACTGTATTAACTCACATAATTATAATATTTCCTGTAATGATCAATGTTGTAAATTGTGTGGAATTGTATTCAGGGGGAGCGCAGTGTCCGGACTGTCTCTTTGGGAGATCAGTCCGTAACTTCCCTCATAGCATGCTATGAATAAAAAGTGAAGTTTGACAAAGTATCGCTTGTTTTATGGTTTTATTGAATTTGTGGTACCTTGCATTATTGCATCGGTTTGATCTGTCTTTGACACTGCCACAACAGTAGTAACAAGCTGGAGGAACTCAGCAGGTTGGGCAGCATCCGTTGAAACGAGCAGTCAATGTTTCTGGCCGAGACCCTTCGTCAGGACCATTATGCTTTGTAACTCCAAAACATAAAACAAATCAAAAGAAGAACACAGAGCTGGGGATAACGTATGTCTACTTTGTTTTTACATTTAGTGAGGTGCACATTTATGACATGGTGGTGTAATGAAGTATGTCATTCACGTACTTTTACATATAACCCACAGTGAATTATTTAAACAAAGAATGCTTAATCACACAAAGTATTTACAATATTACTCAAATATTACTGAAAAATTAAATCCACAACACTATCCATTTTGGTTTCTTCTCTAATGGCCTACTTCCAGTCAATGTCTCCATCTGTTTCCATCTGCCCATCATCCCAAACTAATGTGGTTCTACCTTCCCCTTCACCCTCCCCCCACTTGCTTCCATCTGCCCCTTTTCATTGACTCTCTCTCTCACCTCTTTACACTGGCTATCTTCCCTTTACATTTTTAGTCCAGATATAGGATCACAACCCAAAATGTCAACTATTGCTTTGTCTTCACAAATGCTTCTTGGTCCACTGAATTCCTGCAAAAGTTTTTTTTTAATTACTGATTCCAGCATTTGCTGCTTCTTCTGTCCTAAATTTTGAGGGTATTTGTAACCTAAGAGAGATTTGACTGTGAAATTCAATCATATTCATTACAAAACACTTAATGTTCAAAATTAGCCCTCTGTGTACTCAAAGATAAAAATGTAAAAAAACAGGTTTTCCAAAAGAAACCATTCTGCTACATTTTATATTATTGGTATAATCAATTGATGTGCCTGAAGGCTACTTTCTCCACAGAACATCTAATCTTGCCCCAAAAACACTACATTTAGGATAGTGCAAGTATGGCTAAGAATAGCATCAGAGTCCGGATTCTGAACCCCATATGTGGAGCACCTTGTGCTGCTGTGTAGACCTTTCTGTCTGCCTAGGGATTTCATGGCTGTTTATCATAGTTGTGTGTATTCCGCTGCAGGCTGATACTGACCTGGTTCTCAAGGAATTGTACGAGACCATCAGCACCCTAGTGACTGCACACCCAGAGGCTGCCTTCATCATCGCCAGTGACTTTAATAGAGTGTCGTTGTCTTAAGTCTCACTGAAGTTCTGTTAGCACATCCAGGGGAGTTCACAAAGAGATAGCATAGATGATCATTGCTACTCTCCCTTCCACAGTGCTTACAAAGTGCTCCTCCATCCACCATTTGGAAAGTCGAATCACTCTTCCATCTTGCTTCTGCCAACATACAAGCAGAAGCTGAAACAAGGGGTGACTGTAGTCAAAACTGTCCAACCAATAGGTCTCCATACCTCAGAACTGCGTCGACTGGATTGTCTTTCATGATGAGGATGTCTCCGAGTTCACGAGCTTCATCTGGAAGTGCGTCGGCCACGTTGTCCCCCAGAAATTGGTCAGGGTCTATCCAATGCAGTAACCCTGGATCAGCAGTTCCGTGCGAACAGCACTTAACATGTGAGACAGAGCTTACCTTGTCGCTAACCAAAAGGAACTCAAGAAACACAGCTATGATCTACGCAGTCATCAAGGCAGCGAAACGACAATACAGGGACAAGATCCAGACGCAGCTCTCCACCAGCAATACACACTGCTTCTGGCAAGGTCTGCAACCATCACAGACTTCAAAGCTAAGCGTATTGGTGCTTGTCAACATCGCTGCCTCTCTCCCAGATGAGCTAAGTCTTTCTACGGTCAGTGTGGTATCACCAACACTGAGCCCCTGAGGAGAGCTGCCGATGTGACCTGCAACTCAGTCATCTCTGAGGCTGAAGTACGCAGGTGCTTCCAACAAGTGGACAGTTGCAAGGCTGTGGGACCGGACAGCATCCCAGGGCTGGTACTCAGGATGTGCATGGCACAACGGGCAGGTATGTTGACAGAAATTTTTAATCTCTCCCTATCCCAGTGAGTGCCCTCCTGCTTCAAAACATTCACCATTGTTCCTTGAAAGACTAAGGTAACTTGTCTGAATGACTGGCATCCTGTCACACTCACCTCAATAATAAGCAAATGCTTGGAGAGGCTGGTCAAGGGCTATATATGCAGCATGGTACCACCCACACTGGACCCTCTACAAGTCATCTACTGACACAACTGATTGACAGATGATACAATAGCCAAGTCTCTACGCGCTGTCCTTACACATCTGGAGAAGAAGGATACTAATGTGAGAATGCTGTTCTTGGACTACAGTTTAGCATTCAACACCATAATTCCCTCCAGGCTTGTGTCAAGGAAACAACCTCTCCCTTAATATTGCAAAAACAAAGGAGCTGGTTGTGGACTACAGGAGGAATAGAGACAGGCTAACCCCTGTTGACATCAATGGACCTGAGGTTGAGAGGATGAACAGCTTTAAGTTCCTTGACCTGCACATCACTGAAGACCTCACTTGGTCTGTACATACTGGTTGTGTGGTGGAAAAAGCACAACAGCGCCTCTTTCACAATTGGGAGCAATTGAGAGTATCACTGCCTGGTATAGGAACTGTATTTCACCCAATCGTAGCACATTTGTAGATGTGACTTCCCACTATTCAGGGCATTTACAGAGATGGGTGAGTAAAAAGAGCCCAAAGGATCATTGGGGGCCCGAGTCACCCCCCTTACGAACTGTTCCAGCTGCTACCATCTGGGAAACGGTACGACAGCATAAAAGCCAGGACTAATAGGCTCCAGGACAGCTTCTTCCACTAGACCATCAGACCGATTAATTCACATGGATACAATTGTATTTCTATGCTATATTAACTGTGTACATTCTACTTATTACAAATTACTATAAATCGCACATTGCACATTTAGACGCAGACTTAATGTAAAGATTTTTACTCCTCAAGTTTGTGAAGGATGTAAGAAATAAAGTCAATTCTATTCAGAACCAGCCTAATATTATTGAATAGCTTTACGTGTTCACTCCTCAGGCCTGAGGATGAAAAGTGGACACTTTGGTGAGTTACCTATGGTTTGTCAATGGCAGTAGGGCTATATCCCAGCAATATTCAGCAAGCGAATGTGAGAGCAAGATAATTGTAGCAAGCTATTTTCAGTGTTGTTTTTCAAATCAAATTAAATGGGCACACATTTTTAAGTTCTTTTCCTCACAGGGGTTATCTTTGGATAAATGTAATTTTGTTTGTTCAGTTTAAAGATTGTGTTATGCCAGTGATGTAAGTGTCAAATTACAAAACATTGCAATATGTCAATTTGCAATATGTCAATTTTCATATGATAAAAAATCAGAACTTTTGAATGAGATGTATTTTCATCTCCTAATTTCATCTAATATCATCAATTTCTCATAATGGGATACAGATCAATGGCGGAAGATGCTTCATCTGATTGTGGAGGGGGAGGCATGTTTGAGTTTTCTGTACATTTTATGGTAGTTTCCCTCAAAAGAATCTCACAGTAGGATATCACTGACTTGTTGCTAAGTGATGCTGTCAGAGAAATGCTCTTTGTCTCAGTCCGAGTATGTTGTCATGGAAAAATGAATGTATGTCTTACTGTTTGCAAATAAATCTAATCTGAATCCAACATTTGTCAGGAAGCACTTAACAAAGGTTCCAGCTGTTTGGTCACTGGTGATCCTGTGACATACAATTCTCCTCTCATATAGGTTAAAAATTGTGACAAAGTGTCTATTAACTTCTATTCACTTTAAAGGTTACTTTAATATCTGAAAATATTTTGACTATATGTGTGCAAAATCCAGTTATTCAAAAAAAAAGTTGAAATCATCCTTTTGTTTTCCATTTTAAATCGTGCCATGGCTTTTCTTGTAAAAAACAGGTTCTTGAATTCATGCCCAGTGGGAACTTCAGGATGCTGGCTACACAATTCAAACAGTCTTTGCATACTAAGTGGAGGACTTGCTTCACAAAATGCATGATAAATGTGAGAGGGCAATAGTAGACATTTCAAAATTTTAACTTAACTGCTTATTTCTTGATGCAGAACCTTGCTCCCAAAGAACTGATTCTTTTTACATGCTTAAATCGCATTTGTTTGTCATGAGCAGTAAGGGATTCCATCCATATTACATACAAGTCACCAACATAGATTTTAAAGGAATGTAATGTGAATTTCTATCACTCATATCAGAAGTCATAAATTAGAACTACTGATGCAAGAATACAACAATCCATCTTGTTTATTGGCATGCAAGCACACTCTTGAAGAGACCTGAACTTAATGGTCACCTCATTAGGTATATCTGTACACCTGCTCGTTAATGCTCCTATCTAATCAACCAATCATGTGGCAGCAACTCAATGCATAAGAGCATGCAGGCATGGTCATGTGGTCTGGTTGTTGTTCAGTCCGAACATCAGAATGGGGAAGAAGCGTGATCTAAGTGACTTTGATCATGGAATGATTATTGGTGCCAGACAGATTGGTTAGAGTTTCTCAGAAACTACTGATCTCCTGGGATTTTCACACACATGTCTCTAGAAGTTACAAAGAATGACGCAGAAAACAAAAGAAAAATCTAGTAAGCAGCAGTTCTGTGGGTGAAAATATCGTGTTAATGAGAGAATGCAGAGGAGAACGGCCAGACTGCTTCAAGCTGACAGGAAGGTGCCAGTAACTTAAATAACTACAGTGATGTGCAGAATACTTTGAACCATAAAGTGGATGGGCTACAGAAGCAGAAGAACACGAACATACACTAAGTGGCCATTTTATAAGGTACATGAGGTACCTAATAAAGTGGCCACCGCGTGTATTTATGGCTATTACCAAAAAAGCTATCTGATGGATCTTCTTAAGCAGGGTGAACTCCAAATTCCACACAATTCAAGGAACCTAAAGTTACTAAATCAGCAGGTTTTCAGTCTAGTCTTGAATGCAGCCAGCAGCTTTGAAGTTTCTCTTCCACAGTGAAAAATATTACAGAGCCATAAATATATTCATTCGTTCATTGAAAATATGATAACCCCCAAACTAGTTGCTTCTTTCTAATCTGTGCACTTTTCTTGCTTAATGTTTCATTGAATGGAAAACTACAAATGTCCTGTAGTAATGCAATTGCCTGAAAGATCAAATTGGGGGATCAAATTAATTAATATATAATGTGAATTATTATATAATTCATACAATATTTTTTATGTTCAATTTATAAAGGACCTCTTTTTCCAGAAGTCTTAACAACTGTTGACATTCTGATTGAGAAACATGTCCCCCATGACTCTATTTATTTATGTAAATTGTAATTTGAAGAATTGTTATGAACCTAGTTGATTTTATTCCGAACAGGTGAAAATAAATTATTGGCTGTGAATATGTTCATATCTTCAGAGGGAAGTTGGGAGCATCAAACATAATCAAAGTAATAAATGAAGAGAGAAATTGCTGCTTATTTATTTCTTTGTGGTTGCAATGGTGTCTAGGTTCTGTCTCTTTACCCCCGAGGAGACTGCAGGACGGTGGGGGCAGGGGAGCTGCAATGGTGGCGTGCTTAATTGTGAATGTACTGGACCGAGCACACTGGCTTGATAGATCAGAAGGTCATTTCTGTCTTGAATTCTAAACTCTCTAATGGTAAGTATAGAGAGTAACACACTTAACTAAAATAAAATTGCAATGTCGATCTGGTTACTAAAATCAATTAAACAGGCACCCTGCAATGTAAACTTAAAAGAAATTGATTGGAAGAGATCCCTAGAATTTGAATTTTTGTACCATCACACATGAACAAAATGCACCATCGATTTTTTTTTTGTTTATGCAAACCTCGGCAGCTGTCACACTTATTTGGATGGGGTGTTTGTTGGAAGTCCAAATACATCTGAAATCAAAAAGCTTCTGGCATCTTCTTTGGAATGAGCCTTGACATTTCGCATTAAACATTCTGACCCACCAGCTGACACTGGAACATCAGCTCTTGAATTCATTTTCTAAAGCTATTTTCCAAATTAAACTGAGAAGGTACTGACTTCTGTTATCCAGCATAGAGTTTTGTTATTCAAATGCTTTTCCTTTAAATGTCAACGTACGAAAGGTGGGACATGCTTGTGTTCTGTCATGTTTTAGTGAAAGCAGATTGTACAAATCTAGTTTCTTTTATAATATTCCCTTGAACTCAACTTAAATTTATTTTGCATTCTGTATAAGAGGATGTCTTGTTGTTAAACCCTGAAAAAGACCATCCTTTGCAGCAGTATTGTGCTGTTTTATATTAAGCGCACAACAGCATCTGTGACTAATAAGTGATAATGCAGAATTCTGGTGCTGTTGAAATTAGGAAGCAGATAAAATTTCATTAATGTGGCATCAGAAGAGCTATCGATGGAACTGTGGCCTTTCAGAAACACAAATGGCACAGAAGAAATCTATTTTTCAGCTAGAGTGTAGTGAGGCACCATTATCTTGTTTCATTCATTAAATGATGTACAGATTATTGAAGAGACAGGAGGTTTCTGTTGTGAGCCTCTTTTACAGAATCATTGATTGCTTTCAGTGCAATAATAGTTGAGCCAGGCCTCCTTTTCTAAATACTAGCATTTCCAATTAGGCAATAAATTGGAAAGTACAAAATAATATCCCTTCTTTGTGCACATAGGCTTGCTATTTCATGTTCCAAAACACATTACATTACACTTATCTGAATTAAAATCCATCTGCCAGCCCATCTGCTTCATTGGCTTTCTATCCTTTAGAATGCTGTTCATCCCCCTTGCATCTACCTATTAACCATATAGTGTGTCTATTTTTAAGAATACTTTCATAGGACGTTATGAATACTGGGCAAGAAGCAATTTCCTCCTCTCTATTTTTCAGGACCAGTTCATGTGAAGCAGCTATTGTTTGGGTATTTTTGATGTTAAAAAAAAGGAAAGTGACATTTGGAGCAATAGTTTAGTACCTGACTTCTACTGAATGATTCCTCCATCAGTTCCAATCCATCCCCACAAACCAATGTATTACTACTCTTACCTATCAGCATCAATTATTCATCACCAGGATTAGCAACTTAGCAACTTTCTTAGCAGCACATCTCTAGCTGTCCCACCACATGTAATTTATGAAATATGGGTATATCTTATAACCTGCACCATTTTTCCCCTAATTTAATTTTCCATTATTTGGTGATGATAATAAGCAGCATTCTCCTTAGTGAATGTTGCATTGAGGACAACAATTTTTACTTGAATGATATAACAACTTTGCTGTAATTGACTTTGAGTTGATATATGGAATTCCAAGTGCAGTTTAAAGGCAAACATCTGAGCTCCATAACTAAAATCTTCAGATTAAATAGAGGCATTTACAATGATTTGAAGGTGGAGTTCTCTGGAGTAGATTGGATAAATTGTTTAAGAGGTCAGTGAATAAGCAATGATAAATAAATGGTTCACGAATTTCAGCAGTATTTCATTTGAATTTGAAAGAAATAGTAAATTAAATTAGGAATAATTATGTACTATCAAAAGAGGCCGAGGAAAATATTAGGCTAGAGCATATAAAGACCAAGGAGCTGATTATAGACTTTAGGAGAAGGAAACCAGAGGCCCATGAGCCAGTTCTCATTGAAGGATCAGAGGTGAAGAGGGATAGCAACTTTAAATTCCAAGGTGTTATTATTTTCGAAGGCCTGTCCTGGGCCCAGCATGTAAGTGCAATTACGAAAGAAGCTTGGCAGTGCCTTTACTTCTTTATGAGTTTGTGGGGATTCAGAATGACATCTAAAACTTTGACAAACTTCTCTTGATGTGTAGTGGAGAGTGGATTGACTGGTTGCATCATGGCCTGGTATGGAAACACCAATGCCTTTGAATGGAAAATACTCCAAAAAGTAGTGGATATGGCCCAGTCCATCACAGGTGGAGCCCTCCCAACCATTGCACACATCCACATGAAAAGCTGTCACAGGAAAGCAGCTTCAGGAACCCTCACCACCCAAAACATGCTCTCTTATCAGCGCTGCCATCAGGAAGAAGGTACAGGAGCCTCGGGACTCACCACCGGGTTCAGAAACAGTTACTACCCCTCACTCTTCAATAGGGACATTTAATGTCAGAGAAATGTATACAATATATATCCTGAAATTCTTTTTCTTTGCAAACATCCAGGAAAACAGGAGTCCTCCAAAGAATGAACAACAGTTAAATGTTAGAACCCAACTCCCCCCTTCCAAGCATAAGCAATAGCAAAACAATGACCTCCTCCTCCCCCACCAGCAAAAAGCATTGGCTCCCCCCACCGAGCACTCAAGTGTGCAGCAAAGCATCAATAAAGACACAGACTTGCAGTACCCCAAAGACTACTTGTTAACCCGATATTCAACATACCACTGTCTCTCTCTCTCTCTCCCCCCCACTCCCTCCCTCTCCCCCACCCCTCCCCCCCAATAAGGGACAAAGAGATGTCCCCTTTTCGCAGTGAGAGGGGAGACATAACAAAACAACTCACTGATTTATGGTATTAAAAATCTATTCAGTGGCTTTTTCCAAGCTCTGTGCCCAAGGAACTTGGGTCTCTGGGCACATAGCCAGCAGCCAGCTCACTGCTTTTGATCTTCTGTGTACTCCCACGACACATCAGTTGATGGCGGCAACACCAGTCTTGGATCAGCCCGTCTCCAGAACCTAGAAAGTCCGGCACCCTGAAAGCGTGCTGGTCTTCCAGTCTACGTCCTTGGTCTATCGAAAGCAGCAGGTTGTGAGTCCCTGAGAGCAGGTCCCATTTCCACAAAGAACTGAAGTCAGCATGTAACTCCAGGTAAGGGTCTTCAAAACAAAAACAAAGAAGATAACTTCACTCAAATTCAGCAGTTCTATCATTGCAATGTTTCCCCAACCAATGGGCTTACTTTCAAGGACTCTTCATCTCATGTTCCTGATATTGTTGCTTTCTTACTTATTAATATTATTTCTTCTTTTGTATTTGCATAGTTTGTTGTCTTCTCCACTCTGGTTGAATGCCCTAGTTGGGCAGTCTTTCATTGATTCTGTTACGCTTATTATTCTATAGAGTTATTGAGTAAGCCTGCAAGAAAATGAATCGCAGGGTTGTATATGGTGACATGTATGTACTTTGATAATAAAATTTACTTTGAACTTTGGAACTTTGAAAATGATAAAGGCGAACGATACATCACAGAACTGACAACTTTACAAAAATTGGTCGTGAGGAACTTAAAAAAATGAGGGAAAATGAATTTCGAGAGATGACAAGAAATGTTGAAACAGCAGTAATTTAGATATATACAAAAAAAGAAGGTAGTTAGTATAAGTGTGAGGCCTGAAAGAGCAAGACTTTTGGAATTAATAATGGGAAACAAGAAAATGGCAGGGAAGTTAAGTCAATATTTTGCATTACTCTTCATGGTAGAGGACACTGCAAACATCTCAAGGGTATCTGAAGGGATAACTTCAAATACTGTGCAAAAACTTGAAACAACTGCTGTCATGAGAGACAAGGCATTAGAAAAACTAATGGAACTAAAAGTAGACAAGTTGCCAGGTACCAATGGGATGCACCCAAAGGTTTTAAAGAAGGTGGCTGAAAAGACAGCGGAAAATTAATTGAGATTTATCAAAACTCACCAAATTCCAGGCAAGTACCAATGGATTGGAAAACAACAAAATGTGTCTCCATTGTTTATGAAAGAAAAAAGATAGAAAATGGTAACAATAGACCTGTTACATTAATACCTGGTGTCATCAAGATACTGACACCTATAATCAAGGAAGAAATGGCTGGCCATTTAGAATGTAATCAAACTGAGTCAACATGACTTTATGAAATATAAATCATGTTTGAAAAAATTGCCACAATCCTTCAAGGATGTAACAGGCAGAATTAATAGAGGAGAATCTGTAGATGTAGGGTGCTTGGATTTTTCTGAAGGCATTTGACATTAGTAATTGTACAGATGGCAGAGAAATTAAATAAATATATAATTTCCAGGCTGGAAGGATGTAACTATCCGAGTGTCTCAAGGCCTATAATTCTCAAGGCCTACAGTTTTTTTTATTGGCAGGAGCTTAATGTGTAAGATAAGCTAGTTTGCCCATGACACGGGAATATGTGGGAGGGTTGTGGCGGAGGGAGTATTTTGACTCCACAATGGGTTGTAGATATGCTGAGTGAGTGACAATGAGCAAATGAGTTATGTGGGAAAGTATGAGTTAATTCACTTTGACATGTGAAATCTAAATGCAGATAGTTATCTAGAAATTTGGTGTATAAGCAAAGAACAGAAGGATTTTGTGTATTATTCTGAATGCAACACATAATCTAGCAGAGAGAGAAAAAAATAATAAATAAAATAAAACATAATAAATAAACAAGAAAATCAATTGCGTATATTGAATAGATTATTTAAAAATGTGCAAAAACAGAAATACTGCGTTTTTTAAAAAGTGAGGTAGTGTCCAAAGCTTCAAAGTCCATTCAGGAATCGGATGGCAGAGGGGTAGAAGCTGTTCCTGAATCACTGAGTGTGTTCCTTCAGGCTTCTGTATCTCCTACCTGATGGTAACAGTGAGAAAAGGGCATGCCCTGGGTGCTGGAGGTCTTTAATAATGGATGCTGCCTTTCTGAGACATCTCTCCCTAAAGATGTCCTGGATACTTTGTAGGCCAGTGCCCAAGATGGAGCTGACTAGATTTACAACCTTCTGCAGCTTCTTTCGGTCCTATGCAGTAGCCCCTCCATGCCAGACAGTGATGCAGCCTGTCAGAATGCTCTCCATGGTACAACTATAGAAGTTTTTGAGTGTATTTGTTGACATGCCAAATTGCTTCAAATTCCTAGTAAAGTACAGCCGCTGTCTTGCCTTCTTTGTGACTACATCCATGTGTTGGGACCAGGTTAGATCCTTAGAGATCTTGACACCTAGGAAATTGAAGCTGCTCACTCTCTCCACTTCTGATCCCTCCATGAGGATTCGTACGTGTTCCTTCGTCTTACCCTTCCTGAAGTCCACAATCAGCTCTTTCGTCTTACTGATGTTGAGTGCCAGGTTGTTGCTGCAGCACCATTCCACTAGTTAGCATACCTCACTCCTGTATGCCCTCGTGTCACCACCTGAGATTCTACCAACAATGATTATATTGTCAGCAAATTTGTAGATGGTATTTGAGCTATGCCTAGTCACACAGTCATGAGTATACAGAGAGTAGAGCAGGGGCTAAGCACACACACCTGAAGTGCGCCAATGCTGATGGTCAGTGAAGAGGATATGTTATCACCAATCCGCACAGACTGTGGTCTTCTAGTTAGAAATTTGAGGATCCAACTACAGAGGGAGGTACAGAGGCCCACATTCTGCAACTTCTCAATCAGGATTGTGGGAATGATGGTGTTAAATGCTGAGCTATAGTTGATGAACAGCATCCTGATGTAGGTGTTTGTGTTGTCTAGGTGGTCTAAAGCCATGTGAAGAACCATGGAAATTGCATCTGCCATTGACCTATTGTGACAAAAGGCAAATTGCAGTGGGTCCAGGTCCTTGCTGAGGCAAGAGTTCAGTCTAGTTATCACCAACCTCTCAAAGCATTTCATCACTGTCGATGTGAGTTCTACCGGGCGATAGTCGTTAAGGCAGCCCACATTATTCTTCTTTGGCACTGGTATAATTGTTCCCTTTTTGAAGCAAGTGGGAACTTCTGCCTGAGGCAGTGAGAGGTTCAAAATGTCCTTGAATACTCCCGCTAGTTGGTTGGCACAGGTTTTCAGAGCCTTACCAGGTACTCCATCAGGACCTTTTGCCTTGTGAGGGTTCACTCTCTTTAAAGACAAACTGATATCAGCCTCTGAGACGGAGATAACAGGGTCATCAGGTGCAGCAGGGATCTTCACAGCTGTAGTTGTGTTCTCCCTTTCAAAGTTTCCATGGAAGGTGTTGAGTTCATCTGGTAGTGAAGCATCGCTGCCATTTATACTATTGGGTTTCTCTTTGTAGGAAGTAATGTATTACAGTCCCTGCCAGAGTTGCCGTGCATCTGATATTGCCTCCAACCTCATTCAAAATTGTCCCTTCGCCCTTGAAATAGATTTCTGCAAATCATACCTGGTTTTCGGGTACAGGCCTGGGTTGCCAGACTTGAATGCCACAGATCTAGCTTTCAGCAGACGACGTACCTCCTGGTTCATCCACAGCTTTTGGTTTGGGAATGTACAGTAAGTCTTTGTAGGCACACACTCATCCACACAGGTTTTAATGAAGTTGGTAACAACTGCAGCATACTCATCCAGATTCAAAAATGAATCCCTGAATACAGTCCAGTCCACCGATTCAAAGCAGTCCTGTAGGTGCTCCTGTACTTCCCTTGTCCAAAGCTTCTTGGTCCTCACAACTGATGCTGCAGTCTTCAGTCTCTGCCTATACTCAGGGAGTAGAAGTCCAGCTAGATGATCAGACTTCCCGAAGTGAGGGCACGGAATAGCACAGTAGGCATTCTTGATAGTGGCATAACAATGGTCCAGTGTGCTGTTTCCCCTGGTATTGCAAGTTAACTGTTGATGGTAAGTGCTTAGTGATTTTTTTCAGAATGGCCTTGTTAAAATCTCCCAAAACGATGGTGAAGGCTTTAGGGTGTGCTGTTTCGTGCATGTTGATCCCATTGCTCAGATCATCTAAAGCCTGCTTGACGTTGGCCTGAGCTGGAAAGTAAACTGCTACCAGAAGACCCCAAAGAACTCCTGTGGTAAGTAAAAAGGATAAAACCTTACTGCTAGATATTCCAGGTCTGGTGAGAAAATTGGGACAGCACTGGTATATTCGTGCACCAAGAAGAATTGATCATGAGGCACACTCCTCCACCTCTGCTTTTGAGAGACTCTATACATCTATTCTGATGGTGTATAGTAAACCTGTTGATCTGAATCGCTGCATCCGGTACAGAAGGGGTTACCCAATATTCCGTGAAACAAAGGGCACACGCGGTCCTAATGTCCCTCTGATTCAGCACCCTGGTTCTGAGAGCATCGATTTTATTCACCAGAGACTGCACGTTCGCCAGGAAGATAGTTTAGGGAGTTTAGGGAGTTTAGGGAGTTTAAAACCCCGTTTTCTTAAATGCACTTGTAATCCTAATCTTTGTTGTTTCCATCGGTTTTAAGAAGCAATAGTTCATTTAAACACATTAAGACAGCTTTGTTGACTGTACTGACCTTGGAAGCAGTTGTGCTTTTTATCTGTAATAGGCTGAAAGGGGAATATTTAATCGTATCCATTGAGAGTACTGCTGCTACTCGAGTCACACCTAGGTGCCCCAGAACTTGTGATACATAGTTATGATCTCTTTTTTTTTATCCCCACCCCCAATCATTCTGTGTTTCAAGGAGGAAGATAAAGTTGTGAAGAAAAAAGATTAGAAGCCAGGTGAGTTTTATGCCTCCAAGCATCACCCAGACTTGCAGATGTCCACCTCATAAAGTGTGCAACTGAGGACCACTAATCTTTTTCTCACAGGCCCTGTTTGTCCCTCATTTTGGCTTCTTTACCACCAGAAGGAATGCCTATTTTGTTGTAAAAAAACAGAGAACTTTTCCATGTTGAAGTAGCCTCTGGTGACCTTAGTCAAATCAGATGTCAACAGTTCATCATTCCTTGTTCCTGCAAATTTGGGCTTCCAACAGAGCACAGGAAGAACAATTATTTTCTTTTGAATTCATGATTCCCACAAGAGTCATTTTTACTGCTTCTGTGGCTTCAAAGGCCATGTCCGAAAGACATCTAATCTCTGAGGTGACATCAATCCACTAGAAAGAAACAAAAAATAAAAGGCTTTGTTTCCCTGTTATCAAATTGATATTAAAGAAGGGCTCAATGAAGGCATATCCAACTCAGCTGACCTAATGAAATCCAGCAGTGGGGGCTGTTGCTTAATCCAGACAAAGAGCATTAAGCTTACCTACAGAATCAAACTTAACCAAAGGTACAACTTGCTGGTATCTGAAACAAATAAAAAACCTCAGTGAATCAAACTGTGCAATGGTTGCCTCTCTGGAGCCAACAGGTTGATACTGAGAGGATAGATTGCCAGTGCACAGATGTACAAGGGAGGAAGGGGTGAGACAGAAGCAGTAGGTGATGGATAGAGCCAGGTTTTGGTAAGGCGTAATGATAGCCAGATAGTGCCAGTTGAGGGAAGAGATTGGTGACAAAGATGATGAACAAAGGCTGAAGAAATCTTAATGGAAACACATTTCCCATCACCTCCTTCTCACCACCATCTAAACACTAAACACCTAAACACCTAAACACCTAAACACTCCTTCCAGGAGAGACAGAGAATGACCTGCAGCTCTTCCATTCTGGCCTACTGCATTTGATGCTCACAGTGTGGCCTAAACTTTGGTGAGTCCAAGTGTAGACTACGCAATGGCCATCTGGAGCTTTGGGTTGCATATTATTTCAACACTTCATCCCACTCTAAACTGTTTGGTCTTGGTCTTTTCCTTTGCTATGGTGAGGCCGAATGCAAGTTAGAAAGATGACACCTTATATTTCACTTGCGTAATTTAATGGTACAAACACTAAATGTAGTGATTTCAGATAATCAACATCTCCTTTATTCTTCTCCCATGCACACTCATCCCTCCACCAAGTTCTCTTCTTCCTTTGAGGACCTTCTCCAACCTGGTCCCTTTTGCCCATCACTCCCTTACTTCCCTTGTCTGGTTTTACTAATCATCTACCTGCAATCTTTCCTTCTCCCTATCAGTCCCAATGTAGGACCTTGATCCAAACTGCAAGCAAACATCTTCAAAATGATTCTGAAGCACAACTTTGACTCCATGATGGTGCTTGGTGCTGTGTAATGTGTCAGGAGCTCATGGGACAGGTTGAGTTTGTGTATGCTGCACAGTGTATATCTGTTACATGGACACACTGTGATGAGAATTCTTAGCTATCTATCTGATCTTTGCTCAATGGCCCCCTGTCTTGAACATTTGGTTTCTGCAGGTCCCTTGACATTCATGCATGTCATCTGTGAAAACATTTGTGTGTTACTGAAAAAGGTGCCCTTTTATGGTCTAACACACAAAATCATTAACAAAATGATAATAGTAATTATAGAATATAGAATCTGATTATCCAAAGACTGCATCAAGCATTATCATTACAGCTTCATCTCATCAGTACGTCACAGTTCTGAAGGTTGATTTTATGGTGAATGATTAGGTTTCTGACTTTGAGCATGAGTTAGGACAATAAAATTACCTCAAGCTGAAGACATTTATTTTATGATTCATGGCAGTTCAAGTATCAAAATGATTCATTAATTTTATTAAAAATGATAATGATTATTCTAATTCCAGTGATGATATAAGGTTTGTATTGTATCCAGAAATGTGTAGATTGGCACCCCACCAGGGTTAAATTACTTTCTGTGAACAGTTAATTGTAATCTGCAGATTGTGTATTACTTATTTTTTAATTATTATGAGAGAAGCAGCATGGAACATGCCCGTCCAGCTCGAGGAGCTGTTCTGCCCAGCAACCCACCTATTTAACCCTAGCCTAATCACAGAATGTCCTGCTTGGTGGCACAATACTATCAGCACCGGACTCCGGAGCGAAGGTTCCTGAGTTCGAATCCAAGTCGGGTTGAGTGTCGAGCTAGCAACTCGGCCTCGTAAAAACAAGAATAGCTTGCTATGGAAACACCGTCATGCTGGTGCCCTGATAACTCCACTGCTGAGTTAAAGGCTTCTTCTGCTTCTTCTAAGAATGGTTTCACAGAATAGTTTCCAATGACCAATTAACCTACTAATGTCTTTGGAATATGGGAGGAAACTGGAGAATCCAGATGAAACCCACACATCCAAGGGGAGGAAATACAGACTCCTCACAGACAGTGCCTGAACTGCACCCTGAACTCCAAAGCCCTGAGCTGTAATAGCACCACGTGAATTGCTACACCACCATTCTGTGTTACCTTCTCTCTTAGATTTTGTACTTGCTTATTTAATCTGAAAATGGAGTTACCTAAAACCAAGAGAATACATGGGATTTTTGACTCTTGAAGTAAACTGGATCAAGCTGCAGAATATAGGAAATTAAGTTATTTAGTTGCTAAAATCAGGGAAAATAATATAAGAACACTGTAGTGAACAGTGCAGGCATTTACATCACAGTCCTTGACCTTTAAAGAACAGATTTTCATTTTAATGCAGGTGCATTGCGTTCACATCTGTCAAAGGTTATACAGGGTCACATGGCAAATGAAATCATTAAAATGTACCTCAATCCATCGGAAGGAACAGGAATAAAGGAAAGCCTATTTGTTTTGTAAATATCACGAAGTACCTCAAGATGAAAAAGATACCAGCTCTATTGTTTGCTGCTTCTTACTCTTTCTTTTTTTACATTATTTTAAGTCTGAAAATGAAAACACAAAAAGCTGCAATATCATAGCTGAAGGACTTGTTTTACGTATATAAATCTCATTCTGATTTGGAAGTTATGGCAATGTCCTTCTTCATTAATTCTACATCATTCCCAATAAAAGTAAAATTCTGAAGGTATATTTTGGATTATTTGGAAAATAAAGCACATTCTGAAATATCTGAGGCCAGTATTGCATCTCACATTGATCACTGCCTTTTACTAGAAGTGCAGAAAATGCTGTGGGATTGTATGAGGACGCCTGTGGAATATTATAAGCTTTCCATTTCCTCATATTTATTCTAACAACCTTGAGACAGGCAGTGATTGTTCATTAAATTGAACTTGCAGATACAAAGAACAGTTGAATGGTATTACCTTTATTTGGAAAACCTATTTAGGCAGAATATTTAAACAGTTAAAGGACTGGGAAATGAGAAATATATCTCTTGCCTTTGCCTTATAAATACAAAGCTGAAATGCATGCCAGCAACTTGCCTCTAAAGTTGAAGATATATTCAACAAAATGCTTAAAAATAGAAAAAACCCATGCAGTCATAAGATCCCAAAATAGGAACAGAGAATAAAATTAATTTAAATGAAAGGAAAATCTTAATGTACATAATTACTTCAAAAGCTCTGTGCTGTGCTTGTAGCTTTCATTGCACCTCATCAGCATTTTATTGGGGAGGACTGATGAAGGTCTGGAGTTTTAGCAATCAACGATTGATATGGAGTAGGCAGTATTTATCAAATTTGCTGTGACACTAGGATTCAATTTGCTGCACAGTTACTATTATTTGTCTCAGTGGAACAGTCATCTCACCAGTGATAAGTGGGACAGATCTTCCTTGAGTCGTTCCAATCAAACACTCTAACATAGTTCATCTTTCCCAAAAGTTCACACTGTATGTTGATTCATATATCATATGTGTGTGTATATATATATATATATATATATGAATCACAATGTTTTTATTTCAAAGAGGCATTCAGTGCAACACTATTCATGTAATTAAAACAACCACCCCATTCCAGTTTTTATGTTATTTAAAATTGGATTATAATTGGTCATTTACCTTCAGCCTTTGTTCAACATACTAGACCAAACTAGACCAAGGTAGGAGAAAATGTAGCCTGGATATACAGATGGTTTATGTTATATTTTGTAACTTCAAAACATAAGATTAATTGAAAGAAAAACACAGGGGATAGGAGATGCTTCTACTTTAGTAAGGCAGTCCAAAACGACATTGAGGTGTATTGACTTAAGCCAATCATATAGTTCTTACAAATAACCCATAATGAATTATGTAAACAAAGAATGCTTAAGTAATATATTTACAATATTACTCAAATACTAAATACACTACATTCCTCCCTGTAACTATAAACTCCAACTCAATATAGAATGTATCACAACTCAAATATGTAATGTATTGCTTTCTAGTCATATATATTGTCGCGTTCAGGCCTAAAGATTAAATTGTTGAAGATTTTTACTCTATTTTTACTCTTGTGAAATAATGACTTTCTTGTTGGGGGGGGGGTGACGCCGCTTGGCAGTCGAGACGTGGCTGTGAAACAATCTCTGGTTCTGGGGCCTCTCCATGGTAGTTGTAAGAATTGACTCTAGGATTGCAGGAAATGGTTTTGACAGCTCGGAACATCTTTCTTTCCTAACAATTGACTCTGCCAAGGCAATGCAAGCCATTCCTGGGGATGGAGAAGCATCTTCTGGACATGCTGGCATCCCAAACAGTGCATGGCCAGCTGCTCCAACTGCTGATCTATCCCTGGCCACCAGATAAAGCTGTGAGCCAACACTTTCATTTTAACCATGCCTAGATGACCAGCATGTAGTCCCTCCAACACTTTAGCTTTCAGCTTGGATGGTACAACTCTCAATCCCCATATAAGGCATTGCTCATCAAGGGCAAGTTCATCCCAGCGCTTGTAAAAAATGGGGGAGCCATTTTTTTTCACTTATTTCACTTATTTATTCACCAATATTCCAACCATATTGGATGCCATGTAGATCTGAGACAGTCTGGAGAATTTTCTGCTTTCCCTTTGGATCATCTTTGCCATAATAGACTTTTGATTTGCATTAGGGAGAAATTGTTAAGAGGGGTGTCTTCTGTTGTAAATTTTTCAAGTATTTCTTTTTCCAAAGGTCAACAGGGTAATCCATTGGCATTTCCATGATTGGTTTAATTCTTGAATTCAATCTTGTAATTATATCCTCCAAGAAACAGAGTCCATCCCTGCATTCATGTTGCTGCTGATAGTAGAACACCCTTTATTGGATTGCAAATGGACACGAGTGCTGAAGATCAGGAATGAGGGTAAACTCTCTCCCATAAAAGTACTGGGTGAAATGTTTTACATCCCAAACAAGACTCAAGGCCTCTCTGTCAATCTGTGTGTAATTATTCTCTGCACCGGTAAGAGAACATGATGCAAAAAACTATGGGGCATTCACTTCCATCAATCATAAGATATGACATGACTGCACCTATACCATAAAGTGAAGCATCACAGACAAGCTTCACAGGATGATGAGGATCATAATGCGGAGGTATAGTGCTTGATGTTACCATTTTCTTTTCCTTTTGGAAAGCCACCCTGTACTGCTTTTTCCATTTGCCATTTCTTCCTGATCTGTAGTGATAAATTCAAGGGGTGGAGCACAGTGGCCAGGTTTAGCTAGTACCTGTTATAGTCATTGACAAATCCAGAAAAAGACCGCAGCTGTGAAATGTCCATTAAACCTTGCGGCATCCTCCATTACTTGAATTTCTTAGCACACTTGGGAAATCCGTGTGCATCACTGGTGTGACCACAGAAAGTGATCTTGGTTTATGGAATTCACACTTGTTGTGTCATGCTCTGAGCCCATAATCTTAAAAACTATTCAACACTGTCTTGAGATTCTTGGGATGTTCTCAGTCATCATCACCGGTAACAATGATGTCATCCCGGTAGCACTGCGTGCCTGGGCAGCCTTGCAGCACCTGGTCCATAGCTTTCTGCCAGAGTGCAGGTGCAGATGCTACTCCAAAAATAAGCCTATTTACAATATTACTCAAATATTACTGAAAAATTGAATACACTACAGTTTATGCTTGGAAGAGGAACAATATTTCAGCAGTGCGTTGTCTCCTCCATTGACTTAATTATCAGTTGACCCTACAGCATTTGTTTAGTGTTCATGACCAAAGGTGAACTTCTGCTCCATTGAGGGCAACCATTTCATAAGAATGTTTTTGAACAATAACAAATACTGTGGTTATTTAGAACTAGTGACTTGATGACTTTTTACTTTCTGAGTATGTATCACTTCTGAGCGGGAAAACGCAAAAATGTTTAAAGTTTAGAGTGGGATCATGCAAGCTTTTCTGCTTTTACTTCAGATTTCCCATTTTGTAGCATTTTTTAAAAAATGTAATTACAGTCCAGATTTGTAATGTAGAGGCTGAGTAGAATCTCTCTATGATAACTGAACTAAAGGATGAAAGTAACATTTGAAGCTAAATATCCATTTCTGTTATTTTTAATTCTTTTTCTACAGGGAAGTAGTTTCAACAACTTCATTTTAGTGAGTATTGGTAATTGTTGTTGTATCCTGATTCTCACCAAAAATTCCTGAGCACAGCCTATCATCTCTTTTTATTCACTGGCCAATTAGAATTTGAAAGAGAAATAAATAGGTTTTTATACAATTATTGAATGGTTCCCTAGAACAATAGGATGGACTTTTAATCTCATAATCTATCTTATTATCACTTTGCACCTTATTGTCTACCTGTTCTGCACTTCCTCTGTAGTTATTGCACTTTATTCTCGAAGTTTAAAGTTCAAAATAATTTTATTATTAAAGTACATATATGTCACCATAAACCACCTTGAGATTAATTTTCTTGCAGGCATTCAGAGTAGAACAGAGAAGTGCAATTGAATCTGCATTCTGTTATTGCTTTAGCTTGTACTACCTCAGTGCGATGAATAGATCTGTATGAACAGTATGTAAGGCAAGCTTTTCACTGTACCTTGGTGCGTGTGACATTAATAAACCGATTTTAGTTTCAGTCATAGTTTGCATCCTTATCCCACCTCACCTTGAAATATTTATCCAGTCGGCATTATTACAGTGGGAAACTTCCCAGTAACAATTAGACTGTTCAATGTATGAAAGAGTTACTAGATTTTTGACTGATAAAATAATATCAGAATTCCTGCTATAGAAGTTCTGCATTAATAATTTATCACTTGAGCTTTCTTTTTGCATGAATTTTAAACTAATGTTTATTTTAATACACTGGTATCCTGCTTGCGCTACCCTACTGAGTGCTGTTTTATTATCAAGCTCTTGTTCCTCTGGTTTGAAGGTTCACAAGTATGTAGTCCCTATGGTTTATAAAAAGACTTGAGTGGCATGTTTTACTGTGCTGAGAACGTATTTAGCCTTCCCCACTGTAGTAGGTCACTGATTACTCATCCCACAGCAATGAACCACATGTGTTCTTAGCTGTAAAGATGATGAGTATTTCTACCCGGGGTGTGTGATGCTCTGTCAGGGTTGCAGAAGTTAAGAGCTGTCTGCGTGCCATCAAGACAATAAATATAGCAGTGTTGTACCTGTCGGTAAAATGCAGTACAACATTTTGTAAATACAATATCAGAATCAGAATCAGGTTTATGTTTATGCCAGCATGTGAAGTGAAATTTGTTAACTTAGCAGCAGCAGTTCAATGCAGTATATGGTCTTGTAGAGAAAAAACTAATAATAATAAATAAAATAAAAATAATAATAGTAAATAAATAAATCAATCAATTATGCATATTGTATTAGATTAAAAAATGTGAAAAATCAGAAATACCGTATATTAAAAAAAAGTGAGGTAGTGTCCAAGGATTCAATGTCCATTTAGGAATCGGATGGCAGACGGAAAGAAGCTGTTCCTGAATCGCTGAGTGTGTGCCTTCAGGCTTCTGTATCTCCTACCTGATGGTAACAGTGAGAAAAGGGCATGCCCTGGGTGTTGGAAGTCTTTAATAATGGATGGTACCTTTCTGAGACACTGCTCCCTAAAGATGTCCTGGATACTTTGCAGGCTTGTACCCAAGAAGGAGCTGTCTAGATTTATAACCTTCTGCAGCTTCTTTCGGTCCTGTGTAGTAGCCCGTCCATACCAGACAGTGATGCGGCCTTTCAGAATGCTCTCCATGGTACAGCTATAGAAGTTTTTGAATGCATTTGTTGACTTGCCAAATCTTTTCAAACTCCCAGTAAAATATAGCCACTGTCTTGCCTTCTTTATAACTACATCAATATGTTGGGACTAGATTAGATCCTCAGATCTATTTACACCCAGGAACTTGAAGCTGCTCACTCTCTCCACTTCTGATCCCTCTATGAGGATTGGTACATGTTCCTTCATCTTACCCTCGCCGAAGTCCACAATCAGCTGTTTCGTCTTACTGACATTGAGTGCCAGATTGTTGCTGTGGGACCATTCCACTAATTGGCATATCTCATTCCTGTACATCCTCTCATCACCACCTGAGATTCTGCCAACAATGGTTGTATCATCAGCAAATCTATGGATGGTATTTGAGCTATGCCTAGCCAATCTATATGCCTAGTCATGTGTATATAGAGAGTAGAGCAGTGGGCTAAACACACACCCCTTAGGTGTGCCAGTATTGATTGTCAGTGAGGAGGATATGTTATCACCAATCAGCACAGACTGTGGTCTTCCGGTTAGTCAGTTGAGGATCCAATTGTAGAGGGAGGTACAGAAGCCCAGGTTCTGCAACTTCTCAATCAGGATTGTATGAATATTGGTGTTAAATGCTGAGTTATAGTCAATGAACAGAATCCCGATGTAGCTGTTTGTGTTGTCCAGGTGGTCTAATACCGTGTGGAGAGCCATTGAGATCACATTTGCTGTTGACCTATTGTGGTGACGGGCAAATTGCAATGGGTCCAAGTCCATGCTGAGGCAAGAGTTCAGTCTAGTCATGACCAACCTCTCAAAGCATTTCATCACTGTCGATGTGAGTGCTACCAGGTGATAGTCATTAAGGCAGCCCACATTATTCAAAGACTAACTAGTAGAAACATTCAGAACCTGAAAAGAGTACCCCACCTATTAAATGTTACTTTAAAAATCTTTTGTAAGCAATGGAATAAATTCAGGTTACTAAAATTTCTAAAGATGCTCTCATATTTGTTCCTTGCAGCCATTTCTTCCAATTTGTTTGCAATTATCAGGAAAGTTGGGCTAGTTTTCACTTACTGCAGTTTTTTTAGGCCTTTGCGCTGTGTTTGTTTTTTTTACATAGTTCAGTCTAGTTTTTGTACTGTGTCATGTAACACCAATGTCCTGAGAAAACATTGTCTCATTTTTACTATTTACTGTACCAGCAGTTATGATCGAAATGACAATAAAAGTGACTTGACTTGACTTGCAATAGATGGGGAGGTGGTACACGGTGTTCATGAGTCTAGCAAGTGTCCAACACCTGTCAGCAACTCAAGTACTTTTCTGCTTTGCCTGTTCTGTAAAATTCCAGACACCCCATGTTTCCATATTTTCAGAAGCACATCAAGCAGACTCATGAACCAATTCTATTCCACTCTACTTTTCCCCAGGTAATTTGTTCACCACTTTCCATAGACAGCACTAGAGATCAGAATGAAATCCACATCACTGGAGTTCTAAGGCAGCAGCTCTGTAATTCCATTATGTCGCTTAAGAATTTCTCTCTATTCCACCTCAATTAGCACTACCTTGCACCACTCTGTTGTTTTTGCACTTGTCACTGTATTTCTTCTTGTAGTTATTAATACCACGCAACTGTTTACATTGTGAGCTTCATGTGAATAAGGAATTTCATTGCACCCTGGTGTACATGACAATAAACTAAATTGAATCTGCATCTGAATCATTCATTTCACAACAGTGTATCCCTTGTCTTTTGGCATTTGATGGTTTGGTACCAGTATTTAACTGGGAGATTTATCCAAAACAAGTTTACCTATTTTATTAAAAACACAAAATGTTATTTCCAGCATCTGCAGATTCACTCGTGTTACCTATTTTATTGATGTTATTACAGTGTACATAGTGGCACTGCATAACTAAAACATTGACTTGTTTTTTGCTGATGTTGTGATTGATATGATGGTAGAAACAGTATATATTACATATTAATTTGTTTGTATTGCTTATTTTCTATTGACCATTTGCTTGGATTATTGCAAAATTATTCAAAATTATGTTTCTAGTGGAAACATTGGATCACTTTCAAATCAAATATGGAATTAATTTACAAAAGAATTTAAGTTATTTTGCAGACCAATTACTTCATGGCACGTGCAAACGTATAAAGCCTTTGATTCTTTTTAAGAAATTTGGAAGTTAGTATAGAGTTTATCTTTTACTTTTAAATCCTCATATTGATGTAGGTCTGAAAATAATGCTTACAGCATTGTGTATTCATTATTACTGTGCTCTTTTTTTAGCAGAGGATAATTGGAATCCTATAGTTCTTGCAATCTACCTCGTTAATCCGTGAACACGTGATCAAATTATAAAAGACCAAAATGAAGTTTTCTTTTGATGAGTTCATCTAATTCCAAAGGATATTACATTGTCAAATAATGGCTTATTTAGAGCTAATTCAAGGCTTTTGCCAAGGTCATGTTATGGATTATGAAAGGGTATTTCCAAATAAACATTTTTGAAATTGCCAGTTTATTATATTCAGTTAAACAAATGAGAAAATTAGATTATTTGTATTACTGTTGTAATATCTAACCGAATGTAGCCCTATTATTCAAATATATATTTCTTGATACAGTTGACAGTAAAAGCAATTTAAGCACAAAAAAGAAAAGCAATCTTTGAGTGTGCATGGCTTGAATGTTGAGAGGAGCAAAGCAACAAAAGAATGGGAAGAAATGCATCTCGTATGACCTGTCTGATATATCAAAAATACCTGCATAGTTAATTCTACACATTGATACTTCCAACCATTATGGGCAGACTGGCAACAGAAATGCAAACTTACAGAAGTATTTCAACTGCTTTAAGTACAAGAGCTCATTTGACAAAGGCAAATAAAATTATTAAGATGTTTTGATTTTAACATTAAATTGATAATTATGACAAAAACATTCAAAGTTTTTTTTTGCTGTCACATTAAACTAGAAGTTTTTCTTTCCTGTTCCCTTCAAGTCTCTGATACTGCATGACTGCATGTGTTGATTAATATATTCCAACGTTGTGACAATGCCTCTCTCAGCTGTTGAAATATGGCATTTTTCTGTGCCTAGCGGGAAACACAGTAAGTATCCATCTCAGACTATAATAAACTGGGAACTCAGATCTGCTCCAAGACTTTCATATTAGTGATATGGATAAATAAATATATATCATAAATATGTCATAAAACTATCATAAATAAATATTTTATTTTATTGAGATAAAGCATGAAATAGGCCCTTCTGACCCTTTGAACCATGCTGCCCTGCAATCCCCCAATTTAATCCCAGCCTAATCACAAGACAATTTACAATGACCAATTAACCTACCAACTGGTACATCTTTGGACTGTAGAAGGAAACTGGAGCACCTAGAGGAAATCCATGCCATCACGAGGAGAATGTACAAACTCCTTATAGGCAGCAGTGGATATATGATTGTTCTGCCCTACAGATCAATTGAAGGCAAGACCACAGCAATTTTGTCAAAATATTTAAATTTAAAATGCAGCAATTAATTATATCTATAAGCTGCACCTGCTTTGACCATTGCATTTCAAAACACTATTTACCCATAATTTGAAGAATTGTGTGAAGATCTAGTCACCCATTTGCATGAAAGATATAAAGAAAATTGAAAAAGTACAGAAAAAATTTACAAGGATGCTGCTGGGATGTGACGATCAGAGTTATAGGGAAAGGTTGTACAGGGAAGGACTTTATCCTCTGGAACGTAGGAGAATGAGGTGAGATTTGATAGACGTATGCAAAATTATGAGGGGTATAAATAATGTAATGGTAGCAGGCTTTTCCCATTGAAGTTGGGTAAAACTACAACTAAACATCATAGGTTAAGGGTGAAAGGCTTAAGAGGAACCTGAAGGGGAAATTCTTCACTCAGAGGATGGTGCAACTGTGGAATGAGCTGCAATAAAAAGAGGTGGATATGGGTTTAATTGCAAGCTTTGAGAGAAGTTTGGGTAAGTACATGGATGGGAGGAGTGTGGGCTCGCTGCAAGTCTGACAGAACACCATTTTGGCATGGACTAGATGAACCAAAGACCTGTTCCTGTGCTGTAGTGCTCCATGGCTCTATGACAATGTATTAGTGTTGCAGGCTGCTAATGTCTTGGTCAAATGAAGTACCCATTTTTTGCTGACTCCTATTTAGAGTTATTTCAGGCACATAGAAGAACCAAAATAGGTGATGAAACAATTACATTGTTGGGATGAATACAATTCAAAAGGTTATGAGTAGTGGCTGCAGTTATAATGCAGCTACTTGGAAATTAATTCAGTGTGAATTTGTTCCCTTGATATGGTCTTATATGGCCGATACATGTAACTTTCTCTTTATCTCTATTTTCAATGAGTTACCATCAAGTAACATCAAAAATACTTTGCATCCAGGCAAAAGCACTTGTACTGAAGTTAAAGAGAATGTTTTTCTTCTCGTATATAGCTTTAGTGTAATGATTCTGTTGACTGATATTTTCTCCTTATTTCATATATCAGTGAGTATTACATTGGATATGATTGCAATTGATGGCAGTGCTAATCTGGAGTCAATGGCAGATGGGTTGAAGGAAATGAAAGCCTGATCATGTTATTCTTTGGCTGTTTGGAGACACAAGTGTGTAACCACTGTAGCATCTTCACACAAAGCCTGTGGACATTATCTCAGTGTTATGGTCCAGTCTGGAGCCCGCATTCCGGGTCTTGATCCGGTCCACGGTCTCTGGACTCTGGGTCTTGTAGCCCTCCCTCCTTTCACCCTTGAGACCAATTAGTCACACCTGTGAATCATCGTGGCTTGTTGGGGCTCAAGGAGGTGCACCAAGGCTGGTGGTGTATATAGGGGGCTCTGGGACTGTGGAGTTGGGGGGTTGTCCTGCTTATCCTGTTCCTCTGGTTGCCCTGGCTTGGAGTTCCCCTCGTTAAAGATGAGTTCTTTGAGTAATTCTGGCAGTCACCCTGGACCTAGTTCCCTTCCTATCCCTTGCCTCTGTTGGGCAAGCCTGGCCGGACTGCTGTTGCCTGGTGGGAGACTCGGCCCCTTTCCATCCCTTGCTGCTGATGGGTTGTGCCCCACGACCTGCTCAGGCCCCCGTGTTCCTGCCTGGGAGGTCCGGGCCCTGCCCAGGAGCTATGTGGCCTGCCCAGTGAACTCCAAGATCCTGCCTGGCCTGAACTCCAAGATCCTGCCTTGCCTGAACTCTAAGATGCTCCCGGAACCCCAGAATCACCTTGAATGTCACGTCCCTCACGCACACCATGGTCACCACATCTTGCCTATAGTTTAGTTGTTCCCATCCTGCCCCTAATACTTCAGTACCTGCTTCCTGCACTTGGGTCCAGCCTCTTGTCCCCTTATGACACTCAGAGGGATATCAGATCCTGGGCATTTTGCATATATTGTAGGAAGCTTGAGCAGTCCAGTTTTGGTACCAGTTGATTCCTCCTGTTATATTCAGTTTTGCAGTTGGAGCATTTCACAAACTATCTGACACCAATTTGAAAAAGAACCTGCCGGTTGCGTTTTAGATCTGTAGAAGTGTTGGTTTTTGAACTGCTGTAATAAATTATGTTTGAAATTCCATTTTTCAAAATATCATCCTTTTCGGTCATCTTTCCACTCTGATAAATTATTTTAAGTATTTCATTTGTAGTTGTGATTCTACAGTCAATATCAGTATGCTGTTGTAGTAATGTAAATATTTCATATATTTTGATATTAACTCTCATTTTTATTCAAGATTGTCATTCTAAAGCAACTCTCTATGCACTTTGTATACTGAATTCATTTTAACAGCTGTAAACGGGTTGAAGCTCAGTTAATTTTAGTACCAGCCATAATCAGATGCCATTCCTCCTTCTCCTCCAGGAAGGCTGTTACAATAGTGGTGATAACAGGTTATATCTGTGCTGGTGTTTGCATGTCTATAGCAGATTGAGTGAAGTGAGTTGTACTCTGTGAAACCTAATTACAATTGTTAATGCACAAAATACAGTTGAAGGACCAATATTATTATATTGTAATTAGAATTATGTTATCGCTAATGATGCTCATACAAAGAGGCTCCAGGAGTGCAATCAAAATATCAATAATGTTTGTCATTGTAGTTTTTAGCTGTCGATTTTAATGCAGTGCTCTATTAACTCTACAATTAACAGGATATTAAATTGGCAGTTTAAGGATCTAATGAGAGTTTTAAGAATTTTATATTAGATTAAATGTATCACCATGATAAAATATTTTTGATCTCCAACATTTAAATTTTTTAAGATAGATGTCCCATATCCCATAAAAGGTGGATGTGGTATTGTGGGCCCATCCTGAAACAATCATACTATTTCAAACCCTGTCATGGGGAACAAAATGCCAGCAGACAGAAGCAAACATTAAGGCTATGGGCAAAGCTTCCTTGAAGAATTGCAACATCCTTACTGATGCCTGGGAATTTCTGTCCATGAGGACTGCAAATGGAGATGGAGACTTAAGGATGGTAATAAGAATCTCAGGGCAAGGCACTGGAGTCCATAGTGGCCACAGTGGCAGAAAAAGTGACCCACTTCACAAACCATTCACCTTTACAGGCAGCAACCTTCAGTCTCATCTGTGGATGGCCCTGTGGTTCCCACATAGGCCTCATTAGTCAACTCAGAAGCACAAAGTCATCTTTGATTCCAAAAATCTTCTGGAGAAGAAAATGTTACCTGAAGCGGTGACTTGAAAAACAAACTAAAACCACTGAGAGACTGAGTAAGGGATTTGACGCTGTATGACACACTTCCAAACAACTGAGTTCCAAGGCGAAATAAGTACATTTGATCCTTTATTATGAAACCAGCAAAGCCGGATGATCTAATAACGACATCAGAATTAATGTCACTAGCAGAATTAATGAAATAAGCAAAGATCATAAATAAGCAAAGTTAGTGTAACCAAATTAGCGGTCAACAAAAAATATCCACGTCCCTTAATTGGGTTCTCTCTCTAACTAAAACTAATGGCGCAAAGCAAATGACTGTACTCAAATGACTGTACTCATTTTCTTCTACTATGCCCCAACTATGACAAATTACTGTAATAATAATAATAAAAGAAAATACAATACAAACAGACAAAAATAGATATATGGCTCCTACATTACCTTTGATATCCAGTACCATTCTGATGAAGTATAATATATACAATCATATTGACAGTTGATATATATCCAGGTTTTGACAATGCTTGGGTACACCTTGCCTACAGTCATCAAATTTTTTATTATCTTTGTATTAATAGTTTATCCTGCAGGCAAAGAAAATAATTTCTTTACTGAAGTTGTCTACTTACAAATCACAATATAGAGAAATGCTTGTAACTGTGGTCCATTAAAACTGAAAAGATTTGATGGACTATAGTTAGGTGCCTTAATACCAGTTCTCAGCAATGGCTTGAATTTTACTGACAAGGGCTCCGCACTCTTCAAATTTAGCTCAACCAGATCCTGAAGGCTAATCTCACTTGAATCTAAATGCCAAGGCTTTAGAGCATGCAGTGGAATGAACAGACCCTGTCCACAAAACTCCTCTGGCAGCCTTTATCAGCCTGTGAAAGATCGTTCAATTTTTCTGTTTGTCTCCAACATTCCAAAATGATTAAGCATAAAATATTTTTAAGATGGTTTTTAATCAATTCTTCTTTAGAAACTGCATCAATTAAAATTTTAAATAGAACATTAATCAAAATTGCACAACTTAAAAAATATATAACAACTTGTTTCCTTCCTTTTTGCCAACTGCATTCAAGTGACTCGTCTTGCTGAATCTGTGCCAGGTACAGCTGAGAGTAGACTTACCCACAATTGCACTGTTGTGCCTGTTTAGTGCAAGGCTGTTAGTAATTCCTAGAAAAATCCAAAACAATACTTATTATTTAATGAGATTGAGAATGACAAAGAAGAAATGAATAAAATACTCATTATCCTTTAAATAGCTGTAGTAATTTAGGATTAATTTGTTGTTCTGAGCAGGGCTAAAACTTTTTTAAGTATTTCTTTTTGGACCAGTTTTCCAAAACACTTCTGAATTTGTGTTTCCTAATGCTCAATAGCATTTTTTTCTAAATGAGAAATTTATTTGCCTTGGGAGAATCAAATTTAGAAAATAGTTTAGTAGTTGGAGCAACTTAGTTGAAATGTTGATGAAGATAAATTGACAGACTGCATTGGCCTGGCTCTATTTGATCAGAATCTTAGTCCCTTGGAAACGCTATGATCAATGTGAATCTTCCACGTGAAGGAAATGTGAAATATTCTGAAATTTAAATACATATGAGTTCTTAATATACTAAATTTTGTTTCAATGTGACATTGGAGCTTTTTAATTGCAAATATATCAGCTGTGGTTGATTAATTGTAAATGTAGAATGCTTGAATAAGTCCTAATTTTCAGCAAGCATGCAAGGACACCATAAATGTGGATAACAACTATGATAGCTTTGATTTAAAAGCTCAGCTATTTTCACAAGACCATTCTGTAAAGCATTTTGTAATCTATTGAAGAGTGACGTAAGTATTGCTTCAGAATCATATGGTTCCATTTTTGTTTTTTTTTCTAATCTCTGAGTAAACTTAATTTGTGTTTATACTCCTGCTTTTGTGATTATTCTCCCATAATCACATGTTCCAGTTAAGATGGCACTACTGAATATGTGTGATAGCTTTCTGGTAGTCAAAAAGATATGAAATCTGACTAAAAACATAACTAAACTATCTTTTCTGAGGTAAATTGTGTTTTATTATTGCTGCAAACAGAGAAGTGGTGAGTGATGGTGAGGTGAGTTCGAGGGATAAGCCGAGATAGTGAGTTACAGAGTCATTGTAGGTGGCATTCAGATGCCCATACATCTGACCCAAGAGCGAGGTTGGATCACTCTGGGCACCAAAAGTAGAAGTCAGAGCCCAGGCAGAGAGGTTCCAATGTTCATTCAACTGGCCTGCTTGTGAGATTGGATTGCTCTGGGTCCCAAGAGGAGTATTCGGGGCTCAGGCAGCGGAGGTTTGGTGCCCATACAACTGGCCCAGGTGTGTTGGATCACTCTGGGCGCTGAGCTGATTTGAAGAGCTTAAGAACAGCTTTGGGCTAGGTGATGGAATCTGGGCCAGGAGTAGATCGCTGGGCAATGTGGTCTAGACCTGAAGTCTTTCGCAGCAGCTGGGTCCTAATGTGAAATATGATAAGCAGTTTAGACAATTTAGAGGCCCAAGCTGGAGGTGAGAGCCAACTTTGCCTGCTCTCCACGATCTTCACTCCTCTCTCCAGGGCAGCAGAGCCTTCCACTGCTTCATTGTTGGGTCAATTTAAACACCAGCCCGGATAGACTGGAAAGACAGGGTGTCAGTTGGTACGAGAGCTGATTTTGCTCATTCTCCACTATGGTCTTTTCCATGGTGATGAGGCTGTGAAGACTGCCCTGGCTGCTGTGTTCCGTGCCTACTAATATGATAAACTGATAAGTGAGAATTTGGCCTGGGTAGCTGCAGGGTTCGGATCTGAGGGCTTAATTTTGGTTCAGAGTACTGTTGTTCGCTTCGATTGTTTGCATGATTTTTTAAAAAATTCTTTCTCTCACACATTGAGAGTTGGTCTTTTATGTTTAGTTTTTTTTATTATATTGGGTTCTTTCGGGTTTCTTCCTTTGTGGCTACCTGTGAGCAGGCAAATCTCAAGGTTGTATAATTTATACAATTTTTGGTAATGAATGTACTTGAATAATTTTCTTAAGCAGTTCTCCCAAGATGGAGGATAAACTTAGTTCTACTCCAGTTTGGTGGGTCTAGAGATAGCTGATGTGGAAACCATGGGCTCTTCCAAAAACAGGGAAGGAAGTGCCTAATAAAGCAGGTGGGTGAGTAGTTTGTGAAGTGCTGATATTCTTAACATATTTATTCAGGGCTTCTGTGTGCTCCATTTGCATGGTACTGAGGTTTGCAACACTGATCCAGATGCACTCTACACTGTGAGAGGTGATGGACTGGAAGTTCCTCTGAGTCACTGGGATGAGGCATTCTGGAAAAATTGGAACCTTACCAATGCCCAAGTGAGAGAAAAGCTACAATCTAATTATTGGTCCCTCAATCTGACTGTGAGAATTGCCTGAAAACCTACAATATAGAATTTGGATGTATTTGTATACTATAAAAAAGATGAGTATAATTAAATGTTTTGAGGAATCACACTGACATGGAGCTGTGAGAGGGAGAATGTCAACAGTTAAATATTGAACTAAGACCATTAGTTTTTGCAGACTCGGGACAGACTTTATTTCAGCCACTTGCATCAATTATTAGACACTGAGCACAGATATTAGTGATGTTGCTTTTGCACCATGTCATTCTGGCCTGGACCCTGTGATTTGTCATACTGTATCTTTCACCTACCTGTTGTGAACCAATATAATCTGACAAACTTGCACAATTGGCACTGAGAACATCAGGCAAGATGTTCAGAAATGGAGCAGGAGCCAAAGATTAATCCAGGCATTCACCATGGCCTGACCATATTGGTGAACTGTAGTTACATGGAAGGATAGCTAAAAAGCCTTTTCCAATAGGTACCTTCAAAGGCATTCAGATAATCTTCTCCAAACTGTCAGAAAACTTTAAATGCACCTATTACAAAAATATACTATATTTTAATAACCAAATTACTTAGTAAATTATTGCAGTTAAAAATAATCCTATTGTGACAGTACTGAACATGCTATTAGTTTTAATTCTAACCACAAATTTCTCATTTCCTCTTTCCTACGATCCCCTTGTGGTAATTTGGTACTGCTAATTCACTGATGATCAAATCACTATTTTATAATATCTTATTGAAATCCATGAGCTCACCAATCCTAATTAGTGCAGGAGATTCCTGTGAAACTGTTAGGATATTTCAACACGATTCATACCTCCTGCTGGAAGCCCCGACAGAACATACTGACAGATTTACCATTCAGAATCAGTCATCACATTTAGGCCTTTTGTAAGCAGATGTGTATGCGCTGAGGGCTAGGGTAAATGCCAGCAAATCTCCATGGAACTCCTGATATTTATCAGCAAAATCCTGTCCTTTGCTCTAAACAGTAAAGGTGTAATGGGCCAATTACAGTTAACCCAGCCTGCATCTCATGTTCCTCCATATGGAATTAGATGGTCAGCATCATCGGAGGTCTAACTGACCTTGACATGTCCCTGCCATGACAATCTTTTGAAGAATAATCCTGCAGCAGCAACTGGAAACCATGTCCCAGACTGCTCTGATGACCTTTTTAGAGTTCATGTTCTCAAACACTTTGCAATTAAGTCTTTGTTTCTGATAATCGAAGACATGTAAAATATCTGAAGTTAAGTAATTGTGAAACTAAGAATTACTACAGCAATTTCAAAAAATATTAAAAATAACTAATGTAAATTTATTGTGAAGCATTTTCTGTACCTTATGTATAATTTATGTTAATTTATATAGCTTATGTTTGTAATGTAGAGACAAAACAAAAATTTCATGGCATTTATATTCTGTGTAGGTAGGTCACTCGTGGCAATAAACTTGAATTTAATATTAAATTAAAAACAAATGTGTACTTAAGTTAAATAAAAACACAAAATGCTGGCAGAACTCAGCAGGCCAGACAGCATCTATGGGAGGAGGTAGTGACGACGTTTCGGGCCGAAACCCTTCGAAGGGTTTTGTGTTTTTATTTATTTCCAGCATCTTCAGATTCACTCGTGTACTTAAGTTACCTTTTCCATTCAGTTTGGGCTGATAAGATGTGACATCCTCAGCTCGTGGTGTTAGTGCTGTGCCCTGGATGCAGAGCCGAGCCCAGTGGGAGAGCAGGAGGACAGGTACACCAGCACCTAACCTTCAGCACTTTCTGTACTCCCTGTTGTAGGACTAGATGGGGAAGTCAAGAATGTGCTGAATGGTCAGCAGATGCTAAATATATTCTGGCCCAATTAACTGAAAGCATCAGGAAGGACTGCAATAAATTGATAAGATATTTCCCAGTTGCCTTTCCAGAAGAAAATGCATCTATTTCTTCTATTTCAGTTTGCAATTGTCTGCTTTTTGTCTGGTGCCATTATCTTGAATCAACCTGTATTATATCACCAGCACTATACGCGACAGTACTTTTTGATAAATGATGAAAGTTGAAGCAAATATAAACTAAAGCTTGGATATCGTTTCCGATATTGAACTGAGCTGATGGTCTCATTCACCCAGTTGGACTCAATGAAACTTAATTGATGGCATGCATGAGGAAGTTAGATAAAGAGATTTCAGTGAAAAGCTGATCTGAAAGATGGATATGACAACTCTGGCAAAAATCATATATTTTGTACAATAAGGCAGGTGCCCTATAGTTGTGACCTTTTCTCCATAAAACCATGCTAAAAGATGTGAGAAAATTGACTGCCATCCTAAGCCTCATTAGTTTTCTAGCATGACCAAATGTGGAGCTGTACCTTCTGTGGAAGCTGCAAAGAAATTTATCAAAGTACTCAGTTCTTAAAAGGATTCAGAAAATCTGCCCTCATTGCTTTGATAGGCAGAACAAATTAACAATGTTTTCTGTGGCTTTGGTATATTTAAATATGAATAATATAGCCCTGAGAATATTAACAGAATGCTCCTACATCATATGTTCAGAATAAATGCACCAAATTAATATTGATAGATATGTTATTCTAATTGCTAAACTTTATTAAATTATGGAATAATATAATTTACTTTGGCTTGTTCAAATTAAAATTGGTTAAGTTTATCACAAAGATCAAAATATTTTCTCTTGCAGTCTATGAATTTTCCACTGTGAGTCAGTAACAATTGTATTTTTTTAGCCAACTGTACCTCACCGTTTATGGATGCTTGTAATATTCTGTACAAATTACTTTTAAGCTATTTAATCCCAACTGCAAGGCAGGATTTTTATCATTTTGTTCCAAAGAGAAGTGTCAAGCATGACATACAATTTAAAGTATGACTTTGTAGATCCTCAGAAATTGTTATTTTGAAATAAGTGACATTGTTGAGTGATACATTTTCTTCATTCATGTCGCAGCTTTCTAACAAGATTTATTTCATCTTCACATTTCTTGTAAATTTGTTGTATGTAGCATAACATTTTAATTAGATTTGAACATTATTGTATCTGTTGAGGCAACTTACTTTTGGTTATTAAAGTATTTGTCATGCTGGGTTTCTACAAAGTGTAAGGCAAAACTCATCCATTTGGAATAATGTGTCATACTTCCAATGCGTCCATTGCCATTATCTTTTCATGCCATTTTGTTACTGCTGGATTTATCCTTAATCGGCAAGAATCCTGCAATCCTCTCTGATAGTCATGGAAGGCCAAACAACTTAATTCTTGGCTAGTCTATAACTGAATACCAAAAATCTTTCCTTTTTAACATGAGTAGTTAAGTGATCCCTTGCAAGCTAACTCTTAAACTCTCTGTCCTGCTCCTGCTTTTCTTTACCACCTTGAATATGTGAGTGCATACTAAATCTACACACATCCTTCCCGCATTTCTATATTTGAGACTTTCCAGTCTAGTTTATTATTCTACTCTTGTACCAGAGCTGCTATTCACAATGCCGTAAGGGATCCTCCTCTTCTTGGTCCACCTGGAGTCCTTTTATTGCTCGGCCACAATATCCTCCTATGACATCTTCCTTTCATTGTCCAGTTGACTGGATCTTTCCTCTCCAGGCTATTTTCCTAACTATAGATATAATTATGATCACTTCTTTTCCCACTCCAACAATAATCCTTTTGGAACCCTTGACCCCTACCTATTTATAAACTGCAGGATGCACATTATTAACATACCCGGGTGATTGATAAGTTTGTGGCCTAAGGTAGAAAGAGATGAGTTATACAGCTCTCGCTACATGCACGTGCAGTTCAAATCTGAGTGAAAATATAGAAAGTTTGAAGTTAATAACTCATCTGCTTCTACCTTAGGCCATGAACTTATCAATCACCCCATGCTGTGAACCACTTCTGGAGGTCCAAGACGCCGACTTCTACAAAGAAGGGATCCGTATGCTCCACGACCACTGGAAATGTAGGAAAAATAAATGTGCTAGGTTTTCTAAAATTGACTCCTTCTACCTTAGGCTACGAACTTATCATTCACCCCTCGTAATTGGAAAGCATATTTGTGTACAAGTGGAACGTGACAATACCTAGTCGAACCTCACTATCACTTTACTAGATTTCTCCTCTTTCACATATTATTCCAAGTTGTTTGCTTGAATGCCATCGGCTCCAGCTCCGATTTCTTTTGCTATCACAGTCTCAAGGCTGCATTAGACTGCAATAGATCTTCTTTAGATGATAGTCAAATTCTCATCCTTCAAGTAAGCCTTCTGATCGTTTGACTTTTGTTTTTGCTGAGGTCCAATTTGGTTTGATAACACTCATGAGATGCTCCTTGAGTTATTGTTCAGTATTAAAATTGCTATGAAAGTGCAAGTTACTGCTCCATATTGGCAACAATGGTGTTAAATGTTGGAATATGCTTTGATGAGTGATATTGCTGATAGTATTCAGTAAAATGAACTATCAATAAGGGATTCATTTGAAGCTGCAAAGTTTGTATGATAAATAGCGGTACAGTATTGTACCGCTTTACAATAGTCTATGTGCTAGGTTTTCTAAAATTTTAGTCTATTTTTAGACTATTTAATAGTCTAAAAATATTTTTGACTATTTAATCTATTTAGTCTATTCAATATATATATACTTACTGGAATTGATTTGCTTATATATTTATTTTTCACTTTCTATATTATCATGTATTGCATGGTGGTGGTGCTGCTGATAAGTTAACAAATTTTAGGACACATGCTGGTGATAATAAACCTGATTCTGATTCTGAAGAATGAGGAGTATAGCATAAAGTACCCATGTGAAATTGAAACCTGTAAGCATCAGAAAGAAAACGGAATTGGTATTCCCTCCGTCATCAGAGTTATTCATGACACAAAGGCTGATGGTTGTCATTGTTGGAAATCAATCATCCCAGCCTCAATACATCATTGCCAGAGTTCCCCAGTGTGGCATCTTAAACTCAACTATCTAAGCTGGTTTGTTAACCAGCTTTCTGTCATATGGTCAGGTTTGGAGATGCTTGCTGATAGTTGCACATTTAATTCCACTTGCAACTGAAAAGCAAATGAAGCATTTCCATAACTGTGTGAAACATAATCTCGATAACATTCCAACATAAAGTGATAAATGACAAGTGTCTTTTATACCAGACAATCAACATCTCCAGCAAGAGAGAAATTAATGACCTACCCTAGACCTTCAATGGGATTACTATCACCAAGTGCGAGTGGTCACCATTGACCAGTAGCTCATCCAGACCATCCATAGGATATACAGTTAGATGAAGTAAGAATCTGAGTATTCTGCAATGAGTAACTTACCTCTGGACAACTTCCCAGTATTTACAAATTGAAGGAGTATGAAAAAGTGTTCCAACAAATCCAGAGAGGCTCAACCCCTTCCAGAGAAAACAGTTCACTTGAATGTTATTCCCTCCACTTCAGAACACAATGGCTGTAGTGTGTGCCATATATAATATACACTGCAGTTTCTTACCTGTGCTACTCTAATGAAGCCTTGGATCTTGTGACTTCTGCCATGAAGGAAGTCAAAGGCTTCAGGTGCATGGGACATTTATTGTCATGGGAAATTTATCACCATTGTTGCTGCGATTCAATATAATAAAACAGAAGAGGTAGAAGAGAGAAGTAGACCATGGCACTGCTCCTACAGCTCAGTCTGCCAATAAGATTTTGGCTGATCTTTGATCTCAGCTGCCACTTTCCTGCACTAACTCCCTATTTCCCAATGTCCTAAATCTCGAAAAACTATATTGATTACTATATTGAATATAGTCAATAATGGAGTCTCCACAGTGCTTGGGTAGGGAGTTCGAAAGATTCACTATCATTTAGGTAAACACATTTCTTCTCATCTTTATGGTCAATTCCTTTTGAATTGGGAATCCTGATACTAGGAACTACAGACAAGAGAAATATCAATTTTGCATCAAAGGTGCTAAGTACTTTTGCCTTTACGTGAGATAACCTCTCCTTCTTCTGAACCATTCTTCAACACCTGAAATTCCCACCCATCTACCAACACTATTATAGGCGTTCCTCCACCAGATCTTCAAGAAGACAGCTCACCACCATCTTCACAAGACCAATAATAGAAGGGCAGTAAAAGATATACCAGGATCTGAATAAATAAATTATGGGTTTATTTGCACTTTGAATTATTTTAAAGCATTACAAATGACTGAAACACTTAGTAAGCAGGAGAGTGAAAGTGACTTTCCGTTGTTGCACTTTTTATCAATCTTTTAACATTATAAATTCTTAAGCACATGTGCTTTTTCTATGTAAATGTCAAAACTATTATAATCTCCTTTAAAATGGTGTGATGGCCTTTCAGTTTTGCATTCATCAGCAATTTTAACCGATACTACTTTGTATCTCATATGCGACACCCTATTCTTCTACTTCCTAAATTGCAGTTTGACTGTTTAATTGTAAAAATATATACCAAAGGTATTTTACATTATCTATATATTATTTTGAATCCACACTCTAGAATTCTGTAGATGACTTCTTGATTTATTTAATTGACTCAGCAATGGACAGATGTGTTTACACACGTTCATTGTTCTCTATATTTTCTTTACATTTTGGTTTTACATTTTAATAGATTTCTATTTGACCTCACCTTTTCAGCAGATGACTGTGATCAATTTTGTTTTATTTCATTTTAATACTTGTTAATGAAGTAGTATGATATACATCTTTGTCTTCAGTGCTGTGGAATTGCTGTGGGAATGAAGTTAAAGAAATTGCCCCCTTCACAGTGAAGAAAAGGTCTCAGTTGTTAGGTTGGTAATCATGCATATAAATTCGTGATCTGAATGTGACCCCATGACAGTTACCTCAGAGATGATTGTTGTGAACTTGCAAAGTTAGGAAAAGTTTCAGTCCTTCTCTCCATTAATCCTCTTGTCAGTCAAGTGAATACTCCTTGAATTTGAACATATTCCATCAGAATTTTATGTGTACTGACTTTCCAGTCCTTCTTTCCCCTTCTTTCTCAGCCACGTGCACATTAGCAACCTTTCAGTCACACTACCTGCATATTTTTGATTCCCATTTGACCCTATCACCTCCTCCCTTGCTCAATGTCACCTTCCCATTGGAGCTTGACTCCCCCAAATCAAAACAAATGGGCCTGACTTTTAATGCCAGAGACACGTAGAGTCAATTTTTTATTCGAGGTCATTTTGTGGTGAATCAGCTCTTTAGAAACAGATCCATTACTTGATCAATTTTTAAACATTAATCCTTGATTTTAGAATTGGAACTTGTCACATGTACCAAGGTACAGTGAAGAGCTATCTTTCATACCGTTCATACAGATCAATTTGTTAAACAGAGCATTGTGATAGAACAAGGTAAAACAATAACAGAATGCAGAATAAAGGGTAATAGCTACAGAGAAAGTGTAGAGCAAGTAGACAATAAGGTGCAAAGTGGTAACGAGATGGACTGTGAGGTCAAGTGTCCATCTGATCATACTGAAGAACTATTCAGTAGTCTTAGAACAGCAGGGCAGAAGCTGTCCTTGACATAAAGCATCTTCTGCCTGTTGGAAGAGAAGAGAGAAGTCCGGGATGGATGGAGTTTTTGATTATGCTGGTGCTTTATTGAGGCAGTGAGCAGAATAGACAGAGTACATTGTGGGGGGCGGTGGGAGAAAACTGGTTTCTATGATGTGCTAAACTCTGTCCACAATTCCCTTCATTTTAATGCGGTCACGGGCAGAGCAGTTACCATACCAAGCTGCGATGCACCCAGGCAGGATGCTTCCTATGGTGCATCCATAAAAATTGTTAAAAAGACAACGGGGACATGCCCATTTTCTTTAGCATCCTGAAGAAGTAGAAATATCGATGAGTTTTCTTGGCTGTCCTGCCTGCATGGTTGGACCAGGACAGGCTCCTGGTCATGCTCATTCCTGGGAACCTGAACCTCTCAATACTCTTCACGTCTGCACCACTGATGTACACAGGAGCACGTGCAGAGCAACCCCCCCCCCCCCCACCACCACTTTCTGAAGTTAATAATCAGCTCTTCATTCTCCTGACATTGGTGACATTGAGGGAAAAATATTGACATTGAGGATTTAAAAATCTTATTTTTCACTCTAGTCATTGACATCACTATATTTCACCTCATTATTTCTATCTTTGTGCTTTGTGTGATTGTCCCGCATTCTTCGAATTTCTCTGTTTATTCCATAAGAGATCTCTCCTTAAATTATATAACTGTATCTTCATTATTTTCATCACTTATGAGTAGCTGGCTTACAGAGAAAGAAATGTTAATGGGATGGCAAAACTTTAAACAATGTAAGTGGTTGTTGAGAGAAATAATGAAGGGAGGGGAAAGATGCTGCTGGAGCTAAATATTTCCTACTGAAATGATTTACTTTCCCAACCTCAGGAAATCCATTCTTTTCATTACCGATCACTATCTACATGAAATAAAGGAACAGAAACAATAAAATAGGAGAGAAAAAGATATGTTTGGAGACAGAAGCAGCAAAAGACGACAATGAAATGCTTCAGTGTTCGGTGTAATGGAAGATTGATGTGTAAGTGTGTGCATACACCAACATCTAGAAATTTTGTGCAACCCAACTACATGAGAAGTTATTACGTTGCAATTACAATGACATTTTATGTTAAATATAATATCTAAGCTACATTTTAGAAAGAATCTTCTGTTCCTTAAGGTCAAGCTGGAAATATTGAAAGAGTTCACATCAGTTTTTTTTTTATCAGTGTAGGCACAAATAAAGATAAATGAGTGTGGTTTAAATCAGAATGGTACTTTTTCCCACAGAAGATACTCTTATTTAGCATCAATTTAGTACCAATTAGTTCCAAATAATTGAATGTTTGTTTTACAGATGAATACCCATTAAGAACCGTTTTGAGACTGCGCAAATTAATTACATTTTGTATGCTTTCAGTCAGCAGGGAGAGGATCTTTCATCACATTATTTCAGGCTGGATTTAAGCCAAGTACCAGGCATCAAAAGTTAGAACTTTGACCTGATTTGCTATGTAGGTCATTGGTTATTTATTTTCCTCTTTGCAATTCCAAGGCTTTTCAGTGAAAATGGCGATATTGTTTTGAGAATGAACCCATCCCTGGTCCATTTTATGAAGCAGCATATGTATTCTGTTGTTAAGGCTGAACAGCAAATGGAAACAAGCAGACTTTTGTCAGAAAAGTCATAGTTTACTCAAGTGCATCTTCCCCTTTAACTTTGTTGAATTATTATCAGAAGCAGGATATTTATCCAATGGTTAATGTTAGTTGTGGTAATCATACTGCAAAGTACTTTAAGACAGCTGTGTACATTACACAGAAAGCGTTTTGAGCAACTGAAGAAAAGCTCACTCCAAGTTTAACATCTCTTGTATCCCTTGCATCTTTGTTAATAACATAATGCCATTCAAGCAATTTGCAGTTTATAAATTTGTAATATATTTGCAAAACTTTGACGTCTGTTCTGTGTGAGAACAGCATAGGTCAATCATCTCTGCCTGAAATGCCACAGATGATCTGATGCCATTAATTTTACAAAGAGTGAAACTTTCCAGTTTTCTGTGTTTTGTCCCAGCAGTAGAAATGGACTTTGACTGGAATGCTAATGTTGTTTTAATTTATAAGGAGTTAGAAAGTTAAGTTACATCTGTTTATATAACCAAGACAGTGTAATTTGCCTAATGATCTCTGATTAGGATTTTCAGAAAAACTCTGCCAAAAAGTACAATGGATCACCAGCAAGACTTAAATGTTGATGAAATTGAGCAACACACAAAATGCTGGAGGAGCCCTACAGGTCAGACAGCAGCTATGGAGGGGAATAAATAGTCAATGTTTCAGGCCAAGATCCACGACCAAAGGAGGGCGAAGAAGGCAGAATTAGAAGGTGGGGGCGGGAATAAAGTGCAAGCTGGTAGGTGATAGGCAAAACCAAGTGAGGGGGAAGATGGGTATGTGGCAGAGAAGGATAAAATGCAAGGCTGGGAGATAGTAAGTGGAGAAAGTAAAGAGCTGAAGAAGAAGAAATATGATTTGGAGGGGAGAGTGGACCATAGGACAAAGGGAAGGAGGAGAGGCACCAGAGAGAGGTAATGGCAGGTGAGAAGAGAAGGGGAGCCAGGGTTGAGAATGGAAAAAGAGAGAAAGGGGAGTGGAGGAGAAATCACCAAATGTTAGAGCAATAGATGTTCATGCCATCAGGTTGGAGGCTACCCAGTCTGAGATGTAACTGAGATGTTTCTAAAAGAGGATTTGGCAGCTTTTGCTTTTCAAGTGTCAAGCAGGTGAACCTTTTATATCCATAGAAAATTTGGAAAACCAAGATTTTTTGTTTCATTTTTTTCATTTAGGAGATGTTGATATCTGTCATGATGTGCGCTGGCAATGTTGGAACCCAAGTGTGGAAGAAAGACAGACTCAAATGTAGAGACAGTGAACAGAGTTTATTCATAAGAATATCAACAAACATCGATGGCTTGGCTGAACAACACCACAAGGCATAACATCCTTAAACCTAGGCCTGTGATTAGTGCTAATCAGACGTCCACTTAAATATTGCAAGTCACACAGAATCCCAAAGTTTATCAAAATAAACTTAACAAGTTTAAGCAGAAAGCACCAGAAGACTGCTTTACAAAGAAGGAATTGCTTGAGAAAAGGCACAAGGAACCCTAAACGATTAACAAATTTCATTAAACAACAATTAACCAATTCGGGTGTTCTGAAACCTCGAGCCCAATGCTTTCTAGCACCCTGCACCAGCTCAAAGAGATCATTACAATGTCACTGGCAATGCTTGGCTATATTGTCGTTCCTCTTTGCCCTTCAACTGAAGAGGTAGTTATGATCAACTACATTTGCAGGTTGATCAGACCAAATGGATGAACCAAATTACTTTTCACAACAGTTTGGTAGTTTTGATCATTTTTGACGCCAAAGTTATTTAATGACATATGTTTGTATTCCTAGCTGCTTTAGTGCAATTCATGTCTTCATATCATAGATCAAAAACTCAAGCTGCCAAACCGTTAAGTTATTCATCATGTAACCACATCCTCAATTTTTCGAGAGCTTTCCAATGTTGCAGAAAGGAAAAAGAGGATATTGTTTGTGTTTATAATCATTAATCACAAATGGAAAAAGGAACAGATAAAAGCTGTTTTTTTAAAAAATATATTCCTGGAAACATGTAATGGCCCAGTATTTGAATGGCTGTCACAAAGAAGCAGTTAACGATTTTATACTTGGCAGAAAATATTATTTTAATTTGAAAACTTGCCTGAAGAAGTATAAAAGAGACTAAGTACATAATTCAACTCCAAAATCAATGACAACATAAGCAGGAATATGTAATTCAGTCTTCTGTTGTACACACCATTTAGTAAGTTTAATGCTGATCTTTGTCCTCAACTCTGCCACGCTATGTACTGTATATTTAAATGTTTGCAGTAGCATTTTGTTTCCTCACTGAAGTTATTAATATAGAATATATTTAGCTGAGGCCCAATACCTTCTGTTCATTAATGAAACCAGCTTTATTTAAGAAGCCATTATCTTAATCCTGTTTACTTCTCTCTCCAAGGTGCTGAGGCTGTGAGCTTGCTCTGGCTGTTATGCACTTCATGTCTGCGAGCTTTGCGGAAAATTCCACCGCAAGATGATGAACTGAGACCAAGACTTTAGGCCTACTCTGGCTGCTCAAGGGATTCGGGTTTGTGGACTCAATATGGATCGAAAAGCTGTTGCTTGCTTCTACTGTTTGCACGATTTGTGTTTTTCTCTCTCTGCACATTGGGTGTTGGTCTTTCCTTTTTAAATTGGGTTCTTTTGAGTTTCTTGCTTTGTGGCTGCCTGTAACCAGACAGATCTCAAGGCTGTATAATTTATACATACTTTGATAATAAATGTGTTTTGAACCCTTTGAATCCTCTGAATTTAATTATGTCTGAGACAACTGCTTCTAAATAGGTGCTTTGTTAACACAAAAGGCAGGATGTCCCGGCAGGTGCCCATTTCAATTTGACTTCCCATTCCCATTCTGATATCTCAGTTCATGCCCTCCTCTACTACCATGATGAGGCCACACTCAAGCTGGAGGAACAAACCCTCGTACTCTCAAATCTGATTTCCTAATTTCTGGTAGTTAGTCCGCACACCTCCCTTCCCTCCTTTTCCAGTCCTCTTTCTAGTTACCCTCTCACTCCTTCTCACCTGCCCATCACCACCTTCTGGTTCTCCTCCTCCTTCCATTTATTTCACAATCCACTAATTCCTGTTTCTTTATTAATTTATCTCTTCCACGTATCACCTCCTAGCTTCGCACGCGATTCCCCCACCCAACACATCTACCTTCTTCCCCCTCACCCAGTTTCAACCATCACCTGCTAGCTTCTACTCCTTCATCTTTTCTGATGAAGGGTCTTGGCCCAAAACGTTGGCTACTCTTTTCTCATGGATGCTGCCTGACCTGCTGAGTTCTTCCAGCGTTGTGTACGTATTCTTTGATCCACAGCATCTGCAGTTGTATTTTTGAGCTTCTACTCTTCTCCCAGTCCCACCTTCTTACTCTGGCTTTTGCCCCTTCCTTTCCAGTCCTGATGAAGGATCTTGGCCTGAAATGTTGACTGTTTATTCCTCTTTATCATTGCTGGACCTGCTGACTTCCTCATTTTGTGTGTGTTGCTTCTAAATGCAATGAATTCTGGTTAATTGAGACACATTGGAACCAGTACAAAGTGATCCAATTATGTGGCTGCCTCAATTAACCAAAGTTTCATGGAAATAATTAAAAAGGTATTAAAAAATGAACTACCATTTAACTGAGTAACAAATAATGTATTTAAATGAAATACAGAACAAATTAGAACACTGCCAATATTACTATATACTATAAAACTGTGTGTTTGTTCCTAATAGTCATCAATGGAGGAATTCATCCAGTGTATGCTGCTGTGTTCTTTTAGTTAAATGTAAATGAACAAAATCAGCGCAGACACCTAGTGCAGATAACTGACTGCCTTCATACAATGTTTTTGATGATTGCATCCTCCAAATCTTCATTTTCATGGTAACATTCATGATGATTGTCGATACCTTCAATTTCTTCATATTATCTAACTTGTGGAAATAATGAAATAGTTTAATTTTTCACTCCTGGCCATTTCTGGCATTTCCAAGCCAGAATGCTTGAAACTACGGTGAGCGAAATAGTTTTGAATTGTCTTACTGCTTATTTCTCACCAACTATCAATGACAAAATTCACTACTTTTGAACACAAATGTGCAACTGATGCTATTTAAAAACTGTTCACTCTGAGCATAGTGTAGTGTCTAACAGCCACACAAGTGCACATGAGTGATGCTAGTTAGAAACTGTCCAGCAACAGTCTCATGTTCCAACTAAGTGGTATTGTGTCCTAAATAAACAAAGAGAATCTCAGCTATTTTTATGATATTCATGTACAATTTTGTATTATTGTTATGACTCATGATGTGTAAATTATTTTGTGTAAACGCCAGTTGGGATGAAGTTTGGTATGAACATGTAGATTTAATAAGTGTGCCCACTTCTTAGAGGGTATAGTTATAAACCACGTAAGAAAACTAAACAAAAATGTTCCTTCCTTCAATGGTGTGCTGTGATTGTGTGATAACGCAAGGCTTCAAGTCATCTGATGTCCTAGAATGTTGAAGTCAGCTCAATATTTTGTACATGCTGCCAACTTTAAGGTAATTTAAATATTTAAGCAATGACAGGCTTTGTTGCCATTTACACAATCACTATTAATTCACAACCATTTCTAGCAGCCTTGTATAGCAGAATATATCGGTGTAGTACAGCTCGGTATTGCTGAGAGGACATACACCAATATTTTCAATGCAAATTAGCCATTACATTATAGTCATCGAGGCAGAATTATCGATCAGATTCATACGAGATATCTGAAGATCAAATTAACCTGTAAATCTATTGGTTCCACGGACTGGGTCTAGACCAGTTTATCTGTTGCCTTGACTACACTAGAGAATAGTTATTGATTCAAAAGGTACAAGGTTTCTATACGAGTAGGTTCTTCACTTTATTTTCCACCTCAGTGGACTTCCCCTCAGAAGAAAGTGTTCTATGTGATGTGGGCAGTGTCTAGAAATATCTTTGTCGGTAACTTAAGCCAAACAACAATAAAGTTGTTAATTGGATTGAATTTGCATGATGATGAAGATGATTATTGTGCCTGTTCAATCCAATTAATAATTCATCATATTACACAAAATGTGAGTTCAGTCCCATTACACAAAATAATATTTGGTTGTTTCTGCAGCTGAGTTGCAGAGTCACTGGAATTAGAAAGGAGAATGCGAAAGAGTTAAGGCTGCTCTTAGATGTTGTGATTGTTCAATTAAAATATCATGAGAGTTAATAAAAATTGACAAAGACAATATATTAGCTGCAACTAGGGCAAAGGAACCTCACAGAAGGTCCAAGAATGTACAATTGTAACCTGCTATAGAAGTAGGACAACTGTCTCATTCTTTTGAATTAAATGTTTCAAGGTGTTCAGAGTAGCAACTTGAATTAACCCCGCTGTGGCTATATCCTTAGATCTACTGGAGCATTTTATTGAAACTCCTTCCAGGTACCCCCATTCTTCTCTACCTGGACATCTCATTAAATCCTGATCTCTGAGGCCACACTGATGATCATCCTCTGCCCTATGAAGCCTCATGCCTCACCCACTCACCAAGAAAACAAGCTCCTCATCCATCCAACTTGTTTTCCTCCTTAAAGAGAGCACCAAATTCCAGCAGAAGGCAGCTCACAGGGGGAGGTGTGGAATGGGTGACATCTGAAGATGCCCACAACGATCCACCAATGATGTAGCATGTAATACTCATGTAAATGAAAGCAAGAGAGCGAAGAATATGCAAGTGCAGAATGACAACCCTCACTATTCTCACTCTGACAGCTCTAATTCATGCCTTTAATCTCCATTGGACCCTAATGTATCCCACAGAAGGGCAATGGCAATGACTTCTAGAAGAATCTTTGTACCTTAAGGGTGCACTTTCACAGGTCTGATGTCTAGTATACACCAGTTGAGGTGCTTCTACTTTGGTCAATTATGAAAAATACCGAACTTCACAAATAAGAGCAGGTGACAGAGTCAGGGAAAGCAGTGAAAAGTTTAAGGAGTGTGGAGTCCCATATGTAGTGCATTCAATATTTCAGTAATATTGGACAGCAGTACTGGGGCCCCACAGACACTGTATTAGCTCCCTTCCTATTTACCCTGTATACCTTGGACTTTTGATACAACACTGAGTCATGTCATCTGCAAAAATTCTCTGATGACTCAGCATTCAGTATTTCTGTCTCCATCTCTGGAGATGGCTTATCTACTGATATCTACAATAAGCCTACAGACTCTCACAGCTACCTGGACTATTCCTCTTCCCACCCTGTCTCTTGCAAAAATGCTATCCCCTTCTCACAATTCCTCCGTCTCCGCTGCATCTGCTCTCAGGATGAGGCTTTTCATTCCAGGATGAAGGAGATGTCTTCCTTTTTTTAAACAAAGGGGCTTCCCTTCTTCCACCATCATCTCTGTTCTCAAAAGCATCCCTCCCACTTCCCGCACATCTGCCCTCACCCCAGCTGCCCACCACCCCACTTGGGATAGGGTTCCCCTTGTCCTCACCTACCACCCCACCAGCCTCCAGGTCCAACGTATAATTCTCCGTAACTTCCACCACCTCCAACGGGATCCCTCTACCAAGCACATCTTCCCCCCCACCTTCTGCTTTCCGCAGGGATCTACATGACTCCCTTGTCCATTCGTACCCCCCCCCCCCCCATCCCTTCCCACCGATCTCCCTCCTGGCACTTATCCTTGTAAGCGGAACAAGTGCTACACCTACCCTTGCAGTTCCTCCCTCACCAACATTCAGAGCCCCAGACAGTCCTTCCAGGTGAGGCAACACTTCACCTGTGAGTCCGCTGGTGTGGTATACTGCATCCAGTGCTCCTGGTGTGGACTTTTATATTATTGGTGAGACCCAACGCAGACTGGGAGACCGTTTCGCTGAACACCTACACTCTGCCTGCCAGAGAAAGCAGGATCTCCCAATGGCCACACATTTTAATTCCACGTCCCATTCCCATTCTAATATAGATAGATAGATAGATAGATAGATAGATAGATAGATAGATAGATAGATAGATAGATAGATAGATACTTTATTCATCCCCATGGGGAAATTCAACTTTTTTTCCAATGTCCCATACACTTGTTGTAGCAAAACTAATAACATACAATACTTAACTCAGTAAAAAAATATGATATGCATCTAAATCACTATCTCAAAAAGCATTAATAATAGCTTTTAAAAAGTTCTTAAGTCCTGGCGGTTGAATTGTAAAGCCTAATGGCATTGGGGAGTATTGACCTCTTCATCCTGTCTGAGGAGCATTGCATCGATAGTAACCTGTCGCTGAAACTGCTTCTCTGTCTCTGGATGGTGCTATGTAGAGGATGTTCAGAGTTTTCCATAATTGACCGTAGCCTACTCAGCGCCCTTCGCTCAGCTACCGATGTTAAACTCTCCAGTACTTTGCCCACGACAGAGCCCGCCTTCCTTACCAGCTTATTATCCATGGCCTCCTCTACTGTCAAGATGAATCCACACTCAGGTTGGAGGAACAACACCTTATATACTGGCTGGGTAGCTTCCAACCTGATGGCATGAACATTGACTTCTGTAACTTCCATTAATGCCCCTCTTCCCCTTCTTACCCCATCCCTGATATATTTAGTTTTTTCCCCCTCCTCTTTTTTTTCTTTCTCTCTCTGCCCATCACTCTGCCTGTTCTCCATCTCTCTCTGGTGCTCCCCTCCCCCTTTCTTTCTCCCTAGGCCTCCCGTCCCATGATCCTTTCCCTTCTCCAGCTCTGTATCCCTTTTGGCAATCACCTTTCCGGCTCTCAGCTTCACCCCACCCCCTCCAGTCTTCTATCATTTCGCATTTCCCCCTCCCCCTCTGTGGTGAACTACATATACCTGTCCGGACACGACCCCTGCTGCCTGCTCCTGTGGCTCCTCCCACAGACCCCTGTATAAAGGCGATTGAGGTCTGAGCCCGGCCTCTCTGTCTCCAGGATGTAGTATGGTGGTCAACCACTGCTTGTTCCTTCTTCCAGTCAATAAAAGCCGATATCTCGCCTTTACGTCTCAGAGAGAGTTATTGATGGTGTATCACCCTCCTACTTTCAAATCTCTTACTATCTTTCCTTTCAGTTAGTCCTGACGAAGGGTCTTGGCCCGAAACATCGACAGTGCTTCTCCTTATAGATGCTGCCTGGCCTGCTGCGTTCCACCAGCATTTTGTGTGTGTTGTTTGAATTTCCAGCATCTGCAGATTTCCTCGTGTTTGCTCAGTGTAGATGATCTTCCCTTTAGGTGTGTAAAGGGAGGATGGAAGGAGGAATTCAGGGTCCTGGTGGTGGACTTTGTCAAATGGTGCAAGTTGAATCATCTGCAGCTCAAAATCAGTAAAACAAAGCAGATGGAGAACACCAACACTGAAGCTGTGTACAAGGAAGTCCAGAGTCACCTCTTCTTCTTGAGGAGACTGAGGTCCTTTGGAGTATGCAGGCCTCTCCTTCACGTTCTACCAGTCCATTGTTGCCAGTACAATCTTCTATGAGGTTGTGTGCTGGGGCAATGGCATCAACAAGGGTGATGCCAACAGGACAGGCTGGCTCTGTTACAGGAGTCAAACTGGACACACTGTAGGCTGAGGTAGAACAACTGACCCTTCAGAAAAACCTGGCAATTCTGGAAAATGTTTCTCACCCTCTGCATGCCACCTTGGCTGAACAGAGGAGTCCCTTTAGTAATAGACTAAAACTGCACTGCTCCAAAGAGCTATATGAGGTTATTCTTACTCTTGGCCATTAGGCTCTATAATGAGTTAACCTACGAATGAGGAAGTGATAACTGTTAGACTAAGAGAACTTTTTTTTTTCTTTCTGACTTACTTTCTAATATTTGTATATCTGTGCACTTGTAATGCTACTGTGACACTGTAATTTCTTTTGGGATCAATAAAGTATCCATCTATCTTTCTAAATATATTGTTTGATTAAGCATTCTTTGTTAATATAGTTCATTATGGGATACATGTAAGAATACATGAATGCCATACACCATTACACCATCACATCATATAGAAGTGTTTCACTAAAAAACAAACTAGGTAGATAAAACATCCCAGCTCCTGTGTTTTTTTTTTCATATTGTTTCTGGAGTTACAGAACATAACAGTGGTGATGTTTTAAACAGTTTTAAAACGAATTCCTAACTGCAGAAGCACAGCATATTTTTCTTATGAAGGATAGAGAGACGTTTAAATTTTACAAAAGCAGAGAAAGGATGAAATTAACAAGCAACACGTACAGCCATGGGTTCATAAACAGAGAGTACTGGGTGATAATGCTAATAATTTTTTTTGAAAAACCAGAAATGGTAGGCTACGTTAACAAGATAGCACAACAGATAACTGATTAATGTTCTATTGCCAACATATAACTGGATGATGCATACTGAATGAATTGAGCAGTATTTTGAAGCAAATGAAATAGCCGATGAAAAATGAGTGCTCGGCTTGCTGAGTGCAAAAGGTGGAAAAGCGTACAGCTTGCTTTGAAGTTTAACTGCTCCAATCATACCAGCTGGAATTAGCTTTGCTGATGTTGTAAACTTAATGCAAAAACAATTAGAACCATAACCTTGTTGATTGCAGAGCACTTTAGGTTTCATGAATGGAATCAAAAGGAAAAGGAGTCCATTTTAGCTGAAGGGGCTGAATTGAAGACATAGTCTGAGTATTGTCAGTTCCGTGATGGGCTTAATGATGCATTGAGAGATTCTTTAGTTTGTGGAATCTTACAAGAGAGCATTCAAAAACAGTTCTTAACTGAGGCACAACTTGCATTTAAAAGAGCAGTGGAAATTGCTGAATTGATGGGAACAGCAGACAGAGACGCAATGGAGTTGCAGTCAGGAATGAAAGAGAGTGTGAACAAAATTGCAACATCTCCTGCCTGGCTGAACAAATTGTGTTATCACTGTGGCAGGGGCTCACACGCACCAGAGCAACGCAGATTAAAGGCAAAACTTGTAGAAAATGCCACAAATTTGGACACCTACAAGGAGCATGTCAGGCAGATAAAAATAGATGAACTGCAGAGGGAAAAGAAAAAGATAAAGAGTCAAGTTGCAGTTTCAAAAAGAGGACTAATCTGCATGTTGTTGATGAAAAATCTAATAATGATGAGAATGGCACAGCATTGGGTAGACTTGGGATATGCAAAGTGAAAACTAACAAAATATAAGCAATGCGACTCATACCAGAAGTGAACCGCAAATTAAAGAAAATGGAATTTGACTCTGGCTTGTCTGTTTCAGTCATTCCACAAAATGAGTTTGAAAGGCATTTCAAAGATACTGAACTCTGAAGCCAACAGGTATCCAAATACGAACTTAAACTGGTGAAAAGGAAAGTGCAATGGAAATGAAAACTGTAACAGTGTGGTAAAAATAGGAGGGCCAGCATTGTGAGGCTGTGATTGGCTGAGACAATTACAACTTGATTGGAGATCCATCTCCAACTTGCATGCCACATTCTCTGCAATAGAGTCAACTGGATGTGGATTAAGAGAAGTATTGGATGATGACACAGTAATGTTCAAAGATGGCATTGTAAAACTCAAATATATCAAGGGTAAGAGAGTGTTAATTGAAAGTACCACACCCAAGTTTTACAAAGCCCATCCAGTTCCTTATCCCATCTGTGATAAAGTACCCAGTGAGCTAGATCGCGCGGAAACTGAAGGAACTCTTTCCAAGGTTGAGAACTGTTTCCAAGGAGAATGGGTTTGCCAGGATCTGTGGTGATTTTAAGATCACCATCAACCCAGTACTAAAGTAAATTAATACCCTCATTACAGATCAATACCTAAAATAGAAGATATCTTTGCAAACCTTTCTGGAGGAAAACACTTCTGCAAAGTGGTCTTAGCTGAGGCCAACATATAGAAGGAGATGGAAGAAAAGTCCAAAGTGTTTCTCACCACAAACACTCACAAAGAGCTTTATCAGCATAATAGGCTTATTTCTGGAGTAGCGTCTGCAGCTGCGCACTGGCAGTAAGTTATGGACCATATGCTGCAAGGCTGCCAGGCACTTAGTGTTACCTGGATGTCAAAATGGTTACAGGTGAGGATGACAAGGAACACTTCCAAAATCTCAAGACTGTGTTGAAAAGAGAAGAAGATAAGACGAGAGAGAATAGGACCAATTAAATGTGACAGTGTATGGAACCGGAGGAGATAACAGAGGTACTTAATGAATACTTTGCTTCAGTATTCACTCCGGAAAAGGATCTTCATGATTGTAGGGATGACTTGGGGCAGACTGAAAAGCTTGAGCATGTAGATAGTAAGAAAGAGGATGAGCTGGATCTTTTGGAAAGCATCAAGTTGGATAAGTCACCGGGACCAGACGAGATGTACCCCAGGCTACTGTGGAAGGCGGGGGAGGAGATTGCTGTGTCTCTGGAAATGATCTTTGCATCATCAATGGGGACGGGAGAGGTTCCAGAGGATTGGAGGGTTGCAGATGTTGTTCTCCTATTCAAGGAAGGAAGTAGAGATACCCAGGAAATTATAGACCACTGAGTCTTACTTTATGAATATTTGGAGAGGTATAATATGATTAGAAATAGTCAGCATAGCTTTGTCAAAGGCAGGTCATGTCTTACAAACCTGATTGAATTTTTTGAGGTTGTACCTAAACACATTGATGAAGGTCGAGCAGCAGATGTAGTGTATATGGATTTCAGCAAGGCACTTGATAAGTCAAGTCAAGTCAAGTCAAGTCAACTTTTATTGTTATTTCGACCATAATTGCTGGTACAGTGCATAGTAAAAGTGAGACAACGTTTTTTCTGGACCATGGTGTTACATGACACAGTACAAAAAACTAAACCGAACTACGTAATAAAAAAACGCAAAACAGAGAAAGCTAGACTAGATTACAGACCTACACTGGACTGCATAAAGTGCACAAAAACAGTGCAGGCATTACAATAAATAATAAACAGGACAGTAGGGTAAGGTGTCAGTCCAGGCTTCGGGTATTGAGGAGTCTGATAGCTTGGGGGAAGAAACTGTTACATAGTCTGGTCGTGAGAGCCCCAATGCTTCGGAGCCTTTTCCCAGACGGCAGGAGGGAGAAGAGATTGTATCAGGGGTGCATGGGGTCCTTCATAATGCTGTTTCCTTTGCGGATGCAGCGTGTAGTGTAAATGTCCGTGATGGCAGGAAGAGAGACCCCAATGATCTTCTCAGCTGACCTCACTATCCGCTGCAGGGTCTTGCGATCCGAGATGGTGCAATTTCCGAAGCAGGCAGTGATGCAGCTGCTCAGGATGCTCTCAATACAACCCCTGTAGAATGTGATGAGAATGGGGGGTGGGAGATGGACTTTCCTCAGCCTTCACAAAAAGTAGAGACGCTGCTGGGCTTTCTTTGCTATGGAGCTGGTGTTGAGGAACCAGGTGAGATTCTCTGTCAGGTGAAAACCAAGAAATTTGGTACTCTTTACGATCTCTACCAAGGAGCCGTCGATGTTCAGCGGGGAGTGATCGCTCCATGCCCTCCTGAAGTCAACAACCACCTCTTTTGTTTTGTTCACATTCAGAGACAGGTTGTTGGCTCTGCACCAGTCTGTTAGCCGCTGCACCTCCTCTCTGTAAGCTGACTCGTCATTCTTGCTGATGAGACCCACCACGGTCGTGTCATCGGCAAACGATGATGTGGTTCGAGCTGTGTGTTGCAGCACAGTCATGGGTCAGCAGAGTGAACAGCAGTGGACTGAGCACACAACACTGGGGAGCCCCCGTGCTCAGTGTGATGGTGTTGGAGATGCTGCTCCCAATCCGGACTGACTGAGGTCTCCCATGGAGGATGCCTATGTAGCTCGTTCTCTGAAATGGCAAGTGCAAAACAATTTTTATCAGGACAGATATTTGAGTTCCCCGGTATATATACTGCAGCAATTTGGGTACATATTGCAAATTCTCAGTACGTGCACCAATACTTGTATCTATACATTGACACAGAGGAAATTCAGAAAAGAGCTGAAGAATGGAATGAAGTATGCGTTTACATTAAATGGACATCTGTGTAGATAATGTCTACCCACAATTGCAATTCAGCAGAGTTTTCAAATAAAACAGTTTTTAAATTATTAGGTTTGGCAAATTAGTCCCCCAGGGTACCCCATGCCACACTTATTGAGAAAGTAAGGAGGCATGGGATCCAAGGGGACATTGCTTTGTGGATCCAGAACTGGCTTGCCCACGGAAGGCAAAGACAGGTTATATTCTGCATGGAAGTTGGTGACCAGTGGTGTGCCTCAGAGATCTGTTCTGGGACTCCTTCTCTTCGTGAATTTTATAAATGACATGGATGAGGAAGTGGAGGGATGGGTTAGTAAGTTTGCTGATGACACAAAAGTTGGAGGTGTTGTGGATAGTGTGGAGGGCTGTCAGAGGTTACAGCAGGACATGCAAAACTGGGCTGAGAAGTGGCACTCGGTGTTCAAACCAGATAAGTGTGAGATGGTTCATTTTGGTAGGTCAAATCTGGTGGCAGAATATAGTATTAATGGTAAGTCTCTTGGCAGTGTGGAGGATCGGAGGAATCTTGGGGTCCGAATCCATTGGACACTCAAAGCTCCTGCACAGATTGACAGTGTGGTTAAGAAGGCATTCGGTGCATTTGCCTTCATCAACCGTGGGATTGAGTTTAGGAGCCGAGAGGTAATGTTGCAGCTATACAGGACCCTGGTCAGACCCCACTTGGAGTACTGTGCTCAATTCTGGTCGCCTCACTACAGGTAGAATATGGAAACTGTAGACAGGGGGCAGAGGAGATTTACAAGGATGTTGCCTGGATTGGGGAGCATGCCTTATGAGAATAGGTTGAGTGAACTCGGCCTTTTCTCCTTGGACCGGTGGAAGACAAGAGGTGACCTGATAGAGGTGTATAAGATGATGAGAGACATTGATCATGTGGATAGTCAGAGGCTTTTTCCTGGGGCTAAAATGGGGTAACACGAGAGGGCACAGATTTAAGGCGCTTGAAAGTAGGTATAGAGGAGATGTCAGGGTTATGCAGAGAATTCTCATTCTCACCATGCAGAGAATGGTGAGTGCGTGGAATGAGCTGTTGGCGACCGTGGTGGAGGCAGATATATTATGGGCTTTTAAGAGGACTCCTGGAGAGGTACATGGAGCTTAGAAAATTAGAGGGCTGTGGGTAATCCTAGGTAATTTCTTTTCACAACCACTGAATCGGCAGCGCAGCAGATACGGCAATTGCGCTTGTGAATGGCACGTGTCAGCTATGTGGGATAATTTGTAGTGGAAAAGGCTGTCAACAAGGTGTCCTATAGACTGCATCTACCAGCATCACTGAAGATCCACCCAGTATCCCATGAATCCCAGCTCAAGCCGGTTACTACCTCTCCCCTGGCCCCAGTCACCCCACCTCCTCCTCCTCCCTGCTTGGTAGATGATTCCCTTGTCTATACTGTGCGGCGCCTCCTGGCATCTTGCAGGGTATGTGTTAAGGTCCAGCACCTTGTGGACTGGGAAGTGTATGGCCCAGAAGAACGTACTTGGATCCCAGCAAAGGACATCTTGCACTATTTGCTGATCCGGGACTTCCAGCAGACACAGGTCTGTGGTGCCTCAGGGACTGCGCCTAGAGAGGGGGCCCTGTCACATCCACGGATTCGGCAGCGCAGTAGATATGGCAATTGCGTGTGTGAATTTGCACGTGTCAGCTAATTATTATTTATTCATGATAGTATTTAACTCCATACTTGGCGTCGTAGTGCTTGTCGAGACTTGGACAGAGCACAACAACGCTTCGCTACCTGTTTGCATTTGGCCTTCCCTGAGAAATTGGATTTTCAAGTCAACTGGCTGAAGGCTATCAGTATTTATTTAATATTTAGATGTTCTTTTCAGCCACAGTGTAGGCTTCGTTTTCCATTTGAGAGTTTTAGTTAACAGCCCTGTTTAGCCTAGCATTTATTGTTTTATTTTCCCTTTAACACTGTTCGCATTAAAGTCTGTGAACTATCGACCTGCTTCAGTGTCTCTCTCTTTATACTTGGGCCATATCCGAACCTGGTACTATTTCTAAAGTAAGCACATGTTCAGCTCAGCATTGTCAGCCAAAGGGCCTGTATTGTGCTGCAGGTTTTCTACATTTCTATGCTTCTAAGTAAGATTATGGGCTCAGAGCACCACAGAACAAAACTGAATAAACCAAGGATCACTTACTGTGGTCACTCTACTAATGCACAAGATTTACACAAGTTTCCTGAGAAAATTCAAACAGTGGTTGATGTCCCAAGGCGAAAGGAAGTGCCACAGTTATGGTCCTTTTTAGGATTTGTCAATTACTATAACAGGTTCTTGCCAAACCTGGCTACTGTGCTCTACCTCTTGAATTCAGGATCGGGAAGAAATGGTAACGGACAAAGCAGTGTGAGGTGGCTTTCCGAAAGGTAAACAAAGTGGTGATGTCAGACACTGTACTCACACATGATCCACTGTATCTCAATAAAATAAAATCAAAAATCAAAATAAATTAATCTCCGTATTGTATATGATGATGTATTTTCACATTGACAAAAAATTTAATTTGTACTTCGTAATCCAGGTTATTCATAAACTGCAACCATAAGTAATGAGTCAGCAAATGTTTTGAGTAATATTTCTCAGCCACTTCTGTCCAGCAGGCTGCAAATAGTTGTAAATACCATCCTGTGATTAAAGAAAAGAGAAATCCAAGGAATCTCAGAGCTGTCTATGGTGATATATATGTATTTTGGTAATAAATTTACTTTGAACTTTGATGTTTTTTGAGCCTTCAATAGATTTACAAATTTGAAAAGCTGGTTAGATAAACTGAGTTGATTTGCTAAGGTGCTACGTAAACAACAGCCAAGCACCATTATTAGCTTTGCAGGCAGCTTTTATAACTGTTCTGATATTTAGTATTCTTTCACAATGCAATTATTCCACCTTACATAAAAAAACAACTACCTGTTTAAAGAACAGTGGCCAGAAATGAAATTGTTCATTTCCGGCAGCATTCAAATTCCCTTTCTTTCTACAGACTTTTCAGAGAACCAACATATTACATATATTAGATAAGAGCTCAAAAACTAACATATTAGCATGATTTAATAAGTGCAGCAAGAAGTGATAAATTTACTAATTTATAAACATTAATCTGATATTTGCCATGGCAATCTTCTACAGATGGAAGAATGTAATTGAATGAAATGCCGAGAGTATTTATTCTGATAGCAAAATAAGTTACTTGTTTTACTGTGAACACCCCACACCACCAATGATAAGCCCAAATATGATCTCTTTGAAAAATGATTAAGTTCATCTGAACAAACTGAGAGATTTAGAATGCTGGACGTACATAAGATTAATATTGATGGTCTTCAATTTGGAGTCAAGTGATTTTGCTGTTTCATTTGCTAACCTAATACAGTTATCCATCTATATTTCATATCGAAATATGTCACACACAAATGCTCACTGATACAGAATCAGGCAAAAGTCATCAAATGGAAAGGTTGCCTCAAACCAAACAACGGTAATAGTTCCTCGTGAATAACAACATTAAAATCCTTAGGGCACCAGGGGTGTTCTGTTGTCTCTTGCTATCAACTGAAAGTGCTGAGCGACATAAAACTGACCAAGCAGTCATATGTTTTATGTCGAGTTCTCAGAGCAAAACTGAATGGGCAATATAAACCTTCTTTATGAAATATGTGGGAACAAATAAAATCCTCCTGTCATTTTAGTAGGAGCATTTTAGGTGAATTCTACCTCATGTTTATTTCATATTATTATTTGACAAAATGACAAATCATCAATAGCAAACAGATTCACATGAACCTATTTATATAGTGTGTCTTGCCTCCATGTACCCTCGACAGTCAGGAAGTAAAGCAGAAACTAATGTAACCGAAATATTCGCTTTTCTTCAGGTAAGCAAATGTCAAAGTATAAAATTAATTAATCCTTTAGTTAAACTGCTAAATACAATGGGAAAGAAATCAGGTAGCATCTGTGAAGAAAAAACCAAAATTAATGTTTCAAGTTGATGATCTTTCATCAGAAATTTCATGAAAACTCAGATGTGGAAAAGGGACATTTTTCAAAGAATATAATCATACACCACATGTACAAGATGCCAGAATGCTTTAAGAGCATAAATTTTAGTTCATCTACTTAAAAAGAGAATTTACCTATCTCACTTTATCATTTGAAAAGTTAAAGTTCCAATTAAAGCTTACCAGGCTTAGCAAAAAATCTTGCTGTCCCAGTAAAGTGGACAGCACAATCAGAGAGCCCACCATCCTGGACATTCTCTCTTCTCCCCTCTCCTGTCAGGCAGAAGATACGAAAGCCTGAAAGGAGAGTTTCTGTTGAATGGTTCCCTCACAGTCTACCTCATTAGGGTCTTGCATCTTATTGTCTATCTGGGCTGCACTTTCTCTGCATTCTGTTATTGTGTACTACCTCAGTACACGGTGTAATGACTTGATCAATATAAACAGCAAGCAAGGCGAGCTTTCGCTATAGATTGATACACGATACAGTAATAAAATAGTTCCAATATGCAGCTTTAGTTAGACCTATTCTCAGATTGCACTGTTTCCAATATAACATGGACCACTAATTCCAATGTAACATGGATGCATCTGTTCCTTTTTAAATTAAATGCATTTTTGCATTAAAAGTTTATGAAGTATTAGCAACAATCTAAAGGTGAACTTTTTCTGTTCAATCAGTCAATTTAGTCCAGTATATTTAGATTAGTTGTACAATATACATTAATAACTTGGAAGAAAGCGCCAAGTCTAATTAGAAAATTTGTTAATGTCACAAAAGTTGCAAGAGAAGAGGGCATTAAGAGACTATCAAACTATAGACAAGTTAAGTGAGTGGCAGAGACCTGATAAATGAAGTGTAATGTGGAAAAATGGGAAACTGTCAACTTTGGCAGGATGTTATCTGAATGATGAGAGATTCCACAAAGTATAAGGTACAAAGTAAGCTTATTACTGAAGCACATATACTGTATGTCACCATATACGGTACAAACCTGACATTTGTTTCCTTGCGGGCATCCACAGTAAATCCAAGAAACACAATAGAATCAATGAAAGACCTTACCTGACAGGATGGACAAACAACCAAAGTGCAAAGGACAACAAATTGGGCAAATACAAAATAGAATAAAATAATAAATAAATAAACAATAAATATTGAGAACATGAGATGAAGAGTCATTGAAAGTGAGTCCATAGCTTGTGGGAATGGTTCAGTGGTGGGGCAAATGAATTTGAGTTGAGCTTGGTTCAAGAGCCTGATGGTTGAGTGGAAATAACTGTTCCTGAACCTGGTGGTGTTAGTCCTGAGGCTCCTGTACCTTCTTCCTGCCAGGAGTAGCGAGAAGAGAGCATGGCCTGGGTGCTGGGGGGTCTTGATGATGGATGCTGCTTTCTTGTGACAATGCTCTGTGCAGATGTGCACAATGGTGGGGAGATCTTTACCTGAGATAGACTGGGCCATATCTTCCACCTTTTGTAGGATTTTCCATTCAAAGGCATTGGTACTTCAATACTAGGCCGTGATACAATCTAGTCAATATATTCTCCATCACACATTTATAGAAGTTTATCAAAGTTTTAGATGTCATGCCGAATCTTCGCAAACTTCTAAGGAAGTAGGGGGCACTGCTGTGCTTCTTAATGGCACTTATGTGCTGAGCCTAGGGCAGATCCTCTGAAAAGATAACACCAAGGAATTTAAAGCTGCTGACCGTCTCCACCTCTGATCCTCTGAAAAGGACTGGGTCATGGACCTCTGGTGTCCTCCTCCTGAAATCAATAATCAGCTCCTTGGTCTTGCTGACATTGAGTAAGAGGTTGTTGTAGAACCACTCAGCCAGATTTTCAATCTCCCTTCAATATACTGATTTGTCACCACCTTTGTTTTAACCAATAACAACAGTGTCATCAGAAGTCTTAAATATGGCATTGGAGCTATGCTTAACCATACAGACCTAAGTACAAAGTGAGTAGAGCAAGGGCCTAATCACGCAGCTTTGTGGTATACCTGTGCTGATGGAGATTATGGAGGAGATATTGTCGCCAGCCAACCTAGTGGGGTCTGCAAGTGAGGAAATCAAGGGTCCAATTGCACATGGAGGTTCTGAGGCCTCGATCTTGAAGCTTATTGATTAGTTTTGAGGGGATGATGTGTTTCCTCTCTAATAAGGATTAGAAGAACCTTTTATTTGTGTAAAAATTTTGTAATCATTAACACATTGTTCCTGTTAGTAAAGACAAAACTAATTATGTAGGGAATATGTGTTTGTTTGTTTGTTCTTTGCACCGTTCCAGAGATTCCTCACAAGATCTACATCTCTCTTTGTTGTGACACCAAAAGGAAAAATAGAGATAGTTTTTTTTTAATATTGTAACATCTTTCATCTGTTGCAACAAACAACAGACTAAAAATTATTGACTCATTCATTATCAATACCATTTTATAATCCCCTTTGTACAGTTCTCTCTTGGCTATTTATGTGCACAACATGCCATTCTTTTTCATGTAGTCATTAAACACCAGAATGTTGCTAGTTCTTCAATATTAGAGTTACATTCCCCAAAATGTTTCCTGGATCCAGCATTTCATTTGAAGAGAGAACAAAAAGCTTGGGTTTGGTTTTCTTCAAGTAGAGAAGGCTAAATGGGAACTTGATAAAAGTATATGGTATAAAATGATGAAACGTTTCGATTGAGTATATGGTTGGCAACTTTTCCTTGGGCCCACCATGTCATCAATACCAGATTCCATAACAGTCTCATTTATCTGAACTGGGCTTTTTTATGCTCTGGCAATTCGTGTGCTTACTTAGTTTTCTTTCTCAGTTCCTCTTTAGGAACCTACTACGTCTTGCACTAAAGCTATGCCTTCTAGATTTATGTATCTTTGCCATGAGGAGAAATTCCTCACTCTCTACCATACCTATGCCCCTCATCATGTTATATACCTCACTCAGGTCTCCCTCAGGTTCCTCAGCACCAAGGGAAATAAACGTACCTAACCAGAATCTCCTCATATCTTAAATGCTTCATCCCAAGCAATATCTTGGTGAACATAACTAAAACACTCCATCCAAGGTAACATCTGTATGAACCAATTCTGCACACCTTCTCCAATCTAATCACATCCTATTTGTATTTTGGCCATTAGAACTGTACACAGTACTCTAGCTTGGACTAACCAATGTTCTATCACCTCCTAAATTTATATACCGGTTTGACTTATAAAGGCATGTCTTATCCAACCGTAATGCTACCTTCAGTGGCCCTTCTACGTCAAGATTTCCCTGTTCTACAGTACTCACTCGGCTCATACCACCCACTGCATATGTTCTACCTGAAGTTCTGTTCTTCAAGCTTATCAGGATTAAATTTTATTTGTCACTTATCTGCCCTTATTGTCAACTGATTATTATCATGTTAGCAAAGAATAGCCCCTTTCACTATCAATAACACATTTAATGTTTCTATCATCTTCAGAGTTACTAATCATAGCTCTACATTCAGACACGATGTCAGAAGGACACACATAAAATGCTGGAGGAACTCAGCAGGCCAGGCAGCATCTATTGAAAAGAGCACAGTTGACGTTTAGGGCTGCGATCTTTCAGCAGGACTGGAGAGAAAAAGATGAGGAGGCAGAGTTAGAGGGTACGGGGAGGGGAGTGAGAAACACAGGCGATAGGTGAAACCAGGAGGGGTGGGGTTGGGGTGAAGTAAAGAGTTGAGAAGTTGATTGATGAAAGAGATACAGGGCTGGAGAAGGAGGAATCTATTAGGAGAGGACAGAAGGCCGTGGAAGAAAGAAAAGGTGTGTGTGGGGGGGGGGGGGTTGTGGAACACCAGAGGGAGGCAATGGGTGGGCAAGGAGATAAGGCGAGAGAGGGAAGGGGGAATGGAGAATGCTGAAGAAGGAGGGAGGGCATTACTGGAAGTTCGTAAAATCAATGTTCATGTCAACAGGTTGGAGGCTACCCAGACAGAATATAAGACGTTGCTTCTCCAACTTGAGTGTGGCCTTATCACAACAGTAGATGAGGCCATGGACTGATATGTTGGAATGGGAATAGGATGTGGAATTAAAATGGGTAGCCACTGGGAGATCCTGCTTTTGCTTCTCCCTCTCCTCCCGACACACTCTAACTCTGACTCCTCATCTTTTTTTCTCCACTCCTGCTGAAGGGTCTCGGCCAAAAACATCGACTGTACTCTTTTCCATTGATGCTGCCTGGCCTGCTGAGTTCCTCTAGCTTTTTGTGTGTGTGACTTGGATTTCCAGCATTTGCAGATTTTCTCTTGTTTGTGATGGGATGTCAGAGGGAGGTTTTTTTTAACACAGAGAGTGGTGGTTGCAATGAATGCATTGCCTGGGGTGTCAGTAGATGCAGATACATTAGAGACGTTTAAGACACTCTTAGATGGGCCTATAGATGAAAGAAAAATACAAGGCTATGTGGGAGGGCAGGGTACGGTACAGTGGCATAGTGGCGAACACAACACTTTACAGTACCACGTGGCCTGAGTTCAATTCTCACTGCTGTCTATAAGGAGTACATTCTCCCTGAGATGACGTGGGTTTCCTTCGGGTGCTCCGGTTTCCTCCCACAGTCCAAAGATCTACTGGTTGGTAGGTTAGGTTCAGAAAGGGAAGAATAAAGACTTGGCAGCAAATAGAGAAAGCTATCCAAAAAACAGACACAAATGTTTTGAAAAAAGTAGGGAGCTAAATGTCTTTGCCAAGGCAACTTTCATGCAAAATGAGCCAGCAAGCTCAAGGGTACTTTATGCAATGGATCTCTGGTAAGAGAATTCAATTTCCTGGGGGATTTCTTTTTAATATTACAGAAGCAATAAAAATACTGAATACTGCTTCTGGGAACACTTACAGACTCATGTCCGTGTCATTCAAATGATAACCGAAGCCCTGAAGAAAGGAGATGTAAGATAAAATGTTTGTTATTTAATGGTAGGAAGTTGATGAGTAGAAAGAGTTCACATAAGTTAAGTTTAACTTTCAAATGGGACTTGCAGTGTAAAAAGAAGTTGACTTTTAATTGAGGTTTGTATGGACTGATATATGAACATGTATGGAGAATCTTAGAAACAGAATGTGAATTGCCAAACAAAAGACTTCCTAAAAGATAAATAGTTTGTATTGGTTTGGAAGTTGCCATGAGGAACCAGAGGAGTGTTGGAGATAATGATTAAGAGGAAGTTATGCGGCCATGAAATAAATTCATGGTCATTGATAAAAGTAAGTATGGACAAAAGGTGAAGAGGACCTAGAAATCAGGAAAAGAACATGATAAAGAGTGACAAGATTTGGATTGTACCAAATGTAACAGAAATTTGAAAGGTCGTTGTTAACATTTTCAAGAAACTAGGCAACAAAGTAAAATACTAAGATACCAAAAGATTCCAGGGAATGGGAGATAATGAAAGCTGACATTAAGGCAGATATTCTCAATGATTAACTTGCGTTGGTACTAACAAACACAGTTGGGGACTATCTTCCTGCTTCAAGATTTGAATTTAAAGACAAGGAGAAGAAACATCGATATATTAATTGTCAACAAAGAAGTTAAGAGCAATCAAAGGACTGTAAGAGACTACAAATCTTTGAGCTTTTATGATTTTCCAAACAGACTACTAAAGGAGGTAATGGATATATCCAGATAGAAGTAATAGAAGATAGGAATTGTATAAAGGGACCAAGGACAGAAATAAATATGCTAATTCATAAAAAGAGATGGCAGTAAAACTGAGGCAACAACTGACTCATGAACTTGATGTTGATAGTCAAAGTAAAGAAAAGTTCTTAAAAGGCACCAGTGAAATGAGAATAATAAATCGTAGCCAAAACAGATATATACGCAGAACATACTTGATTGATCACTGATTCCTTAAGGATACAAATAAATTTTAAAAATGATTTTTATCAGTTTGTTACAGTGTTAACAGAGTACTGAGGAAATTATTTCAGATTATGTAAAATATGAAGGAAGCTCTTGGAGTGAAATCAGAGAATGAAAAGGCCCTAGGGGAACAGGATTTGCATGGAACAGTGAGTTAGCAAATATTGCAGAGATATAGCCCACGGTTAAATGGAACAAATATTAATGATTTGGAAGATGGAATGGTATCAACTCTCTGACCTTGCAGCTGCTGTCAAAACGGGATGGAGCAATATAATAAAGCAGCCTTTATTGAAATCAGACTGGTGAGTAATTGACTGGTCTAAGGATTACATGATTCATTAGGGAACAAAGAAACTGAGCTCAAGTATACACAGGTAGGTTGAACATGGAGGTTCACCTCCATTTTCGTTATTCAAAATCATTCTCCCAATATAACACAGACACTCAGACACTACAGATAACCTGTACATCTGTTTCTTAATGCAAATATCTAATCAGGCAATCATGCGGCAACAACTCATGGTCAGGAGGTTCAGTTGTCGTTCAGACCAAACATCAGAATGGAGGAAAATGTGCTCCAAGTGACTTTGACCATGGAATGATTGTTGGTGCCAGATGTGATGTTTTGAGTACCTCAAAAACTGCAGATCTCCTGGGATTTTTTTCACACAACAGTCTCTGGAGTTTACAGAGAATGGTGCAAAAAACAAAAAAAAAAATCATCCAATTCTGTGGGCGAAAATGCCTTGTTAATGAGAGAGGTGACAGGAGAATGGCCAGACTGGTTCAGGCTGACAGGAAGGTGACAGTAACTCGAGTAACCATGCCTTGAAACAGTGGTGTGAAGAAGGGCATCTGTGAATGCACAACATGTCGATCCTTGAAGTGGATGGGCCACAGCAGCAGAAGGTCATGGACATCCACTCAGTGGCTTCTTTATTAGGTACAGGAGGTATACAGAATAATAATTAATAATTGATGATGAAACATTGTTACCTATGCAGGTTGCAAATCATTCTTTGGCATGCCTTGCAGGTGACCCTGGATATAAGTGAATGTGAATTTTTCTTGCAAAATCAAAGAGTAGTAGATTTATCAACTTAAATGTTAACAAATTTGAGGATCCCAATAGGTGAAACCTATCAATATTCCATTACATTTGTGTGTGGACAGTAGAATGACAAAGGTGAATTAGATACATGGAAAGATCTCAAGAACTTTCACTTTCTGTTTCATTTCTCTTTCCCCCTACATTGAGGTATTGGTTGAATAGCACTAGTGTGAGATGAAGAGAGATGATGCAACTGGAATAAAATATACTTATTGGAATAAAATGCTGGGATCCCAATACAGATCAGATCGAGTCTGTTGAAAGAAAACCAGAGTTAATGTTTCAGTCATCAGAAAGGACTTTTCAAACTCCCCCATCCCCCATCCCCATCCAAAGTTGCTCAGTTAACAACAAGTATTTCCAATGCTATCTGTTCTTATCACATTAGGGTCTTTTAAGATCCTCTTAGCTAGGTACATGGAGCCTTTAAAAATAGAGTGCTATGCGCTGGGGTAATTCTAGGCAGTTTCTAGAGTAGGTTCCATGGTTGGCACAGCATTGCGGGCTGAAGGGCCTGTAATGTGCTGTAGATTTCTATGTTCTATCACAATTTCTCAACATCTGCACTTTCTGATATTTGTGTACTCATTGCACTCTATTGAACGAGAGTTAACCCTATTGAAACATATGGGACTCTGAGGCAGTTTGACTGGCTTAATGCTGAGAGATGTTTCTCTTGTTTGCAAATCTAGAATAAGGGTACAAATTTTCAGAATAAGGTATCACCTATTTCAGGTGGAGTGAAGAAATGTCTTTTTAGAGAGTTGTGAAGCACCACCCCATACAGGTGGTGTTGCTGAAATATCAAAGGCAGAAATTGAGACGCTATCACAAGACTCCCTGTTAATTTGGGTTGAATTTTTATTTTTGTCATCCAGTAGCTAGAGAGCAAATGTGAAGGTCAAGAGTTTAATTCTTTGCTACTGCACAGCACATACTCAAAGACAGTTTGAGTACATGTGTATTAAGCAGTTCTGCACACTTGATTACAACACTCAGTTTGTTCCTTGAGGGTACATGTTGCTGGCCAGATCTCAAATTTGCTCAAAATACATCTTGGGATATGAAACAGAAAACCAAAGCAGTGATCATTACCAGTAATTCAGCAACATCCTTGTGGATATAAGGCTGTTAACCTTAACCAGCTGAACTGAAGGAATTGCCTCACGGATTATTTTTGTATTGATTTTAAACACATTGTTCACTTCATGGGATATGTTGGGGAAAAAATACCTTTTTATGAAAACATAGTTCAATTAGTTATCTGGTTTTGAAAATCAATAGATACCGTTTCAGAGATTTTAGATATTAACTTTTTGCTAATTACATTGACACACTTAAATGTAAGAACATTATGCATTACTGGTCTGTTGTTCTGACCATTTACTTGCTTATGTAATTTTGAAATTGTGGTCTGAACTTCTGGCAAATGTTTCAAATGAAAGGAATCTCTTTTCTCAGCTGCCTTTTTAACTTTTAATAGGAGAGGTCAAAAGAAGGCAACTTCTTGTTTGCACAGTTTGCTGAAAGCATTTCTTCATGGCAATGAATGAAAGTATTTATATCCATGAGAAAGCAAGCCATTAAGTCCCTTAGCTAAAATATCTTGCCAGTGCTTTCCACAATTCAGCTGTTTTTCCACTGCTGTTGTGGTCGTAACACATTGCTGTGACATAGAGTTGGCCCTCACTGTATGATTTCCATCATGAGATACTGAGCTTATGGACAGTCGGTCAGAGGAAATGCTTTCAGGCTGCTTCCTATCGGTTTAACAAAGGACTTTTTGTGAAAGTGTTGTTGCTGCCATTTCACCAAAGGACTTGTCTCACTGACATTTAGTAAATGTCGCTGTGGACAGAAAAATGGCTGCTGTTCACTAGGAAAGAACTTGGACCAATGGCATAGACAATAGCCTCAAATTGGATGTAATTAATATTTTTATGTGATAGAAAATCAATCTAATTCACAAGCCACTTCACTAACTGCAATTCCATGTGACAGTGCAAGAGGAATCTAATGGTCTAACAACCAATCAACTACTCCTTTGATTTAGAATGCAGGACAATAATAAAAATTTTAAAAGCAATTCTGTATTCCACTTCCTGAGGACAAATTAATGTATCACTTTTCTGGAAGTAACTATCAAATTAACTTTATAATCTGAAATTAATATTCATTTGTTCTTCTAGTTTATAACCCAGGTCATGCTTCTTATTCGATATTTGTCATGGTCCGGTCCATGAAATCTGCATTCCAGTTCACGGTCCAGTCCATGTTCCCTATTCCTGGTTTTCCGGGTTTCCCCAGTTTCTGTTGAGGCAGCTGATTCTCATTTGGGCTGGTTTCATAAATAGCTTCAGGATTCAGCCGCTTGCTGCTGGATTGTTCCTGTCCAAACCCCCTGTCTGTATTCCTGCCCTTCAGCTTCCTCCTGGAGCCTTGCCTCACCTGGAGCTGAGCCTTGCCTCACCTGGAGCCTCGCCTTGCCTCGCCTTGGCTCACCTGGAGCCTTGCCTTCACTGCTGTCAAGTTCAACCACCGGAGCAAGATAAGGAACTGTCTGTCATTGTTTTGAACTGTCTCCGTGTCAATGCCTTCGCTAGGTAGGTCTGGCTGTTTGCTGCTACCTAGTGTTGGGAACTGTCTGTGTCCACCCCTTCGTTAGGTAGATCCAGCTGTCTGCTGCTACCTTGTGTTGGGAACTGTCTCGTTGTGTTCTACATGCTCTGTAATGAGTCCTGGCCCCACGTGTTGTACCCAAGGAGGGGTCCTGGCTCTGTGTTCTATGTAATGAGTCCCAGCCCCACATCCTGTACCCAAGAAAGGGTCCTGGCTCTGTGTTCCATGTTCCTGGCTCTCCCTCAACCAAGGCTCTGCGTTCCTGTCTCTTGACCTAGTCAAGGCTTCGGGGTCTCGTCTAGTCCCAGCCTCATCCAAGAACCTTGTCCTGTCTAATCCATGGCTTTGTGTTTTCATCTTGTCCATGTGCCTCGCCCAGCCCGGTACTGGGGTTCCCTTGTCCTGTCCAGGAGTCTCAAGTTCAGTCCTGTTGCCTCTCCTCATCCTGTAGCCACGTCGTGTCCTCGCCTAGTTCTGGAGTCCGAGCCCGAGTCAAAACCCTGGTTCTGGGTCCTTGTCCAGTCTCTGGCTTGGAGTCCAAGCCCAGGCTCCTAGTTCCCAGTTCCATGTCCTGGTTCTGCTATCCTAGTCAAGTCCTAGCCCAGGCCCAGAATCCTTGTCTCGTCCAGGGTCTGTGTCATGTCCAGCGTCCTTTCTTCTCCACTTTCCTTGTTTCCTTGATACACCTAGTACTCTTCCTAGTTCTTCAGTGTCTGTGTCTTGCATTTGGGTCCATTCCCAACACCCCTCCCACTGTCTATGACAATATTAGTTTAAAGCTGTATGGCACTTAGATGTTGTTTCTGACATATTAATGCTTTTTAAATTGTTTCCAGTCATTATCCCTGCCTATTAATCAAAATCAATCTTATTGACTTAATACAAGTTATGAGGTTTTTTTTCATTATTTTGTTGACAGCCATTTGGAAGTTATTTGCTTTTGAGCACCATAGTGAAAATAGGATGACCTTTTTATTGTCAAATTTCCATACAAGCAGCACCTCCGGAAAGAGATATATTGAATGATAAGGATTTTGTTAACTTGATCTGTTAAAATCTTTGAATGGCCAGAAGTATAATTTGTTTCCATTTGTGTGCAGTGATTAAGCGGATATTGGCAGGAGACACTGGATTAGAACATAGAACATAAAACAGAACAATACAGGAACAGACATTTCAGCCCACAATGTTGTGCCAAATTAATTAAATTAGTAATTAAAATCCTACTAAACTAGTCTCTTCTGCCTACATGTCCATATCCCTACATGATCTGCATATTCATATGCCTAACTAAGAGGCTCTTAAATTCCTCTATCATATTTTCCTGCACAACCACCTCTGGCAGTAAATTCCAGGCACCCACAACTCTATCTAAATGACTTCCCCCACACATCTCCTTTGAACAAACCGCCTCACCTTAAATACAAAGCTTTTAGTATTAATATTAGTCTTTTGAACCCTGGGAAAAAGATACTGTTTACTCCATTTATGCTCCATATAATCTTGTAAACCTCTATCAGGTCTCCTCTCAGCCTCCTTCATACCAGAGAAAACAATCCAAGTCAGGATCAGAATCAGATTTAATATCATCGGCATATGCCATAGAATTTATTAGCTTTGCAGCAGCAGTACTATGCAATAAATAATAAAAGAAAAAACTGAATTACAGCAAGTGTGTATGTATTATATATAATATATATAAAATAGTCAAATTAAATTAGTACAAAAAATAGAAAGAATAATGTAGTGAGGTAGTGTTCATGGGGTCAATGTCCATTCAGAAATTGGATGGCAGAGTAGAAGAAGTTAATTCTGAATCATTTACTGTTTGCCTTCAGACTTCTGTACCTCCTTCCTGATGGTAGCAATGAGAAGAGAGCATGTCCTGGGTGATGGAGTCCTTAATGATGGATGCCACCTTTTTGAGGCACTGCTCCTTGAAGATTACCTGGATAGTATGGAGGCTAGCACCTATGATGGAGCTGACAGTTTTTACAACTCTCTATAGCTTACTATGAACCAGTGTAGTAGTCCTCCCACCCTCCCATACCAGATAGTGATGCAGCCAGTTAGAAAGGTCTTCATGGTACATCTGTAGACGTTTTTAAGTGTTTTTTGTGACTTATTTAAGTGTTTCTTCAAACTCCTAATGAAATATAGCAGTTATATATTTGCTTATAGCTGCATCGATATGTGGGGTTCAGTTTAGGTCCTCCGGGAACTTGAAATTATGCACTCTTTGCACTTCTGATCCCTCTATGAATATGTTCCCTCATCTTACTGTTTCTGAAGTCCACAATTTTTGGTCTTACTGACATTGAGTACAAGGTTGTTGCTGCAGCTCCACTCAACTAGCTGGTATAGCCCCATCCAGTATGCCCCCTTGTCACCATCTGAGACTCTACAAACAATGAGTGTATTGTCAGCAAATTTACAGATGACATTTGAGCTATGCCCAGCCACACAGCCATGGGTGTAGAGGGAGTACAGCAGTAGGCTAAGCACACATCTCTCCTCATAGTATAGGCTCTCTAATCCAGGCGGCCTCATGATAAACCTCTTCGGCACCCTCTTCAGGAGCCTCCAAATCCTTCCTGTAAAGGGGAGACCAGAAATGGATGCTATACTCCTGATGCAGCCTAATCAGAGTTCATAAAGTTGCAACATAACTTCCTGATTCCTGAACTCAGTGCTTCGACTAATAAAAGCAATCATGCTTTAGGCCTTCTTCACTAAAACCAAAGTCAAAATTGAGTTTATTGTTACATGCACAAGTGTAGGTATGTATAGCTGCAATGAGAAACTTATTTGAGGCAGCAGCTCAGACACAGAGCATCATATGAGCTGCATTCCCAAGAAAACAATAAATTAAACATAATTTTTACAAGAAAGAATGTAAGTAGAACAAAAAAGGTCAATTTTAGTGCAATATGATCTAAGTGGTCAAAGGGTTGTTGAACTCTGTGATTAGGGTTGTAGAGGTGGTTTCAAGACCCAATAGTTGAAGGGAAGTAGTGATTTTTGAACCTCAAGGTATGGGACTTCAGGTTTCTTTACCTTCTGCCTGATAGTAGCTGAGAGAAGGTGGCATGGCTGGTTAGAGGGGGTCTTTAATGATGGATTGTTTAAACAACTTGTGCTGCCATTCCAGTGACAGGCAGCTCAATGTTCTGTGACTCCATTGTTTTAGACATGATGACGGGGAGGGTTGGCATTACTTGTTAGGGAAAATGTCACAGCACTATTCAACCAGGATGGGCTGGAGAGCTCGCCTATTGATGTTCTCTGGGTGGAACTGAAGAATAAGAAAGGGATGACCACATAAATGGGGCTATTTTGTAGACCACCTAATAGTCAGTGGGTTTTAGAGATTTAGCAGCTTGTGATAGTATGTGATTTTAACTATCTATATTGACTGGGAACCCCATACTATAAAAGGACTGGGTGGGATAGAGTTGTCAAATCTGTTCAGGAAATTTTCCTTAATCAATATATAGAGGTCCCAAGTAGAGTGTGTAATACTATACCTCCTGTTAGGGAATGAGACAAGTCAGGTGACAGAAGTGTGTATAGTGGAACACTTTGGATCTAGTAACCATAATGCTAAAAGTTTCAAGATAATTATGGAGAAGTATAGGGCTGCTGTTCAGGTTGAGATTCTAAATAGGGGAAAAAAAGACCAATTTTGATAGCATCAGAAAGTGTGTGGAAGGTATAGATTGGGATAGGTTGTTTCAGTTAAAACGGTGCCTGGTAAGTGGGTGAAACTTAAGAGTACAGAGGTGAAGTTTTGAGAGTACAGAGTTTGTGTGTTCCTGTTATAATAAAAAGAAAGGCTGACAGGTTTAGGGAACCTTGGGTTTTGAGGGATATTGAAGCCCCGGTTAAGGAGGCGCCAGAGGTGCCCAGCAGGTATAGGTAGCAAGGAACAAATGAGGTGGTGGAGGAGTATAAGACATGTAAGAAAGCACTTAAGATGGAAGGTATGATCTTGCTCTGGCAGACAAAGTCAATGAGAATCTGAAGGGGTTCTGCAGTTATGTTAAGAGCAAAATGTTAGCAAGGGACAAAGTTGATACACTTGAAGATCAGTGCGGTCAGCTATGCATAGATCCAAAAGAGATGGGGTGATCTTGTTTTTGCCTCTGTATTTACTCAAGGGACAGACTGGGAGACTCCACAGGAGTGAGGTTGAACAAGAATGAGGTCATGGACCATGTACAGATTACACAAGAGTAGGTGTTTGCTGTCTTGATGCGAATTAAGGTGTTTGCTCAGACCTTGTGGGAGGCTAATGCAGAAATTGCAGGGGCCCTGGCAAAGGTAATTAAAATGTCCGTAGCCATGGGCGCGGTGCCAGAGATCTGGAGGATAGCTAATGTTGTTCTGTTAATCAAGAAAGGCTCTAGGAAATTATAGGTTGGTGAGCCTGATAACAGTAGTGGGTAAATTATTGTAAGGTATTCTAAGGGACTAGATATATAAGTATTTGGATAGATAGGGCCTGATTAGGGATTGCCAACATAGCTTTGTGTATGGTATATTGGTCGCATATCCATATAGAGTCTTATAGAGTTTTTTAAGGAGGCTACCAGGAAAGTTGATGAAGAAAAGGAAGTGGATGTTGTCTACGTAGACTATAACGAGGCCTTGGACGAAATCCCACATGGGACACTGTATCCAGAGATACCAGCCATGTGACAGATGCACTGCCACCTGGCTGGTCGGAGGACACACCACATGCCAATCAACATTTGGTCCCTCCCAACTAATCAATGCACACCTAAATTATTGGTCACCTTAATTGGATTATCTCGCCCAGCCCCATGCTATAAAAGGCTCGCTCTCTCTTACAGACCACCTCATTGAAGGTAAGTGCATTGATTTATGTTTGGGAAGGTTTATTGTTTGTCCTGGTAAGGGAGCCGCAGCTATCCAAGGTCAAGGGGGATAGCTGTTGTAGTGCTTTTCCCTTGTTCTTTGTATGTGTAACTGTACCCTGTCCCCACACCGCTTCCTGTGTATTGTACAGCCGACCCGACCTTCCCCACACGTGTTAACCCTAAACGTTTTTTTGTTAGAATATTGTAGTTGCTTGTGTTGACCCGACTTCCCCTTGTAAATAAATTCCTTATTATTAAAACTGTGTGTGCCCAGGCCTCTACTGTTCAGACTCAAAGAACCAGTTATTTTCCATCACAACAGACACTGACCCAAAAGGTTCAGTCACTTGGCATTCAGGATCCAAATGAATTTGACCGCCTTGGTGGGAGAAGCCAGAGAGTGGTAATAGTGGTTGCCTCTCTGACCGGGGGACCTGTGATTAGTGGTGTGCAGACAGGTTTGGGGTTTTGCACTTTGGGAGGACCCACCAGGGTAGACCTTACATGATCACACACTGAAGTGTGTAATAGAACAAAGGAATCTGAGAATACGGATCCATAATTCCTTGAAATTGGTGATACAGATAGATAGGGCCATAAAGAGAGGTTTTAGCATACTGGCTTTCAAAATAAGAGCACTGAACATTACACTGAAGTTGTATAGGAAGATAAATTTGAAGTAGTCTGTGCCATTCGAGTCACAGACTTTCAGGAAAGTTATCAATAAGATTGAAAAAGTGCGAACATTTGTGTGGATGCTGTCTGGAATTGAGAGCCTGAGTTTTGGGGAAGGGTTGAATAGGTAAGGAGTTTATTATCTAGAGCATCGGAAAATTTAGTGAGATTTGATAGAGACATACAAAATTATGAGGGGTACATTCAAGCAAGCTATTTCCACTGAAGTTGATTGACATCAAAATCAGAATCAGGTTTAATATCACCGACGGCAAACGATAGCATAGGACAAAGTCAGTATGGTTTCCTTAAGGGAAATTGTGCCTAATGAACCTATTGGAATTCTTTGAGGTTATTACAAGTAGGATAGATAAAGGGGATGTAGTGAATGTTGTATATTTGGACTTTCAGAAGACCTTTGACAAGGTGCCACACATGAGACTGCTTATCAAGTTAAGAGCCCATGGTGTTACAGGAAAGCTACTAACATGGTTAGAGCATTGCCTGATCAGTAGGAGGCAGTGAGTCTGTTTGGCTGCCAGTGACTAGTGGCATTTTGCAGGGGTTGGTGTTAGGATAGCTTCTTTTTAAGCTGTATATCAATGATTTAGATGATGGAATAGATGGCTGTGTTGCCAAGTTTGCAGATGGTAACGAAGACTGGTGGAGGGGCAGGGAGTGTTGAGGAAACAGGTAGGATGCAGAAGGACTTAAACAGATTAGGAAAATTGGCAAGAAAATGGCAAATGAAATACAATGTTGGAAAATGCACGGTCATGCACTTTGGTAATAGAAATAAATATGCGGCCTATTTTCTAAAAGGGGAGAAAATCCAAATTTCTGAGATGGAAAGGGACTTGGGAGTACTTGTGCAGAGCACCCTAAAGGTTAGCTTACAGGTTGAGGAAGGCAAATTCAGTGTTAGCATTCATTTCAAGAGGTCTAGAATACAGGAGCAGGGTTGTGATGCCAAGGCCTCACCTTGAGTATTGTGAACAGCTTTGGGCTCCTCATTTAAGAAAAGATGTACTGGCATTGGAGAGGGTCCAGAGGCAGATCACAAGGATGTTTCTGCAAATGAAAGGGTTATCTTAAGAGGAATATTAGATGGCTCTGGGTGTGCACTCGCTGGAATTTAGAATGGATGAGGGGGGATCTCATTGAAACCTTTTGAATATTAAAAGGCATAGACAGCATAGATGTGGAAAAGATGTTTCCCATGGTGGGGGTGTTTAGGACAAGAGGGCATAGCCTCAGGATAAAGGGGCATCCATTTAAAACAAAGATGAGGAGAAACTTCTTTAGCCAGTGGGTGGTGAATTTGTGGAATTTGTTGCCACATGCAGCTGTGGTGGCCAGGTGTTGGGTGTATTTAAGCCAGAGATTGATAGCTTCTTGATTGGACATGGCATCAAAGGTTACGGGGAGAGGGCTGGGGAATGGGGTTGAGGAGGGGTGAAAATGGATCAGCCATGATTGAATGGCAGAACAGACTCGAAGGACCAAAAGGCCTAATTCTGCTCCTTTGTCTTATGATCTGACATATGTTGTAAAATTTGTTGTTTTGTGGCAGCAGTACAGTGCAATACAAAAAAAATTATTATAACTTACAATAAGAAATATATATGAATAGATAAAAATTAAGTTAAATAAGTAGTGCAAAATAAAGCTAAAATAGTGAGGTAGTGCACATGAGTTGGACCTTTCTCTGTTCAGATATCTGACGGTGGAGGGGAATAAGCTATTTCTAAAACATTGAGAATGTGTCTTCAGGATCCCATACTTCCTCTCTGATGGTAGTACTATGAAGAAAGTATGTCCTGGATGATGAGGGTCCTTAATAATGGATGCTGCATTTCTGAGGCATTGCCTTTCAAAGATATCCTTAATGCTGGAGAGGATATTGCCCACGATGGACCTGGCTCAATTTGTAACCCTCTGCAGCTCCCGCCCCTCCCCATACCAGATGGCGTTGTGACCAGTTAGAATGCTCTCCATGATACATCTGCAGAAAGTTGCCAGAGTCTTTGGTGGCATGCCAAATCTCCTCAATCTCCCAATGAAATATTGCTGCTGATGCATCACCTTTGTGATTGCATCAATATGTTGGGCCCAGGATAGATCATCATAGGTGTTGACAACCAGGGACCTGAAACCTTCCACTGCAGACCCCTCAATGAGGGCTGGTGTGTGTTCCTTTGCCTTCCCCTTCCTGACGTCCACTATCAATGCCTTGGTCTCACTGAGGTTGAGTGCAAAGTTTTTGTGGCAACACCACTCAACCAGCAGGGGTGATGGTCTTAAGAAGAACAAGTATTGCTTGGAACTTCCTCGTACATGAAGCTTTGATGGAGGCTAGGTTTCTTCAGTGCATTCAAGAGGGTTTCTTGAACTGTATGTGGAGAGTCTAACATGAGGAGAGAATATATTTGATTTAGTTTTGGGAAATAAGCTGAACCAGATGACAGATCTCATAGTGGATGACTCTGATGGCAGAGAGGAAGAAGCTGTTTCTAAAACATTAAGTGTGTGTCTTCAGGTAGTAATAAGAAGAAAGCATGTCTGAGGTGATGGGGGTTCTTAATGATGGATAAGGGCTTTTTGAGGCATCGTCTTTTGAAGATGTCCTCAATGGTAGGGTGGGCTGTGCCCCTGATGGACCTAGCGATGTCTGCAACCATCTTCAGGCGCTTTTAATCCTTTGCCTTTAAGGCTGCACATCAGGCTATGATGCAACCAATCAGAATGCTGTCCACAATTCTCCTGCAGAAACTTGCAAGTCTTTGGTGACATATCAAATCTTCTCAAAATTCAAATGAACTAAAGCCACTGATGGGCGTTTTTTTTTTTTGTGATTGAATCAATGTGTTGGGTCCAGGATAGATCCAATGAGATGTTAACACCCAGAATCAAAGTTCAGGATTGGCGTATTCCAATGAGGAGTAACAAAACATAGTAAGGTAAGAAACCTTGGATAAACCAAAAGGTTCTAAATTTAGTCAGATGCGTAAAGGAAGATAAAATCTGTCCATGCCCTTGTGGAATATAAAGTTAGCAGAAAAGTGTTCAAGCAGTGATTAGGCAGGCCAGAAGAAACTATGACATGTATTTAGCAAGCAGGTTTGAGGAGAATTCCAAGGCATTTGCTTGCATTAATCAAATGAGAATAATTAAGGAAGAGGGTAGGTCTTCTCAAGGATAAAGGAAGGAATTTGTGTTTGAATACTCTGTCACATTTACGGAGCAGAAGTTTTTACACAATAGTGAAAACAAAGTAGGGCATGCTAATATTCTGAGTCATTTTGAGATTAAGGAGAAGGTATTGCTGGGTCTTCTGAAAAGCATCGAAGTTCAATAGGTCCTCAAGGTCTGATGAAAAAGAACAAATGAGGAGATTTCTAACAAAGATCTTTGAGTCCTCACTAGCATAAGCTAAGTCTCAGAGGACTAGAGAGTAGCAATTGCTGTGCCTTTGATTAGGAAGGGAAAAATGAACTACCCAAGTAGTATTAAGCCAGTAAGCCTCAATTCAGTGATAGGAAAGCTACCGGAGAGGATCATGAGGGGTAGGATTTATGCACATTTAAAAAGGCATGACCTAGAGTCAACAACACACACAAAATGCTGGTGGAACACAGCAGGCCAGGCAGCATCTATAAGGAGAAGCACTGTCAACGTTTCGGGCCGAGACCCTTCGTCAGGACCTAGAGTCAGCAGGCTTTCTGTAAGGCAGTCATATATTACAAACCTGACTGAATTTTTTTGAAGAGGTGATAAAGGAATTTGATGAGGGTAAGGCATGGACTTTAATAACGCATTTGATGACACGGTATGGTAGGTAGCAGTTAGTATAATGCTCCAGTGATCTGGATTCAACTCCCACCTCTGTTCTGTAAGGAGTTTTTACGTTCTCCCCATGAAGTGTATGTTTCCTCCAGGTATAATTATCCAATGTATAATTCTCCGTAACTTCCGTCACCTCCAACAGGATCCCACTACCAAGTACATCTTTCCCTCCACCCCCCCTTTCTGCTTTCCGCAGGGATCGCTCCCTACACGACTCCCTTGTCCATTCATCCCCCCAATCCCTTCCCACCGATCTCCCTCCTGGCACTTATCCTTGTAAGCGGAACAAGTGCTACACCTGCCCTTACACTTCATCCCTCACCACCATTCAGGGCCCCAGACAGTCCTTCCAGGTGAGGCGACACTTCACCTGTGAGTCGGCTGGTGTGGTATACTGCGTCCGGTGCTCCCGGTGTGGCCTTTTATATATTGGTGAGACCTGACACAGACTGGGAGACTGTTTCGCTGAACACTTATGCTCGGTCCACCAGAGAAAGCAGGATCTCCCAGTGGCCACACATTTTAATTCCACGTCCCATTCCCATTCTGATATGTCTATCCATGGCCTCCTCTACTGTCAAGATGAAGCCACACTCAGATTGGAGGAACAACACCTTGTATACCGGGTAGCCTCCAACCTGATGGCATGAACATTGACTTCTCTAACTTCCATTAATGCCCCTCCTCCCCTTCTTACCCCATCCCTGATATAGTTAACACGAGTGAATCTGCAGATGCTGGAAATAAATAAAAAAACACGAAATGCTGGCAGAACTCAGCAGGCCAGACAGCATCTATGGGAGGAGGTAATAACGACGTTTCAGGCCAAAACCCTTCATCAGGAGTGAAGTAACATGGGATGGCCGAGGGGGGATAAGAAGTGGGGGGAGGGATAAAGTAGAGAGCTGGGAAGTGATAGGCTGGAGGGAAATGGGCTAGGGGGAAGGTGGAGAATTATGGGAAATAAAAGAGAAAGAAAGGTAGGGCTGGGGGGAGAGATTATCGTGAGGGGGGAAAAAGAGAGAGAAAGAGAACCAGACTAAAATAATAGATAGGGATGGGGGTAAGGGGTGGGGGGCAGGGGTATCAACGGAGGTCAGTGAGTTGGATGTTCATGCTGGCAGGAAGGAGGCTACCTAGGTGGGAGATAAGGTATTGCTCCATCAACCTGTGTGTGGCCTCATCTTGACGGTAGAGGAGGCCATGGACAGACATATCGGAGTGGGAGTGGTCTGTGGAATTGAAGTGTGTGGCCACAGGGCGATCCCGCCATTGCTGGAGGATTGAGCGCCGGTGTTTGGCGAAATGGTCTCCCAGTCTGCGGCGGGTCTCCCCAATGTATAAATGGCTACATCGGGAGCACTGGATACAGTATATCACCCCAGTTGACTCGCAGGTGAAGTGGTGCCTCACCTGAAAGGACTGTCTGGGGCCTGGGATGGTGGTGAGGGAAGAAGTGTGGGGGCAGGTGATATAGTTTCCCTGATATAGTTAGTTTTTTTTCCCCTCCTTTTTTTTCTTTCTCTCTCTGCCCATCACTCTGCCTGTTCTCCATCTCCCTCTGGTGCTCCCCTCCCCCTTTCTTTCTCCCTAGGCCTCCCGTCCCATGATCCTTTCCCTTCTCCAGCTCTGTATACGTTTTGCCAATCACCTTTCTGGCTCTCTGCTTCACCCCACCCCCTCCGGTCTTCTTCTATCATTTTGCATTTTCCCCTCCCCCTCCTACTTTCAAATCTCTTACTATCTTTCCTTTCAGTTAGTCCTGACGAAGGGTCTCGGCCCGAAACGTCGACAGCGCTTCTCCCTATAGATGCTGCCTGGCCTGCTGTGCTCCACCAGCATTTTGTGTGTGTTGCTTAAATTTCCAGCATCTGCAGATTTCCTCGTCTTTCCTCCAGGTGCTCAGTTTCTTCCTACATCCCAAATACGTACAGGTTAGTAGGTTAATTGGTGACATGGGTGTATTTGGGCTGTGCAGGCTCATTGAACCAGAAGGAGCCTGTTACCATGTTGCATCTCAAAATTGAAAAAAATAAACAAGGTCCCTCATGGTAGAATGATTCAGAAAATCCAGTGTGAATGGCAAGTTTGGATTCAGAAATGGATTGCTCATAGAAGATAGAGGGTCATGGTAGCAGCTGTTTTTTTGGTTGCAGGTCCATGACCAGTAGTTCTCTGGAAGGATCACTGCTGGGACCTCCATTGCTTGCAATATATATCAATGATTTAGATGAAAATGTAGATGGGTAAATTAGCAAGTACCCAATGCATATGACACCAAGATTGGTGAAGTTGTGCACAGTGCAAAGGACTATCAAAGAATACCACTGAAGTCGATGAGATGCAGATATGGGCAGAGAAGTGGTGGATAGAGTTTATTCTGGACAAGAGAGAGATGTTGCACTGCGGGAGCTCAAATAAAAAGAGAAAGTATACAGTTAATGGTATGCTTGTTAATAGCACGAACAGACAGTGGAATCAAAGTATTCAATACAGGAGATGGAATGTTCTGCTGAAGTTGTGTAAGACATTGGGGAGGCCTAATTTGGAGTATTGTGTGCAGTTTTAGTCACCTCCCTACTGGAAAAATGTAAATAAGGTGGAAACAGAGAAAATTTACAAGGATGTTGCCAGGTCTGGAGGACCTGAGTTATAAGAAAAGACTGAATAGGTTAGAGCTTTACTCCCTTGAAAGCAGAAGATTGATAGAGGTGTACAAAATTGAGGGTATAGAGAGGGTAAATGCAAGCAGGCATTTTCCACTGAGATTGAGTGGGATTACAACCAGAGGCAATGGGTTAAGAGTGAAAGGTGAGAAATTTAAAGGGAACATGAGGGGAAACTTCTTCACTCAGAGCATTGTGGAAGTGTGGAACAAGCTGCCAGCATAAGTGATGCATGTGAGTTCAATTTCAATGTATAAGAGAAGTTTGATTAGGTACATGGATGATTGGAGTATGGAGGGCTATGGTCCTGATGCAGGTTGATGGATGTAGGCAGTTTAAATAGCTCAGCACAGACTAGATGGGTTGAAGGGCCTGTTTCTGTGTTGTACTTCTCTATGGCTCTGACCTTAGAAAACAAGCCCACAGTTCAGTGAAAGTATAGTGCATGAATAAGAGGCTTGTTTGGATTGTTAAGTGTGCTGAGGCTAAGAATAAAGGATTTATGCTGCAGCTATATAGAACTTTAATCAGACAGCATTTGGAGTATCATGTACAGTTCTGGTTGCTACGTTATAGGAAGCACGTGGAGACTGCAGAAACGTGCAGAAGAGGTTTACTGCAATGCTGCCTGGATTAGCAGGTAAGAGCTATGAGGAATGTTTGGATAAACTTGTGTAGTTATTTCTAGAGCATTGTAGGCTGAGGGGAGAACTCGCAGAAATTGTTTTATTAAAATTATAATTGGCATAGACAGACAGAATCTTTCCCCAGGGTAGAAATCATGTTTTTTTATGCAGAGAATGGTAGGTGCGTGGAATAGGTCAGGAAGTGGTGGGATTTAAGATGTTTTTAAATTGACACATGTAAATGAAGGGAATGAAGAAATATGGATAATACGCAGTAAGAGGACATTTAGTATAAATTGACATAATGTCATGAGCTAACTGACCTGTGCAGTGCTGCACACTTCTACTGTATATTCTATGCTAGACATTTAATTTAATATTGACAACAGGATGCTGTGTTCCCAATGGCTGTGATGGATGAATTTATTGAGACTGCAACGATCTCGTCAGAATGAGTTCACCAACTAAAAATAAAGTTCAAGTTTATTGTCATCTGACTGTACATATAAATGTGTGTATCTATCTATCTATCTATCTATCTACATAAATACAATTAAATGGCACACAGCACATAAACCAAAATATTATACTATATGTAAGTTAATAAAGTATAATTCAACATGCATGTAGTAAAGTGCAGAACAGGAAAACAATAAACAGTCAACCGCTGGCTGTCCTAATGATGAGACCCTGATGGTGGCAGGGTATTCATTAGTCTTACAGCCTGACGGAAGAAGCTGTTACCCAGATTGGCAATGCTAGATCTGATGCCTCTGTCCCTACTTTCTGATGGTAGTGGGTCAAAGAGATTGTGGGTTGGTTGGGATCCTTAACAATGCTTTGGGCCCTTTGTCTACAACACCTCTGGTAAATGTCACCAATGGGGGGGGGGGGGGGGGGAAGGGAGATCCCATTGATCTTCTCTGCAGTTTACATTCTCTTCTGTAGGGTCTTGTGGTCTGATGTCTTGCAGCTTCCATACCACACAACAATGCAAAGAGCCAGGACACTTTCGACGGTGCTCTTGTGTAAAGTTGTATGCCTCAATCTCCTCAAAGTGTAGACGCAGCAGTACCTACTTCACCAAGGAACCTTCTGCTCTTCACTCTCTCTATGGCAGCATTATTGATGTGAAATGGAGAGTGGTCAAACCCTGCCTTCCTGAATTCCACAATCATCTCATTAGTCCTGTCCATGTTGAGATGCAGGTTGTTGTTATCACAACATTTGACAATCCTCTCTATCACCTTTCCATATGCCAACTCATCATTGCTGCTGCTGAGGCCAACCACTGTAGACTTGAGGCAACATCAGCAAACGTGATTGTGCATCTTGAGCTGAGCATGTAGTGCAGTCGCAAGTCAGCAATGTAAGCAGTAACAGAGTGAGCACACAATCCTGTGGGCACCAGTGGAAGGGTATACTGGCTTTGGAGGCAGTGCAGAGGAGGTTAACTAGGTTGATTCAAGAGGTGAGGGGTTAGACAATGAGGAGAGATTGAGTGCTCAGTGTGGTGGAGCTTAACATGCAGCTATCAGCTCAGATTGACTGGGGTCTTCCAGTCAAGAAGTCAGCGATCCAGTTGGACAGAGGGGTGCAGAGTCCAACATGGACAGTTTACCCACAGCCTCTGAGGAATGATTGTGTTAAATTCTGAGCTGGTCGATGAACAATATCCTGGCATACAAAGCATAATTTTCGAGGTGAAACAATATGCAGTGAAGGGCTGAGGCTATGGCATCATCAATGGATTGGTTTGAGTAGTAGGCACACTGGAAAAGGTCCAATGTAATTGGAAGGTGGAATTTTATACAATCCATTACCAGATACTCAAAGCACTTCATGATTCTTCAAGTCAGTGCCATTAGGCAGTCATCTTTCAGGCCAGTTACCTTTACTCTCTTGGGCTTTGGAATGATGGTGGCTTCCTTGAAGCCTGCAAGGATAGCAAACTGTTTCAGAGAGATATTAAAGATATTAGAAGAAAACCTAAATCTGTTATTTCGTTGCTTTAAGATACAGGAGGAGTAAATTTAGGACGGAGATGAGGAGGAACTGCTTTTCCCAAAGAGTGGTGAATCTATGGAATTCTCTGCAGTTTGCTTTTCTGCTCATTTTATTGTCATCAGCAAACTTAGATACACTACACTTGGTCCCTCTTCCAGGTCGTTAATGTATATCATGAACAGTTGCAGGCCCAGCACCGAACCCTGCGGTACAGTGCCAACCACAGAAACACCCATGTATCCCAACTCTCTGCTTTCTTTTGGTTAACCAATCCTCTATCTATGCCAATACATCATCCCCTATTCTATGCATCCTTATCTTATTGATTAGTCTTTTATATGGCATCTTATTGAATGCCTTCTGGAAATCCAAGCAAATAACATCCTTCTGTTCCCCTCTATCCACTGCGCTCATAATATCCTCAAGGAACTCCTGTAAGTTTGTCAAACAGGACCTGCCTTTGCTGAATCCATGCTGCATCTGCATGATGGATCCATTTTTTTTCTAGATGTCTTGCTATTTCTTTTTTAATGATAGCTTCAAATATTTTGCCACTACAAATGTTAAACTGGCCTATAGTTACCTGCCTTTTGCCCTCATTCTGTTTTGAACAGTGGCATGACATTCACCTTCTTCCAATCCGCTGGGACCTGCCCAGAGTCCAGAGAGTTTTGATAAATTATCCCCAAAGCTTCTACTGTAACTTCTCTCATTTTTTTCAATACCCTGGGATGCATTCCATCGGGACCAGGGGACTTGTCTATCTTTAGGTCCACAAGTTTACTCAGCACTATATCTTTCGTCATAGCTATTGTATCGAGGTCCTCACCTCCTATCACATTCATATCATCTCTCTTCAGCATGTTTGATGTGTCCTCCACCGTGAACATTACTATTCAAAAAGCCTTGAATAAGGACAGATGTTGCAATCTATCTGATCTTTAGCATGATGGCTTAGCAACAGGCAGATTTCAAAAATTTCAGCCTAATAGGCATGCCCATTGCCCAAGCCAAAAAATCAATGGAATTGAATTTACCAAGCTTTTCTGTTTTAGATGTAATTCTTCAAAGTAATTGGTCAATAAAATGCAGAATGCTTGATAATACAGTTACCTCCAGTAAAATAAGTTTCTAATCATCGCAAATTCCAGTGTAAAGACCGAAGGAACTGGCAATTCTAAGTGTAACAAATGACTGAGATTATTCATTTGCGGTTTACCACATGACCAGACCTTGCTACGTACTAGCACTTGAGTGAAGCTGCATTTAATTGCTTGTCAGCAGGGTTTTGTCATGAATTCAGAAAGTTCACAATATGTTTCACGAGATTGTTCATTAGAAATAAACTGAAATTCATCTTTGGAAACTTTAAATACCTTGTCAGTGAACCAAATATGTTTTGCTTAATTGTATGACCTGATTCTCCAAATAATGGATTTTACTTTTCTTTTGTAAGTTTCATTTTATGTTAATCATTTTTCTCTTTCCCTTAATTATCCAAACCAGCCAGGCAATCATTGGACTACGGATAATTTATTGCAAATATCTGTTCAGCAGCCTCCCCACACATGACAATTTAGCAGATGTCATGTCAATAACTAAGTCACTGTGAGTTAGAGTGTGTCATCACATGAACGGAGCTCAAACAGAGCTGATGAATAATTTTTGTTTTAAAGTAGGCATTAACCATGAATTTTAGATAACAAAACCAAATGTGCAATTGTTTCTCTGGAGATAAATATTTTCTTTCCACTCTCGAAGGAATCCTGGATTTCTGAGCCTTTGAACTAGCATTAAGGTAGACAAAAGCTACAGATGCAGCAATTCAGAAACAGAAACAAACGTAAAAAAAAAGCAGTCAGGCAGCATCTATGGAAGGAGAAGCACATTAATGCTTCAGATCTGATACCATTTTAAAAAGTGAGACAGAGAGAAAACGGGTTAGTTTCAGATATAATGAAGATTGATATGCCAGCTTTCATTGAGTTATAGAGTCATGGAACACTGCAGCACAGAAACAGACCTTTTGGCCCATCTAGTCTGTGCCAAACTATTACTCTGTCTCGTCCCATCGACCAGCATGCAGACCATAATTCACTCCTATTAATGTTGTTATGACCTCAGCCCCCTCCTTTGTGAGAATCGCAAGAGAGAGCCTTACGGTTTGGAAAGTGGGCTGGTCGCTCAACAAGACAAAAGCCTTGGACATAGCCATTGTCTTGGGAGACACCTTTGTGGAATAAGGAACTGGCCTACGTGCAGACCCTCAGGGCAATGTGAGATGGGTGATGGGGGAAAGATTGCCTCGCCCCCCCCCCCCCACCCTGATGGACATCTACAACCCTGCCAGTCCAGATAAAAGGTGGGCTGCCGAGGCAGGGCCGGAGACGCACCAAAGCAACGCACTAGACAGAGACCATCGCTCATTCCTCTCGTAATAATGGGAAGCTGCTCGGAAGCCACGTGTGATTCGGATCCCCTAGCTAGGGAATCGAGTGGCTAATAACCCCGAAAAGGATTTCGGACTGACAACGAGGAACTCCCGTTCTCGATCTCACGCTTTGAGTCCAGAAGGCTGGCAAGTTTATTTTCTCTCTCCAACCCATGAAAACACAGCAGTCCCTCAAGCGGCAAAAAGCCTCCATGAACTGGCGAGACTTTTATATTTCAATTGGACAAATTGTTTAACCCCTAGACAACGATAGAGCTAATTTTTGATTGATTATTACTACACCTGTGCTTTAGATTGAGTTTTGATGAAGTATATGATTTGAATGTTTTGTAGTAACCATACGTTTGTGCCCCTTTATAAATAAAAACGTTTGAAAATAGTAGCACCAGGCTTCAGCGGACCTCTCTATCTTTGCTGGTAAGTCACCCGGTTACTGGGGAACGTAACAATGTGCTTATCCAAATTTCTCTTAAATGCTGAATTTAAACCTTCATACAGCTCTTCTACTAGCAGCTCATTCTACACTCTCACCAGTCTTTGACTGACGAGGTTCCTCATAATGTTCCCCACAAAACATTTCACTTTTCACCCTTAACCCATGACCTCTCATTCTATTCTCACCCAACTTCAGTCGAAATAGCTGCTTTCATTTACCCTATCAACACTCCTCATAATTTTCATACTTCTATCAAATCTCCCCTCAATCTCCCATGCTCCTCGGAAAAAAACCCTTCACCTGTTCAACCTTTCTCTGTAAGTTAGGTACTCAAATTCTGGCAACATCCTTGTAAACTTACTCTGCACTCTTTCTATCTTATTGATATCTTTCCTGTAGGTAGGTGAACAGAAATGTAAACACTACTCCAAATTAGGACTCGCCAATGGTCTTACGCAACTTCAACGTAACATCCCAACCCCTGTATTCAGTACTTTGATTTTTGAAGGCCAATGTGCCAGAAGCTCTTTTTAAGACCTCATCTACCTGTGACACCACTTTCAAGGAATTACAGATAGGTATTCCCAATTATTTTTTATTTACATGAGTTATTCATGCTAGGTATCACCAACTTGTATAGCTTTTATAGAAGATAGCTGTTCATAGTCTGAGTAATAAGACTGAAGTTAAAACTGAGGCCAGGGCACTATCCAAAGAGTAGCTATCCAAATGTATGTGTCCATGCCTCTGGTTCTCCTGAGCCTTTTTGGAAAATGTATGTGTACTGCTATCAAATGAAGTGTTGAGGTCACCTTTGGTCCTTTCCAAGGTTGAATAAACCTTATAAGCAGTCATTGGAAGATTAGTAAATGATTGTGTGGTGAGGAACCAAATAACATCTGGTCTTGTGCACTCAAAAGTTAATGCCTTCATTAGAGGTCAAACATAAGGAATAACAATCGGCATTGGAATTGCGATTTAAACATTAAGGAAATTCATGTTAATTGTTCTAAATCCAGTGTGATGCACAAGGATCATGCTTGCATCACTATTCATTCCATTACAGGAGACAATTACTCAAAAAAAATCTACACCTGAAGTATAGATTTTTCAGTAGGTTATACTGAATGGGATGGTTATAACCTTCGCAGGTTAATTTGGGATTTAGTACTGAAGTGGGAAGGTTTTAGTCTGATGAATTTTTTTTGTTCTTTTCACAATTGCAAGTGACTTTATTTTTATTATTGCCTCACTTGAGTTAAGCAGAAGCTTTTGAAATGAAATTGAACCAGTATAAAAAGCACGCTGGTAATGAGGAACATGTGATTTGCTGAAGTGCTTTTAGTACTTGTGTATGGCCATGAGCTGTAATGAGCTGAGTCAGTAATTCACAGGCCTGGACCGATAAACTGATCCATGAGTTCAAAAGACATTTTTGCAACTGGACAGTTTAAAATCCAGTTAATTAATTGCATAACATCAAATTAAACTGAATGTCTAGTTTCAGTGATAATATTCATTAAAGTACTATATTGCCGTTGAAAGCACCTGGTTTATGACTATCCTTCATATGCCTGTGACATTAGACCTACAACGTTGCATTTGACACTAAATTCCTTCTGAAATGACTCCATGGTAAGTTTTATCAAACTGTTATATTTAAATAAAATAAAAATAAAAGCAATTAGACCACCTGGCATGGACTTGATGACTAGATTTCATTTCTGCCAACCATGTAAAGTCTTTATGAACAATTGGGAAATGGTATCTAAACTGGGCGGGCTGGCCTGGTCGAGACAAACAGTAAATAACTCATTTGCTATCCTTTAGGCTATTTCATACTGCAGCAAGTTTATGAACCTTACTGCATCCTGTCATAGAAGAGGGCAGATTACCTCGAATTAGCTGTCAGCGGAGGTAGTGCGAGCAGATAGAATTACAATTCTGGAACTATGTTTAGACAGGTACTTAGTCGGGAATAGAGTCAAGTGATATGGACAAATTGGACAGGAACAGACTGGCATCACCTCGGGTGAGGTGAGCTGGAAGAGCCCTTTTCTGTACCGTACAGTGGCCTTTCGCAACATTTGTGCCCTGGAGGAACTCTTGAAATAATATGTAGGTCTCAGGGAACCCCTGCATACAAATTATTATATCTAGAGCTCATGGTACATTAGCGCGGTCAGGAACTTGTAGATGTAATAGTCCAAAAAAAATTGTCAATGCTCTTCTGAGCAAAAGAATGAATTTTTAGCCAACCCTTCTTAAAAAAAAAAGATAGTTAAGCTTTCTGGAAATTATTCTTTCTTATTCATAAATTTAATAAGCTCATAAGGCAAACATAATAAATTTCTCAATTCTGGGTCAAACTTGAGATAAGCACACACAGTTTGCACCTTCAAATGAAATGAGATAATTTCTACTCTTTCTGTTGATGCTTGTTGAACAAGAAAAAGACTGCTCACAAACGTAAGGAGTTGGACATCGCACAAAATGTTCATTGCTTTCCTATGGATGGCAGGATACTCTTCAGTAACAGCTTTAAGTTCCTTGACATAACATCACCGAGGATCTCACGTGATCTATACATACCAGCTGTGTGATGAAAAAGACATAGCAACGCCTGTTTCAGCTCTGATGGTTAAAGAAGTTTAGTATGCCCCCCACCCACCTCCAAATCCTAAAAACTTTCTATAGAGGCATGACTGACAGCATCCTGACTGGCTGCATCACTGTCTGGTATGGGAACTGTACTTCCTTCAATCGTAGGTCTCTGCAGAGAGTGGTGCGGACAGCCCAGCGCATTTCCCACTATTCAGGACATTTACAAAGACAGGTGTGAAAAAGGGACTGAAGGATCATTGGAGACCCAAGTCACCCTGACCACGAACTGTTCCAGCTGCTACCATCTGGAAAATGGTACCACAGCATAAAAGCCAGGACCAACAGACTCCAGGACAGCTTCTTCCACCAGGTCATCAGGCTGCTTAATTCATGCTAACACAACTGTATTTCTATGTTATATTGACTATCCTGTTGTACATAATAGTTATTATAAATTACTATAATTGCACATTTCACATTTGAACAGAGATGTAACGTGAAGATTTTTACTGCTCATGTATTTGAAGGATGCAAGTAAAAAAGTCAATTCAATTCAATCCTTTCACAGAAATCCAGAACTTGTCCAGGTGCAAGTCAGTAAATCCCATCATAAGTGCATGATCAGAGTGCAGCTCATAAAGTTCTTCCTCTTCTCTCAAAGTCAAGTTCTTAAGTTGTGCAGAAGATTCAGAGAAAGGGTCTCTCACCTTGCCATACACTTGTGATGAAAAGGAAGAAAGTACTGTTCAATTTTGTTCTGAAGTTCTTCTTCGTAGTTTTCAATAAGACTTGAGACTTTCTGATAGCCTTCCTCACTCTCAAGCCCAAGCAGCGGTGGAAAGATTTCAAGATTTTCTTTTGCAGCGTGACTTTCCAAGAGTTCATTTCCCTTTTAAATCCAAGAATCTAGTCACTTGAAGGCAAAACAATTTTCCAGGAATTTGCAGAGGCTTGTTCAACTGGTTCATATTGTTACGCCTGTGCCCCAACTCTGAGGGGCCGAAGGGTACAAAGTAGCCCCCTCCTTTTTGAGAATCACAAGATCGCTATTAATTCAGGTCAGGAGACGGAGGAAATGAGAGAGAGACATGCAGAATCCACAAGGGGTTTGGAATGTCCTGGCCACTCAGCGATACAAAGCCACGGGAAATGGCCATTGTCTCTTGGAGACGGAATTGTGTATTGAGTACTGTACTATTTATTTGAAGCCCTCAGGGAATGACCAAACTGGGCTGGGTTGAGGGATGGCACCATCCCAACCTGATTGACATCTGAGACCCCGTGAGTAAGGATAAAAGAGGGTCTGGGGAACAACCCCTTTAGACGCACCAGGAGAAACGCTAGAAATCCCGTGACAGCGTAATAGCGACAGCCGGTGGAGAGCCCACGTGCGTCCTTTTCCATTTGCCTCGGAATTGGTGGGCCTCACCACGGAAGAACGGCTTTAGCTAAAAGGAGAAACCAGCCCCAATGACATTTCGAAGGATCGACATCATAAAAAGGAAAAGCTGGCAAGTTCTAAAAATCCGTCTCTCTCTCTCCAACCAAAAGCTGCAGCCTGAATGAACTTGAGTGACTTTTATATTTCCATCGGACAATACATTATCCCCTAGACAACGATAGAGCTATTTCTTGTTGATTATTATTATACCCGCGCTTTTAGATTTAGTATTGATGACGTATATTATCTGTATGTTTGCATTGATATTATTTTTGTGTATTTTTATCAATAAATACTGTTAAAAATAGTACCATCAGACTTCAACGGACCTCTCTGTCTTTGCTGGTAAGTGACCCAGTTACGGGGTACGTAACAACTTGGGGTTCTCGTCTCGAGATTTGATACCAAATTGGGAGGCCAATGAATCGGGCTTGTAAGTCCAAACTTGGATTTGGTTACGTGGGTAGCCAGACGGGAAACCAGAAAAGATGGACGTGGATGAATTTATAGAAAACCCGACTCTGGAGGCGCTAGAGGCGGCCACCAAATCGGACTTGATAAATATTGCGAAGGGACTAAACCTCGCAGAGGTGAGGTTGTCAATGAAAAAACGGGAGGTGCGGAGGGCCATAACTCAGTATTATATTGTGAAGGATGTGTTTTCAGCTGAGATATTGGAAAATATCCCTGAAAAGGTACCAGCTAGTGGGACGGCTCAGTTAGAGTTGGAGAAATTAAGGTTGGAACATGAAATTAAATTAAAGCAGCTAGAAGCAGCTGAAAAGGAAAAGGAAAGAGCTGAGAAAGAGAAAGAAAGGGCCGAGAGAGAAAAAGAAAGGGCCAACAAGCAAAGGGAGCATGCGCTCCAGCTAAAGGAGTTGGAGGTGAAAAGGGAGCATGAGCTCCAGCTAAAGGAGTTGGAGGTGAAAAGGGAGCAGGAAAGAGCTGAAAAAGAGCAGGACAGGGCTGAGAAACAAAGAGAGCATGAAATTCAGTTAAAACGGCTGGAAGCAGCTGAAAAAGAGAGGGAAAGAGCCCAGAGGGAGGCAGAGAAACAGAGGCAACATGACTTGGATATGGAGAAGTTAAGGCAAGAGCGAAGAGCTCAAGGGTCAGACCAAGAGGAGCAGTTTAATGTTAGTCGGGAGTTGAGGTTAGTACCTCCGTTTGAGGAGACGGATGTTGATAGTTATTTCTTGCTTTTTGAAAAGGTGGCAGTGAATCAGAAGTGGCCCAAAGAGCAGTGGGTGGCGCTGTTACAAAGTGTGTTAAAAGGGAAGGCACAACGGGCATATGCGGCATTGTCCATGGAGGAGGAAGAGGCGGAGAATTATGCCAAAGTAAAGGAGGCCATTCTCCGGACTTACGAATTGGTTCCTGAAGCGTATAGACAAAAGTTCAGAAATTTAAAGAAAGGGTGGAATCAGACGTATACCCAGTTTGCCTATGAGAAGGGTGTGCTCTTGGATCGCTGGTGTACAGCAGAAACAGTGGAAGAGGATTTTTTGCATCTCAGGGAGTTAATTCTGATTGAGGAATTTAAAGGTTGTGTTTCGGAGGATATCCGGATGTATTTGAAGGAGAAGCCGAATAAGTCCATCTCTGAATTTGCTAGGTTCGCAGATGAATATGCCCTAACCCACAAGACAAAGTTTTCCTCGAATAAAAGTTACCAGAGAGACCGTGGGAATGGTAGAGAAAGCCTGCCAGCTGAGGCAGAGGTCCAGCCGGGAGCTAGTGGTAAGATTGAGGAGGAGAGGCAAGACGGCAGGAGATTTCCTGGCTTGACCTGTTTTAATTGTGGAAAGGGGGGACAGATTGCATCTAGGTGCTTTGCTCCGAGGAAGGAGACAGGAAAATGGAAAGCAGCAGTCCCTATAGAATGTGCTGTGGTGATCAGTAAATCGACAAGAGAGCCCCGGGTAGACAGAGTACGCGAAGGGTCTGAGACTTGTATGTCAAACGGAACCGTGTCTGTGAGAGAGGGAGACCCACCAGTTCCCGTGCGGATCTGGAGAGACACGGGAGCTGAACTGTCATTGATTAGCAGTAAGGTACTGGATTTTGGTCACAAGACGGGAATGGTAGCTGTGAAAGGAATAGGAAAAGGGACAGAAACGGTGCCCTTGCATAGGATCATTATGAATCGTGAGCTGGTATCTGGACCAGTTGAAATGGGGGTGCGATCAGAATTCCCGAGAACTGACGCGGACATCCTTCTGGGTAATGATTTAGCCGGTGGTAAGGTTTGGTCAGCAATCAAGCTGACGAGACAGCCGGTGGAGGTCCCACCCCTAGATTCCAAGATCTATCCCGCATGTGCGATCACTTGCAGCATGTCGAGAAAGGCAGCTGAGAACGAGAGCAGTTTAAATCCGGCCAGTATCGATTTGGCCGAGATGTTTTTACCGACCCTGTACCACGAGGGTTTAGAGGGTGGTAAAACGAAGAGTAGTAAAGTGAAAGAGAGTAAGGGAGAGGAGGTAGACCTGTCAATAGCGAGGAGAAAATTTATAGAGGCACGAAATAAAGATGAGAAACAGATAAAGCTGTTAAAAGGTCCAGGGTTGGACATGGATGATCTGTCTGGTTTGGCAGAACTGTTTGAAGAAGTTGAAAATTCTAAAGGTGTTCCCGATAATGAAATGAGGGCAGTCCTAGATGAAAAGGGTGCCATTACCTTGAAGAAGTCTGCTGGGTTGGCAGATGAGGTTGTTTCAGCCCGCGGGGTTGAGTTTACTCCAGAAGGAAGTTGCCCAGAGAGTAGTTGGAAGGATCAGGGGAATTTAGAATTTGAACAGGGTACAGGTATTGAAAGCCTGGAAGAGACAAATGTCCCATTTGAGTGTGTCCAAGATGTGGATGCACGTGGTACTGAACCTAGTAATGGAGCTCAGAAAAAGTCTGAGGTATTTGATTCAGTTGAAAAGGAATGCAGTCCTTGTGGGTTAGATGGACTTGGTTCAGTGAAGAAAGGGTTAACCTTGGTAATAGTGGGAAGTGAGAGTTCCCAGGTGTTTGTGCTCGAAGGTGTGTTAAAAGTTAGTGAGGAGATAACAGGTGGTGAGGTGAATATTATTATTGAAGGAAAAGGGAAAAGTGTAGTTTCCAAATCGAATGAAGAAAATTTAAAGTCTGGATTGATGTCAGACGCAGCAACCAGGCTACCAAGACAATGGCTTGGTAACACGGTGCCTGTGAATCAATTACAGATTGAGTTGGAAGGTAAAGGGGCCCCACACGCTATTGTTATTCCAGAGTGTGGTGTGAAACCGCAGAATTCGAAATGCTGTTTGAACAAAGAGGGATCGCTTGCATTGAGAACTAATTGCCCGAAGGGTCCTGAAGAGAAAACTAGCAACTTGCGTAAAATTAAAGAATTGTGTGGAAATTCGGAAAATGGTCTAAGTTTGGAACACATTGTTGATACAATAACTCCTATGAAAGGAGCGGGCGAAAGCCTATTTCGCCAGGGTGCACAAGTTCACCACGTGGGAATTAACCGGAAAAGAGGCGAGGGTTAATGGGACACCATTTTTAAATAGCAGAAGCCGGTTTTAAGGGATTTCGACAAAGCATGTGAATAATAAAGACAACCCCCATGGAAGCTTGACTGTTAAGTTTGAAAGTAACATAAAGATTAGTATTTGCATGAACTTTTGTAGTATACACGTAAGCTAAGATCACAACTCTTTAGTTTTTGTTTGCTGAAGGAAAGAAAATTTTTAAAAAAGGTGGTTATTAAATTGGAGTCTGATGCTACAAGACTTTAGTAAGGTACAAGATGTTAAGATATTAAAGGAAGTGACAATGTAATCGGTAACTGTTTAGATGCTGAATTGAATGTATAACTGTATTACTCTGTAGAAAAAAAAAACTTTTGTATTGTGTTAGATTCTAAAATCCTGTAAGACTCTGTATTGCTTCGTTTTTACCGATGGTAAAAACGCGTTGAAGAAAGGGGGTGTTACGCCTGTGCCCCAACTCTGAGGGGCTGAAGGGTACAAAGTAGCCCCCTCCTTTTTGAGAATCGCAAGATCACTATTAATTCAGGTCAGGAGACCCAGGAAATGAGAGAGAGACACGCAGAATCCACAAGGGGTTTGGAATGTCCTGGCCCCTCAGCGATACAAAGCCACGGGAAACGGCCATTGTCTCTTGGAGACGGAATTGTGTATTGAGTACTGTACTATTTATTTGAAGCCCTCGGGGAATGACCAAACTGGGCTGGGTTGAGGGATGGCACCATCCCAACCTGATTGACATCTGAGACCCCGTGAGTAAGGATAAAAGAGGGTCTGGGGAACAACCCCTTTAAACGCACCAGGAGAAACACTAGAAATCCCATGGCAGTGTAATAGCGACAGCCGGTGGAGAGCCCACGTGCGTCCTTTTCCATTTGCCTCGGAATTGGTGGGCCTCACCACGGAAGAACGGCTTTAGCTAAAAGGAGAAACCAGCCCCAACGACATTTCGAAGGATCGACATCATAAAAAGGAAAAACTGGCAAGTTCTAAAAATCCGTCTCTCTCTCCAACCAAAAGCTGCAGCCTGAATGAACTTGAGTGACTTTTATAGTTCCATCAGACAATACATTATCCCCTAGACAACGATAGAGCTATTTCTTATTGATTATTATTATACCCGCACTTTTAGATTTAGTATTGACAACGTATATTATCTGTATGTTTGCATTGATATTATTTTTGTGTATTTTTATCAATAAGTACTGTTAAAAATAGTACCATCAGACTTCAACGGACCTCTCTATCTTTGCTGGTAAGTGACCCAGTTACGGGGTACGTAACAATATGATTTTTTTTTAAATCTGTTAAGTAAGCTAGTTTCTGCAGCCATTCTTCATCTTCAAAGCCTTCATCAAAATCTGATCTACTATTTTTTTTTAAAGTACTCCTGGAATTCACCTTTCAGCTCAAACACACTGTTGAGAACTTTTGCTCTACTAAGTCTCTGAGTTTTTGTATGCAACGGGAGATTGGTGTGCTCTTTGTCCAGATTTTCAGTTTTTTAAACATTCTCAGGTGAAATGGTCTTACAGCTACTAATTAACTTGCTTCCTGAATCTTTTTACTGACTGTGACTTTATTTTCAAAAGCTTTAAACTGTTTGTATTGAGATTCCAATAGTAATTTAAAATAAACAGCACTTCTACATGTCATATGGCTGTGATTTGTAGTTAAATTTATTTTCAATTTTGCTACATTTGTAAGTTGTCTGCCACAGACTAGGCACAATGGAATAGAGCAACGTGGATCACCAGTTCATTTAAAACCCATTGATTAGTAGTTTTTATTGTAAAGATATGGTACCGGCTGATTACTTCAGTCCCGCCCACTGGTTTTGCCTCCAGGACCCAGAAGAGGCAGGTGGATTTCTTCTAGGGCAACAGGAGGCATTGGGTCTCTGTTGCGGTCCTGAATCTTCTGATCACAGAGGGCAGTCAGTCATTGTTGTGTGTGCGCACCCAGCTGGCAACACTCTGCCTCAGGATTCTGGAGAGATACCAGTATGGTGACCATCCTCCAAGATATCATGCATTGGCGACACACTTTCTCCACCGCGGACAGTGCCTGCAGGAGGGCCCACGGCTTCCAGCTGCCAGCATCAGCCACGCTGCTTTGATGGAACTGCCTCGCTTTAACCAAGAGCTGTTGAAGGTATGGGTCCTAGTTTCACTCAGACAGGGGAAGTGAAGGGGTTCCAGCTGAACCACCACCTGATCGGCCGGAATTGCCTGTCGGACCCAGGCCTTGGGATATCACGTGGGACAGGATCCCACACAGCATGAGCTGTCTCACAGGGATTCCCACCATATCCTTCCTGACGCTCCAAAGCATTTCTTGTTTGGGCTGCTCTCGCACACCTTTGACTTCCTCGCCTTTGTCTGCTGACCAGATTCACCTTGGCGATTTGATTTACCATCTGCCAGCGGAGGAGGTCCCCAGTGGAAACCTCTTTATGCAGGGCTTTTTCCCCTGTACGCTGGGGACCTGGGGTGGAAGGTGTTGCATAGGGCAGTACCGTGCCACAGGTTCACTAAAACCCTATCCACCTGTCCATTCATTCTGTCGCCAGGAGGAGTCAGTGTACCACGCTGACTTGGAGCCCCTGTTTGAGTATCTGAGGGGGCTGCAGCTCAGGTTCTGGTTGCACTTGAGCCCCGTGCTCCTTGTATACGGGCGGCGGGTCACAAGTTGTGAGCTTGCTCCTAGACCTGGCCAAGATGTCTATTCACGGCTCCAGGCGGCAGAAAGTTGGGGGCTCTGTCAGGGCCAACTGCCTGCCCTTCTTCCATGGATACATAGCCTCAAGATTTGGCGGAGTAAATTGAGGACAGAGATGAGGAGGAATTGCTTTTCCTAGAGTGATGAATCTGTGGAATTCTCTGCCCAAAGAAGCAGTGGAATCTACTTCAGTAAATATATTTAAACAAGGTTGGATAGATTTTTGCATAGTAGGGGAATTAGGGGTTATGGGAAAAAGCAGGTAGGTGGAGATGAGTCCACGGCCAGATGAACCATGATCTTATTAAATGGCAGAGCAGGCTTAATGGGCCAGATGGCCTACTCCTGCTCCTATTTCTTATGTTCTTAGGCTATGTCCACACTAGATCGGATAAACCTGTAACCAAAGCTTTTTCTCTTCGTTTTGACCCTCCGTCCACACTGAAGTGATGTTTTCCTCCCCCAGAAATGGAGCTTTTCAAAAATGCTCGCCAGAGTGTGTAAATCTGAAAATGCCAATTGACCGATGTGTGTACAGGATAACCTAAGCTTTTTAAAAATGCTGTCATGATATGCTGGAAGAGATGGTAGCGGCAGCATGGCATTTCATTGTTTTCTTGAATGCAGCCTCCAACAGAGTAACAATAATGGCGGACAGCTTCAGGAGACTGTCCCTGAGCAGAACGTTACGGCAGCTTTGCAGTATGACAGAGAACTTCAACCCCCCACAACCTAACAATTTCAGAACAGACGGCAATGAGACTGAAGCCAGAAGAGTTAGAAATGTACTCTCCAAATACTTGGACCCATAAATTACGGAATAAGTAAGTATACTCACTTTGACCTGTTTTCTGTCCTTGCTTGTATGAAGGTGGTTGACCTATTTATGCAAGTACTTCTCTGACAATAGATATGTAGCAGCCTAATGTAACATTATATGGAGATAACACTGATGCAGACATGTTTTATACATTTAACAAGGTGCTTTATTACTGTTTTGCTTGTGCAAACATTCAGTAGTTGCAATTGTCACTACTTCCAAAATATCATTTTTAAGTAGTAGCTTAAGTTTGGCATAGACGTGAAAATGTTATGGCCAATAAAGGAAAATTGTAAGTTTCACTTTTACTCAGGTAAAAATAAAATCACTTTTGCCCAGTAACTCGATTTATTGCACATGTTAAATACAGCAAAATAATACAGAAAGCCATGGCAAAAGTAAAGGCAAACAAATGAGGTAACATCAAATTTCACTTTGGCCCAGTAACAAGCCTTATTGCACTTAGTTGTAGCTGTCATCCCTTTCATCAGTGAAGAGACTATGGCTGTAGGAAATGTTTCCAGGGTTAGTTAGATTTTCAATGTTTGTCGTCAGCAGGGTCATACTGTATTATTAAGGCGGCAAAAGCACAAGACAATGCTGGTGAATTGTCTCTTGTCAATGTTTATAGGCCAGGCTGAGTGATCGACAGCATGAGAAATGAAATAAAAGTAGAACTGCTTTTCATCATTGCATTTACGTCTCAGGTTAACATTGCAAGTGACTGATTAGATTGATACGATAATGAGAGTATCCAAGGTACTTAGTGATGTTGAAATATATATTATAGTTATTGTGAAATTCACATTTCAAACCTGAAACTGTATTTGAGAATCAGTCTTTATTAATACACTTAGAAAATCAGTACCTGCAATACAAAACCTTTGAGCAAACAAAACTGTGTCTGCTTGCAAAATACAGCCATAAAGGACCACTGCAATGTATAGAACAAGATGTCAGAACTCTGATGTGAAAACAAGAAGATAATGCACAGCTGCAAACAACATCTGAAAAACATATTGAAATTTTGTCATGAAATAGAAATGCTGTAAGATCACAAATGGAAGCAGGACAGTGAGTTGATTAAAATGTACATATATACACACACATCAGCTATTTTAATCCAAGCAACACATAACGCACAGAAAATGCTGGATGAACTCAGCAGGCTATGTAGCATCTATGAAAAAGAGTCAAAATTTTGGGCCAAGACCCTTCTTTTGTTGTTTGTGATTGGAGCTATTTTGACCCCTTTGTTCTTCTTATTCATAAATGCAGAATCACGTGGTTTAATGAGCACATAGCTATATTTTATAAATTGAGTGCAATCATCTTTGAAAATAATTCCATAAAGAAGCATTAGGACAATAATGCTGGTAGTTTCTTTTCTTTCAAAATTAGTTATTAAAATTTGCAGTAATATTAAGTGCATTCATAAACTGCTCAACAATTTCTTAGAATAAATTTACTTCTTACCAAAATCTTAGATTTTTATAGATCTGTTTACAAATATCATTTCCATTGGTATCACATATAATGTGCAGTATTGTACTTAATTCTTTGATAGTAATATAACTGTTTTAACTTCAGTATTTTATATTCTTACAAAGGTCACCCCATGTTACAGGGATGTACTTGACAAGTACACTACACATGCAAAATGACCCTGAAATTCAATAACACGTTTTATTAAAATGCATTTAAAAATCAAGCCTCAGATGTGATATGATCTTTTATCCACATGGTTTGTCCGAGCCATCAAGGAGAGGTGTTCATTGAAGCTGAATTATTTCCCCAGAGAGCAGGCAAAAATGGGTGGTTGGGCTGACCTGTGCTGGTCTTGCATCATTTACTCAATGATACTGGTAAGGATGTGGGAAAAGTTGACTGCCTGCCAATTGTGCCCTTAACTGGGAACCAAAAAGTAACTGTCTGATAGAGATGGAATTAAACATAAATTACCAATTAATTGCAGCCTCTGCATAGCTGATCATGCCTGAAATTAGCCAGTTTGTCATACACAGTAATCACTCTAATTAGTCACTTGTCATGCTAACCTGGGACAGAAGTGAAGTGATGAAAAGCAGTTCCATTTTTATTTCATTTCTCATGGTACCAATCACACTGTTTGGCCTATAAACACTGAATGACACAAAACGTCTAGTGGTACTGCCCAATATTCCGTTTATAACAAGACCTATTTCAGGGAAACTTCATATCATCCATCAAACATTGATGGATCTGGTTTTAAACACAAGAGATCCTGCAGATGCTGGAAATCTGGAGCAACGCACACAAAATGCAGGAGGAACTCAACAAGTCTGACAGCATCTGTGGAGGGAAACAAACAGATTTGTGCTGAGGCCCTTCAGCAGACTTGAAAATCAAGTCATGAGTGTGATATGATTTTTTTATCCACATGTTCCATATTCATAACTTGATGAAGGATTACAGCTTGAAACACTATTTATTTCTCTCCACAGATGTTGCCTGACTTGTACCAGTAGTTTGTGTGGATTTGATTTTGGCTATTGTGCCCAGTAATTTTTGGTTCCAGTGGCTATCGGGTCAGATTGACCTCTTGGGTGTTTGATTAAAAATTCTTTCAAATGTTTATTCTTTGTCTGTTTTTCTACAGTTAAATTAGATATAAATGTACAACACTGTAAAACTGAGGAACAAAAATACCATTGATGAAATGTTTGCATATCTAAATTGGATGTTCTAATCCTTTAATAATTAGACTATGAAATACGTTGTTTTCACAATGAGACACTAAGCAATTGAGCCAGTGGCTGTAAATATGTAAAGCCAGGGTATTAAGAGGCTTTATTGTCCCAAATTTTTAAAGAACAGAATCAGGTTTATTATCACTGACATATTGTATATTGTGAAATTTGTTTCTTTACAACAGCATTACGGTACAATACATAACAAATACTATAAATTGCACCGAAACATATGGAAGGGAAAAAATAAATAAGTAGTGCAAAACAGTAAAAATAGTGAGGGGTTGTTGGCTTATTGTCCATTCAGAAATCTGATGGCAGAGGTGTAAAAGTCTCCGTGCCTTGCTAAGCCTGGAAGGTTATGCTTTAAAATGCTATTTAAAATTACATTTGTCAGTCATACTATAATAACATCAGCTTTCTCCTTGTTTCAACTACGCTTTTAGAGGTCGTCAAAGTTCCATATCCCACATAATTTACAAATCTTGAAACCAAGCCTATATGTTTTAATTTAATAGGTTACTCAAATAAGTATCAGGCAGCCTGTGACTAAATTCATGTTTGATGGTTGGTGAGGCTCAGTGTTTGCCATAAAATTTACTTTGCAAATGCAGTTTTTCACAGACTTATACAAATAAAACAATCACGTTCAAGAACATCAATGTTAATTCTGTTTGTCGCCTGTGTGCAGAATACATGTGCAGAATAAACAACCGGAGGACACATTTCTTGCAGCTGGAAGCTGCAGAAACAAATAATTGCTTACCAATGGGATCACAGCTTTATCTACATCTAATGATAAACTAGGTATGGGTATGCTGCTATCTTTACTGAACTGGCTGATGATTGTGTGATCACACCCCACCTCCCATGTGCCAGAAACTGTGAAATAATACTCAAAGGGATTAACATCATTGTTATGGCTCTGGTATCAAGATGATTCAACAGATGTTTGAAGTCCAGGGACTCCACCAGATGGCATGAACAGCAATTCTCTAACTTGCTGTGATTGCTGTCCTTCCTCTTCCTCTCCTTTTCTATTTCCCATTCTGACTCCTTTTTTTTAGCTTTCTCTTCTCCTCACCTGCCCATCATCCCACTCTTGTGTTCCTCCTCCTAGTAGTCAGGGGAATAGACACAATTCACTGTCACTAGCATCGAGCGTACCAAGGCTCTGTTGTCTGCCTGGTGTCAGGGTTTGGGATATCTCATCTGACTTACAGAGGAATATGAAGTGGGAAGTGCAAGATCCAGCTGTCATGGTTCATATGGGTATGAACTACTTAGGAAGAACAAGGAAAGCAATTCTACTAAGGGAATTTGAGCAGCTAGGAACTGAATAAAAACTCAGAAATAAAAAAGCTATAATCTCCAGGTTGTTTACTTGAGCCATGTGCAAATTGTGATAATTTGTACAGATTTAATTAGATTAGAGAGCTAAAAATGTGGCTCAAAGATTGGTGTGGGAAAAGTGGATATGAATTTATGGGACATTGGCAACAGTTTTGGGGAAGAAGGAAGCTGTTCAGATGGGATAGGTTCAAACTGAATCATACTGCGACCAGGGTATTGATGAATTGCATAATATGAACAAAACTTTAAACTAAATAGTTTAAAGTGGGGGGAGGAAGGCTCTACAGCCTGGAAAAGTAAGGATAAAGTAAAAGGGAAGGAGAGTGTTGGAAATGGTATGGAAGTTTCCAGAATACCAATAAACACAAAGTATTGAGAAAGAGATAGTTGATAATTGATAATCAGAAGCAGTTGATCATCAGCTCTTTGGTTTTGCTGACACTGAGTGAGAGGATGTTGTGGCACCATTTAATGAGAATTTCAATCTCTTTCCAATATGTTGATTTGTTGCCACCTTTGATTCAGCATATATATTTGTCAAAGGGGCTTTCAACATGCAGGTAGATTGGGGAAAACAGATGGTGCTGGGTCCCAAGAGAACAAATTTTGAGTTGCCTTTTTAGAGCAGTATGTGGCAGAGCCTACCAGCAAAAAGGCAATTCTGAATTGGGTGTTCTGCAATGAATCAGATTTGATTGGGGAGTTTAAGGTAAATGAACCCAGTGATTCAGTAAATGAACCCAGAAAGCAGTGATTCATTATACGACAGAATTCACCCTGCAGTTTGAAGGGGAGAAGCTAAAATTAGAATCATTAGTATTTCAGTGTTATAGTGGAATAAAGGGAACTATAGGGCCATGAGAGACAAACTGGACAAAGATGATTGGAAAGGGACACTGGCAGGGATGATGGCAGAGCAGCAATGGCTGGAGTTCCTGGGAGTAATTCAGAAGGTGCAGGATTAATTCATCCCAAAGTAGAAGAAGCATTCTAAATGGAGGATAAGGCAACCTTGGCTTACAAGAGAAATCAAAGGCAACATAAAAGCAAAGAAAAAGGGGGTATGAAATATAACTAAAGATAGTAAGAAGCTAGAAGTTTGGGAAGCTTTTAAACACCTCCCCCCCCCCACCAGAAAGCAAATAAGCAAATCAATAAGGAGAGAAAAGATAATATAAAGATAATATATGAAGGAAACAAATTTCATGTCACATGGTGGAGATAATAAACCTGATTGTGATTTTGAAAGCTAGCCAATAATATAGAAGAGGATAGGAAATATTTTTTTTCAGATATATAAAGAGTAAAAGAGAGGCAAGAGTGGATACCCGACTGCTGGAAAAGGACGCTGGAGAAGTAGTAATGGGGAAAAAAGAAATGGCAGATGAACTCAACAGGTATTTTGCATTAGTTTTTACTGTGGAAGACACCAACAGTATGCCAGAAATTCATGAGTGGAAGAGAATGCAGTCACTATTACTAAGGAGAAGTTGCTTGAGAAGCTGAATAGTCTGAAGGTAGATAAGTGGACTACATTCCAGCGTTCTGAAAGAATTAGCTTAAGAAATTGTGGAGGCATTAGTCGTGATCTTTTGAGAACCACTGGGTTCTGGAAAGGTTCTGGAGGACTAGAAAACTGAAAATGTCACTCCACTCTTTAAGAAGGAAGGGAGTTAGAAGACAGGAAATTAAGGGCCAGTAATTAGTAAGATGTTGGAGTCTATTAATAGGATGAGATTTCAGGATACTTGACATAATACAATAGGCCAAAGTCAGCATTGTTTTCTTGAGGGAAAATCTTGCCTGACAAATCTGTTGGAGTTCTTTGAGGAAATGACAGACAAAGGAGAGTAATTGGATGTTGTTTACTTCGGTTTTCAGAAGGCATTTGACAAGATGCCACACATGAGGCTGCTAAGCAAGGTAAGACTAATGGCTTTACAGGAAAGATCGTACAGTAGCATGGACAGACGATTGCCAGGAAGCAAGGAGGTGTTTTTTCCTGGTTGGCTGCCAGTGACAAGTAGTGTTCTACAGAGGTCGGAGTTGGGATCGTTAGTTTTCACGTCATGTGTTGATGAACTGGATGATGAATTTGATGGCTTTATGACCAAGTTTGCAAATGATACGAAGAAGGTGCAATATGGAGGAAGTAGGGGATCTGCAGAAGGACGTAGCCAGATATGACGATTGAACAAAAAGTGGCTAATGGAATGCAGTGCCAGAAATTGTAGGGTTATGCACATTGGTAGAAGAAATTAAAGTGTAAACTCTTCTGTAAATGGAGAGTGAATTCAAAACTCAGAGGTCCAAAAGGACTTGGGAGTCCTCACAAAGGATTCCTTAAAGATTATCTTGCAGGTTGAACTGGTGGTAAGGAAGGCAAATGCAATGTTAACATTCATTTTGAGAGGACTAGAATATAAATGCAAGGATAAAATGCTGAGACTTTTTAAGACATTTGTGTGACAACACTTGGAGTATTCTGAGCAATTTTGGGCCCCTTATTTAAGAAAAGACATGTTGGCATTAGAGAGGGTCCAGAGTAGATTCATGAAAATTATCCCAGAAACAAATGGGTTAATGTATGAGGAACATTTGATGGCACTGAACCCGTACTCAATAGGATTTTGAAGAACGAGGGGGGAATCTTATTGAAACCTACCTAAAATTGAAAGGCTAAGGTAGATGGGCGTGGAGAGGATGATTCCAATAGTGGGACAGTCTAGGACCAGGAGATATAGCCTCAGAATAGAAGGAAGTCCCTTTAGAACAGAGATGAGAAAAAAGTTCTTTGGCCAGATGGTGGTGAATCTGTGGAATTCATTGCCACAAGTGGCTGTGGAGGTCAAGACACTGGGTACAGTCGACTCTCCTTATCCGCGGGTTCTGCATGCATGGATTCAACCAACCATGGATCGGAAAAACCCAGAAGTTCTCTCTCCAGCACTTGTTGTTCAAGCATGTACCGACATTTTTTTTCTTGTCATTATTCCCTAAACAATGCAGTGTAACAACTATTTACATAGCATTTACATTGTATTAGGTACTGTAAGTAATCTAGAGGTGATTTAAAGTATATGGGAGGATGTGCATAGGTTACCGTGGATCAGGATTGAAAAAAAAATGGAAGTTCTCTTACTAAGTAAGTCGGAGCAGGTACATCCAGTATTATTTAGCGTCAGTTAGTCAAACATTTGTCTTAGTATATAGTATATATTTTACCTTTCTATGCATATAAAACACTTAAGAAACATGTATTTCAATAACTAAACCACTGCATTGCTTAGTAATAATTGTAGCTTTCATCGGGGCAGGGCCTTTCTCACTTTATCCTTTAAAATTGTTCTGATCATTCACTGACTGTAGCCTAATGCTTTTCCAATGACCAATGGTGTTTCACCTCTTTCCGATCGTTTTATTATTTTCACTTTATTTTCAATCGTGATCGTGATTATTTTTGTGAACAGAAACACTGCGGATTCGGAGCTCCACCGGGTCCTAAAGTCCACCGCACCGATAAAAATAAAGTCCAGTGGAGCAGATATGATGGGCTAATAGATTTTATTCTGCCACTATGTCTTATAGGCTTATGCTCAATAAAATTCAAAGCCGATGTATCATTTGGACCATTGAAGGATACCGTGGGATAGATTTAATTTGATTTTCTGGTAGAATTTCCCAGTTGCAAGTTATTTCAATTCCTTTCCCCATTGCCTTTCCAACATGTTGGTCCATGGCCTCTTTTTCTGCTAAGATGAGCCTACTCTCAGGTTGGAGAACCAACCCCCAATATTCCGTCTAGGTAGCCTTTAACCTAATGGCATAAGCATTGATTTCTCCAACTTACAGAACTCCCCCCCTTCCTCTTCTTTCTGCTTTATTTCCCTGCCCTGGCCTCTTACCTGTTCTTTTCTCCTCATCCACCTATCACCTTCTCCTGGTGCCTCTCCTCCTTCCCTTTCTCCCACGATCCAGTCTACTCTACTATTAAATTCCTTCTTTTCCAGCCCACTGACTTTTTCACCTATCATCTCCCAGCTTCTTACTTCATTACCCCTCCCCCACCCACCTGACTTCACCTATCACCTTCCAGCTTGCTCTCTTCCCCAAATCCCAACCTTCTTATTCTGGCATCTTCCCTCTTCCTTTCCAGTTCTGATGAAGGGTCTCAGCCTGAAATATTGACTGTTTATTCATTTCCATGGACACTGCCTGATGTGCTGAGCTCTGCCAGCATTCTGGGTGTGTGCTCTCTGGTTATTATCAAGATGATAAATAAATATTTGCAGTAGCATGTAGATGGTGCTTATATTCTAGGCAAAGGTGCTCATGCCTGACTATGATTAACATTGAAATAAATAAAGAAACACAAAACTCTTCATGCTCTAGTTGTTAAATAATAGTCACCCCGATAGTTAAACAGGAGTCTGTTGTCCTTTAGTTCTTTTTAATAGGAAGACACGGAGCTTTTAAGCATAGAAGAATCTCTGGGCTGGAGAGAGCCATAGAGCCAAATCCAACTCTAAACGATGTTAAGGGTCAGAGGATTTTGACAGAACCAACTGCAAGTCATGTCAAGGAAATGCCATTCTTTATCAGAAAAGTTAAAAGGAAAACTCCATTGCAAGCAACTGCTGCCAGTGGTTCACACTCACCACGCCAGCCCGGATACAGCCATAATCCCCACACAGGAGTGGTAGCTCTACCAGTAGCTCACACCTGCCCTCACAGTCTCTCCACACTAATCTATGGGGGAACTCATTGTAGGGGAGTGAGATTGCATGCCAGTTTCTCAGCACTGTCAGTAATATGTTAGTTAAAGTCTGATTCTTCAGGTTGTCATAGCTAGGGGAGGTAGTGGGGATAAGCTTCCACTACCTATTAAATGCTCCCAATGGCGAGTGTCTCAACTAAGTCCAGCTCCTGACCTTTGTGTGTGGCTTAGCTACTAAACCCAGTGGAACTCTTTCTACTGACAGGATAAGAGGCAAAGGCAGATTACTGGCACCTTAAAACCAGTCACATTGGGCATATGGAGGTTGTCAGCTCATCTAGGAGAAGGAAAACTCAGATCTCAAACATGTGTGGCTATACCCATTCATGGAGGAGGCTTCGGGAGTAAACCCCGAGGAAAGATCCGAAGCTGGTGCCCCTAAGGTAGAGTCCTATGTTGAGTTCAATGTTAATTGGCAACTTCCGTGATGCCATTGATGCCAAACTGTATTGGTCTCTGCTGTTCTTTTGGACTCATCAGCTGCTTGGAGAGGGGGAGCCTGGTGCATGAGCAACAGCTTGCTCTCCATATCGTACTGCTCTGGCTTGCAGACTGTCTTACATATTACGTAGACAATATCCATGGACGCAATATCCATGGTTGAACCTGACCAGCAGAAGGCCCCAATCTGCTGTAAAGCCCTTCAGCATATTTTCCATCAGCTCTCGCACTGCAGAGCACTCACTCTATGTAGTAAATAAGGCACTAGTTTACTATACATTTCCAGACCTTACTGAAATCCTGGTCTAAACCTGGACGATGAACCTGAATACCAGAATCTCTTGGACTGGATCTCATCACCCGATGTGGACGTGAAATAATTATCCAGAGCTTTTGTTTCATTATCTTAGACTTGCCTTTTATCCTTAGTTTGCCTTTTGCAGGTGGCTATATGGTTGCATGAGTGAGTCTGAGGTGTGGCAAAAATGCATGTGTAGGTGCAAGTATATATTTCTTAATATTAATTTAGAGATTTTCTTAGGTGTACGCAATGTTAGTAACAATGAGCTGCCTTTGCAAGGTTCAAAGCTCATTTAGGGCAACTATCCATGGGATCGCCATGAGTTGATGGCGACGAAGAGATGGCATTTACCAACAACAACAGATGCCATCCACTATATTTTCTGACTAGTCTGGTCAATCTGTCATCAGGTGAGTCACTGATCTCTGGTTTGGAATGGCTTATTTCACTTTGTACTGGATTATAGTTTGCTGGTGAGTTGACCTGCTTCTGATATATCTCAATTCCTCTACTAGCTACCTGCCATTAATCTCTGGTACTGATAAATGTGAGGTCTATAAATTATGGCCAAATTAATTGTGGAATGATACCAGACCCTCTGAGTTCCTCCAGCATTTTCTGTTTCTCTGGATTTTCTGCATCTCTAGTGTTCATTAATTCTGGAAAACATTTAGTCAAGAAAAAGCACTGGAGGCGAAAAAGCAAGCTATTAAGTCAAATGTTTGCGCATCAGTGCTCTGCTAATGAATTTTCTGATGATACAAAAAATTCAGTAGTTGAAGTGGGTGATTCAGGAGTCATAGTAACTGAGTAATCTCATTAAAAAACGTTCTTTGGTCTTAAGTAGCAGCCGATAATTAATTATTTAAAGTTACTGTTAGATACTTAAAATCAGTGTACAAACCCAATCCTTTTTAAATTAGCATTGTTGATCATTATAATCTTTGGCAGGAGCCAGTTACTAATTTCAAACATGTTTTACAACCTGGACATGGCATTGTCATTAATTCTGATCACAGAATTGGGTGCAAGTTATGTCAAGGAAATGAACCATGTCGTTCCTTATCAGGGCAATTAAAAGTTGGAAGCTCATTTCCAAAGTGATCTCTGACTCACATCCTATCTCTGTGTTTCTGGAGAATCATAATCAGGGGAGGAAATATAAGGTGAGTTCCATTGCTAATATTTTTAATTATAATTACTTCTACATCCCTTAACATCTGCTGTTATATGATTTCATAAGGCATAATGGTTTAAGTATTAAATATAGGTGAATATTAATGTATAAATATTCATACAAAAATGCCTTCCACATTAACATGGTTGCTGATACAATGTTTGAATTCCATCTGAATGTTTTAAAACATTGTATACTAATGTTGTATTACTTTGTTCTAACTCATTACCTTGTGATACAAAAGCAAGCCATGTCCATCTTGCTTTTCTTTAGCATAAAAATAAAGATTGATGCTGATCCACAATGACGTCTGACAGAATGTTTTAGTTGCTTATTCTTGCACACCTTAAAAAAATACTTTATTTATTAAACATGATAGTTTACAATTGCTGTTATGTGGAACAAAGTATCAGCAACTTGTAAGAAAAAATGCATATTGTTCACAAATTATATAAAAATGAATGACCTGTACATTTATTTTGGAGTAATTTAGTGTTCAAGTATTCCAGCTATAAAAATTTAGTGTACATGATGTTTAATCCTAATGCCAAGCAATATTACCATGAATAAAAAGTCACTTCTACAATTTTTAAATAACAGTGTAGTCAAATATTAGGCTAAGTATTTTTTATATCTCCCATAATTGTTCAGACATGCTCTGCATAATCATTAACAAAGATCCATAGTTTTCTTTTTCCAAAAACGATACAAGTTGGTTTAAAAATAGAAAGGGACAAGTTAAATTTTTAGGCTCCTTTCCAAATATAAAATCTCCTTTCCTATTTTTCATTTCTTACTATTCCAGTTTTTAAAGTTGAAAACTAAGATGAATTTTCAAACCATTGTACAAAAAAAACCAGTCAGGTGATAGTTTTCTGATGAAGTTGGAAGTAAAGTTACATGTTCTTGTTCCTATTCAAAAATTTAAAATGCGTATTTCGCCAGATTTTTGACCAGGGTGTAGTGAATCGGTGGAATTCATTGCCACAGGCAGCTGCAGAGGCCGAGCCTTTATGTATATTCAAGGCACAGGAGTTGATAGATTCTGGATTGGTCAGGGCATGAAGGAGTATGGGGGAAAGGCAGGAGATTGGGGCTGAGAGAAAAAATGAGTCAGCCATGATGAAATGGCGGAGCAGATTCGATGAACCAAATGGCCTGATTCTGCTCCTATGGTCTTATATAATCTTGTGAGAGTTGGGAGTAAAGTCTTATTGATCATAAGTCCTGCAGAAGAGAATACCTTTTGTGCCGCAACTATTGAACTGAGAACATATATGTGGATACTGCTTTGCATGCTTCTTGCAATGACTTTTGTTTGTTTTCCACCAAACAAATAGATCCCGAGTAAGAGAAACATGTGGCTCCAAGAAGTTGTATTCCTTTTCCGAGATATGTGTTGTGTATTGGCCTCTGTCGCTCAAGTTGACCGTGGATGTTGTGTCCTAGCTGTCTAGATATGCAAGCTTGGGTGGTACGATATGGAGAGCAAACTGTTGTCCATTCAGCAAGCTCCCTCTCTCCATGCATGTGATAAACCCAAAGGAACGGCAGCAACCAATACAATTTGGTACTAGAAGCATCACAGGTGTTGCCAGTCAGCATTAAACTCAATGTAGGACTGCCTTAGGGACTCCAGTTCCAGATATTTCCCTCGGGGTTTGCTCCTGAATCCTTCCCCATGAGTGTGTATAGCCGCTAGGCCTGTGGAGGTTTGAGATCAGAGTTTTCCTTCTCCTAGATGAGCTGCCAACCAGGGCTGAGGAGTACCATCTGCCCGAAGTGACTGGTTTTAAGGCACTAGTAACCCACCTTTGCCCCTTCTCCTGTCTGTAGAAATGGTTCTGCCGGGCATAGTAGTTAAGCCACATGTGAAAGCCAGGAGCTGGACTTGGTTGTCAGAGGCTATTTATGGCACACACCATTGGGATCATCTAATAGATAGCGGGAGCTTGTCCCCATTACCACCCCTCTGGCTATAACAACCTTAAAGAATCTGATATGTAATAATAATAATAATAATAATAATAATAGCTGTCTATTGTGCTGTTATCAACTTGTGCAAAGTTTTCTCTTCATGTCAATTTATGTTGGTAGCTACCATTTTATAATCATAAAACTCATAGTATATTTGTTCTAAAGCAGTCAGGTAGATTTTCAAAGTATTTTTAGTCACTCACTTTCTAATCAAGGGAAAAAGAAGATTGATAAACACAAGAAATTCTGCAGATGCTGGAAGTCCAAAGCAACACACAAAATGCTGGAGGAACCCAACAGATCAGGTAGCATCCATGGAAAAGAACAGCTAGCCGATATTGCAGGCCAAGGTCATTCTTCAGGGCAGAGAAGGAAAAGGGAAGATGCCAGAATAAAAAGTTGTGGGGTGGAAAAAGGGGCTAGCTGGAAGGTGATAGGTGGAAAAGGTCAAGGGCTGGAGAGGAAGGAATCTGATAGGAGACATGAGTGGACCATAAGAGAAAGGGAAGGAGGGAACCCAGGGGGAAGTAATAGTTAGGTGAGAGGAAGCAAAAGGTCAGAGTGGGGAATGGGGGGGGGGGGGGAGAGATTTGTTTACTGGAAGGAGAAACAGATGTTTATGTAATCAGGTTGGAGGGTACCCAGACAGAATATAAGGTGTTGCTCCTCCGCCCTGAAAGAAGAGTCAGACATTTGCAGTGCTTGAATTCCAAGCTGACAATTTAACTACTACTCTTACAGCTCAGAAAGAGTCAGATTAAGGTTTATTATCACTGATACATGACCATAAGACCATAGGACATTAAGACACAGGAGTAGTATTAGGTCATTTGGCCTACCGAGTCTGCTCCACCATTCAATCATGGCTGATCCTTTTTCTCTCTCCTCAGTCCCACTCTACGGCTTTCCCCCCCTAACCTTTGATGCCATGTCCAACCAAGAACCTAGCAAACTCTGCCTTAAATACACACAACAACCTGGCCTCCACAGCAGCCTGTGGTAATAAATTCCACAAATTCAACACCATCTGGCTGAAGAAATTTCTCTGCATCTCTGTTTTAAATGGCCACCCCTCTATCCTGAGGCTGTGTTGTGAAATTCGTTGTTTTACGGCAGCTGTGCAGTGCGATAGGTAAAATATACTACAGTATAAATTACAATAAGAAATGTATATACAGTTCAGTAAGAGAGCAAAAACAGAAAGGTAGTGTCTTTGGGTTCCTTGACCATTCAGAAATCTGAAGGTGGAGGGGAAATAGCTGTTCCTAAAACATTGAGTGTGCTACCTTTATGGTGACAGGGGCATTCCAACTTCATAAAGATTCTGTGACCATTGATTGAATTCTGTCACTTCGCTGGACTATTTGTTTCTTTAATATGTTTGCTGAGTACAGTGGCAAATGTTTATGCAAGTAATGCTAGGTGTAACACTTTTTGTACTATAATGCAGGTGTTAATCCTTCAACTACTTTCTAGGTCTAACCTTATATCAATCAGTTTATTATTATTCCTGTCAGATAATGTAGTTGTTAAAAACCATTTCTGTTCTTGCAAGCACTCAAATATTTCATGCAGATACTTCCAATATATGAAGCACTGATGCTCACATGATGCTCTGGTGAATGTTGTTTTTGTTTTAATATTTCATGAAATCTGTAGCCAGTGCAGTGTGAAAATGTGACAGCCATCCACAAACAGCAGTAACCAGGTGATTCACACTGACAACTATCGAGCCATCAACCACAGCTAGTTGAACAGGACAAGTGAGACAATGATTCTTACTCCCAGTGGAGTAATCATGCTTTGTCTTGGACAACATTGCCTGCTTTGTCATATCTGCATTGTCATCCATGTGGACCATAAATCAAGAATTCAAGATGCAAGGTTAGGCAGTTGCATGTAAAGTATCTGTTACTTTTTTGGCAGTGTATCTCTTCCAAACTCCACAAATACAAAATGACATGGCATTTTTCGTTACTTGGCATAAAAGCAGATGATGGTCATATACGATTTTCTGTTGAGTGCTATCCACAAGTCCCACAAACAAATTGTTCAATGCTAAAGTGTTTAATCCAGATCTTGGTAGCAGAACTTTCCTGAAGATTTTCCAACCTTGCTGTTATTACTTAACAGTAATATTTTAAGCTCAATAAATTTAATGACTTGTCCACGACCCACCTCCAATGGGGGCATAACTTTGCAATCTTCTTTCCTATTAAATCTGCAGTGTTTAATAAAAGGTATCACACTGATAATACCAAATAATAAATGTTGTACTCCATGTTTGACATTTAGTATCTGTTCTCTCTTGTTTTGTGACCCCTTGTAGCTTTTTATTTTGCAGCTTACTCATAAAGTACTGTTTACTGCTAAATCATCTCCGGTGCTCCGCTTTTGGATCAACCCTTCTCTACATTTCCTAACAGGATGCATATACTGTTAATTGCCCAACAGAAATTGGTTGCCTAAAGGAAGTTATCCATTGACATGAGCACACAATCCAAAAGCAGCAAGAAACCATGAACCCACTCTCGCCACTCTCTTCCAACTCCTGGTCTCAATACAACAACCCTGCAACAGTCAACCTTTTCACTCCAAGCCTCAGATTCCAGTGCCTGAATGCGTCAACAGATCCCCAACATGATGCCACAACTTCCTATCCTAGTGCATCTTCCAATTCAAGCTTCAGTCATCTCTGTAAACTACAAACCAGCCAGCTCCAACCAGTTGCTCCTAACCTTTGGTTACCTTGTTACTTGTGAGCTTAGTATCCGTTCTCTCTTGTTTCATAGTCTCTTGTGGCTTGTTATTTTGCAGTCTCTTAATAAAGATACTGTTCATGGCTGAGTTGTCTCCAGCTCTCTGCCTTTGGGTCAAGCCTCCTCTACCTTTCTTAACAACTTCACCATGTACTACAGGAAACATGGATCAAAAGATACTTGAGAATAAAACAGAGCTTAACGCAAATCTTTTAGATTCAAGTATTGTTTAATAATTGCTCATAGCTTGATAACATGATCTGTGAAGCCACAGTGATGCCATAATTGTTAGGGATTGATTTGTAGATGTGAAAATTCTAGATAATTAACAGTACTGTCTCTAATTCAGTACTTTGGTACTTAAAAATTACACATTTTATTATTTTGATCAATAAAAGTTCAACATACTGTAGCTTTAAATTCTTCCTTTAACATGATTACAATTTTGACGTATATATATGTTACCTTGAAGACAATGAAGTTTCTGGTTGCTAAGCAATTTCTCAGGGGAGGTGGATGTATTTTGTTCCCATGCATCACGTGGTTTGAGTCGATGGTGATGGCGATGTAGACTGCATGGTCTGGCATTTGATACCGACTAAACTTGGGAAGGGAAAGCTTGGCTAAGTGAGATCATTATCGATGAAACTGAGTCCTTAGTGACTTAGGGACGTTGGGGAAAAAGCAAACATGGAGCACAATATTTATTATTTGTTATTATCAGTGAGATACTTTTCAAACTTTGCAGATGAGTAGCACAGAAGATTACAAATGTTATGCTTCCATTAGAGGTGGGGCATGGAGAAGTCATTAAATTGTTGAGCTTAAAACTTTACTGTTAAACTCTGAATAGCAGCAGGAATCCAAGTTTTGGTGCTCCAATTCCCTGGAGCATGATTAGCTGCTGCTGACTAGTTAAGACCCAGACTGCCAATTATTGCCTGCCACATTCCTTCATGGAAAGTGTGTACTTAAAGGCCTCATGCTGAGCACTCAGTACTCAATCATAAGAGTTCCATTTCTAGTACAACTGTTTGTGATTTTGCCTTTGGACTTCTTTTTTTGTCATCTTGTTTATTTTGAGTCTGAGTTTGAGTTAATTCTAGACCTTACTCTGCACTTTGCCACCATCCATAGCTCTCTCGTTACACTAAACACAACAAGCAACAAGATAGCTGAAGACTAGGGGAAACTAACTGAGGCTGGCTGGTTTGTATGAGTGAACAAAGACTGTGGGTGTGACCTGGGTTTAAATAGGCTGTTGGTGACAAACTGGAAACAAATTGCAGGTGATTCCTGTTAGCTGTGTGGAGACAGGGAGGTGCCTGCCTGTGCAGGCCTGACAGAAGTTTAGACTCCAATGACTTTGTAAATTTCATTTCTTTTGTCCCTTACTAAACACATTTTTGAGAATCACTTTCTTGAATATGTTTTGCTAGAACTAAGTGTCATAAACTGTGATACAGAAATGCTAGTGTATTTGTTTCTGTCAATGACTTTTAGCCTTGCCATAGTCATGGATGTCAGAGCTAGAAAATTAGATATACTTCCAGTTCAATTTGCCATGTCAACCTCAAGCAAGTCTATTGGTAAATATAACCTGACCATAGAAATCATGGAACTGGATCTTTGCCTCAGCAATACATTTTCGTTCCAATTCCATTCACCATCTTGAAGATTATTTTAACTGACTGAGGATTTAAAGAACTTTTTGCTGATTTCAAAACTTCTGCACAAGCGTTTCTCCCCAGCATGAGGAAATTTATACATATTTCCCTTTAAAAAAAAACAGAAAAGCTGCTAAAGGAAGAGAGATGAGGTGGTGGGGGTGTTGTGGAACTGCTCTCAGTAAGAAGGTATTATCTGCTAAAGTGCCCAGGAACCAATTCTCTAATCTGAATTTCAATGAGGAATAGAAATTGAGCAGAATTCACACACCCTCAGTTCAAAGACTGATTCTGTAACCATTAAAGTGACTATATAATTCTCCTTTGGTTGGCTTCAACTATGATGAAGCCTTTAGAATTTAAACTTTTAAAACTTGAAACAAATAGAGAAAACATCAAGTATCACTGAAGTTGTAGCAAGAGCCTGAAGAATTTAGTTTACAAGTATTTGATGTTCCTTCCACGAGCAATAGCAGCGGCCTCTTCCTACTGTTGAACACATGTTGAACTGCACAAAGCTGTGAGCTGATGTCATCTAGTAAACCTTCAATCACTTGCTCAATATATATTTACTGATGCCCTCACAAATAGGGGATGGTTCACTGTGCGTTTGTGTGTCTGCTAAGAGTGTAATTTAGAACTCTGAGAATGTTTATGCTTATTATGCCAAATTCAAACTTAATGGTCTGAATTTTTCACGAGCAAATGTTAAATTTCCACAGTTAAAACATATTACACTTTGAATTGAATTTAAAAAAGCTTGCTCTCTAGATAATTAATAGCTAGTGGGAACCCTAAACTGATCATTTCAATTTTAGTTCTTCATGTCATTCCAATTTGACAGAATAATGGCCACATAAAAAGACCATTTACTATCAAGTTTGCATCAATGTGTTTCCCACCAAATCCTTTTATTTAAACTACCTTTTTGCATCTGTCATTCGATAATATTGTCATTTATTCACCATATCCAGCCTCAACAATAATTTGTGACAGTCTCTCTCTCTCTCTCTCTCTCTCTCTCTCTCTCTCTCCTCTCTCTCTCTCTCTCTCCTCTCCTCTCTCTCTCTTCTCTCTCTCTTCTCTCCTCCCCCCCTCCCTCCCTCCCTCTCCCTCTCCCTTTAGGCAACTGTAATTTTAATGAAGTAAAGCAGTTTCATAACTTTAAATTGTGCTTTAAAATTAATTTTAAAATAATTGAACTTTGGGAGGATCAATCAGGGTAGACCTTACATGGTGCGCAGTAGGGCACAGAGGAGTGCAGTGAAACAGAGGGATCTGGGAATACAGATCCATAATTCCTTGACAGTGGCACCACAGGTCAATAGGGTTGTAAAGAAAGTTTTTGGCATATTGGCCTTTATAAATCAATGCATTCGGTTCGTGAGTTGGGATGTTATGTTGAAATTGTGTAAAATGTTGGTGAGGTCTAATTTGGAGTATTAGATGCAGTTTTGGTCACCTGCCTATAGGAAAGATGTAAATAAGATTGAAAGAGTGCAAGAAACAACAAGGATGTTGTTGGGACTTGAAGACCCAACTCATAAGGAAAGAGTGAATAGGTTTCGAATGTAGAAGATAGAGAGGAGATTTGATAGAGGTATAAAATATCATGAGGGATATATGTAGGATAAATTCAAGTATGCTTCTTCCACTGAGGTTGGGGGGACTATGACTAGAGGTTATGGGTTAAGAATGAAAGATGAAACGTTTAAGGGGAACATGATTGGAAACTTCTTTATGGTGGCAAAAGTGTGGAATGAGCTGCCAGTGGAAGTGATGCATGCAGATTCGACTTCAACATTTAAGATAAATTTGGATAGGTACAGTACACGGATAGGAAGGTTTTGGAGGCAGTGGTCTTCGTGTAGGTTGATGGGACCAGACAGATTATTGGCTCAGCACTGACTAGATTGGCTGAAGGGTCTGCTTTGGTAGTGTTCTGACTGTAATCCAAATAACCTAACAGAATTAGTGCTGTCGCTGAATGTGACACCTTTCATACATATGTGCAAACGTATTCACACATGCACATACAGCACAGGCTCAGGTCTAACATGTGACTTTCATAATTGTACAGTTTGTGATTGTGTCGTAATGCTTTGCAAGTGTTTGTATTATCTTCAGAATTAACTCTGGAGGAGCAATAATGCAGGCTTGTTGTGTCACCCAGATCCTAAATGGAAACGGGAACCAGGTTATGACTACAATGTTTCATTAACTTGTGCCAGCTCAAAACACAGCAGAGAAAATGAGATTTGCAGATTATATTTACATAATTTATTAGTGATGATTAGAAGTTCTTGCTTCAGCTGTCATAATTACAAATTGCAATATCATTTTCCATCATTTAACCAAATTATAAATTCATAAATGTCATGAAAGTAGTTTAGCAGTATTCCAGCCATTGAGATCAATTGTTTCAAATATAAAATCATTCACATAAACCTGCAATAATAATGCCAACAGTTTGAAAAGTGTATTTTTTTCAATCCATGAAATAGTATTGCTGATTTTCATTTGCAGATTTGAAAAGATTAAATGGGACATTATGAGGCATGCAAGACAGGACTGAAACTTAATTGAAATGAAAGAAAAATGAATCTTCCTGCTTCTCACTGATGAGAATGCTATTGTATGCAAGTTCAAGTTATGACACCCACTCAATTATTGTATGCTTCTACTTCACAGTGCAGTCCTATCTCATAAATAGATTTGTTTCTGCTGATGTGGGAAGTGCCTGAAATAAAAGTTTCCTGCTGAATTATTAGAATTATAGAAGAAAGGAAATGCAAACACAAAACTTTTTAACTTTTCTCTGTACCTAATGTTGTGGTGCAACTCTGAAGTAATTTAAATTGTGGTTAAAAGGCCTGAAAATTTGAATATTGACCATTGTAAATTAGGCTAGGACATGGTTGCCTCTACCATGATTAAATAGGTTCTGGATGTTTCAATAAGATTGACTTACTCATCTAGCCTCTATAGAATATAAACCCAGCTTTTTTAAACCTTCCCTCATCAATCAAACCCTTTTATCCTACAAATCAATCCAAGGAACCTTCTCTATGCTGCACCCAAGAAGAATATATCCTCCCTGAATTAAGAGGGAAATTATACGTAGGACTCAACTGTAATCTGGCCTTTGGCCTACATATTTGAAGCAACATTACCCTACTTTTGTACTCCATCCCTCTTGCAAATAAAAGAACTTTGGCTCTCAAATTACAATGTTAGAAGGGCCAGTAGTGGGTCTTTTCAGGAGGAGGATGACAAAGATCTGATCAAGGTGAGGGAACCAAACACCAAGATAACCAATGTGAGGAGGCAGGAAAGAAATCCATACGACCTGTCACTCTGTGAGATTATGATCTCAGTAGCAGTAGATAGTTCATGGCAAGTTTAGCAAGAAAAGACTTTTTGGAAAAGGAAAAAACCAGATGTTCAGGTCAGAGAGTCAAAGGATGCATTAGTTTTGTAAGCAAGAGGAATTCTGCAAGGTATTGGAGAAAAACATCAATGAAATGTCTAAGTCCAAGAGATTCATGAAATCCTATCATACTGACAATTATGTAGAGGAATAAAGGAGGCAGTTGATATTGGGAAAAAAAGCTAATCTGATCATTGCTTTCCAAGGTAACCATGAAGTATTACCTAAATTTGACAAAGGAAAAAAAAAGACCAGTCCTTGATGTGGCGAAGTCAGATCTAATTAAATATCATTAAACCAGTAATACATTAAATCAGTTCAAACTTTCACCTCTTTCACTTAAGGGAATGAAAGAGGCAGTCATTTCAAATAAAACAACACAGATGAAAGACGGAAAAATGTGTTAGTGGAAACAAATGTATTAATTATGAGATTAATATCTGTAAATTGAGGGCAAGAAGCTGAATACTAAAATTTTTGAAAATGCATTTGTAAGTAATCTGATGAGAGGAAATGGTCTCAGAAGGAAATACAATTGGCAGAGGAATGTGAGCATTATGGAGCATGAGGAATATGAGGAAAGGACAAAATAATCTGTTTAAGACCATAAAAAATTGGAGCAGAATTAGGCCATTCACCCCATCAAGTCTGCTCTGTTATTCCATTAAGGCAGATTTATTATCTCCTCAATCCCAGTCTCCTGCCTTCTCCCTGCAACCTTTGACACCCTGTTTAATCAAGAAGCTATCAACCATTGCCTTAAATATACCCAATGACTTGGCCTGTACATTTGTCTGTGCTAATCAATTCCACAGATTCACTACCCACTGGCTAAAGAACTCGACACCCTCAATTCTGAGACTGAGCCCTCTGGACAGAGACTCCACCACTATAGGAAACATCTTCTCCACATCCATTCTATCTAGGCCTTTCAATATTCGATAGGTACAAAGTACATTCAAAGTACATTTATTATCAAAGTATGTATGCAGTATACAGCCTTGAAATACATCTTCCACCCCCCCAGACAGTTACAAAACAAAGTAGTATCATGGAGCCAACCCGTTCAAAGAAAAAACATCAAACATTATACCCCCATCACCATGCACAAAGAGCAACAAAAAAAATGAGAGAAAACACAATATCAAAAGGCGTATTTCAGCACATTTCAGCTCAATATTAATTATCTGCTGACTGCCCTAGTTCAAAAATTGCTGAAAAGTAACAAAGAAAAGCGACCATAACCAGACCTAGAAACTAGAACACATTATGAATCTGAGTTAGTCCAAATCTACAATCTGCATCGATTAAACCTTACTCCAGCACTATCCACCAACCGCACCAAGAGAGAGATCACTTGAAAGCAAGGACCTTCCCTCAGGAGCAGCAGCAGGCGAGAGGCCACCACTTGCAGGCACCTTTTCCAGCAGCAGAGATCGAGAGGCTGGTAGACGGCGCTGAACACTCACTTGCCCTCCGCACCCACCTCAATGATTTCAATCTTCCTTGGCTCTTTAATCAGCACAAATGGTGAGGGATGGAGTTGATCACGGGCTTGCACCCTGTCTCCTGGCTTCCTGGCATCCATGCCATGTGCTTTGGCCATAGCCTCATGCAACTTCGTCGCAGCAAACAACCAGATCACCAGATCAGCTCAAACCCACACGGCCAAAATGTAGATTACAGGCTCTCACAGTAGCAGAACAATATCTGAAATAAAAAGAAGATGTAAAAGAAGTGAAAGGAATTGCTTCATGAACCATCTTGAGGATGTCATCTTTGGTGGCATTGTTCATTGGCGCCATTATCTTCTGGCAAAGTCTTGCCCTTACTCCAGCAAATTGGCAGATTTGCGGCAATGAGATCTCCCTCTCATTTCTCTAAACTCAAATGAGTGTAGGCACAGAACCATCAAAATTTCCTCATATGCTAATCTTTTCATTGCCGTTTTCTTTCTTGTAAACTTCCTTTGGGCCCTCTTCAACGCTAATAAGAGAGCACCTGCGAACAGCGCGACTGATGGCAACGGTCAGCTGACAGGTCACAAATCTGCAGTTTTTACTTCTTCTTTCAAATATGGTTCTACTATTAAGCTGCTTGTGACCTGAACCCACGATTTATATTTTGATGGTGTGTTTTGGAGCTGACTGTGCGATCTGGTGTTTTGCAGTTTCTGAGGGAGTTCTATAAGGTTTGGAGTGGAGTGTGGAGCCTGGAGGCCATGGTCAACTCCATTGCTTCTCTCCCATTGAGGGGCTGAGGGCACAAGCCCGTGGTTGACTCCATTGGTACTCTCTGATTAAGCAAGGTTGAAGTTGACAAGCATGAAAGCAGAGGACAGGCGGATGTTCAGTGCAGTCTGCCTGCATTTGACTGGTCTTTCTTTCTATCTTGTTTGCAGCTGTCAGAGCAAAGTGCTGGAGTATTGGGATCCACATTGTCGGGATTGATCAGTGAGGCTGCGGACTCATTTTGGGGGACCTTAAGGTTCCCGTTGCATGTGGTCCTGGATTCTATTTACTCTTTTCTTTTCTGGTTTTGAGTGGTTTGATCAGGGCTGTCAATCTGGACTAGGAAGCTTCAGTGAAGAATGCCCCTGGGGCCTGCCTTGGCTAGCAGAGTGGTGCTAAACTGAATTAATCTGAATACTCCTGGTTTGATGTTTGATATTCTATATGTTGTTCACTCATTTCTTTGCAGTTTGTGCAATTTGTTCTTTTTTTCTTGCATTGAGAGTTTGATGTTTTCTTGAATGGGCTCCATAATGTTTCTTTGTTTCCTGGCTACCTGTGGGAGAACAAATTTCAGTTGTATTCTGCATACCTGCTTAGGTAATAAATGTACTTCTGAATCTTTGAAACTTTTTCTTGGATAAGCGACCCAAAACTGCTCACAATACTCCAAGAATGGTCTAACCATTTTGTTATAGAGTATCTGCAATACATCATTTGTTTTGTATTCTAGGCATCTCAAAATGAATGCTAACATTGCATTTACTTTCCCTACCTCTGACTCAACCTGCAAGTTAACCTTTACAGAATCCTGTACAAGGGCTAGCAAGTACCCTCACACCTGTGATTTTTGAATTTTCTCCCTGTTTAGAAATTTGTACATACCTTTATTCCTTCTGTTAAATTGTATGACTATGCAGTTCCCTACCTTATATTCCATCTGCCACATTTTTGCAGATTCCTCCAATCTGTCTAAGTCCTGCAGACTCTGTGATTCCTTAACACTACCCCTCCCCACATATCTTTGTATCATCTGTAAACTAGGCCACAAAGCCATCAATTCCTTCATCCAAGTCATTGACATATAATGTGAAAAGAAGTGGTCCCAACAGACCCCTGCAGCACATCACTAGTCTCTGGCAGCCAACTAGAAAAGATCTCCTTTATTCCAACTCTTTTCCACCTGCTAGTCTTCCAATTTTCTATCCATGCTAGTACCGTTCCCGTAATATAATGGGTTCTTACCTTGTTAAGCACTCCTTAATTGCCACGTGATCTGCATTTAGCCAACTTTAACTTTTGATTATATGCAATCTATTGGTGGTATAATCCAAAACCCAGCTAGTTGGGAAAAATTTGACTTTGGACCAGCATTCTGAATTGCAAGCTATAGTTAATCAATATAGTGACTTCAATGAAGTAAAACTTGAGGCAGAAAGAACATACAAATGTTATTATATTATTCAGCATTGTTGCTAACTCAAGGACTAATTTCTATCTGATCATCTCCCACATTTGTGTTGGTACTATTTGGCTGTATCTCTCTCAATCATCCATACTTCGGTATATATTTAGGACAAAGTAGTTTAAGCAAGGAAAAGTCTTTCTGCACCATTAATTGGCCTATTGAACCTATATGAGCTTGCTGCCCATTGTCAGGAAAGGTAAAGGAGGTTTGGCTCAAAAGCAGAGCAGCAGAGATGACTTAGCAGTAGACTAACAAAATGAAAAATAACAAGCCATGAGGAGGCCACAAAACAAGGGAGAACAGATACTTAACTCTGCTAGGCATCAAGGGAACTGAAAGCTTGTGGCATCTGGTTGAGGTTGACTGGTTCAAAGAGTGGACAAGAATTGACAATGAGAGCTAGGTTTAAATAGGCTGCAGGTGATGTTAGAAATGAGTGGCAGGTGACCCTTGTTAGATGGCTGGAGATTGCAGGCCAGATACAATACTCTAAGAAAGAAGATGAGTATTACAGTCTTGGTGTAGAGTCTTTTAACTCCCCATGCCATTTTAATTTTCAGACTGTGAAAATTGCAGTTGATCCTTCCTGAAGCCTGGAATGCTCTAGAAGCATTAAAAGTGATCGGCGATTGTGACTGGTTGCAACTATTGCGCTAGCCACCAAATTTCCTGCCCCTTGGCAACATTTTCATCAGCATCCTTTTAGTGAAGGGAAGCGTGTCTCTTGTAATTTAAAACTCTGCATAGAAATTTCTTTTCATTGAGGAAAATTAATCTCTGGAAATCTCCACCCTGGAGAGGTGTGGAGGGCAAATTATTAGAAGTACTTAAAGAAGTAGATCAACTTTTGAAAGATTGGTGAATTGAGGATTATGGAAATCTGCGACAGAAGAAGAGATGAGTTCAGTGATGATTAGCTATGATCTCACTCAATAACAGGGCAGGCTTGAGGGGTCTGATGGCCTACTTTACATCTGTTTTCTTGTCTTGTGTAGGTTTGTTTCAGTCTTAGGAGATGTATTTCTGAGAAGCTTCTTCCTCATTGATTAATGTAATCAGTTACATCACTACCATTCTGTTTTCAGATGTCTTGTAGCCTTTATCGTGTTTTAGCTACTTAGCACACAAAGAAAACTGTGCATAATTGTGCAGGAAAAGCTATAACTGGCAACACTCCAGTGAAACCCATCTTATTGTGTGTGGATAACACTTTTCTGTCATAAATAGAATGTATGAATTTCTGATGGATTTAGGTTATTTTTATTTAAATTTGTAGAAAGAGGTTTCATACTCGTGCTTTATTTTATTTCAAAATTTCACAGCTTGCATCATAAATACCATAGTCAGAATGATGCACGATAAATCCATGCAAGCTATTGTTTGTATTATTATATTTTGGAATCAAACTGTACAAATGCCCTGTTTTATTCTACTGTCCTAAGAGGCATGAAAAATTCAATTCCATTGTGTAGCCCAATAAAATGATATGACAGTTGTGTGAAAACTATTCATTTTATAACAGTTAAGTCCTATAGAGGTAGAGAGGTGAATTGACTTGAAAGTTGGGTAAATGATTGGGACTGGGATAGTAACATTCAAAGCTCAAGGCATGATTACACACTGGAGAATATTTCTATAATTTGATGGACAGTGGTTGCTCAGTGACAGCTGAAAATTGTAGCCACGGGTGTAGTCTGCGAGTGTGAGTATTGTACCCCTGAGATCGAATGGAAATATTTTTGACCATTTTACATAGGCTTGCTCAATTATTATTAAAACATCTATTAGTAAAAATTCTCTATTTGGAGATAAATTTATCTTTTCTATCAATCAGATTTATCATTTACTTTAAAAGGGTATGTCACTTTAGAAAGGAAGTACATACAGAAATCTCTCAGGCAATGAATTTCAAGTGAGTAATGCTAATAGCTAATTCCATTTTCACCGAGGATGCAGAAAGGCAGATACAGTAAGAGAGTAACATGATCCATCATCCACTGCTTTCCTGAGGTATTCAGGCAATGTTATCCATGTCAGAGAGCTGAAAATCTCTTTAGGATTTTACCTTCAGTGTCTTTCATCCAATTATTCCAATGCTCAACTGACTAGTTTGTCTGATTGTAAGGTAATACTCAGCAGTTCTGTTCTAATGTCCAGTGAATCAAAAATCATCCTGGTGTTTGACCTGATTTAACACCATGGTCATTTAATAATTTTATTGCTGTAAAGTAGCAATAAAACTGACAACTTTTTCACCAAAATAACAAATCATAAATGATGAGCTTTACTACATGTGCAGAAAACAACACATGATATTGTTTATATTTAATTTGTTCATTTCAATTTGACAGATAACCAGAAAGTATCCAGTATATGTATTTTAAGCAAGAGTTCATCCTGTTACGTTATCATAATGCATCTAGTTAATTGACAGAATGAATGTTAATTTATTGACTTAAATGTTAACATTTGACAGGTTCTTAATAGAGTGTGCAACAAATTCAAAAGGATGGATGAAATCTATTACAGAAATCAAAGGAAGCATTTTGCTACCTTTTTTCTAACAATGGCTAACACTTATTCTGTGATCACTCAGTGCACTTCAAGACCAGCAAATGTGGAGGGAATCTTCTACTTTAAACATTAGATCAAAACATTAAAGTACTGCATATTTTGCTTTATATTAGTTCAGCTCAATAAGCTGTAGACTCCTCCTTGAAGGCAGAAGGCTGCCTCATATGGCTCCACGAGTCAGCAAGCTTTGAGGTATTTGCCAGAAGAAGAAGTTATGTTAATCATTCTAATTGTTACAATAATTGGCAAATTAATACAATAATTTTAAGATCAGCCATAACAATTATCTAAATTATTGAGTAAATAGGAGCCAACATGAATTGAAAAGAAAATGCTAATTAGGATTTGGATGTAGGATTAATGGCCTTCTATTGCTTCTAGCACGTCAGCTTTGCACTGGCTGCTAATCCACATGACCGCTGTGCAATGGCAGCACCACTGTACTATCCTCTATGTTTTCGCCTCAGTGGAGATCCCAGTATTGTAAGTGGCTGTTACCACTCAAAGCTAGCCCACTCTAATTAAAATCACCTTGCTTCTATTAAAAGAAATGTGTGTTATGAGCCAAGCAGTTGCAGGCAAGCATTGTGAAATCAAAGCTGAACTGGGAGACATTAATCAAAGACACATCATGAGCAAAATCAGGTTCCCTTATTTTGAAAGTTGCACAGAGATCCAGAACACTCCACAGAAATATACCACAGCAACGGAGAGAAAAAATCGTGCTAGGGTGATAGCAATCTCTTCCTGGGAACTTGTTGCAGTGCTACACGAGATTTAAAGGACATAAAGGAACAGGGAATGCATCATCAAAAGTCATCTCCCACTAGCTTTACATCCAAATTTAAACAGTTTGATACATCACCGAGGCCTGACATGGTCATTCTGTCATAAACCTCGAAGCAGGTGGTCATGGTGGAACTGACAGTGCCTTAGGAAGTCCGGACTGACATGGCGTTTGAATGTAAGAAAGTTAAATATCAGGATCTGTTAGAGCCACAAAAAGGGGTGGAGTACATGATGTGAGCCTATAGAAGTGGGATGTAGAGGTTTTGCTGGCTGATCACTCTGCGGAACCTACTCACTACTTTGTGTTAAAAAATCTGCAAAGAGAGGAGTCATCAGGACCGTCACAGAGGCTGCTCAGCGAGTCTGCAGACCGTGTAACCGTGGGCCAGTGCTGCTAGAACACAAGCCAGGGCCTGATCAACCCTGAATGGATCGCCTGGGTGAGGGTGTCTGATGTTGAAAGACCCGAAACATCCAATGACCCCAGGTTACACCATTGACCTGTGCACCCTAGGAGTATCTCAGCATCATCCCCACATATCAGGCACCTGGAATCTCTGGCAACAGAGCTAAATTTCATATGCTACATCACCACTTCACCAATCTGCATCACTATTCTAAGCTGCACACCACATCTCACAGTCTGCCACCTATTCAAATAGGACAGGGAAATCACCCAGACAATTTGCATGGCACTCTGGTCGAAGTACATAGCATATGACCATCATGAGCAGCAGTAAACCAGCAGAGTCCAAAACTTCCCTCCATCCTCCACCCCTCCTCACCACTCTCCATTTTAACCCAGAAGTGAAGTGGGGGCAGGTTGGACATCAGTCAGCCTGCCAAAGGTCCAGGTTTTATGTGCCCATTAGCACGAGAATCAGAGGTAGGCTTTGATGGAACAACTCAGAGAAGAAGGAAAAAAAAAGTAATTGAGTTGAACCTTCTAGCCCAAGCAGATTCCATCACATCAGACAACACACACAAAATGCTGGTGGAACACAGCAGGCCAGGCAGCATCTATAAGGAGAAGCACTGTGGACGTTTCGGGCCGAGACCCTTCGTCAGGACTAACTGAAAGGAAAGATAGTAAGAGATTTGAAAGTAGTGGGGGGAGGGGGAAATGTGAAATGATAGGAGAAGACCGGAGGGGGTGGGATGAAGCTAAGAGCTGGAAAGGTGATTGGTGAAAGTGATACAGAGCTGGAGAAGGGAAAGGATCATGGGACGGGAGGCCACGGGAGAAAGTGGGGGGGGGGGAGCACCAGAGGGAGATGGAGAACAGGCAGAGTGATGGGCAGAGAGAGAGAAAAAAGAACAACTAAATATGTCAGGGATGGAGTAAGAAGGGGAGGAGGGGCATTAACGGAAATTAGAGAAGTCAATTTGATCCTGAATGTCAACTCTGCTTTTCTATAATTCCCTTAGTGTCTATGATGTTCTCAACTGAACATATTCTGTGAGTGAGCGTCTGCAGACTTCTCCATTGGGTAAATGAAAGGATTAACACCCCACTGAGATCAAAATAATTCTCCATATATCAATCCTAAATAGTAATTAGTCCACAACTTTCAGCCACCAGCTTTATATACAGCCTTTCCCCTCTGTTTACTCTCTGAGGACACTGCCTTGCACCCTTAATCTGAAGCACTATCTCAGAATATTATCTGTCTGAAAGAGACCAATTCCTATTTTTCTTGTCTTGAGTGAGGGCATACCAATCTTACTCAATTTTTTTTCTGACAGGACAAACCCTCCCCTCAAGATTCAATCCAATGAGACTTGCCAGAGAGCCAACATTGACAAGGAGCCGGGAAAGGATCAGAATTAGCCATGCAGGTGGCTCTGCGGAGGTGAAAATCATCATACTGGCATGGGAGTTATGGCCTATCAATCTTACAACACTGGAGGATCAAATCCTCATGCAGCTCCTACTTGCCCATATCTTTCTGTGCTAAATAACTCCATGAATTTATCATAATTTCCTTTGTATTACAAACAGAAGCCACCTGGATTCTGGGTGCTGCTCTGGAGCTCAACCTTCTGAAAATCGAGTCCAGTTACCCTCTGTGAACTGCTGCCAGATCAGTGTAGATGCCAGTACTCAAAGGGGTTTGCAGAGCATAATGGAAGTATTTGAGGCGCTGTACTGAGATGGTAACATCAATATAAAATAAGATTAGATTTATTTGTCACAGGTACATCGAAATGTACAGTGAAATCAAGTGAGTGTGAATTGTACAGGGCAGCCCACAAGTGCCATTTCATTTCTGGCACCAACATAGCATGCCCACAACTCGTTAACTCTAACTGTACATCTTTGGAATGTGGGAGGGAACTCACACGATAATGGGGAGAACGTACAAACTCCTGGCAGTTAGTAGTGGAAATCAAGCCCCCATTTACAAGTGGCGCTGTAAAACAGTTGCATTAACTGCTACACTACTGTGCCATGCTGTCCTTCATAACTATAGAGAATGAATCTAATTTCTTTCATGTCAGCCACCTGGACAGCTCCACTAAACTCTAAACCCATTCGCCAAAACTGTTGTTTTGCCTTTTATTCTAAAAGCAAATTACAAATCTGACTGTTTTGTTAACTTTTTTCAATAAGAAACCTCCTGTTTGAAATGTCCTCCTTCTGGAAACATGGCCTCCTATGGTTGGTGGAGCCCCTCATACGGACTCATATTTTTCTCTTTATTGGACTAGAGGAGAGCCGATACTGGATCTGGTATGAGGCAATGAATTTGGTTTAGTGACAGATCTCTGAATAGGTGAGCATTTTGGAGACGGTGACCACACTTTCCTGACCTTTACCATAGCCTTGGACAGGAATCATAGCAGATAATATGGGAAAGTATTAAATTGAAGGAGAGCAAAACTTGACGTCATTAGGCAGGAACTTGCGAGTGTAAACTGGGAACATATGTACTCAGGGAAATGCACTGCCGAAATGTGGAGGTCGTTTAGTGAGCACTAGCATAGGGTTTTAGATAGCCATGCCTCACTGAGGTGGGAAAAGGATGGTACAGTGAAGGAACCATAGTTGACAAGAGTATTGGAGTGTTTAGTCAGTAGGAAGAAAGAAGCTTACTTAAAATTTAGGAAACAAGTGTCAGGCAGGGATCTAGAAAATTCCAGGCAGACAGGAAGGAGCTTAAGAATAGGATTAGGAGAGCTAGAGGGGAATACAAATAGACCTTGCTGAGTTGGATTAAGGAAAACCTCAAATAGTTCTACATGAATATTAAGAATAGGAGGAAGACTAGGGTGAGGATAGGATCAATCAGAGAAAAAAGAGGAAACATGTGCCTGGAGTCAGAGGAGGTAGGGGAGGTTCTTAATGATTATTTTACTTCAGCATTCACTAGTGAGAGGGTCCTTGACAAAAGTGAGGACAATGTAAAACAGGCTTATACACTGGGATATGTTGATGTAAAGAAAGAGGATGTGCTGAAAATTTTGGAAAATATTAGTATAAATAAGTCCGCAGGGCCAAATGGGAATATCTCAGTTACTACAGGAAGCAAGGGAAGTGATAGCTGCCCCTTTGGTGATGATCTTTGCATCCCCACTGACCACAGGAGTAGTATGAGTTGGTTGGAGTTGGTGAATATTATTCCTTTGTTTAAGAAAGGTAATGTGAGTAACCCTGGGAATTATTGACCAGTAAGTGTTACATCAATGGTGGGCAAACTAGTGCAGAGGATTCTTAGGGATAGGATTTACAAGAATTAGAAGAATTATAGTCTGATTAGGAATAATTAGCATGGCTTTGTGATTGACATGTAGCTTATATGTCTGATTGAATTTGCTGAGGAAGTTACAAAACGAATTGATGAGGGTACAGCAGTGGATACGGTGTATGGATTTTAGTAAGGAATTTGACAAGATTTCCTTTGGTAAGCTCATTCAGAAAGTAGGGAGGCATGGGATCCAGGGAAACTTAGCTGTATGCTTTCAGAACTGGCTTGCCTGCAGTAGGAAGAAAATAATAGTACCTGTAGATGAAGCATATTCTGCTTGGAGGTTGGTGACCAGTGATGTTCTGTAGCAATCTGCTCTTGGTAATCTTTACAAATTACTTGGATAAGGAAGTGGAATTAAGGGTTAGTAAGTGTGCAGCTGGCATGAAGTTTGGTAGAGTTGCGGATAGTGTAGACGATGGGACGCAGATTGGGTGTAGAACTGAGATGAGAAGTGGCACATGGAGTTTAACCCGGAAAAAATGAGAAGTGATATACTTTGGAAGGTCAAATTAAAAGGCAGAATACAGGGTTAACAACTGGATTCTTAGCACTGTGGAGGAACAAAGAAATCTTGGGATCCACATCGATAGATCCCTCAAAATAAAAACACAAAATGATTGGGTGGATCAAAAGGCATATGAGCATTGGCTTTGATTAACTGGAGGATTTGAGTTCAAGAGATGCAAGGTAATGTTGCAGCTCTATAAAACTCTGGTTAGACCACACTAGGAGTATTGTGTTCAATTCTGGTTGCCTCATTATAGGAAGCATGTGGAAGCTTTAAAGAAGGTGCAGAGCAGATTTACCAGGATGCTGAGTTGAATAGAGGGTATGCTTATGAAGATAGCTTGAGCAAGCTTTACTTCTTTACTCTTTGAAGTGTGTTACGTTCCCCAGTAACCGGGTGACTTACCAGCAAAGATAGAGAGGTCCGCTGAAGCCTGGTGCTACTATTTTCAAACGTTTTATTTATAAAGGGGCACAAACGTATGGTTAATACAAAACATTCAGATCATATACATCGTCAAAACTCAATCTAAAGCACAGGTGTAGTAATAATCAATCAAAAATGAGCTCTATCGTTGTCTAGGGGATACTGAGTCCAATTGGATATAAGAGTCACTCAAAGTCTGCAGGCTTCCCCGTTTCGGGAACCGCTGGCATTTCACGTGTTGGAGAGAGAGAAAAGGAACACTTGCCCGTCGTCCTTGCGAAGCAAATCCCTGCTGTTAGTTAAAGCGGTTTTTCCTTTTGGGTCCAGCCACAGACTCCCGATCCGGAATCTAACGCATGTGGCTTCCCGCTCCGACGGGAAGCACTATCGTGTCTTCTTCGTGTGTCTCCTTGGTGCGTCTGAGGCCCCGGCTCGGCAGCCCACCTTTTATCTGGACTGGCAGGGTTGTAGATGTCAATCAGGGTGGGGGCGAGGCAATCTTTCCCCCATCACCCATCTCACATTGCCCTGAGGGTTTGCACGTAGGCCAGTTCCTTATTCCTCAAAGGTGTCTCCCAAGACAATGGCTATGTCCAAGGCTTTTGTCTTGCTGAGCGACCAGCCCACATTCCAAACCGTAAGGCTCTCTCTCTCTCTCTTGCGATTCTCACAAAGGAGGGGGCTGAGGTCATGACAAGTGAAAGACAATCAAACATGACTTGTTAGAGATATACAATATGTTAAAAAGCATAGATAGAGTGGCAGCCAGACTTTCGTAAGGTGACAATACGAGGGGGATAATTTTAAAATGATGGGAGGAAATTATAGGCGGTTAGAGGCAAGCTTTTTCCCCAGACAGAGTGGGTGGGTTGTACATGGAATGCATTGCTAAGGGTGGTGGTAGAGACAGATACATTAGGGACATTTAAGAGCCTCGTGTGTAGGTATATGGATGGAAGAAAATGAAGATCTATGTGAGAGTGAAGGATTAGATTGATCTTAGAATAAGTTAAAAGGTTGGCATAACATCATGGGCCACAGGACCTATAATCTGCTGTGCTCTGCCATGTTCTATGTTCTATGAGATAACACAATTGCTATCTATACCAGTCATACACCTTCAATCTCTACTTCATTTGGAGTTTGAGATGATGTTGTATGTCACCAGAGATTTACAAATTTCTATAGTCATATTCTGACTGGTTACATCACACTCTGATAAATACACCAATCCACAGGACGGCAAAGTGATGCAGATGTGGCAGGCATCATTAAGAACTGAAACAATCAGAATCAGAATCAGGTTTGTTATCACCGACATGTGTCATGAAATTTGTTAACAGGGCAGCAGCAGTACAATGCAATACATGATAATGTAGAAAGAGAAAAATAAAATAAGTAAGTCAATTACAGTAAGTATATTAATATATATTTTAAATTTTTAGATTAAAAATAGTGCAAAACAGAAATAATATGTTTTTAAAAATGAGGTTGTGTTCATGGGTTCAATGACTATTTAAGAATCATATGGCAGAGGGGAAGAAGCTATTCCTGAATCGCTGAGTGTGTGCTTTCAGGTGTCTGTACCTCCTTCCTTCCTGCCAGTAACGATGAGAGGGTGTCCTGGGTGATGGAGGTCCTTTATAGTGGACACACTTATCTCTTTACTACCTTCAGGAAGGACGGACAAGAAACTTCAGCTCCCAACTCAACCATTGAGGAAAAGCTTCTAGATCTCTGCCATTAGATTTCCTAAAGATATCCCAGGTGTGATAATTCACTAATTCATGTGTTGGAGAATTATCAGATATGGGATATCCTTTAGAAATTACAGAATAGGGGAAGCAGGCATTCATACAGACAAGAATCAACTAAAGAAAAGTAAATGTAAAGTAAGAGCAGTAATGAGTTTTGATGTTAAAAGCTGTCCACAGGGCACAGGCCACTGGTCAGCTGAAGGAGTGTGGCTGCTCACATGACGTTAGAACTAACATGACCATGAAACATTCTCGCCTGCATAAGCTAAACATTTATGTAAATTGGCCTACATCAAGCAAGGCAGTGCAACCTACAGGAAGGATGTCAGACCAGACTAAATTTTGTCACTTAGCAGATCAATCCCGACTGTAGGCATGCTGGTTATATCAATAATGGGGGTATTTGTGTCTTGTCGGAGTTAGCCCTCACAACAGAAATTTTGGGTGTCTCGCTCTCTGTCCTCAGAACCTTTTTGACCACCCTTTTGAATTAGTTTGTCCCAACAAAGGTGTTTAAACTTTCAGAGGTTTCTTGTCATTGCAATATGCCTCTGCTGTAATGATGGACTTCAATAGAACCATTTGTCAGACACTAAATGTGAAGTAAACAATGTCATTGGTGTTGGGGTGGACATATGTCTCTACCAAAGTAGGTGTAAGCTTCTCCTTCCCTCCACTAGCGTGCAGGTCACCCATGGGCAAGGTGTAGCACCTGCTTAGCCCCCCCCCCAGTCCTAGTCACATGAAGCCATGGGGGCAGGTGGTGGATGGTTGTATGAGTATGGGCATGTCACATGTCCTGGTTATGTGAACACTGATGCCAGGCAGACAATCTCAGAAGAGTATTGATAATGACTGGGGTCACCTGCCTTGTAAAAACACTGCACAGAAGAAGGCAATGGCAAACCACTTCTGTAGAAAAAATTGCTAAGGGTAATCATAGTCATGAGACCATGAACCCTACATCATACGACACAGCGCATATTGAAGTTGATGAATATCATTGTAGTTACTGAAATTGCATTTGATCAGCTATCATCATCATTGTCATAAAGAGTATTTACTTGATTGATGTTGAGTTTGGGAGGTTTTACTGAAGGGGTCTCCAAGAGAACATCTGTTGGTCATGATGAATAGACTTTCATCTCTCTAGTTTTCCCTGTGTTTTAGTCAGGGTCACAATACCATGACCACTGCCTCATCATTCCTTTTCCTGCCCTACTTATTTCATTCATAACATTGATATTTATGTCTTTGCACTATATTGCTGCTGAAAAACAACTAATTGCACATCATCTGTCAGTGATGATAATTCTGATTCCGATGATCCGCTGCATATGGACACGCTGTGTCTTCCATTGTGAGATTAGAATCCTCTGCACTCGCAGTGCAACTCGGAGCTGACATGCTGTGCTTGTGAAGTGATGTGTATGCAGTAAATAGTATTCAGTGCAATGGAGAAGTTTGAAACCATATGTTTACTCTGTCTGCTGCTCTCTAAACGAGGGAATTAAGGATGGAAACACAAGAGATAAGTAGATTTGGTATGATATTAGGTATACTTTATTTTTTGAATACTGAGTGCCAACAACTTCCATTTGCAGCAATGGGTGGCAAATTGACATATGTTGCAAATGTCTTTAGCTCCTGACTGGGAAAATCTCAATGCATTAAAAAATAATGTCCATAGTCCCTTTGAAAACATGTGGCAAAATGGTCCTTACCATGTTTTGAAATTAGCTTGATCAGGCCAGGTGACAAATTTCATTGAGAATGACATTAGTGAAATAGAGATAATTTGCATGTTGTTCCTTACTGAGGGTGAGTCGGGGAATTTGCACCTGAATACACTGGGGAGATGTGGTCCTATGCTGAGCACATCCCTACTCCCCCTCTGCCTCCTCCTTCAGCTTCTCTACAGATTTACCTACATCTGTGATCAAATGGTTTAAGTGGAAGCCTGTGAATCAGGATAGATTTCTTCATCCCATGACACAGCAGTTCTTAAAGACCTTGGCAATGAAAGTACCGGTAAATCTACAGAAAGTGTTAAGTCATGGTAGAATGGAGGCAGAAGCAAGTAGAATCTAATTATTGTGTACTTGTTGGTTCTCTTAAATCGTATTGATGGAAACTCATCTCTGCAGCTTATCACTTGTTCAGCTGGGCTAAGTGACGATTTGAGGTCCGGTTTGGCAGTACTGAGAACAGCATCAGAATCAGGTTTATTATCACTGATGTACAGAATGATAGTTTTTTGTTTTGTGGCAGCAGTAAAATGCAGTACATAAAATATATGATAAAATTAAGTAAGAATTGCAAAAGAAGATTAAAAGTAGTGGGGTAGTGCCGTGGGTTCATGGACCTCTCAGAAATCTGTTGGCAGAGGAGAAGAAGTTGTTCCTAAAACATTACTGTGTGTCTTCAGACTCCTGTACCTCTTCTCTGATGGCAGTAATGAGAAGAGCACATGCCCTAGGAGGTGAGGATCCTTAATAATAGATGCCGCCTTTTTGAGGAATGTCCTGTTGAAGATATCCTCGATGGTGGGGAAGCTCGTTCCATGATGGAGCTGGCAAAGTTTCTAATACGCTGTGGTTTTTTTCCGATCCTGTGTAGCAGCCCCACCATGTCAGATGGTATGCAACCAATTAAGATGTTCTCCAATGGTACATGTGTAGATTTGTACAACTGTACAAATCTCTTACAACTTCCTTAGATATTGACGTTTGATTAATGTGCTGCCTACGGTGACTTGTGCTATTAATGTGTAAGAATGCGTTGATCACTAAACTGGAGTCTCTGAATTTTATGAGGGCATACCAACTCATTGCTGTGGATTCCTTGATTATCCAAACATTTCAATGAGATTCCAAAATGCTGCCATTGACACTGAAAATGCAAAAAAAAACGATAATTTTAGTGAAAGGAATATAAAAGTTGCTTGAAGATTTATGACAGAGTGTCAGAAGGAGATAATTATACCACCCTCAGATTTGGTGTTGAAAAAGACCAAATGACTTGGACTTGGAACCCAATGCAAATTAGGTGCATTTGTAATTATTAAACCATGTTCTACAAAGTTATAGGAACTAGACAGCATCCTAAAAATCTGAATAAAGCATTCAGAATAAAGTAATGTTAAAAAACATTAAATATAGGTATAAGTGTAGGAAAATAACATCAAACACATTAATAAGTAGATGACATTAATCACATTCTTTTCTTTTTCTGGGTAGTTTTTTTTTAAGAATGGCTTCCTCTTATGCATTCACCTTGCAATACTTGATTGCAACATACCTACCAAAACCCTTGCTATTACTTGGTTTTTAATGAAGATTTGATCAGGTTCAGACACCAGAAATAAGACCAGCACACAGTCATGCAAATCTGGCTAGCAGGTATTATGAAAACAAAAACTGAATTGCAATAATAATTGTAAGATTTTTTGCATATGCACATGTAAGGTCTCACTTCAGTGCTGGTGCTTTGCAATTAACATCTATGTAATGTTTGGAAATAAATTTTAAAGAATTCAGTCTCAAGAAGTGTGAATTACTGGTATTTTCTTTTTGCACAAAATGAGGTTGGTCACAAAGAAGTTAAAATTCCCCTCTGAGGATACCTATGACGTATACAGGAATCCAGAATGTTTCTGAGAATAAACATTCTGCTGAGTTTCAGATGATTGTAGAACCAATTCAGCAACAAATGCCATGCAAAAACACAAATTGTCAAGTAATATTTAGACATAAAGAGTTGGAGATTGCAATGTAAAGTTTCTGTATTCAAAACATTGATTTTATGATCTTCATTTCACAGTTAAGAAAGGATAAAATATTATCACGGTGGGGGGGAGGGTCTACATTGCTGCACATATGCAAAAATGTTGTTGTTCTGTTGTTAGGTAAGTTGACACATTGTGCAACAAAATACAATCAAGAAGAATGCCATCAATCTAAATCGGTTTGGCATTGAATTCTCATCTGCCATTTGAACAACTGAGCTTTAAATGTCCACATGTGATCAATAGCAATAAATGATGGCTCGAGTTAACTCAACTTTAAATTATTCCCTCTTCCTTGGGGAGGCCTTTACATTTATTTATCTCCATTTCCTCCTGAAGTAAGTCAGAAATTTGAAACAAATTACAAATAGAACACGCTCTCTGGCATGATGCATTCACGGATTTTTAAAGTATCCAATTTGAACCAAGGACTATGTTGATTTGAAAATGAAGAAATTAATTGTTTTCTAAGGCAATGGATCAAGAGCTTGGAAGTGGGATTAGACTGGAGAGTTGTTTCTCGTCTGGCATGCCCCAGATGAGTTTACTGACCTCCTTCTGCCGCATAAATTTATAATTCTGTTCTATGATATGATGTTTTCGACTTTACTTCAATCAAACAAGTTCATTTTGACATGTTAACACAAGGAACGAGTTGGTTATTAAAGAGCTTTAATGCAATGTCTTTCTCTTTGTTCTCGTTTTGAAGCCTCATGATATTATGATAATTTCATGTAAAGGACAACACTAATGTTACTCTGTTTCTGTTCTCAATGCTATTAAGAAGCACAAAGATAAGCCTGTATATGATGGGCAGAATAGTCTTCACTGTACTGTAAATATCATTGATTATATGACATGTGTGACATCTTAAATAAACATCAACACTTAAGAACACCAATTGAAAATGACCTTCATTCACCTCAGCAGTGAGAACTGAAGAATAATTATATCCAAGAAGAGGTAAGTGCAGTACTATTAACATGACCATAAATATGTAACATCAGGTGACAGTAGCTTTAATCTACTCTACCTCTGATAAAGCTGTTCTGTATTCTGAATAAATGAGGCAGATGGATCTAACCCTGTCACATATAGTCTGTGAATGACTCAGGGTTAAATAGTTCTGAGATGTAACAGAGAAAACAAATAACATATCTAAAACAGCAATGTCTATTTTTCCATTATGATAATTTATCATTAATTAAAAAAAAGTACATTGCTACCAGATATACAATGCAACTTACTGGATAGATGATTGTTCATAACTGCAAAAATCCTGCAGTGCTTTAGATTGGATTTATGATTTCAGAAACAATTACAATATGTTGCAAAAAAGCAATTTTATTTAATTGAAGGTTAGATGAGAAACTACAATCCACTCTCTATGCTTGCTGGTGATAAATCATTTTACATTTTTCCTTCCTCCTTGTAAACAAATATGTACTATTTTTTTCAGTTCTTGCACCAAATATAAATAAAATGTTAAACAGACTCTGATACAGATCATAATTGTGCAGGTAAAACTTCTTACATTGCACAACTGTTCACCTTCCCTGGTAAATATAGTTATTTCCACATTCCGCATCATTAATCCTATCTTGTCATTATGTTTTCTAGCGCATGCATTAAGAATTAATAGCATAGCGACAAGTTAGAGTTGCAGCTTGCAAATTCATACTTCAGTATATCTACAGAAAATGCTGGAATTGCACATATGCACCTTGAAAGCCTAAAAATGTCATCTGCATGAAAGCATGTATTAAAGCATAATGGGGACCTGTGCAGGTATATCTGATGACAGGGTACAGAATTTTTGTGGGGTTTTTTGCACAATGTATTTATTTTATTATTTATAGTAATTATTACGTCTTGTTCAGTACTTCTGCAAACCAACGAATTTCATGGCATTTGGCAGTGATATTAAACCTGTAACAATCAGGCTCCTGAACCAGCGTGAATAACTTCATTGGCCTCAACGCTGAACTGACTTCACAACCTATAGACTAACTTTCAAGGACTCTGCAACTCATGTTCTCAGTATTATTTATTTTTTCTGATTTTTAATTATTTGCTCAATTTGTGTTCTTTTGCACTTTTTGTTTGTCAGTCTTTGTTTAAGCATAGTATCTTATAAATTCTACTGTATTTCTTTATTTTCCTGTAAAATGCCTGAAAGAAACTGATCTCAAGGTAGTTACGGTAACATTGTTGCGGCAAATGTCAATATTACCTGTACATTGAAAGCTGCTTCCCATGCTAGCTAGAGATTAGTTCATTTAAGGTGCATTGCAGACCTACCATTGGCTGCCGTTTGGTGCCATATGGTAGCTAATGAAATCATGGCGCCAGTCGAATATAAATCTAGCGCACTGAACACACACAGTTTTCTTTTGCTCTCTGAGTCACCGACGGACTGTGTTGTGACTGGTGCCGTGGGAACAGTGGAAGTGTGAGAGGGCCTCGAGTCCACACTTTAGACAAGCATTTGTAACTGGGTGGAATTTAAAGGGCTTACTAAATGCTTAGTGTCTGTCTTGTCCAGTAAATATACTTAACGGTATTGAATGTCTTCCCTCCCCACTCACCAAATTGGCAAACCCAATTTCACACAACAATTGGTGCAGCAAGCAGGGTCTGGTGATTGAACAGTAGATTAATATGTTTAAAGGCAAAAATAAGAGAGACAAACCATGTGTGAGGAGGGCCAAGTCCCGGGGGGACCGACAATAGTGCGGGATTTGGGAGTCTTGCCGCCCTACTGGCAGACAATGGTATGACAAGCTGGACTCCCACGGGGTGAAAACGAGACACCACATCATGTCTTCACATAATGAAGTAGGGTTCCCCGAGAGGAAGGGCAGCCAAAGGGCTGCTTTCTGTCTGCTGGCAGTCATGGTAAAGCAGCAGAATGAGACAATCTCACCGAAGAGGGAAGAAATAGATAGCTTGTGATATCCAGTTGGAGCTGCCTGCAGGCCTAATTGGCGACTGGACCCATTTGAGGTCCAAGTCTTGATGATGCAGGGAAGTGGCCTGATACATGGATGGGGGATGGCGGCATCGAGGTAGATATTGAGAGTGAGAAAGAGAGGTTAGAAGAGAGCCTCAGGGATCCCCCTCTAAATGAGCACCCTTCCCCTATGCAGCCACATCCATACAGAGCAGACTGGTGGCCAGATGGTCCCAGACCCAGCAAAGAGGGTTGACGGCCCAGAGGCCTTCCAGCCTCCCTGAAACAGGGTGAGGAAGAGCAATAGGCTAGGGAGAGAGACCTGGGAAGGATAACACAGTGTTTCTCACTAAGATGTCTACCATCAGAGAGTCCTCCACTAAGGAAATGGTGGAGCTGGGAAACAATATAGGCAGAAGGCAGATGAGCCCTTGCTCATGTGGTTGCTGAGGATCTGGAATGTGAGGGTGCTGGCGTGTTTATCCAAAAGAGAGATGGAGGTCCTGGGGACTGGCATGCCATCACATACTTAATGCCCTGGGAGTGCTATCCACTTCCATGGGAGTGATGAATCGCTACTGGGCAGAGTGATTACATTGGTTAAGATCAGGCATTGCTCACTCTTTGAGTAAGATTTGAAGCCCAGGAGGGAGTGGAGTGCAGTAGAGGAAGGTACTAGAGTTTCTGCCAGTAGGGTCAGGTCATAGGATCTATCATGGCGGTGATAACCCATTATAGAGTTATAGTTTAACCTTGACCATGGTGGTGTATTTAGTTAAAGCAGCAGTTCCCCATTTAAAGAGGTACTGTTGCCCTTATTAGGACCAGTAATAGGGGGTACAGTAGACACTGTCATCAGATTATTGGAGGGATTAGAGAACATGGAGGAAGGTCCCTGTAGTTGGGTTAGCAAGGTTGATAAACAGGATGGGTGTGAAGGGCCCTACATGACATGTAAGGAAATGTTTTCGGCATTGCTCAGAGCCGGGGTCCTGAGGGAGCAGCTAGATAGCCTTTCCACTCCCACCCTCTGAGCCATGTACAGGGAGCACTGCCCAGGGAAGAGAGGTCAGGAGGCCGTTTAAGCCCCCGATAAGGGCTTCTTCTTTCCTCACCACAATTTCTCCACATTCTGCTCGGGATTCCCTGCATCTGTCACTGGAGGACCTGCAAAAGGCAGTAGTGGATCTTCGGGGGCAACAGCAATCACCCTCCCGCATAGGGATGGGGTGAAGGCTCCTGGCGGTATACTTAGCTGCCCTTTCCGAGTTGGGTGACCCAAGGCCTTACATTACCATTGCAGTACATTAGGGGACAGGGAATGTGCAGCGATGGATGGCACTGGTAGTCACCGGTGCGAGCACGTCATCATTCCAGGTAACCCTGATAGGTGGTGGGCGCCCAGGGCTACCATAGAGGGGTTAGGGGGTTCACTTCACCATGCATGGGAGGTTAACTGCAGATGGCCATTGGACCAGGACAGGCAGGTCCAATGACTGTGGTGGTTACCCTGAGTGCATTCTGGGCATGAATATGCTGAGGGGCAAATCCCAGCAAAAAAGTTTCTAAAGTTCAAAGTCAATAAATTACCAAAGTACATACAGTTCATATCACCATTGCGATGAGCAAACCAAGCTGAGATGGGGTCCAGGGTTGACCCCCCTGTGAACTATGCTGCTAATGACAGGGAGAGAAGAAGAGGGGGGGAGGCATCCTGCTGCAGATGAGAGAGAGAGAGACATGATTTAATATTATTGCTTTGGCTGATTGTTTACCTTTGCTCCAAGGACACTTTCTTTGCCTGCTTGTGAGGATTCTTGCTGAGACAGCAAGGCGGGACCAGGTGATGGACGGCCTGATGGATGGCCGGTGCCCCGCAAGGGGAGATAAAAAGCAGGTCTGCGAAGACACAAACAGACACACCACAGGTCACTGAAAGAGCGTTGTGCACCCACGTGAAGGTGGGGGTTTGGAGGATCGATTCGGGGAATCGATCAGAGGCTCACAGTGTGTGAAGGTGTGACCGGTGGGGGCTTGTTTGTGTGTCTACCATTGCCTGGGTGACAGGCCTACCACTGAAGAACAGTTGTGCCTGGTATGGTCACAGTCGGTGACTGCAACAGGAAGACAACGGGAAGATCGACGGCAAGGGCAGCACCTCTCGCTCGCTCTCTCTCTCTCTCTCTCTCTCTCTCTCTCTCCAACGTTACACCAGAACTACCTTGACCTAAACTGAATTGAACTCTTCACCATCGTAAGACTATCCATTTACCCTCAGACTTTGAAAGTGTTTGGTTTTGATTCCTATCTCCACACTTCTGTATATGTCATTGCTAACCTGTTTTATATATATATTCGCATTTTTATAGTACTGTATTACTTAGTTTACTAATAAACACTATTAGTTACAGTAATACCAGACTCCAACATGTACTCCATTTCTGCTGGTTCGGTAACCCGGTCACGGGGTACGTGACACCATCTAAATTCTCAGATTCAGTTTTCTTGCAAGCATATACAGTAAATCCAAGAAACACAATAGAATTAATGAAAAACTGCACCCAACAGGATGGACAAAGAACCAATGGAAAAAGACAGTGAACTGTGTAAATACCAAAAAGAGAAAAAAGCAATAAATATTGAGAACATGAGATGAAGAGTCCTTGAAAGTGAGTCCATCAGAACAATTCATTGATGGGGCAAGTGGAGTTGAGTGAAGTTATCTTCTCTGGTTCAAGAGCCTGATAGGTGAGTAGTAAAAACTGTTCCTGAACTGGTGGTGTAGGTCCTGAGGCTCCTGTACCTTCTTGCTGATGGCAGTAGTGAGAAGAGAAAATGGCCTGGTGGAGGGGCAGGGGAAGGTGGTCCTTGATCGTGGATGCTGCTTTCCTGCGACAGTGCTCTGTGTAGATGTGCTCAATGGAGCGGTAGGCTTTACCAGTGATGGACTAGGCTGTATTCAATACTTTTTGTAGGATTTTCTATTCAAGGGCACTGGTGTTTCCACACCAAGCCATGATGCAACCAGTCTATATTCTCTCCACTGCACACCTATAGAAGTTTGTCAGAGTTTTAGATGTCATGTGGGATCACCACAAACTTCTAGAGTGATAGAGGTGTTGCTGTGCTTTCTTCATAATGGCACTTAAGTGCAGGACCCAGGACAGATCCTTTGAAATAATGACATGGAAGAATTTAAAGTTGATGACCCTCTCCACCTCTGATCATTGATGCGACTGACTCATGGACTTCCAGTTTCCTCCTCCTGAAGTTAATAATCAGCTCCTTGGTCTTGCTGACATTGAATGAGAGGTTTGTATTGTGGCACCGTACAGCCAGAATTTCAATCTAGTGATATTCCAGCGACAGTAGTGTCATCAGCAAACTTAAATATGGCATTGGCATTTGATTCTGACTGGAGGATGTTTTCAAAATTCTAAGATTCATGTGTTTTTTGCACTGCTCTCCTTTAGTTTCTGTGTTTTCTTTCTTGCTTCTGATTGGCGGGTTAGTGTTCTGGGTGGGTGATATGATAGTTTTTGTGAGATGGAGAGGTTGGGGGTTTGAGAGCTGATGAGGGCGATTTGTTAGTTTTTGTGTATGAGAGAGGGGGTCGGGGGTTTTGATGCAATCGTTGCTGTCCTTTTCTGTGAGGGCAGGGATTGGGGGTTTGATATTATTGTCACTTATTTTTGTGAGGGGGAGGTTGATATTTGATGTTGTTAGACTATAAAACCATAGGATCTAGGTGCAGGTTAGCCCACCCGAGGAAATCTGCAGATGCTGGAAATTCATACAACACACACAAAATGCTGGTGGAACACAGCAGGCCAGGCAGCATCTATAGGGAGAAGCGCTGTCAATGTTTCCAGCCGAGACCCTTCGTCAGGACTAACCAAAAGGAAAGATAGTAAGAGATTTGAAAGTAGTGGGGGAAGGGGGAAATGCGAAATGATAGGAGAAGACCGGAGGGGGTGGGATGAAGCTAAGAGCTGGAAAGGTGAATGGCGACAGTGATACAGAGCTGGAGAAGGGAAAGGATCATGGGACGGGAGGCCTCAGGAGAAAGAAAGTGGGGGGGGGGGGAACACCAGAGGGAGATGGAGAACAGGCAAACAACTAAATATGTCAGGGATGGGGTAAGAAGGGGAGGAGGGGCTTTAACGGAAGTTAGAGAAGTCAATGTTCATGCCATCAGGTTGGAGGCTACCCAGCTGGTATATAAGGTGTTGTTCCTCCAACCTGAGTTTGGATTCATTTTGACAATAGAGGAGGCCATGGATAGACATATCAGAATGGGAATGGGATGTGGAATTAAAATGTGTGGCCACTGGGAGATCCTGCTTTTTCTGGCAGATCGAGCGTAGGTGTTCAGCGAAACGGTCTCCCAGTCTGCGTCGGGTCTCACCAATATAAAAAAGGCCACACCGGGAGCACCGGATGCAGTATACCACACCAGCCGACTCATAGATGAAGTGTCGCCTCACCTGGAATGACTGTCTGGGGCTCTGAATGGTGGTGAGGGAGGAAGTGTAAGGGCAGGTGTAGCACTTGTTCCGTTTACAAGGGTAAGTGCCAGGAGGGGGATTGCTGGGAAGGGATGGGGGGGGATGAGTGGACAAGGGAGTCGCGTAGAAAGCGATCAATTCCATCATCCAAATCTTTGACATGTAATGTAATAAGAAGTGCTCCCAACACAGACCCCTGTAGAACACCACTAGTCACCGGCAGCCAGCTGAAAAGACTCCCTTTATTCCCATTCTTTGCCTCCTGCCAATGAGCCACTGATTTATCAATGCTAGAATCTTTCTTATAATACCATGGACTCACAGCTTGTTAAGCAGTCTCATGTGTGGCATCTTGTCAAAGGCATCCTGAAATTCCAAGTAAACAATTCCTTTGTCTATCCTGCTTGTTATTTCTTCAAAGAATTCCAACAGATTTTCCCTTGAGGAACCCATACTGACTATAGCCTATTTTTATCATATGCCTCCAAGTACCCTGAGAACTCATCCTTAATAATCAACTTCAATAGCTTCCCAACCACTGAGGTCAGATTAAATGGCCTATTGTTTCCTTTCTTCTGCCTCTCTCCCTTCCTGAAGAAAGGAATGACATTTGCAATTGTCCAGTCTTCCAGAATCAGTTATTGTTGGTGGGTTTTTTGTGCGGGAGGGGTTTGGGGTTTGATGTTTGGTGTTCTAGCTGCTGTTTTCCATGTGGGTGATCCGTTAGCTTTTGTATGAGGGAGGGTTTGAGAGTTTGGTGTCATTTTCATTTTTGTGTGGGGAGGGGTTTGATGTATTTTCTTTCAACAGCGCCCATGTTGTTTTTCTGTATTCCATGGCTATCTGGGGAAGATGAATATCAGAATTTCATTGTAAATTCATACTTTGACAATAACATGAACCTTTGAACCCTCAGCTGTGCTCAGCCTCATAGTCATAAAGTGAGTTTTACCTTTGGGGTGACATGGGCAAAGATACGATGTGATTGTCTAAGTGGAGCCTTTGTTGATTTCACCCCCCCCCCACCAATAAGGTGTACTAGGATCCCAGACAGCACAAATTTGGGGCAACTGTTGAGGTGTTGTTGTGATGGGGGGGAGGACAGGGTCATCCACCCTGCAACCTCTCTCTACTATAGCCTGGTGCGGCCAGAGTGGAAATGGGGTGGCACGTGGCACATGACCATCAACTATAGATAGTCAAATATGTAAGTATGCACTACTCTTCATAGTGGCTGTCCTGGATGTCATGATCCTTATTGACAACATAGCGTGTAGGGAGGAGAAGCATTAGTACGTGGTAGCAGACCTGGCCAACACCTTCTTCTCTATGCCACTGAGTTTGGAGTCACAGGACTAGTTCACTTTTACCTGGGAGAATGGACAGTACACCTGAAGACACCTTTTGCTGCCTTCCACAGTCCCACCTTGTGCCACAGCATAATTGCACATGTTGAACCCCACCTTTGCTGTATCCTTCTACATGGTCAAAGTGCTGCTACACAAGCATTCGCAGGAGACAGTGAGGTAGACCTTGGATAAGGCTGTCGCCTCTCTGCAGGAAGGGGGATGGTCCATCAACCCAGATATGATACAGGGCCCCAGCTAAAACATAATTTCCCTGGGCATACAATGGCATTCTGGGCAGTAGGAGATACCAGACTGGATAAAATGCAAGATCTTGGGTGCTGAGGTGCTTTGTGGGGTTCCTGGGGTAATGGTGTGTGTACATCCCCCATCTGATGATAATGCTGCTCCCCATGTACTTGGCCTCCTGGAGAAAGATCACCTTCCAATGGGATCCCAAGGGATAGGTGGGCTTTGAAACCGCCAAGCAGGCTGTAGAGCAAGCCCTCCTCTTGGGCCCGAGACAGAGTGGAGTGCAGTTTAAGTTGCAGGTTTCAGCCACCTGCTGGGTAGCTGACTGGAGCCTGCGGCAGGTGATAGAGGAGCACTATGTTTCCTTGGGGCTTTGGACAAAATCCTTACCAAGCTGGAGACCTGATACCAACCACCCCCCCCCCCCCCCATATCAAGATGCAGCCTTTGACCTGCTATTGGACTCTCTTGACTATAGAACATTTAGTCCGCCTCAGAGCCAGACATGCTGTGATCAGAACTTCCTATCATGCAGTTGGTAAATTCTGATAATTTAGCCCACAGAGAGGGCCAAGACCATCAGAAAATGGTATCCTCATCTTGTTTCCCAATAACTACATTGGATTGAGATATGATTCTGGTTTTAGCCTTAATTGGATGAAGTACTTGCAGAGGAGGGATAATTAACTTCTTGGAAGGAACTTTATCAATAGCATTTTGAGAGCACAACTTGAGATTCATTAAGTAAAGAATGCTAGCAGTGAAGAGGAGAAGATTAGGTGAGATTAACTGAAAACTGAAGATAAGAAGTGAGTTTTGTTGAACATCCAAGAGCCACCAAAACACAGCTTTTGATGATCTGAAAAATATTTCTGAATACCAAAAAGTGTATATGCAAAAAAGATGTAAAACATATTTGGAAAGATATGGACTAGCTTATATGGGCATCTTGGCTGGCGAGCACCAACTGGGCTGAAGGCTTGTTTCTGTGTTCGATATTCATTGTGCTGAGTCTGTGTGCACTGAAGGTCGGAGTATGGCATGGGGTGATCAGTAAAACTAAGTGGAAATATAATAACGACTGATAGAGTTCAGTGATCTGGAAATGCAGGTGAAGATGAACAGGAACTGGAATGATGGAGGAAGTATGGGAGAGAAAGAAGATATATCAACTACAGCAAGGGACATATAAGTGAAATGTGTTGCCATCCATTTGCAGATATGAGACCATTTCAGAATGATTAATCTCACCAGCTGGAGATATACAATAAAATAAAAATTTAATAGCTTTTATTTTACTGTGGGGAAATTAGATTCAGCAACTCTCAGATTATTGAGAAACTATCTGTATTTCCTTTTTAGAGATCCAGGATGAAAACGGGACATTCTGGCCAACAAACCCATGCTACCCAATTACAACCATCTGACCTACTAACCTATACATCTTTGGAATGTGGGAGGAAACCCACGTGGTCATGGTGAGAACATGCAAACTCCTTTTGGACATGATGGAAAATGAATCTGGATTTCTGGTGCTGTAGTAGCATTGGGATAGCTGCTGTGCTACCATGCCACCCTGTTTTTGTTGATATATAAACTTATAAACTACAATCCCCTTACAAACAGGATATGTGTGTGTGTTTTGTGTATTTGAGTGTCAGAATGGTGGGATGCTGGGGGGGGGGGGGATGTGTGTGTGTGTGTGTGTGTGTGTGTGTGTGTGTGTGTGTGTGTGTGTGTGTGTGTGTGTGTGTGTGTGTGTGTGTGTGTGTGTGTGTGTGTGTGTGTGTGTGTGTGTGTGTGTGAGAGAGAGAGAGAGAGAGAGAAAGTACGTATACGTGTATGTTTGTGCATATCAGTCAATGTAGATTGAATGTTGTGTTATTGTAGAGGTTCTCTGCATATGCTGGGGATTCCTGTTTGTGAATGCGCTCTTACCAGCAGGAGATGATGTCTACATTTGTGTGTGCAGAGGGAATATACAAGGATGTGTACTGAGGACTTGTGTGCTTGTTAGACAGGTGGAGTCTTCGTGTTTTGGGGAAAGCCACTACCTGCACTTGTTTTTGTAAGTGGGAGTGATCTCTATGTTAGGGTTGAACTTGTGTATGAGGGGGTGTGTCAGTGTACTCTCTCATTTTAATGAAGTATGTTGGAAAGAGGATCTCCGTTTTAGTGTGCATGAGTGCACCAGTTTGTGTGTGGAAGTGAGGGTGTGGACTGGGGGCTTCTATCTATGTGACATTGTGTTGGGAGTGTCTCTATGTGCTGGCATTGTCTGTGTGACAACACATTATGGGGGATCTGTATGTGTGAGTATCAGAGGGGTCTATCTGTGCATAATCTGTATGTGTCCATCTTGTATGTGCATGGTTGAAGGGTCTGCATTGATGTGACTTGTGGGGGTCTATGTTTTGGTGTGAAGTGTGAGTTCAACGTGTGTCTGTCTGTCCAAGGGTGTTGGGTATCTCTCAATAGGCCACTGCCTGAGGATGTTAGAGGAGGGGTTCCTCTGTAAGGAAGTGTGTTGGGGTTACGTCTGTGGGATAGTATAAGGAGGGAGCGTCATCTATATGAGGCCTCATTTTGAGGAGTGATCCCTCTTATGAGAGTAGTTTCGGTTGATGCATTGGTGCTTGTTGAAGCTTCTCTGTATGCTTGCTGGGATGGTCTTGCTTGCTTGTGTCCATGTGAAGCTGCATGCGTGGTCATTCCATTTAAGGATTGGGTTGGTTGGGTGGTGGTTTCCATCTATGGGGAGATTTTGGGTGGGAGCTGGATGGTTTCTTTCTTACGGTGTTTGTTGCTTGGGGTCTGGATTCTATTTCTTGGGGTGTTTTGGGTAGAGGAGAGTTCTGGTTTTGATGCACAAGGATGTGATGGAAGGGGGCTTAGTTTCTGTCTAGAGAGAAGCGTTGGGTAGGGAGGGATTGGTTTCTTTCAATAGGATGCCTTGAGCAAGAGGGGATTATTTCTCTAGGTAGAGGGTGGCTCCACCAATAGTGTGTGTTGGATGGGAGGATGTTAATGCCTGTGGGAGTATTTTGAATGAGGAGGGTTGTTTTCTGTCGCTAGGATTGTTGAATAGGTAGGGATAGTTTCTAGCTCTGGGGATGGATGGGGAGAAGTGAGATCCATCTGTGTGGGTATGTTGAATCTGAAGGGGTATGTTGAGTGTATAGGGTGTGCTAACTGTCTCTGGGGCTGTGTTGGATAGGAAGGAGTGGTGTCTATGAGGCATGTAGGAAGAATAGGGATGTTTTCTATCTATGCAGTGCTCTGGATGGGGAGGGTTGGTTTATTTCTGTGGAGTGTTGGGTGGGAAGGGCGTGGTGCTTATGGGGTGCTGGATGGAGAGGTTCGGTTTATATCTATGTGGTGAGGTAGGTGAATAGGGGTGGTGTCTATCAATGGGGTGTGTTGGATAGCGAGGTGTGATTTCTCTCTATGGTGTGTGTGTTAGGCAGGGAGGGTAGAGTCTATCAATGGGGTAGCGTTCACTTTTCGGATGTGTTAGGCGGAGAAGTGTCTCTCCCTCTGCTCAGCCCCCGAACGGGTTGTCGCGCCTGCCGCCCGAGCGATGCCTATCCCTGACTGACACCTCGATGACGTAACCCGCCTTTGGTGCACAGAGCGGAATTTGACGGTGTGAGGATGGGTGTCTGCGCTGAACTGGCTCACAGGTTGGTGGAAAAAAATAACTGGATATACTTTAAAAATGCTTGCTGTGAACAGCCTTTGTAGACTTGAAATTTCGTAAAACGGGAACGAACAGTTATTTTACCTGATAAATGCAAAACGAAGCAAGGCATTCTTTCTTAAAATATTATAATTGTTCAGTTTTAGTAATATCCGAACGTGCAGTGATTTCTTTGCATTCTCCGAGGAGATATTTACGGCAGTGACTACCAAAATAAAAGCCCTATTCTGTTTTGCGAACATTGTTAAACTATGAAGATTTATTAGTTGTAAGTGGCTGCTAGGAGTGAAATAATTAAATCCGGATCCATGGGGGATTGAACAGATATGGAAGAAGAACTGGAAGCTCAGCGTTTGCTTTTGTTGGACTGTTTTAAAGAGGCACTGTAAAGCAAAGCTGGTTTGTAAGATAAAAACAGTCCAAAGGCACATTTTGGGAGCACTGTGTGCGGGGGGCATTTAAATGCGATCGTTCCATTTGGTTTTGATCCCCGGTCGCAGTTGTTCGGGGTTCTTTCTTTCACCCGGTACATTGCGTAAAATCTCCACCACGCGTTCGTTGAGACGCTCCTGAAGCATTTCTTCGGGATTCTTGCCCTAATTCTTTATTTGGCACGTTGTCATGGATTCCTCCAAACCGCTGGCAGTGGCCAGCCATGCGAGTCACGGTGAGGTCGCCCCTCTTTGTCCAACCCGGAGAAACACACCAGTCTTTGGCCGGCTGGCAGCAACTGAAGCTATTCAGATCATATTCCTCCTGGCCCCTTGTGGCACTTCTCCCAGTGTATTTATTTATTTATATGTTTGTTTTCTTAACAGATTGTCGGAGGAGGAACATACCCTGTGTTGCGAGTGAGCTTTGTCCGTGGTATTTAGTGGGTGTGTGCGCCTGGATGGACTCTATCGAAGGTAGGATTTTTGATTAAAAGAAACACAAGAGGCGTGCCCATTTTTTCACTTGCTCTGGGAACGGGTTTGATTGACCTGTATTGTCAGCTGAGATTCATTAGAGCAGGTGGTCACGTCCAGAAGCCCCCCAATGTGTTGGGGATGAGGAAGGCGAATCACTCTCCTGATGGAGCGGAGGCAGTGCCAGGGATTGGATCCCGTCAGATGGGAAACTTTGCATGTTCCCTTTCGTGCTGAAGGGTGCAACGGGTGGCGGGCGCTGCTGAAAGGTGCAGCGGGTGGCGGGCGCTGCTGAAAGGTGCAGCGGGTGGTGGAGTGTGCCGAGGGGTGCAGCGGGTGGTTGGGACTGCTGAGGAGTGCAGAGGGTGGCGGGTGCTGCCGAGGGGTACAGCGGGTATGGGGCTGCTGGTGGGGTTGGGGGGGGGGGGTGGGGTTGGTGTCGCGGCTGGCAAGGGCTGCTGAGGGACGTGACGGGTGGCGGGGCTGCTGTGGCCTGCGTCAGCCACCAGTGACAGATACCTCCGAGAGAGGCAGGCTCTGCTCATTGTGTCTTGAATAAAACAATCAAACCGAAGATGCAGGGTGGCAGCGCAATTCACGCCGGAGAAGTAAGCCTTTGCACGGATTCGCACGTGATCTGAAATACTGTTTAGTAAAATAGATTATTTTTGCAAGACTTTGGGTCTGCTGAAGAAGCTGTGGCTTTGAAGTTTAAATATATAACCCGGCGTTATTTCGCGCTGTTGGAATAAATCCCTGGAGTTTGAGAGTAGATGCCACCTGGGCTTCGTGACAGCGCCGAGAATGCCTGCAGGTACCGGCGTGGGCTGGGAGCCTTGGCGATGCTGGTAGTGTGCTTAGGGGGAAAAGTTGGAAGAAAATCAAGAGTGCACAGGAGCATGTTGAAAGGCTCGATCTGATTTGTGCAGAACTGCAAGCGGGCAGCTCGTTGCTTAGCAACCCAGCATTTAACTCTTCCTGGTTTACTTTTTACATGGATGTGAATTTCTCAGATTAGTTTTTTATTATCCGAAATGGCAAAAAAAATTAAAATTCATAATTTGAAGTAATTAATGGTTGACACATTTAACTTCAATCAGAATGAATCTTCAAACGCTCAATATATAAAACTGACAGCAAAAAATGATACCGAAGGAGCCGGGGTGAGCGTGGCCGGGGTACATGCTGCAGTTGTTAACAAACGGAAATGGTTTTGTTACCCACATCTTGATGCATGTTGTCAACTCAGATCGAAGCTTTGAAAATAATTGAATATTCCAAATAAAAGAGGATCATAGATTCTTAGTTAAAATCTATGAATGCAGAAGAGTTGTCACCATCTGCAAAGAGACTGTTGATGCTGGAATCGATGTGAGTGCCAATGAAGCGACATGGATGGAAATATAATATGTCTTTCCACTTTAAACATATTATTTGGTTTGTTGTATTTCCGTTGTTAACAGTCTTTATTAAACATTTCCATCATCTGTAGACTGGAAGTTAAATTTCACGTTTTTATATGATCGGAGTTGCGATAACCACAGGAACATCCATTCTTCGTGCACCAGGCATGCCCTCTTGATGATGCAGCGGATGCCGGTTAATTGGGCCATTGGTTAATCAGATCACCTGGTTGTTTGCTTGCACTTCACAAATGTCCCTTTATTTGGGACAGTAGGCCGCATAATTGGGACAGGAGCCAGCTGTCGAATCGTTTCTAACTAGCGTCCATTGCATGCTCTTGCGTGGCCGTTAGACACTAAACCATGCTTGGAGTGAACAGTTTTGAAACAGCACCATTTGCGTGTGTGTTCAAAAAGCAGTAATTTCTGTCACTGATAGTTGGTGAGAGATAAGCAGTAAGACAATTCAGAACTGTTTTGTTCACTGCGTTGCCAAGCATTGAGGCTTCAGATGCTAGAGACGGCTGGGAGTGAAAATGAAATGATTTCCCTACTTCAGCAAGTTGGAAACAACGAAGAATTTGAAGGTATCAACAAATATCTTGAATGTGACAATGAAAATTAAACTTCAGAGGATGTATTTGTCACAGGGATTGTATGAAAGCAGTCCATTATCTACTTTCACTGATCTTGTTCCAGTTGCAGTCAATCGAAAGACCAGGGCAGTACTCTGGATAATTCCTCTGTTGATAACTATAAGGAACTAGTACACAGATTTTTAGTACTGTAGCAGCATTGATAGTGTTATAATTTGTTCTGCTTTTCATAATTTGTCTCTCAGCAAAACAGAAGATTGTCTTTTTATACCTTTTTTAACTGTTTCCAAGAAACTTCGGTTAATTGAGGCAGCCGCTTAATAGGGCCAAAATGTATTCGTCCTGATGCGTCCTGGAATCCACTGTATTTCAGCTTTCCACTGACTTGAACCACTATCATCAGCATTTCAATATTACATTATAAGAGTCAGCATAAGCATCCACACTATTATCTCTAACATGAATGTCGGAGCCTTACCGTTTAAACATTCACCTACCTTTCTTTTACCTTTAGTCTCTTCCTCTCCGCAAATATTCCATTATTTTGTGCCTTTTCTTTATTACTCCATCAAATTTATGAATTTTCTGCTTTCATTCTCCACCCCAGAGCAGGTTTTCTATCTCTGCTTCACTGGCTCTGCTGGTTGAATGCTTTAGAATTTAAAATAATGACTTACTGCCCACCTGCCGACCCTCTTCAAATGACTCTGCGCTTCCTTCCTCTCAGATATCTGTTTTCTAGGTGAGTTGTTTTTATATACTCATCACAGTTTTGATGTAATATTAAAATATGTGTAAATATGTAAAGGCAACATTTCCCATGGTAATGAATTCTGAAATTTTTCTTCCCCTCATCTTCAGCATTGTGAGGAACTGTCACTTTTCCATATTGACTAGCCACTTCCCTTCTCAAAGCATCTTCACAATAAACTACAGAACTGCAACATCTGCCCTTGCCATGAACCAATGTCCCAGCCTATCCTTACAAATCAAACACTGATGCACTTGAACTTCTAGTTGACAGTTGACATTTACTGGTCACTATGCAGCTTCTTCTATGTGAGAGAAACCAAACACAGATTGGATGATGACTCCATATTTTCCCCCGTATCTTCAGATGTTTCTTTCTTTCAATATTCCAATACTCATAGTATTCTGTGTAATTGACATTAATTTTAGTTATTTATGGATATAAACTCAAGAGACGCTGTAGATGCTGGAAATCCAGAGTAACACACAGGAAGTGCTGCAGGAACTCAAGCAGGACAGGCAGTATCTATGGAGAGGAATAAAAAGCCTATGTTTTGGGACAAGGCCTTTCATTGGGACTGGAAATGAAGAGGGAAGAAGCGTGAAGCTGGCTTGTAGCCCTGCCAGCTTGTAACTACTCTCCCCCACCCCCCCCCCGAATCACTTATTCTGGAGTCTGCCTCCTTTCTTTCTAGTCCCGATGAAGGGTTTCAGCCCAAAATGTTGGCTCGCTATTCCTCTCCATAGATGCTGCCTGACCTGCTGAGTTCTGCCAGCATTTTGAGTGTTATTTATGGATATTGAGGAATTGGAGAAACTAACTTTTCATCTGGTAGAGTTTTTTTGCATAAATTATAATAAAATCACATTTATTGTACTTATGGTAATGAGGAGGAGGAAAAGACCATGTGGTTTCTCACCATGTCACTTTTTGAAAGCTTCACATGCAAATAAGACATTGCACTTTTCTTGATTAATCCCACCCTTCAGTTTCAGGATGTGCTGCTTAACATGTTGATTGTTTACTTTACATATTTTGTTTACCAACATGAAAAATTGAAAAGTTGCTATTGAAAAGAGCAAAGTTTCCTAGCAAAAGACTGAGTTTGTTTCAAAATGCCTACAGTCACTTGGATATCTTTTCCTGTTTTCATTTATACAATATTGGTTCTACTCTCAGTTTGCATTGTGTAATTTGATAGTTCTCAACATGTTTGAATGGAGCAGCCACTTTTTCAGCTCTCTTTATAAACATTTGATGATGTCCTGAGCTGCTGCTTTAAAGTGATATAGCTGTTCCAGGAATTGTCAGGAGCTAGAACTCCCAGCATTCTGATTTTAATTTTTATTCCTTATTAACATAATTTGTGAACTTTCTATTGAATTACCTCTCATATCAAAGTCTCATGGTGCTCAGGTTAAGTACTATGCTGTAATTTACAGATATTTAAGTCCAGAGTGGCTTGATGCAATTACTTTGGGAAAGAATATCGTGCATTTACTGAACCACTAATTAATAATCTCAGGTTGAATCATTTGGAAACTTGGTCAGTATATTTAAGGTAGTACACGGTGTGTGGTTCATAATAGGTAAGAGTACATATTTATTCTAAACGGTATTTTTTTCTACTGAACAAGACCCATCACTCACAGATGTTAAATGGTGCATTAGACTTGCTGGAATACTGACTGTGGGTCACTTCTAAATGCTAGTGACCAGTGTCAACATTTTTCCCCAGGAAAACTTGCATCAATATCCTGATTGGCTGCTGTAATTTCCTCTACTAAGCTGTTTACAGGTTGTCTTGGGGACTTTGCTAATCTTCAACTGAATTTATGGGAGCTATTTGGGAGAATCCCTGAGGAAATTCACAGTATTCTTATGAGGATTTGTAAGGGCACCCTTTATCAATGCTCTGCAGCTGACAGCTTGCTGCATGTTCTTTTTTTAGATTTTAATTTTGTTCTCATTCTGTTTGCCATGATTTGATCTACTGTGAAGGATCAGAATTTTCCTTGCAAACAAGACTACCACAGTTATGTTTAGAAGAGTTTAGTTATACACTAATATCCTCAATATCCCCTACAAAGGAAAACATAAAACCAGGAAAGGCAACACAGACACGTTTGCAAAATCCCTGCTTATATTGGGAAGTTAAGGAAAACAGTAGAGAAGGAGGAGTATTTTGGAAAGTACATAAATGGTGAGAGCACTATCATGAAAGGTGTGTAGGAATGGAGAATTTATGAGTAGAAATTAGAAACAAAAAAAATTAAGACTGTGGTGAAAGTGCTATAAGTCTCCTGATTGCAGCAGTGCAGTGGTACTGTGTATAGAATCAGCAATTCAGCAAGCATGTGGTAAAGAGAAATTTTCATCTGGAATTTCAACTCATATGAGTTGGAATAAGTGTGAGCTCAAACCCAAAGAAAGGGAATTTCTGACGTAGTGTATGTTTGGAATAGTTTTCTATACAATATATATAGGAACTAAAAAGGAGATATGTCAGAGTTATTAATGCACAATGACACAGATTTAGTTAAATGTGCATGAATGTTTATCTAATAATGACTCCAAAGTGAGAAACTTTAAGCCACCACTAAGATCACAGATGGGGATGGTGGCAATTTTTCATGCATTGAGGGAGAAGCTGTCTGTGGAAAATTGGGTATATCCATGACAACACTGCAGGTTTCCTATGGGTAGTTTCCAGAAAGTAATTTAACATGATGTGAGAACAGTTTATACAGTGCCTTGTAAAACCCATAAATGAGTTTTGCAACCTTGGATTTTGATCAATTTAATTGAGATTTTTTATTTGTGAATCACATCTCCTTTTTTTCACAGCAGAGCCCCCCCCAAAAAAAAATTGTCAAGCATGAACAACTGAAAATTCAAAAACTAGAATGCCAGCCACCAGTTCAAAAATATTCATCCCCCTTTGCTGAGTATTTAGATTAACCATCTCTTGCAACTATTACAGCCAGCAATCTTTTTGGATAAGGCTTTATTAGATTTGCGCAATGTGAAGGAACAAGATTGGCACATTCCTCCTTGCAAAATTGCTTAAGCGGTGCCAAATAAGTTGGGAAGCAGAGGTAAACAGCAATCTTGTGGTCTTGTCAGAGATGTTCGATTAGGTTAAGGTCAGGACTCTGACTGGGCCACTCAAGGACATCAATTTTCATCATTTGAAACTTCTCCGTGGTTGCTTTGGCAGTGTGCTTTGGGTGGTTGTCCTTTTAAAAGCAAAAACTTCCTTCACAGTTTAAGCTTTCAAACATATTTTTATCCAGTATCTCTCTGTATTTGGCAGTATTCTTCTTCCCAACAATCCTGACCAAATTTCTAGTTCCCTGCTGCTGAAAAAACATCCCTATATCATGAAGCTACCTCCACCATAATTTACTGTAAGGATGGTGTCACCTGGCTGACGTACAGCATTAGATTTACACCATAGGCACCACTTAGTGTTGAGGCCAGAAAATTCCACTTTGATCTCATCCGACCACACAACCTTCTTCCACACCTTTACAGTATCTGCTAAGTGACGCTTTGCAGGGTCTTTAAGGCCAAGTATTTTTTTTAGCCAAGGCTTCTATCTTACCATGAATATGCTTTTGCATGAATACTCTTCCATGAATACGCTTTTTGAGCAAGGCCTTACAGCAGGGGTTCCTAAGCTGGGGTTCACAGACCCCTTGCTTAATGGTAGTAAGACATAAGAGTAGAATTAGGCCATTTAGCCCATCAAGTCTACTCCGCCATTTCATCTTGGCTGATCCAACTTTCCTCTCAGCCTCAATCTCCTGCCTTCTCCCTGTAGCCCTTCATGCCCTGACCAACCAAGAATCTATCAATCTCTGCCTTAAATATATATAAAGACTTGGCCTCCACAGCTGCCTGTGGCAATGAATTCCACAGATTCACCACTCTCTGGCTAAAGAATTGGCCCATGATATAAAAAAGGTTGGGAACCACTGCCTTAGAGATTGTGGAGCCATGAAATTAATCCCCAATTGACTTTTGCAGCTCACTCAGAGTGACTGTTGTCATCATAATAGCCTTTTGTACAAGTGCCATTCTTCTCTGGTGACTGAGTTTAGAGGGGCAGCCTGATCTAGGCCATGTGGCTGTGGTTTCGTATTTTTTCCACTTTTTCAAATGGACAACACTGAGCTCTGAGGTATGTTCAGTGCCCTTGAGAAGATTTTGTACCCTTCCCCAGATTTGTGGTTCTCTATTATCATTTCCCTGACTTGTCTTGAATGCTCTTTTGTCTTCAGTTATGTTGGGTCTGTTGAAAATCTATCATACTGTGTGACTAGAGAGAGCGGATATTTACTTGTGTGATCCTTCAATTCTCCATAGCAATATAGGTAATATACAGTAATGTACCTGAGGAAAGTTAGCATAGCAATTACAAATGGGATGAATACTTTTTCAGCCTCATAATTTTTTATTTTAAATTTCAATATATTGTTGACAGGTTGTGGAAATTTTCTTTTGATTTGACATGATGCACAGTGCTTTCTGGATTAGCCCGAAAAATCCTAATTCAATATATTTTAAATTCAGAAAATGAGATGGTAACATCTAAAAACTGTTGTGAGGGCTGAATACTTTTTCAAGGCACTGTACCCTTAAGGGGCAAAATCCTTTCTTGTCAAAAGACATAACTTTTGATTTGTAGAGGTATGTGACACTTAAGGTTAAAAGCAAAATTTAAACTAAATGCAAAAAAAAAAATGCAGATTCTGATATTTGAGAGATAGAAAGAACACACAGGTAGGAAGATCTACAAAATGGAATATACAAGTAATATCAACATTAATAAACAATTCATAAAATCAAACTCAATGTTTATGGTTATATAATAATGTTATATGATAATATATCATGGTAGCATAGTGGTTAGCATAACGCTTTATAGCACTTGGGACAAAGTTTTAATTCTTGCAGCTGTCCGTAAGGAGTATGTACGTTTTCCCTTTGACCATCTGGATTTTCTTTGGGTTTTCTGCTTTCCTCCCACATTTCAAATATGTTCACCTGAGGATTAGTCCATTGTTGGCATGCTATGTTGGCACTGGAAGCATGGCAACACCTGAGTGCTGCCCCAGCAAATCCTCGGACTGTATTGGTCGTTGATGAATGCAATGAATTTCACTATATGTTTCAATGCTTCAATGTGACAAGCAAAGCCAATTTTTATTAAGAATAAAAAAGCTTAGGAACAATATAGATTAATAAAAACAGGTAATGGTAATATTGTGAATATAAGGGGCTATAGTTATTTTGAAAGATCACTTTCTAACAGTTTACCTCAGGGAAAGAAGGAATTAAATAATGTATCAGGAGCAGGGCTCACAACAACTAACAATGTTTTTCTAAAAAAAAGTATTAAAAAACTGGCAGATCCTTAGGGTCAAGTCTTTATGTCACACAATGTTTATGACCCTGGATATGCAGTATCTGGGAATTTTGTCATCCCTTGGTTTGGAGAGATTTCTGTTAAATGAGAACATTGGATACAACACAATGTTATTTCAGAAAATAGAGGGAAATAGGGGAGTGAAAGATCGGTTAGGTGAGCATATGTTGCCAGGGAATTAAAAGAGTCTATAATAGCATCTGTAATTAAGGGCAGAGTAACAAGCACAATGCACATTCTCACTTAATCGGGGTAAGAACCAATAGGGATTATTATAGGACTGGTATAGATGTTATTTATAAGGACTTAAAAGGGTACTTAGTAATATTTCTTCGAAGATTCTGTTAACTAAAGCTGAAGCTCAAGGAGTTAAACAAAAACAGTGATCCATCTAAGAAATTTATTGATCAATTACAGAAATGGGCTGAATGCCAGAAGACAGAAACCAGGGATAATTGACAGGTATACAAATTACCAGGAAAAAGTGTACTGTAAATCTGAATTCCTGGAAAAATAAAATATCCTGCAACCATTTGCAGGTCAAGCCCCACCTGGAAAGAGAAACCGATTTGCTAGCATTCTCCTGTCTAATGTGATGTTCTCAGTGGTCGCACAGTGGCCTCCCTTACACTAGAGAAACCAAGTACAGACATAGTGACTGCACTGTGGGGCACAGGCATTCAGTCCATAATGATAAGCTTCCTGTTGCTTATCACAGTAATTCTCCATTGCACTCCCACACTGACCCATCTGACTGAGTCCTCCTTACAATGTAAAAACATGGTACAATGCATTATCGAGGAATTACAACCTTTTAAACTCAATTCTACATCCTCTACTAATTTGCTTTCTCTCTGTATAAGAAAACTAGCCAGTTCTGCTCTAAACCATCCGTCTGTGATATCAGCTCAGATTTTCCCAAGTCATTAGCACACTAGGCATGTCTTTCAGTCCTGCATTTTATATTTTATGCTCTTTTATTTTTCTGGCTGTAACTGTTAACTCATTGATGAATACATCTCTGCGGCAGCTCTAGCCTCACACTTTCACAGGTATTCTCTTTGTTCCATCTCTTCCCCAGTCTTCTCTGCAAACTATAATTATCCATTTCTTCTCTTTCCCATGGAGATCTTTGACATGGATTGCTAACTCTGTTTCTCTTTCTATAGATGCTGCTTGACCCGTTGTGTGTTTGCAGCATTTTCTGTTTTGAAATCAAATTGGCAGGGTGCATTTGTTGATGTTCGCACCACAACTGCTTTTTCAAGATAATAAATGATTAGGTCATATACATCCAGATTTGAGGATAACGTAATTCTAAGTAGTATTGTAATCATTGTGTAAAAATATGAAGATTTGAGATATTAATTGATCAAGTCTTTGTGATTTAGAAGATTAAGAGTTGAATTAGCAGATGTTTTTGAGTTCCTAAGAAGTGTAATGGTCTGGGAACTACTGCTGCTGTATGCACACTCCAGTGAATGGAACAGTCTCAATGTAAAAGGAAGACCGGTCAGGACTGAAGCATTGTAGATCTACTTGCATGACAAGTTGGAGGTGTGGAGCCCTTCTCTGCAAATAGTAATACATTATAGATAAACCCCATGGAAACTGCAGAATGACTATCACAATATTGCAACTGAGTTATGGAAAAACTTTGTTAAATTCCCATGATTAGGAGTAAATTACAGAATAAGTAGAGAAGGAGACCAGAGATTTCAGGAATGGCCAGAGATGCCTGTAGTGGTCAGGAGGAGGTCAGAGACCCAGGAATTACTGAGGTAAAATTCAAAGGTGAAGAATACTGCTGACCTTCTGAGGTGCATGTGGTCAGGAGCAGACAGTCCAGCCTATTTTAGCTGAGGCCAGATATGGTGGGATCCATAATTACAGCACAATTACACTTTAGGTAGAGCACTGGTGTTAGGTTAATTATCAATTAGACATCTGAACTTAACAGGGTTTTATGACCAAGGATGTTGAACACTGTGGGGAAAGGCTGAGGATATGCAATGAGATCAAATCAGCCGTCCTCTCAAACAAATGCCACAACATCCTCCAGGGGATGTTAAACACTCCATTTCTGTCTAAATGTTTGTACAAATGCCAGGATTAGTGTAACATTAAGCATGTTGTAATATTGTGGCTTTCAAACTATTTTTGTGTTGGGTATCACTAATCAAAGTCTTAGAAATTGATTTGCTCAAGTGCAGACGAAGTTTTGTGCAGCTGGAATTTGAATAACCTTAGGGCACAACAATTTGAGGAATGTTTGTTGGTGTTTTTGCGCCATTCAAGTTGGATAGAGTTTTTGTTTATCCCAGCCCTTTCTTTTCAGAAACATACAAACATAGAAAACCTACAGCACAATACAGGCCTTTTGGCCCACAAAGCTGTGCCAAGCATGTCCTTACCTTAGAAATTATGTAGGATTACCCATAGCCCTCTATTTTTCTGAGCTCCATGTATCTGTCCAGGAGTCTCTTAAAAGACCCTTGGGTATCTGCCTTCACCACCGTCACCAGCAGGCCTTTCCACGCACTCACCACTCTGCGTACAAAAAACTTACCCCTGGCATCTCCTCTGTATCTACTTCTAAGCACCTTAAAACTGTTCCCTCTCGTGCTAGCCATTTCAACTCTGGGAAAAAGCCTCTGACTATCCACAGGATCAATGCCTCTCACCATCTTATACACCTATTTTTGCAGTTTAAAATTTGACCCAGATGATGTCACCCGTGGTACAACTTGCAAAATTTACCTGCAGTGGGATTTCAGCCATTTTGCTCTGAAATATGAGAGTTCTTGAACAACCAGGTTTTATCAACCCCCTTTCCCCTGAAGCTGTGCTATTTAAAGCACCAGTTCTCAATCTGCATCCTTCCTCTCATCTGTGGTCTCTTGAACCCTCAATACCATCTCACATGTGTCTGGGATACTTTGTTTGTGGAAGTCATTCTCAGCTTCCTAATGTCGAGAGCATTCCAGGCTGTTCCTGCTAACCTTTGTCATATTTCCTAATTTGTTGCTCATGTTTACATTAGGGAACTGACCTCAGCTCCATAGCCAAGAAGAGAAGAAAGAAGTCTTGATGAAGGGTCTCGGCCCAAAAGGTAGACTGTTTATTCATTTCCATAAATGCTGCCTGAACTTCTGAGTTCCTCCAGCACTTTGTGTATGTTGCTCTGGGTTTCCAGCATCTGCAGAATCTCTTGTGTTTAAGAGAAGAACAAAATCTGTTTTATTTTCCCCTTTGGGAGTAGGCAGAGTGGGTCCATGCATTTTGCTATATTGCAAGCTGCCAAAAGGCATTGTTCACAGATCTCCTTGGCATTATCATACAGTTACACCTGATTATAGACCAGGAGGGTCTCTGTAATCTCCTGGCACAAAATCATGCCTGCTGCAGGGTCTATTCTTTATCAGCTTATACAGTTTTCATTGACTCTGTTAGCACTTTCCTGGTCCCATCTCATTATTTCAGTATCCAATTTTAGAGTAGCATAAGTCCTTTTTAGAAGAAAGTTAGTTCCTTGTATTTCCTGGACATATTTCTTTAAGATCAGGCTGTAGACCTGCTGGGTTAAATGCCATAACATGCAAGAACTTGCAGCTCATCAACAGAAAATGCTACTTTGAACTGCAAGTTTCAAAGAGGCATTGACAGCACCATTTTGAGAACATTGTAATTTAAATTCTCAATCCTTATGCACCTTTCACAAGCAATTGGGCTGTTAACATATATATTTTAATGGGTAACTATGCTAAGGGGAAATGCAAAGTTTCTCCAAAAAAATCATAGAACAGTAACTGAAGAATAGGTCGGGCAGCATCTGTTGAAATGAGCAGTCAATGTTGAGTACTGATTAAGGGTCTCGGCCCAAAACGTTGACTGCTCATTTCAATGGATGCTGCTGGACCTGCTGAGTTCATCCAGCTTTTGTACGTGTTGATTTGACCACAGCATCTGCAGTGTACTTTGTGTTTACTATTAGTAGCTGAAAAAGATGTGAAGTACTTTTACAAGAAGAAGGAAAACCTATGTGGAAAACAACTTACTTGAAATAAATTGTTGGTGATGTTTGGATCTTCATGTGCTGGTTCACAAAAACTAATATCTAAGTACAGAGAGCAGTTATGAAGACAATAGAATCTTAGCCTTTATGGCAGCAGGGGTTTGTAACGCAATAGAGCATGACTTTTGAGGCTGCTTCTGGAATACTGTCAGGAAAGATCAATTTTCTTTGGATGCAGTTGAATGTAAATGTGTATTATTGATTCCTTGGACGAGATTCTTCTACACTGTAGAGATAAAGTACTATTAGCCAGGGTTTAGAAGAATGAGATGTGATCTGATCATATAGGTACAATTTTTAAAGGGGTTTGTGAAGTATTAGAGTGGAAAATCTTTCTTAAGGTGGAAATGCAGCTATTTTGGAATAACAAGTTGGTCATCAACTGAAATAAGGAGAAAGCCATAAGTTTTATTTATGTTTCCAGAGGGCTGAGCTTGTTCAGTTATTGTGTACATTCAAAATTAAAATTACTAGGTTTTTCAACAGAATGGAATGAAGTGACATTGATCAGCAGGAAAAGTGGACCAAATAAAATGATATACTGAATGATGGAGAAAGTTTGAAGAGTTTTACAACCTATTCCTTTATATTCTAGTGTTTTTTTAAATTTTAGTGGTGATGAAAATTAATTTGGTATTATTTAAAGATCTTCTTCACAAATTAATGGCTGAATTTTTGATGTAAATGTATTTATTCTATGAAAACCCATTCTCAGCAAAATTAACAAACTAGACAAGGTTAAAATGGTGGACATGCCAATGAATAGACTTTTTATTGCAATCTTTCTAAAGGAAAATTACATTCTAAATGGTATAATTTTACTTTCAACAGGACATGTTTTCAATTAGGTTTGAGAGGAATGTTGTGCAAAGGAAAAACGCTTCGGAATATAATTGTGCTTTTGCTCTAATCCAAACACTGCTTGCAAGGACAAAACTGAATAACAATAGCATTAGCTCATCCTTTATAAATTTGATAAATATATTTGTTTTGACTGTTATTATATTGGGCAAACCAGTTAATGTGGCATATCTGGACTTTCTGAAGGCTTTTATGTGCTATCAAAATGAGATTGATGGACAGAATTCAATCAGTAGGATAGGACTAATATACTGGTCTACATTGTGGATTGGTGCTTCCCTACCAGACATTGATACAATCAGTTGGAAGGCTTTCGATTTTACATCTGTAGAAATTTGCTAGAATCTTTGGTGACATTCAAATCTCCTCAAACTCATAATGAAATATAGCTGCTGGTGTGCCTTGCTCATAATTGCAGCAATATGTTGGGCCCAGGATAGATCCTCAGAAATGTTGGCATCCAGGATTTGAATCTGCTTACTCTATCCACCCCTCAATGAGAACTGGTGTGTGTTCTCCCAACTTCTACTTCCTGAAATCCACAATGAATTATTGATCTTACTGACATTAAGTGCAAGGTTATTGTTGCGACACTACTTAACCAGCTGATCTATCTCACACCTCCTCATCTCATCCGAGTTCTGCCAACAACAGATGCATCGTCAGTGAATTTGAGCTGTGCCTAGCCACACAATCGTGAGTGTAAAGAGAGTGGAACAGCAGGTTCAGCAAGCATCCTTAAGGTGCACCAATGTTGATTGTTAGCAAGGAGGCATATTATATCCAATCCATGATAATTATTGTCTCCGGATAAGGAAATCAAGGATTCCGTTGTGGGGGGGGGGGGGGGGTACAGAGGCCCAGGTTTAGAAGCTCATTGATTAGCACTGAGTAGGAAGTTACAAGATTGGGAAGCTTTTAAAATCCAAGAGGGCAACTTAAAAGAAAAAGGAGAGAAAAGATAAAATATGAAGGTAAACTAACCGATAGTATAAAAGAGGATTCCAAAAGTTTTCTCAGATATATAGAATAAAAAAGAGGTGAGATTGGATATCACATTGCTGGAAAATAACACTGGAGAGGTAGTAATGCAGGCAAAGATGTGGTAGATGAACTAAGTATTTTGTGCCCACCTTCACAGTGGAAGATGCCAGCAGAATGTGGGAGATTCAATAGTGTCAGGAGTTAAAATTGAGAGTAGTTGCTATTACCAAGGAGAATGTACTTAGGCAGCTCTAAGGTCTGAAGGTAGATAGGTTACCTGGACTAAATGGTCTACACCCCAGGGTTCTGAAAAGGATAGCTGAAAAGATTGTGGAACATTACTAATGATCCTTCAAGATTCACTCGATTCTGGAATATTTTCAGAGGACTGAAAAATAGCAAATGTCACTCCACTCTTTGAGACGGGAGGGAGGCAAATTATAGGCCAGTTAACCTGATTTCCGTTGTTGGTAAGATGTTGCAGTCCATTATTAAGTATTCAGTTTCTGGATAATTGGAGGCATATGATAAATTGTCTGAAGTCAGCATGGGGAAATCTTACCTGACTAATCTGTTGTAATTCTTTGAGGAAATAATAGGCAGGAAAATAAAGAAGAATCAGTGGACGTTGTTTATTTGGATTTTCATAAGGCCTTTGACTAGGTGCCACACATGAATCTGCTAAACAAGATAAAAGCCCATGGTTTTATTGGAAATATACTGGCATGGTTAAAAGATATGATAACTGGCAGGAGGCAAAGAATGTGAATAAAGAAGACTTTTTTGGATTGGATGCTGGTTTTGGGACTGTTTCTTTTCACATTATATGTCAACAATTTGGATGATGGAATGGATGGCTTTGTGACCAAGTTTACAGACAATACTAAGATGGAGGAACAGGAAGTGCTGGGGAAGCAAGGAGTCTGCAGAGTTATTAGACAGGTTAGGAAAGTGGACAAAGAAGTGGCAGATGGAATATAGTGTAGGGAAATGTATGGTCATGCACTTTGGTAGAAGGAATAAAGGTGTGGACTATTTTCTAAATGGGGAGAAATTTCAAAAGTCAGAGATGCAAAGGGAGTTGGGAATACTCCTGCAGGATTACCTAAAGATTAAATTGCAGGTTGAGTTGGTGGTAAAAAAGTCAAATACAACGTTAGCATTCATTTCAATAGGACTAGCATATAAAAGGAAGGATGTAATGCTGAGGCTTTATAAGACATTGGTCAGACCGCACTTGGAGTATTGTGAGCAGTTTTAGACCCCATATCTAAGAATGGATGCACTGGAATTGGAGAGGATTCAGAAGGAGTTCACAAACTTGATCCTGGAAATGAAAGAGTTAGTGTTTCAGGAGCATTTGATGGCTCTAGGCCTGTACTCACTGTAAGTTAGAAGAATGGTGGGGGAGAATCTCATTGAAACCTATCGAATATTGAAATGCCTAGATGGAGTGGATGTGGAGAGGGTGTTTCCCATAGTGGAGGAGTCTAGGACCAGAATCAAGGGACATCCCTTTAGAACAGAGATGATAAGGAATTTCCTCAGCCAGGCAGTGATGAGTCTGTGGAACTTATTGCCACAGATGTCTGTGGTGACTATGCCATTGGGTATATCTAAAGTGGAGGTTGATAGGTTCCTGATTAGTGACGGCACCAAAGATTGCGGAGAGAAGGCGGAGAATGCGTTGAGAGGGATATTAAATCAACCATGATGGAATGGCAGAGCAGACTTGATGACAAATTCTGCTCTCATGTTTTATGGCCTTATGGGATGATTACTGAGCTGTGATCAGTGAACAGCAGCCTGATGTAGGTACTTCTGTTGTTCAGGTAGTCCAAAGCTAGGTGGCGAGCAAGTGAGGTTGGACCCGTTGTAGACTGATTGTGACAATAGGTGAATTGCAGTGGGACCAGGTCCTTGCTTCGAAAGGAATAAATTCTAGCCGTGATCAGCCTCTCAATGCTCATTATTGAATTCTTTGCACAACATGATTTTGGAAACTCTGTTAGAGTATATTAAATTGTACGTATTTTTAGATATTAGGCAAGTCAAAAGATTGGTGTATAGAAATCAGCCCTACGAATGGCAGAGCTCCTCCGTGAGGCTGGGTAACACATTCTTGCTCCTATATTTTATTTCTAAAATTCTGTAAAATATGCAATAATTGGGTATAATGTATTTCCCACTAAAATCAGACTTGAATGGAAAATCGTGACCTTGTAAGAAAAGAAATCGTGGAAGTGACAGGTGCTTGCTTTATTTTTCTCAGAAATGTATAAACCTTCTTTGATAAACATGAAGGGGTAAATAAATGGAACACATTGAGACACATTGAGTTTTTGTTTCACTGATGAAAACATTTTTGTTAGACGCAATCTTATTTCAGTTACCAGCAATGCATAAATTACAAATAGGAGATGTATAAAAATGTAAATTTCAGAAATTTCAAAGGTATAAATTATTAGAAAGTTTCCTGATTATTATTGGAGGCAATTGCAATTTTCTTTGTACAAAATTATATCACATTAAAGCTGAAATTAAAAAAAATACCAGTTGCAATCTCTGTTGCCTATTGTTTTACAGAATTGATCAATTGGCTTCTCACAGCTCAAATCTTGTATGATGAGGATGTACAGTATACTAAATGGCATGAATGATATATAGTTGGGGCTTTTCATTATTGTTAAGGGAGATTGATGATGTGGTCATCAATCTCCCTTAACAATACTTTAGAGGTGGGATAAACCAACCTATGTCAGCTGCTTTTTTCACCATTTGACCTAAGTGATGTGAATAAACAGAGTTTAAAGAGTACACTTCACCTCATTACATCCAGTTAAGAATTTATTGAAATGTTTCAATGGTTAGGGATAGATGCTGCCTGACCTATTGAGTTCCTCCAGTATTTTGGGTGTGTTGCTCTGGATTTTCAGCATCTGCAGAATCTTTTGTATTTATGATTTGCTCTTCCACTGTGATGATTCTTCAAAGGATGCCTTCCCCGAAGAAGTTTAACTCTTCTCTTCGACGGGAGTCCTCTGAGATCCTCTTTCATTGCTCCTCCTCTGTGCTCTCTGCTGCCCAGCAACTCTTCGACCATGTACTCATCCAGCTTTTTTCCCAGCCACCTGGATTAACCTATCACCTTCTAGTTAGTTTTCCTTCCCATCCCCCACTTTTACATTCTGACATCTTCCCCCTTCCTCTCCAGTCCTGAAGAAGGCTCTTGTTCTAAAAAGTCGACTGTTTATTCATTTCCATAGATGCTGCCCAACATGCTGAGGTCTGTGTGTGTGTTGCTCTGGATTTCTAGCAACTGCTAAGTCTCTTGTTTTGAGGAAGGAAGCATAACGGCTAATATATACTCAGCAAAGTTCATGTAAAACATATCATAATTATCACTGGATAATTTTGCTTTTTCTCATGTTGATTAGAAGGTAAATATGGGTCCTTTGTTCTGAAAACATTTCAAAGGGAGTAATTTACACCCTTTTGATATATTGTCTAAGGCCTTAATTAACGTCTCACCTGATAGAAGGCCTCACTCCCTCAGTCCTGCACTATGGTGATAGTCCAGATCCTGGGACAATATCAATACACTATTTTTGACTCAAAAGTTGTAGTACCCTTCTATGACTTGATCATTCAAGTGCTTGTCTGGAAGTATAGAAAATCTTGCAATGCTACAAATGATTGCATAGTTAAATAAACAAGTGATTCATTCGAATTTTTGCATGGTCTCACTCATGGATTAGTTGTACTCTAACATAGGAAGATAGAAAATTGGAACTTGTGACTTTCTTATAAGCTCAAGGTGAGGTTTGAGCTATTTTTGCCTGGTTCATGGATGAGTTTAATGCAGGTTTATTAAATGTTACTCTTTATTATTCATTCAGTGGCTGCTTTTCTAGGTACGTCAGTATACCTGCTCCTTAATGCAAATATATAATCAGCCAATCATGTGGAACTTGATGCATAAAAGCATGCAGATATGGTAGTTGTACCTGAGGTAGTTGTTGTCTAAACCAAACATATTGGGAAAGAAATGTGACCTAAGTTACTTTGACTGTGGAATGACTGTTGGTGGCCAGACTGTGGTTTGAGTATCTCAGAAACTGCTGATCTCCTAGGAATTCAACGGGTAACATTCTCTAGAGGTTAACGAGAATGGTGTGAAAAGAGAAAATGAGCAGCAGTTCTCTGGGCGAAAACACCCTCTTAATAAGGGTCAGAGGAGAATGGCCGGACTGTGTCAGCTGATAAGAAGGCAATAGTAACTCAAATAACAACATGTTATAACATTGGTGCTCAGGAAAGCATCTTTGAATGCGCAACACATCGACCCTTGAAAAGATAGGCTTCAGTAGCATATGACCACTAACATACACTCAGTCACCACTTTATTAGGTTTCTCCTGTACCGAATAACCTGGCCTCTGAGTGTAAATATGAGATTCTGCACCTGCTGCAAATCCAGAGCAAAACACACAAAATACTGGAGGAATTCAGCAGTTCAGGTAGCATCCATGGAGAGGAATAATCACTGAATATTTCGTGCCAAGACTCTTCATGAGGACTGGAAAATAAGGGGGAGGAAACCATAACATGAAGGTGGTGGGAAGGGAAGGAATACAAGCTGGCAGGAGATAGGGAGAAAGGGAAGGAGGAAGGGCAGCAGATGGAGGTAATAGTCAGGGGAGAAAAAGAAAAGAGGGGATCCTGAATGGGGAATGGAAAACAAGAGGGGGGGGGGCGTGAAATCAGCGCTGTCTGCAGATATCATGGTTCATATGGTCAGGTTGCAGGCTATCCAGACGGAATATGATGTGTTGCTCCTCCAACCTGAGAGTAGACTCATCGTGGCACTAGAGGAGGCTACAGACTGACAAGTTGGAATGGAAATGGGAAGTGGAATTAAAATGGCTGGCCACCAGGAGATCCTGCCTGTTGCGGATGGGGAGATGCGGTCCCAAATCTGATGTACAGGAGGGAGCACTGGATATAATAGATGACCACAACAGACTCACAGGTGAGATGTTGCATCACCTGGAAGGACTGTTTGGCACCCTGAATTGTGATGAGGGAGGAAGTGAATGGGCAGTTATAGCTCTTTCCCTACCTAAATGGATAAATTCCTGGTGGCTAACCATTTTAATTCCACTAGCCATTTTTATTCCAACATGTCAGTCCATGACCTCCTCTGCTACCACAATGAGGCCACTCTGAAATTGGAGGAGCAACACCTCATATACCGTCTAGGTAGCCTCCAATCTTGACTGCATAGACATTGATTTTTTCAACTATTGGTAAATCCCCCCTCCTCCCCCCCCCCCCCCCCGCTTTCCATTCCCCATTCTGGCTCCACTCTTACCCCTTCTGTTCTCTTTATCTGCCTATCACCTCCCTCTGGTGCCCCTCCTTCTTCCCTTTATCCCATAGTTCGTTATCTTCTCCTATCTTTTACTTCTTCAGCCCTTTACCTTTTCCACCTCACCCCTCCCAGCTTCTTTCTTCATCCCCCACTGAACTGGTCAGTATTCTGCAGCAGCATCCTATCTCTGCATGAGTCAAATGCATTTATGGTTTGTGGAAGTTGAATGAAGAGGAATACTAGACTATGTTTCACACACAAAATGCTCGAGGAACTCAGCAGACCAGGCAGCATCTATAGAAAAAAGTACAGTTGACGTTTCAGTCTGAGACCCTTCGGTGGGATGGTCCTGCTGAAGAGTCTTGGCCCGAAACATTGACTGTACTTTTTTCCATAGATGCTGACTGGCCTGCTGAGTTCTTCTAGCATTTTGTGTGTGATGCTTGGATTTCCATCATCTGCAGATTTTCTCTTGTTTGTAACTAGGTTATGTATCGGATGGTCTCCCTCATTTCTTGAATGTGTTGAAATTCTATTCTGAATCATGCCTCAAGTTTTATTTGTGACTGTTAAATATTAGTTTGTATGTTATGCCAATTTATTGGATGGGAAACAGCAGCTGATGCAAGAATATTGAAGTTGTCAAGCAAACAGAGTCACAGCTGTTTTACTTCTCTGGGTGATGAGAATTGCCTGCTTCTGTGTGGAGTTGAAATATATTTCTAAAGTGAAGGAGGTCAAATCCTTGATAGATAAACAGAACTGAGATGATGTACTTCACAGGGTAACCTCCAACCAGAAACTGGAAGTTGTACCTCAGATATATGTAGTTAAATGTTACTGATATTTTTTGAGTAAGAATGATTTGTTGCAGTATATGATGTGCTCTTGCTTCTATTATGGACTGAATTGAAATTCAAAAAGATGATTTCATTTCAAAGCTACTTTAAGTATCAGATGGAGTAACTTTTGTTTTATTGACCTTGGCAATGGCATTACAGCAATAAGCCTGGGATATTGATTTTTCCTGACATGTTAATCTAAGGGCTTGACCCTTTGTTTTGATGCTCCCTTTATTATTTGCACTTGGTACAAATTCCCCAGGGAAATATGTGATTCCACAAAAAGTAGAGGATCTTGTGTCATGACCAGCTTTAGTCTTATGCGAAATATAATTTGGAAAATAAAATTTCAAGCGCTGTGCATCTTATTTCTCAAATCAATAATTCATGGAATAATGAACCACCTACCTGAAATTTTAAACCATCTTTAAAAATGCAAGGTTAATTCAAATTCAAGAGTTTGAATTTATACAGTATTAATACAAGAGATTCTGTAGATACTAAAAATCCCCTCTCCCAATTTGGAGAAGCCACATTTTATATTCTGTTTGAGTAGTCATCAATCTGGCTGCATGAACATTGATTTCTCTACTTTGCAGTAATTTCTTATCCATCCTCCCCTCTCTCTTTTTCCATTCTCTGTTCTGGCTTCCCTCCTGTCGCTTCCCTGCTCCTCACCTGCCAATCAGCGCCCTCTGGTAGTCCTCCTCCTTTCCTTTCTCCCATGGTTCACTCTCTTATAACCAATTCCTTCTTCTTTGGCACTTTATCTTCACCCCCATCACCTCCCAGCTTCTCACTTCATTCCCCATGCACCGACCGACCTTTCCCCTCAACTGGCTTCAGGATTTATTATGTGTAAGCTTTGTCGATGTCAAAAGGGTGTTAAATTTCTTCCAGTATACTAGAAATAATTTACCATCTTTGGAAGGCTATAATGTCTTTTATTAATGCCTAATCCCCAACAGTTCACTAACGGCAGTATTATATTCCTTTGATACTTCACAGAAGTATCAACAATATGTAGAAGACTATGTAGAACTTAAATTTAATATCGCATCTTCAATATAGACTGATACTTTTTCAGTAAAACTGTAAATTTGAATTAGATGGGGGAGATTACATTTATGAAGAGATAGAATGTAAGCTGCTTTAATGCCAGAAAATGCACAGCAATAATCAAATATTAACTTCCTGGTAATGTAGCAATTCATTAGAGAGGTGTTTTATTCTAATATACATCTTTGTATTTTCAAATTAACAATCCTATTTTCACATTTTGCATTGCTATAGTTTGAAAGCATTGAAATTCATTATTTTTTTTCCAAATGGGTTCATTTTGTTTCCACACTTATGGAAAATTTCCTCTAAAATTGGACAGCTGTTTGGAACTTGATTTGGAACCTGATGGCATGAATGTCGATTTCTCCTTCCAGTAAAAAGCTCACCCTCCTCTCTTCTTGTATTCCCCACTCTAGCTTCTTACCTCTTCTCACTTGTCTATCACCTCCTCTTGGATCCCCTCCTCCTTCCCTTTCTCCTATGGACCACACTGTTCTCCTATCAGATTCCTCCTTTCTCCTGTCATTTGACTTTCCTACCCATCTGGCTTCACCTATAATCTTCTAGCTATCCTCTTTCCCCTCCCCCCCACCTTTTTATTCAGGTGCTCTCCTGTCCTGAAAAAGGGTCGCGGCCCAAAATGTCAACTGTTAATGCATTTCTGTAGATGCTGCCTGACCTGCTGAGTTCCTCCAGCATTTTGATTTAGCCCAGAAAACAAAGTGTTATAGTTTATTTCCTTAATGCCTAAAGTTAGACTCCCTTTTCAAGAGTGTGTTTTTTTTTAGAAATATCTTCACAGTAAGAAAATTACTCCATGTGGTATCATGGTAAATTTGCTTGAAATGTTCGATAATTATACGTATGTTTGCTCTGCAGCAGTCTGAGTCAGCATTCAGAAAATGAACATAGAAAATTCAATCACTGATTTTTATTTAATTTTATCATTCTTTAATCCTTAAGACCTAATTGGGGAAAATGGGATTTAACAACATTTCTTTGTGGGTCAAACAGCCTGGGGAGTTAATACATTCGATATGCTCTTGGGTTAATATGTGGCTGGTGGGGACAGTTTACACTTTACTGGGAAAAGAAATGGCACATTTAGCAGTCACTGTAATGCATTTAAAATAAGAATCATAAATTATAGCTGTAGCTCTCATTCCATTTGTGGTTAAATTGCCATGCATTCATTGAAGGTGTTTTTGTTATTCAAATTAATCTTGCTTTGTGTAGTGACAGAAAGCAAATGTTCTCCTTTTCAGTACTGCATATCAAGAAAAGTTATTAACTCTTATGTTAAATTCAGAACTTGATTAAGTTACAGCCTAATTTTGACCCTGTGTGGCTTAATTTGAATTATGCTAACTAAAATTTACATAGTTAAGGAAAAAGTCCTGTTTGGCTTGAACTAAATTTAACTTTTAGCTTTAAATTCAAAATTTTGAGATCAAAAACAGTTGTGTTAGCTGGAGAAGAGTACAGTTAAAATCGCTCTGAAGCATTATTTTGAATCTCCTGAATGTCATTTAAAGCTATGGGTTAAATTTAAATATAGAAATGCTGGTAACTCCAGACCTATTAGATTTAAGAAAATTAGTTGGTAAACTTGGAAAGATACTTCTGAATTTTTTTTCTGGACTGTATCCAAAGACATATGTCATAATGAAGAAGAACACAATAGTTTTATTACTACCTTCCTAACCATTCTCATATCATCTTTAGTGCTTTTTGTAAATTGTCTGGAGATATTCTTAATCCTGCATATCTCTGGAAGACTTGTGAGACAATAAGCTGAGAAACAAAATCCGTTTGTGCGTGTCTGTGAGATCACTTTCTTCATGGGTTAAATTGTGTTAGCCCTGCAATTCTCATTATTACAGCTGATATTTACCAGTAATCAGTTGAGTAGTTAATGAAATGGGAATTTCTGTGATAACCAAACCATATTGGTGAATTAAGGTGCAATCTGTGATCTGTTTATTAGAAGGCAAAATGCAAGGAGCCAATTCTATAGGAAAAAGTATATGTATTGAGAAATCTTTGAAGTCACATTGATCTTTGACTCTGTCATATTCATTTGTCATTGATCTGTATATATATACAAAAGCATCATGTTGTGGGGCTCTGTCTGACCCTCTGATGTTGACCAGACTGATGAGTTTAAACTTTGCAGTGATGTGGAATATTGGTTTGCATTGGGAGGAGCCATCTCACTGAAGAAGGCGGCTTCCTCATATCCTGTCGCAAACCTTCCTTCCATGGCTAACTTTCTTCGGACTGCCATGGAGCAAGATCTTTCTAGTCTAACCATAGTCTAACCAAGATCTTTATAGTGGGTGTTACAGCAAATGAGCGTGCTGCAGACGGCTTCTGATAGAAGCTTCACAGCTCCTGTGTTTTACATGAATTGGTATACAGTAATCAGTGTGCACGACATCTAAGTTACCTTGGCCCAATTTACAATTTTTTTGTGAGATCTAAATGAGTAATAACACTTACACACAGCTTGTGTTTAGTGCATGAACAAAGGAGGCTCCAGTTTCTAAATAATTATGTTTATTAGTCTGAAATTGGACAAGCAATCTTATAATCAATGAAAATACCCTCAGAGGTCAGACATCGTACTAGAAAGCCATTTCTGTTCCCTAAGTGATGTATCACATGAATTGGTGAAAAATTGAAACATGGGTTCTGCGTCCTGATGACAATTTTGTCTTAAATTTTGAATTATTGCATGCTTTAAGTGGAAAATTCAATTTATCACGAAAATAAAGGCAGACATTAACCTGTCTGTAGCTGCTTGTCCACACAGTTAATCTAGTATAAGTCTTCACAGTTGTAAAGCTGACATCATGCTGCTCTTCCACTATTAATCTAAGTGCTCATTTGAATTCCTTTCTAGGGAGAATTTGAAGGTCTTTGCTCAGGCCGCTATTAGCATTTAATATTGAATTTGTGGGGGGGGGGGGGAGGGGAAGTATGTTCGATAACATTAGGATCCCATTTTTTGGTTTACGTTAGTACTTGAAAGTCATAGTTCAGCTGACTGTTCATCAGTTTGTAGCCAAAGCTATGGGAAACAAAATACAATTGTTGTATAAAAAAAGAGGAATATTAGTTTCATTGATTTTCCATAGAAGATTGAGAATCTCATTTGAACTTAAAATCCGTATACAGCTTGACAGGTGGATGAAGGAGTATGTTGTCTCTGGCTGATGAGGCACAGTCTCAGAGTAAGGGGGTGAGCTACTTAACTCTGAGATGGTGGATTTATTTATATAGAGGGTGCTGAGTCTCTACCTTGGAGGAATTGATCACTAAGTTCATCGTTAACTGAGTTTGATAGATTTCTGCATAACAAAGAAATTAAGGGTTATAGGATGGTGCTGCCTAATGGTATTGAGGTGAAAGGTCTTGATCAGTGGTGGGATAAATTAGAATATTCCTGCTCCTATTTCTTCTGTTTTTATTACTTAAGAATGCCTCATAGGCCTGATTTTATTCTCACAAATCAATGAATATGTTGTAAAAAAAAGATCACTCCCTACTTGTACATAAGTTTTTTCCTTTTGCTTGTTTTCTGTTTCTGCTCTTTTCTATAAGTGTATACCTCAGATAAATACTTTGTGGAGATTTGTGATATATATGATATATATATATACAATGTCTGAAATACATCTTATGGAAATGTTTGATGATGAACTTCAATAAAAAAATAAATTACAAAAAAAGAAAATGCATTAATGTGTTAACGTGTTCTTCTTGCGTCGGTTTATTTTGTGATTTCCTCACCCTGTTGTAATTTATACAATCATCTGCTTACCTGTAGAACTTGCTGCTACCAATTATGCGATTAGCATAAATCTTGAACTGCTTGTTTTACAGATTTCGTGCCATGCCCACAAGGAGACAAATCTCACAGAGAATAAATTTATTTTGAACTGTGAACTTTGAAATAAGCTGTTAAATTGCAATATCGAGACCATAAGGCATAGGAGCAGAATTAGGCCATTTGGTCCATCGATTCTGCTCCACCTGTTCTTCATGGTTGATCCTCTCAGACCCTGTCTTCTACCTTCTCCCTGTATCCCTTCTTGCTCTGACCAATCAAGAATCTATCTACTTCTGCCTTAAATATACATAAAGACTGGGCCTCCACAGCTGCCTATGGCAAAGAATTCCACCACTCTCTGACTGAAGATTTTCCTATTCACCTCCGTTCTAAAAAGAAGCCCCTCAATTCTGAGGCAGCGTGCTTTGGTCTTAGACTCTGCCCCCCATAGGATAGATCCTCTCCACATCCACTCTATCGAGGCTTTTTTTCACCATTCAATAGGTTTCAATGACATCACAGCTCATTCTTCTGAATTCTAGTGAATACAGGCCAAGAGCCATCAAATGCTCTTCATATAACAAGCCATTCAATCCTGGAATTAAATTTGTGAACCTCCATTGAACCCTCTGCAGTTGCAGCACATCCTTTCTAAGATAAGGAGCTCACAATACTCCAAGTGAGGCCTTACCACTGCTTTATACAGGTTTACCATTAGATCCTTGCTTTTATATTCTAGTCCTCTTGAAATGAATGCTGACATTGCATTTACCTTCCTCTCTACAGACTCAACCCACACTAAACCTTTAGGGAATCCTGCACAAGGCTTACCAAGTCCCTTTGCACCTTTTTTTTTTTGCATTTTCTCTCCACTTAGTAAATGATCTACACTTACATTTCTTCTACCCAAGTGCATGGCCATACCCTTCCTGACACTGTATTCCATTTGTCATTTCTTTGTCCATTCTCCAAATCTGTCTTAAGTCCTTCTGTAGTCTCTGTACATTCTCAAAACCACCTGCTCCTTCACCTATCTTCATATCATTTACAAAATTTGCAACAAAGCCATTAATTCCATCATCTAAATCATTAACATCTGATGCACCATCAATAACTCACTCTGAGACGTAAGAAGCGAGATATCGGCTTTTATTGACTGGAAGAATGAACAACACTACATCCTGGAGAATGAGGCCTGGCATCAGGCCTCAATCGCCTTTATACAGGGGTCTGTGGGAGGAGCCACAGGAGCAGTCCAGACAGGTATATGTAGTTCACCACAACATCTAACGTAAAAAGAATCGGTCCCAACACAGACTCCTGTGGAACACCACTAGTCACTGGCAGTCAGCCAGAAAAGGCTCCCTTTATTCCCACTCTTTGCCTCCTGCCAATCAGCCACTACTTTATCCATGCTAGAATCTTTCTTGTAATGCCAGGGGCTCGGTGCTTGTTAAGCAGTCTCATGTGTGGTACCTTGTCAAAGGCTTCTGAGAATCCAAGTACACAACATCAGTCGATTCTCCTCTGTCTATCCTGCTTGTTATTTCTTCAAAGAGTTCCACCAGATTTGTCAGACAAGATTTTCTCTTGAGGAAACTATGCTGACTACAGCCTATTTTATCATGTGCCTCCAAGTACTGTTACGAACCCCGTAACTGGGTCACTTACCAGCAAAGATAGAGAGGTCCGTTGAAGTCTGATGGTACTATTTTTAAAAGTTTTTATTTATAAAGGGGCACAAAAGTAAGGTTAATACAAACATTCAGATAATATACGTCGTCAATACTCAATCTAAAGCGCGGGTATAGTAATAATCATCAATAAGAAGTAGCTCTATCGTTTTGTCTAAGGGTAAAAATATTGTCCGATGGAAATATAAAAGTCTCGCAAGTTCATGCAGGCTTTAGCCTTTTGGGGACCACTGGGTTTCACTTGTTGGAGAGAGAGAGAGAGAGAGAGGTTTTGTGAGAAAAGAAACTTGCCCAGTCTTTTAGGATGCAAAACCGTTGAATCGGGAACGTTGGTTCCCCGTTGTTAGTTCGAAGTCCTTTTCGGTGTTATCAGCCACCTGCTCCCCAGGCCAGGGGAAACGGAACGCACGTGGCTTCCAAATAGCTTCCCGTTATCATGGGAGCGATGAGCGATGGTGTCTCCTTCTGGTGCGTCGCTAGGGGACTGCCCCCTGCAGCCCCTCTTTTATCTTGACTTGCAGGGTTGTAGATGTCAATCAGGGTGGGGTGATGCAATCTCCAGCCCACATTGCCCGAGGGTGTGCACGTAGCCCAGTCCCCAATCCACAAAGGTGTCTCCAAGAAACAATGGCCAATGTCGCGTTATTTTGCATCTCCGGGGGGAACGAGGCATCCAGCACGTCGTTCTCCCATTTCCTGGGTCTACTGACCCCCCCCTCCACTAGGGCTCTTGTGATTCTCACAAAGGAGGGGGCTGCGGTCATAACAGTACCCCGAGACCCCATCCTTAATAATCGACTCCAACATCTTCCCAATTACTGACATCAGGCTAACAGGCCTATTGTTTCCTTTCTTATGCCTCTCTCAAATAGAATGACATTTGCAATTTTCCAGTCTTCTGGAAAGATCATTACTAATGCCTCCATGACCTCTTCAGTCACTTCTTTCAGAACTGAGGTGTACATCATCTGGACTAGGTGACTTTTCTACCTTCAGATCATCCAGTTTCCCAAGAACCTTCTCTCTAGTTATAGTAACTTCACATACTTCAATACCCCGGACACCTGGAATTTCTACCATACTGCTTGTTTCTTCCACAATGAAGACTGATGCAAAGTACTTATTTAGTTCATTTGCCGTTTCATTTTCCTCCATTAGTACTTCTCCAGCATCATTTTCCAGCAGTCCAACATCCACTCTTGCCTCTCTTTACACTTTATGTATCTGAAGAACCTATTGGTATCTTCTTTAATATTATTGATTAACTTATTTTTGTATTCCATCTTTAGGTTCTTAATAACTTTTTTTTGTTGCCCTCTGTTGGTTTTTAAAATCTTCACAATCCACTAATTTCCCACTAATTTTTGCTCTATTATATACCCTCTCTTTGGCTTTTACATTGGCTTTGATTTCTCTTGATCTGTCTTCTTTCCTTTAGAATACTTCTTCCTCTTTGGGATGTATACGTCCTTTGTCTTCCAAATTGCTTCCATAAATTCCAGCCATTGCTGCTTTGCTGACATCCCTACCTGTGTTCTTTTCCAATCAGTTCTGGCCAGCTCCTCTCTCATGCCTCTGTAATTCCATTTAATCCACAGTAATATTGATACATCTGACTGTAGCTTCTCCTTCTCAAATTCCAGGGTGAATTTGATCATATTATGAACACTTGTCCCAAAGGGTTAAGTTTGTCTTTAAGCTCCCTAATCAATTCTGGTTCATTGCGCAACTCCCAATCCAGATTGGGCTCTAGTGGGCTCAACCACAAACTGCTCTAAAAAGCCATCTCGTAGGAAATCTAGAAATCCCCCTGTAATCCGGCACCAACCTGATTTTCCCAATCTACCTATGTATTGAAGTCCCCCATGACTATGATAACATTGCCCCTTTGGCATGCATTTTCTATCTCCCATTGTAATTTGTAAGCCCCATCCTTAGTTCTATTTGGGGGTCTGTGTACAACTTGTATCAGGGTCTTTTTACCCTTGCAGTCCTTTAGCTCTATCCACAACCCTATATCTCTTTCTAATGATTTGATTATATTTTTCACCCACAGAGCAATGTGCCCCATCAGCCTTTCTGCCTATCCTTTTGATACAATGTGTCTTGGATTTTAAGCTCCCAGCTATAATCTTTCAGCCTTGAGTCAGTGATGCCTACAGCATCAGACCTGCCTATCTACAACCTATCATCATTCGTCATACAGACTGCCTATCTAAATACAACACCTTCAGACCTGCATTCACCTTTTCCGATTTTTTTCAACTATAACATTGCAACTTATTCTGTTGACTGCAATATCAACAGCCTCTCCTCACTACACATTCCCTCTATTTGTAAACCAGCTACCTCATCTTCAGCACTATCCTATTGTAGTGTTCTCGCTCAGGTGTAAGAGAACGCTGAACTAAACACCGAGGTAAACCGTCGTCAATGAAAACAGGATCGCAGTAAGATTAACCGTTTACTGTTCACTCTTCCACATTAACGTATGGTGAAAACTGTTGATAAAACAATATAAGATTTGTACAGTATTTGTTTCCTTCTTGATATCACATTTACATCGTGAATACTTGCAAAAGTAAAACTACAACAACTACATTACATTAAAGTGCAGCATACAGTCAGAATCTACTTACGCCATTGACTGCTTTAAATACACTTCAACACAAACTATCCGCAACTCTTTAACTAACGAAAACACAAACCTTATCGACCGTCGTTACTTTTAACAGAATCAGTGTTAGCATTTTAATTCAACATATCGATTATCTCATGAACTTACGGCGTTGCTTCACTATGTTTCTAATGCGTAGAAGACAACTTTTCTTGCGCTGATCTCGCACATGTGAGCCCCCTCCTTCCCGTTTCTCCAAACCGGTATTTTCCCACAAGACGCGGCGAAACCGGATGTGACGTCATCGCATGCCGCGATATATCACAGACAACGAATTTACTTTAAACAATCCAAACTTTAACTAAAAAATGCTAACAAATGAATTACTAAAGCGAAAATATTATAAACTAAACAAATGCCATAAAGGCAACACACCTATGATACCTCTTTCATTGAAATACAGGCAGCTCAGGACACTAGTCAAACCATAGTCAACCTTTTGATTCCTAACTTGTCTGAAGTCTTACCAACATATGCCAACACAACTTTTCCACTAACTGTTTTGGCACTCTGGTTCCTACCCCCTCCAACTCTAGTTTAAACCCCATCCTGCAACATTAACAAACCCTCCCACTAGGATATTAGTTCCTCTCCAGTTCAGGTGCAAACTGTCCTTTCTGTACGGGTCCCACCTTCCCTGGAAGAGACCCAATGATCCAAAAGTCTTATGCCCTCCCTCCTACACCAACTCCCTAGCCGTGTATTTAACTGCATAACCTTCCTGGTTTTGGCCTCACTAGCACATAGCACAGGTAGCAATTTGAGATCAGAACCCTGGAGGTCCTGCCCTTTAACTCAGCACCTAACTCCCTGAACTCCCCATCACTCGACCTACCCCTGTCATTGGTACCTACATAGACCCACGACTTCGGGCTGTTCACCCTCCCACTTAAGAATGCTGAGGACTCGATCCAGGACTTTGGCATGCAGGAGGCAAGTTACCATTCGTAAAACTTGCTCTTGCCCACAAAACCTCGTGACTGTTCCCTGAAATAACAAAATGCTTATCACCACAGCATGCCTCTACTGACCCCCTTCCAAGTCACAGAGGCAGTCCCAGTGCCAGAGACCCGACCACTGTCACAACGCTCAATTAGGTCATCTCTCCTGACAATATCCAAAATGATATTCCTGTTGTTGAGGAGGGTGACCACAGGGGTACTCTGCACGAGCTCCTTAACCCCTTTTCCCTTCCTGTCATGTGGTTTCCTGTGTCCTGCACCTTGGGTGTAACTGACTCTCTATATGCCCTATCTATCACCCCCTCAGCCCTCCGAATGACCTGGAGCTCATCCAACTCCTTAACGCTGTTTGTTAGAAGCTGCAGCTGGTTGCACTTCTTACAGTTGTAACCGTAGTCATCAGTGACACTGGAGGTCACCTTGCCTTGCCGCAAGAGGAGCATTAAACTAACCTTCCTGGCAATTATTCTGTCCTAGTTGAGCAGATATAAAGAACAGAAGGGAAAAAGACTTGAACTTCTCTTTGCTTTCTCTGACTGAAGTCTCTCTTTGATGAAGTCTTGAAGAGCTAAAGCCTCAAGATCACCACCCTGTGTTCAATCATTAAACACAATAACCACAGACAATTAAATAATAATTACTTATGGCATCAGTGTGAGTTAGTTCTAATTGTTAATGAACTTCAAGCTTCCAGTGTGAACCTGGAATAAGATGTGGCTGCGACTCGGTGAGGAGAGATATCATACTATTTTGGACTGACTTTGTGTAAAGTATTACATAAAAGCAGATTCTAGTATTCCTCTTTTTGGCCATCAAAGTGTTGAAGAGTCATTCATCTGAAAATTTGGCAAAGGAATTTTTCCATTTATGCTGTCTAAACATTTAATTTTCTTTTTGAAGGTAATCCTGCCGATGTCATTCCAGATTTTCACAGCACTCTCCTCAGAGCCGGGTCATTGATGTTGTAGCCAGATAGAAGTTGAGCAGTAATAACATGATACTTGGCTGCAACTCAGTGCAGCCAATAACCTTGGATTGCTTGTTGCAGAGTAAAACCATGTGCATGGTGTACCCTGACTCTAGAGCCATTGTTTTCCAGTTCAACAATCATTTTCAGCGAAACCTTACCACTTCAATTACTTTTATGTGCTTTTCCTTTAAATTGATCTTCATTCCTATTACATACAATATTTATTCTCATAGATTAGGTAAATACATTTTGGTGCTTTAAGTGACATGGCATTAATTTTAGAGGCTTCTGATAGTTCAAAGTCAACATGTGCATTGGAAGATTACCCAAAGGTTCAATTATTTGAACTCAAATTGATAGGAAATGAAGTTGTTCTATGTTGATGTCACATTCTAACAATTTGACAAAATGATTTTGGTTTTCACTGGTGCCTTCACTATGATCGGATCGCAATAAGATAAGCTGGTGTTTTTGAAGAATCAACTTGCAATAATATTGTCTAGCTGTGACTGTTCCTGTCCTTTGCTATTGACAGTGATTGTTCTAATATTTTCATTTACCTCATTATCAGGTTATTCTAGTTGGTGCATGACCCTTTCAAGTTGTTGAATCATTCTAACTATCAAACTGCAAAGAGAAAACTGAAGCTTCTACATTCCAAAAGAATTTTTACTACAGATTGCATTTGATTAATGAAGACCCTCACCTTTCTGTCCTGATGATTTTGAACAGCCCTTTGGTAAATTACATAGTGAAATGCTTTGAAAGCTTTCCAGATAATTCAGAAATTTAGATACACTAACAATGATTTTAAGAGGCGTGTGTTATGACATGCAGCTCTATTTTCACCTTTTAAGGTGTCACTGTCACAAAGGTTTGCAGTATTTAAAGGGTGTGTGTCACAATGCATTTAGTTAATGAATTGCATCGTAAGGTAATTGCAGCGGAAATAGTTTAATGAGAAGAATGATGAAGGTATCACAATTCAACATTAGTACGTGTTAATAGGTGTTAAAATCTCATTTGTCATCTGTCAGTGTTTGCATAGGACAATTAGACATTGAATTTTTAAATTTCCGTGTCCAAATCCTTTGCCCATTTGAATTGTATTACTCTTCTATCTGCCTGTTAATACTGGCATACGCAATGCTTGACATTCAGGGTTGTGAATGCACACATAGTTCCAATTTAAAAAAAAATATTGATTGCATGTGAGTGTATTTTAATGTTATGATGAATTTCACTTATTACCAAGCAAACTCACTCCATTAAAATTTACTTCAGCATATGTTGAGTCTCAACCCCTTAGATGTATTTTTGGTGGATGTTTTGAAGTTTTTTTTTCTTTCTGTCTGTCTCCCATCTTCTGGAATTCTTATTTAGCTTTGTGGATATCATTTGGCACTAAATGAATTCTCTTCTATAACCTTCACTTTCTAGTTTCAGTTTCACTCTTTTCTTCACTGGGATGGGTTAAGGAGATTCTTAGCTAATGCTGTGGTCACCTAGTTCCACATCTCATAGATACCACCTGCTTCAACAGGTTGCTATGTAAAAGCATACAGGAGTTCTATGAGGAAGTGTAAGCCCCATGAACAGTAAACATCATGCAAGTGTTGCTGACCGCAGAACTCCTGACCATTAACTTTAATAATGAGTAGAAAACCATATCCATAGAAACATAGAAAACCTACAGCACAATACAGGCTCTTTGGCCCACAAAGTTGTGCGGAACATGTTCCTACCTTAGAAATTACTAGGCTTACCTATAGCCCTCTATTTTACTAAGCCCCATGTACCTATCCAAAAGTCACTTAAAAGACCCTATCGTATCCGCCTCCACCACTGTTGCCGGCAGCCCATTCCACGCACTCACCACTCTCTGAGTAAAATACTTACCCCTGATATCTCCTCTGTACCTACTCCCCAGCACCTTAAACCTGTGTCCTCTCGTGGCAACCGTTTCAGCCTTGGGAAAAAGCCTCTGACTATCCACATGATCAATGCCTCTCATCATCTTATACACCTCTATCAGGACACTTCTCACCCACTGTTGCTCCGAGTTCACTCAACCTATTCTCATAAGACACACTCCGCAATCCAGGCAACATCCTTGTAAGTCTCCCCTGCACCCTTTCTACGGCTTCCACATCCTTCCTGTAGTGAGGCGACCAGAACTGAGCACAGTACTCCAAGTGGGGTCTGACCAGGGTCTTATATAGCTGCAACATTACTTCTCGGCTCCTAAATTCAATTCTACGATTGATGAGGCCAATGCACTGTACACCTTCTTAACCACAGAGCTGTCTTGAGCGTCCTATGGACTAGGACTGCAAGATCCCTCTGATCCTCCATACTGCCAAGAGTCTTGCCATTAATACTATATTCTGCCATTATATTTGACCTACCAAAATGAACCACCTCACACTAATCTGGGTTGAACTCCATCTGCCACTTCTCAGCCCAGTTTTGCATCCTATCAGTGTCCCGCTGTAACCTCTGACAGCCCTCCACACTATCCACAACACCTCCAACCTTTGTGTCATCAGCAAACTTACTAACCCATCCCTCCACTTCCTCATCCAGGTCATTTATAAAAATCACGAAGAGTAAGGATTCCAGAACAGATCCCTGAGGCACTCCACTGGTGACCGACCTCCATGCAGAATATGACTCGTCTACAACCACTCTTTGCCTTCTGTGGGCGAGCCAGTTCTGGATCTCCTTGGATCCCATGCCTCCTTACTTTCTCAATAAGCCTTGCATGGGGTACCTTATCAAATGCCTTGATATAAATGCAATGATAAAACAACTACACATGCTACTTGCAAAGAAAAAAACATATCTGGCAACTTTCTATATGTGACTTGTGTTGCATCAACATTAGGGCAAGCTTTTAGTTGCTGCATCCTCAGGGACTGATTTCCTACAAACAGAATCTTTGTACCCTGCTCGCCAAACCTGGAACATGCACATCTGGTGTGTACCTGTGCATGCACACAGCTGCAATCTGAAGAATTAGGTATGAAAAGAGAGTTTATCCTTGTTCTTGTGCTTTTTGCCTCCCAATTAGTTGTGCATTACACTGTGTTTATGAAATGCTGACTTCAGTGGCTTGAAGATGAAAGAAAACTGAATTTGTCAGGTCACAAACTGCAGTGACCAGCTCAGATAATCTTGGTTATTGCATCTCCAACACAGTGGATTTATCACAGGTGAGTACTGTACAGAGCTTGGATACTTTTGTGGGAGGTGTCAAATTATGACTGCTTGTGCAGTAAAAACAATAGTCATAGTGTGTTGAAGTGTGGTAGAATCCAGTCTAAAGGTATTGCTTAAAATGAGCCAGATTCTACAACTGGGGCTGTTAATTAAATGTTTAGTGAACCAAATTTGCTCTGTGCATTGATAATGCAGACATTAGCAAGTATAAATATGTAAAAGTAAAAGCAAATGTTTTTGCTTCATTCTTTTACTAAATGTAACTGTCACTGGAACTACTTCCTTTTCTCTGCTATCCCGTATTCCAGTTGAGAAGGTCATGGTAAGATGACTCCTCGAATGGCTACACACCAGCCGACTCCTAAATTGTTGGTTATGGAATTTTAGGATTTACATCTGGCAGAGATCTGACAGAAATATCCAAGCCAAATGGTATTTATAAATACTGCACATTGCTACCACTGTTCTACAAGTTGGCAAGTATGCTGGTTGGAGTGTGTATTGCTCTGTACAATCTAAGTATATTTGGAAGTTACTTTTCCTTCTTTATCAATCTTTTTATTAATTAAAAAAGGTATATATATATATATATATATATATAAACAATAGGAGAATTATCTGAGCTATCTATATCGATAACAATTCATATAAAAAGTAAAATAAACATTATCAAGATCTTACATAGTATTAATCTAATAGTATATAATAAAAATAAGATAATCAATTCTCCTCTTATCATTCCATGAGAAGAAGAAAAAAGATAAAGAAACTTTTATAATTTTTATATACATAAAAAAAACCACTAAATGAAAAAAGAACACACAAAAAGGGGGGGGGGAAGGGGACTGGGCAGCCCATACTGAGAGTAAAAGCAAGAAAAAAGAGAAACTTTCTGATCGAATCCAAAGTTACTTTTAAAGTTACTTTTATGCATGTACCTTTTACAAGAGCTACAGAATATAGAAGAGAACTTTTTTTAAAGTATCCTGTTCTGTGGCTATGTCCGTAGTCAATTCACCAGTTCTTGATTTACTCCTGCAAGTAAATGTCTGGGGAACAAAATAGATCTGATGTTATGTGAATGTGATGTGAAAATAAGGATCTTGAAGTTATTAGTGTTGAATTGCAGTAAAAAGCAAGTTTTGAAGTAATTTTCCTGTGGAGTAAATTTAACATGGTGGGGAATATTTTCTGTATGTGTGTGTGTGTGTGTGTGTGTGTGTGTGTGTGTGTGTGTGTGTGTGTGTGTGTGTGTGTGTGTGTGTGTGTGTGTGTGTGTGATGAGCTGCCAATGGAAGTGGTAGATATGGGTTAGATTTCAATATTTAAGAGAAATTTGGATAGGAGGGGTATGGAGGACTATAGTCCAGATGCAGGTCAATAGGACTAGGCAGAGTAATAGTTTGGTATTGACTAGATGGGCTGAAGGGCCTACTTCTATGCTGTAGTGTTCCATGACTATGACTCCATAACATGTTATAGGCACTGAGCTTTGAGGAGTTGTTGGTTAATTACAGAACTAGTTGGTTTCATGGAGAAAATGTGTTTCCAAAATAAACAGGGATTTGTGTTGCAGTAGAATTAAGTGACATTTATGTCATCAACCTCAAGCAATTGGAGTGTTACAATTGTGGCCAGAGTATTAAACAGAAGTTGAGATTTTATTGACTCCAGTACAGAAGCAAAAAGTTTAATAAAGCTTGTCTTAAGCAGATGTTACCTTAGGTAGTCATGTTTGACAAAAGTAATTTTGGAGTTAATAATCAGAACTGTTTACATGAAGAGATTAGCTTCAAAGGATTTTGAAATAGAAATATCATGAGAATTTAATTACAGCGTGTAGTGTGTAATCTGGGGAAATTTGACATTTAACTGAGCATGGCTGTCAATTGTTCTTCAGAGAGCTCAAAAGATACAGAAGGCAAAAAAGCTACTCACTTTGTATAGTTGGGCTGATCATTGTTCTTTTTTATATCAAGATGTAAGTCTGTGCTACAGTATAAAAATTCTGCACTTGCTCAGGACTTTAAAATGAATGAAGTTGGAAGATGACTTGAAGTAGAAATGGAAATTTTGAATTCTCTCAGCAATCCTTCATTTCATTTTCCATTTCTTTCAGGGTAGTGTAAAATATGAGATTGATTTATCTTCGGCTGCATCTACACAACACCTCACATTGGAGCTAGAATAGTTGCTTTATCTCCTTGTGGTGTAAAATTGAATATGAAATTCAGGACTATGAATAGTTAAAAAGAAATGCAATTTGAAGGACTTTACGTTGCTACACTGAAAGGATTTGCTAAAACATTTGGGAAATTGTGAATTTTATAACTGTTCCCTCATTGAATTGTACAGCAATATTTGAAAATTGCAGGTTGTGACTGAAGATTAGTTCTCAAAGATGAAACTTTCTCAACTGACTAGAAAATCCATTTGATTTTATGTTGTGCCACAACAAGGTTTCTGCAATACTGTGAGACGCTCTGTGTCAGTGATCTCGTTGCATTGAAGATTTTTTTAGTGGCAACAAAATTGATGTGATGTCGATGATGCTATCTGAAATGTCAGTCAGATAAATGTATTTGTTCTCTTTGATTCAAAACAGGATCTTTTTTTGGTCTCCTAGATAGATAGATAGATGGATAGATAGATACTTTATTCATCCCCATGGGGAAATTCAACTTTTTTTCCAATGTCCCATACACTTATTGTAGCAAAACTAATTACATACAATACTTAACTCATTAAAAATATTATATGCATCTAAAATCGCTCTCTCAAAAAGCATTAATAATAGCTTTTAAAAAGTTCTTAAGTAGTTTACTTAAATACATTGAGTCCTAACCCCGGCACTTTAACATATCTTTTAGTCCTAACCCCGGCACTTTAACATATCTTACTCCTGGCGGTTGAATTGTAAAGCCGAATGGCATTGGGGAGTATTGATCTCTTCATCCTGTCTGAGGAGCATTGCATCGATAGCAACCTGTTGCTGAAACTGCTTCTCTGTCTCTGGATGGTGCTATGTAGAGGATGTTCAGGGTTTTCCATAATTGACCGTAGCCTACTCAGCGCCCTTCGCTCTGCTACCGATGTTATACTCTCCAGTACTTTGCCCACGACAGAGCCCGCCTTCCTTACCAGCTTATTAAGACGTGAGGCATCCCTCTTCTTAATGCTGCCTCCCCAACATGCCACCACAAAGAAGAGGGCGCTCTCCACAACTGACCTATAGAACATCTTCAGCATCTCACTACAAACATTGAATGACGCCAACCTTCTAAGGAAGTACAGTCGACTCTGTGCCTTCCTGCACAAGGCATCTGTGTTGGCAGTCCAGTCTAGCTTCTCGTCTAACTGTACTCCCAGATGCTTGTAGGTCTTAACCTGCTCCACACATTCTCCATTAATGATCACTGGCTCCATATGAGGCCTAGATCTCCTAAAGTCCACCACCATCTCCTTGGTATTGGTGATATTGAGACACAGGTAGTTTGAGTTGCACCATATCACAAAGTCCTGTATCAGTTTCCTATACTCTTCCTCCTGTCCATTCCTGACACACCCCACTATGGCCGTGTCATCAGCGAACTTCTGCACATGGCAGGACTCCGAGTTATATTGGAAGTCTGATGTGTACAGGGTGAACAGGACCGGAGAGAGCACGGTCCCCTGCGGCGCTCCTGTGCTGCTGACCACCGTGACCACCTGAAACGCACATGAAGATCTATATGGTAGTAGATGGCATTATCCATGTTAATGTTGTTCGATACAGGTCTACAGGTGTTATAATATTCAAGTTTGAACTAAAGTATACCTTTACTTCTCAACTCCAACCCTCAATGTAACAGTTACGTCATTTGATAAGTACATTGTTCTTTGGCCTTTGATTAAGTATTAATTTGAGATTACTGCCAGTTTCTGGAGAGGAAATGAGACCAACAAGGTTAGTTGACAATTTGAACACCTCTTTGCTGCTCAGTTCTCTCCTTTATACCGGATGCAGCTCCATTTCACACAATAATGCTTTTGATTTGGTATCTTGTCAGATACTTGTTAGTGTTAATGGTATAAGTTTTAAAGCATCTTTGACATTTTGATTTTTTAATGTCTTTTAGTTAAACCTATAACTCACTTCTTTTGCTACTCTTTGCAGAATTGTGTACCTGTAGTCAACAGCATTAATGACCTATGGCTACAAAGCAGCAAATTTCACATCATAGGTCAGTGATGATAAATCTGATTCAGATTCTGAGGTGAAGGATATTTGGTTGCATTCTTAACGTGTAGGTAAAGGAAGGGTTTGGGAGACAACAGATGAGCCTCTTCTGTGGAACGCTCTGTCTTTAATCCAGTTTGGTAGCCATGGTATTTGTTTGTCTGATCCAACGATGTGTCTGGTCACTCTCAGGATCATGATAGTTGTGGATTCAGTGAGAGTAATCCTGTTGTTGTTTGAAATGGTCATTGCTTACTTCATGAGAGCTATAAATTTTAGTTGCCACATCATTTCAGGTCTGAGTGTTACCTAGGAGCAATGAGTGAAATTGGCTGATGATTTGGCACTTGTGGTTGAATATTTCATTTGCTTCAATCTTGCTCCAACCTCATTCAGTTGTTTGAAATCCAAGGGCTGGGCCAGACTATGTTGAGTGTCTTTCTGTTCCTTATTGCTGAAGTTAGGTAGTTTTCAAATTATATGTGAGAAGCTGCAGCTATGAAGCAACCACAGAAAAAAAAATCTGCCTGCTCATGCCTGAGGCCTGCATATTTGAATGATGTGGTGCTTGTGAAGCATATCCAGGGGACTGGTGGCAAGTAGAAAAAAAGATAGAAATGATTTAAGAAAAAAATCATTTTGATGGCGGGTAAGTGCACAAATTAATATACTATATAATTCAGGATCATTTTATTTCAGTAAAGATAGGAATTTAGTAAAGTGACATCTTTGTGTAAAAAAACGGGTCTCTCCTATTCTCAGATCTGAAGCAATTCTTGGTTCCTTGAAAATATTGAGTAATTATCCAGAACACAATGAGAGTGGTTTACACCTACAAACCAGCGCTAAAGTGAGACTTCCTTAGTAAGAAAACAACAGTTTTCTGTGCTCCAATCTGAATGAGGAGTCAGCTTTAAAGGTGTGCCCTCCTTGGCAGCAGCATACACTAAAGCTGCCATGGGGGAAGTGAAATGCTGCTCGAATGAAGGAGAAATCCCCTCAGTTTAGTGAACAAAGATGTAGGGAAGCTCATAAATGAGTTAACTGCCAAGATGAGGGTCCTGTGTGAGATGAATGTCATGACAAGAAATGTTTTACATCTTCTTGTTATCTCTGCCTGATTATTTTTGGTAATCGATGGAGTATGGAGAGCATCTCTAAGTTCGCTTAGGGATAAAGGTTTTGCAGACTAAATCATTTCTTTCCTGTGCAGCCTCATATCCTTGGCTTACTCAATAGATAAGGCAGTGGATGCTGAATTAGAACATTCTCCTAGCAAGCTGTTTCTTCCATGGCTTGTGTAGCTGCCTCTGCACTTTTGTCTTGTCTTGCCTTTCTTCCTGATTCCAGTTGTTCTACTGAGTCTTCCATTGAAAAAATACTTAAGTAGCTAAAGGCTGGAGAAAGTACTAATAGTTGTAGCACACTCGGTCTGAGCAGACTGCAGTTGGTTCTGAAGTTAACCAGTCATAGCCTGATCTCATCAGCAACACCCACAAAATGCTGGAGGAACTCAGCAGGCCAGGCAGCAACTATAGAAAAGAGTAAACAGTTGATGTTTTGGGCTGAGGGATTGTCCCGGCTCGAAACACTGACTATATTACTTTCCATAGATGCTGCCTGGTCTGCTGAGTTCCTCCAGCATTTTGTGTGTGTTGCTTGGATTTCCAGCATCTGCAGATTTTCTTTTGCTTCTGATCTCATCAGTGTGTCTTTGAAAAGTAATGAGGCTGCAGATTGTGCTCCTAGTTTGACTGAAGCTGTTCTGCAGTGATCCTAGGCTGGGCCTTTGAACACCACTTTATGGTGGGTAGGGCAGAAATGGGCATTGCATGACTGGGCCATTTTGGATGTGCCAGGAAAAGTTAGATGTATGAGTGTTATTTAGCTCCTGGATCATCCAGTCCAAACCCCTGAGGGACGCATATCACTCAGAAACAATCATTGTGCAATTTACTATGAGTTAAAGTATTACGTTACACATTTAGGAAATGGATAACCTACTGCTATACATCTACTAAATATACTCCCAGTTGGTTACTTCCAGTGCTAGCTCCAATATAATAAGATATATAAAACAGGTGCTGCAATTGATTAAACAATTGTAACTGAAGGGGTTGAAAGAGCATTTCATCATAATGTGCTTTCTACTGCTTTTGCAATATTCTCAGTGTGAGAATTTGTGAAGTATGGCCTAAAACTGAAATCATTTGTTCTGAAGGGTTTTTAAATTGCAGGTTAGCATGAACTGTTTGTGCAAGGAAATGTTAAAATAGCAACATAGAATTTGACTTACAGCTTGTGATTTCTGTTTCTGTGAATACGTTTTCTATCCGTAAATGAATGGTATTCTGGTGTGCTTGTTATTGATCCTACTTTTTTTAAATTATTATGAGAATTTAACATTACACCTATAGGTAGAAAAAAGCTTGAAGCTCAAGAGTTGAGAGCAAAGATGAAATCTTCACAATTGATATACAGCTGAAACAGGCAATGGCAGATGCTTGAGATGTACTGATTCTAATTTGGATTTATATATTTACTTTGTCTGTATGTATACCTAACAATGTGCATTAAGTTCCAGTTTTGTTGTTGAAATTGATTTGTCATGTCCTGTAGGAGCAAGTCATGTGTACCATCAAGTACGTATGTTCCACTGTGCAAGAAAATTACACCTGATCTGACCTTGGCTTTAACTCTATATTCCTCCCTATTCCCCATTATCCCTCATCTCCCAGAGTTCAAAAGCCTGTCTACTTAATGGCATAATAATCTTGGTGATTTAGGAATTTGTGACAGTTTATCAGTGCAAGTTCTCAAGACGAGAATTTTATTCAAACTGGAGCAATAAAATGCAGATACTGGAAATATGAAAGAAAACAAAGGAATACTGGAAACACCTAGCAGGTTAAGGTGCATCAAAACAGCAGATTTAAGTTACATGTCCGTGATAATAATTCTGAGCATGGTTCTTACAGTCATCATACGATATTCAATTGCATGTCCAAACTCCCTAGCTACAATTAAGGATCATTGTTTAGTAACGGGAAGACACCCGATAAACACGTGACAAACCTTTCCTTGATTAAATTTAGCTGAGCATCATTTGGCATGGCATGACTTGGAGCTGAATTGAAGAGGCGGATCTGAGGCAAGGCAAGCTGAACTGAGGCAGAGTCGAGGTGGCAGGTCCTGTGCCTGAGAGCAAGGAGCAAGCTGATATTTGACTGATTTGAGCGCCAAGCAAGATTGGAAGGGTTAGGTACAGGCCTAATCAATGCGACAGGGTCCAGGCCCGAGAGCGTATTGAAGCAGCAGGGTTCAAGTCCAAGAGTGAGGAACGAGCTGAGGGTTGAGCAATTTAAGCGCTGCACCAGATTGAAAAGGTCAGGGTTTTGGGGCCGGAGGTGAGGGACAGGCTGGTGTTCAGCTTGCTGCTTGACGAAGTTTACTCGACTGTGCGCTGGACTGAGGCTATGGCCTGAAATTAACATGCTGTTGGATAGGCTATGCCTGACTTTGCGGCTGTGAACTCACATCCACAAACTTTAGGTCTGAATGTTATTTGCTTTCTTTTTATTGTTTGCATGATTTGTTCCTTTTTTTGTCCATTTTGACAAAATGTTTGACAGTCTTTAATGGGTTCTAATGGGTTCCTTTGTTTAGAGGTTGCCTGTAAGGAATGGATCACAAGATTGTATATAATATACATAGTTTGATAATAAATGTACTTTGAACTTTGAACCCTGCAGAACTGTTAACTGCATTTCCCTGTTTACCCTTGTGAATGTTGTGTGATGAGTCAGCCTCCACATCTGCTGCAGTGTTGCTGGTGATAACACTTCCTTTGAACAGTTTCCCAGCAACAGTGACGGCATGCCCCTGTCAGGATGGTGTGTGAGTTAGACAGGGATTTGTTGATAGTTGTGTTCCATTCACCTCCTGCACTACTACTTCCAGATGGGAGTTAGATTTTAGGAGTTTTGTAGTTTGTTCACTGTGCTGGCAGTGGGGAGAAGGAATAACTAATGTACGGATGTGATTTCAGACAAGTTGGCATTGTTTTTGAGTATTCCTAGAGCTTTGTTTGTTTAGGCAGCAAAGAGTATTGCATCCCACTTGATATGTGATAGAAAGGCCAGGAGATGAGTCACTCATCACAGGAGAACCAGCCTCGGGACATGTTTTATCTGCTGTATTTATGTAATTAGTCCACTTAGATTTCTGATCAATGGTGATATTTAGAAGGTGATTTGGTAATGGCAATACCAGTTATTGTTAATAATACTTAGTTAAACTTGTTCCTGTTGGATTTGGTCAATGCTTTGTGCTCGTGTGACACTGACCAATTCATGCCTGGATGTTCCCCAGATCTTCATATCTGCAGGCAAGAGGTATTGTATCTTCTGAGGTGAGAATGGAACTGAAGATTATGCTTCTGAATTTATAATTGAAGAGGAGTTTTGATGAAATAGCCAAAGATTGTTGGATCAGGCACACAGCTCTGAGGAGCTCCTTCAGCAGTATCCTTAGACTGAAATGATCGACCTACAATTACAAATATTTTCATTTCTCCAAAATGCTTTACTTACAGGCTGAGGAAGAAAATTATTTATTCATAATTTTGACGTCCAGCTCTAGAGTTTTGCTTTTTTCTTTTGTGCCTCTAAGATTAGAATATTTGTCTTGTTTCTTGCCAACTGGGACTTGACCCAGTATTGAGAGTACAGTCTGCTTAATACACCACACTCTGATGAAGACTCTGACATTTACTCTATTGTTTTGACTTTTATTTCAATAACTAATAGCTTTATTGATTGCAGCTCTGCATTGGTTATACAAGTTCTTCAAGTTTACAAGACTCCTGGATCTTTTTCAAATTTGCTCTGAGCTATTTCAATACTTCATATATAGTCTGCACATTATTTTTTCTTCCTTTGAGAATATGTAATACTTAATGTATTCTGAATTAAATTTAATCTGTTATTAGATGCATCATTTATTTAGCTAATTTACATCTTTTGTTTTGCTTGTTCTGTGATTTCTGAGCTGTTCGTTCAACTCCGCCAACTCTGTGTGAGGCATCATTTGGCAGTAAATAACAGATTTACACAGTGTTTCAGATTCCGAATCAGGAATGAAAAACAGAGAACCGAGGTTATTCTGTTTACTGGTGATATAGTAGGAGGTTCTTTAGCCCACCAAGATCACAAAGCAATTACACCATTTTTCTTTCCCCCTATTTCTCTTGTATATACCCATTAAAGTATGGGTTAGTGGATGAATTGGTCACATGGGTGGAATTGGGCAGTATGGGTTTGTTGGCCAAAAGGGCTTATTTCCATGCTGTAAATAAAATAATGACACACGTTGTCCTCTCTGCTGTTGATTCTCTCAGCTGGAGATAGTTAATTTAACAATCAGTTCATTTTTGGAATGTGGGTGTAAACCAGAGTAGCTGGGAGTAATCTACACAGTTAACTGAGTGAATGTGTAAACTCCCCACAGATTTCACTCAGGGTTAGCGTCAACCTCGATGCCACAGTTGTGAGGCAGCAGAACTAGATGCAGTGCCACTGTATTGCCCAAAGTTTCCCACTGCTACTTCAATCATCATGCTCACCCTGATTTTAATCTTTTGTTTCCTGATGTTAATTTCTTATCCAGAGCCAGCTGAAATCCTGCAGTTCTGAGCTTTGTTCATTGTCTTTTTCTTAGAATTTCATTCTGTCCTATGGATGTCTAAATCCACAAAGGCAAGGAGGTTTCCCACTATTAATTAAATTGCCACTTTCTCAAGGATTGCCCAAACAGGAGGATTTCTGCCAAAAAAATGTACAGAGTGTTTTCTTTTGTAATCTTTAAGTTGGCATTGTGCATCTCCCTAAAGCTGATTTAAAAGCTTGACACAGATCTTGTCATTCCACAGAGCATTTAAATAAAATGGCATTGCCAGGGTCCCTGGTACAATGCCATACTGATTCAGAACCAGTGGGTATTACCAAGAAGTTCATCTTCTTGCAGAACTGGCACTAAGCCACATAACAAAAATCTCATCAGCCAGTCCTTAATGGCCCACACAACAGCACTACCAGTAGTCTTCCACCTGCATTCATTACATAGCATTCACCCATTCTCAATGGGTGAAGTGCCAGAAGAATGGAGGGTAGTGAATGTTGTGTCTTTCTTTAAGAGGACTGCAAAGAAAAACCCGAGAACTGTAAAACGATAAACCTAATTTCTATGAAGGTATATTACTGGAGAAGGTTCTGAGGGGTATGATGTACGTGCATTTGCAAAGATAGATTGATTAGGGATATTGAACATGGCTTTATGATGGGAGATCATGTCTCAGGAATTTGATTGAGTTTTTGGAAGAAGGAACCAAGAAGGTCACTGAAGGTGGGGTGATAAACATAGGGCTTCAGTATGGTAGGTTGCTGGGGGAAATTAGATTGCATGGGATGAAGGGAGAGCTAACTACTTAGATGCACCATTGGTTTGATAATAGGAAAAAGAGTGATGGTGAAACATTGCTTTTTGACCTGGAGACCTGTGACTGGTGATATTTCCCAGAGGTTAAGGCTAGGCTCACTGAAGTCTGTACATCAATGATTTGGATGTGAAGGTGTAAGACCTAGTTAGGAAGTTTGCAGATGACACTAAAATAGATGCTGTCAGGCAGTTATGGTGGTTCTCAGGGGTTACACAGGGATTGTGATCAGCTGAGTCGAGAAATGACAAATGGAATTTAATTTGAGTATGTGTGCAGTGTTGTATTTTGGGAAAATAAATGAGGGCAGGACATTTACAGTGAATGGTCAGGCTCTGGAGAGTGTAGTAGAACAGAGTATAAAAGTACATCGTTCACTGAAAGTGACATTGCAGGAAGGGTGATAGAGAAGACTTTTGGCATGCTGACCTTCTTCAGTCAAGACACTGAGTATAGAAGTTGGGATGTTATGTTGAAGTCATACAAGTGTTTGGTGAGACCACATGTAGAATATTGTGCTCAGTTTTGATTGTCTCATCCTGCAATAGGGAAAATGCCATTAAACTAGAAGAAGTGCAGAAAATATTTACAAGAATATTGCTAGGATTTGAGAGACTGTGTTATGGAGAGAGGCTGAGCAGTTTAGGCGTCTATTCTTTGGAGCCGGGGTGGTCCTCAGGAGGTGCATAAAATCATAATGGGCATAGACAGAATACATACAGTCTTTTTCCAAGCATTTGCGAATCAAAAACTAGAGGGCATAAGCTTGAAAGGAACTTAAGAGGCATTTTTTTCACCCAGAATTGTTTAGTATATGGAATTATCTGTTGGAGAAAGTTGTTGACGTGGGTACATTAACAATATTTAAGAGGTACATGGACAGTAAAGGAAAGCTTCAGAGTGCCAAGCATAGTGAAAGGGGAGTATCATAGGTGGGGGTCTTGGTTTTCATAGATCAGTTGGGCTAAAGGGGTTTGTTTTCATCAACTGTGAGTCTGTGACCCAAGACTGAGAGCTGCTGATTGCGTTTGGAAGACTGCGCCAGTTCTAGAGGGTCGGGAGCATGCTCTCAGAGTGAGAGGTTGGTGCGGCTGCTTCTTTGTCTTGCACTCATCCTATTCAGACCGGCACATATATTGATCACGAGAGTGGTAACCCGTGAGTTGCCACAACAGGCAGTGGAGGCCAAGTTATTGGGTGCATTTGATGCAGAGATTGAAAGGTTCTTGACTCATAAGGAGGTGGAGGGTTACTGGGAGAAGGCTGAAAACGGGGTTGAGAAAATGCCCCTTTTCCCTATCCATCCATCTCCCCCCCTCACCCGGTCTCGCTTATTACCTGCCATCTTGTACTCCTTCCCCCCCCCCCCACCCCCCCATTTTCTTATTCTGGCTTCTGCCCCTTTCCTTTCCAGTCTTGATGAAGCGTCTTGGTCAAAAAGTTTCTTTCCCTCTATGGTTGCAGTTTGATTTGCTGAGTTCTTCCAGCACTGTGTGTGTTGTTTGAAAAGAATGAGCCATGATTGAGTGGCAATCAGCATTGATGGGCTGAGTGGCCCAATTATACTCCTTTATCTAATCGTTTTTGGTTCCTAAGGTTATCATAGCTGGTTTGGGGATAAGCTCCCGCAACCGCTTAAATGTCCCTGATAGCATGTGTCTGAAATAGCCTCTGTCTGTAGCCATCCATCTCCTTGCCTTAGTGTGACTTAGATATTAAGCTGAGCCAACTGTTTCTATTGACAGGAAAAGGGGCAAAGGCAGGTTACTGCTGCTTCAAAACCAGTGGCTTTGGCAATGGTTAGCAGCTGATCTAGGAGAATTAAAACTGATCTCAGACCTCTGCTCCTTGTGACTATATCCACTCATGGGGAAGGCTTTGGGAATAAAGCCAGAGTAAATATCCATAGCCGGTGTTCTAAGGCAGTTCTATGTTGAGTTCAGTGCTGACTGGCAACTCCTGCAATGCCATTGGTGCCAAACTGTATCGGTCTGTGCTATTCCTTTGGATTCTTCAGCTCATGGAGAGGTTGAGCCTGGTTCATGGGCAACAGCTTGCTCTCCATATCATTCTGCCCTGGCTGGCCAACTTTGATGCAGACAGCTAGGACACAACATCCTTTGTCAATCCTGACCAATGGAGGACCTTATCTTATGGTCTTATTTTTTCATTGCAGACTCAGCACTCAATTCTCTGTCTCTCTTTACCCTCTTCTCTCTCTCCCCTCCCATACTAAATCCTCATTCTCACACCTATTTCTGTTTCATAAAAATTGTCCAAGAAGTTCTCAGGTGTAGAGCATTCATAATAAGCTTTTGCAATCCTTTTGACCGTAAGCAATGTTTATTAGGAGCAGCAGCCCCTGTATGGGCCTACTTTGGGAGACTAGCTTGATGTCTTTGTTTGGGAGAAGGTGAATTCCAGGGTCCAGGCCTGTGCATGGACATTACCACAGAACCACCTGTTAAAGGATTTTCACACTTTCACACAGGGGAAGGGAAGAATGAATGACAACTTCCTGGCCCGGGGAGCTGAAGGAAATTTTACAGAGCAGATGTCAGGAACTGTAGAGGAGGTTTGACCCAGATGCAGAGCAGCAGAGAAGATTTACTGGGAGTGATAACTTTAATAATAAACTGCAATCTAACAAGCCATGAGGGACCACAGAAAACCAGCTTCCATTTTACTGGGAAGGCAGTGGCTAAGTCATGGTATTCCTGTGGCTGTTTGGTGAAGTCAAGGATTATTTATGTCTCCACAGATTTCCTGGGAAAAGTCAATTAAGGTTGCAGGTAGCTGGTCCAGTAGGTGGTTCTCCAACTCGGCAGTGAAGCAATTGACCAGGTGAAATGAGGGTCGTGTGTGGAGAGCTAGAGGATAACCCAAGATAAGTGGAATGTTAGGTGAGTCGATAATAAGGAATTGGATGGACTTGTGGTGTGCTCCGATGCTGATGTGTGCACTCTGACCATCCCAGACCCCAAGGTTATCTGTTAGTGATCGTTATATGGAAGGGGTGAGAGATAGGCTAGTTGGGGAGTCTGGTCCAGACAGTTGCCTGCTGCACTGAAATTCACCAAAGCTTCCAGTGTGCATAGAACTAGCAGGGTGTGGAGGAGGACAGACAGAGTGAGTCAGGGCCGTGGTGCTAGAATAAGGGTTACCGGATAGAAGGCCACTTGTTTCTATATTGGGTGCCATGAATCTGACACATGAATGATTGGCTAATCCACAGTAAGCGCCCAAGTTGTTTCTCCATCGATGCTCGTGCTCTTGGGAGGTTAAGGGAGCTCCTCCTATCTGCACGGGTTCTGGAGGCATTGCTGATGAGGAACCTGCAGCCTGACATGGTTCTGGGAAAGGAACAATAGTTCCATAAGACACTTGTCAACATGGAGGGCAAAAGTGATGAGACTTTCCAGGTCGGTGAGCATCTCCCAGGTAGGCAGGTTATCTTTCAACCACCTTGAGAGGCTGCGATAGTAATGGGCTTACAGATCTTCCACATTCCAACTGCACTCTGCTACGAGGGCCCTGAATTCTGTGGTATAAACCATCAGTGAGCTGAGTCTTGGAGCAGGTGAAGTATCCAGTCCGCTGCCTCCCTTTCACTTCTTGGATTGTTGAAAACCCAGCATATCGCAAAGGTGAGTTTCTCATATTTATTGCAAATGCTGGTTTTATTGTCCCAGTTAGTGGCGGTCCAGGTCAAAACTCACCCAGTCAAGAGAGAGATGATGAAGGCAATTTTGGCTTGATCCGTAGAATACAGAGATGGCCGGAGTTCGGAGTGTAACTGGACAGAAAGTTGCTGCATTATGTTGGGGATTTGTCAAACCATCTGGGCACTGGAATCTGGGGCTCCGGGAGGTTGACTGGTGTGGATTTGCTGTAACAAGATGCACAATTGGTTGAGAGTGGCAAGCAGAGGATCAGTGGTTTCCTGCTGCTTCTGAATCATGTACTTGTGTCAGCAGATAACTTCCTTTAGGTGAGCAAACTGCTGGTTCACCCATCCTCAGGATCTGTTGAGGAGACTTGACCCACATGCATATCAGCAGAGACGATTTAGTGGTGAGCAATAACTTAATAATAAACTGCAAAATAACATGCCAGGTGTGGCTACAAAACAAAAGGGAACAGTTACTCAACTCAACAAGGCAACAGGATAACTGAAGGCGAGGAGCAACTGGTTGGTTGATGAGTAAATAAGAATAGTGGATAAGAGCTGGGTTTAAATAGGCTGCAGGTGATGAATTGGAAATGAGTGGCAGGTGACTCCCTGTTAGCTGGGTGGAGACTGGGAGGTGCCTGCCTCTGCTGGCCTGACAGCAGGAGAAAATAAGGAAATACTCAATAGAAGAGCTTTCTTTCACATCATGCCAATATGCCTGTTGCTGCAGAGAACTAACTCAGATCTGGACATGGAGAGGAAAGGGAATAGATTATAGATAACAACCCGAGACTGCTGGAGGGGAAAGGGAAATGCTGCCTCATCTTGCAGAAGTGACGAGCTTCATGAATGAGTGACTTTTCGTTGTGCCCTCAGAAACATTTGGAGCTGAGTGTAGCCAGTTGAGTGGCTTTGTGAGAAGACTCCATATTCACCATGGAGCAGAGTTGGGAGAATCTCAGTTTGGAAGAGATCTGTCCTCTGTGCCAGGCAGAAGGAATATTGAGAAGTGAGCTTTTGCTTCAGTTGAAGTACAGTTCCCTTCTTAAGGATAAACAGCAAACTGATTCACAGGGATTGCAGAGTTTTGTTTGCTGACATCAGTGTAGCTGTCAAGAAGCAGTCAGCCACGTTCCAGGATCTGTATTCTAGCCTTTCAGGCTTTTGAAGGCAGTGATGACAAATCATGAAATGTTGCAACATGAGATGGCACCTTGCAGCCTAAAACTACCCATCATGGGCATCCTGAGAAGACATCAGGATCTATAGGATACCTGCCTTCTAGCACCTGTTTACCATATTTAACTGACAGTAAAAGGCACTCTTACTTTACATCCTTCACTTCCTTAATCAAGATTAAATAATTTCTCCTTCTGGTAATAGAAATCCCTCTCCCTCCACTCTTCTTCTCTTCCCCAGTTTGACCTTTTACTCTTTTCAAAATGCCTGTCACCTCCCTCTGGTTCCCCTCCTCGTTCCCTTTCTCTTATAGTCCACTGTTCTCTCCTATCAAATTCATTCTTCTCAAGCCTTTTATCTTTCCAATCCACCTGGCTTTATCTATCAGCTAGCTATCCTGTTTCCCTTTTTCCTACCTTTTTATTCTGACACCTTCCCACTTCCTTTTCAGTCATAAAGAAGGCTCTCAACCCGAAATGTCGACTGTTTATTCCTTTCCATAGATGCTGCCTGACCTGCTGAGTTCCTCCAGCATTTTGTGTGTGTTGCTCTAGATAAATTATATATCTGCATTGGCCATGACACTCTGTATTACATCTGTGCCATCCCTGTGCGATCATTGAATCTGTATATCCTGACTTCCCCAATATGTATGTCAGTGCAAAGCACAAGAATCTCATTGCAATTTTTTTGATGGTAAAGACCTTTGAAAGATAGTAAGGAAACAAGATATGAAGCAGGGACTGTCTTCTTGTATCACAAACATAAAAATGACATCATCCTAATACTTCCAAAGACATGTTAACTCACCAGTTAATAGCTTCGCCTCTGGTATGTGAATCACCATAGCATGATTTTCTACTGCGACCAAAAATAGTGGATATATCTTGCATCCTGTTGCCACATATGTTCTGCAAGCATGTGAAGTTGCTTCTTCGTTCCTTGGACAATTATAGGGTCATCCAGAAGACCTTTATTCTTAGAATAGGAATTTATTCCTAGATCAAATGAAATGATGAATACTTGCATTTGAAGTATTTCATTGAATCAGCTGGAGATTAGTAAGTGATCTCATTGAATAGTCAAGTTCATTTGTATTGTCTTGATCCTAAGTGTTCAGTTTGTAAGCAGAGGAAGATTTTTAAATGGGCAATTATTTGTCATGATGGTATTTGTCCTTAAATTGATTAGTCATGATACAGCAAGCATAATGTGTAAAAACATAGGGAGATTTCTAGATAATAAGGAATAATTATTGATGTTTGTATCAATCAAAAATGGTAATAATAATTTCTTAAATAATCAGTCTTTTCTGAAAGTTATTTTTTTGCTTTGTATTGGTAAATGAGAACTGTCAAAGGACATGCACAATCCAGTTCTCCACTCTGTGCTCAAAGGCGAATGATGTGGGCATCACTGCTCCACTCTGCACTGGAAGCTCAGCGACACAGACATTTGTGCATTTCGTGTTGTTGCGGGTCTGTGGATTGGATGTCTGTGTGAATAGGAGGCACAAGGAGCCCAAGGGCTATCAAGTCGGTACAGCTGAAGTTTGGGCCTTTTCACCTGCTGGTCCAGGAAGATCGAAAGTGCTGAATTCGAAGTCCAATGGCCAAAGACTTGAAGCTGGAGGCCCATCCTGGAGTTGGAGGACTGTCCATGTTTGTGGGAGCGATGGGGAGGGGAAAAGAAAGGGGCTTGTTTTGCTGCTGTTGTTTTGTTCTGTTTTGTTCCAGTAAGATGGTGGCACATTCAATCGCAATGGCTTCTACAGGGTCAACCAAAAGTTTATTGTCCTTTTTAAACATATTTTTTATTATCTCAAGACCTTGGTGGACATTAAGATCTTAAAGTACCTCAGGTCTACCCCGTCAACGAGTTGCTCATTGATGGAGAAACTGAAGGAGTTGGACGGTGCAGATCGTGATGCTGCCTGCATCAGAGAGGTGTTGGAGGAGTCTGCGCACAAAGGCAGTGTGCAGTCTAACAGCAAGTCATTGTCTTAGTTGCTTTTCTTATGATCACAGAACCCTGTTGGACATTGCTAATGTGAAATGCTGCAAGTCCAATTCACTGATTTATTGGCGGATGGCAGGGGAGCTGCATGGCCTGGGATGTAGCAAGGACTAGGCATCAAGCGATGATGACGCCTGTTTACAGCCATCCAGGAAAGAGGCCTCCACTGGAGGTGTACAAGCTGGAGTTGGTGCTGCCTCCCAGTGTTCATTCGGCCGAACACAAACTGTGTTATATTTGACTGCAGACTGCTGCAACAGTCATGGACTCAGGGTCCTGGATTGTATTTTTTTTTGCGTGACTGTATTTTACTGATATTTTATATGTGCTGTATGTACCTTGGGCTGTGTGTGACTTTTGGTACTGTGTTTTGCACCATTGCCCTGGAGTAATGCTGTTTCATTTGGTATCCACATATGGTTGAGTGCCAATTCAACCTGAACATATGTTCTGTGCTGTTCTGCTGAGCACTGTGAGCATACTGTGTTGGCGCCTGGATGTGTGGCCACACTAGTGGGGCTGCCCCCAATATATCCTCAGGAGTGTTGGTTGTTGATGCAAATGATGCATGTTACTGTCTTAACTTGTACATGTAATAAATAAATCTGAATTTGAACTGTGAAATTCAACATGTTGTTTATAGGAGAGAAAGTTCTGCAAAGTGCTGAATATGCTGGATTGGTGGCTGGCTAGATAGGAAAATTCATTGACATTCCACGAAAAGCACTAAACTGCCAGGGCAAATCAGAAGCTATAGCTGCCCTCAGATTAGAGGATATGGCGATTAAGTCAGCAAGAGCCATGCTCTTACACGCCATCGGGAAGGCAAAGCGAGACTACTCACAGGAAATTCACATCTTTCTAACACCAGGGACGTGTGGTGCATGTGGCAGCAGGGTATACAAACCACAACAGATTGCAAATCCACCCTGCACATCATTGGCAGTGACACCTCCCATAAGCTGAGTGCCTTCTACGCATGGTTTGACACAATGAATAATGTGACATCGAGGAAAGCCTCCTCCCCCCGAGGCACCCTGTCTGCCTGCAGTTGAGGTGAGGAGGGTCCTAGCCAGGATATACCCAGACAAAGTTACGCGTCTGGACAACATATCTGGTAGGGTGCTGAGGGATTGCACAGCCCAGCAAACAGATCTTAATAGACATCTTTAATATAACTTGGAAATTCTCCACTGTCACGGCAGGCTACAAGGCATCGTCACACCCCAGAGAGTGACAGTAACTGGCTGAAATGATTACCACTCAGTAGCACTTACTTCAGCAATTGTGAAGTACTGAGTTTAATGAATTGTATGAAATCCCACCATCGAGCTACATTGGACCCTTTCCAGTTCACCTACCACTCACACCTTGGCCCTGCACTCCATCCTGACCCACCTGGAAAATGATGCCTCATATGCCAGGATGTTGTTCATTGACCTCAGCTTGGTGCTTAATACAATCATCCCTCAGAGGCTGGTGGGTAAACTCCTCGTTGGCACTCACCACCCCTTGTTGTAACTAGATCTTGGACTTATTGACAAAAAAACCCAGTCAGTCTGAGTTGGCAGCAACATCTCAAGTTCCATCACACTGAGCACTGGTGACCCCCAGGGCTTTATACTCAGTCTGCTGCTATTCGTTCTGCTGACTCATGACTGCATTGCCAGATCTATCCCAAATGGCATCATCAAGTTCACGGATGATACAGCTGTGGTGGGCCTCATCAGCAACAATGATGATTCATCATACAGAGATGAGGTAGTTAGGTTTGTCAAATGGTGTGAGAAGAATAACTTGAGTCTCAACATGGACAAGGCCAAAAGGATGATTGTAGACTTCAGGAAGGTGCAGGTTGATCTCTGCCACATCAATAGCTCTGCCACGGAGAGAGTGAAGAGCACAAAGTTCTTTGGTGTGCATCTAATGGATGATCTAACCTGGACCCAGTACACCTCTTCATTAGTCAAGAAGGCACAGCAGCGTCTTGTTGAGATTGAGGCATACGAGTTTCTCAGCCCCATACTAACAACTTTCTATAGGAGCACCATCGAGAATGTCCTGTCTGGCTGCGTCATTGTGGGGTACAGAAGCTACAAAGCATCAGACTTCAAGACTCTACAGAGGACGGTAAGAACCACCGCAAGGATCACCGGGGTCTTCCTCCCCCTATCTGTGACATTTACCAGGAGCATTATATACAAAGGGCCCGAAGCATGGTTGTGGATATCTACCGGCCATCCCACAATCTCTTTGACCCACTACCATTAGGAAGGAGGTACAGGAACATACTGACTAGGACAACCATACTGGGTAACAGCTTTTTTCTTTAGGTTTTCAGACTAATGAATACCCTGCTACCATGGAGGTCTAGTCACTAGGACGGAGAGCTGTTACTGTTTGCTGTTTATTGTTTACCTGTGCTGTATCTAACTAGTGGTAACATTTTGTTTTATGTACTGCATGTGATACGTATTTTGTGGGTGCACTGTAGTCAGGAAGAATGGTGTTCCGTATATTTGTATATATGTATAGTCAGATGACAATACAGTTGACCTTGACCTTGAACTTGAAAGGAACTTCAATAAAATATTAATTCCGATATGGTATTCAAGGGAATACCTAGTATGGAAGAGAAGTGATTGACTGAACTTGTTCAATGAAGTCTATTATTAAGTATTGTGTTGTTTCAAATGAACTTGTATGAGTGCTTTAAGAATGAGTGGAAAGTTGTAGGAAGCTTTGGGTAGCTTTTTTTTCCTTCTGAATCAAATGCTGCCTTACAAGATGTCAGATCTTCTCAAGTAAGTCTGATGTGGGGCTGCTAATACGCTTCAGCATCATCTTCCTTCTCCTCCACCAAGTCATTATTATCCCAGTATGTTTCTTCACCCCTATGGCTTTGTTATCTTGGTCCTTCCTTTGCTCCATGGCAACAGGCCATGGCTGAACTCAGCTAATACCTGAATTATGAAGAGCACAAGAGACCACAACACAGTAGAAAGACCCTAGTTGCTGAATATTGAGATAACCACTGCATAATGCAAGCAGCATAAGCTCATGTTAAATGGCCCTTTTGTGGTAGTAGAATGTTTTCAATATCAAAAGGAGTTTGCTTGGTCACATGGGCGCAGCCTATTGCCTGCAGTTAGCATTGCCCTCCAGTGGTAGGGAATTATTGTTCTTGATCTGCCTGCTTAAAAAGGAGGTGGAGTCTTTGAGAGTAGAGTATTATTGATTTTCATAATACAATGGTGAGCAGAAAATGATGATAAATGATATATTAGCAGCTAAGGCAGGAGTGATGTTGTACTTAGTAAGATGGGAGTGATGGTGATCTTGATGTCCACTGTGAATCGAGTACCGTTATCTGAATGAGCTTGTACCTGAGGTCGCAGATACTTGAGAATGACTTCTGGAAACATTGTAAGACTTTGCTCCCCTACGGATGTTAGATCAGAACATTGCTCCTTGTGAAGTCTGCATGAATAAACTCTTGGGTGATGAGTTTTACCATGTTTCCTGCAATATTGTTCATACAAATTCTAAGGTTGCTCGGGGAAACTTTGTTGCATAGCCATCCTGTTCATCAAGAGAAGAAGGTTAGACAAAGCTGTGAACATCAGTTGGTTTTGTTTGCAGGCAAGCGTTCGCAAGGAAGACTCATCAACAGTGTGAATTATGTGCATATTAATTTGTGGGACTGCATTATCGTGTGCAGCAGTTCGACGATGAACTTAGGTTTACAGTCTGAGACATTTGAAGTGACATTTGTGAGGAAGAAATTGAATAATTCAAGTGTTACTCAAGCCCCAGGTCTATTCCAAGCATCAAAAATGTATTATTTATCACCTGTGAAGAAAATACATGTGTGTTCCATAGGATAAAGAGAAACATCTGCTGTCACTCCTTTTTTCCAATTATCGAGTCAAAGAGAAATACAGCACAGAAGCAGGCCATTTTGTGCATTTAGTCTATAATGAAACCATTTAAACTGCCTCCTCCCAAGAACCTAGACCTGGACCATAGCCTTCCATACCTCTACCATCAATGTGCCTATCTAAACTTCACTAAAACATTGAAATCGAGCTCACATGCATCACTTGTGCTGGCAGCTTTTTCCACACTCTTATGACCCTCTGAGAGAAGTTTCACCTCATGTCGCCCTTAAAATTCTCATCTTTCCCCCTTAACCCATGACCTCTGGTTTAGTCCCACCCAACCTCAGTGGAAAAAGCCTGTTTGCATTTACCCTCTCTATACCCCTCATAATTTTGTATACCTCTATCAAATCTCCTCTCTTTCTTCTATGTTCTAAAGAATAGAAACAATCTATTCAATCTTTCCTTATAACTCAGGTCCTCCAGTCCCAACAACATCCTTGTAAATCTTATCTGTACTCTTTCAACTTTGTTTACATCTTTCTTGTAGGTGGGTGACCAGAACTGTGCTACAATACTCTAAATTAGGACTCACTAACATTTTGTACAACTTCAGCATAACATCCCATCTCCTATACTCAATACATTGATTTATGAAGGCCAATGTGCCAAAAGCTTTATTTACAACCCTATCTACCTGTGATGCCACTTTCAATGAATTAAGGACCTGTATTCCCAGATCTCTTTGTTCTACCACACTCTTCAAAGCCCTTCCATTCACTGTGTAAGACCTACCCTGGTTAGTCCTACCGAAGTGCAAAACCTCAAACTTGTCTGCATTAACTTCCATCTATTTTTCAGCCCATTTTTCCAGCTGATGCAGATTCTGCTGCAAGCCATGTTAGCTTTCCTCACTGTCTGCTACACCACCAATCCTGGTGTCATCCGCAAATTTGCTGATTCAGTTAATCACATTTTCATACAGATCGTTGATATAGATGACAAAAAAACAGAGAACCCAGCACTGATCCCTGCGACACACCATTTGTTCCAGGCCTCCAGTCAGAGAGGCAACCCTCTACTACCACTCTGTGGCTTCTCCCACAAAGCCAATGTCTAATCCAATTTACTACCTCACCTCGAATGCTGAGCAACTGAACTTGACCAGCCTTCCATGTGGGACTTATCAAATGCCTTATTAAAGTCTAAGTAGATAACATCTACTCCCCTGCCTTTATCCACTGTCCTGTTTCCTTTCTTCAAAAGTTCTATAAGATTGGTCAGACGTGACCTCCCAAACACAAAGCCATCCTGACTATTCTTAATCATTCCATACCTATCCAAATAATTATATATATTGTCCCTTAGAACACCATCCAATAACCTTCCCACAACTAAGTTCAGACTCACCAGCCTAAAATTCCCTGATCACAAACAAGAGGAAATCTACAGATGCTGGAAATCCAAGGAACAAACACAAAATGCTGGAGGAACTCAGCAGGCTAGGCAGCATCTATGAAAAAAAGGTATAGTTGACGTTTTGGGCTGAAACCCTTTGGCAGGACTGGAGAATAAAAGCTGAAGAGCAGATTTGATAGGTGAGGGGAAGGGAGACAGAAATGTCAGGCAATAGGTGAAACTTGGAGGGGGAGGGATGAAGCAGAGAGCTAGGAAGTTGATTGGTGAAAGAAATGGAAGGCCATGGAAGAAAGAAGAAAGCGAGGGGGGAGGAACACCAGAGGGAGTGATGGGCGGGTAAGGACATAACCTAAGAAGGGGACAAGGAGTTGGGAAATTGGAAGGGGGAGGCATTACTGGAAGTTTGAGAAATTGATGTTCATGTCATCAGGTTGGAGGCTACCCAAATGGAATATAAGATGTTGTTTCTCTAACTTAAGTGTGACATTATCCCAATAGTGGAGGAGGCCATAGATGGACATATTGGAATGGGAATGGGAAGTGGAATTAAAATGGGTAGCCACTGGGAGATCCCGCTTGTTCTGACAAATGGAACGTAGATGCTCGACGAAGCACCTTATATTCTGTTTGAGTAGCCTCCAACCTGATGGAATGAACATCAATTTCTCAAACTTCCAGTAATGCCTCCTCCCCACCAAATTCAACATTTCCCATCCCCTTGTCCCTCTCTCATATTATCTCCTTGCCCATCCATCACCTCCCTCTGGTGCTCCCACCCTTTTTTCTTTCTTCCTTGGTGTTCTGTATCTTTCACCAATCAACTTCCTAGCTCTTTGCTTCATCCACCCCAACTCCAAGTTTCACCTATTGCCTGGCATTTCTCCCTCCCCTCCCCTTAGCTTTCTGATCCACTCCTCAGCTTTTTTTCTCCAGTCCTCCAGAAGGGTTTTGGCCTGAAGCGTGGACTGTACTTTTTTCCATAGATGCTGCCTGGCCTGCTGAGTTCTCCAGCATTTTGTGTGTGTTACTACACTTCCTTGGTTTCTGTTTAAAGCCTTTTTTAAACTGTGGAACAACATTGGCTGTCCTCCAATCATCTGGTACCTCTTCTGTCATTAAGGATGTTTTAAGCATCTCTGCTAGGGCCCTGGAGTTCATCACCTGTTAGTTATAGACCAATAGTAGTTGATTGTATACTCAAACAAGTATTTAAAATGGAATAAGGGAAGTTTAACCCTCTTATGGACAGTTGCTAGGCAGCTCTGGGTTATCCCATGATACCTTCTGGGCACTGAGTTCTCTGTCTCTGAGCCAGAACAATAGTCCTGTTGTTCAGTGACCTTATATTATACATCCAGGATGGAGTCACTTAGTATTAATGTAAAGAGATTCAACTAGCTAGTTCTGCCTGTGAGACCACAGAAACGGTTTATGATCAAATTCCATAATACCCAGTCCGTTTTCCATTTTGTAAGATAATACATGACAATACTCCAGCTAGTAATAGGCCCACTTGTGCATTTCTGTGTAGGTACTTCTGAGATGTTGTTCTTCCGACAATTGTTTTTGTGCATGATCCCCTGAGTGAAAACTATTGGTCGGTTGTCAGACCGTTCTGGTTGAAAATATGGCTGTGACAAATGTTACGTATTGCACTGCTTTAGAAGTGTTATGGGCAGGTTCTACACTGGAAAAGATGCTTAGGGAACATGAAAAATTTAACGATAGAGAGGTAACACAAATACATCAACAATATGTGCAAAATGTCTCTATGTTCAACTATTAGAATAAATTCCTAGCTCTTTGTTGTTCATAGATTGTTGGATAAATAATCCTCAACATGATCCTCCAAGCAAAAAAAAACTATAGGTACTGGAAATGTGAAATAAAGAAAATCAAGTATTGGAGATACTCAGTAGATTCAGCAGAATTCTGAAGATAGAAGCACATATTATATTTTAGTTTCAGGTTAAGACAAGATGACAGATTGATCACCTTTCACGAGGTTATCAATCTGTCATCTGGTCTAAAGCTGAAACTTAAACTCTTATTTCTTTCCCTTGATCTGTTTGCTAAATGTCTCGATCATTTTCTAACTCAAGGTTATCCTGATGACTAAAATTCATTATCAAATGTGTGCAAGTGCCTCTGTCTCTTATCACATATTAAAAGTGGGTTCCACATTTGGCTATTTCTAATTCTCCTGTGCATCCATGTTAACAATGAGTGTTTGTGCCACATTTACCTTGTTTATGTTACTCAAAAATATATTTTCCCCTCTAAATTGGCATGCGATTTCAATGTCATTTATATCAATGTTCTGTATTTTACCTGAGGGATGATCTGTTGTTTGTGTTCCTACTCAGTGAATATTTGGAGTACTCATTTAGAATATTTCAAAGTTCTGTTTATTTTGGTTTTCTTTGATGTAGTAGCACAAACTGAATTTCACTTGAGGTGATAAGATGTGGAAACAGGCCCTTCATCCCAGCTTATCCATGGTCAGCTCATTTTATTTTACTATGTTTTCCTCATTCTTCGAAGCCATTCCTATTCACATCCAAGGTCTTTTAAATATTGTAATTTTACCACTTCCACTGGTGGCTCACCCCGCATACCCACCACACTTTGTGTGAAAAAGATGCCCCTCAGGTCCCCTTTAAGTCTTCCTGCTCTCACCTTAAACCTATTCCACATGCTTTAGATTCCCCTATTTTGGGGAAAGACCTTATCTGTGCTCATTGTGATTTTATATGCCACTGTAAGATGATTGCTCAGCCTCCAATCCCAATAACACCCTTGTGAATCGTTCCTGCACACTTTCCAAGTAAATTTCACCCTAGAAGTGCATGCAGTCCACCAAGTTTGGTCTCACTAGCATCCTGCACAGTGTAACATGATGTCCCAACACTTGTACTTAATGCTCTAACTGATGAAGCCAAGTGTGCCAGCTGTTCCCTTCACTACCCTGTCTACCTGTGTTTCTTCTTTCAGGGAATTATGTATGTGCCCTTTGGTACCTCAGTTCTACAACACTCTCCAGGGCCCTTCCATTTACTGTACAAGTCCTGTCCTGGTTTATCTTAGCAAAATGCAGCACTTCACATTTATCCAAGTTGAATTCCATCTGCCATTCCTTGGCCCACTTTCCTACTTGTTCTAGAGTCTAGATTCTAGATCCTGTTAAAATCTTGGATAACCTTCTTCATTGTCCACTATAGCACTGATCTTGATGTCATCTGTTTACATTCTCATCCAAATGTTTAATATAATGTTGAACAACAGAGGACATACATTGATCCCTATGGTAAACCGTTGGTCACAGGCCTCCAATCTGAATAATGACCTTCATCTACCACTGTCTTTCTCCTACCACCAAGTGAATTTAGTATCTCAATGGCTAGCCTGCTCTGGACCTGATGTTGTCTAACTTCTGGATCAGCCCACCATGCAGCACCTTGTAAAACGCTTTGCTATAGTCCATGTCGACAACATAAATACCTGATGCTCATTTATCCTCTTGGTCACTTCTTCATATGTCATATGTGCTACAATACTGAAACCTATTGTATTTGATTTCAACATGATGCTATTTTTATGTTAAGTAGGACTGATGTGCATAAGGAAAATAATCATAGATTTTCTAAACTATTTAGATTGAAGGGTATTAATTGTGAGTCACAAACAAGTGTAGTTAATTCAGTGTCAAATCATGCAGAAATAAGAGACAAAGGTTAAAAAAATCTAATTACAATCATGTATTTTATATGTCTCCAGCAACACTGGGAAGGACTAGGACTGCATACTTAAAGAAGTTGTTTTTGGTACATTGATAGATGGTTAGCAGCATTTTATGCTTACCACATTGTTAAAACTTCACACAATGGGCAATCCTTAGTATTTTCAGATGAGTTTAGAGCCAGGTGATGCTAAGCCAGTACCTTGCCAGGAGCAATTTAAAGTTAATAATTTGGGAAAAAAAGAACATTTTAGAACAAAACTTGTTAACTAAAGTGCATGAACCACTTAGACATCATTACAAACATTTAGGTAAACTAAAATATTTTTAAAAACATCTTATTTCTTCTTGTAAATCTGTGCCTTATGGACACCACTGAAATACAAATTAAAACTTTCTGTGCATACCATATACAAGGTCCAAATTGTGTTTTTTGCCAGAGTAATCTTGGAGAATCCCAGGGAACCTGGTCCTCAATACCATACCACACTAGGCCCAGAAATTAAGTGAACCAATAGATTAGTTTCTCTGGAACTGCCAGTAATTTGTGCTTTTCATGGTACGTGCTTGGGAGTCTAGGTTTTGATGGGGATACTGATTACAATTGTTGGCCAGCACCATTGTGGATAGGGTGGCACTGTAGTGTGGCAGGTAGTACTGCACCTCACAGCTCCAGTAACCCAGGTTCAATCCTGCTCTTTATATTGACTTATTCATCATCCCTCTGACTGTGAGGGTGTCTCCATGTGTTTCTCCTATGTCATAATGATATGCTAGTCCATAGGTTAATTGGTGCAGTAAATTAGCCCCAATGCTGAAGGGAGTGCCGGTAGGATTGCTCTAAGACATGGCTTGGGTCGAATAGGTGAAAAAATCGTTCCTCTTTATTATAGAAATTTGAGATAAATATAAACAACTCTGTGACCTCTAAAAGCGGTCAAATTTAAATTGAGCATGCTCCTGGTTTTATTGTGATACCTTAGACTTCTTTCTGAGCTTGTCTTCAGTTTAGAAACAAATGGCATTCATACTAGTCTCAGCTTTTCTCTGAATCGTGCTATGATAGTCTTTCAACAAGGCAAGGTGATGATAAATTTATGTTGCTGCATTAACCTTTTTTTTAATGGATCACAGATACCTTTTCCTTTCATTACCTCAAACAATTGTAGAGGTTATTTTCTTTCCTTAATCCATTGTTAATTTGTTAATTCATTTGCACTATTGATTCACTAGATTCTAGGACTTAACCAGGTCTGATAATGAAACTATTGAACCAAGTAGCCACTTACAGATTAAGGGTTAATTTCTATTTGCCAAGTCTGGTAATTCAATTCAGTGTTAACTGAAATCATGGGTTAGATATTGGTTTTAGAATTACTGCAAGCTCAGCTATTTATGCTTTGAAGACAAAGCAACTTCAAGTGAGTAGCATATGCATAATTAAATATGAAAGACAGTAGGAAATGCCAATGACTGACAAAACGTGTATCTGGAAATGTTGTAATGTGATCGATGTGAAGGGGTGCAGGCCGTGAGCTCAAAGTGCAGCACACCAAATTGGAAACAGTCTCTGATTCACCCGGAATGAGTGTTTAGTACCTTATATGATGAGGAAGAGCAAGTGTTACCTTTCCAGTGGTTGTTTGAGGTGTGTTGTGTGAAGATTGAAAGGTAATAATGGAGACAGAGTGCCCCAGAAGGAACAGTAAATTTAGAATGCTGAAAGGAGAGGAGAGAGGTGATGTGTCTGTTGGCATCACGTCAATGGAAACTTTTTATAGCAATGCCTCTTATCACTTTCAAGCTATCTCCCACTGTAAGAATGAGATCTGATTAATCATAGCTGCTTGCTGAGTTACAGAAATGGGTTGACAAAGTATCACAAACCCAAGAAATTCTGCAAATGCTGAAAATCCAGAGCAACACACACAAAATGCTGGAGTATCTCAGCAGGTCAGGCAACATCCATGGAAATGAATAAGCAGCTTATGTTTCCACCCAAGAGCCTTCATCAGGACTGAAAAGGAAGGGGAAAGATGTTAGAATAAAAAAAATAGGGGGAGGGGAAGGAGGACAATCAAGAAGGTGATAGGTGAAGTCAGGTGGTGGGGAGAGAGGATGAAGTAAGCTAGCAGGCCCTGATGATGTACCTGGTAGGGCTCTAAAAACCTGTGCAGGAGTGTCAAGGAGATCTTCAATCTCTCACTGATGCAGTCAGAAGTTCCTACCTGCTTCAAAAAGGTGACAATCATACCAGTGCCCAAGAAAAGCAGGGTGACTTGCCTCAATGACTATCGCCCAGTGGCATTCACATCTACTGTGATGAAGTGATTCAAGATGCTGATCATGGCTAGAATTAACTCCTTCCTAAGCAAGGACCTGTATCCACTGCAATTTGCCTATCATCACAATAGGTCTACAGCAGATGCAATCTCACTGGCTCTCCAGTCAGCCTTGGATCACCTGGATATTAGTAATATTTATGTCAGGCTTCTCTTTATTGATACAGCTTGGCATTCAATGCAATTATATCTTCAGTTCTCATCAACAAGCTCCAAAACCTGGGCCTCTATAGCTTCCTTTGCATCTGGATCCTTGACTTCCTCACCAGGAGATCACAGTCTGTGCAGATTGGAAGTAACATCTCCTTCTTGCTGATAGTCATTGGCGCACCTCAAGGATGCATGCTTAACCCACTGCTGAACCCTCCACCATCACAACCTTGTTGCTAGGCACAACTCAAATGCCATTTATAAACTTGCTGATGACACAGCTATTATTGACATAATTTCAGATGGTGATGAAGAGGCATACAGAAGCGAGATAGATCAGCAGGTTTAGTGTCACAACAGCAACTCCGTGTCAGTAAGACCGAGGAATTGATTGTGGGCTTCAGGAAAGTGAAGTCAGGAGAACACACACCAGTCCTCATCGAGGGAGCAGCAGTGGAAGGGGTAATGCAGTTTCAAGTTTCTGGGTGTTAACATCTCTGAAGATCTACTTGGCCCAAAATATTGTTGCAATTACAAAGAAGGGGTAACAGTGACTAGATTTCATTTGTAGTTTGAGGAGACTTGGTCCGTCCCCAAAGACACTTGTAGATTTCTACAGATATACCATTCTAACTGGTTGTATTACCATCTGGTTTGGAGTCGCCACTGGAGAGGATTGGAAAAAGCTGTGGAAAGTTGGATACTCAGCCAGCTCCATCAAGAGCACCATCCTCCCCACCATTAAGTTCAAAGGGCATGCCTCAAAAAGGTTGCATCCATCAAGGATCACCATCACCATCGCCTTCTTCTCATTGCTACCATCAAGAAGGAAGTAATGCAGCCCAAAAAACACACACTCAATGTTTCAGGAACAGCTTCTTCCTCTCTGCCATCAGTTTTCTGAATGGACTATGAATCCATGAACTCTACCTCACTATTCTTCCCTCTCTTTTTGCACTATTTAATTAAATTGATTTTTATGCAGTATATGTATACTTCCTATTGTAATTAATGGTTTTTTTAGTTATGTATTGCAGTGTCACGGTGTACTGCTGTTGCAAGACAACAAATTTCACAACCTTTGCCAGTGATATTAAACTTGCTTCTGATTCTAATTCTGAAGGTGATGGGTGGGAAAGGTAAAGGGCTGGAGAAAAAGGATTCCGATAGGAGAGGCGAGTGAACCATGAAAGAAAGGGAAGGAGGAAAGGCACCAGGGGAGGTGATAGACAGGTGAGGAGAAGAGATGAGAGGCCAGAGTGGAGAACTGAAACATGGTGAAGGGTGAAGGGAGAAAAATTACCGGAAGTTGGAGAAACTGGTATTAGGTTGGAGGCTGACAGAGTAAGATTTCTGCAGTTCCACCTATCTCTGCAGCCCAAGACACTCTGCAGTGCTGTAAACAATTGTTGAAGCTAAAATTATTTTGTGCTCCTTGCTAGTGCCTTTGCCTCTGCAAACAGTTCCATTAATATCTGTCTTAAGAGTCTTCAAAATGTGACTCTGAAATATTTGTCATCAGACAGAAATTTGCTTATATTTTTGTGTAATGATTTGCAATCATATCGATGATCTTAATCAATCTTCCCTTTCAACATGGCACAATTATAATAAATTCATGCCATTTTTTCCTTTTTTCTTTATACTTAACCCTTCTGCCAATGCAGTTGTGTTAGAGCCCTTTGGAGCCCATCACATTTTGTCAGTGTTCACATACCACATGCTCCACTATTTTCACAAGCCTGTCATGACGCTGCTGCAGTTGAGTAGCTCTGCTGTCAATGTGAGACTATAATTATTCACATATAATGGATACAGAAACTACTCCATAATCAATTAAGGTAAAAGATTGCATATTATTATGAGGAACACTCGATAGATATTGTCAAACATTCATTTGCATTTTTTGCCAGCCTCCCTCAGATGGCAGAAATGAATGCTGAGCATATAGGGAAAGAGAAGACAGAGCCTTTGTAATTCATATCAGTGTCAAATCCCTTTTCAAAGCCAAAGTGTCTGAATATTACTGTAGTTTTCGAGTTAGTTTGGACTCCCTCCACTGATAAACTGCCTTTCATAGCCTTCATGTTGTCACAAAGCACTTGACAGTCAGTGGACGTTGCTGAACTGGAACCACTGTTGTAATATCGGAAACATGTTAGCCTGTTTTCACACAATTCCCTACGTACAGCAATAATGGACCAATATTGTGCAATTTTAACTCTGTTTATTGTGGGATAAACATTACAGCATGCAATGGACTTCTTTAGTCAAGAATTGGCACCCCATTCTTTAACTTTAATTTTCTATTGATTTGTCATCTCCTTCTGAACTTCTTTCTTCTCTGAACTATCACCCTCTCCCCACTGTTTTTGTGGCCATTTATGCTTCAGCACCATCAAGTCAGCCAAAAAAATATCCAAGGCAGTGAATGGCATAGAAATATAAATAGTAAATGTTGCATTTTCAGACTGCTGTAGTCTGACTTTTGTATTGATAACTGATACTTCTGAACATAGAACCAACATAGTTAATAGATCCTAAGTGACACATGAACCCAATTAGTTTCTCTATGAACTGGGCAAAAAAAGCCCTTTGAAAATTGTTGCACATGCAGAGGCATTACAAGCTAAAATTTAATCATATTGCTATATAACATGAAGACATGATCCCTTGAATTGTCAAGGACACAAATTTAAATTCACGTTCTTCAAAATTAAATTGGATCTGGAAATTGCATTTCAGTAATACTTGGGTGACATACCAGTGAGCAGACAAAAAAGGGGTTAGTTAGATGTAGTTTCTTAAGAACGTTACAAATGAAAAGTAAAGGCTCCATTTCTACCCATTGTGTTTGTTGAGAATACCAATATGGCTTCTTCAGTCTTGAAATTGGCAGGGTTAAGTCTTGACAGTGGCAAAAAAATTGACCACAATGGGACTGATTAACTTTGATTGACCTACACTTAATTCTTGCATATTAAAACTTTACTTAAGGCTGTATTGCATAAACATTGAATTTTAATTATTGTTTCTGTTAGAAAATTGACACAATAAACTGGAAGATAATTATTCCTATGCCCGAAGGGAGACATTGAGAGAGAAAAAAAATCTACATTGTAATTGCCAGAGATTTGATCTATGCACTTGACTTGCTAAATTCCTGAATGAGAATATTTGAGCCTAAGCTAATTACAGGGGCAGAGCAATTATTTTCCCATTGATCAACTCTATGTTTCAAACTTTGAATGCTTGGAGTTTAGAATTTTTATTTTGAAACATGCTTCAAGGACAGTTTCAAATCTGGGTGGATATCAAGTAAAATTAGGGAATAATACAACTCATCATGAGGCTGTTGATCCTGAAACAGCTCTTTGAAATAACTCACATATCCTCACATTTTTCCCTGTAACTTCTCTCCCAGTATGTATTCAGTTAGGTTTAAAATATTGTTTCTGAATCTGATCCCGTTTAAATGAATAGTTGAAGTATTTCAGATAATCACAGCTTGCTGTGTTGCAAAATAGGATTTTCCGGATCTCACCTCTGTTTTCAGAAATGTTCTTAAGTAGGTACCATGTGCCTCCCAAACAATGGCCGGTGGCAACAGTTTCCCCAGCATGAACAACTGGCATGATTTGAACATAAAGTGAAGGAAGACCACATATATGTTAAACACTCTTTTCAATGTCTTAACTTAAGAATCAAAAAAAAAGAAGAATCTGCAGATGCTAGTAATCTGAAATAAAACCAGAAAATGCTGGAAAAGCTCAGGTCATGCAGCATCAATTTTGAGAAAATGTTTTGGACCTGAAATATTATCTATTTCTGGTTCCTGATCTGCCATGTTTCCCCCCACATTTTTGTTGTCAAAGTCCTATTAGCTTTGAAATCATTTGCACTGAAAAACTTGTAATTTATTCCTGCAATTTTTAAAGCTATCATTTAGTTTAGAACATAGAAAATAGTACAGTATAGTGCAGGAATAGAACCTTCAGCCACACCCTGTGCCAAATTAATTAAAATAAGAATCAAATGTCCAACTAACCTAATATCTTCTCCCTATGCAATATCCATATCCTTCTATTTCTCACATATTCATGTGCTTATCTTGAATGCCCCTATCATATTTGCCTCCATAACCATCCCAAGCACCTACCAGTCTGTTTAAACAAAGTCCTTGCCCTGCATATTCTCTTTGAATTTAGCCCCTCACTTTAAATGCATGCCCTCAGGTATTAGATATCTCAACGCTGGGTGGAAGATACTTGCTGTCTACTCTACCTATACCTCTCATAATCTTATAAATTTCCTCATTCTAATACTAATGTCACCTGTCTCGTACCAAAACTTCACCTGTCTCTGTCTGAGCCATTGTATTACATAACCAGGGTTTCCAATTAGAATATTTGGTGTGTCAATCTTTTTATCCAAGACGTATACAACTTGTGCTTGTTTGGAAATGTCATGGTGGAAGTAAAAATTCGCAATATTGATGTGTGAATTTGGCAAAGACAATTAGCAATAATGTACCTTCTGGCTGCTTCACCAACATCCAAACTAGTTAAACTTTTCAGAAAAATGCCTGGTGTGATGTATGCTAGATGCTTTGGAAATGACTGAATTTGTAAAGTTGTCAACATTTGGATATGCAGTAGATTACGATTGTGATTTGTTCTCATGTGCTATCTCATGCTTTTGGATCACATGATTCGTCCAACTTCAATTAAGATGAACTGTAATCTATAATAAATCTGGTATTTGCTTTAGGATTGAGCTGAAATAGAGTAGTAAAATTACTGGAGTGAGAAAAGATTTAATTAAAAATTATTACTGATAGTTTGAAATAAAAGCTAGAAAGCAGTTCATTCAGCATCGACAAGAGTAGGAAACTCTAGTCTAATAACAAGTCATATCTAGAAGGTTAACTTTCCTTTCTCTATTAAATTCTGAATAATCTCCTTTGTACTTACAGTATTTTTCTGTTCCGGATGTTTTAATATCTGTGCAAGTCTTTTGCTTCAAATGTGAATATAATTATCTCCTTAGGGAACTGAGGTAGAGAAGTTGCTGAGTTCAGTTGTGTGTAAGATGTAAATTAACATAAGTGTAAATGCAGTGATTAATCTTCAGTATGTGGTTCAATAATCATATCACTTCAAATCTGTAAGTTAATTCAGCACTGTAATACCACCAAGCAGCAATTCTTCCAAGCCAATTTCTGGTGATGTAATTAGAATTGACTGCTTAGTTAAGAAATAGCCTTGACTTTCAGCTATCAACTGACTGGGGATAGATTTGAGCGCTTGTTGGTAAAGACCAAAAAAAAAGCTGCCAAAATATAAAATGGAAGGACATTTTGTTTTCTTTCCAAAACTCTATCTGAAAGATCATGTTTTATACTTCAAATATTTTTCAAAAATTATTTAATTTTATAATTAATTATGTAAGATTTTTGAAGTGTTTCCCAAAGTAACATGAGTCATACCAATTCTGATGAATTTTATTTAGTGCAATGCTTTTTTTTTAGCTTACATACATACACATCAAAAAAGCATTAGAAAATGCATGGAAATTCTATACTGGTAAATATTCTCTCTGTGCTGCCTGTGATGCAAGTCCCAGAGGTACTCATTAAGGTGTACAGTTTTCGATCTACTGCTGTTTTATCACGCGTGCAGTAATCTTGCAGAAATAGTTTACTGATGGGCTTGACTTCTCATGATTAATTATGTGCATTTTGCAGTAATTTGGATATTTCCATCATTAAATATTTTTGCTCAAATCCTTTTCAAAAGCAGTTGTTATTTTGCTCTGAATTATGCAATTTCACACTTTTAAATGTTTTGTTTAGAAAATATTGGCTCTGATTTTCAGTCAAAACAACTGCGATGGTAATGATGTTCCTTTCAATCTCGTGTATTGCTTTTTAATTACCATTTCAACAAAGCAGCAAATGTCCTACAGTGTATACAAAATCTACTGCGGCATCTCACTCTTCTATAGTATATCACAAACCTCTTCGCTGTAATGTCAGGTAGGGTAAGTCAGTAGGCACAGAGGAACTCCAGCATTTGGAGGTTCTCCTTCAGGTCACACCTCAGTCTAATTAAAAACTATATCACATTCTTTCATCCTTGCCTGGTCTAAATCATTAAGACCTGATTTGGTTGAGACATAGGAGCAGGATTAGGCCAGTGCCTTATAAAGCCTCAGTATTGCTTGCTTTTATATTCTAGTCCTCTCAAAATGAATGCTAACATTGCATTTGCCTTCCTCACCACCAACTTAATATATTAGTTAACCTTTAGGAAATCCTGCACAAGGACTCCCAAGTCCCTTTCCACCTCCAAATTCTGAATTTTCTCCCTGTTCAGAAAATAATCTACACCTTTATTCCTTCTGCCAAAGTGCATAACCATACACCTTCCTACACTATTTTTCATCCAAATCATTGACATATAACAGGAAAAAAAGCAGTCCCAACATCAACTCTTGCAGAACACCACTAGTCACTGGCAGCCAACCAGAAAAGATCTCCTTTATTCTGACTCTGCCTCCTGCCAGTCAGCCAGTCTTCTATCCATCCTAGTATTTTTCCTGTATTACCATGGGCCCTTATCTTGTTTAAGCACCCTCGTGTAAAATCCAGGTTAACAACATCCGCTCTCTCTCTCCTTTGTCTATCCTGCCTGTTATATCCTCAAAGAATTTCAACAGAATTGTCAGCTAAGATTTTCCTGAAAGGAAACCATGCTGATCTCAGACTATTTTTAACATATGCCTCCACGTACCTTGAAAGCCCATCTTTAATAATGCATTCTAACATCTTCCCAACCACAGAAGTCAGGTTAACTGGCCTATAATTTCCTGTCTTTTGCCTCCCTCCCTTTGAAAGAGTGGAGTGACATTTGCAATTTTCCATTACTCTGGAGCCATTCCAATATTTTGTGATTCTTGAAAGCTCAGTACTAATGCTTCTGTGTACTCACCACTACCCCCACAGTCTCTTCAGCTTCCTCTTTCACAACCCTGGGATGTTCTCTGTCTGGCCGTGGTGACTTATCTACCTGCAGACCGTTCAGCTTCATGTACCTTCTTTTTAGTGACAGCAACTACACTCACTTCTTCTGCCTTACAGTCCTGAATTTTTGGCATACTGCTGGTGTTTTCAACAGTGAAGACTGGCGCAAAATATTTATTGAGTCCATCTACCATTTCTTTGTCCCCTGTAACTACCTGTTCCTCCAGTGTCATTTTTCAGCAGAGCATTCTGATTTCCACTCTCACTTTTCTTTTACACTTTATGTATCTTAAAAAAAAAACTTTTGGTATTGTCTTGAATATTATTAGCTAACTTGCATTCATATTTCATCCTTTCTTACCTTATTGTCTTTGTAGTTGACTTCTGATGGTTTTTAAAAGCTTCCCAATCCTCCAGCTTCCCACGAAGTCTTTCTATATTGTATGCCCTTTTTACATTGTCTTTGACTTCCCTTGTCAGCCATGGTTGCATCATCTTCCCTTTAGAATACATCTTCATCTTTTGGATGCATCTATCCTGCACCTTTCAAATTGCTCCCAGAAACTCCAGTCATTGGTGTCCTGCCATCATTTCTGCTGTGTTTGTAATGTTTTGTAACTCTAATACATTAAACTAATTCAAATGAAACTCACGGGAGTCTGAAAATATAGGTGTATACTTTAAGCAAGGTATGCACATATCACACCATAGAGTGATGACCTATGCAATTATCTATTTATACATATACCCCAGAATTAATTATTTAAGCAAACAAGAATGCTTTATCAATCAATATATACGTACAAGATTGCTCAAATATAACTGAAATATTAAATACATAACACTCCTCCTTGCTTAGTTATAAACTCCAAATGAATATAGATTGTATCCCAACTATATATGCAATATATTATATAATATGACCACTACATCCACAGCATAGAAAATTTTAAATTGTCCCATTCAAGCCAAAAGATTGCATTGCTGTGGTGGCTTTCTTACTCTGGTGGGATAATATCGTTCCTGACAAGGGAGGTCCTTCTGCTTGGCAGGTGAGAGTAGTGGCTGTGAAAGAATCTCAGTTTCTGAGGCCTCCTCCATGAGGATTGTAGTAATTGACTCCGAGGCTGCAGAAAGTGATTTGGACAGTTCAGGACACCTTTATTCTTTATTTCCTCTTTCAGGATCATTTTCTCTATCTCTTTCCTCATTTCTCTTCTAGTTTGTGCATCTTGATCTTGGGAAGGTCCATTTAGTTCACTGACTACCTGTTGTAGAGCTTTTCTGACATGCCTAAACATAAGAATATAAGAAATAGGAGCAGGAGTAGGCCATCTCTCCTGTCAAGCCTGCTGCACCATTCTATAAGGTGATAGCTGAACTGGCCATGGACTCAACTCCACCTACCTGCCTTTTCCCCATAATCCTTAATTCCCCTTGCAAAAGTGCTCTTACTAATTCTTCTATTGCTCCCTTTTCAATCTGATATCTCCTCTTGGTTTCCGCATCCACAACATCCTCTGATGAATCCTCTGTTTTTGTATCTCCATTGACACCTTTGTTTTTTGTCTTCCAATCATCCAGCTGGGCTTTGATCTTTGCATCTGCTTTTACAAGCAATGTTTTGGCTGCCACTTGAAGTTCATGCAATAACGCACAAAAGCAGATTCTGGTTATTTATACTCAAAAAAGACGAATGCTTGCAATTTTCCTGAAGCTTGTTGAACTCTTCCAGGTTACCACCAAGCCACATTCCCTAGGTCCCCAGCGTAGGGTTGGGTTCAGGTAAGTTCGGCTCTCGAGGGGATTGTGTTGCCGATCCAAGGGGCATAGCCATCCCAGGTTATGCGGTTTGGTCAGTCGGGGTTCTTCGAAAGGACAAAGTAAGGAAAGCGGATACTGGTCAACCTGCTCACTGAACTTCCTCACATTCGTGGACAGTGCACGAAGGTTTTCTGTGACCTCTCTGAGCAGTTGGTCGTGGGCGCACAGTAGGTAGCCCTGGCTGGTGAGGGCCTGTTGCACGGAGTCCGTGTCCACTGGGTTCATTCTTGGCCAGTTTGTTCTGTTGCAAGGACAAGGCTGAGGACAAACCCAAATACAGGATGTAGGCGTGGAGGCAGAGTCGTGAGGTGTTAGCTTGGTTGCGAACGGGGAACTGGTATCCAGGAGAGTCATTACACAGAGACAAGGTTACATAGAGCAACCAGGAAATGATGTAGAGCTTAGAACTGAACTAAGGAATCAGAAAACGAGGTTTATTCACACTAGAGTCAACCAACGAACTGGCAAAGCATGGCTGTGATGCCTGAGTTTAATTCTATGTTCGCTGATGGGAACCAGGTGTGCTATAATTAGTGGAACTGGGAATGTTTGGAAATCAGGGGACATGTTTTCTGCTTTGGTGGTGCATGTGTGAATGTGGTTTGGAACTTGTTGAGGGAAAGAGAGTGGGGAAGGAGTGGGAATTTCTGGGAGGGGGTTGTCTGGGTCTGGTAATGGCAGACAAGGCGAGAGGAGGGGCTGAGGGAAAGAGAGTGGAGAAGGAGCGGGATAGGGATTTGGGATCAGAGGTAGGCAGCTGGGGAGAAATGGATTATTGTGAAGGGAGAAATAAAGGGAATAAGGAGATAGTGAGGGGATGGATGAATGAAAACCGAGACAAAGGGAATAAAAGAATAAGAAATGACAATGGAGAGAGTTCTGAAAGTGAGGAAGATGAACAAGTTCAGAGAGGAGGTGTTGTCATAATTAGGTTTAATGAGAAGGCGCAAGGACACATGAAGAAAATTAACCCGTTTGTGCTAACAACAACTCTGGCAAATAAGATAGGGGAAATAGTATTTGCAAAGTCCTAAATGATGGCAATCTATTGGTAAGATGTGCGAATGAGGAACAACTTGAGAAAGCACTCAAGCTAAAAGAGATAGGAAAATGTAAGGTGGAATATACAGGGAGGGTGGGAGCACGAAATGGTGGTTGTAAAGGAGTGATCACGGGTGTACCAATGAGTATAAACATGGAAGAGTTGAAGAGGAATATCAAAGGGAGGAAAGTAATTAATGTTCTAAGACTGAAAACAACAAAGGAGGGAATGAAAAAGGAAAGTGAAACAGTATTGATTGAATTTGAAGAAGAAAGAGTTCCAAGGAAAGTGTTCCTGGGTTTCATGAGTTACCCAGTAAGGGTATATGTGCCAAAGCCATTGAGGTGCTATAATTGTCAAAGGTTTGGACACATAGCTAAAAACTGTAAAAGGCAGAGGAGATGTGCTAGATGTGGGGATGATCATGAATATGGAAAGTGTGGAACAGGAGTGCAACCAAAATGCTGTAATTGTGGAGGAGCTCATAATGTGGCGTATAGTGGGTGTGAGGTTATGAGATGGGAGAATAAAATTCAAGAAATAAGAGTGAAAAGAAAGATCACTTATGCAGAAGCTGTAAGAATGTCAAGAGAACAGAATAATGCTCCTAATGACCAGAGAGCAATAGGGATGCAAGAGATGCAGCGAAGAGTAAATGACAGGATTTATGTGGAAAAAAAGCTCTAGTAACATTCATTGCAGGAGTCATTAATAGTACGGCAGAGATAAAAAGTGACAAAATTCAGCTGGTGGTCAAAGGGTCATTTAGGGTTATTAGGACTGACATGGGAAGAAGTGAGGGAGAACCTCACTAATCAGTCAAGCCAGGAAGTGTCATAGGTTGGTTAGTACTCATTATGGTGATTCTTTTGCAATGGAATGCAAGGAGCTTACTGGCCAATGGCCAGGAATTTAAGGACTTTATTAAGGAAATGGTTGTAAAACCGGATGTAGTGTGTATTCAGGAAACTTGGTTGAAACCAGCTTTAGACTTTGTGGTACATGGCTATACAATGATAAGGAAAGATAGAAATCTAGGGGGGGGGGGGGGAGGAGGTTGTGCTATGTTAATCAAGCAAAGTATACCGTATAGAGTACCGGAAAAAGGAGACGATCAGGAATACATAGTGGTGGAAATATGGGAGAGAGGAGAGGGAGTGGTTATAATTAACTACTACAATCCATGTAAGAGGTTGGATTTGGACAGCCTACTAAGGATACAAGGACAAAATAGACATAAAGTAGTGTAGTGTGCAGATTTCAATGCTCACAGCACAATATGGGGGGATCCGATTACAGATTCAAATGGAATGGTAATTGAAGATTTGATGGAAGAAAGGGATTAAGTGTGTATGAATGATGGTAGAGGAACAAGGATAAACATAACAACAGGAACTGAGTCGGTATTAGATATTACGTTAGTGTCTAATGTCTTGGCTGGCATTAGTAACTGGGGAGTTTGGACTGCTTCAACAGTAGGCAGTGATCACTACCCAGTTTTATGTTCAGTGGGTGAAAGAGTTGAAATAAGACCAGGTGGGGGAGTCCCAAAGTGGGTGTTTGGAAAAGCAGATTGGGGTAAGTTCCAGAAGTTAAGTGAAGAAGCATTGACAAAGATTGACATTTCTGGAGATATAGATGAATTAAACAGTCAGGTGACTTCAGCAATTATTATGGCAGCAGAAGGATCTATACCCAGGAGTAAAAATAGGATGAATAGAAAACTAGTGCCATGGTGGACAGAGGAATGTTGTCAGGCTGTAAAAAACAGAAATAGAGCATTCAGGCTAGTTAAAAGAACGCATAATATGCAGCATTTGATTCAATATAAGAAGGCGCAGGCAGTGGTGAGAAGAACTATACATCAAGCTAAAAGGGCAAGTTGGAGGAGTTTTTGCAACAAAATAGGAAGAACAACGCCTGTGGGAGAGGTATGGGGAATGATTAAGAGGATGGGGGGAGATAGAAGGGATTGGGAGTATCCAGTAATGATATCTGAGGAGGAAACAGCAGTCTCCAGCAGGGATAAGGCTGAGATCATGGCCAAGTCATTTGTAAAGATACATAGTTCAGAAAATTTGTCTGAAGAAAGGAGAAGGAGAAGGGAAAGAACAATGAGTCAATACCCAGGTGTGTTAAACAGGAGGAAAGAAACAGATGATATAATTGATGATCCATTTACTTTGGCAGAAATGGTGAAAGCAATAAAGAGATTGAGACCAACCTCCCCAGGGAAAGATCTAATATGCTATGTTATGTTAAAAAATCTAGGAGAAGGAGCTCTCTTGAAGTTACTGCATTTTTATAACAGAGTGTGGGAGGAGGGAAGATTACCAAGTGCATGGAGAGAAGCAGTAGTAATTCCAATAAGGAAACCTGGCAAGGATCCGTCAAAACCCACTAGCTACAGGCCAATAGCACTAACATCAAATATATGTAAGGTAATGGAAAGGATGATAACTGAAAGGTTATCATATGATCTTGAGAAGAGAGGAATGCTGGCAAGTTATCAGAGTGGTTTTAGGAAGGGAAGGAATTCCATGGACTCAGTGATAAGGTTAGAGACTGAAATAAGAAAGGCCCAGGCAAATAAAGAATCAGGAGCTGCAGTGTTTTTTGACATTGAAAAAGCCTATGATATGATGTGGAAGAAAGGATTATTCATTAAACTCCACAAGATGGAGGTTGGGGGGAGAGTTTTTAATTGGATTAAAGATTTTTTGTTTGGTAGAAAAATTCAGGTTCGGATTGGATCAGAATGATCAAAACAGTACATAGTGGGAAATGGCACACCTCAGGGTAGTGTGATTAGCCCGTTACTTTTCATCATTATGATCAATGATGTCTTCACAAAGGTACCAGTGGATATAGGTAGGTCACTGTTTGCGGATGATGGGGCCTTGTGGAAAAGAGGCAGGAACACGGAGCATATAATCAGGAAACTACAAGGAGCAATTGATGAAGTGGTAGAGTGGGGTTATGATTGGGGATGTAGATTTTCAGTGGAAAAAACTCAAACTGTATTTTTAACTAGGAAAAGAATTGAAGTAGGGAAGAAGTTAAGGATGTATGGGATTGAATTAGAAAGGGTTGGATCATTTAAATTTCTGGGAGTTATATTTGATTCACGATTAACATGGGCAGACCATATCAGGAAAGTTGAGGAGAAATGTAAAAAAGTAATAAACGTGATGAGATGTTTGACTGGTAGGGAATGGGGAGCAAGTTGTTCCGCATTAAAGAGAATGTATGTGGCTTTAGTAAGATCTGTGTTGGATTATGGAAGTGTAGCATATGGATCAGCAGCTAGGTCTCTTATAAGGAAACTGGATGTGATTCAGGCTCAGGTTTTGAGAGTGTGCAGTGGGGCTTTTAAAACATCACCAGTATCAGCCCTGCAGGTAGAAATGGGAATAATGCCTTTGGAATTAAGAAGGATGCAATTGATGGCAAACTACTGGGTTAATTTGCAGGGACACAATGATTCTCACCCTGCTAAAGGAGTGTTGCAGGAGTCCTGGGAAAATGGGAGGTTTCAGAGGGAAAACTTTAGTCAGGTAGGGAATGATATTGCTAGATCATGTGGAGTGTTTGATCTAAGGATAAGTCCTTCAGTAGTTTATCTGGTTGTAGCTCCATGGAAGCTGGTATGGCCTGACGTAGACTGGCATTTGTTAGAGGTAAAAAGGAAAGGAAAGTATAAAACTGATTTGGTAAGTGCATTTAACTGTTATGTGATGGAAAAGTATAGTGATTATACTCAGGTCTATACAGATGGTGCTAAGGAACCTGAGACAGGAGTGACAAGGTTTGGAGTGGCTATACCAGCAAAAGCAATTGCAATCAGCAGAAGAACATCTGATAAGTTAGAGGTGTATACAGTGGAGATGATGGCAGTGTTGGTTGCATTGCGTTGGGTGGAGAAAACTAAACTAGTCAAAGCGTTGATATGCTCAGATTCATCTTCAGTACTAGCAAGTTTAAGGTCTTCTCACTCAAACAGCCGGCAAGATGTACTTCATGAAGCCCTTCAGTCAGTCACAAGAGTTGCAAATCAGGGAGGTCAGGTTAAATTTCTATGGGTTCCAGCTCATGTAGGGGTGAAGGGCAATGAAAGGGTGGATGAGTTGGCAAAGAGGGCAATAAAGAAAGAAAATATAGAAATGCACATTAGTATCAGTAAAGCAGAGGTTAAGTGTGTAATATGGGAAAAAATTAACCAAATGTGGCAAGAAAGATGGGACAGGGAGAGGAAAGGGAGGCATTTATATCAAATACAAAGAAGTGTTGCAGGTACTAGGGTAGGAAGTAGATACAGAAGAGAGGAAATTGTGTGGACTAGGTTAAGGCTGGGGCACTGTGCACTAAACCAAACATTGAAATTGATAGGGAAACACCAGACAGGACTGTGTGAGGAATGTCAGGAAGAGGAGTCGGTAGAACATGTAGTTCTGAGTTGCAGGAAGTATGGGATACAGAGAGAGATAATGAGAATTAATCTAAGGGAATTGGGGGTGCAGGAATTCACATTAAAAGGGTTGCTGGGCATGGGTGAGAGAACACAGGTCAGGATATTTTTAGCTTTCTTAAGGGGTACAAGGTTTTTTTTTATAGGATATGATGGATAAACAGAAATAGGGTACTAGGATGGGGAGGATAAAGTGTAGGTTAGGGTATGTGTATGTGTGCGATTGGGTGAAGGGATTTAGAATGTGATTCTATCGCATACTCTGGAGCAGAAGGAGGCGGTAATGCACCATTAAGCTGGGTGCCAACTGCCGTAAAACAAGACGGAGAGAGAGAGAGAGAGTTTGGAAATCAGACAAGGGGATTAAGGCCCAGTTATTGAGGTTATAGTTAGATGGGGAATATTAGATGGGACCATGACATGGGCAGGTAATTTTGTGGAAGTAGAGAGGCTACAGAAGGACTTAGTTTAGGTGTATGGGCAAAGAAATGGCAGATGGAATACAATGTCAGGAAATGTATGGTCATGTTCTTTGGTAGAAGAAATTAAACTGGTGACTATTTTCTAAATGGGGACAAAATACAAAACACTGAGCTGCATAGGGGCTCAGTAGTCCCTGTGCAGGATTCACTAAAGGTTAATTTGCAGGTGGAGTCTGTGTTGAGGAAGGCAAACAGCATTCACTTGGAGAGGACTGGAATATAAAGGTAAGGATGTAATGTTGAAACTTTATAAAGCATCGGTGAGACCTCACTTGGAGTACTTTGGGCAGTTTTGAGCGCCTTATCATAGAAAGAATGTGCTGAAACTGGAGAGGGTTCAAATGAAGTTCAGGAAAATGAGTCTGGGAGTCAGTGGCTTGTCATATGAACAGCATTTGATGGCTCTGGACCTGTATCACTAAAATTCAGAAGAATGAAGGGTGACCTCATTGAAACCTATCGTATGGTGAAAGGCTTTGACACAGTGGATGTGGAGAGAATATTTCCTGTGGTGGGAGAGTCTAAGACCATGATACAGCCTCAGAATAGAGGGGCTTCCTTTTATAACGGAGATGAGGAGGAACTTCTTTAGCCAGAGAGTGGTGAATCTGTGGAATTCTTTGCCACAGGTAGCTGTGGAGGCCAGGTGTTTATGTATATTTAAGGCAGATGTTGATAGATTCTTGACTGGTCAGGGTATGAAGGGATATGGGGAGAAGGAAGGAGATTGGGGCTGAGAGGAAAATTGGATCAGCCATGATGAAATGGCAGAGAAGACCCAGTGGGCCAAATGGCCTAATTCTGCTTCTATATCTTTTGGTTTTATGGTCTATGGTCAACTACCTGTTGTGTAATCAAACTCCTCAAACTCGTATATCCAGCCACTTCGATTTATTTTTTTATATATGTTTAGTATCACCTGGTGCTCACAGCTTATGAACCCTGGATTTCTCCCTTTACTGTTTTAAAAAAAAAAGCTCGGTTGCATCTTCCCTTCCAAAGAACGTGTACTGCCTCCTTTCATCTTAAACTTCACCATCTTTCCATGTGCTGGGATGCCGTTTTTACTCACCGACGCTTCTGCCACGTGTTATTTTGTTTTGAATGTCTTGCTACATTTAACAGGTTGGTAGCTGTCTTGGGTTCATTTTAAAATATCTCATTTCCAATGTTGCATTTTGTAACTTAAAAAACAAACTAATTCAAAGGAAACACATGGGAGTCCAAAAGTTCAGGTGTATACTTCTAGTTTAAGCGAGGCATGCATGTATCATGTGGTATTGTGATGATATATGCAATTAATGTATTTATACAGATAACTCATAATTATTTAAAGAAACAAAAATGCCTAATCAACCAATATATATGCAACTTTACTCAAGTATGACTAAAATATTAAATACACACCAGGGTCCCCGACCAATCAACTTTGACCGGCTCCTCTCTCCTGCACCTGTTGTTCCATTTACTTCACTATAATAGATCTGATTTTAGTTTCTTTCTCTCAACTGCAGGGTGAATTCTATTATATTGTGATCACTGCCTCCTTAGGATTCCTTTACCTTAAGTTCCCTAATCAAGTCTGTTTCATTATAAAACACCCGATCCAGAATTGCCTTGTCTTCAGTGGGCTCAGCCACAAGCTGCTCTAAAAAGCCATCTTCCAATAGGATTTACATCCACTGTGATGAAGTGTTTTGAGAAGTTGCTGAGGAAACACATCATCTCTTGCCTGAGAAGCGACTTGGATCCACTCACAAAAGATGCTGTTATATCGGCTCTTCACTCAACCCTGGAGCATATGGATAGTGCAGGTACATTCTTCCAGATATTCTTTATTGTCTACAGCTAGGTATTCAATACTACCATCACCTCAAAACTAATCAATAAACTCCAAGACGTCGGCCTGAATACTTCCTTGAGTAACTTTGATCTCATAGGCATTCTCCAAATCCCTTCTCCTGGGATCCTGCACCATCTTTATTTTCCCAATCTGCCAGCATAATGATATCCAACCTACCTGGATATTGAAATCCTGTAGCTGTATAATCTCCCTGGCAATGAAAACTTAAACAATGGTTTTCATGTTGATGACTTTTTTAAAAAAATCATTCATAATTAAGAATCAATAAATACTCAGCATTTCTTTTCAACTTCTCTCTCTTTAGTGGGTTTCCCTTATCTTTGTTTTTGTATCTGATTTATCATGGAATTTTCTCTTACTAATATACTTGTCCTTTTTGCTTTGTTAATTTTAATTTTTATTGATTTGACGAGGATGAATTGCTTTCCCTGTTTGCTCAGATACTTATCTTACTTTACTACAATATTATCAGTGTACACTCTCAGTATATAACCACAGGACTATTAACTAAACAAAGAAAAATCTAACAGGTGACAGGTACACTGTCAACAACAATGCATTTCATTTGCCAATATCTTCATTATTACAAGAAAAAGATTCTGAGGAGAATTATGAAATGAATCAGTTGGGTAAACACATATCCTTTATGCAAAGAAACACAAATTGATCTTCAAGATATATATTTAAATTTCTTGTCTGCCCACATCAAGTTGAGATTGTCTGTATGCTTTTGACGGGCACATTAGCAAATTTATTTCCTCCGGGCTGAAATATAACTGTGTGAAGGTTTTTGCTTTATCCGGTCAGTAATTGCTTTGAGGTATCCAAGCCCTGATGTTTGTTTCACCAGCCCTCTGCTGCTACTTCCTGAACTCTCTTGTTTTTTGGAGGAGTATGATGTCAAGGAGAATGAATGTATTTGTGCTACACATAAATTATTATCCCTGACATAGGTCATCGGTCCTTTCTTGTCCATGCTGGTATCTGAATTCCGTGTCACTTTCCTTGCCTCTTGCATCCTCTACCTTATCACTCTCATGTTCACTGTAACTTATAGCCATATATCTTAAGTTATGAGTTGTAGCAATATCTGAGCTGCTGTCTGGAATTGTTAAATCTAAAGGTTCTCTGTGTTCTCATTGTTGTCTCCATTACTTGACAAGCTTATACCCCTGTCCCTGTGAGTGCAGGGAAGGGACATAAGAGAGGCACAGTTAGATAATGCAATTTGTTGATCAGAAGAGATGTAAGATAAGAGAGAGGGATTTAACATCAGAGACCGATTTGGGTATGTGGATACAGTCATCATGTGTGATCTCAGACTTGCTATTGACATGTGTTCCCTATTGGTTGCTGATTTGCTAATCGTATCTGTGGACTCACTTTTGTTCTGACTACTAATTGCTTACTTTTACTGTTTGCATGATGTGGTTAATTTTCTCTCTGCACGTTGGGGGTTTGATGGTCTTCTCTTTGTGCATGGGTTCTTTTGGTTGTTTGGGGGCAGCCTGTAAGAAGGCTAATTTTATAATGTATGCATACATTGATAATAAACGTACTTTGAAGTTTGATGCTGGGAATATCGCATATAGTAGAGCGATGCAGCATCTTGGTAGGCTATTGCTTCCTCTGTTTCTGCACCATCTTTATTGTGAGAGAGAAGTTGTTCATACTTAACAGAAGTGTGTATGCTTCTGATAAAATGGCGGCATATTGGAATGCAGTGGCCTTTCAATGCCAAACAAAGGTGCATGTTTCTTTGCAAAATATGTTTTTGTATGATTGTACTGGATTCCAAGAACTATGGGTGCAGCAGGTTTATGGCATCAGTGATTTGCTCATTGTTCAGAGCAGCTGCCAGGGGTTCGAAGGAGCCGGTGGGTGAGTTGGAGAAGGAGCGGCCAGCAGAGGGTCTGGAGAAGGAGAAGCCACTGGATGGGCCAGAGAAGGAGAAGCTGGTGGACGGGTTGCAGAGGGTTCTGAGGAGCTGGCCTGGGTATAGACCATGTTGCTGCCTGCTCCTCGAAGATATCAGAGTTTTTGCATGAAAGCAGCATGCAGTGTAACTGTGAGCAACTGTCTGGGATGTTTCCCTTGCGATTGCAAGATCCTGTTGGACATTAATAATGTAAGGTGCCGCAGGCCTGTTTCCCTTATTCAGTGGGAGGACAGGTGACAAGACAGCAGCGTGGCCTCGGTTATAGCAAAGACTAAGCCTCAAGCCCCAGGCTTACCTGCTGCTGCAATCCAGGTGAAGAGACACCAGAGCCAGTGTAGCATGGCGTCCATGCTTGGTTGGGAGCTGTCTGCAAATGTTCAACCAGTGGAATGACAGGCTGGATTGCCAGGAGCTGTACCATCAATTTACATGTCGCTCAGGGTCTCGGACTATACTTGTCTTTTTTTTTGCATAACCATGTTTTTTTTCTCTCTCGCTATTTTGAATGTATGTTATGCAACTTAGCCCCAGAGGAACACTGTCTCTTTCAGCTGTATCCATGTATAGTTTGAATGATAATTAAACTTGATTTGATTCGGTGTTGTGACTGTTCTGGCTGAATAAGGAATTGAAGGAGGAGTATGCCATTCATACCTTGAGCCATGTTCATCATTCAACAAGGCCATGTTTCTATCTCAACCCCATTTTCCTTTCTGTTCTGTAATTCCAGTAATATCCAGCAATCTGTCAGTCTTTTGTTTTAAATACAATCAAAGATTGACCTCCCAAAGCCCCCCATTTTGTGAAGAAAGACATTTCTCCTTCCTTCACTCCAAAAAATATGTCCTTATTCTGAGTTCTTAACTCATAGTTCCAGGATGCATCTCTCCCAATTAAGCCTCATAGAGCACAGCTGGGTAGGTGGGATATATGTTTAATTGACATAATCTGAAACAGAAAGCATTGTCTTTCTTACTCAATGAAATGATCAAGGTAAAAATGTGACCTTGTCCAATGGGAGAGTGAAGAATTTATTTTATGTCCTCAAATCTATCCATAACTGTATCCACACTTCCATGTCCCTTTATTGCTATCTAATCATTTCATCTTTCTTAATTTCCACATGTTTTGCTCTTCACTGTCCCATTCTCTCCTCTCTCAATCCTCTTTTTTTTCTCATTTTGTTTGGTTTATCTTTGCCTTTTACTAATTTTTATCATTTTCCCTGATTACGTGCCTCTTTGAATTTGATTGTCATCTGCTTTTCACATGTTGTCTTCCTTTCCATCCCCATTTTCTTTATCTGTAGCTTTCTCTTGTAATTTGCTGAATCTTGTCCCTTTTGTTCACTTGCTCTTTCCCACGTACTTTGTCTCTTAAACTTAATTGTCAGCCTTTAATACTGCAGAAACCAGTGATGCTTATAGATTGTGACAGCAACGTCAGTATCACGCCTGCTTTCCCCTGCTGAGCTCCAGAATGGTGTACCATCCCTTACCTTTTCACTCAGGTCACACATTTAGGAAAAGTTACATTATTCGTAAACAATACCAGAACAAAAGCATCAATCAAATTACTGGAAATACAAATTAACCTAATTTGGGAAGCTTTTGTTCCTAGAAGAACCTCAATAATTTCTACAAACAATCAAATTAGTTCATGTATAAATGATACATCGACTGTACTTCCTTAGAAGGTTGGCGTCATTCAATGTCTGTAGTGAGATGCTGAAGATGTTCTATAGGTCAGTTGTGGAGAGCGCCCTCTTCTTTGTGGTGGCGTGTTGGGGAGGAAGCATTAAGAAGAGGGACGCCTCACGTCTTAATAAGCTGGTAAGGAAGGCGGGCTCTGTCGTGGGCAAAGTACTGGAGAGTTTAACATCGGTAGCTGAGCGAAGGGCGCTGAGTAGGCTACGGTCAATTATGGAAAACTCTGAACATCCTCTACATAGCACCATCCAGAGACAGAGAAGCAGTTTCAGCGACAGGTTACTATCGATGCAATGCTCCTCAGACAGGATGAAGAGGTCAATACTCCCCAATGCCATTAGGCTTTACAATTCAACCGCCAGGACTTAAGAACTTTTTAAAAGCTATTATTAATGCTTTTTGAGATAGTGATTTAGATGCATATCATATTTTTTTTACTGAGTTAAGTATTGTATGTTATTAGTTTTGCTACAACAAGTGTATGGGACATTGGAAAAAAAGTTGAATTTCCCCATGGGGATGAATAAAGTATCTATCTATCTATCTATCTATCTATCTATCTATCTATCTATCTATCTATCTATCTATCTATATTTTAAAAATTCAATATCCCCACCATTATTATTGAACCTAGAAAAATGTTGGTGCTGGCTTGGGCCAAACAATGAATCCATCTAAAACTTTCCCAAATTGCAGTACAGGTTTCCCCTCCAACTCGAAGGTAGAGCGTTCCTATGAAACCGTTTGTAAACTGAAATGTCGTAAAGTGAAGAAGCAATTACCATTAATTTATATGGGAAAAATTCTGAGACCCAAAAAATAACCTACCAAATCAAACCAAATAACACATAAAACCTAAAATAACACTAACATATAGTAAAAGCAGGAATGATATGATAAATATACTCCCTATATAAAGTAGAAATATCGTACGTATGGTGCAGTTCACTTATCAAAATCGGGAAGACAGCGAGCCAAAATCGATTTGGAAGAAAAATATTGGCACGTACACGCATGCGCAAACAACTGCCCGCACAAGGTTTCACGGTCATTGTAGTCTTTCTCGGGGTAAACACACTTATAAAACGAGCGTCTTTTTTTCGTAAAAGCAAAAATCCTCTTTGGTTAGCGAAAACAGGTACTAATGTAGGTCTTTCGTAACAGCGAGTTGTCGTAAAGCGAACGTTTGAAAAACGGGGGACACCTGTATATGTTGGTGAGTTCTGAATTTCCACATCTATACACTGATCTCTTGGTCTCCCTCAATGCTTACCATTGTCCCCTGAAGGGACCGATACACTTCATATTCTGCTTCTCAGCTTTATATCACTAAAGCTGGTGCATCTATATGTTTAAAATATTTTTTTAAATCCTCTTTTCTTCTAGCTTCACTCCATTTCTCTATTTCATTTTCTTACTCTGTCTTTTGAATAGGGCTGCTGATCCAATAGAAGTAATACTTACGTTTTGTTTTATGTTGAACTTTAATATTAGTGTTTACAATAAGAAGAATCAACTTATAAATTTATTATTTTTTCTGATTTTTAAGCTTTTTTTTGGACATCAAAGATGTTTAGAAGTAATGTAGTCTTTTCACATGATGAAGAGCTGTCATCAGTCATGTACAGTGTTTGTGGGTGGAAGCCTTGGTTTCTGTGAGCTGTAGCTTCGTTGCCTCATGTGGAATGCCCTGTCTCCTGAAATGTTCCAGTAGAAGCTGGTAGAGTGCTTGGAGCTGCAGCATCATGAAAGATTAACTCAACCTCAGAGAACTTACAGTAGAATTGCTGCATTCAACTCATTGCTAGCTTGATCCAGCCCATCAACTTTTTGTCTATTCCTTTTACTTGTTTAGCCAATCTTACTGAAACTAGCAAAATACATTTCAGAACTTAATTGACATATTAAGCTCTTTGCAGTAGAGATTCATCCTGTGCATTGTAATTTCTTTATGAAGTTTGGACTTAATAAAGTGAAACTAACTGAGAAATTGAGAAATAGAGTTCAGCACATACTCTGATTTCATTTAGTATAATAGGGCTTGCAGCAGTCCTGTATTGTATGTGATTCTATGAATGATTTTGGTATGGAACACAACCAACCAAGAGTTTGGGGTTTGGGACTGCTAATTCCAGGATTCTCACTGGCTAACCTCTCAGAAGGTGGCACAGGGAAAAAAAGGTCATTCATCCAAGCAGTTCAGTGCTGCACTCAAACCTCCCTCTATCTTCTTCTTACAAATCTATCGCGATAACCCTCTGTTTTCTTTTCACATTTACACTTGACCAGCCTCTTCTTTAACCCAGCTGCACCACTTGAACCACTCCAAGTGGTAGAGAGTTACACACTGTCTTTACTGCTTGGCTAGTTTCCTCTGAATTCCCAATTGAAGTTCTTCTATTGATTAACTCTATTTGTGCTCTTCTCCTCATGAGGAAACAATTCAAAGTCAGATTCAGGTTTATTATCATTGACAAATGTGACAATTGTTGTTTCACATTGTCTCTATCAACATTGTGAAAAAGAGTTTTTGGTGATTGCTCTTCCTAGTTGGGGACCAGGATTACTTGCATGGAGAGGAGGGGAGAAGTGGCTGAAGACCTGTGGTTGAAGGAGTTGGGTTTCGTGTAATTAATATGGAGTCCTTGCTTGATGCACCTGACTTCTTGTCTCCCTTAGTGGATTTGGTCTGTTCAGAGTGATGGGACCATATATATCAAGGATATGTGTATTGGCAATCTCAACCCTTGGAAAAATTTATGTTGCCATATAATTAAAATAGTAATCCAAACGTTTATTTTGGTGGTAGGGAAGCAGATATAAACTTTTCTTCCTGTAAACATACAGAATGAAGACACTAGCTTTATTTTTCCTGAAAGTGTACTTTGTTTAGACATCCCTACTTCCTTTCAAACTATTGACCCAACTGGCAAAACCCTAATCACCTGAATTGAGCAACACGGTGACCACAGCGAAATGCTCTGCCCCAGAAGGCAGTGGAGGCCAAGTCTCTGGATGCATTCAAGAGAGAGTTAGATAGAGCTCTTATAGGTAGCGGGGTCAAGGGATATGGGGAGAGGGCAGGAATGGGGTACTGATCGTGTATTATCAGCCATGATCACAGTGAATGGTGGTGCTGGCTAGAAGGGCCGAATGGCCTACTCCTGCACCTATTGTCTATTGTCTATTGAAAAAAATGATTTTGATCACTTTGCTCTAATGTGGACTTCACTTTTTAAAATTCCAATTGTGTTTTTTCTAGTAAAACAAAAGTGTATGTTTTTCTTGTGAATGCTGCATATATGATGTTATGTTCCAGGAACTATGTTTTTCACTGTACCTGTGCGTATATGTGCAAATGACAATAAACTTGACTTTGATGTCCTGACCTTTGTGGAGTTCTGTTAATCTAGCTGATGAAATTGCACACCCAGCTGTGCATTGCTGTAAAGGAGTAATAATGTTGCAGGATACTGCTTTTAAATTGCACGTTGAACCCTTTTGATAGTTGGATTCTCTGAGGGATTCTGTAAATGTGTAAGCTATTTTCCCATTGGCAGATCTGTTGAGATACTAGAAGCTCTGACATGAACGTTTTCCAGAGAGTATTTGACCTTTACCAGCTGAGTTTTGTGACTTGCAGATATACAGGCCAGTGTACTGAACAATAATATCTGTTGATACTGCACTGTGCTGGACAAATTGACGGTCTGTGTTGTTAAATAAAAGAAAATATGTTTTATGATAGTGCTCCAAAAATTATTGGGTCTTTTTCTCCAATACTTTGCAGTGTTTTAGTTTCAAGATATTTATTTTTCTGTTTTGTTAAATCACGTGTTACTAGATTTTTGCTTGCCCTACTTTTGCTAGATGTTCTGTATGAATAAAGCAAGCTAGACACTAACATTTTTAACTTGTGTAGTCATGGTAACAAAGTCCCTTACTGTTAATAATACCAAATTTCTTTGAGCACAAACTTCTTTTTAATAAAACTGTCATCTATGATATAAAAATTCTCTGAACACTCAAAAAAGTAGATGACTTCCTTAGAGAACTTAGAAATATTAGAAGAAGTTTTTATCAGGTAATATGCATTCTGGAATCATTCTCTTTGGATCAATATTTTTTAATGTACTCTGTAGTGTACACTTTCTGCAATTTAGCTGCATTTTGATCTTGGCTGTTTTATTTTCTTCCAAGGAACAATTATTCCCTTTAGAGGTATTTCTTCATTAGTTGCTTTATGAACGTTCACTTGCTTTGAAACTGAATCTGCAATTAACCGATCTCCCGTTACCGAAAGTGAATAATACTGTGCAATTGTTCTGGTGAAACAACTGCTTTATAGTTGCACTATGCTGTTTTATATCTGAAAGGAAAATTTCAGAACACTGCATCAGCATTCAGCCACACCGCTGGTGTGCACTTTACTCTTATGATATTGTGCAAAGAGTATTAGAGAAGAGAAAATTATGTTATTGAATTACTTTGCGTTTCCAAAAGAGAAGTGAAGTCCCTGCACCATAGAGTGGAGGAAAATTCATCACAGAGAACAAGGACCACTTGGCAGCTTCCTGTACTCATTTTCCCCATCTTGTGCTACTTGGTATCTTACTGGGAAAGGATTTAGGATTTAATATGGTTATACTTACTTGCTTTTACTTTTTGATAGGTAATTTTGTTTGAAGGTTGAAGACTGCAAACTGATTTAACATCAATAACAAGGGGAAATGCCTCGATGTGGCTGCAATAAAATGCTTATGAAAGTGAGCACAATAATTTGCACATTTAACTGAAATTAATGGGGATTTAGTGCATGATTATCTTAGCAGCTTGATGGTACTTAGACAACTGTATAATAATGAAACCTGTTTTGTCTGTGTTTCAGTTTCTTTTCACTTAATCACGCACTATAGTTGTATTGTATTGCATAACTGGAACTGACAGCGAGTATCCAATTCAAAGAATTCAGTCTTTCAACAAAATCTCTCAAAGAACACTTAATCTTTTACAGATTATTTGTCCACTTCTGGCCAATGAGCTGAAAATGCCAATGCCAGGAATTTCTTTCAGTGCAGCACTGTTCCTTTCCAAGAAACATTCAAAATGAATAATTGGCATGAAATAATAAACCAACCATGAACTACTTAACCAAAAAGAAATTTCTTTCCTCAGATTATGCAAATATTTTCTTTCTGGACTTCATCCACTTCACATAGAAATTGCAACATGTTTGTGAATACTTTTTTCTGTTTGAGTGAATCCTCAAAATCCACAACACCAGGCAATATGGCAGTGTGTGTGCAACTTTATCCCATGCTCCTTCTCTTAAACTGAAGGAGATATCTATGACAGTAATGTGAGGAGGTGTGATTCCAATTTTACTGCAGCCATTTCATCTTTGTACCTCAGTGCATGTGATGTAAGAATAAATGTCTTCCTTTGATTGGAAAACCAAGAATTGGACATTGTATCAAGCAATAACTAGTTCAGATAAAGCAGAAATAGAAATTTAGAAATCCTGGGGATACCCAGCGAATAATACAGCGAAAAGATAGTGTCAATTTTTAATGCAATGAGCCTTCATCAGAACTAGAAAAGAGTGAAAATAAACATGTTTTAATTTGCAGAGTGTGGCATGGGTGGAGCGAACAAAGGGAACGCCTATGATAGGATGGAGACCAAGCTTGTCCATGTGACTAAAAGAAGGAAATTATTTCACCTTAACCACAATTGCTCTGTGTGGAAGAATTATAGAGAGAACCATGTTCCATGCTGGAACTGAGGGATACAGAATACAACCTCTATCATCTTTTTGGACTCTTACGCTGATCAAATTTCCCAATATAAACTCAAGAAACAGGACATTTTCTTTTTTTGGTAAGCCTTTGTTGCTTAATAAATTCAGCAATTTCAGGAAAACCGTCTTTACTGATTCTCTCAGAGCAATCTAGTTCTGTTGCAAGGTCAGTTCCTGTAACCTTCAGCAGCAAACAAGATACTCGAGGAACTCTGCTTTTCTTTCCGTGAATGTTGTCTAACCTGCTGAGTGTACCCAGCAATTTCTTTTTCTTTTTTTCAGCTTTTGAACAAGGAAAGCTTTTTTACTGTCTTTCAATATTTACAGTTTGAACCCTCACACGGTGATGGTGGTAAAATACAAAAAAAAAGCAGAATTAGGATTAGACCAATTGCCTTCTCAAACTTGCTGTGTTTATTGAATAAAGTTGCAATTGGTCCAGTTTTTGGCCGTAACACCACTTCACCCACTTTGCATATCCATTGATTCTCTTGAAGTTCAATTGCTTGTCGATCTTTGTTTTGAATATATTCAATCACTCTGCCTTTCTGACATAGAAAATTCCAACCCCCTGAAAGAAGAAATTAAGAAAGGAAACTCACTGTCACGGTCCCAACTGTTAATTCTTCTTATTATCCTAATTCCCTTTTCCCCGTGTTCTCCTGGTCTCCCTGATTGCGGCATCTGATTCTCTTCTAAACCTGCTGCATAAAAAACCCAGCTTTGCATCCACTTGTTGCCAGACCATTGCTTCAGCCAGTGCAGTAATTCACGTTTGCAGCCGCTTAGAATGGTGTATTATAAGTTACACTTCAGTACCGAGGTTTACCTGTGTAACTCTGTCTCTCCGTGGCAAGGTAAGTATTGCCTGCCGCTTGCCTTCTACACTCCGTGTCAAGGTAAGTGTTGCCAGCCACCTGTCTCCTGTTTGCCGTTCAGCTCCAGCAACACTGTGTCAAGAAAAGTTTTGCCTGCCTCCTGCTCCTCCGTTCATCCGCACTGTTTGCTGTGTTAACTCTGTCTCTCGGCCGCTTAGAATTGTGTATTCTAAGTTCTGTTTCCACGCTGTTTGTCGGTGTTAACTCTGTCTCTCCGTGTTAATACGAGCATTGCATGCCGCCTGTCTTCCTGTTCATCCTTCTGCCTGCTGTTCCCCTCAAGCCACGCTCGCACCCTGGTCTGCATCCCTGCTCTGCCTCGTTCTGCTGCCTGCCCACACTCTCCATTGGCTCGGTGTTTAAACGCCGCATTCCCACCGTAGCAACCTGGGCTCAATCCCCAGTCAAACCTTCCTCGCTCCTCGGCTTTCCTCTGCCTTATCCTCACTCCCCGGCCTTCCCTGTAACCGTTAATAAACACTTTTGATTACTCTACCTCCGTGTCTGTGTCCTGCGTTTGGGTTTGCCCTGTTCTCCATTGCAACACTCACTGTAGTACCAAATGCAGGAAAACTCCAGTATTTGCTTACCCATTATTTGAAAATCCTGATAGATTGGTATCTAGCTCACAGAGACCTGTTCTCACACTTCCTTTATACATATTGAGTCACATTGCTGCATTCTTTTTAAGCAGAGGGAAGCTTATTTCTCCACCCATTATCAGCATACTGCGGTCTTACTCCTGTGCTGTCTTTAAGCATCTGGACCCATCGCAGCACTCCCTTTCCCACTCTGTTCCCACATTCACTTTAAATACAGCAGGGTTCTCCATGTAAACACCACCTTTAAACTCAACTGATTCACTGGAAAATCTCTTATACAACATCTATCAGTTCAGCAGTGTCTATTAATGTAAGTAATTGTGCTCTACAATTTTTAGTAAGTCATGAATTTTTTTTTAGTGAAGAGTGAGGTAATTCACCCCAACTTAACAATGGCCGAAAAAATGGAAATCTGTCCACTCAGTCTGGGCTGTTGGTAATTTTACTCACCTTTTGCAAAAATTACCTCAACCTTTTTGGTTCAAAGGTAAATAACTTCAGGCTAGCCGCTTCATAATCTCTAGACCTAGTCACATTCTCTTAAATCTCTGCTGTGCCTTTTCTCATGTTCAAGCATTCTCCTTGCAATGCGATGAGCAGAAGTCTATGATGTGTTATTATAAGCTTATTGTAATACAACCTCCTGGCTCTTACATTCTCTGACATGAAGAACAAAGCATCCTATGTGTCTTAATTTCTTTATCTGTCCTGTTGAGTTCAGAGATCCATGGAAATATGCTTACAAGTCCTTCTGTTCCTCTGAATATCTCATCTCTCTGCCATTTATCAAGCTTTGTTTAGCCCTCCCCAGGGACATTACCTCACACTACACTGAACTGAATTCACTTTGTTATCTTCATGTCCATCTGGCATCCTCTGATATCATCCTGATTCATACAGCTTTTCTCCACAATCAGGCACAGTATTGACATTTGTATCATCTGCAAACCTATTAATTATGTTTAAATTATTGATGAATACAAAGCATTGGGCCCGATTTTAAGTTCTGTGGAACCCAACAAGAAGCTACCTTCAGCCTGCCTGCCAGTAGAACAGCTGTCAACCATTATCCTTCGCCTCCTGCTACTTATCACTTTCCCATGTCACTTTTTCTAGCCAGCTTGCCTTTTGCAACCTTGTCGATAATCTCGCTAAAATCTATTCTGGGCTGCATCAAATTTGCCACCTTCATTGATTCTCCCTTGTTTCTGGTTCTAAAAATTAGTCAGATGTGACCTTGCAGAACAAACCATGCAATCTGACCTTGATTTCATGCTCTTTGAAATGAAGATTAATGCTGCCCCTCAGAATGTTTTCCAAGGAGTTTCTCAGCCCTTCACTTCCTCAATAAAATATAAAATTATGACGTACAAAAAAACTGGATGAACTCAACAGGTTGGGCAGCATCCGTTGAAAGAAGCAGTCAACGTTTCGGGTTGAAAGCCTTCATCAGGACACAGCATCTGCAGTGTACTTTGTGTTTAATATAAAATTATGAACTGAAAGTGAAATAATTAGGAAAAAGTAACTTACTTTCTTATTTTCCCTCTAATTCTTTGTGCCGTTAGCTCTCTGGAAATTAAGGTCCTGGACTCTGCAGTATATAGGGGTGAATTGCCCCACCATGATGATGGCATTCCAGAACCCATTGTTGAATTTGTAGTGAAGTGAGCTGACTGATTTGACTTCAGACATTTGTTCATGAGTTGAGAGCTGTTGCATTTGACAGCATGTAGGTGAAATTCCGGGCATCACTGCCATTTTAGCAGTTGACTGCAGGTGTTTCTGTCTGGAACCGCTGCCAGTGGTCAGCAAGAATTAGACTAAGGGTTATATCAAGCTGGGTCTGACTTGCTGTTTGAGTCCCTACTCTTTGGCCCAACCCTTCTTTACTTATCAGGCCAGACGAAGAGCTGACTGTTTATCACCAGGAGGTAATGTCATGGTATTTGCTTGGACCCTGGCCCTCGATCATCTTAACTGCCTTTGACACGAGGGATGGATGAGGTGCCTTCTGTCAAAGCTGGGAAACTACTTCAGAAACTTTAAAACAATTATAATTGCTGCTCATATTTAAAAACATGATTATTTGAACAAAATATATCAAAAGACAGATTGAAACACTAGAATATAAAATAAAAATATAAACACTATAAATGATTAAACTTAATAAAGAATGGGGAAAAAAGCTCAGCATTTTCCTCCCAATCTTTCAGCCAGAAATCCACATTCAGGTAAATGAGGTGCAATTTATTCTGTAGATGCTGGAAATGTTGAGCAACACACAGAAAATGCTGGAGGAACTCTGGTGTCCCTTCATTTTCTCCAGTGGATTCTATGTAGAATTCTGTGGTGGACCAGTGCTTGGGTCCAGATTACAGCAGGATTGTGATGGTTCTAGATTTAGGGGAATGTAGGGAAGCAAGATGAATTCCAGTCATAGCATGATTCAGCTCTATAGTTAGGGTTGTACCTTGTAGGCAAGCTGGCATTTTTTACGCTCATTTGGCAGTACCTGACCTGCATGCTGAGTCACTTCAGAGGGCAGTTAAGACACAACTATACTGGTGAGTCTGGAGTCACATACATTACAGTCCAAATAAGGACAGTAGATATTCTTTCTGCAGAACATTAATGAATGAGATGTGTTGATACAAGTATGAAAAATGCTAAATGATCAAAAACAGTATGAGAAAATGTTTTACTTAATGGCAACTGTTATTTTTATTTCAAAGCTATCTTCAGCTTAAAATCTTAGCGTCCAGGTAAAATACAATATTTTGCAGATCATAAATTTTGAGGGTCAATGATTTGTTATATTAAATGAATGAATAAAAATGGTTGCTAAAGTTAGCTTGAAGAAATCAAAATTCACAGGATTACCTCAAGATTTTTACCATTTGACAATACAATTTTAGATAATTTGCTGTTACTAATGTATATTTCCTTGAATCAGGAACTGTTTGGTGAAAAGGCATTGGTCATCCAGAAGTATACTTGAGTTTGAAACCCCTCAAATAATTGGAATTTGCACTACACACATTTGAGATTCCAGCACAGTTCTACCAACATTACCTTTTGAGAAACAAGGTAAACTGATATAAGTGATGCTGAGAAGGACTGGGGACCGCTAGGGAGTGGGCATCCTATTAAAAATGAAAAGCCAACTGAAGTATTATTGTTGACTGTTGAGTATTCTATTGCATACCTCATTTGTGTTTCACAAATCATAAAGGGGTAGTTGGGGTAATGAATCGAGCCAGTTGTTGTCTCTTACTTGATCTTGCAATGATAAAACTGCTGGACTGTAGCTCTTGGTCAATATTGAAGATTCTGATGAAAAAGTAATCTTTGAGATGCTCAAAAGATAAGGAATCCAGGTTGGATCAGAAATGGAATAATGTGGGAGGTTAAATAACAAAAGCAATACTTGTGACAAAATGCAAAGAGAAGGTATAAATCTCCTTAACTATGTACTCTTGATCTTAGGTTGTCAAATGGGGGTGGGGGAGGGCGGGATGCGGCCCTTTTGGCTGATGGGCTTAGAAATGTTAGGGAGAGAGATTATTAAAGCAATTAAATATTTTTTTCAGGCTTTGAAGTTGGAGTAGGGGTGGTTGGGAGCAGTAACAAATGAGTCTCTATGAAGGTAAACATAAAATCAAATCACTGAATTTGTTTTCCGAATCTTTTCAAAGTTTTATTTGCAGTATTGAGGCATGTCATGATTGAAGATATTGGAGAGAGGTAATTTCCCTTCAGACAACTGAGATTTATCTGGAATTGAAGTTTGTATGGAAAGAATCCTCTGATAGGAAGGCTATGAAATTTACTGAGACCAACTAGGAAAACCCCTTAATTAAATATATTAAATCAGAAATGGTGAAGTCTGATTTTATCATCAGTAGAATAAAAGTAACCTTTTTTTTACTCCAATTGGAAATGCTGACCACATCCTTTTTCAAGTCTATGATAAATTAGATGAAATTACTGTTTTCTTGCCTGAATAGGAGACAGCCATTTACTTATTGAACATTTTGCTTTGAACTCATTGCATTTGAAAATGGGAAAGTACCTCGTTGGCTTTCTGTGGAAAAGATAAAATACAAACATTGTGAAGGAATCGTACTCAATGATGGTCGTACTTTAAATTCACATGAATAAAGCAAAATATTACAGTGCTGCTAAAATGCATTTCTTGAATATTGAAAATGTGAATTTTTTTAACCATGAAGACTCACAGAACCAGATAAAAATGTGGAAAATAGCAGACAGTGGAAATCTGAAATGTAAACAGAAAATACTAGACAAGCTCAGCAGACTCCCTGAGTTTCTGTGGAATTTTCTGGTTTTATTCCAGATAGAGAGATTTTTAGCTTCTATTTAAAATTCCCATGGCAGGTATAAATGTGTCCAATACTTGGTAACTAGGTGCAAGTCATCAATCACAACAACACAATTGTATTTTCACATGGACACACTCAGGCTTGTGTCCTCCATTTTGGTTTCTCTCTTTACTAACTCCATACCACTTCACCACATATTTTAGGCTGACAAGGCAGAGGATTAGATAAATTCAGATAATTTTGTTTGTCTTTCATTCTCCCTTAGTAATTGTAATTGATACCATTTCAGACATACACCCTGCAAAAACTCATTTCAGGGAGGTAGCACCATCAAGTTGCGGGAGACTGCTGGGAGAGGTGGGATGTCTGCAATAGAGTAGCTCCTTACCAGCTAGCCAGCAAGTTTAAATGACATTAGCTATGCTAATGAATGAATGACACCTGTTAAACTCACCTCAACATGTCTTTTACATTTTAACCCGCCATGGGCAATAGAAAAGTCACTGTTGCAAACAGTGCATCGAGCAACACTGTCATTATTTTTGACCCCTATTAGGCAGGGGTACACCTTAGTGTAGTCTGGGGTGAAGTATATTTTATATATTTTTTTGGGAACAGTCTGCCATGTCGCGTGTTCTCGCTCTCTCGCTTGCTCTCTGTCTCTCGCTTGTTTGCTCACGAAAAAATCGAATTCCGGGATATTGTATATATTTTTTTTTAAATTTTTTTATTAGTTTTTCAAAACATTTTACAAAATTAAAAACCCCAAATCCCAATGAGGAGCATTAATACAGTGCAAGATTAAGCATACAATAACAATATGCTACAAAGGAAGAGAATTTAACAAAAAAAGCACCTAAATTAAAGACAAGTGAGCTTAGCGTCCTCCCCAAGCCCCACAACACAAGAAAAAAACAACAATAACTCCAGACCAACCACCACACAGTATAAAGAGTATAAGTCCGGACAGTCAAACTCCCAGACTGTGAATACACTTAGCAACAGAGGATAATAATGCCTACTACCAGAAAAAAAAGGGAGCTGAAAGCAAGGGACCGAAAAGAAAAAAAAAAGAAAAAAAAACCCTAGTCAAGAGGAAGGTTATGAAAGTACTCGATAAAAGGTCCCCAGACCTTATGGAACTTTAGATCCGAATTAAAAACCGATTGAATAGCTAAGGCAGATTTAGTAGGTGATCTGGTAACAGAGGACGATCGGTCCAGTTTAGGATCCAACCAACAGTTGAAATCACCACCCAATATAAGAGAGTATGAGTTTAAGTCTGGTAGTGAGGAAAAAAACCGTTCAAAAAAGTTAACATCATCAAAGTTGGGGGCATACAGGTTTGCTAGTGCAACTTTAGTGTTATATAGTTTACCAGAAACAATAATAAAATGGCCATTTGTATCAGATATTTTATTATGGAGTTCAAAAGGAATATTTGAATTAATAAGAATGGAAACTCCCCTAGCTTTAGCGGCAAAGGATGAATGAAAATGCTGACCCGCCCACTTTGACAGAAGCCGGGAGTTATCAAAACAACGAATATGAGTTTCTTGAAGGAAAGCAATGTCAGCTTTGAGTTGTTTGATATGTGAGAATACCTTCCTCCTTTTAACAGGGTGGTTCAGTCCCTTTACATTCCAGCTCACGAATTTAAGTGCACTAGCCATTATCAATTACTAATGCATAAAAGGCAGCAGGCATATAAAAAGTCAAGCAGTACAATAGCAGTCTGGGAGCAGAGATGTAAACATAGATTCGTAAGGTCAAAATATAAAAACATGTCCTAAGCAATAAAGAGATGTTGGAACTGGAAAATCCACCCCACCCACACAACCCAAAACTAGACGGCTACCAAAACAAGTAGCTAGCTCTACCAAAAAAATTAACCCAAATACAACTTCCAGATCTGTGTCATTAACAACATTTCTGTATAAATATTATAGCAAATAATAACTAGTTTATGCACTAGAAAACATAACTACAGATTAGAATACCTTCTGCAGAAATATACAACTTAATACAGAGAAAATCGGAAGAAAACCAAAACTAACCTACCCGCGAAACATTATAGAAGAATAAAGTAAGAGAAAGGGTAAAAAAAAGTTAAGAAGGAAAAAGAAAAAAAAGAAGAGGAAGGGGAAAGTTATAAATTCAAGACGAGTGTTTATCAACCATTTACAGAGAAGGGAGAAAAAAATTCAGAGATTAGAAAAAAGGGGTGAAGAAAAGAAAAAGATAAAATAAATAAATATTTAAAACAAAGGAAAAATAAATCAGCAGTTGAACTGTGAACCGACAAACAGGGAGGCCTTCACTAAAGACTTCGAACCTCCAAAACAAGTTAGAATTAGTTGCAGAACTCTGTAGGTAAAGTTATACAAGAATAAACATAGATTACACACACACCAAATCCCGGGAGAGATTGTCAACGGCCCTTAAAGTTTCAATGAATAATGTCCGAGTGATTCAAGTGAATTCCGAGTCCAGAGAAAGTAATTTTACTACGAGGAGTACTTATCCACCATTTTATGAGGTCCTATCAGATAGATAGATAGATAGATACTTTATTCATCCCCATGGGGAAATTCAACTTTTTTTCCAATGTCCCATACACTTGTTGTAGCAAAACTAATTACATAGAATACTTAACTCAGTAAAAAATATGATATGCATCTAAATCACTATCTCAAAAAGCATTAATAATAGCTTTTAAAAAGTTCTTAAGTCCTGGCGGTTGAATTGTAAAGCCTAATGGCATTGGGGAGTATTGACCTCTTCATCCTGTCTGAGGAGCATTGCATCGATAGTAACCTGTCGCTGAAACTGCTTCTCTGTCTCTGGATGGTGCTATGTAGAGGATGTTCAGAGTTTTCCATAATTGACCGTAGCCTACTCAGCGCCCTTCGCTCAGCTACCGATGTTAAACTCTCCAGTACTTTGCCCACGACAGAGCCCGCCTTCCTTACCAGCTTATTAAGACGTGAGGCGACCCTCTTCTTAATGCTTCCTCCCCAACACGCCACCACGAAGAAGAGGGCGCTCTCCACAACTGACCTATAGAACATCTTCAGCATCTCCCTACAGACATTGAATGACGCCAACCTTCTAAGGAAGTACAGTCGACTCTGTGCCTTCCTGCACAAGGCATCTGTGTTGGCAGTCCAGTCTAGCTTCTCGTCTAACTGTACTCCCAGATACTTGTAGGTCTTAACCTGCTCCATTCATTCTCCATTAATGATCACTGGCTCCATATGAGGCCTAGATCTCCTAAAGTCCACCACCATCTCCTTGGTCTTGGTGATATTGAGACGCAGGTAGTTTGAGTTGCACCATATCACAAAGTCCTGTATCAGTTTCCTATACTCCTCCTCCTGTCCATTCCTGACACACCCCACTATGGCCGTGTCATCAGCGAACTTCTGCACATGGCAGGACTCCGAGTTATATTGGAAGTCCGATGTGTACAGGGTGAACAGGACCGGAGAGAGCACGGTCCCCTGCGGCGCTCCTGTGCTGCTGACCACCGTGTCAGACCTACAGTCTCCCAACCGCACATACTGAGGTCTATCTGTCAAGTAGTCCACTATCCAATCCACCATGTGAGAGTCTACTCCCATCTCTGTTAGTTTGTGCCTTAAGATCTTGGGCTGGATGGTGTTAAAGGCACTAGAGAAGTCCAGGAATGTAATCCTCACAGCACCACTGACCCCATCTAGGTGAGAGAGGGATTTGTGCAGCAAATACGTGATAGCATCCTCCACTCCCATCTTCTCCTTATATGCAAACTGAAGAGGATTCCGGGCGTGCCTGGTTTGTGGCCTCAGATTCTGTATTATCAGCCGCTCCATGGTCTTCATCACGTGCGACGTCAAGGCAACAGGTCTGAAGTCATTCAACTCCTTTGGTTGTGGTTTCTTCGGTACCGGGACAATACAGGAATTCCGAAGATGACTGGATAGCCGGAAGACTTGTCACAAACGCTTCAGCTTCCTTCGCTGATTTGAACCACTTATATTTCCCGGTATTAAGCTTGATTTGTAGATCAGCAGGGTTACGAAGGGAAGGTTTGAAACCACGATCAAAAAGCACTTTCATTGCGCCTTTAAACTCAGCGCGCATCTTTAAGGTCTGGGGTGCAAAATCTTCCACAAAGTGAATGGTTGTATCCTTGAAGGGAAGCGACCCCCTGCGACACGCCTCTACGATCAGACTGTGTTTTACCTGGTATTGATGGAAACACAAGATTACTGGTCGCGGGCGGGAGCCCAGAATTCCGGGGGGAACGTAAACTCTGTGTGCCCGTTCGAGCTCGGGCGGCTTCGGAAGCAAATCTTTCCCGAATAACTCACAGAGAAACTCGGCGAAAAACTTCACGGTTGATCCCTTTTCAGTCGCCTCTGGTAATCCCAGAATTCTGATGTTACAGCGTCTGCTGTGATTTTCGAGATCCACCATTTTGGAAAGAGGTTTGTTAGATTTTTCCTCTAAGCTGGAACAGAGAGTCTCCAAGTATCGAACACGACTTTCTAAAGCTTCAGAAGTCGAATCGATGCGAGATAAGTGTTCAGCATGTTTGTCCACTTTATCGTTGATTTGATCCAGTTTGTCTTCTAACTGTTTGAAAGCGGTTTTAAATTCCTTTAAGATTTCATCTCGGAGCTTTCCAAGCGCAACCAGCGTCTCGTCCGACGGGGTCATAGCTTCTTTTCCCCCGGGTTTAGAACTCTTGCGTAAGTCCCCAGCAGTTTTAAATTCCTTTAAGATTTCATCTCGGAGCTTTCCAAGCGCCACCATAGTCTCGTCCGACGGGGTCATAGCTTCTTTTCTCCCGGATTTAGAACTCTTGCTAGACATTGTAAGTTAGATATATTCACAGGCAAGTAAGAGATACCGAAATAATTCCTAACTAAGGTTTAAAAAATGGAGACATTTAGTGCAAAGGTAGCGACAGTAACGGAACAAAAGTTCGGAGCAGCTAAACAATCACCATCTTACCGGAAGTCCGATATTGTATATAATTTGTGGGCTTCAGGGAGCCGCTATCAATATGCGGGAGACTCCCGGAACTTCCGGGAGAGGTGGGATGTCTGCTGTTGTAATGTGTCTGGGTACATCCAGCAAAATTGGCTACATTGCACAAGCTTAGACTGTAAAATCAAAATTGAGCTCACAATGACCTATATATCAGATGGTATAGCATTGCTTATTTCAATGTTATATGCAAACTGCTCCATCAAAGTGACCAACCTGTGACTTTAACCACTGGGAAAACACTGTGCAGAAGTAATAGAGCAGGCAGAGGCACATTGAATTCAGTTATTGAGTACACACACAGGTTTACTTAATCCATGTTTGCTCCTGACATGATAAATGAAAATGCTTGGCATGTTGATTTGCTCGATTGTGACTTCCATGATTTATGCTGAAAGGGGTCACTGAAATGATCGGTTTGTCAGTCTGGAGATTTTTTTTTTATTGGTTTTCACATGACCAGTCAGTGTCACTGGGAAGTCAGTACTAACAACAGTGAGGAGCTGCCTTCTCAACATTCTGCAGTTGTTTGTGGTTGGGTAGCTTTGAACTATATTTCTCTGGGGACAGCTCAATATAGTGAATTAAGCAGGGGAGAAAACTGACATGAGGATGTTGTTTAATGTTCTCTGCCTTTCAGGAATGATGCAATTCAACTGGCAGCTGCCCTTGTGTCTCTAGAAGGGAAAATGGTGATTTGTTCCTTCAAATCGGGAGGAAGTTCTGACACCTGTCAACCATGCTCTTTGGAAGCAATGCATATAGAAGTCATTGTATTGAGCTAGTTGTTCTCTTCTGACTGAGGTAAAGATTCTTCGCTGCAGTTGGAGCTGCAATTATGGAGACAAAAGATGAGCATTCTTTACTTTGAACAGATGGATTGTTTTGTGAAGTCAGGAGTGGAGATACTTGCTACATCACAGGCAGCCACTAACTAGCATGCTCCTCACCTATTCCACTTGTTCCTCCTTATCCTTTCCCTGATACTACCGTACAGTGGAAAGTGCTGTGCTCTTATTGTGGAACCGTATGTACAATGCAATCCATTTGGAGTATTGTGAGCAGTTGTGGGCCCACATCTCAGAAAGGTTGTACTCACATTGGAGAAGGTCCAGAGGATGTTCACAACAATGATCCCAGGACTACAAGGGTTAATGTATGAGGAGTGGATGATGGCACTGGGTCTGTACTCACTGGAGTTCAGAAGAATGGGTGGGGGGAGTGGGATTTCAGTGACTTGACCCAGATATTGAAAGGCCTATATAGTGCAAATGTGGAGAGGATGCTTCCAATAGTGGGAGAGTTTTGGACCACAGGGCATGGCCTCCAAATTGAGAGCTCTTCTTTCAGAAGAGAGATGAGGAGGAATTTCTTTAGCCAGATGTGGTGTATCTGTGTAATTCATTGCCACAGATGGCTGTGGAGGCTAAGTCATTGTGTGTGTGTTTAATAAGGAGGTCAGTATGTTTTTGATTCGTAAAGGTTATGGGGAGAAGGCAGAAGAATGGAGTTAAGAAGGAAAATAAATCAGTTATGATTGAATGGCAGAACAGGCTTCATAGGTCAAATGGCCTAATTTTGCTCCTATGTCTTAGAGTCTTAAGAACATCAGACCTTGATGGTGTACCTGACAGGGCACTGAAAATCTGTGCAAACCAACTGGCTTGAGTGTTTAAGGAAATCTTCAACCTATCAGTGCTGCAGTTGAAGGTTCCTACCTGCTACAAAGTGGCATCAATCACACCAGTCCCCAAGAAAAGCAGGGTGCACTTCATTCAGTAGCACTTACATTACTGTGATGAAGTGCTTTGAGAGTTTGGACATGGCTAGAATCAACTCCTGCCTGAACAAGGACCTGGACGCACTGCGATTTGCTACCACCACAACAGTTGACAGTGGGAGCAATTTCACTGGCTCGCTACTTGCCCTTGGACCAGCTGGACAAAAGAAATGCCTTTGTTAGGCGGCTGTTCAAAGCTCAGTATTCAACCACATCACATCCTCAATAAAATGCTTCAAAACCTGGGCCTCTTCATCTCTCTCAGCAACTGGGTCCTTGATTTCCTCATCAGGACATCACAGTCGATACAGATTGGCAATAACATTTCCATCTCACTGACAATCCATACAGGTGCACCCCACTGCTCAACTCTCTCTACACATAACTTTGTGGATAGGCACAGCTCAAGCACCAGCTACAAATTCACTGATGCTGGCTGGCAGAAGCTTAGTTGGTGACAAGGAGGCATGCAAGACAGGGATTGATTGGCTAGTTGAGTAGTGTAGAAACAATAACTTTGCACTGAACGTTAGTAAGACCAAGGAATTGATTGTGGGCTTTAGGAGAACCCACACTCGTTCCCTTGAGGGGGTTAACAGTGGGAAGAGTAGGCAGTCTCAAGTTCCTGGGCATCAACATTTCAAGGATCAATCCTGGACCCAATAGTTTAATCAACCCTAATGCTAGCGGCTATACTTCATTAGGAGTTTGAGGAGAGTTGGTATGTCACCAGTGGTTCCAGCAAGTTTTTACACACAGCCTTCAATGGAAAGCATTTTGACTGGTTGCATCTCTGCCTGCTTTGGTGGCTCCAATGCACAGAATCGAAAGGGCTGCAGAGTGTTGTAAACTCTGCCAGTTCCTCATGGGCACAAGCCTCCTTACTATCAAGGACATCTTCACCTCAAGAAGATGGCATTCATCATTAAGGACTTTCACCATCTTGGACATGCCTTCTTCTCATTACTACCACTGGGGAGGAGGTACCGTAGCCTGAAGACCCACACTTAATGTTTTATGTGTGGGTCTTATGTGTGGGCATATTCCCATCTGCCATCAGATTTCTGAATGGTCCATGAACACTACCTCATTGTTCAACTGAAGCACTTTTTATTTATTTTATTTTTTATTGCAGATATTGTAAGTTATAGAAACACACAACATCATGAGGCACCTAACAGGCCAGGCAGCATCTATGGAAAAGAGTAAACAGTTGACAATTCAGGCCGAGACGCTTCATCAGGACTGGAAAGGAAGCAGAGAAGTCAGATGAAGAATGTGGGAGAGGGGAGGAAGAAGTACAAGGTGGTAAGTGTTAGGTGAAATCAGGAGAGGAGGAGTGGTGAAGTAAAGAACTGGGAAGTTGATTGGTGAAAGAGTTAAAGGGCTGGAGAAGGGAGAATCTGACAGGAGAGGACTGAGACCATGGAAGAAAGGGAAGGGAGAGGAGCAGTGCCAGAGGGAGGTGATGGGCAGGTAAGCTGAGAAGGTGTGAGAGGGAAACAGGAATGGGGAATGGTGAAGGGGGGGCAATTATCGGAAGTTCAAAAAATTGATGTTCATGCTATCGGGTTGGTGACTACCTAAACAGAATATAATGTGTTGCTCCTCCAACCTTAGTGTGGCCTCATCATGGCAGTCGAGGAAGCTATGGATTGACATGTTGGAATGGGAGATAGAATTGAAACAGGTGGTCACCGGGAGGTCCCGCTTTTCATGGCAGATGGAGTGAAAGTGCTCGATGAAGTGGTTTCCCAATGTATGTCAGATCTCACCGATATACAGGAGGCCAGATTGGGAGCACCAGATACAATAGTTGAACCCAACAGACTGCAGACAACAAACTAAGTTATAATAATTTTTTGATGTCTTGCACTGTATTGCTACCACTAAACAATAAATTTTATGACATATATCAAGGCTAATAAACCTGATCGTGATTCTGAAGTGCCATGAGGATCATGATAGCTCTTTTAGTTGTGGTCTGTGTGGCCTTGTGGTCTTCCAGGCGAAGCTCAGAAAGAAAGGAAGAACAACAGATGGAGGTGTGAGCATTTTTCTGGCTTGGTTGCTGAAGTACAACAGACACGACAGATTCCTTCTAGCTGAAAGAGCTGTGCTGCAAGGAAGAGACAGAAAGATTTATTGTCAGTGGTCACAGAGTTTGTGCCTTGTACAAGCTGTGACAGAATTTGTGACTGATGAAACACTTGGTGCTGAAAAGAGAAGCTGGCGCTGCATTTTGGGTTGTTGCTGTTTTACCACTCTCCATACTCTCCATATGTGTGGAAGTCCCATGACCTGGTCAGTTTAAATGATGAGATAAATTGCACTTGCTTCGAGTCGAGATGATTGTGTGTGTGTGTGTGTGTGTGTGTGTGTGTGTGTGTGTGTGTGTGTGTGTGTGTGTGTGTGTGTGTGTGTGTGTGTGTGTGTGTGTGTGTGTGTGTGTGTGTGTGTGTGTGTGTGTGTGTTCATTCCACTTCCAGAGATTTGGTTACTCCCCCCGACCTGTCATGAATAGATCTCACCTGCAGGAGATGCTACATCTATTGACATATATGCCTGTGGATAGCTTGATCTCTTACAAGTGGAGATACTTCACTTATTGAGGTTCAGACCATGCTGAGTAGAGCTCTTCTTCATCTAATCATCTTCCTCCATCGTTCCTGCTCTGAATGCGACCAAAGTTTGGCTCCTATCCTCCTCCTCCTGGTGGCCCAACAGGGCAACTACTATTTCATTATTTCACCCTTAACAAATGGAAGTCTTCAGCTCAGAAATAATTTCAGCCTGCTGCAGCTCAAACCCCTGCTCTGCTGATTCTAACTGTTCTCAGCAAATATTAAATGAAGGAATGAACCTCTTAAACAACACAGGTGCTGGGCTTCTTCCTGCTTCTGATTTCCTCTCCTCCACAATGAATATTGTTTGCAAATGCTGTGCCTGAAACATTTCCAGAGGAGATGTGTCAAATGTCATTGGATGACATGATGTCGCACCCTCCAATTCTGGTTTAGGCAAGAGTTGATGATCTGTAGGTAAAATCTAAGTAAGTGAAACTCTGTGAGGAGGACTACGTGGGAATACACTGGACAGAATGACACTGAACAGGCAATGGCTTGCATTTGAAGAAATAATACATAATTTACTACAGATATATTTTGTAGCCTGGTGAAAAATACATATGCAGGACAACAAATGCTTTTTTTGGGTCTTAAATTCCTTTATCTGTTTTAGATGTTTTATTGCCGAAAGAGGGTATCAAAATAAAAATGACAAAGTAAATTTTTTTAAAACCGTTACAATCTCAGTTTAACTTTAGACCACACCCTTGTTATGTATGCAGAATGAAAATAACTAAAACAAAATATACAAAACCAATACAATAGTGGCAATTCTAAAAAAAATACAATGTTGGAATTCCACCAACCCTGTACCTTATACACAACATCGAAAACATGAATAAATGCATCTCGTCTCAACTAAGAGATGTACTCACATTTGGCACACACGGGCTTAACTTCCAAACACATACAGGCTAGACCTTGAAATGAATTCTCCTCGCTCACACTACGTGAACAGAGATTAACACATTCACGTTACTCTGTTACATTCATATTTGGTCATGAAACAATAAAGAAAGCCAAATAAACTTTTACAATATATTGCCTTGTAGTTGAATTACTAAAAAGACTAACCCAGTAGGCCTATTTAGGAACTTCTTAATCAGGCTACCCAGCGCTAATCAATTTACTCACGAAAATCTGATGCATCCATATGTAAAACATGTCAAATTACTGATATTCTTGATTTACAAACAAGTATAAATGACTATACATGGATATTATCAAATATTATTCACCTTTCCTCACCAAACCTGGGAAAGGCATTCAAACGCTGTCCTTTCTAGAACATGGCAACTCTTCATAATACTCCACCCATGCAAAATGACATCACTGTTTTCTCTTCAAGGCACAGACAGCTATTAAAGCATTACCAAAGTGAAAACATAAGTGCACTTTAACAATAAAAATGATATTCAATGGTCTTCTGGTTACATATATATTCTCTTAAAATACAGTCCGATGCCTTGCTGTGTGTATACCACACAATGATGCAGCTAGGCAGGACACTCTTGATGATGCTCCTGTAGAAAGTTGTTGGAATGGAGGCAAGGAGCCTTGCAGGCTTCAGTCTCCTCAGAAAGTGTAGACACTACTGTGCCTTCTTGACTAGTGAGGAAGTATTGTGGGTCCAGTTAGATAGTCCATGATGTGCACATGAAGGAATTTTGTGCTCTTCACTTTCTCCACAGCAGAGCAATTGATATGCAATGGAGAGAGGTCGACCTGTATCTTCCTGAAGTTGTCAGTCATCTCTTTTGCTCTGTCTACATTGAGACTCAGGTTGTTGTTCTTGCAGCATTTGACAAGCTTCTCTACCCCCTCACTGTATGCCGACTCCTCGGTGTTGATGATTAGGCCATCCACTATAGTATCATCAGTGAACTTGATGATGTAGTTTGAGATTAATCTAGCAGTGCAATCATGAATAAGCAGCATGAACAACTTCATCCTTTATAACATGTGTATTATCAGAACATTTAGAAAATAATAGCATGAATGAGCGGAGTCAACACTGACTTAGGTTTGACTAATCTATTTGAATTCTTAACGAATTCTAGTTGAGCAGAACGGAAGGAAGCAGGTGAATGTGATGCATTTGGATCTTCAGAAGCCTTTTAATAAGGTATCGCAATAGAAACTACAGAACATGATTGAAGCTCACAAAATTGGAGATGATATACTAATATGAACTGAGAATTAATCAATAAGTTAGAAACAACAAATGGGAATAAATAGGTCCTTATTGGCTTGGCATGCAGTGGTTTAAGGGATTTTTCTGAGGGTGGTGCTTGAGTTCTAACTATCCACAATTTTTAGCAATGATTTAATGAAAAAGTCCCAAAGCACCATTTTTAATTTTTAAGTTAATTTTACTTATTTAGACATACTGTACTGTGCAGAACAGGCCTTTCTGGCCCAAGGAGTTGCATTGACCAGCAACCCAACTGTTTAATCACAGGTAAGTTTACAATGACCAATTAACCCACTAACTGGTACTTCTTTGGACTGTGGGAGGAAACCAGAGCACCCAGAGGAAACCCAGCTGGTTCACGGGGAGAATGTACAAGCTCCTTAGAGATGACACTAGAATTAAACTCCAAACACGGAACGCCCCAAGCTAACTGCTACATTACCATGGTGCCCACAATTTGCTAGTGGTACAAAGGTAAATGTGAATGATGATTGGAAATGGGAATTCAAAGAGACAACAAGAGTATAAGGGCAAGCTAACTGAGTGGACTACAAGGCAGATGAAATTAGATATAGAGAAAGGTGACATTAGCCACTTGTCATGAGCCCTGCGGCTTGCTGTAGAGCATTGATCTTCTAGGGTTTTTGAGCGGCTGTATTTACTAATTAATATCTTGACTAGTGTTGTTAACCCCATGTGATTTCAGTTAAATATTGTTAAGTTAATTGTAGCTGGCACATGTTGCCCACATTCTATGATTATTTAAAGAGGACTCTCAGTCAGTGCCTTGGTGGGGTCATTGCATTGGAGAGAAGAAATTGGCTTGTGATATTGCTCAGTCATTCCTCTGAGGCTCTGTGGGTGTTTTGGTGTCCAGTGTCTTTCTGACATTCCTGCCATTTCTCCACACCTGGGTCCAGTCCTTTGTGAGAACATCATGAGACCACCATTGTAGAAATATCAAAATGTCTGTGTATCTTTTTAAATGACAGGAAATTGGGATTTGCTGATGTTCAAAGTAACTTGGATGTGTTTGTTCACATCACTGAAAGTTAACATGTGGGCACTGCAGACAAATTAGTAAGTTAAATAATGACTTTTTCTTGGTCTTTATTGCAAGTGAATTTGAAGACCAGAATGATGATGTCCTTGCACAATTATAAGGGAACTTGACAAGACCACTCTGAAATTTTAGTCTCCTTAAAAACAAGGTACTTACTAAAGAGGGAGAAGAGTGAAGATTGCTCGGACTGGTTCCTTTGATGGTATGTCTGTGAAATGATAACAGTTTGCATAGGCTAGGCCACTCTTCACTAGAAATAAGGAGAATGGAAATTACATCATTGAGATAGGAAAACTTCTTTTGTGGTTAAACAGGCTTGGTGCAGGGATGATGCCTCCAATGTCTTAAAAACTCTAGAACTGGAGGCCACAGTCTCTAAATAAGGAAAGGGCTATTTAGGACCTATGTTTCTTCACTAAGAGAATTATAATATTTTTTAGAAATGTCTGTCCTGCAAGGTGATTGATTTCCAGGTGTTTGATTGCATTCAAACAGAGATTGGTAGGATTGCTTGAGATATGGCATAAGGCAATGTTGTTTTGTATCGATCAGGCATAGCCTTATAGAATAAGGATCAACTTAAGGGTCTGGGGGCGTGTGTGTGTGTGTGTGTGTGTGTGTGTGTGTGTGTGTGTGTGTGTGTGTGTGTGTGTGTGTGTGTGTGTGTGTGTGTGTGTGTGTGTGTGTGTGTGTGTGTGTGTGTGTGTGTGTGTGTGTGTGTGTGTGTGTGTGTGGTCACACATTTGACGATTAATTTGGTGTTACACTTCAGCCTGGAGGACATTTTTTAAAAAACATGCACAATTTGATTCAATTTCTAGATCCAGGCTTTTGTCATGTTTCTCCATATCCCTCTGTGCATTTGCCAGGTTAGGGTTATTCTGTCTATTGATTACATCATAACTTATGAACAACTCATCCCACTACACCTCCATATTAAGCATTTTAAGTCATTTTCAAGGTATAATTTGCAAGAACTGTCCACAATTATGTTGAATGATAAAGAAGAATCAAATACAGGGGCACCCTAGGTTATGAATGATCTGACATGTGCAAATTGTGTGTATTTTCAAGCATTTGTCAGCTAGTAATAGGAAAATGTTTCAAGGCATTCGTTGATTAGAAACTGTATATTTTCTGTTAGTTTAATTTTTTAGGGGATAGATGAAGTGGGGCAGAGATGTCGTCTAAATGGACTGTGCAAGTCCTTTGAGGTCCACATGGCAGGGATTCAGAGAGAGCTGGTGCGTCTGAGTCTGGTGGTCCTGTTGTGGATAGTATATAGATTCTTCCCTGATGGGAGTGGGTCAAACAGTCCATAACCAAGGTGGGTGGTATCCTTCATGCTGTTGCTGGCCTTTTTTCATTGCCTTTCTGTATATACATCTTTGGAGTGGGTTGATCCATTAGGCATTTTAACTACCTGTTATAGAGCCCTTCTGTCCACCATAGAGCAGATTTCATACCACAGTAATGCAGCATAATAGGATGCTCTCAACTGTGCTTCTCTAGATGTCTGCACTAAATTCCAACTGACAACTTTCAGCTCATTTTTCCAGCTGAACCGGATCCTGCTGCAAGCCACGAGAGCCTTCCTCACTGTACTCTACAAACCCAATCTTGGTACCATCTGCAAATTTGCTGATCCAGTTAACCATATTGTCATCTAGATCATTGATATAGATGATGACGTGGATCAAGGCATCTTTTTGTTGTCCTGGGCCATATTGCCAGCCAGCTTGAATATCTCAGTCATTTTTGAACTCGAGCACATCAGCCAGATAAACCAGGACTCCGGCCCCCACATAGTTGTCCTTTCTCAGGAGCCTGTGAACACAGTCCACCAGGAATTGCAGTGTGGCCAAGGACGAGTGAGATTTGGGCTTGCTTTTGGCTCTTAGCCTCCTCATAAACAAGAGTAAGAAAGATTCAGAAACATTGGCAATTGAAAACTAATGCAGAGAGGACCTACAGCCTCAACTTAAATTTTAGGAATTGGCAAAGCTGTGATTAAAATGTTGAGGGACAAGAAGGGTTAATGCCCTGTTATATATTTCAGACAGGCTTGACCCTTGACTACAGAAAGCTGAACTAGGTTGTGCTCTTAACTAGGTAATATAAATTCAAGTTCCAAAGTACTGGTTAACATTCTCAGCCAGCCCCTTCATACAGAATGGATTTCCTCAATCTGGAATTGGTTGTATAAAGCTAGGTTTGCTCATTCCAATTTGTATAAATGTTCTGTTCTAGTTTGGGCTGCACAGTTTAATAAATACACTCAGAATATTAAATGCAAGGTATTAGCTCCCTGTATTTACACTGATGGAATAGGCTGCCTAAATCAGTTGATTGGACAGTGCTCTTTAACAGGTCTGTTTTCCATTTGTGTTTAAGAGGACAGCAACTAGAAGGAAAAATACTGTTGAAAATTGGATAGCTTTGTAAAATACATTATACCCAAGTCAATTTATAGATGAGGGGAAGACAACATGAGATGCAACAAGGAAAATGGAGATGAGAAAAACAATGAGGCAAATTATTAGATTTCCTTCCTGCTGTAATATCAACATGCTGAGTTAACTCTTTTTTAGCTGTGCACAGAGGAAGTCAGTGGTGGGTGAGGCACAGTACTGAGTTAAAAAAAATCATGCTGTCTTATTTTATGGCACATTGAATAATACCATGGATAGTTGGTGTAACCAAATAATGTATTTACTATCCATGGAGTCAAAGACTTCAGTAAGATTGAGAAAGATCATATGTGGTAATTGGTTCTACTCCCATCTATTTCTGTTGGAGTTGTTGTATAGTGAGGAATATATCCACTGTGCCATTTGACGAATTGATTATGCATTGCTGGGGAGTAGCTGTTTGGCTGTTGAGAAGAGATGCTGAAGATGCAGAAAAATGGCAGAGTACTTCCTCTAAATTTTTCTGGCAACAGAATGATGTCTTCATCTCTCAACTGTTTCAAGGTGGCATGCAAACCATAATCCTAATGAATGCAACTGCAGCAGAGCCAATCTCTATTAGGTGCCTGTCAAACTGGGCCCTGTCACTGTCCCAAGATTTTTATCAATCCTCCTTCATACTTGCTCACAGAATTTCTTCAGGAATGAAGCTCATCTTAGAACTAATGGGAAGCTTTTCACTCTACAGAAGATATACTCCAGAATCAAGATCGTCTTAATGTTGTTTATTAAGTTGCAGTATGAAGATGACATAGTGCTTGCACATACACAGAGGTCAAATTCTGGGTCGACTTGTTCACTGAAGCATACTTGAAGATGGGCCTTACAGTTTAATGTCTAGGGGGCAAATGTCATCTATCTGCCCCTTTCACAACAACACCTTCCACCAATAAGGGCAAGGCTCTTGAAAATGTTCAGGTGTCTCTCAAAAAAGGAAGCCATCAAAGAAAGATTCACTGTCATCTTCAGTGCACCAATAACTATTAGGTAACGAAGGACAATGTTTGAAGATTCAAGATCTCAGTCCTGCGACAGAACTTATTATTATATGCACTTTCTTGCCTAGTGGTTAAGAATCCCTAATTAATGTACATGTGATCTCCCATAGTGTTATTAAATTTTAAAAATCCAATGTACGTTGCCACACATGGCAGAACTAATGCTCTCTCTCTCTCTCTACTCTAATTGTTCCTATCAGTCTCCTGCCTTTCATTATGATACGATGACGGTACAGTTACCTGACTGTTGATTGGAAGGGATCTATGGAGATACAATTACCAGATCGATCAGGGTTGATTGGAAGGGGGCACTGCAAGCAGAGCAGCAGTGGCTGGAGTTCCTGGGAGCAGTTCGGAAGGCGCAAGACAGATCCATTCCAAAGAAGAAGTATTCTAAAGGCAGTATGATGCAACCATGGTTGACAAGAGAAATAAAGCCAACATTAAAGCAAAAGAGGGGGCAGAAAATAGAACAAAAATTAGTAGAACGGTAGAGGATTTGGAATCTTTTAAAAACCAATGGAAGACAGTGAAAAAGAGTCAATGATTGAAGTTGAAATATGAAGGTAAGTTGGCCAATAATATCAAAGTTTTTTCAGATATATAAAGAGTAAAAGAGAGGTGAGAGTAGATATTGGACAGCTGGGAAACAATGCTGGAGAGGTGTTAGTGAGGGGATGAAAAAATGAAATAGTAGTTAGCATCACGGTGAAAGACACTAGCAGTATTGTGGAAGTTCCAGGTGTAAAGGGGCATAATTGAATGCATTTGCTATTACCAGGGATATGGTGCTTGGGAAACTGAAAGTTCTGAAGGTAGGTAAGTTACCTGGACCAGATGAACTACACTCCAGGGTACTGAAAGAGGTGACTGAAGAGACTATGGAAGCAGTAGTAATGACCTTTCAAGAATCAATGGATTCTGGCAAGGTTCCGGAGGACTGGAAAATTGCAATTCAAAATTCCGCTCTTCAAGAAGGGAGAGAGGCAGAAGAAAGGAAAGATACTAGCATAGTTAGAGCATTGGCATTGTTGCATTGTTGGAAGGGGGCAAAAAGTGGGAATAAAGGGAACCTATTCTGATTGGTTTCAGGTAACTATTGCTATTTCACAGGGGTCAGTGCTGGGACCACTTCTTTTTGTATTGTATATCAATGATTTGGATGATGTAATTGATGGCTTTGTGGCAAATTTGTGGATGATACAAAGATAGGTGGAGGGGCAGGTAGTGTTGAGGAAGCAGGGTGGCTGCAGAAGGACGTAGACAGGTTAAGAGGGTACGCAAGTGAGTGGCATTTGAAATACAATGTTGGGACGTGGATGGTCATGCACTTTGGTAAAAAGGAATCAAAACGTAGATTATTTCCTAAATGTGGAGAAAATTCAAAATCACGACTTGCAATGTGACATGGGACTCGTGCAAGAGTCCCTGAAGGTATAGTTCAGCTTGAATTGGTGGTGAGGAACGGAAATGTAATGTTAGCGTTCATTTCGAGAGGACTAGAATATGAATACAAGGATGTAATGCTGAGGCTTTTTGTGGCACTAGTCAGGCCTCTCTTGGAGTATTATAAGCAGTTTTGGGTCCTTTATTTAAGGAAGGATGCACTGACATTGAAAAGGGTTTAGCAGAGGTACACAAGAATACTTGGAAATGAAAGCCTTATCGTATGAAGAACAACTGATGGCTCTGGGCTTATAATAGGTAGAATTTAGAAGAATGAGGTGGGGGGTGTCTCATTGAAACCTTCCGAGTGTTGAAAGGCCTAGATAGAGTGGATGTGAAAAGAATGGTTCCTTTTGTGGGAGAGTGTAGGATCAGATGGCACAGCGTCAGACTAGAGAGACATCCATTTAGAACAGAGATGAGGAGGAATTTCTTTAGACGGAGAATGGTGAATCTATGGGATTCATTGCCACAGTCAGCTCTGGAGACCAGGTCATTGGGTGTATTTAATACAGAGATTGATAGGTTCTTGATCAGAAAGTGAAAGGTTGTGGAGAGAAGGCCGATGAATAGGATTGAGAGGGAAATGGATCAGTCATGTTGAAATGGCAGAGCAGACTCAATGAGCTGAATGACATAACTCTGCTCCTATGGCTTATGGAATGATGTAATGTGTATCATATGATATGGACCAATTTGGCTCATGGATATCAGTAGAAAACAGAACCTGTTCTTGATCTGCGGATGTTCTGTATGCTTCTATGACCTGGACTTGCTACAGCGGGCATGAGAAAAGTACTATCAATGCTCTCTGCAGAATCTAAGGGAACAAGCTCAGGACAGAAGACTCAGCGTCAAGGCCATGATAATACTCCGCTCTTTTGGTCGGACAGCTGGTCTGCATGCCTGATGCTAGACTCCTGAAACAGGTAACGCACACAAAATGCTGGTGGAATGCAACAGGCCAGGCAGTATCTATAGGAAGAAGCACAGTTGACGTTTCGGGTCTTGAATTTCCAGCATCTGCAGACTTTCTTGTGTTTGCATCCTGAAAAAGGTACTTCTTTCTGACCTCTGCCATGAAAGACATAACCAGATAAAGAAAACATTTAAATATGTGTTCATACTTAAATAAATTGCAACATCCACTGGCATTTGGGGAATCTTTGGTCCATGACATTTCAAAGTAGAGGAGTATTTAGGATGATATTGAGAACCTTGAGTACATTCATCACCACACAAATACCCTGCATATACAGTAGCAGTGCACCAACTCACAAATCACCTCTTACCCACTGCTCAGGCATCTCCTTCCATCGCTAGAAGAATCTGCAGTTCCAAGGTTGCCCCTTTCATTCAAGAAAGCATATAGCATGCTTGCCTTCATCGGTCAGTATTCAGAATCCAAATCAAGTTTAATATCACTGGCAAACGTCATGAAATATGTTGTTTTGCAGCAGCAAATATATAGAATTATATGAAGTTAAATTACTTAAGTTGTATAAAAGGAGAGGAAAAAAGGATAAAAGGAAGAGTAGTGAGCAGGGTACATGTGTTCATCGTCCATTCAGTAATTTGATGGAGCTGAGGAAGAAGCTGTTCCTAAAACATTGAAAATCAGGCTCCTGTACCACCTCCTTGATGGCAGCAATGAGAAGCAGGCATGTCCTGGGTGATGGGGGTCCTTAAAGACAGATGCTGGCTTTTTGAGGAATCACCTTTTGATGATGCTGTTGATGTTGGGGAGGCCAGAGCCAACGCTGGAGCTGGCTGGGTTTGCAACCCCCTGCTTTTCCGATCCTGCATGGTGACAGTTAGAATGCTTGTCGTGGTACTTCTGTAGAAATTTGTGTGAGTCTTTGGCGAGTTTTTTAAGCAGAGAATGGTGAGTATATGGAATGGGCTGCTGGCGATGGTGGTGGAGATGGTTATGATAGGGTCTTCTAAGAGACTCCTGGACAGGTACGTGGAGCTTAGAAATATAGAGGACTGTGGGTAACCCTAGGTAATCTCTAAGGTAAGGATATGTTCAGCACAGCATTGTGGGCCGAAGGGCCTGTACTGTGCTGTAGATTTTCTATGTTTCCATGACACACTGTCTCCTTAAATTCCAAATGAAATATATCCTCTGTCGTGCCTTCTTTGCATTTGTGTCAATTGAGTATAAAACTGGCAAGTTCCAGATGCAGAAAGCTTCACTTAGGCTACATTTGGAGTACTGTGTACTTTTCTGGTCACTGCACTATAGGAAAGATTAGGAGATCTGGAGAGGGTGAAGAAGAGCCTGGTCTAGGATGTCACCTGGATTAGAATGTATTGACTTCAAGGAGAGGTTGGACAAACATGGATAGTTTCTCTGGAGCATAGTCTGCCTTTTATCTCAAGGTGGAAATGGTAAATATTAAATGGCACAGATCTAAGTTGAGGGGGGTGGGTAAAAGGAAATTTGTGAGGTTAAGCTTTGGTTTTATTCAGATTGTGGTAGGTGCCTGAAATGCACTGCCAGGAAAGGTGGTATATTAAGAAAGACAGGAATAAACATGGAAGAGAGGGCTATAGAATATGTGTAGGCAGATGGAATTAGTTTAGATTGATATCATGGTCTGTGCAGTCCTGGTTGGCTGAAGAACCGGCTCCTGTACTAAAATGTTCCTGCAGTTCTTATGTATTACTATAATCTTAGCACAATATTTGTGGTTGCACATTTTTATTGTAAGTAGATGAATGAACAAATGAAATCATTTCATATGCTTCTTATCTAGGCAATTGACTGCAATGAAGACTTTTGTAGAAACAAGTTGAAAAGTGGTGCAATGTAATAGAACATTATGAACATTTTCACAGTTGGTTTCCTCAGCATACCATCAGATTTGCTCAGTCAGTCACTAGTCTCTACCCATCGTATGTCCAATCTTATTCCACTTTGGATATATCTGACATAATAAACATAATCTTCCAACATTATTCTCTTTTTTATTTACTTTCTTCCAGCTAAGAACTCAAATATTAAATTCTTTATTGCTCACAAGAATTTTCTTTACATGCATCTCCAGGATGTATGAGATAATAAAGTCTCTTAGTATGGCAACTACCACCCTTTAAAGGGCTGCAAACAACTTGCAAGTCGTGCCATTCCCTGTACTTTGTATACTCTTGATAGGCCTCCTCCTTTCTCTTTGTTTTGTTTATAATCTTTATCCAATCCTCTATCTCTTGACACCCAGGGTTACCTATAATTGTTCCAGTTGGCTTTCACCCTTACAGGAGCATGATGATCCTGAAATGTTATTTTCCATTAGAATGCATTCCACTGAGCAAATGTCGTTATCTTTAAGTAATTCCAATCTGTGTTTGCTGTTACTTATTTTTCCTATTACGTCCTTTGTCAGTTCACCTAAAAAATGTGAAATTCTGGGACTGTCTCTTGCGTATCTCCTAGCTGAATTTATATTGTATGCTTGAGTTTAGAATTGCGGTTCAAAGAGTAACTTCTTTATATTGCTGTCATATGTCTTTGTGCACCTAAATATATTAAAGGAAATGTTCCTGTGGTAAGCTGAAAACCTCAAATGAATAAAGCTTTCAAGCTGTCTTTATTTATCCTTGTATCAATCCATTTAACCACCTTGGTCTTTCAACACATTTTGCGATTAGAATTGATTCCAAGTGCAGGTTTTCTCATTGTTTCAATGATTCTTGAAATGTGGTTATCATGTCCTCTTGTAAATATAAATCAGGCTGTACTTTATTACCAAATTAGATCTGTGACATAAATGAGCCAAATGTTATACACTTTAAGATTTTTCATTTTCTCTTTTTTCCTGATTTGTATTCTCTTCTGATGATTCCAAGGAATGTTTTTTAAGTAGATTTTATTGATTGCTAGACTTGGCTTGCCCCATGTGGATTCCTGATATTCATGCATTCAGTTTAGTAAGTCCTAATGCTTCTTAAACATGAGAATGAGAAGTTATTTGGTTTATTTGAAAAACATCTTGTTTTTTGTTTTACTGCTACATTACTGATAAGCCATACAATTAATAGTTTATTTCCTCAGAAAATGCTGATTGAAGTAAAGAAATACATTATATACTCAGTTCTATTTGTCTCCATCTTTTTCTCAGTAAATGAAGTTCAAAAAACTTCATATGCTGGAATTCAGAAATAAAGACAGAAAATAATGCAAACTCTCAGCAGGTTAGGGAGCATAAGTGGAAAGATTACGTACTCAGATTGCTGGCTCTTTGTCAAAACTAACAAAGGGACTTGGAGCTCAAACATTAATGCTGTTTATTCATGTATGCTGCCTGAATTGCTAGGTTTTTGTAGAACTTTCTGTCTTTATTTCTGCCTTTTTTGTTCACTTTTCTGACAATTATTTTCATTTTTCTAATTACCTTTCTCTTATTTTATTGTTTTACTTCCTAGTTTCTTTAATTCTTTTCCTTCTAATTTGCACTAGTTTAGACAGAAATATCATAAACTTCAGAATCAACTTCATTGGCATGTGACGTGAAATTTGTTAACTTAGCAGCAGCAGTTCAATGCAATACATAATCTAGCAGAGAGAAAAAATAATAATAAATAAGTAAATCAATTATGTATACTGTATTGAATAGATTTTTCAAAATGTGCAAAAAACAGAAATACTGTAGATTTTTAAAAAAGTGAGGTAGTGTTCAAAGCTTCAATGTCCATTTAGGAATCGGATGGCAGAGTGGAAGGAGCTGTTCCTGAATCGCTGAGTGTGTGCCTTCAGGCTTCTGTTCCTCCCACCTGATGGTAACAGTGAGAAAAGGGCATGCCCTGGGTGCTGGGGTTCCTTAATAATTAACGCTGCCTTTCTGAGACACCGCTCCCTGAAGATGTCCTGGGTACTTTGTAGGCTAGTACCCAAGATGGAGCTGACTAGATTTACAAGCTTCTACAGCTTCTTTCGGTCCTGTGCAGTAGCCCCTCCATACCAGACAGTGATGTAGCCTGTCAGAATGCTCTCCATGGTACAACTATGGAAGTTTTTGAGTGTGTATTTCTTGACATGCCAAATGTCTTCAAACTCCTAATATAGTCGCTGTCTTGTCTTCTTTATAACTGCATTGAGATGTTAGGACCAGGTTAGGTTCTCAGAGATCTTGACACCCAGGAACTTGAAGCTGCTCACTCTCACCACTTCTGATCCCTCTATGAGGATTGGTATGTGTTCCTTCATCTTACCCTTCCTGAAGTCCACAATCAGCTCTTTCGTCTTACTGATGTTGAGTGGCTGGTTATTGCTGCAGCACCATTCCACTAGTTGCCATATCACACTCCTGTACGCCCTCTCATCACCATCTGAGATTCTGCTAACAATGGTTGTATTGTCAGCAAATTTATAGATGGTATTTGAACTATGCTTAGTCACACAGTCATGATTATATAGAGAGTAGAGCAGTGGGCTAAGCACACACCCCTGAGGTGTGCCAGTGTTGATCGTCAGCAAGGAGGATATGTTATCACCAATCCACACCAACTTGTAGTTGGTTCTGGATATTGTTAAAATATTGTGGATATTGTTAAAATATTCTGATCAAGATTAGGTATTTTTTTGAATACCTGGAACTCTGCCTTGGATGCCAAGATGCCTTGGAACATCTGGACAGCAAAGAAGCATACATCAGGATGCTTTTTATTGACTACAGCTTGGCATTCGGTTCTACCATCCCCTCAGGACTAGTCCTCAATATGTCCTTGTGCAATTGGATTCTTGATGTTCTCACTTGTAGACTCCAGCCAGTTTGGATTGGGAGCACCATCTCATCCTCAATCTCCATCAGCACTGGTGCACCACAAGGCTGTATGTTTTCCCTATGCTCTACTCACTTTATAATTATGACTGCAAGGCAAAGCACAGCTGCAATGCCATATTTAAGTTTGCTGAAGGCTCCACTGTTGTTGACTGAATCAAAGGTGGTGATGAACCAACATGTAAGAGGGAGATTGGAGATTTGGCTGAGCGGTGCCACAACAACAACAACCTCTCACTCAGTGTCTGAATAGAAAATCCTACAAAACTAGTGGATGCAGTCCACTGAGTAAAGCCCTCCCCACCATTGAGCACATCTACATGGAGCGCTGTTGCAGGAAATCAGCATCCATCATCACGACTCCTTCCACTCAGGCAATGTCATCTTCTCGCTGTTGCCATCAGGAAAAGGTACAGGAGCCTCAGAACCCACACACCAGGTTCCGGAACAGTTATTACCTTTCATCTATCAGCCTCATGAACCAGAGAGTTTAAATTCATTCGCCCCATCCCTGAACTGTTCCCATAATCAATGGGCTCACTTTCAGGGACTCTTCATCTCATGTTCTTGAGATTTATTGCTTATTATTTATTATTGTCATTTTTTTTCTTTCGTATTTACAATTTGTTGCCTTTTGCACATTAGTTGTTTGTTGGGTGTGGTTTTTAATTGATTATACATATGTCAAGGGTTATGCTTGGTGCTGGTTACACAGTGAAATTCCTCGTGACAGAGTGTAGCTGGAATATGAAAGTGCTGCTAGATTATTACTATTGCCGCCTCTTGGAGCTTTTGAAAGATGAGCTGTCTCCTTGGGAGATGCCAACAGACCTCAAAAGCCTCATCTCTCTGGGCCTCTGTGTTGACAAGCAACTTTTGGGACAACTTTCCAGATCACCAACCAGAACCCCATTTTCATTCCCAGAACCATTTGAGGTTGCATTATCTGAAGGAATGCCTCAAGAACCCATGCATTTAGCTCCTTTAATACCCCCAAGAGTGTGAGCATCAGGGGAGAAACAACTTAGGTGCTTACTGGGGAGCAACCGATCAGCCACCCATCGGATGCCTATTTCATCTGGGAAAATGCCACCACCCGACAGAGATGAGCAGCCTTCTCTCTGGTAAGCTCGCTCCAGACTCTTGTTCCTTAGCATAGCCCGTTGAAAACTTCTCTCTGGTAAGCTCGCTCCAGACTCTTGTTCCTTAGCATAGCCCGTTGAAAGCTTCTCTCTGGTAAGCTCGCTCCAGACTCTTGTTCCTTAGCATAGCCCGTTTCACTCTCTCTGTCCTCCTCCACACCTCGATGGCTTTGTGCACACAGGAGGCAAGCAGCTTTTTGGACAGGACTCACTACTGAGCCTATCTCTCCCCTCTTCAGCATCATGGCCATTTACAGACGCTCCTTAGCATCTGGGGCAGCCTGTGCACATGAGGAATGCAGTCCACCCAGTTTCTCCTGATGGAATCATCCAAAACTCACCTCATCTTGGGTTCCTTCTGGCACTCCATTCACAACCTTCACTTCACCTGGTCCTCCTGTTCACTGTTGACTTGGGGTCGCACCTGCCTGCAACCTCAGTTGACCTCACCTTTTGAAGATACAGGGTCTAGGCTTGTGTACGCATTTCTGTTGGAACCCTGCCCATGTTTGGATTGAAGGAAATGAGGTGGCAGGCATTCTAGTCAAGCAATGACTTCAAATTAAGGATATCAATGTTGCCTCCAACCTGATGGCATGAACATCGATTTCTCAAACTTCCAGTAATGCCCCCCTCTTCACCATTTCCCATCCCCTTGTTCCCCTCTCATGTTATCTCCTTGCCCATCTGTTGCCTCCCTCTGGTGCTCCCCCCCCCCCTTCCATGGCCTTGTGACTCTTTCACCAATCAGCTTGTTAGCTCTTTGCTTCATCCTTCCCTCTGCAAGTTCACCTCTCGCCTGGGATTTCTCTTTCCCCTCCCCACACCTTTCAAATCTACTCCTCAGCATTTTTTCTCCAGTCCTGCCAAGGGGTTTCAGCCCGAAATGTCAACTGTACTTTTTTTTCCATAGATGCTGCCTGGCCTGCTGAATTCCTCCAGCATTTTGAGTGCATTGCTCAGATTTCCAGCATCTGCAAATTTTCTCCTCTTTGTGATATAAATGTAGTGGTGCCTTTGCTTTAGGGGAGGTGAAAACCATAATTAAAAAGTCTATTAAATCACCATGGCAAAAAAGTTGGGTTAAGGAATTGAAGGGCGACATCTATATAAATGTTGGAAGATGTTAGGAACTCAACTACGGGATGGGTATAAAAGGAGGGAAGAAGATTTTCTTACATGTTTACAAATTGAATGTACTGGATTGAATAATTCCTTGTTCAGAATTAATTTGCATGATACCAGCATTTGTAGGGAATCTATTTGTCAAGAAATGGTGCAGCATATATTGTATGAATATATTCTATGTGGTGCAAAGGAAACATCTAATTGCTAAATTGAGACCTTTGGTCAGATACAGTTTAACATAGAAAGTTTGTTTGGGCATCACTGCCATCAGAATCAGAATCAGAATCAGACTTTAATTGCCAAGTACCTATGCACATACAAGGAATTTACTTCCAGCAGATGTTGTCTCTCTGCTCATAACAATAATAATGATAAATATAAATGAAAATATAGATTATACATACAGGTAGTGCAATCCAAGTAATAGTTAGCTGACAGTTAACCGGCAGTTAACTGTTCAGCAAAGTGACCGCAGTAGGGAAAAAACTTCTCCAGTGCCTATTAGTCTTAGTCTGGAGGGATCTGAAGCGCCTACCAGACGGAAGCAGATCAAACAGTCCGTGCGCAGGATGGGAGGAGTCCTTTATGATGTTCCCCGCCCTCTTCTTCAACCTGGAAGAGTACAGGTCCACAATAGAGGACAGGGAGGCTCCAGTGATGCGCTCGGCAGTCCTCACTGTGCGCTGTAGTCTGGTTCTATCCTGCTTGGTGGTGGCTCCAAACCACACAATGATGGAGGTGCACAGGACAGACTCAATGACTGCAGTGTAGAACTGCAGCAGCAATTCCTGAGGCAGACCGTATTTCCTCAAGAGCCGCAGGAAATACATCTGCTGCTGGGCCTTCTTCAGGATGGAGCTGACGTTCTGCTCCCACTTCAGATCATAATGTATATAAGTGCACATTTGACCTTCTAGGAAGTTTAGACTTTTTGATATGATTTGAAGTATTTTTGGTGGGGGATATTTTTTAGCGGGTATGCATCCTGTCTCTTTGCTCCACACTCTAGCTCAGTAGGTGGCGGTAATGCACCTTATGTTAGTCTACCTCTGGCCTTAAACTTCACAAGAAGAAGAATTCTTGTTGACTCATATGTATCAGTCAGCCTCAGCCAGTTTCTACTAGCCTTCAGTTACCTTTTTGCCTTGTCATCTAAAGAATCTGTTTGCTTGTGCTTTGTGGCTCTTAGTGGCGTGTTATTTTGCAGTTTATTATTTATGTGACCACTCACTGCTGAATTCTCTCCACTGCTCCGCCTTTGGGTCAATCCTCCTGTACATTTCCTGGCATGAGGCTTCTGGAAAGGTTTTGCTTACCTGTTGCCCACTTAAGGACATGTTAACTTGGTCTGCTGGGGTAGTGGAAAGGTGTGGTGTGTGAGGAGAAGATCCAATCACTATGTTTCATGTCATGACTAACAATACAGCTAAAAGTAGATGATGGTTCTTGTTTCGGGCTTCCTGTTATGTGCTAGGAAAAAAAAAGAAACAGGACCTCGATGTTTATAACTCTTGAATTATAACTGCTGGCCCTTTGCAAATTGCCGTAAGGATAAGCAAATAAGAGTGTTGGATATTTGGGGAATTCAATTTTCTGGAGTACTGTCATTGGAAGTGGAGTAAAAGGGAATTGTCTGGAAATTCTAAATCAGAGATCAACCAGAGGTACCACCCATTTCATTTTGTGCTACCTACGAGGGATGACTTTCTCTGAACTTTTTTAAAAACTCTATTAGAAACAGGCTAGTTTAGGATCAGAGAGAAACAAATGTAAGGTCTTACACTGGTTAAAAAAACATGTTAAGTTCAGTGACGGAGCAGTATTAAAAAATATTCTATAACAACAGAGGAGATCAAAAATTAATTGTAAGGAAGTCATTGCAGATAAGGAAAACAAAATATGTAAAACATTAGAATAGAAAGTCAGGTAAAAGTGCTTGGTCCATTTAAACAGGTTTTGTACATACTTGGTGCAGAGGATCAGCCATTCCTGAGCCAGGGCTGCAAGACCATCAGAATTTACAACTAGACCAGGTAATCTAGACTACAGAAAAGGAAAGAAGCGGATAGTGTGGAACCAATGATTTTGGTGATGAAAAAAACATTATTTGGATAAGTAGCATATATATGTTAAAGGGGGGGGGGTTAGTAGATAGCAGAATTCATGGATAAAATTCTATTAAAAAGGTTTTAAGACTTAAAGGGGAGTTAAATAAAGGCCCTTTGAGAGCAGACAATAAATGCAGAAATTCAGACAAGAATGTGGTTAAAGGCAAATGATTTGAAGGTGACATTTTTAACTTTAAGATGGGATAACATACTAACTCATATCTGAAAGACTGTGAATTACTGAAGTGTATTCATGTCTTGTTTCAATAAAATGTGCGCAACATGTTTAATTTGCACACTTACCGTGAGTCAGATTTAGTTAACAGCGTAACAAGGCATGAGGCTGTTCATGGGTAACATGGCAGAAGATAGGCCGGGGGGGCGGGGGGGGGGGGAGAGTTGTCAGAAACAAATTTATGGCAAAGTAAGTTTATATCCTAAAAGAGTAAGAGTTCTACTTGCAAAAAAAAACAAATATGATTATAGAGCTGAGCCACAAAAAATAGTAAAATAAAGGTCCAAAAGGGCAAAAACAATTAGCAGATCTAGGGACTGGCAGATATCCAAAGATAACAAAACATGACAAAGCAGATGGTGAGAGTCTTAAAAATGGATTATCAAAAGAAATTTTCAAAGAAAAATCTTGGCATGCAAAATTGGTGAATCCCTAAGGCAAAACATCTCTATCCCAGGGTTTCAAAGGAAGCTGGTAAAAGCTCTAGATTTGTACTACCAATTCTATTGCAAGGTTCTCTTGATACAATTTTCAGAATTATGCATGTTATTGTACCTTTTTAAGAAAAGTGGATGAGGGAAACTGGGAATTACCGACCAGGTAGCTTAACATCTGTTGTTGGGAAATCTCAAGATGCATTTTGAGTTAATATGAGCCAGAAAGCATTTGAGAAGTGTTGACAAATCAGATTGAACATTTTCAGAGAGGTCTATGGTTGACAGAGGAATGTCCGTGCACTTTATATTTGTAGAGCCCAGGGGGCATCTGATAATTATCCTTCATCAGAGACAACCAAAGTTAATGGAGCTGCAGTCAAGTTATTGGCTTGATGAGAAAGTTGGTGGCATTGTAATAACTGTAAGAATGACAGGTATGTGGACTGATAGCATTCTGTGTGGATTAGAATTTAGCTTGTTGTATCACTGTATTGTTAAATTGTTATCACTATGAATGAAAGAATAGAAAAAGATATTAAAAATCTATTTGCTGATGTTGCAAAGGGAATGTTTTAAACAGATAGCAGCAGTAAATTAACAATTGAGCCAAATGGCATGAGAAATTACAGAAAATAAAGACAGTGCAATTCTGCATTTTGCTTCTAGAGAACTTCTTTTAGGGTGTCAGAGTTAAACTAGAGATGTTAAAAGTCTTGACTGGACTATTGTTTGAGCATGTGGTGAACCCACACATGCAGTAGCATATTGAACTTGGTGCATGCATAGTATTGATTTACAAGAATAATACTTTTAACTCCAGCAGCAAAATTATGAGAAAAAAATTAGAAGCTTGAGGTGTAATCTGAAGAAAACCTTAAAGTTATTTCAAAGAAAAGATAGGGTAGAAGAGAAGCTACTCCTGCTTAAGGAAGATCTTTTAAAATAACTTAGAAACATTTCAACACACGGAGAGATAGAAGTCTCCTGCAAATTGCATTTGCTTCTGAATTAGTCGTTAATGTTCTATCTGCTATTGATTGATTTATGTTTGCTAATTCAAGATTCAGGTTTATTTGTCATATGTACAGTGAAATTCACAGTTTGCATTGACAGCCGACCCACCCGAGGTTGTGCTGCGGACAGCCCACAAATCTCGCCAAAACACTTCACTATCAACATAGCTCATCCATAATGCTCAGCAGAATAGCATAGAACCCAATAAGCAATAAAACAGCAGCAGAAAAACTAGCCCTATTCCTCTCTCCCACCCATGCACATACATACTCTTTCACCCCAAAGACAGGCCTGCCATTCCATTAGCCTTCATTAGACATGGAATCAGGCCTGCAGACATTGAGCTTCTGATGCACCATCAATAACTCTCAGAGACGGGAGGTGAACAATAGACTTTTATTAGCAGCAAAAGGAGCACGGCATCTCGGAGACTGAGGGAGGAGCAGTGCCTCCAATCGCCTTTATACAGGGGTCTTTGGGAGGAGCCACAGGAGCAGTCAGCAAAGGGGCGTGTCCAAACAGGTATACATAGTTTACCACAGCTTCGATCTGCCCAGTGGACTGCATCACTGAGTATGAACAGTAGAAATAGCACACAGTAGGCCAGGCAGTTTCCCGAGCCTGCTCTGCCATTTACTACATTCATTCGCCGACCAAGAACATTCTCCCAGCTTTCCACCCTTTCAGTCCCCTTAATATTATGTTTCAATAAGGTCACCTCTCAGTCTTCTAAATTCCAATGCCATTAGAATTTACGTGTTCAACCTCTCATTAGACGTCAAATTCTTCATCCCTGAAATCAATACAGTAAGCCTCTGCAATTCAAGTGTTAACATACAAGGAGTGTTTGATGGCTCTGAGCTTGTACACGCTGGTGTTTAGAAGAATGAGGGGGTTATCTCATTGAAACCTGTCGAATGTTGAAAGGACTAGACAGAGTGGATGTGGAATGAATGTTTCCTATGGTGAATCTCTTTTGTACCCAGTCCAATACCAGCACATATTTTCTTAGTTAAAGGGCAGAAAACAGGTCAGACTGCACTTGGAATATTGTGAGCAATGCTTTATAAAGCTTCCGAATTACATCCTTGCTCTTACATAATAGTTCTTTTGAAATGAGTGATGATATTGCATTTGCCTTCCTTACAATGGACTCAACCTGCAAATTAGCTTGTGAGGAATCCTGCACAAGCACTCCCAAGTCCCTTTGTAACTCTGATTTCTGAATTTTCTCCCCACTTAGAAAATAGCCTGCTCTTTTATTCTTTTTACCAATGTGCATGACCATACACTTCCCAGCACTATATTCCATCTGCCACTTCTCCCAATTTGTCTGAGTCCTTCTGCAGACTCCCTGCTTTCTCAGCACTACTTGCCCCTGCACCAGTGTTTGTATCATCTACAAAATTGGCCACAGTCATCAATTCTGTCATCCCAATCAATGATTGATAATGTGAAAAGAAACACCCAACACCGATCCCTGGAGAACACTTCTAGTCACCGGCTGCCGACCAGAAAAAGCCCACTTTATTTCCACTCTTTGCCTCCTGCCAGTCAGCACCTTGTTAAAGGCCTTCTGAAATTCTAAGTATACAACATCATCCTTTGTCTATGCTACTTGTTATTTCCTCAAAAATTTCCAACAAATTTGGCAGGCAAGATTTCCCCTTCAGGAAACCACGCTGAATTTGGCCTAATGTATCATGTGTCTCCAAGTAGCCTGAAATTTCATCCTTAATAATGGACTCCAACATCCTACCAATCACTGAAGTTCGGCTAACCATCCTATAATTTCCTTCCTCCTTTCCTGAAAAGTGGTATGATATTTGCAATTTTCCAGTCCTCTATCAGTCTAATGTTTCTTCAAAGATCTTTACTAATTCCTCTACAATCTCTTTGGCTACCTCCTTCAGAACCCTGGGGTAAAGTCAATCTGGTCCAGTTAACGTAAATACTTACAGACCTTTCAGTTTTGTAAGCACCTTCTCCTTTGTAATAGCAATTACACTTACTTATGCTCCCTGACATTCTCAAATTTTTGGCATGCTGTTATCCTCCCACGGTGAAGACTGACGCACAATACATTAACTTTGTTTGCCATTTCTTTAAGCACATTACTATCTCTCTAGCATCATTTCCCAGTGGCCCAATATCCACTCTCGTCTCTCTTTTACCCTTTACATTTCTGGGAAAAAAAACTTTTGCTTCCTCTTTATACTATTGGCTGGCTTACTTTCATATTTTATCTTTTCTCTCCTTATGGTTTTTTTTCCAGTTGCCTTCTGTTGGTTTTTAAAAGCTTCCTAATCCCCTTAAGTTCCCACTAAATTTTGCTCTCTTATGTGCTCCCTCTTTGGCTTCTATGCTGTCTTTAACTTCCCTTAGCCACAGTTACATCATCCCACCTTTTCATCTTTGAGATATATCTATCCTGCGCTTTCAACATTGCTCCCAGAAACACCAGTGATTACTGTTCTGCCATCATCCCTATTTCTGTCACCTTCCAATTTACTTTGGCCAACTCTTCTCTCATGCTTTTGTAATTCCCTTTACTCTACTGTAATACTGATGTGTCTGAGTTTAGCTTCTCACTCTCAAATTGTAGGGTGCATCCTTATCACATTATAATCACTGCTTCCTAGAGGGTCTTTTATCTTAAACTTCCTAATCAAATCTGTTTCATTACACAATGTCCAATCCTGAATTGCCTTTCCTCTAATGGGCTCAACCACAAACTGCTCTAAAAGCCAACTTGTCGGCATTCTACAAACTACCTCTCTTGGGATCCAGCACAAGCCTGTTTTTTTCCAATCTCCTTGCATATTGAAATCCCCATGACAATTGTAACATTGCCCGTTTTACATGCCTTTTCTATCTCCCATTTTAATTTGTAACCCATGTCCAGGCTACTGTTTGGAGTCCTGTATATAACTGCCATCAGGGTCTTTTTACCCTTACAGTTTCTTAACTCTGCCCACAAGGATTCCACATCTTCTAATTCTGCACCACCTCTTTCTAAGGATTTGATTTCATTTTTTACCAAATAAGCTACCCTACTCCCTCTGCCTGCCTACGTGTCCTTTAAATACAATGTTTATCCTTGGATGTTAAACTCCCAACTGTGATCTTCTTTCAGCCATGTCTCAGAGAAGACCACAATGTCATTCCTGTCAATCTCTAACTGTGCTTCCAGATCATCTACCTTATTCCATGTACTACGTGCATTCAAATATAGCACATTCAGTTCTGTATTAGAAACATAAGAAACCTACAGCACAATACAGGCCTCTCGGCCCACAAAGCTGTGCTGAACATGTCCTTAGCACTACCTGGGCTCACCCACAGCCCTCTGTTTTTCTAAGCTTCATGTATCCATCCAGGAGTCTCTTTAAAAGACCCTATCGTTTCCGCCTCAACCACCACTGCTGGCAGCCCATTCCATGCACTCACCACTGACCAGGGTCCTATATAGCTGCAGCATTACCTCTCGGCTCTTAAACTCAATCCTGCGACTGATGAAGCCAATGCACCATCTGCCTTCTTAATTCATCACCTTTTTTACATTTTGTCCCATTGTTACACTTCACCTCATCCCACTAGTTGCTATATTGCCCTGTCGTCTGCCAGTCCTTCCTCACAGTCTCACTACACACTGCCTCTACTTATATACCAACTTCACCACCCTCAGCCCTATTACACCAGTTCCCACCCCACTGCCAAATTGGTATAAACCCTCTCCAAAAGTTTTCACAAAACTGCCTGCAAGGATATTGGTTTCCCTTGGGTCCAGGTGTAACCTGTCCTTTATGTACAGATCATACCTTCTCCAGAACAGATCCTAGTGATCCAGAAATGTGAAACGCTACCCACTGCACCAATTCCTGAGCCAAACATTCATCCGGAAAATCATCATATTCTGCTCCTTTCTGGTGCATGGCACAGACTGCAATACAGATGACTACCTTGGAGGTCCTACTTTCCAGCTTTCTGCCAAACACCCTATATTCACTCTTCAGCTCCTCCCTTTTCTTATATTGTTTGTAGCAGGATATACCACTACTTCGGGCTGCCAACTCTCCCCAATTGAAATGCTGTGGACCCAGTCCAAGATATCCCTGGCCCCGGCATCTGGGAGCAACATACACAGAATCTCCTATCTGCTCCTCTAACTATGGAATCCCATATCACTACTGCTCTCCTCTTCTCCCCCCTCCCCTTCTGTGCCACAGAACCAGACCTACTACCAGAGACCTGAGCACTGTAGCTTTCCTCTGTGAGCTTATTCCACCTCCCCCCAACATTATCCAAAGCGGTTTACATGTTGTTGAGGGGAATGGCCATAGGGGAAATCTGCACTGGCTGCCTATCCCCCTTTCCCCCTCCCGATGGTCACCTGTGTCCTGTGTTCTGAGCGTAACTGCCTACCTGTATATTCTGACACGTTACGTAACCTCCCAAATGATCTGGAGTTCATCCAGCTCCAGCTTTAGTTCCTTATCTCGGTCTGTTAGAAGCTGCAGCTAGATGCACTTCTTGCAGGGCTAGTCATCAGGGACACTGGAGGTCTCCCTGCTTCTCCATATCCTGCAAAAGGAGCATCCCCACAGCTCTATCTGTGCAAGAAGAAAGAAATACTAAATGGAAAAAAATCAACCTCTGGCCTCTGTCTCTGCTCGCCAAAGCTTCTGAGACAGAACCTGAGTTTCCCACACCACCGCTGGCCCAGTCCCACAATGGCCATTTCACTTAAACCTCACTTCTTTTTAGTGGTCCTTGCCAACTGTCTAATTATGCACAATCCAATGTCACATTGTGAACTGTGCCATGCAAAATGTCCTGACTGCCCCACTCACTTCTTTTGAACTTTTCCGGAAAGTAGGAAGGGATGAAAAATGTGAGGAGCTGTGAGGTGAGCAAGGCAGGATTAGGAGCAGCCACTAGGACAATTGGAAGGAAGGACAGAATATTTGCACTGCCAAAGTGGCAGTCGCTGAACATCAACAAAAGAGAGCTAACTGACAGTTGATAGCATTGTCACTGCCAAGTGTCCCTGCTGATTTCATTCATTGTTAAATCAGATTACTAATATGTGTTAGGCATGAATTGACTGATAGAAGGGATGATAGTGCTGGTAACAAAAGCATAGCAGGTGTCCAAATGCAGAACAACAAGTTTAAATTAGCAAACAGATTTTGTACGGAGATTTTTCAGTTTTCCTTTGTTTGCCATCATCCAAAAACATTGCTTTGTGCTGATAACCTTTTTCTTATGAATATTGTGTCTCTGAAGTCATGTGCCTGTGATGCTGCTGCAAGAATGTTTTCATTACACCTTTCCATAACATGTCTTTCTCCATATGTCAATAAACAACTTTTGATATGCTAAAGAATCTAAGTTTCTTTAGTTTAGACTTGATTTATTAAAATTCTGCCATGATTGTGGCAAGTTTAAATTTCACCTGGGAGAGTTTTATTCTTTCTATATGAATGAATAATATGTATTTACATATTATAATGCTACAAAACACTCACTGAAGTAAATTTTGAAGTGGGGAATTGTTGCAATTTTTAAAAAAGCTTATTTGTCAACTTTTGCAGAGTGAGCTTTCATAAAACATATTGTGCAAATGGTCCAGATTCCATTGTTGTGACATTGGTAAAACCTTTCACTTTTTGCTGTTTTTACTCTCTGAAATATCCCATTATTACTTTGAATATAATGCTGCTTGGTATATGAGATTTAAATGAGTTCTTAATGGAAAGATAATCTATAGTTGATGCTCAGAAATCAAACTTTTATTTACTGTAATTTATTGATAAATCCTTCAAATGCTACAAAATAAAACCAGCTTTGAAATTTTAAATTTAATGATTGTTCATTGTACTTTAACTTCTACTTGAGTCTTGTTGGTATGTTCCAATCTATGAATTGGAAGTTGGAAAATTGTTTTTATTCACATCTGGTTTGCTGTGTGTGATTTGTTTTTAGTCATCTTGGTAATATTGCCATTGCTGTATGCTAGGGTTCCTCCTGAAATTATGCAAGCAACCTAGGAATTAGATAAGGGATAAGTATGTGACAGAGATAGAGCAATCTTGGCATCCTTCCTCTCTGTTCAGCTGCCAGCATCATTACTTTGCTCGTAATCATAAAGTGCAAGCCAGAGACTAGATAACCAGTTTGAATGACGTTGTTTGGTCATGTGAAGGTTGGCATCCACATCCAGATATTTTATAAGTGTGGACTCTGTTTAAGGCAAGGACCATTAAGCTTCTCAGATACACAGATGTTTATTTTAACAAAAGAACATAAGAAATAGGAGCAGGAGTAGGCCATCTGGCCCATCGAGCCTGCTCCGTCATTCAATAAGGTCATGGTCGATCTGGCCATGGACTCATCTCTACCTGCCTGCCTTTTTCCCATAACCCTTAATTCCCCTACTATGCAAAAATCTATCCACACTTGTCTTAAATTTACTGAGATAGCGGAGAATTCCACAGATTCACCAGTCTCTGGGAAAAGCAGTTCCTCCTCATCTTCGTCCTAAATCTACTCCCCTGAATCCCCTGAGGCTATGTCTCCTGGCTCTAGTCTCACCTACCAGTGGAAACAATTTTCCTGCCTCTATCTTATCTATCCCATTCATAATTGTATATGTTTCTACAAAATCTCTCTCCTCTCATTCTTCTGAATTCTAGTGAGTACAGTCCCAGGCAACTCAATTTCTCCTCATAGTCTAACCCTCTCATCTTTGGAATCAACCTGGTGAACCTCCTGTGCACCGCCTTCAAAGCCAGTATATCCTTCCTCAAGTAAAGAGACCAGAATTGCACAGAGTACTCCAGGTGCAGCCTCACCAGTACCCTGTACAATTGCAGCATAACCTCCTTGCTCTTAAATTCAATCCCCTCTAACAATGAAGGCCAACATTCTATTTACCTTCTTGATAGCCTGCTGCACCTGCAAACCAACCTTTTGTAATTCATGCACGAGCACTCCTAAGTCCCTCTGCATAGCAGCATACTGCAACTTTTTACTATTTAAATAATAAACTGTTCTTTCACTTTTCCTTCCAAAGTAGATGATCTCACTTTTACCAACATTGTGTACCATCAGCCAGAAGCTTGCCCACTTACTTAACCACTCACTTAACCTATCCATATCTCTCTGGTGACTCAATTTGCTTTTTCCACTCAATTTGGTATAATCTAGTATTTTAGTATTTTAAAACATTAATTAGCCTATAAACATATTAGTCAACAGATGACAGGTATCTGAGGAGTAGACATGATGGTCCAACTTGACCTATATCTGCTCTTGTGTCTTATGGTATCAAATAAAAGGTAAGAAACTGTCTTCAAGTGCAAACTTGAATGCATGGTTTATGTTCAGGGGGAGAAAAAGATTGGGTCCTAGTGGAATCAGAAAAAGATTACTGTATTTCACAGACCAAAGCAATCGTGAGCTCTTTCTTGTTGTTCTCTAAGAGGAGACTGTGGGCTAAGTTCCAAGTATGTGAGTGAGGTCTGCATCCTAGAAATGGACGACTCATTAGCTAAGTGAGACCCACTTCATATGTAGGTGGTCCGCACAGAACAGAGCAGAGCTGAGTATTTTAACTTTTTCATTTGTATGAGGTTCATTTGGGAATTGATGAACTATGGTGTATTCATTTAGCTTTCTATTCTCATGTAGGATAATCACATTTGCTTTGCAGTCATGTCTTTCTAGCATGAATAATTTCTCAGCTGTCCTACTAAACCTGGGAGAAGTATGTGGATTACCCAGAATACAGATCAAGGCCATGTCAATTACTGCATATGAGTAATACATTAACTTAGGGGACTTGAGGTCTATTTCTATAAGTCAGTGAAAGCAGCAGGAAGGTGTTACCTATCAAAATAATTCAAACTGCCTTTTGAGCTTAGTTTTTTAAAACTATGTTGTGAAATGTATTATTAATTTCAATGATATTGACTTGTGATGACAATGGTTAATAAAAATTGATATAAGTATTTGTTGAGAAGGACCTAACTTTTAACTAGTTAAACAGTTACATGATGGTTGTGGTACCCTTCCAACAGCAAAGTTTGCCAAACCAAGTGAGTGACTAGAAATATGCTCTGCTGTAGAAAATAAACACCATTGAATCTACAATCAGTAAGTCTTGAGAAGGGTAAGGGGGAAACCTCATTCAATCCAATATGTGAACTGAAAATTCGGTTGGAAAACCTGGTTGGGGGTCAACTCCCATTGTGAAAGCCACTGCCATAATAAAAATAAATAGGAGAGAAGTTGAGCTATATATATAGGTTGGTTATGTGATTTCATTTGAAAGGAAAGATAAGCATTTTCAGGAAGAAGTGTCATTCCTGATTAACTGGATTCTGAAAACTCACACTCGTTCCTCAATCATACTTTAATTGTTTTGGGTACAAGTAGACCAGCGTGACTCATGTTACCACACTGTTCTAAATTCGGAAGGGAGAAATTCCATTTTTATACAGTATTGCCTAGTAGTTACGGATATTGAATGTTTGGTAAACTATGTTTTAATTCCTTAGCTGGAAGATCAATCACTAAGTCAATAGAAACTACAAGCTAACAGCTGAGGCAAAACACACAAAATGCTGGAGGAACTCAGCAGATCAGGAAGTATTTATGGAAATAAGTAGATAGTCGATGTTTTGGGCCAAGCCTTTTACTCAGGACTGAGAAGGAAGGGGAAGATGCCCAAACAAAAAGATGCGGGGTAGGGGAAGGAAGCTGGTTGGAAGGCAGGTGTGTGGGAAAGGCCAGAGGTTGGAGAAGAAGGAATCTAATCGGAGAGGAGAGTGAACCATGGGAGAAAAGGAAGGAGGAGGGAACCCAAGGGGAAGTAATAAGCAGGTGAGAAGAGGCAAAAGGTCATATAGGGGAAGAGAGTCGTGGGGGGGATTTGTTAACCAAACGGAGAAATTGATATTCAGGCCAACAGTTTGGAGGCTACCCAGATAGGATATAAGGTGCTGCTCCTACATTGACCTGTATTGATACTTTGAAATTAGAAATTTATTGATCCATAGTTAGTATGTGTTCCTTGAATCACGGATCTCATCTCTGTAAGCAAAATGGCTCTGCCCTTCCTCACCCCTGGTGTGCAAAGGGAAGCTATGCTCTTCAAACACCTTTCTTCCATTGGCTGCCTGGACATTATGTTAACCCTTGCCTTGCCAGTTTGCAAAGGAAGGAAGGTAAATTGTTTGGCTTGGAAAATCTTGATTATCTCAATGCACTAACTTCGGTCATCTGATGACATGATGAGACAAGAATGCAGTGATCTGCTGGTATGTAGACCACTGCACTCTTTTTTCCATCTCCAAATCACAAGTGACCTGATTGGTAGGGCCTGCATGACAGGTGTCTCGTTTCTGCTCTTTTCATCTGCCCCTCTTAAGTCAGCTGTCTATATTCTTAAGCTAGGACTCTGCTCATGACGAAGATGAGAGAGAATCTAGATTAAGGGTAGAGGGTCCATGTCACTGCTTTTATTTATATAATTTTCTTTTTATTCACCTTTGGGATCTGGGCATCACTGGCAAGACTAGTATTTATTGCTGATGTCTAATTGCTATTGAGAAGTGGTGGTGAGTTGCCTCCTTGAACTGCTGCAGTCCTTCTGGTGAAGGTACTTCCACTGTTCTGTTGGGGAGGGAGTTACAGAATTTGGATTGAGCAACAAAGAAAGTGAAATGCAGTTGATTCCGGGACACATCGGGACCAGTACATTTTAGCCCAATTAAGCGGCTGCCACAGTTAGCTAAAGTTTCATGGAACTAGTTAACTACTGCTTTAGTGAATAAAAAAAATTTAAATGAAATACAGAACAAATTAGAACACTACCGATAAAGTACCATATTATTATTACTACGTATTAGTTCCTAATAGTTTTTGATAGAGGAATTCATCTCAATTACATAGCTGTGTTCTTCTATTGATTGTAAATGAACAAAATCAGTGTGGAAATCTTGTGTAGATAATGTACTGTTTTCATAGAATGATTTCAACAATGACATCTGACAAACCTTCATTTTCATTGTAACATTCAAGATGATTGTCAATATCTTCAAATTCATTGTAGTTCTTGTTGGAGTTGTGAAGTTGTTTCATTTTCACTCCCAACCGTTTCCGATATCTTCAAGCCAGAATGTTTGAAATTGCAGTGAGCGAAACAGCTATGAATTGTCTCACTGCTTATTTCACACCAAATATCAGTGACGATAATCACGGATTTTTGAACACAAACACACACAACTGAACCTATTTAAAACCTGTTCTCTCTAAGCATGATGTAGTGTCTAAGGGCCACACAAGTGAACGTGACTGACACTTGTTAGAAACTGCTTGGCAATAGTCACTGTACCAATTAAATGGCATAGTGTCACAAATATGTAGGGAGTCCTGGCTATTTTCTCGATTTTGTTTTTGCTCTTTAAGAATTGTTCCAAATAAGCATCTGTCCTAATTAACCAACGGCCCAGTTAACTGGAATCCACTGTACACCCAGCTGGTGTAGCCCAGATAACTAACTGCGATGTATTTTGTAACTAATCTCTCCATAACACTACACTGTGCAATGGTGTTAGTGGGAATGAATGTTAGGTTGGTTTATGTGACATTAGTTAAGCGGGCTGATCTGACTAGGATAATGCCAACAATTCTGGAAGCCTGGACAAGTGGTGATATATTCGCAACCCTGTGGGATGTTGATGGAAATAACTGGGGATGTTTCTGTTAGTCAAGTCAAGCGGAGAGTATTCCTTAGAAGTGCATCATTGACAGTAGAATATGGAAAGGCCTTGTTGTGTCAGGAAGTGATTTACATGCCATAGTGTATCCAGCACATGATCTATTATTTATGTAGTTGATCAAGTTGGGTTTATGGTTAGTGGTATATCCCAAGATAATGCTGAGGGACCTAGTGACAGAAATGACAATGAATGCCAAAACTAGTGGGTAGATTATCTCCTGTTGGAAATGCACAGTTGCACAAATGTTACTTGTTATTAATGAACTCTGCCTAAATGTTGCCAGGTCGTGTTGCATGCAAGCATGGGCTGTTTCATTAGCAATGGATTGTGAATGGAATTAAACCTTGTGCAATCATCGGTGAATATCTGATGATAATGGAAAACGTTTCATTGATGAAGCACTGCCCTGAGAAACACATGTAGTGATATTCCATGGCCTATGTTGTACAATCACAATCAAGGTATGTCTTTAACCTGGGAAATGTTATCCATTTGCAGCTGTGTGACATTTCCTACTGCTGTATGAAAGAGACAACTTCAAGGGGCATTGTCCTGCTCATTCAGAAAACCTGTTTTGTAATGTAGGATCATTCTATTCATGAACAATATCTGCTGGTGTGCAACATCCATAAGCTTGTGAAGAACTGATTATGGGTTGAGTTCACGTGTGCATTGAGAACTGGTTATACGTGGTATCTTGCTGTTCATTGTGGAAATCAAACTTCTCCCACATGAAAGACATCAAACTTCCAACTGGATGAGGATAAAACTGCATAGAATCTGGGAGATTTTGCATGGCCTTTGTCTGTGCTTCCAATGCAGTCATGACCTGGAGGTGCAAGCACTGTGTGAGGGCATGCTGTTGATTCACTAAAGTGAAGGGAACATCACATCGTGTTTGGTGGGTGTAATGCTGGCACTGCACAACTTCCTCTCAATGCTTGCAGATAGACTCATCTGCTTTCAACCAGGAAGACCTGCCATCCCATTGCACCTTTGTATCAATCTGGTCATCAAGGCATCCCCAATGTATTACTGGTCAGAGTCCTCGGTGGCAGCACAGTTTTGTGTATCAACCGTCCAGCGTGCGATTGTGTCAGATTCAAAACTCTTGGTGTCAAACTGCAGTCCATTAGAATATTAGAATATTTCTCTTTGTGATATATGATCTTCTGATCTAAATTGCTCATCTTTCATGATACTAACCCAAGGTGGTGGTGTGGTGGAAGCATTATCATTCTCTTCCGCCATTCTTGCCTCTTACTTTGAATAGTCATTCTGTTAGGAGAGAAAATGTGTTTCTTGCCACGTTGCAAAGACTAGGAAGAAAGTAGCTGCACTTGAAGGCATGGTGAGCACAGAGTACAGTAATACTATTGCACAAATACAATGATGGCATAGAATGTAGATGAAATCAATGAAAATATAATTATCACAATGAAATCATTAATGAACTTTTCTGGCAGATTCCTTCTACCCTCTACTTGAAAGGCAGATTGGACCTCATTGGACCTCACTGTCCATTGAAGCAAAACGGTTCTCTCCAAACTGATGGGATGTTGAACTTGTGAAAATCATCTGCTCCTTCCTGGCAGTCTTCCCAGCAATGAACTTCTATGTTCTCCAGCCAAAGATCTATTTTTACAGTTAAAAGTTGTCTAGAAAGGAATCCAAAATCTAAAACATTTGGTAGAGTGTGAAAAAAGACAGGAAAATTGTCATGTTTTTTGGAGAAAGGAAGTAGGTGTCATTTCAGCTATTCACTTTCTTTGTGTCAAACAAGGCAGCTTGGTAAACAAGCTGTCCAACCTGATGGCATGAACATTGACTTCTCTAACTTCCGTTTATGCCCCTCCTCCCCTTCCTACCTCATTCCTGATATATTTAGTTTTTTTTGTTGTTTTTCTCCCCCTCCCCTTTTTTTCTTTCTCTCTCTGCCCATCACTCTGCCTGTTCTCCATCTCCCTCTGGTGCTCCCCTCCCCCTTCCTTTCTCCCCAGGCCTCCCGTCCTAAGATCCTTTCCCTTCTCTAGCTCTGTATCCCTTTTGCCAATCAGCTTTCCGGCTCTCAGTTTCACCCCACCCCCTCCGGTCTTCTCCTATCATTTCGCATTTTCCTCTCCCCCCTCCTACTTTCAAATCTCTCACTACCTTTCCTTTCAGTTAGTCCTGACGAAGGGTCTCGGCCCGAAATGCCGACAGTGTTTCTCCCTATAGATGCTGCCTGACCTGCTGTGTTCCACCAGCATTTTGTGTGTGTTGCTTGAATTTCCAGCATCTGCAGATTTCCTCGGGCTTGGTAATCTGTGGACATTACTCACTGAAGTAGTTCTTCATTTAGCCTTGTATAAAAAAAATAGGAGGCACAGATAGCATTGAAATTGCTAGGAAATAATGATGTGAAGTGCCTCAGTTGCACTATATTATTAGGAATTTTCCCATGCATGTACTCTGGAACATAAAAATACTATGATAGCTCATGGGCCTGACTAAATTTGATGCATGCTTTTATTCTCTAGTTCAGTGGTTCCCAACTTTTTGTATGCCATGGATTCCTACCATTAACCAAGGGGCCCATGGACCCCAGTTTGAGAATCCCTGATCTAGGTAAATGCCTGCTTTGGCAATTGTACTGTTTGATTTTGTGCACTGTATTTTTCCTTCAATGATTTTTTGTTCAATACCTTCCTATATTATTTTTGATTGTGGTTGACATATAAATAGTACCAGAGTCATTGATGAGAGATTGGGAATTGCTTTGCTGGTATTGTGTGGTGCTACATGAAGCTGCTTTGATAAGAGAGCATTAAGCAAAGTTTCTGCAGTATTTCAGGTGTTCATCCTGTATCCATCACTGCATTAATTTACAGATGCTCCCCCACATACGTGACATGCCATTTGTCCTTCATGCCTCCACCCCATGTGTTGCTCCATCTGCTGCCAGGCGACCTAGAGACGACATCTGGAGCAAGAATGACTTTCATGCTTAATTGGAAATAACCACAATGTGAAAGTTGACTGGATCTGTCTGCTAGGAGCAGTTTATCTTGACAAACTTACTTTTGTTCCTGACTCCTTTTTGTCCTTAAACAGCTGTCTTAGCAGAATCCTCAGTCAGGCAAGTAATATTTGCAATGTGCCAACAATTCTCTTCTAAGGAAGGTATGACCTGTACAAAAGGGATGGGTTACACTTGAACTCAGGTGGGACCAGTATCTTTGTGGGCCTGTTCCCTAGACCTGCTGGAGACGGTTTAAACTAGTTTGACTGGGGAATGGGAACCAGAGTGATAGGGCAGAGGATGGTGCAGCTGATGTAAAGTTAGATGCAGCATGTAGAGAGACTATGAGGAAGGATATGCAGTGGACAGGGCATAATTGTTGACAGCTGTTTGGGTTGAACTCTGACTTTTTTATTCGAGGGGTATCAGGAGAAAAGGTGATAAACGTAAGAGATGGATCAGTACATGGAACTACAGCAGTGTGGTCATTACAGAGATTTGGCTGTCACTAGGGAATGAATGGCTGCCAGATGTTCTGGGAATGAATTGTTTCTAAAGGGACAGGAAAGGAGGTAAAAAGGTAGAGAAGGAACATTGCTAATCAGGAATAGTATCACAGCTGCAGAAAGGGAGGATATTGTGGAGGGATCATCTACTGAGTCAGTGTCGGTGAAAGAGAGAAACAGGAAGGGACCAATAACTCTATTCAGAGTATTCTCTCGACCCCAACACCCAAATAGCAATAGAGACACTGAGGGGCAGATTGGGAGGCAGATTTTGAAAAGGGGCAAAAATAACAGGGTTGTTGTTAAGGGTAAATTCAAATTCTCTAATATTAATTGACACCTCCTTAGTGCAAGAGATTTAGATAAGCTGAACTTTGTGAGGTGAGAGCGGGAAGGTTTCCTGACACAGTTTGTAGACAGGCAAACTCAAGGAGTACTGGATCTGGCAATGAACCTAGTCAAGTGACAGAGCACTTCAATGACATTAACCACAACTCCATGACCTTTACCTTAGCCTTGGACAGGGGTAGGAAACAACTTTATAGGAAAGTATTTAATTGCGGGGAGAGCAAAATAAGATGCTATTAGGCTGGGAGTTGGGAGTTGGGAGTTTAGTTGGGAATAGATGTATTCACGGATATACATTAGAAATGTGGAGGTTGTTTAGAAAACACTTGTGTTGTATACTGAATATGTTTGTCCTTTTGAGGCATGGAAAGTATAGTAGGGTGAGCGAACCATGGTTGACAAGAAATGTGGAACATCCAATCAAGAGGAAGAAAGAAGCATACCTAAGGTATAGGAAGCAAAGGTAAGACATGGCTCCAGAAAGTTACAAGGCAACCAGAAAGAAGCTTAAGAATAAATTTAGGAGAAGTAGAAGGATCATGAAGAGGCTTTGGCGACTAGAATTAAGGAAAACCCCGAAGTATTCTGCACATATATGAAGAACAGAATGACTAGACTGAAGTCCGGACCAGTCAATTTTTTCTTTAAAAAAAAGGAAACATTTGCCTCAAGTTGGAGAAGATAGAGCAGATCCTTAATGAATAATTTACTTCAGTGTTCTCTAGGGAGAGCGAGCTTGATAAATGTGAGGACAGTATAGAATAGTTGATGTTAAGAAAGAGGATGTGCTGAACCTTCTGAGAAACATGATGTAGATAAGTCCTGGGGCTGGATGGGAAATACACCAGGGTATACAGAAAGTAAGATTGCTGCACCTTTGGTGATGATCTTTGCATCCTCACTAGCCACTGCAGTAATACCGGAAGATTGGAGGGTAGCAAATGTAATCTTTTTGTTCAAGAAAGGTAATGGAGATAACTCTGGGAATTATAGCCCAATCAATCTTATGTCAATGATGGGCAAAGTATTGGAGGGGATTCTTAGAGACAGGAATAACAGGGATTTAGAGAAGCATTGTCCGATTAGGAATAGTCAGTGAGAATTTGTGAATGGCAGGCCATGCCTTGCAAGTCTGATTGAATTATTTGAGGAAGTGACAAAACAAGTTGATGGAGGTAGAGCAGTAGATGTAGTGTATATGTATTTTAGTAAGGCAGTTGACAAGGTTCCCTATGGTAGTCTCACTCAGTCAGAGGGCATGACAGGGAAACTTGGCTACATGGTTTCAGAGCTCCATGCCCACAGAGGCTGAGTGTGTTAGTAGATAGAGCATATTCTTCCTGGAGACTGGTGAACAGTGGTGTTCTGCAGAGACTGTTCTGGGAACCCTGCACTTTGTGATTTTTGTAAATGACATGAATAAGGAACAGATCTGCATATGCCATAAAGGTTGTCAGAGTTGTAGATGGTGTAGGTTTTTATAGGCTACAAAGGGATATTGAAAGTACACAGAGCAAAGCCGAGAAGTGGCCGACAGAATTCAATCTGTGAGAAGTGTGAAGTGATACTCTTTGCAAGATTAAACCTGAATGCAGAGTGAAAGATTAATGGCGGGATTCTCAGGAGTGTAAAGGAACAGAGGAATCTTGGGGTCCATGTATGTAGATTGATGAAAATTGCCCCCCAAGTTGATAAAGTGGTTAAGAAGTCATCCAATGTGTTAGCCTTAATTGGGGGATGTAGTTCAAAAGTGGCAAGGTAATTTTGCAGTTCTCTAAAACTCATGCAAGCCCACATTTGGAGTATTTTGTTCAATTCTGCTCATCTCATTATAGGAAGGATATAGGAACTTTAGAGAGGGTGCAAAGGAGTTTTACCAGATTGCTGCCTGGATTAGAAGGCATGACTTATGAGGAAAAGTTACGCAATAATATGATTACAAGAGGCATATAAGATGGTAAGAGATATAGTTGGAGTGAACAGCCAACACCTTTTTCCTAGGGTGGAAAGGCTGATACTAGGGGCATAACTTTAATTTGATTGGAGGAATGTATATGGAAATGTGAGGTTGTTACTTTACAGACTGGTTGGGGCATAGAACACATTGCAGGGGTGATAGTAGAGGCAGACACATTAAGGACATTTAAGAGACCCTTCGATAGGTATAGAAATGAAAGGAAAATGATGGTTATATAGGGGGGAAAGATTAGATTGATCTTAGAGTAGGTTGAAAGGCCTGTACAACAGTATGGGTCAAAGGGCCTGTACTGTGCTGTACTGCTCTATGTTCTTAGTAATAAATCAGTTCACATCTACAAGAATGCATTGAACTTGGTCAAAAAAGTTACTGTAGTTGTATCGATCTGTTCACTGATCATCTTTTTTCTTGCTTCGCAATACACCTGCTGGCATTTAGGGCAACAATGAAAGTCTTCCATCTCTGTCTGCCCTTGGATACAGGGTACCTTTCATCATGCCAATAGCTTCCTCTCAGTTTTCACTACTGTGAGCCATGCAAGTCCTGGGCAGGGACTCAGGAATACCGTTGCACCAAGACATAGAAGTATTCTTCATTGCTGTTTTTGTAGCAGCTTTGTTTGACCGGTCAGAGTTGTTAGCCCTGAGCTGAACCTCTGAATGTGGAACACTGGTGGACCACCCTTAGTCTGGCCTCTACCCTTTGACTTGCCTGGCATGCTGACCATACCAAGAGTCAAAGTCTAAGGCCCCGATTCCAGCCAGTCTAGCTCTCTGGGTCATTAAGGCATACAAGCGTCCAAACCACAACAAGGTTGCGGACCTCTTGAAGGATCTTTATTATTTTCTTGGTATAATAAGGGGAGCACTTGACATGAGACCCACTCTCTGGAGTATAAGGGTGATGAAATTTAGATTAAACTGGTTTGAAGATGATGGAGGAGTTATGAAGTAAGGGCTTTTAGCTCAAGGTAATAAAAGATTCCTATCACGTAGGTGTTGGAAGATGGATGGAGTTAATCAAGCTGCAACTATACTCAGCAACTGTAAGGTGAGGTTCTCAGACTCGATACAATATTTGCGACAAACAAACTTTCTTGAGACTGACCTTGAATGAAACACTAAAAATAAATGTTATTTCTGTTTTTCTTGTTGGGTGAATAACCGGATAACGTGTCTATAATCTGCTGGGTTCACAATCTTACACTTTTTCCTCTCTGTGCAAACTGTGAAGGAAAATGAATGCTGTTTTTCAGGCTCTGGACGCTCACAATGATCATTTTAACAAACTCGAGTCGTTCTAGTGTGATGAGAGTTGGCTTCTTGTGTAGCTGTTTTGCAGTTTTCCTAACTAATCCGGTGAATATTGTTTTTTTCCATTGCTGATAGAATCTATTACCTACCTGGAAGAATTCTAATGCCTTATTCAACACTCCTTGCTAAAGATCTGTGCTTGCCTGCACAATGTAGAGAGCGAATTGTCTGTTTGATTATTTCCAGCTCCAGAACTAGTCCGTATGGTAAAGGGTAGTATTGTTTATATCTGTGTTTTTCAGGATGTACCTTGAGATCTTATCTGCCTTCACATTGTGTGTGTCAGCATTGAGTTTTATTTCGTTTGGTAAAATTTATACTTAAGTACTACATTGGGATCTTTAATTTCAAATGTAATTTTAAACTCTGATGAATATTTTGTTCCATCACCAAGTCTGTGGTTTATAACTGAAACAAATAGCAAGGACAACAGCTTCATTGTCAATAAGCATGGAAAACAGGGAACAGCTGATAGTGTTTCAAACTGTAAATGGCTGTGAGGCGTACAGATCCACTGACATAGATGGCACACGAAATGTCATTAGGTTCCTTGCATTTGGCATTGAGTTCATGAATGGGAAGATTTTTTCACTCATGGTTTTAGTAGTATTTATGCATGGGAACATCATTATGCATTTGAAAAACATAATCTAAAGTGCAGCCAATATTCATTTATTTACTAGCAATCTACTGTGCTTTGACATTTGAGGGAAAATTGAGGCAGGCTATTAGGAGACGGGGCTAATACTTGTATGCCTGTTTTTCCAGCTGAGCAGTCCTTCCAATTTCCATGGATTGTTTTGAACAGGAAACAAAAACGTTTATTTGCTATTAATCTACCAAACCCCTCTGCAGCAGCAACTTGCATTTATGAAGGACTTGTACAAAATACACCACCTCAAAGTGTGTCTAAAGGACAACTATCAATTAACATTTGGCACCTGTTCACAAAAGAAACTAATAAAGGAGCAGCTCAAAGACCGAGGTTTTAGCAAGAAAAATGGTCGAGAATCAGAGAGGGATTCTGTGATGTTCAGAGGATGCATGCTGATTCAGAGGAATTAGTGTGGATCGTTTACCAATTGCAGTCACCTGCAGTGTTGTTTGTGACTTTAAAAGGAGCCATCTGACAGTAATGCAGATAACTTGTATTGATTTTGAACATGTTTGTAGTATCCCATTTATATTTAGTGCCCAAAACATTGTCTCTTTGTTTCCACAGAATTCACTTCGAGGCTAGCTTATGAAATAATTTTTAGAGTAAGTCTCAAATATAGTTTCAAATTATTGAATATGAACAATTGTAGTTTACCAAGTGGATTGATTTCTCTTATGTTGGTATCACACATTTTCAGAAATGTGAATCTCTTAATCTCTTTATAGAAGAGATCCTCACAAAGACTGCACAAAGGGATCCAGTATGTAAATATCTTGTGCATATTATATTGTTTGGGCAAGAGATTGGTAGTTGTGTGCCAGAGAATGTGTGTCTTTCTAATCCTTCAGAGAGAATGTATAAGAACTACTCACTTCTTTTTCAAAACTGTGAAACTGCTTAGACATATTACGTTATTACTGATCTTAGAAATGTGCACATTTCTGGATCGGGAATTGTGAGTTTAGCTGTTGGTTTCAGGATTCTCAATGCCACCCAAAACTGAAACCCCTCTTGCTTTGTTGGTGCAGTTTTAAACTTCCTGATTTGTACACATCAATACTTGAGAGCGCATATGCTGACATGTGCATAATTATATACAAGACCTTGAAAAATTCCTGTCTTTGGGCATCTGCTGATATTAACAATGTGATGAAAGAAAGGTTGCAGGGATTATTTTTCCTGGTTAATAAATAGCAAAGTGTTTATCATTTTCAAGATGGGCAGAAGAAGCAGTGATATTTATATAATATGATCATTGATTGCTCATGCATGTAATATCTGATAGTTTTGTAATATACACCAAATGTGGGAGAGATTTGCCTAACTGTTTTTCATAAAGACAGTAATTACCCACTAATTTCCACATTGTTGAACACACTTATTTACTGTCATTAGAGTGGAGTATAGTGGCTCTGAAACTCAAGTTGATGGATGAATTTCAGAGGTCAAATCAGGATAATGATGCTTCCTTTTGCTGCTTTTGTCCAATTTTAGCCTACAATGTCGTGCCAACCATTTTAGCTACTCCAAGATCAACCTAACCCTTTCCTCCCACATAAATCTCCATTTTACCTTCATCCATGTATCTATTTAAGAGTTCCTTAAATAGCCCTACCATCACACCTGGCAGTGTGCTCCATGCTCTTACCATTCTATGTGTTTATTTTAAAAAAAACCCTCTAACCTTCTGCCTATATAGAGGGCTATGGGTAACCCTAGGTAATTTCTAAACTAAGTACATGTTCGGCACATCATGGTGGGCTGAAGGGCCTGTGTTGTGCTGTAGGATTTTTCTGTTTTTTTGTATACTTCAATTACGTTAAAGTTACGTCCTTTCATATTAGCCTTTGCTGCCGTGGGAAAACGGCACTGTCTGTCCACTATATTTCTATCACCTGTATTTTATACACCTTTTATCATCTACACACCTCTGTCAAGTCTCCTGTCATCCTCTTTCACTCCAAGGAGAATAGACCGAGCACATTCAGCCTATCCTCATAAGACATGAATTCTATCTAAATCTCTGCACCCTCTCCAAAGTTTCCACATCGTTCCTATAATGTAGCAACCAGAAATGAAAACAATACCCCAAGTGTAATTTACCTAGAGTTTTGTAGAGCTGCAAAAACACTTTGTTGCTCTTGAACTCAATCCTTCAGCTAATGAAGACTATTACAGCATACAGCTTCATGTGCACCCTATGAACTAGACTACATTGAGCAATCTGTGGATATTCCTCCCACTTATCAGAATCCTGCCATTAACCTTATATTCTGCCTTCAAGTTTTATCTTCCAAAGAGTATCTCTTCACGTTCCATATTGAACACCACCTGCCACTTCTCTCCCTTGCTCTGCACACTGTCAATGTCCCGTTGTAATGTATGAAAACCTTCTACAGTATCTCCAACTGCACAAAATTCTTGGTGTCTGCAAACTTCCTTCCACTTCGCTTATTGAATTGACTTTATTACTTATATCCTTCACACGCATGAGGAGTAAAAATCTTCACGTTACATCTACATGTGCAGTGTGCAATTTATAGTAATTTGCAATAAATGGTATGTACAACAGGACTGTCAATATAACATAGAAATACAATTGTATCAGCGTGAATTAATCAGTCTGATAGCCTGGTGGAAGAAGCTGTCCCAGAGCCTGTTGGTCCTGGCTTTTATGCTGCGGTACCCTTTCCCAGATGGCAGCAACTAGAACAGTTTATGGTTGGGGTAACTCGGGTCCCCAGTGATCCTTCGGACCCTTTTTACACACCTGTCTTTGTAAATGTCCTGAATAGTGAGAAGTTCACAACTACAGATGCGCAGGGCTGCCAATCATATATAAAAATCTCAAAGAGCAGGGCCCTGTGGAACATCACTGGTCATCAATCTCCAGCTAGAATATGATCCACCAACAACCACCCTCTACCTTCCATGGGCAAGCCATTTCAGAGTCCACACAGCCAAGTTTTCCCGGATCCCCTGTCTCCTGACTTTCTGAATGAGTGTACTATGTGCAAACTTGTCAAATGCCTGACTAGAACATATATTACAGCACAGTACAGGTCATTCATCCCACAATGTTGTGCTGACATTTGATCCAACTCTAAGGTCAATCCAAATCTTCCCTCACTCCAAATTCCTTTCTTCCATTATCCATGTATAGGAGTCTCTTAAATATCTCTAATATATCTATTAGACAACCATTGGAGACATTTAGAGGGCGGGGGAATGCCAGTTTTTTTTTTGCACAGAGAGCGGTGGCTCTGGCAACATCCCCTCACAAAAGTGTATTGATTAAAATCAGTATACGCCACCTTCTCTGCTGTACCTTCATTAGTTTTTTAGTCACTTCCTTGAAAAGATCGATCAGACTCATTAGGCACAACGTGCCCCTCACAAACCATAACTGGACTATTCTTCTCCAAATGCTTGTAAACCCTGTCACTATGAACCCTCTCCAATTGTATGCCCATCACTGATGCAAGGCTCACTGGTCAAAAATTCCCATAGTTATCTCTATTACCTTTCTTGAACAAAGGAATTGTATTTGCCTCCCTCCAATCTTCTGTTACTACACTTTAGCCAGTGAGGACACAAAAATCATCACTAAAGGTTCAGCAGTCAATTCTCTTGTTTTCTGGAGTAACCTGGTTATATCACATCTGTCCCCAGGGCTCATCTATCCTATTGTATTTCTAGCCCATTGTCTTTCTTATCATTGACACATTCCAATATATTAGCTTGTTTTACGCTGTCCTCATATTCATCAAGGACCCTCTCACTGTTGAAAACTGAAGCAAAGTGTTGAATAAGAGCTTCCCCTGCCTCCTCTTACTCCAGGCACATGTTTTCTCTTTCATCTCTGATCAGCATGACCCTCACTCTAGTCATCCTCCTGTTCTTCATATACTTGTAGAATGCCTGGTGTGTTTTTTTTAATTCGACTTGCAAGGCCTTCTTATGTCCCCTTCTGGCTATGGTAGGTCCCTTCATGAGTTGCTTCCTGACTGCTTGTAACTTTCAAGAGCCCTGCTTGAACTCTACTTCCTAAACCTTAAGTATGCTTCCTTCTTTCTCATGACAAAATGTTTGCATTTCTCTTACCAACCATGGTTCCTTCACTGTACCATCCTTCCTTGCCTTAGTGGAACAACCCTCTCCAGAACCCCGTGCAAGTGCACCCTAACCAACCTCCACATATCCGATGCATTTCTCAGAGAACATTTGTTTCCAGTTAATGCTCCCAAGTCCCCGTCTCTTAGCATCATAATTAGTCCTGCCCTAAATAAATATTTTCCCATACCGTCTGCTCCTATCCTTGTCCAAAGCTATGCTAAAGGTCAGGGAGTTGTGGTCACCATCCCTGAAATGCTCACTCAACCTGAAATGCTCACTCACCAAGAGATCTTTCACCTGACCAGGTTCATTGCCAAGTGCTAGACGTACTATGGCCTTTCATCTCATTGGACTGTCCATATATTGTGTCACGAATCCTTTCTGGACATAACTAACAAAATCTGTCCTATCTAAACCTCTGACAGTAAGAAAATGCCAGTCAATATTTGGGAAATTGAGGTCGCACATAGTAACAACCCTGCTATTTTTGCACTTCTAAAATTTGCCAACCATTCTGCTCGTCATTGTCCCTGTTGCTATTGAGGAGGAGGGGCTAATAGCATACTCTCCCAATAAATTGACTGCTCCGTTTGACATAAAACTAATTGGAATGCAGTGGCCATGGAAGCAGATGCAGCGGTCATTTTACAGGAAAAAACATTCCTTTTAGAACAATATAGTCCCTAGATTGTATACCTGAATTGCTGAAAAACAAATCGTTTAGATTTCTAGATTATAGATAGATGACTACTTATGTCATTGCGCCTAGGCAGGCCCTTTGAACGGCCTATCCAATTTATCCCACTCCTCTGTCCTTTTGCCATGGCCAGGCTGCTTTCCTGTCAAAGCCTTCATCCAATTCCCTCTTGTTAGCTGTTATTGCTTTTGCTTCATTAGATTTTGGTGCCTGATGCTGATCTTGCTGAAAAAAGCTTGGGGCATTTTCTGTAACAGAACAGCGTCTATTGCTGCCATGAAGCAATTATTGTGTACGTGCGGTGTGTCGATTTTTACAGAACTTCTCCACATTCACACAACCTCCTGTAACACAGTTGGCTGCAATTTAAAGGAAGACCAGCAATGCAGGAGTGTTGCTTCTGCACAGGATTTCATTGTGCTGAAGGGACAGAATATCATTGTGCGTTGGAAAGTTGATTGATCACACCATTTTTCCAATTTAGGAATGAAGTTCAAATCAACTTTGTGTTTGATTTTACAATGAATTATCTTAATTAACATGCTATTCATGTTTCCTTAACATTTTACATTTCTCACCCTGGGAATCCTTTGAATTTCTGATTAATTAGTGTCACATTACTGTTTGCATGTCTGAGTCCCTGCGCTCTGGGCGTTCAATTTGAATTGATGCAACTCAGTTCAAAGAAGATTCTTGGAAGCACCAAAGGATGACCCCACTGCTCTGTCCTTGTATAGAAAGCTAAAATATGCTTTCAACCAGAGTTATGTGAGTGACTTTCCCTTGCATGCATTTTGAATTGATAAGACGACATTGTATTTTTCTCTGAATAACTCATGTACTGAGCTTTATTTTACCGTAACTACTGAAAGGCAGTCAACTTAATTTTATAACTGGGCAATTGGTATTGTCTCTTGGCATATTAACTATAATCATCATTATCTAGTACTCTTGAGACTTAATAATGTGGGTGCTGATAATTACATACTTTTTGAAAAATACCAGATAAAGGTAACCCAAAAAGCTGATTAAATTTTTCAGCCAAGATGAGCTGTCACATAATAAAAGTGAACAATTACAACTAGCTTAAAATCTAGTTCATGACTGGTTAATCTTTGAAAAAAAAAGATTGACATGACTGAGAGTCCAAAATTGCCTAACCATCAGTATTGGTTTGTTTTGTATAAATTTATGAAGAGATTCAGATACACTGTGGAGATCATATCTTCTTTTCCCCATGGATCGTGATTCAAAATTGTTGAACTTTTGTCTGAGAGTAGGGATGCTATTACTGAATGAATAAACTTCTGATGTGCTTATCTTTTAGTGCCTATTTTTAAATCTCCCCCAGCATCTAAAATACGGATTTTTTCATTAGGTAGAGATGTGATACTTCTGAATAATGATAATAGTGGATTCTGGTTTATTGGGCCATTGGTTAATGGAGGCAGCTGCTTATTTGGGCCCGTTCTTAAAGAACCAAAACTAATTGAAAAATTATTCAGGATTCCCTTTGTTTATTTGGGACACTATGCCACTTAATTGGTGCAGGAGCAGACAAGTTAGGAAAACGTTTAATTGGAGTAAGGGGAAATATGAAGCTATCAGGCAGGAGCTTAGACGCATAAACTGGAGCAGATGTTCTCGGGGAATTATATGGCAGAAATGCTGCAAATGTTCAGGGGATATTTGCGTAGCCTTCTACATGGGTACATTCCAATGAGACAGGGAAAGGATGGTAGGGTATGGTGTACAAAGGCTGTTGAAAATCTAGTCAAGAAGAAATGAAAAGCTTTCGAAAGGTTCAAAAAACTAGGTAATGCTAAGAGATCTAGAAAATTATAAGTCTAGCAGGAAGGAGTTTAAGAATGAAATTAGGAGAGCCAGAAAGGGCCATGAAAAGGCCTTGGTGAGCAGGATTAAGGAAACCCCTGAAGCATTCCACAAGTATGTGAAGAGCAAGAAGATAAGACGTGAGAGAATAGGACCAATCAAGTGTGACAGTGGAAACGTGTGTATGGAACCGGAGGAGGTAGTGGAAGTACTTAATGAATATTTTGCTTCAGTACTCACTATGGAAAAGGACCTTGGCAATTGTAGGGATGACTTACAGTGGACTGAAAAATTTGAGCATATAGACATTAAAAAAAAAGAGGATGCACTGGAGCTTTTAGAAAGCATCAAGTTGGATAAGTCACCAGGACCGGACAAGATATAACCCAGGCTACTATGGGAGGCGAAGGGGAAGATTGCTGAGCCTCTGGCAATGATCTTTGCATTATCTATGGGGACAGGAGAGGTTCCAGAGGATTGAAGGGTTGCAAATGTTGTTCCCTTATTCAAGAAAGGGAGTAGAGATAGCCCAGAAAATTATAGACCTGTGAGTCTTACTTCAGTGGTTGGTAAGTTGATGGAGAAGATCCTGAGTGACAGGATTTATGAATATTTGGAGAGGCATAATATGATTAGGAATAGTCAATATGGCTTTGTCAAAGGCAAGTCATGCCTTATGAGACTGATAGAATTTTTGAGGATGTGACTAAACGCATTAATGAAGGTAGAGCAGTAGATGTAGTGTATATGGATTTAAGTAAGGCATTTGATAAGGTACCCCACGCAAAGCTTATTGAGAAAGTAAGTAGACATGGGATCTAAGAGGATGTTGCTTTGTGGATCCAGAACTGGCTTGCCCACAGAAGGAAAAGAGTGGTTGTAGATTGGTTACATTCTGCATGGTGGTCGGTGACCATGGTATGCCTCAGGGGTCTGTTCTGGGACCCCTTCTCTTTGTGATTTTTATAAATGACCTGGATGAGGAAGTGGAGGGATGGATTAATAAATTTGTTGATGACACAAAGTTTGGGGGTGTTGTGGATAGTGTGGAGGGCTGTCAGAGGTTACAGCAGGACATCAATAGGATACAAAACTGGGCTGAGAAGTGACAGATGGAGTTCAACCCAGATAAGTGTGCGGTATTTCATTTTGATAGGTCAAATATGATGGAAGAATATGGTAAGACTCTTGGCAGTGTGGAAGATCAGAGGGATCTTGGGGTCCGAGTCCATAGGACACTCAAAGCTGCTATGCGGGTTGACCATGTGGTTAAGAAGGCATATGTACTTCATCAGCTGTGGAACTGAGTTCAAGGGCTGAGAGGTAATGTTGCAGCTATATAGGACCCTGGTCAGACCCTAGTTGGAGTACTGTGCTCAGTTCTGGTCACCTCACTACAGGAAGGACGTGGAAGCTATAGAAAGTGTGCAGAGGAGATTTACAAGGATGTTGCCTGGATTGGGGTGCATGCCTTGTCAGAATAGTTTGAGTGAACTTGGCCTTTTTTCCTTGGAGTGGCAGAGGATGAGAGGTGACCTGATAGAGGTGTATAAGATGATAACAGGCATTGATCATGTGGATAGTCAGAGGCTTTTTCCCTGGGCTGAAACGGCTAACATGAAAAGGCACAGTTTTAAGGTGCTTGGTAGTAGGTACAGAGGAGATGTCAGGGGTAAGTTTTTTTTTTACACAGAGAGTGGTGAGTGCATGGAATGGCCTGCTGGCGACAGTGGTAGAGGGGGATACAGTAGGGTCTTTTAAGAGACTCTTGGATAGGTACATGGAACTCAGAAAAATAGAGGGCTATGGGTAATCCTAGGTAATTTCTAAAGTAGGTACATGTTCAGCACAGCATTGTGGGCTGAAGCGCCTGCATTGTGCTGTAGGTTTTCTTTGTTCTATGTTCTATGTCTTTGAACAGAGGGGGGAAGCTGGAGGATGTGGTGATAACCCACACATTTCCTGGGAGGACATACAGAATGGTGCCAGAATCCAGTTCCAGCCTCTGGAGTGCCCCGAGCTGTAATAGCATCATGCTAAGATATTTACCTCTGATGCAGAACATCTTTACTTTCCAAAACTGTAAATAACAAAGGACGCAAGAATTACAAGGAAATTAGTAGTGGATGTATTACCAATATTAGTGCATGAGAGACTTCACAAATGTCTTTCTCAAGCTGAGCTTCAGATGCATTTGTGAAGCCCTTCACACACCATTTATTTGACTTGTTAATAGAAAATTAATTGTTCATTAGAAGTAAATAAAACCAGTTTACTCTATTTGGGTAATTTACGGATCAATCTGTAGGAGTGTGGCAGTAAATTCAGTATACGTGGTGCAGTATAACAGCTGAATCTGATCGCCTCCATTCACATCCTTGGATTTTGATGCTGGTATTTATTATTTTTAACTGTTTCTCCCAAAAGAAAACACTGTAGCATGCTCAGTGCAAACTTAATTGGGCCAAAATGTACTTGGTAATATTCTGCTATTGGCCAGCAGCATTTGAGGATTGTTATGTCATGCAATGATAAAGTTTGTTCCACCTTTTGCACAAAAAATGTATCAGTTCAAATGTAGACAGCTGAAAGTTTCAGAACATAAACTGACTTACTGAATTTTGCTCACTTTGCATATTATTCTTGTAAAAGTTAATTATCAGATATTTGCTGCTTTGAATATTTTCATAGAATTGCCAAATTTCTCATTCTCAAAACCCATAGAGCTATGCCGCAAGTTAGGAACTGGTCTCTCTCATTCAATAAGCTCATCATTATACAGAATAAATGATTGCACCCATCCGCTACTTAAAACTCACCAATTTCTTCCACAAGTACACAAAAGCTGCAGGGTGTGATATAGCACAAAAATACCCTGTGTGATTTTGCATGGACTTCTGTCACAATCCAGTCATCATCTTTTAGGGTATGGGTGAAAGCCAAAAAGAAACATCGCCAAATCCGAGCTGCTCTCCAACTCATACACCATCTTGCTTTGGAAGTACACTAATGCTAGAAAATTTGTGAATCCTGTAGAATTTTCTGTATTTTTGCATAAATATGACCAAGAATGTGATCAGATCTTCATGTAAGTATAAAACTAGATGAAAAGAACCCAATGAAATAAACAACACAATATCAATATACTTGTTCATTTATTTATTGAGAAAAATGATCCAATGTTACATGTATTTGTTGGAAAAATATGTGAACCTCTGGTGTATTGCCTTCTACAAAAGCTATTTCAAGTCAGGTGTTCCAATCAATGAGAGGAGATGGGAGGTGTGGACTGTAGAGGTCCTCTGCCCTATAAAAAAAGATGCACGAAGCCAGGTTACTGACAGAGCCTGATCTTCTCAAGAAAGATATGATTATGTGCATCATGCCTCAATCAAAACAACTTTCAGAGGACCTTAGAAGAAGAATTGTAGAATTGCATGAAGCTAGAAAAGGCTACAAAAGCACTTCTAAAGGCACGAGTGTACATCAGTCCACGGTAAGAGAAATTGTCTTCAAATGGAGGTAACTCAGTACTGTTGCTGCTCTCCCTAGCAGTGTGGGCACCCTGCAAAGTTCACATCAAAAGTACAATGTGCAATGCTGAAGGATGTGAAAAAGCAACCAAGGGTAAAAGCAAAACACCTGCAGAAATCGCTAGAACTTGCTAAAGTTCATGTGTCCACTATAAGAAAAAAACACTGAACAAGAATGGTGTGCGTGGGAAGACATTATGAAGGAAATTGCTGCTCTCCAAGAAGAACATTGCTGCGAATCTTTTGTTTGCAAAAGGCCACCTGGATGTTCTGCAACACTTCTGGGACAATGTTCTGTGGACAGATGAGACAAAATTTGAACTTTTTGGCAGAAATACACATGGTTATATTTGGAGGAAAAAGGGCCCTCTCACACCAACACCAAAATCTTATCCTAACTGTGAAGCATCATGGAAGGAGCATTATGGTTTTGGACTGCTTTGCTGCCTCAGAGCCTGAACAGTTTGCAATCATTGAGGGAACAATGAATTCAAAATTTTATCAATACATATTCCAGGAGACTAACAGGGTAGCAGTCTGTCACCTGAAGGTCAATAGAAGTTGGATAATACAACACGACAATGATCCAAAAGTCAAGAGTAAATCAATAACAGAATAGTTTAAAAAGAAGAAAAATTGTGTTTTGGAATGCCCTAGTCGAAGTCCTGACCTTAATCCTATAGAAATGTTGTGGGAGTACCTGAACCTAGCAGTTCAAGGAAGCCCACCTACATCCCAAAGTTGAAGCAGTTTTGTAAGGGGGAATGGCCTAAAATTCTCCAAGCCAATGAGCAAAACAGTTACTGGAAACATCTGGTTGAAGCTATTGCTGTACAAGGGGGTCACACCAGTTACTGAAAGCAAAGATTCACATACTTTTTCACATAATGGATAATGTTTCTCAATAAATAAATGAACAGATATAATGTTTTCATGTTATTTATTTAATTGGGTTCTCTTTATTTAGTTTTAGGACTTGTGTGAAGACCTGATCACATTTTAGGTCATAATTACGCAGAAATAGAGAAAATTCTACAAGGTTCAAAACTTTCTGGCACTACTGTATATATTTTGCTTCATTACTGGTGGCCAAGATGCTGGACGTTCCTTCTTAATATGTTAGGACCATCTTTCTGGTGAAGCCAATCTCATGTTTATTGAATAAAAACAGTAGCTTCCCTGTCTTGTTCTGAGAATACGATATGATTTTATTAAAGTTCTTTTCCTGCAGTCTGTTTATAGTTTGATTGAATTAGGAGCTTTCAGTGTTCTGAAGAATACATGCCCGATGAATTAAGATATATGAACAAATAGGGAGATTATCAATGGCATTAACTCATAGTGTTGCTGAATTTAGAGATGTTATGATTAGTCTTGGATAATTTGAGAAAACTGTGTATATTTTTCCTGAATTAGGGATGTTGTTAATTAGAGCTTTCAATTGGCATCAATCACCTTGAAATCTCGGATTGGCAGTGGTGAACACTTTATGTAGAAGCAGCATGTGAAGCTGCTGGTGGCCACTTATAATTTTAAGAAAATAATGAATATGCATGGAATAATTAACAGGTTGAGTCAGTGATGAGGAAGGCAAAGGCAACGTAAGCATTCATTTCGAGAGAATCAGAATATAAAAGCAAATATGTAATACTGAGGCTTTATAGGGCACTGGTGATGCCTCACTTGGAGCACTGTGAGCAGTTTCGGGTCACTTTTTAAAAAAGGATGTGCTGACATTTGACAGGGTGTGGAAGTGGTTCATGAGGATTATCCCAGGAATGAGAAGTGATTGATGGCTCTGGGCCTGCACTCACTGGAATTTAGAAGAATGGCGGGGGGGGGGGGGGGGGTGTGGAAGAGAAACTCATTGAAACCTATTGAATGTTGAAAGGCCAGGATAGAGTGCATGTGGAGAGGATGTTTCCTATGGTGGGAGTGTCTAGGACCAGAGGGTATGGCCTCAGAGTAGAGGGGCATCCATTTAGAACAGAGAAGAGGAGGAATTTCCTTCACCAGAGGGTGGAGAATCTGTGGAATTTGTTGCCAAAGGCAACTGTGGTGACTAGGTCATCGGGTGTATTTAAGGCGAAGGTTGACAGATTCTTGATTAGTAAGGACGTGAAAGGTTATGAGGAGAAGGCAGGGGAATGGGGTTGAGAGGGAAATGGATCAGCCATAATAAAATGTCAGAGCAGACTCAATGGGCTGAATGGCCTAATTCTACTCCTATGTCATATGGACATGTAGTCTTATGGAATACAGGGTAAATTACCTGAAATGGCTGCATTCAGTACGGAGTCTTGAAGATTGGAACATGCACAATATTATTAGAAGTCGATATGCTATTCCTCAAGCTCATTCTAGGCCTTTTTAAAAATAATACAGGAAGAAACAGACAGGAGGTCAACTTGGAAATAACAGATAGCTGGAAGCTCTGGTTGATCCTATGGACTGAATAGCAAGCGTCTCTTTGGAAATGCTGAAAAGGAAGGTTTTTGGTGGTGGAACCTCAGTGAAAGTGGCAGAAATTGTGAAGAATTTGCTATTGGATACAGAGGCTGATGGGACGGGGAGTGTGTCCTGGGGAACAATATCCTTACTCTGGCTGAGAGGAGATGAAGTGAGAGCAGAGGTGTGAAAGATACTGTAGATGAAACATGGTAAAGTTTGGTAGATGGAAAGCCATGGTTAAGGGGAAAGAGGAAAACTTCAGAGTCACTGGTGTGGAAAGTCTCAGTAGTGGAGTAGATACAAAGGAGATAGAGTAATTGGGAGAAGCTGCTGGGGAATTGTGCTGCTATATCCTGGTGCAACACATAGAATGTTGGAGGAGCTCAACAAGAAAGGCAGCCCTATGGAGGGAAATAGTCATTTTAAATCAAGATCCTTCATCTACACTGAAGGATAGAGGGAAGAAAAGGTGGAGAGAAAGGGTGGAGTAAGAATGACACTGGGAGCTGGGAGGAGATAGATGGAAGTGACAAAGTGCTGCGGATATTCAACCTGATAGGAAGGGAGGGGGATGTATGGAATACCAGGAGGGAGGTATGGAGGGCAGAGGAGAGAAATGGGGAGGGGAAACAGTAGGAAGAATATATGGGTGATGTGCAGTTGCTCAGGTGGTTGTGGGCAAAGAGACGTGGTGAAGGGGGCCAGATGGATCAGAGATAGTAGAGGAGCAGTTACTGGAAGTTGAAGAAATCAGTGTTAATGCCACCAGGTTGTAGTCTACCCTGGCGGAATATGAGATGCCACTTCTCTAGTTAGCATTTAGCCTCAACCTGGCAGTGACAAAGGCCAAAGGCAGACATGCCAGTGTGGGAATTAAAATGGCAGGCAAATGGGAGATCCAGACAATGGACCGAGTGAAAGTGCATGGCAGAGCGGTTGTCCAGTTTGCATTTTGTTTCACTTATGTAGAGGAGGCACAAGAGGAACACTGGATGCAATAAATCCTTCCGTGGGTTTCCAGGAGAAAGGCCGCCTCAGTTGGAAGAGCTGTTAAGAGCCTTGCTTGGTGATGAGAGAGGAGGTCTGGGAATGGGAGTTACATCTCTGGCAGTTACAGGGAAGAGTGCAGATGGACGGAGGCCACGAGGTGGGGATTGTGAAACAGACCAGGGAGTCAATGAGAGAGTGATCCCTGAAAAAAGTGGAAAAGAGGTGGGGGGGGGGAATGTGCTCGCTAGTGGGGTCTCATCGTAGCTGGTAGAAATCACAAAGAATGATGTGCTGGATGTGAAGGCTTTGTCCTGTGTGCTGCCAATCATCTTAAAAGCTACTGCAGCAATATCTATCTAGGAAAAAATAGAGAACAGCACAGATCTTATTGCTTAAAAGAGAGATTTATCTAATGAAAAGGAATCTGGAATGTCAGGTGGTCGTCCACACCAGATGGAATACCCAGATCCTGAAGCACCATAATTGGTTTGGTATCACATCCAATTATTTGAGTATGCTCAGCAGAGACCCTTCAGAGTCCTAGATTTGTGACCATGCTGCTTCTTGACATTCGGTCCCTGCACAGTTAGAGGCCCCAGTGTAAGAGGCACAAAGTCCAGTTCACAGCATCCATCACAAAGTTTTCAGAGGTCCTGTAATTTTCGTATATTACCGGGGAATACACGGAACCAAAACTGAATAGTTGTATAACATAAAACATAGAAACATAGAAAACCTACAGCACAATACAGGCCCTTTGGCCCACAAAACTGTGCCGAACATGTCCTTACGTTAGAAATTACCTTGGGTTACCCATAGCCCTCTATTTTTCTGAGCTCCATGTACCTGTCCAGAAGTCTCTTAAAAAACCCTATTGTGTCTGCCTCCAGCACCATCACCGGCAGCCTATTCCATGTACACACCACTCTCTGCGTGTAAAAAAAACAACAACTTACCCCTGACATCTCCTCTGTACCTACTTCCAGTATCTCCTATATCTTCTCTGTATATTTGTTACACTTGAAGTTGGTCAGTAGTTGCCTCCTGAATAATGGCCAAAAGACCAAGTAAAAATAATGCCCTTAAATGTTACAATGAGCATGTTAGAAACTTTCACTGAGTTGGTCATTACCTGCCATTGCGACTGATCAGCCCTGATCTTATTGCTTACAGGCATAGAAAGCTTCATTATCAGAGGAATTGAAAATGGATGATAATATTGTGCTTACATTACTGAACAGCCCTGTTTCTGACCTTTTGATTGAAGGAATGCTGCTGCTGAACTGAGGATAGCTAACGACAAAATTGAGAAGGCAGCCTGTTTTTATTTCTGGAATTCCAATCCATAAAAGAGCTAGTCAAAATTTAGAAGTAATAAGGATGGGATGCTCTTGTCCATTTTATGCTGACTCTTATTTAAGGTCGATCAAGTTTTGTTTTGCTGTCATTTCTCCTGCTAAACTTTACCTCCTATAGATACCCAAACAGTGAAATCCAAATTATATGCTCAGGGTTGTTTTTAGTTTTTTTTCAGCAAATCTTTTTTTTAATTATTCTACACTTCTTCCACCTTCTGTGAGCAAAAGATTTGTTGCCATGACACTGTGTGCTTCACAAGACATTTCAGATGTGGGATATAATGATGGTTTCAAACACCTAGTGCCAAAATCATGTGTTTTGACTGGAAGATTGCTATTGTTTTATGATCTAATTTGAATAATTTATTCATCTATGGGGATTGAGTCTACTTTGTTATTACAATTCCAATCCCTATAATTATCTCATCTACTGTCAGATAACATAAAATCCTAGAGCAGATTTTGATGAAATCCAGGAACTTGACCATAATATTGTTGCTAAAAATAGATATACATAACAACAAATTGGGAGATTATCTTAATTTTATGCAGCTACAATCGTTACTTTTTCACTTGTACTCTAAAACTAATCACAATTGTCTCTTTATTTATTATTTACACAGTTTGTCTTTCACACATTGTTTGTCGGTCTTTGTTTTATATCTAGATTTTACTAAATTCTATTGTACTCTATTTCTTTTCTTTCCTGTAAATACCTTCAAGAAAATGAATCTCAAGGTAATTTCTGGCAACATATTGTACTTTGTGAATGAATGTATGTTATCTTTGACTTTGAAGAATTCAGTGTTGGATCACAGAACGGTAAAAGATGCAGGGGAGAGAAGAGACCCTTTGTATAGTAATATATAAAATACTAATAGGAAAGTTGTAAATTTTGCAGCTTTTCATCACCAGTTGATTTTGTCTTTCCTTGAAGGGGCTGGCTCCTTGGTAAATCTGGGAAAGCTCAGTCAGCAGTAACATACATGCCATTACTAAAATATAGCTTGAGGGCAGGATGGGATTAAACATAGTGGATGCTAAAATGTATGGGAAAGATATATAAAAAAATGAAGGAAGTGGAAGAGCAGCTTTGAATGATAAGAGAAAATTTAAAAATGGTTAAAAAAAAAAGCAGGCAAAGGGAACTAAATGAGTGGAATTAAGAATTAGGAAAGGATTTGAGATGATAGTGGGATTTGTCTAAAGGTCTCTTGATAGCTGCCATAAAGAGATAATGTATAAATGCCAAAAGTAGGCTAATATGTGGAAAAGCCAGATTGATTTTAATGGAGAAGTTTGATTTGCATATAGATTGCCTTTCTGACAATGAGCTAGATTGTCTATGGCAATGAATTTTTTGAATGTATCCAGGATAGTTATTTTTCATCAAAATGACTATGAACCAAAAATGCAGGCAGACTATATTCAATATTATAATGAAGTTGATTGAGTTAAAAGGGTAACAAATGGGGCGTGGTTACACAGCAGTTAGCTCACAGCAGCAGGGACACAAGTTCAATTCTGACCTTGGGTGCTGTCCATTTGAAGTTGACACATTTTCCCAGTAACCACGTAGAAATCCACTTTGCACAATCCTTTCCCCTCACATTCCATTGCTGTGATTAGTATCTCAATTAGCTACTATAAGTTGCTCCTAACATCGGTGGGAATGGGAGATTCAGTGAGTATTGATGGGCATGTGAAAGAAAAGATGGCTGGAAAATAAATGAGAAATGTAATTGATAGGAACATCTGGAGTTGGCATATACTCAATGGGTCAAATGGCCTCCCAAGATGTGAGAAATATGGAAAAATATGTAATAAGGGATCAAGTTCAGTGCTGTGTTTTAGAGGAAGAGGCAGGAACCAAATCTTGTTTTATGTAAGGTTGGGTTCAGCAGGATGTAAAATGAGACCATGCATGAACAATGTAATTTTGCTTATGTAATTTTAAATATTTCTGTGATAATATTGACATCCCTTGCAACTCACTTTTCATACTCCAGCTTTTCTATTCTAATATTAAGTTTGATGCCACTGCATCTCTCTCCATCACAAGGATCTGACCTGCAGTAGTGTCTTGGCTGCACCCTATTCTCTATTAATGTTGAGTTACTCTTTTTTTTAGTTGTACCTGGCTATCATTAGGTGGGTAGAGCTCACAAGTTTTGGGAATGTAACCTGAATCTCAATCACATAAAGCATTTTTTTTTTAGCACATTTCTTTGTTTGACTGCCCATTTACCCATGAACAGATCTGAGTGTTCACTGTGGATCAACGTCCCTGGGGTCACACTTACCTAAATCTAGTTTTGTAAGATCTGGTCTCATTTATCCTTTTCAAATAAGATTGAAGTCATTAATGTCAGAAGGCATCAATTCTGCAAATGGGATTAGAGTTGTCTGCATATTTGCAAGCAAGTCATGTTTCTGCTTTGCAACTTCTGCACACACCTCTACTAATGCATTTTTATGATGCCTGATGATATCATTCATGTGTGATTAATTCAGTGTTGGATCACAGAACGGTAAAAGATGCAGCACGTTTCCTTACCAGGGCAGCAGAATGAACGGTGGACAGACCTGCCTCTGTATCTGTGCTGGGTCATGCCATGCAGTGCTGGTTTGACTTGTATATTGATCAGGTTGAGATGATTTGTTTATCTGTTAAATGTACTGTGTCTGAGATAATTATGGAAAGAGCTGGTGAGGTTCAGTTCAGATGTATCAAGTTGGATGCAAGTCAGGGTTTTACTTAATAGCCTAATAGACTTCTGTTTTTTGGGTGTAACAAAATGGTGGTTAGGAGTGGAACACTGACAATCTTTTCTCTCACTCCTCTATGGACATTGCTCTCTGCATAACTTAAAATACCCTGTTCAGAGTTGCAGCTGGGATCTGCTTGGTCTGTAAAACACACCTACACAATGGATCAGATCAAATCAAATCGAGTTTAGTTGTCACTCAAACCAAATGAGACAGTGTTCCTCTGGGACCAAGGTGCAAAGAAAAAAAAAAATCATGGGCATTCAAAATAACGAGAAAAGGAAAAAAAATGAACGATCATGTAAGAAAACACATTTTTAGACCAAGTCCCTGAGCGATAAGTCCTGCAAATTGATGGCTCTCAGCGGTTCAGGCTGATCCAACACTGGAGGGCAGCACCGAAAGGAGAGGCCACCCCCAACCAAGCTTGGCCTGCGCGCTACAATGCAAGACTGAGGATTGAGGCCTGGTCCACATTACAGTTGAGGTGACACTGCTGCCTCGCCACCTGTCTCGCTACCAAACGAGGGAAGCAGCAATCAAAGTTCAACAGCAAAAAAACCATCTGAGACAGTCACTTGTGGTTTCACTGCATGCCACCTTCGCACCAGTTTGAAGACACCAACTCCAGTGTCTCCAAGTAGCACACAGCAGCATGGCCTGCACAGAGTTCAGCTCTTCTGATCCCAATTCAGCACTTCCTGTGGCCCAATGGCCCGACGCAATATCCCCAAGCTCGATGGCCCGACTCGACATCCCCAGGACTGATGGCCCAACTTGCCTTCTCTGAACTGTTGGCTGGCTCTTACAACACCTCGGCTAGCTACTTTGAACAATGAGCAGCTCACTGATGAATGGACCTGCTGTGATGATGATGGCATCCGTTAGTCTCGTGAGACCATGGATCTGCGCCTGGAAATTCTTACTTCAGTCTGTGTTGGTAGAGCGGCGTCTGTCATGGCTGTAGAAGCCCACACAGGAGTGACAGTCTCGTCTGCAGCAACTGCACTTGAAGGCGCTGTCCTCTGGTGTTGTCTTGGTGCTGTTTTCTCGGTGAGTCCAATTTTCTTCAGCAGCAAGCCTCAGCTTCTCCTCTCCTCTTTTTAGACCTCTGCGTAGTTCCAGCCTCCAACGAGGGCAATCGCTTGCAATGTCCTCCCACCTCTCGACGTTCATGTTCGGTGACTTCATGTCTCTCTTGCAGACATCTTTGAAATGGAGATGGGGCCACCCTTGTGCTCTCTTGCTGGAAGCCAGTTCCCCGTACAGCAGGTCTTTTGGGATCCTCCAATCTGACATGCGGTATACGTGGCCCAGCCAGCAGAGATGGTGTTGTTGGAGCAGGGTGAAGAGGCTGGGTATCTGGGCGCGGGCCAGGACCTCATCATTGATGACTCATGGTTATTGGACTCAAGAATAGTCTTATCATGTATAAAAACACACTTAACAGGGAAAAAACATCTCTGGTGGGCTCTCGAGAAGCAACTGCAAGTATACATGTTGCCATCTTACCGGCAGAAAATCTTGTTACCACACAGCTGGTCATAAAGCTTTTTGATGTCAAATATTGTGTTTGAGACTTATTTTTAAAATATGCAAATCATTTCTAAATATTTGCAGTTCGACTGAATCTACAAGCTGAGCAAAGAAAGCAGTACAACTTCACAGACCATTGCTATGAAACAACAGGCCATTTTTCATTAATTATCTGTAGGTTCATGCAATAACATTTATTTGAAACCTTGAATTGACGAAAGCTTAAAGTATATTGAATTGTGTCAAACCATATCATGATGGTATAAAGAGATATCTACTTCCACTCTCTCTTTTGCTCTTTGTATATCAGACCACTGGAAAACTATGCTGAAGCGGTAGTAATGGGGGACAAGGAAATGGAGGATTAATTTAAGTATTTTGCATCTGCTTATACACCAGCAGTATGCCAAAAATGTGAGTGCCCGGGGGCAGAAGTAAATGTAATTGCTGTTACCAAAGAGAAGGTGCTATGGAAGCTGAAAGACCTGAAGGTAGATAAAGTCACCTGAACCATATGGACTGCACGTCATGGTTTAGAAAGAGCTAGCTGAAGAGATTGTGGAGACATGCGTAGCGATCTTTGAATTATCACTAGGTTCCAGAATGGTTCTGGAGGATTGAAAATTGTAAATATTACTCCAGTCTTTAAGAAGGCAAACACAAGAAAATCTGCCGATGCTGGAAATCCAAGCAACACGCACAAAATGCTGGAGTAACTCAGCAGACCAGGCAGCATCTATGGAAAACAGAAAAACAGACTGTTTACTGAGTTCCTGCATCATTTTCTATGTGTGATGCTTGGATGATGGCTTTGTGGTCAGGTTAAAAGATGATACAAGGAAAGATGGAGGAGCAGATAGTGTTGAGGAAGCAGGGTTTCTGCAGCATAACTTTGACAGATTGTAAGAATGGGTAAAGAAGTCACAAATGGAATGTAGTGTTGGAAAGAATGTGGTCATTCACTTTGGTAGAGGGAATAAAGGTGTAGACTATTTTCTGAACTGAGAAAATTCAAAACTTAAAGGGGAAAAGGGATTTGGGAGTCATTGTGCTGGATTTCCTAATGATTAACTTGTAGGATGAATTAGTAAGAAGGAAGGCAAATGGAATGTCAGCATTCATATCAAGAGCATTAGAATATATGAGCAAGGATGTAATGCTGAGGTTTTTAAAGCATTGATCAGACCATACTTGCAGTTTTAAGAAAAGATGTGTTGGCACTGGAGAGGGTCCAGAGGAGGTTCACAAGAATGATTTTGGGAATGAATCTGTTGTCCCCAGTTTGGGGTCCCTGGGAATAGAGGGACATCCATCTAGAACAAAGATGAGCAGGAATTTTTTTAGCTGGAGGGTAGTGACTTTGTGGAATTCACTGCCACATATGGCCGAGGAAGCCATGTTATTGAGTATATTGGATGGTTGATGGGTTCTTGATTAGTCTTTAATTCTGAAGACTACTGGTGATCAATAATTATTGTCAGTGTATTCAAGACAGAATGAAGGATGAAGTTGAGACTATTATGAGAATCAAGGGCCTAAATGATAGCAGAGCAAGTGGAATAGCAGGACAGATGCAAAGGACTGTTTGACTAACTGGAACAATCAAAATAATAGAAGCAAGAATAGCCCATATTTTTCACACCTTCTGCACCATTCATGACATTGTAGCTGCTGTGATTTCAGCCAGGCTTCATTTTCTCCTTATCTCTAAAGAATTTGATTCTGTTATCAACCAAAAAGAATTGTCTGGACCTCCACAGCTTTCTATGGTAGAGAAACCACAAAATCTCTGACCATTTGAAAGAAGTATCATCCTCTTATTTTTACGCCAATTTTCAACAGCTCAAAGGAGGAACATACGCTCAGCATCTAATCTATCTAATGTGTTCAGAATGTTTTGTTTTTTTTAAGGTTGCTTCTCATTCTAAGTTCAAATAAGAATGGAAAAAACCTGGCCTTAACTCACAACCTCTTCAGTTCTGAAATCATCCTGGTGAACCTTCCCTGAAAAGTATTCAGTGCAAGTTAATTCCCTTTTAAATAAGGGGAGGCAAGCGGTACACAATGTTCTGGTCTTGTCTCCGCAGAATTGGAAAGATTTTGGAACATTTCCTACTTTTATATTATATCATTCATGATAATGACTTCCACTTATCTTCTTAATTACTTTGCTGTACCAGATTATACTGTTGGTATTCCAGACAGGCAGATGCCTTGGTACAACATTCTGTTTTTCTTATATTCCTATGAAAATAGAGCATACCATATTTCCTCACTTTATGTTCAGCTGTTACTTACCTCTATATATTTGCAGTTTCATTGCATCTCCCTCACCATTTGGTTTTCCACCTATCTTTGTAACATGATTAAATTTGGCAAATAGGTTTTCCATCTCTTGAAGTCTAATAATCCTGAAGCATTTGTGGACATAGCTTCCACGTAAACGTCAATTTGCTTCTTGACCCTGTCTGCAATTTAGAGATTTATGGATTTTGAGATTCAGGACAGTAACAAGCCCTTTTGGTCCAATGAGTCTGTGCTGCCCAATTACACCCATGTCTCCAAATAACTTGCTAACCATTTGGAATGTGGTAGGAAACTGGAGCACCTGGAGGAAATGAATGTGATTATGGAGAGAAAGTACAAACTCATTATAGATAGCAACAGATCGAATCTGGATAGCTGGCAATGTAATAGTGTATGCGAAATGCTACAGTACCGGACAGCCGCTTATTTGGGACAACTCCTAAAGGACAAAAAATAATTGAGAAATAGCTGGGATTCTGTTTGTTTATTTGGGACATTATGCTGCTTAAGTGGAACAGGAGATGGTTGCTGAACAGTCTCTAACTAGCGTCAGGTGTTGCACTTGTGTGGCCATTAGACACTACACCATGCATAGAACAAACAGTTTTTAAATAGCATCAGTTTTGTATGCTTTGTTCAAAAAGCAGTCATTTTTGTCACTGATAATCGGCAAGATGTAAGCATTAAGACAATTCGGAATTGTTTTGCTCACAGCGGTTTCAAGCATTTGGGCTTAAAGATGCTAGAAATGGCTGGGAGTGAAAATGAACTTCAAGTTCTGAACTATGAAGAGTTTGGAGGTATCAACAATCATCTTGAATGTTACAGTGAAAATGAAGATTTGGAGGATGCAATCATTGAAAGCATTGTATGAAGGCCGTTTATTACCTGCACTAAGTAGCTGCACTGGTTTTGTTCTTTTACAGATGTGACAGAACAGGTTGGCAATAATAACTCTCCTGCTAGCCTTGCCCCTTTGCCAGGTTAGTCACTCCTCCTCGTTCTGTCCCTGGTCTAGTTTCCCAAGTAATTCACACGCTTTGCCCTCCCATTCTGCAGTTCTTGGAAATTCACCATTTACACACCCCAACAGTAAAATAATCATTAGCTTGGCAAATCAAAACAAACCCTTCATGCTCTACTGGTTTATAACTCATAAAAATAAGGATTCTAGACACAGGCATTCCCAACAGTTTCTTTTATTTCCACTCTTACTGTTATCTCAGTTTGTAGACAACAGAATGGCCCCAAAAGACCCGAGGGACAGTTTGGGGCATCTTAAAATAATGCTTAGGTCAGTGGGAGCAGATGCACTACATTCTATGTAGACAACACCACTAATAGAGAGGCATTATTCTTTTATATTTACCTGAGTATGTGGATACTGACTTATGGGTCTAACTAATGGAAATAAAACTGTAGGATGTTAGAATTCCTGTTAAAAATGTTCCAGTTCTGCATCTGAAATAATTATTATGGTCTGGTCATGTGATTATTCCCCCTCCTCCCCTCAGACCAGCAGTAGAATTTCTTAGTCCTTCGAGGCCAGAAGGAGGCAGATTTAAGCCCTCATTTTGGCTTTGCTAGGGAGGTGTGGAGGTTGGATTTGAATATATCTGAAAGTTAAAGACCAAGGTTGTCATGGAGAACGCCTCTGTATATTTGTAAATTTTTGTACGTACGTGTTTGTTTTCATTTGTCTATTTGTAAACACTTCTTTTCTTCACAACTTTTGGGCAGCTTATGCACTTCTTTCACCTGGCACTAAATAAAACCCCTTGCACTAATGTGCAGTTGTGTTTATCATCTGGTATTTTTTCCAAATAGTGATCCTCGTCGGGCACGCTTACCCACACTTGATAGTGACGTGAGACACAGTAGATCAAAAGCATGGCAGCCTACTCTGAAATAATTTTTCCATTGATAACTATTAGGAACTAATACAGTTTTCTAGTATTCTCATATATTACTGATATAGTATTGGTAGTGTTGTAATTTGTTCTGTACATAATTTGTTAAGTACTTAATTTGTTAGTCAGTTAAATGATAGTTGGTCTTTTTTATACCTTTTAAACTACTTCCATGAAACTTTGACTAATTCAGCTAAAATGTACTGGTCCTGATGTGGCGCAATTAACCAGAATCCAGTGTATTACTAAGTTTGGGATAGATTTCGGGAGTATGGAAGTTTTGAGGTTTATAGGGATAGGATTACAAAGAGGAAATGAGGCCAAGATCAGATTAGTCATGATCTTATTGGATTTTAGAATAGGATCCATTAGCTATTTGGTTGTTTCAGCTTCTGCTATTATAAAGCTTTTAAGTGAAATGGCACCAAAATAGCTCTTTTAGCCTGTTAAGTTGCACTAATCAGCTGGCACTCACTTACACCAATCCTACACAAATTCTATTTCATTTTCCGCACATTCTGCTTCTTATGCATGGAAAATTTACTTTACCTTCAAAAGTGAATTCCAAGTAGTTTGATACAATGGCAATGGTGGTGGGGGGGATGGTGGGAGCATGGGTGGTGGGAGCTAGGATGATCTGAAATAGACTCTCCAAATCTCAAAGTTCAGGTACTTCTAATGTCGTGTAGTTGGTCTAAATGCAATTTATATACTCAGCTCTGTTGCTTTTTACATTTTGCAATGAGTAATCTCTCTCTTCTTCGATGGTGCTGGAGCAAGGTCTAATCAACGCTGTTTGTGGATTGTAGACTCTTATTCACATTTATGATGTGTTCTAGTTTCTGGCCACTCCTTTTGTTCTGGTGCTTTTTGAATCAGGGCAGACTACCAAATGCCGAGCTGAACCAAAATACGTCTTCTGATTTTGTGTTTTTATTCTTTGTTTTTGCTTGGTTTTTTTTGTTGCCACTTGTGCAATTTCTTTGTTTTTGCCCAGGGAGGGTATGATGTTTTTATTCTTTGAACGGGTTCCACGGTGCTTCTTTGTCTGTGGGGAAGACAAATCTCAGGGTTGTATACTGCATACATACTTTGATAATAAGTCTACTTTGTATCCTTTAATTTAGCTGCACAACCATAGTAATTGTCAAGAAAACATTTATGATCAGAACTCCATAGTCATAAATAATTAAAATTATATTTCTATCATCTCATTCGATTGTGTCCTCCTGCATCTTTCTACTAGTACTAATAATTTTCAGCAGTGGTGCCCTGAGAACTATTTTAATGACCCAAGATCTGCTGTAAAATGAATGGTCTCCACTTAGATTTTATTGTTATTCCAGCGACTGAATAATTGTGTGCATGAGTGACAAAAAAGTGATGTGAAAGCATTTGTCATTTAGAAGACTGTCTGGATTTCTGCCACAATGCAAATTTGGTTAGGCAGCGCTAATATCCATATCAGCACACATTCTAAGAAACCATGCTATTGATGCTAATGAACAGAACTGAAACCATCCCATACTTATCTCTAGCTGATCCCAGCTTAATTCTGATAGAATGTTATAGTTTATCTTTGGCATTGATGGCAGAAAAAGCAGATGGATTGAACAGTTTATTTTTAGCATATTTTTCTAGGTGCTGTTGAAAGCCTTTAATTTTGATTTGGTTGTTATGGCTAATCTCTCTACTAAATGTCTTCTATCTTTGAGCAAGGATTCTGCCACTCTTTATCAGTCAAGGCACACTGTCTGTCCCACAGGAGATTCTACTGTATCTTCTGTCTCCTTTTCTTCCTAGAGCCAATGAGATGGGATCAGATTTCAGAGGCTTAACGAATTAAAACATTATTAGTCCCAAATGGATTACCTAGCATTAAGCCATGAGAGCATGGATTTGTAAATACACTTGCAAATGTTCTTTTTACCAAATAAGGAGAAGTGTGGAAAGAAACAAGTGTTTTAGACAGATTATGATGTTCTTAAATTATGAAATCTGGAATATCTCTTTTTTTCTGAATTTATATGAAGAACATTGCACTGGATTTGAGCTGAACATAGAATAGTGCAGCACATTACAGGCCCTTCGGCCCACAATGTTGTGCCAACCCTCAAACCCAGCCTCCCATATAAACCCCCACCTTAAATTCCTCCATATACCTGTCTAGTAGTCTCTTAAACTTCACTAGTGTATCTGCCTCCACCACTGACTCAGGCAATGCATTCCACACACCAACCACTCTCTGAGTAAAACTTCCTCTAATATCCCCCTTGAACTTCCCTCCCCTTATCTTAAAGCCATGTCCTCTTGTACTGAGCAGTGGTGCCCTGGGGAAGAGGCGCTGGCTATCCACTCTATTATTCTTAATATCTTGTATACCTCTATCATGTCTCCTCTCATCCTCCTCCTCTCCAAAGAGTAAAGCCCTAGCTGCCTTAATCTCTGATCACGATCCATACTCTCTAAACCAGGCAGCATCCTGGTAAATCTCCTCTGTACCCTTTCCAATGCTTCCACGTCCTTCTTATAGTGAGGCGACCAGAACTGGACACAGTACTCCAAGTGTGGCCTAACCAGAGTTTTATAGAGCTGCATCATTACATCGCAACTCTTAAACCCCATCCCTCGACTTATGAAAGCTAACACCCCATAAGCTTTCTTAACTAACCTATTTACCTGTGAGGCAACTTTCAGGGATCTGTTGACATGTACCCCCAGATCTCTCTGCTGCTCCACACTACCAAGTATCCAGCCATTTACTTTGTACTCTGCCTTGGAGTTTGTCCTTCCAAAGTGTACCACCTCACACTTCTCTGGGTTGAACTCCATCTGCCACTTCTCAGCCCACTTCTGCATCCTATCGACGTCTCTCTGCAATCTTCGACAATCCTCTACACTATCTACAACACCACCAACCTTTGTGTCATCTTCAAACTTGCCTACCCACCCTTCTACCCCCACATGCAGGTCGATAATAAAAGTCACGAAAAGTAGAGGTCTCAGAACAGACCCTTGTGGGACACCACTAGTCACAACCAACCAACCTGAATGTACTGTCTCCACCACGACCCTCTGCCTTCTGCAGGCAAGCCAATTCTGAATCCACCTGGCCAAACTTCCCTGGATCCCATGCCTTCTGACTTTGTGAATAAGCCTACCATGTGGAACCTTGTCAAATGCCTTACTAAAATCCATGTAGATCACATCCACTGCACTACCTTCATCTATATGCCTGGTCACCTCCTCAAAGAACTCTATCAGGCTTGTTAGACAGGATCTGCCCTTCACAAAGCCATGCTGACTGTCCCTGATCAGACCATGATTCTCTAAATGCCCATAGATCCTATCTCTAAGAATCTTTTCCAACAGCTTTCCCACCACAGACGTAAGACTCACTGGTCTATAACTACCCAGACTATCCCTACTACCTTTTTTGAACAAGGGGACAACATTTGCCTCCCTCCAATCCTCTGGTACCATTCCCATGGACAACAAGGACATAAAGATCCTAGCCAGAGGCTCAGCAATCTCTTCTCTTGCCTTGTGGAACAGCCTGGGGAATATTTCGTCAGGCCCCGGGGACTTATCCATCCTAATGTATTTTAACAACTCCAACACCTCCTCTCCCTTAATATCAACATGCTCCAGAACATTAACCTCACTCATATTGTCCTCACCGTCATCAAGTTCCCTCTCAGTGGTGAATACCGAAGAGAAGTATTCATTGAGGACCTTGCTCACTTCCACAGCCTCCAGGCACATCTTCCCACTTTTATCTCTAATTGGTCCTACCTTCACTCCTGTCATCCTTTTGTTCTTCACATAATTGAAGAATGCCTTGGGGTTTTCCTTTACCCTACTCGCCAAGGCCTTCTCATGCCCCCTTCTTGCTCTTCTCAGCCCCTTCTTAAGCTCCTTTCTTGCTACCCTATATTCCTCAAAAGACCCATCTGATCCTTGCTTCCTAAACCTCATGTATGCTGCCTTCTTGCACCTGACTAGATTTTCCACTTCACTTGTCACCCATGGTTCCTTCACCCTACCATTCTTTATCTTCCTCACCGGGACAAATTTATCCCAAGCATCCTGCAAGAGATCCTTAAACATCGACTACATGTCCATAGTACATTTCCCTGCAAAATCATCATCTCAATTCACACCGGCAAGTTCTAGCCTTATAGCCCCATAATTTGCCCTTTCCCAATTAAAAATTTTCCTGTCCTCTCTGGTTCTATGCTTTTCCATGATAATGCTAAAGACCAGGGAGCGGTGATCAGTGTCCCCCATATGCTCACCCACTGACAGATCTGTGACCTGACCCGGTTCGTTACCTAATACTAGATCTAGTATGGAATTCCCTCTAGTCGGCCTGTCAACATACTGTGACAGGAATCTGTCCTGGACACACTTAACAAACTCTGCCCCATCCAAACCCTTGGAACTAATCAGGTGCTAATCAATATTAGGGAAGTTAAAGTCACCCATGATAACAACCCTTTTAGTAAAAAGGTGGGCTGCTGAGGCGGCCCCTCAGACACACCAAGGAGACATACTAAGAAGACACGATAGCGTTTCCCGTCGGAGCGGGAAGCCATTTTGAAGGAAGCCACGTGCGATAGATTCCGGATCGGGAGTCTGTGGCTGAAACCAAAGGAAAATCCATTTTTAACTAACAACAGGGATTTGCTTCGCAAAGACAACGGGCAAGTGTTCCTTTCTCTCACAAATCCTCTCTCTCCAACACGTGAAATGCCAACGGTTCCCAAATGGAAAAGCCCTGCAGATTTCTGAGTGACTTTTATATTCCATTGGACTCAGTATTATCCCCTAGACAACGATAGAGCTTATTTCTGATTGATTATTACTATACCTGTTCTTTAGATTGAGTATTGACGACACATATGATCTGAATGTTTTGTATTAACCATACGTTTGTGCCCCTTTATAAATAAAAAACGTTTGAAAATAGTACCATCAGACTTCAGCGGACCTCTCTATCTTTGCTGGTAAGTCAACCGGTTACGGGGAACGTAACAATACAAACTAGCAAGTTTCTGAATATCTAGTTGCATCTTTTCAAAAGATCAAGAAGGTTACAAGCTTCTGCGAGCAGGTGAAGAGCGTGACTAAAACCACATTCTACTAGATAAAAGGTGGGAAATCCAATGAAAAACAACTTTGCTTTCTCCCAGAGCTGTGGAAACTTATTTTGAATATCACTAGTTATCCAGAAATTTTTGCTTGCTGCAGTTGAATTTAGCTTGAGCTGTTATATTACTCTGCACTTCAATAAGACATTTTTGCAATGTGGTGTCAGCATCATTTATATTTGCCCCAATCGAACCCACCTCCCAATGTGGAATAGGTCTCTGATCTGAAGTTCGATATCAGTGTGCAGTTGTTTCAAATTATTAAGACATACAATCATGTCATCACCTTGGAATTCTATTTTAAGAGTGGCCGGTAAAGGAAATTGCATACATTCGCAATGTCAAATATTGCTGCTGAAAATTTTGAGTTTTCCAAGGAAAGCAGTAAAAACCTCTTTGCATGATATGAGATTGTAGTTTCATCTTTATAACTGTTTGTTTAATATATTCAGTTTTTAAAATATATCTGACAGGTAAAATATGTCAGACTTAGCAACCACAATTTGTTCTCCAAGCTGCTTATCACTTAGAAACGCTATAATAATATGCCAGAGTGCAGCAAAACAACAAAGACAATCACCTTTTGAAAACCATCAAATGCATTAGTAGCCATTCATAATCTTTCTCGTTTTCCTCACAAGCTGGCAAAAATGATGATTTTAAATTACATTTGTTTTGATGAAATTGACAGCCACTATTACAGCAGCCACGGTGTCATGCAAACATGCTCCTAATTTTTTTTTGTAACCTAATGCTGACGGTGGATGATATATGGTATGCAAGAAATATCAGGCACAGCATTTTTTAATGAGCAAGAATCCTCCGTATCTTCTTACCATCAAAACTGTATCATTATACTTTCCAGCAGCACAAGCCATTATATTTGCCTGTGGAATATTGTTTTCCAAGAAACATTCTTGACTTCTTCAAAAATACTTTTACCTTTTGTATCTGTTTTAAGCTTTCGGGCAAAAAACATTTCTTTACTGGCCTGATCATCATTCAAAAACCCAACATATGTCATCAGAAGGGCTTCATTATTATGTAATGTGCTTTCATCGATTTGCAGGGCAAACTTCTTAACTTGTGCAATTAATGGTTTATCTACATCATCTGACATTTCATCAATATGCCTTGAAACTGATGAGTTGCTCAGGGAGATAGCTTGAATAGTTTCATAACAGTAGAAATTATAACAGATCAATGCTTCACCTATGTTATCTGGCTTGCCAGCTTTTGCAATGAAGTTTGAAATCTCATTGGATGCAAGTAAACTTTGACCATCTTTGCTGCTTTTTCACTAAACATTTTCTTTACTGTCGGCCTTGATTGAAAATTATCACATAGTTTTTGAAGTAATGCCGTCTTGACTTTCTTGCCCTTATGCGCTGTCTCTAAGTGTTTCTTCTGCTTATGTGGCCACATGCTTTCATTTGTAAGTGTAGTAGGACAAACTGGATACAGTGGCATCCTTCTGTTCTGTGGGGATGGAATAAAACCATGGACAAGGTACTCAATGCAAGATCGCTGACATTTTTTCTTTACTGCGGTAGCTGATATGTTAAAAAAAAGATGTCTTTATTTATGTATATGAACAATAATGACAATATAATTGTGTGAGTAGGTTCTATAAAAAATTAGTAAATGTCAAAAAAATTATACTAAGTAAAATCTCATGTGGAAAAAGTATCAATATTGAATATACATACAAAAATAAAACTAGCCTTTAGGCAAATCTTAGATATGTGTCAGAAATAATATTTTCAAAATGCTGTTTATATGTGCAAATTCTATGTGGCCATAAAGAGCGTGTATTCATCAAGAAAAATGAATTGATCTTAAAATATGGTAACTATAAGGAAATTAACAGAAGTTGTAGTGGTGGATAATAGTGCATTCTTGCCTCTCTGTCGTTTAGCCAGAGCTGGTAGATGACCCCACTGCAGTAACTGTAGCCTTTGTATAACATTTTATAAGTATTATAACACGTGATTTGTGCGTGGTCCAGCAGGAGCAGAGATAACAATTGACGTGCTGCTCCATCCATACAGACAGGCTAAGCTGTTTTGCTGCCTCATTTGCATCATGTACCATATTTTCCCATTTACTTCATTCAGGGTGCCAATTACATATTCATTTCACTTTTATTTATATATATTAGTAATATTTCATTAAACTGTAAACTTAACATGGCTCATTCAGAAACTCCTGTGGCACCAGTTTCTTGCTTTTTTTAACTTGTGGCCCTTGCAAAATCTGGCATGACCCCTGGGGAGCAATATGACCACGTTGAGAACCACTGCTCTAGCAGACAGGGTGAAGGAGAATCCCAAGGTCTTCGACAGGTATACTAAGAGCAAAAGGATAGTAAGGAATAAAGTTGGCCCTTTGGATGATCAGAGTAGTCATCAATGCATGGTGCTGAAAGAGATAGGAGAGATCTTAAATGGACTTTTTTTTTACTTTGTTGATGGGCACAGAGTCTGTAGAAGTAAGGCAAATCAGCAGTGAGGTCCCAGGTTACAGAGGAGGAGGTGTTTGCTGCTTTGAAGAAAGTTAGAGTGCATAAATCCCCCAGGGCTTGACAAGGTGTTCCTTCAGACCTGGTGTGAGGCTAGTGCAGAAATTGTAGGTGCCTTAGCAGAAATATTTTAAAATATCCTTAGCCACAGTGAGGTGGCAACAGATCAGATGATAGCTAATGATGTTCAATTAGACCACTAGACATAGGAGCAGAATTAGGCCATTTGGCACATCAATTGTTTAAGAAAGAGTTAGGTCTGACAAGGAGAATTTCTTAAAGCTGTAGGAACCCCAATCAAGAATGGCCAATTAAGCCAAGTACTTATGGATGTCATACAACTGCTGTCAGAAGTTTCTGTATTAAAATGTCAAAGCCACTCCAAAATGACTACAATGGAATGTATTCATAGATGAAATTGTTCAAAGGCCTGCACCCTATACAGATTACAGAGGAGCAGACGTTTGCTGTCTTGAGGGAAATTAGGGTGGATATATCTCCAGGATGTTGACTTCTCTTAAACCCTGTGGGAGGCTACTGCAAAATTGCAGGGGCCCTAACAGAGATATTTAAAATATCTTTAGCCATGGGTGAGTTGCCAGAGGATTGGAGGATTGCTAATTGTGTTCTGTTGTTTAAGAAAGAGTTTAAGAATAAGCCAGAAAATTATAGGCCAGTGAAAGACGTGGGAAAGATATTGGAAGGTATTCTAAAGGACCAGATGTTTAAGTATTTATATAGGCAGGAATTGATTAGGTCTTGTCAACATGTCTTTCTGTGTGGTAGATATTGTTTAACTAATCTTAAAGAGTTTTTCAAAGAAGTTACCAAGAAGGTTGCTGAAGGCAAAGCAGTTGATGTCAACAGGTCCTGCATTGGAGGTTGGTCAAGTTCAATCGCTTGGCATTCAAGATGAGCTAGTAAATTGCAATAGACTTTCAATTTGCAGGAGAAACCAGAGAGTGCTAGTAGATGGTTGCTTCTCTGACTAGAGGCCTGTGACTAGTGGTGTGCCACCGAGATCAGTGCTGGGTCCGTTGTTGTTTGTCATCTATATCAGTGATCTGGATCATAATGTGGTTAACTGAATCAGCAAATTTGCAAATGACATCAGGATTGATTAATGTAGTAGAGAGTGTGGAAGACTATCAGAGCTTGCTGTGGGGACTCAACCAGCTGGAAAAATGGACTGAAAACTGGCATATGGAATATAATGTAGACACGTGGGGGTTGGTGTACTTTGGGAGGACCTACTTTGTGAGCGGTAGGACACTGAGGAATATGGTTGAACAGAAGAACCTGGGAAAACATATCCATAATTCCTAGAGAGTGGTATCACAGGTAGATAGGTTTGTAAAGAAAGCTTTTGGCATATTGGTTTTCATAAATCAAAGTATTGAGTACAAGAGTGAGGATGTTATGTTGAAATTGCATAAGATGTGGTGAGGCCTAATTTAGGGTGTTGTGTGCATTTTTGGTCACCTACCTATAGAAAAGATGTCAATAGTATTGAAAGAACTGTAGAGAAAATTTACAAGGATGTTGCCAGGACTTGAGGACCTGAGTTACAGGCAAAGCTTCAATAGATTAGAACTTTATTCCCGTGAACACGGTTCCCAGTCTGGGATCCACCAACCCCTCCATTAATGGTAAAGCTCCATGGCATAAAACAGTTTGGAAACCTCTGCCTTCAAGCATAGAAGAATGATGAGAGGTTTGTTAGAGGTATACAAATTTATGAGGGAGTATAGATAGGGTAAATGCAAGCAGGCTTTTTCATCTGAGGCAGCATACACAAAGTGCTGCTGAATTCCTCCAGTATTTTGCGTGTGTTGCTTTGGATTTCCAGCAGCTGCAGATTTTCTCATGTTTGTGTTTTCATTCTGAAGTTGGGAGATACTAGAAAAAAAGGTCATTGGTTAAGAGTGAAAGATGAAATGTTCTAGGGGGACGTGAGTGAGATTTCTTCATTCAGACGGTGCTCAGTGTGTGGAATGAGTTGCCAGCGGAAGTGGTGGATGTGGGTTCGATTTCAACATTTAAAAGAAATTTAAATAGATACCTGGATAGGAGGGGTATGAAGAGCTGGTCCTTGTGCAGTTCAATGGGACAAGGCAGTTTAATAGATCAGCACAGACTAGATGGGCCAAAGGGTCTGCCTCTGTGTTGTAGTGTTCTATGACTCTATTTCTTACTACTTGTAAGTCTTCCACACAGTCCAGATGCAACTAACAAGCCTTCCCCACCTTTTCTCAGCTGGTACCACTATCATTTAACTTGTCTTGGTCTCCATCTCATCATTGATATTTTCTACATCACTGCCACTTCTCTGCAAATGTAAATATAAGATTTATAACACTTCCAGTTCTGATGAAATGTTATCTAAGTTTCTGTTTCCACAAATGTTGCCTGTGATATTGCATATTTCCTCTATTTCTCTTTTCATCAGATTTTTTCCATCAAGATTGTTACTTTAATTTTCATTAATCATTTTGCTGTTGTCACAAAAAATAATAGGACTTTTTGTAACACTGGTTGCAGCTTTTACTTTCAAAAGCTAATTTATATGCAATTGAAATTGCTCCTCAGAGCTGAGTATTTTACAGAAAGGAATATAATGACAGGTAGGAGTTCAGATTATTCAGGAGATGCTATTGCACCAGATTTATAGAAGGAGGTCAGTGGCCAAAAGCTGGATGGTGTTTGTGCATGACACTGCTCAAAAATACGATTCTATCTCAATTAATTGCTTGTGGTTCATTAACTTGGAAGCTTTCCATTCTACAGTGAGGAAGTTGTTAATGATTTTTTTTGTATGATGAATTTTTGTGTTCATGAATTGAAAGAGATCAATGTTTGAAATGGAGAGGAGACCATCTGACTGCAGGAATAGAAGTATTGTTCTTGTACCAACCCTAATGGTCACAGCATGCTTATGTTTGAAAGTTGTCACCAGATACAAGACATCAAGAAATAACTCCTTGCATGAATGAATGAAATTCATTGTACACCCAGGGATACATTGAAGAATAGAGACTAATATAACATTATTAATATTACATCTTTCTCAAAAGTAATGAATGTTGCTCAGAATCTGTATGCCAACAATTATTAGAGCATAAAGTGAAGCTCTCATTAGACCAAAGACAGACTAGTGGAGTCAGTTTTGATTGATCAGAATACAAAAAAAATGCTCCAAGAATTAACTTAGGAGGAGAGAGCTTGTATTTCTGTAACTTATAAGGGTCAGGTAAGATTGGATGATGATTTGAAGACATTAAGGGAGTATGATATGATGGATAAAGAGAAGCAGTTTACACTGATGAATCCATACCAGGAAACTCGGACTTGAAATTTTAAGCAAAGTCTTTTATTGGGCTTGATAGTCCATTAATTGTCATCAGAATTTTCTTGATGTGTGAATTTTCTTGATGTTGGCATTTCTTCTTCAAATGTGTTCAAAGCAATGGTTGACTACATGATGCATAAGCAGTATTTCACATTCACTCTCTGTGTTTAGTTTTCTGAAGAAGATGGCCCTCCTACATTGTTTATTTTTAATTCAGTGCAACCCATAATCTTCTGTACAGTTTGAATCCAGGCAGATCCTATATAGAGTCTTCAGTTGAATGCTTAATTGTGATTGCGGCCAATTAGATCAACAGAAGTGTTTTCACCTGATTCCAGTTTGCAGCATCTCAACATGGAAATAAGTACTTGTTAATGCTATTTAAGAATAACCAGAGTTTTATGGTGTTTTGATAGAACAGTACAGCACAGGAACAGGCTATTCAGCCCACAGTGTTGTGCAGAACCAGCTAAAAAGCAAATCAAAAACATCCAAACAACTGATCCGTCCTATCTTTATTATGTCAATTTCTCTCCATCTTCCTTACATCCATGTGCCTATCCAAACATCTCTTGAAAGCCTCTTGTATATTTGCCTCTACCACCTGACCAGGCAGGGCATTCCAGGCATCCATGACTCTCTGAGTAAAAAACTTACCCTGCACATCCCCCTTGAACCTACCCCCCTCTCACCTTTCAATACCCTCTGGTATTAGACATTTTAACCCTGGGAAACAGATGGTCTCTGTCCACTCTATCTATGCCTTTAGTAAACTTATCAGATCGCCCTCAGCCTCCAGCAGTACAGAGAAAACAAGCCAATTTTTAATTTTATTTTTAATGCATTTTCTACAACACTACAAATAAAAAAACCCCAAAACAAAGTAGAAAATTAGTACAGTGCAAGATAAACATACAATAGTAATATACAAAATAAGATAATTGAGAAAGCACCCAAATTGAAATCATGTAAAGTTAGTATCCTCCCCAAGCCCCACGACAAAAAAACTCCAGACCAACCAAGACAAAATGTAGAAAATATAAATCAGAACATTCAAACCCCGAAAACACTTGAAAACAGAAGATGATAAGGCCTACTACCAAAAAAAAGAGCTGAAAGCAAGGGACTGAAAAAAAACTTAATTAAGAGGAAAATTATGAAAATATTCAATAAAAGGTCCCCAGACTTTATGAAATTTTATATCCGAATTAAGAATTGAATAATGGATTTTTTCAAGGTCTAAACAGGACATGATATCGTTAAGCCATTGAGCATGCGTGGGCGGGGCAACATTTCTCCATCTAAGGAGGATTAGACGTCTAGCCAGGAGAGAAGCAAAAGATAATATTCGACATTTAGTCGAACTCAAGCGTATATCTGTCTCACCCAAGAAACCAAACAGAGCAATTAAAGGGTTAGGTTCTAAGTGGTGATTCAGAATACAGGATAAAGTTATAAAAACACCTTTCCAAAATTTCTCTAAGCTAGGACAGGTCCAGTACATATGAATAAGAGAAGCCTCGCCACTTTTGCATTTATTACAAAGAGGACTAATATTAGGGTAAAATCGAGATAATTTAGATTTGGACATATGAGCCAATTTTATCCAGCCCCTCTAAACCAGGCAGCATCCTGGTAAACCTCTTCTGCACCCTCTGCAAAATCTCAACGTCCTTTCTATAGCATTCTTGAATACAGCTCTGTCGTGCCAGTTATCTGTTAGTAAGATCATGGAGAAAGAAGTGATGGTGGATTTGAGTGTTTTACTGATCAAACAGCCAAGAAGAGCAGGGTGAGCTGCCTCAAAGACTGTCACACCCAGTGGCTCTCACATGCACTCAGATAAAGTGCTTTGAGAAGGTGGTCATAGCTAGAATCAACTCGTGCCTAAGCAAGGACTAGGTTCGTTACAAGTGGCCTATTGCCACCGTGGGTCGATAGCAGATGCAATCTCATTGGCTGTCCACTCAGCCTTGGATCACCTCGACAACAGTATTATCTATGTCAGACTGCAGATTATTGAACAATAGTGCAGACTGTTATCTAAATGGGGAGAAAATTCAAAGATCAGAGGTGTAAAGGGACTTGGGTGTTCTCATGCGAGACTCCTAGAAGGTCAATTCGCAGGTTGAGTCTGTGGTAAAGAAGGCAAATGCAATGTTGCCATTTATTTCAAAGGAAATAGAATATAAAAACAAGGAGGTAATAAAGCTTATTATCCTGATGAAGGGTCTCGGCCCGAAACATCGACAGTGCTTCTCCTTATAGATGCTGCCTGGCCTGCTGTGTTCCACCAGCATTTTGTGTGTGTTGCAGATAATAAAGCTTTATAAGACACTAGTCAAGTCACACACTAACAGTTTTGGGCCCCTTATCTCAGAAAAGATGTATTGTCATTGGAGAGAGTCCAGAGGAGGTTCGTGAGGATGATTCTGGGAATGAAGGAGTTATCATATGAGGAGCATTTGACGGCTTTGGGCCTGCACTCACTGGAATATAGAAGAGTGTGTAGGGATCTCACTGAAACCTACTAAATGTTGGAAGGACTAGATAACGTGACTGTGGAGAGGAGTTTTCCTCAGGTGGGTGTATCCAGAACTTGAGGGCACAGCCTCAAAATTGAGGGGTGTCTTTTTTGAACAGAAGTAAGGAGGATTTTTTTTTTAGCCAAAGCGTGGTGAATCTGTGGAATGCTCTGCCACAGACTGTGGTTGAGGCCAAGTCCATGGGTATATTTAAGGCAGGTTGACAAATTCCTGATTAGTTGGGACATCAAGGGATATGGTGAGAGGGCAGGTGTACGGGGTTGAACGGAATCTGGGATCAGCCATATTGAAATGGCGGAGTGGGCTCGATGGGCTGAATGGCTTAATTCTGCTCCTGTGTCTTAAGGTGTTATTGATTGCAGCACAGTGGTCAACACAATCATGCCCTCAGTTCTAATCAAAAAGATCCAAAGCTTGGCCCTCTGTAATTCCCTCTGCAAATGGATCTTTGACTTCCTTACCAGGAGACAACAGTCTGTGTGGATCAGAAAAAAACATCTCCTCACTAACAATTAACAATTGTGCACCTCAAGGATGTGCACTGTTCTACACTCTCGAGATCCACAATTGGGGCTGGGCACAGCTCGAATGCCATGTATAAATTTTCCAATGGTACAGCTATTGATGGCAGATTTTCAGGTGCTGACAATGAGGCATACAGAGGTGAGATAGATCAGCTGATTGAGTGGTATTGCAGTGACAACCTTGCACTCAATGGCAGTAAGGCCAGGAAAATGATTGTGGACTTCAGGATGGAGAAGTCAAGGGAATGCACCCCAGCCCTCTTCGAGGGAACAAAGTGAAAAAGGTTATCGGTTTCAAGTTCCTGGGTGTCAACATCTCTCAGGACCTATCCTGGGATCAACCTATTGATGCAACTATAGAGATGGCATAACATTGCCTTGAGTTCATTAGAAGATAGAGGAGATCTGGTAAGTCACCAAAGACACTTGCATATTTCTACAGATGTACCTTGAAGAGTATTCTAACTGGTTGTATCATTGTCTGATATGGAAGGGCCACTGCACAGGATTGGAAAAAGCTGCAGAAAGTTGTCAATTTGGCCAGCTCTATCATGGGCATGAGCCTCCCTAGCATCCAGGCAATGCCTCAAAAAGGCAGAATCCATCATTGAGGACCCCCATCACCCAGGACGTACCCTCTTCTTATTGCTACCTTCAGAGTTCAAAGTAAATTTATTAACAAAGTACATATTTGTCACACTATACTACCCTGAGAATAATTTTCTTACAGGCATACAGTACTCAATAAATCCAAGAACCACAACAGAATCAATGAAAGACTACGTCCAACTGGGTGGACAAGCAAGCAATTGACAACAAAATTATGGAAACAGAATAAAAAAGAAATAATAATAATAAAAACAAAGAATATTGAGAACATGAGATGAAGAGTACTTGAAAGTGAGTTCACGGGTTGTGGGAACATCTCAGTTATGGGGCTAGTGAAGTTATCACCATTGGTTCTAGAGCTTAATGGTTGAGATGTAATAACTGTTCCTGAACCTAGTGGTGTGAGTCCTGAGGCTTCTGTACATCCTTCCTGATGGCAGCAGTGAGAAGAGAGCATGGCCTGGATGGTGGAGGCTACTAATGATGGATGCTGCTTTCCTGTGACAGTGTTCTATGTAGATGTGCTCAATGGTGGGAATGAGTTTACTCATGATGCATTGGGCTGTATCCACCACTCTTTGTAGGACTTTCCATTCAAGGGCATTGGTGTTTCTGTACCAGGCTGTGGTACAACTAGTCAATGTACTCTCCACTGCACATCTTTAGAGGTTTGTCAACGTTTTAGCTGTCATGCTGAATTTTCACAAACTTCAAAGGAAGTTTTTTTGTATGCTTTTTTTTGTAATTGTACTTGTGTGCTGGGCCAAGGATAGGTCCTCTGAAATGAAGACACCAAGGAACTTAAATTTGCTGATCCTCCTCACCTTTGACCTCCCAATGAGGACAGTTTCATGCCCCTCTGGTTTCCTCCTCCTGAAGTCAACAATCAGCTCCTTGGTCTTGCTGATAATTGAGCAGGAGGTTGTTGTTGTGGCACACTCAGCCAGATTTTCAATCTCCCTTCTACCTGCTGAGTCATCACCCCCTTTGATTCAGCCAATGACAGTGGTGTCATCAGCAAACTTAAATATGGCATTGGAGCTGTGTTTAACTATGCAGTCATAAGTGTAAAGCAAGTAAAGCAGAAGGCTAAGCACTCAGCCTTGGGGTGCTCCTGTGCTGATAGAAATTGTGGAGGAGATGTTGTTGCCAATGCAAATTGACTGGGATCAGCAGGTGAGGAAATCGAGGATCCAATTGCACAAGGAGTTATTGAGGCCAAGGTCTTGAAGCTTATTGATTAGTTTTGAGGAGGACGTACATCAGCCTGAAGACTCGCACTCAATATTCCAGGAACAGCTTCTTCCCCTCCACCATTAGATTTCTGTATGGACAATGAACCCATGAACTCTTCCTCACTATTTTTTCAAAGGTCAAATTTAATGTCAGAGAAATGTATACAATATACATCCTGAAAGGATTTTTCTTTGCAAACAGCCACAAAAACAGAGAAGTGCCCAGAAGAATGAATGGCAGTTAAATGTGAGAACCCTGAAGTTCCCCCCACAGCTCCCCCCTCCTGCGCGTAAGCATCGGTGAGAAACAATCCCCCCTCCCCCACCGGCAAAACAAAAAGCACACCCACTACTAAGCACAAGCGTGAGCCAAGCGATAGCAAAGACACAGACCAAATTTACCCCAAAGGCTTCGCATTTCATTCAACATTTGACAAACCACAGCTTCTCTCTCTCCCATTTTCATAGCGAGCGGGAGACATAACAACAGCCCACTGGTTTACGATGTTAAAGGTCTGGTTTGTCGCTTTTGTTGAGCTCTGGGCCCGAAGATTACAAAGACCTCGGGTCTTCAAGCCCACAGTGAAAGATTTTCCGGCTTCCCTGACGACACACGAGTCTCCTGCCGTGACACCGACCCTCGATCCGCCCGTCTCCAGAGCCTCGAGATCTTAGGCTTCCAAACACGATCGAGACTCTCAGGCCAAACCCTTAGTGTGTCGAATAACACCCAGTCCTGGAACCCAAAGAATGGGTCCCATTCCCGTAAAGATCCAAAACCTGCGTGTAACTCCAAGTCAGGGTCTTCAAAAGAACTCTGAAAGGGGAAAAATAAAGATATTAAGGACGGAAATAGAGCAGTTTCCAAAGGTGGAAGCAAAGGAGTCGCTGTTAGGTGCCATTATCCCTCCTAATCTCCTTTTTTTTTGCGCTACTTAGTTAATTTATTTTTTTTATATACAGTAACCTTATTAGAACCATAGAACCATAGAACATTACAGCACAGAAACAGGACTTTTGGCCGTTCTTGGCTGTGCCGAACCATTTTTTTGCCTAGTCCCACTGACCTGCACCTGGACCATATCCCTCCATACACCTCTCATCCATGTACCTGTCCAACTTTTTCATTAATGTTAGAAGTGAGTCCGCATTTACAACTTCATCTGGCAGCTCATTCCATACCACTCTCGGTATGAAGAAGTCCCTGTTAATGTTCCCTTTAAACTTTTCCCCCTTCACCCTTAACCCATGTCCTCTGATTTTTTTTTCTCCCCTAGCCTCAGTGGAAAAAGCCTGCTTGCATTCACTCTATCTATACCCATCATAATTTTATATACCTCTATCAAATCTCCCCTCATTCTTCTATGCTCCAGGGAATAAAGTCCTAACCTATTCAACCTTTCTCTGTAACTCAGTTTCTCAAGTCCTGGTAACATCCTTGTAAACCTTCTCTGCACTCTTTCAACCTTATTAATATCCTTCCTGTAATTAGGTGACCAAAACTGTACACAATACTCCAAATTTGGTCTCACCAATGCCTTATACAACCTCACCATAACATTCCAACTCTTATACTCAATACTTTGATTTATAAAGGCCAATGTACCAAAAGCTCTCTTTACTACCCTATCTACCTGTTATGCCACTTTTAGGGAATTTTGTATCTGTATTCCCAGATCCCTCTGTTGTACTGCACTCCTCAGTGCCCTACCATTTACCTTGTATGTTCTACCTTGGTTTGTCCTTCCAAAGTGCAATACCTCACACTTGTCTGCATTAAATTCCATCTGCTATTTTTCAGCACATTTTTCCAACTGGTCCAGATCCCTCTGCAAGCTTTGAAAACCTTCCTCACTGTCCCCTACACCTCCAATCTTTGTAGCATCAGCGAATTTGCTAATCCAATTTACCACATTATCATCCAGATCATTGATATAGATCACAAATAACAATAGACCCAGCACTGATCCCTGTGGCACACCACTAGTCACAGGCCTCCACTCAGAGAAGCAATCCTCCACTACCACTGTCTGGCTTCTCCCATTGAGCCAATGTCAAATCCAGTTTACTACCTCTCCATGTATACCTAGCGACTGAATCTCCCTAACTAACCTCCCATGCAGGACCTTGTCAAAGGCCTTACTGAAGTCCATGTATACAACATCCACTGCCTTCTCTTCCTTCACTTTCCTTGTAACCTCCTTGAAAAACTCTAATAGATTTGTTAAACATGACCTACCACGTACAAAGCCATGTTGACTCTCCCTAAGTCGCTGTCTATCGAAATACTTGTAGATCCTATTTCTTAGTACTCCTTCCAATAACTTACATACTACTGATGTCAAACTTACCAGCCTATAATTTCCTGGATTACTTTTGGAGCCATTTTTAAACAACGGAACAACATGAGCTATCCTCCAATCCTCTGGCACCTCACCCATAGATACCGACATTTTAAATATTATCTGCCAGGGCCCCTGCAATTTCAACACTAGTCTCCTTCAGTGTCCGAGGGAATACCTTGTCAGGTCCTGGGGATTTATCTACTCTGATTTGCCTCAAGATAGCAAGCACCTCCTCCTCTTAATCTGTATAGGTTCCATTACCTCACTACTTGTTTGCCTTATTTCCATTGACTCCAAGCCAGTTTCCTCAGTAAATACAGACGCAAAAATCCCACTTAAGATCTTCCCCATTTCTGTTGGTTCCATACATAGCCGACCACTCTGATCTTCAAGAGGACCAATTTTATTCCTTACTACCCTTTTGCTCTTAATATACCTGTAGAAGCATTTTGGATTATCCTTCACCTTGACTGCCAAAGCTACCTCATGTCTTCTTTTAGCCCTCCTGATTTCTTTCTTAAGTTTTTTTTGCATTTTTTATACTCAAGCACCTTATTTGCTCCCTGTTTCCTATACATGTCATACATCTCTCTTCTTCTTTATCAGAGTTCCAATATCCCCAGAGAACCAAGGTTCCTTATTCTTATTCACTTTGCCTTTAATCCTGACAGGAACATATAAACTCTGCACTCTCAAAATTTTCTCCTTTGAAGGCTTTCCACTTACCAACGACATCCTTGCCAGAGAACATCCTGTCCCAATCCACGCTTTTTAGATCCTTTCTCATTTTTTCAAATTTGGCCTTTTTCCAGTTTAGAATCTCAATCTGAGAACCAGAACTATCTTTATACATGATCAAGTTGAAACTAATGGTATTATGATCACTGGAAAAAAAGTGTTCCCCTACACACACTTCTGTCACCTGTCCCAACTCATTTCCTAATAGGAGATCTAATATTGCATCCTCTCTTGTCGGTACCTCTATCTATTGATTTAGTAAACTTTCCTGAACACATTTTACAAACTCTAACCTGTCTAGACCTTTAACAGTATGTGAGTCCCAATCAATATGTGGAAAATTAAAATCCCCTACTATCACAACTTTATGTTTCCTGCAGTTGTCTGCTATCTCTGTGATTTATTGAAATGCACTGTTGTTGCAAAGCAACAGATTTCATGACATATGCCAGTGATATTAAACCTAATTCTGATTCCTTTCTTATGGTAGCTTTGGTTTTTCCCTATCACTGAGGTTTGCCTCTGAACCAGAATGTATAATTGCAGTGATGCCAGGACAGCGCATGTGTCATCACCCAAAAAGTTTGCGGACTGTCAGGAGGAACATGACAAAACTCATTCTACGGGATTTAGTGATCTCAGAATCAGGGTGGAAGGTAGAGATCATAGTCTTGGTTTCATGGATTCACACGCCATTTTGAGGAGTGTGAGACATACAACCTTGAAATTGTGTGGTCTAGTCTCAGGAATATCACTTGTGTAAAGATTAATAAGGATTAGTACCAGAGCAGAACTCTGTAATGGTTTGTTATTCACATGGCTGGTTTTTTCTGCTAGGTAGAATGTTAAAATTTCTGGTTGACATGTTGTAATTGGATTGCTGAGGGCTTGAGAGTCAAAGGCCTGGATAGCTTTAGTATCATTTTCTGCCTCACAGAGGAAAGATTAAACCATGTTCAACAAGCTTTAAAATTACATTGATATTCAGCTTTTGTTGACTTACCAGTACCAACAAATATTAATTTATTAAGTTGGCACGCTCTTTTGAGATGACAGGTCTAATCCTTACTTGGAGGTTATGCACCATGACCTTGTAACCGAACTAAAGAGCACAGTATTCTTGACTGGAGTATTGAGCCACCAGACTCGTTCCAGGTTTGAAGAAGACCTTGGACTTCTGCTCTGCGGATAAAATATCAGTAAGGATTGTTGCAATTTATAAGCAAAAGTTTATCATGTTTCTGGATTCTGTTGGAAGTTTTGGAAATCTCCATCGTAATTTGCTATAGAACATAGAACAGAAAGCAGTTCCTCACAGGAACAAGCCCTTCAGCCCTTGATATTGTGCAATGTGTTTTGTCTTCCCAGCTTTGATAGCCATCAGCTTTGACCTGAGAATGGCAGTGGGAGGATGAGAGCTAACACTTGGCTCTTCATGTGTCACTTGTTACTCTTTTTCCCACTTGAGAAATTGGAGTTCCTGAGTGTGTGGAGATAAAGTCAGCACATTATTTTGTTGCTTTGATGGTAAATGGGAACAATTGGGCAGTTCTTCAGCGTGGTGAGGTTTTGGAACATTTGTCTATACAATAAATGCAATTGTTGCAAGTGAGTTGTTAATAATTTTAAATATGAAACTGATCAGTTTTTGTTTGGTACTAAAGGAAGTGAGGAAGGCAGGCTGGATAAAGATGAGCCATAATCTCATGTATGGCAGTGAAGGCTCAAGGGATTTTTTTGCCTTAGTTTGTCATATTAGTATATTAAAGACTTAATTTGAGAATGATTGTGAACTTGTGAGAGGATTTTCTTGATCAAAAAAAATGGTTCACATGTGATAAATAGTGCACATAACCCCAGTAAATGATCTATTTGAATTTCACCTTGTCATGCTATACATGGGAGTTAGTTATCATGGGCATAGATTTCAAGCAGACAGCCATGTTTCATAACTATCATGTATAAATCATTAAGTAATGAGTAATTAATGAGTTATGTTTCATATTCATCATTATTATTATTCAATTCAAAAATTATTATTTGAAATGTCATGACCTCAAGTTAGAAGTATTAAAAATATGCAGATATGAATTAATTGGAACCAGCCTCATAAATTAGTAAGAAAATTACACTGTAGCAAAATGTACCTGTTCAGTCGGTTTAAATAAAATGACACTTAACAAAGCCTTCAAATTGTCCTTGAAGCTTATTTCAAGAGTAATTACTGTTAATAGGTTCACAAATCCTTCCCATATTTCAAACAGTTCTCCAAAGAAAGGATATGCAAAAGGGACCAAGATATAGTAGTTTTCAGTTGATTAGTGTGAGCATGAGAATGTCGTGCACTAACATTTGGACTCTGAGAATTTGAATTAGTTATTTATGACTGCTTAAAATTGTAGCAAATTTACATCACTATTTATAGGATGGAAGAATGAAGTCAGTTCCAGGAGTAAATTTAGCAGCACAGATCAACATCATCACTTTTGAATCATTGGATATGCTGCACAGTGTATAATATATTATCAAGGCACCTTACAGTGATTGCAAAAATCAAACAGCACCTACTATTGAAGTGATGGATATATCCACATTCAATCCTGTAATTATGTTGGTGGTTGTGTCAAAATCATAAATCAGTATGTTTGATTGTCATGCTATTAAGGATTTGTTTAATCTCTTTTATTAGCCTCCAAGGCAGGGAAGGAAATGGTGGGAACCGTGTTGATAGGTTGTTGGAACCACATTGAATGGGAGGTGGCTGATTCTGGGGTTTGTGAGCAGAGTTTGATAGCTATGGGAGCCTGAGCTGGCATGTGAAATCTGGGAGGCAGAAGAAATGTTGCACTATCTTTGATAGTTTAGAGCATGTCAGCTCCCTGATGGAAAAATGGGAAGGATGTTAAGAAATAGCAAGATCAGAGGAAGAAGTCCTGCCCTGTGGGAGCAGTTTCTGAGTGTGCCAGAGATGGGGATATTTGGAAAGTGCAAGCATGTGCTGGTGGTGGTCCTGCGTAAAAGCGTTAAGGAAGGTGATTATAGATTTTAGAAGCACCGAGGAAGGTTCTATGGAACAACACGCTCAGATGTATGCTGTTAGCGATGGTCTTATGAGCAGTGTGAAGAACAGCATGAAAGCCAGGTTTTGGGAGAAGGGGAAAAATATTCAGCATTCTACCTGAAGGTTGTTGTGAAAGGCTCTTGAAGAATTTCAGGCCTGGTGCCAGGAGCAGTTGAAAACACAACTTGAGTCAATGCAGGTGCTATGTTTCAAACTCCCAGTTAACAGTTGTGAGAGCAATTAACAAACTTCAAGTCATTAATCCCCTTATTGTTAAGTGTTCTTGACTTTTATTACAAGGTCAAAAGTTAGACAGAAGTGCTGGATAGATTTGGGCCTTGTTATTGATACCTTTCTGTACAAGATATGAGGATGTGAATTTCAACTTATCTTGTCAGCTGGAGCTGGTGTGTGATTTGGAAAGCTGGAGGACCGAGAGAAAAACAGATAATGTACTGGGAACGGGTGAGACAGTGTTTAAAATACAGGTTGGAAAGCTGGAGACTTGGATTAGCAATCTGCACAGCTGGATTCAACTTCCACCACGGCAGTGATGACATTTAAATATGTAATTTAGTAAAACTCTGATAATTTATGATCTATTTGAAATCCCATTTGTTCACTGGTGATGTTTGTGCCACTCCCTTCCCACTCCATTGGGCCACAGTTCCAGTTCTCCCTCCCTACTTACTCCGTCTCAAGTTCTGTACTTCTTCTGACACACTGAGGTCCTGGTTGCTGCACTCTCTTCTGACTCACTGGGACCCCAGATCCCATGCTGCTTTCAAACTCACTTAGTTCCATTTCCCAAGCTCCCTTAAAACTTTCCGTGTTCTCATTTCTCATTTGTACTGTGCAACATCTGAAAAATGAACAGAAAAATGTATTGGATCCATTTGCCATGCAACAGTCCTGAAAATCTGATTGTATGATACCACCAAACTCTTGTGAGTGCCAGATTAAAATAATTTTACTGTAGCAACATAAAAATTATAACATTGGTAGTTTGTAGTTGCAACCTCAAAATGACTTGATGTTGTGAAAACCCATCTTGTTCATTAATTTTCTTCACAGGAAGAAATCCCTTAATCTTATGCAGTTTGGTCAAAATATGATTCCAAATCTACTAATGTAGCTGACTCTTACATGCTTCTTTACAATTGCAGCAAGCCATCTGTTAAACAGAAACAGGAGATATCAAATATATGATTGGAATGCTCAAACCCTGAATGCCGAAGAAAGAAAATAATTACTGGAATATTTAGTTAAGTCTACCCACATAATTAAGAATTGTAATATTCTTAATTGCAACAATGGCACTCAATGTCAGTCAGACTGAAGAGCTGATTGTGGACTTCAGGAAGGGTAAGACGAAGGAACACATACCGATCTTCATAGAGGGATCAGAAGTGGAAAGAGTGAGCAGTTTGAAGTTCCTGGGTGTCAAGATCTCTGAGGATCTAACCTGATCCCAACATACCAATGTAGTTATAAAGAAGGCAAGTCAGCGGCTATACTTCATTAAGAATTTGAAGAGATTTGGTATGTCAACAAATACACTCAAAACTTCTATAGATGTACTGTGGAGAGCATTCTGACAGGCTGCATCACTGTCTGGTATGGGGGGTGGGGGGTGGTACTGCACAGGATCAAAAGAAGCTGCAGAGGGTTGTAAATTTAGTCAGCTCCATCTTGGGTACTGGCCTACAAAGTACCCAGGACATCTTCAGAGAGTGGTGTCTCAGAAAGGCAGCATCCATTATTAAGGACCTCCAGCACCCAGGGCATGCCCTTTTCTCATTGTTACCATCAGGTAAGATACAGAAGCCTGAAGGCACACACTCAGTGATTCAGGAACAGCTTCTTTCCTTCTGCTATTCAATTCCTAAATGGACATTGAACCCATGGACACTACCTCACTTTTTTTTTAATATACAGTGTTTTAACAAATTTCAATCACATGACAGTGATAATAAGCCTAATTCTGAAAACTGTACCATCCTGAACTGTAATGCTAATAACAAGATGCACCAATAAATTCACGAGCTTGGGAAGTTTTTGCTTAAAGTTACTGATTAGAAACCAACAACTATCCAAGTAATCTCGGGGAGAAGGCTGAGAACTGGGGCTGAGAAGGAGATTATAAAATAGGGATCAGCCATGATTGAATGGCGGAGCAGACTCGATGGGCCAGATGGCCTAATTCTGCTCCTATGTCTTATGGTCTTATGATCTAATTAAATGTGACGCACATAAAACGCTGGAGGAACTTTGCAGGTCAGTTGAATCTAGCAGTTGACGTGTTAGCCAAGACCTTCATCAAGACTGCAAAGGAAGGGTGAGGAAGCCCAAATCAGAAGGTAGGGGATAGGAAGAGTACAAGTTGGCAGGTGATAGTTGAAGGTAGGTGAGGGGAATATTGAGTGGGTGGGGAGGGCGAATGAATTGAGAAGTTGGGAGGTGATAGGTGGAAAAGGGTAAGGACTAAAGAAAAAGGATTCTGATAGGAGAGGAGAGCGGTCCTTGGGAGAAAGGGAAGTAGGAGGTGTGCCAGTGGGAGGTGTTAGGCAGGTGAGGGGAAGAGAAGGGGTAAGAGGAGCAAGAGAGAAGAATGGAAAAAGAGAGAAAAGGGAGTGGAGATATGTGATCTATTTGCTTATTTTTTTTCAATTACCACAATGTTTTGTCAGTGAGTAAGATAAAGCCAAATCTCATGGAGCCAAATTATACAATTTATAATGGTTAAAATGCTTAACCTATTAAGGGTATTACTTTCAAATCAAATGTAACACAGACTTCACTTTAAATGTTTTTTTTCTTTTGGCTTAGCCGCTTGTTCTCATGACAATTTAAGTTTAGCTTTTCTCATGTATGCCTTGTCCCTCTCTTCCCTTTGTTTTCTCTGTATTTCCCAAGTATCTTCATGAAAAAGCAGTTTAAATGCCTGGAGCCTTTACATTTGGGAAGGCAATGTAATTTGTGACTTGGATGTAATGTTTCTGATACCAGTATACAGGAAAACTAATCCAAGGTAATTCAAATATATGAAAAGCGGAATGACGTTGAAAGGTTCACACAAGTGCATTAGTTTGTAAGATAAATATGGCTGCTAGATTTTTACTTATTCCACTGCTATCATTCCTAATTTTATCATTGACACCTATGTTGTGTGACAGTTCTCACACAGCTCAAATCACATAATAGGAGCTTGAGGGTCACTGTGATGGCAATATTATAATGGTGGCCAAGCCAATTTACCTTGGGTGGTGCATGCAAGCATGCTTGGATGTTTAAGAGCCAAAGGGTGAGTTTTATCCAGTGTGTTTTTGTTGTTATAATTCCATTTTATAAGATTTATAAAAAAAACTAGGCTTAGACTTGCAGCATTGTGTCTTTTCACTGATAGAATTTCAGGCCTTGTGCATCTCCATCCTGGATGCAAGTCATTTGAAATCTTGAATATGATCATCAGTGACTGAGTTTTTAAAAAAATAATAATATTGTGGAGATAGAGGATGGTAACTGGCCCTTCTGGCCCAGTAAGCCCGTGTCACCCAATTATACACATGAGCAATTAACTATACCCGTCCATCTTAGGAATGTGATCACAGAGAGTACACACTCCTCACACACAATGGTGGTAATTGAACCATGGTCACTGGTGCCGTAATGCGATGTGCTAACGGTTACACTACCGTACTGCCCAACTGAGTGTTTGTGCTACTTGGATCTACAATTGCAGCCACCTCTGCAGGATTCTTTTGAATAGACTCTCCTTCATGATTTGGACAAGTAGTGCAAACAACATTTCACAAGCTTCCATACTGATATACAATTGATTACCGTGGAGAGCAATCTAACTGGTTATCACCATCTGATATGGAAGAGCCACTGCACAGGATCAGAAAAAGCTGCTGAACGTTGCAACCTCAGCCAACTCCATCATGGTCAGTAGTCCACCCAGCATCAAAGACATCTTCAAATGGCAATACCTCAGAGAGGCAGCATTTGTCACTAAGGACCTCTATCACCTAGAACAGTGGTCCCCAACCTCCGGGCCGTGGACCGATACCACCCGGCACCTAATTAATTAGTTTGTTTATTTCAGCTTTTTTCTTAAAGATGTGCTGGGTGCGTTCCAGCTACCACTGCACCGCTGCATGCTTCGCGGCCCGGTATCGGTCCGTGGCCCAGAGGTTGGGGACCACTGACATAGGACATGCCCCCTTCTCATTGCTACCATCAAGGAGGAGGTACAGGAGCTTCAAGGCACAATTTCTAAGATTTAGGAACAGCTTCTTCCCCACTGCCATCAGATTTCTGAATGGACAATGAACCCATGAACACAACCATTTTGCACTACTAATTTAATTTATATATAGTGATTCAGATTAATTGGGACACATCAGGACCAGTACATTTTGGCCCAATTAACTGGCTGCCCAATCAGCTGACATTTCATGGAAATATTTTAAAAAAGACAATCTAAATAACAAATTATATACTTGAATTAAATACAGCACAAATGAGAGCAATACTAATAATATTACAGTACTATAAAACTGTGTAATAGTTCCTAATAGTTTTCAATGGAGGAATTCCTCCAGTGTACACTGCCGTGTTCTTTTCATTGACTATAAATGAGCAAAATCAGCATAGACACTAGTGCAGATGATAGGCTACCTTCATACAAAGCTTTCAATGATTGCATCCTCCAAATCATCATTTTCATTGTAACACTTAAGTTGATTGTTGATTCCTTCAAATTTATTGTAGTTCCTAACTTGTTGAAGTTATGAAATCATTTCATTTTCACTCCATTCCATTTCTGGCATCTCTAAGCCTGAATGCCTGCAGGCACAGTCTGCAAAACAGATCTGAATTGTCTTATTGCTTATTTATCACCAACTATTAGTGACAAAAATCACTACTTTTTGAACGGAAACACTCTCAACCTTTCCACTACCTCACAACACTACCACACTACTTTCTTATTTCTGTTTCTTACACTAGCTATTTTAACTTAACAATTTCATAGACATATACTGTATATATTTAATGTAACTTAGTATTTTTCTCTATACAGGACCTCAGTCCCTTATCCGAAATCCTTAGGGCCATTTGCATTTCGGAATTCAGAATTTTTTGGATTGCAGAGTCCCTCCTTATTGGTTCTGGGACCTCCCGCAGATACCAAAAACCACGTATGCTCAAGTTCCTTATTTAACCTGTCTCGGTGCGGGTGGACTTTAGGACCCAGCAGAGCTCTGGACCTACGCACATCCTCCTGTATACTTTAAATTAATGGTCGCCAACCAGTTGATCGCGATTGATCGGTCGATCTTTGAGACTTTCCCAGTAGATCCCGAAAAAAAAAGAAAAATAAATACACAAATTCTGTTGTAATGTGAGCATTATAAAAATAAGTAATACTAATTAGGATAATGGTAATATAGCAATACTCCTGCTGTGGAAAACTGTTTGTAAGGAGAGGTTGTTTCTGGGGTTGCGGGGTTTTACTTCCATTCTTTCTGCCCGGCGCACATGTGTGTCTTGCCCCTCTGCCACACATCGCAGTTCAGTGAAAACTTCTGTATGTTAAATATTGGATTTGCCATCCCAGATAAAGTTGTTCCTTTGGGCATGAAGTTGTTGAGTGGCCCTTTTTCAAAGAAGTTACTACAAATGCATTATGCCTGATAAACCTTTTGATGCAAAAGCAAATTTTACCCTTAGCGCGCATATGTGAGTTGTTTTTAACCCACACTTAGTTGCTTTCCCTGGTTACTGTGTTTCTCTGTTTCCGCTGCCCAGCCTCGTGCGTCACATGTGCGCTGTCATCATGTGACTGTTGTATTTTTTTCAGCGTAGCTTGAGCTGCATCAAAGTGACCAATTAGATTAGATAAGAGTACAGACTGTCGCAAACATAAATATACAGCACTTGCTGTTGATATCCTGCAAGGTAGCTAGCTGGCATGGCGGAGGCTCCACGAAAGAACGCGAAAACGTACAAATTCCATCCAGAATGGGAAGAGGAATTTCTATTTACTTTGGTGAAAGACAAGTGTGTATGTATGTATGTTGTGCCACCAAACACAAGCACTGACTGAAAGAGGGAATCTGGAGCGGCACCACAACACCCACCACCAGAAATTTAAAGACACGCACCCCCAAAGAGTGCAATCCGTGCCAGGAAAGTTAAGGAGCTGAAATTGGTTTGAGGGCCCAGCAATCATTTTTCACAAAACATGCTGCTCAAAATATTGAAGCATCATTTCATGTAAGTCACCTTTTAGCTAAACACAAGAAGCCTTTTACAGATGGCGATTTATTCAAGGAAGCAATGGCCGTTTCTGCAGAGACTGTTTTTAATGACTTTAAAAATAAAAATGACATCAAAACCCCAATACGTAATATACTGCTTGGCCCTTCAACAGTGACAAGGAGGGTAGAGTCACTGTCAGAGGACATGGATCGACAAGTGTTAAAGGACTTGACTCCATGACTCCATGACTCATGAATTTTTTTCACTACAGTTGGATGAATCCCTGGATGTAATGCAAACAGCTCAGCTTGTTTTATTTGTCAGAATGGTTTTCCAGGATTTTACAACAAAGGAGGACTTCCTCACTCTTTTGCACTTAAAGGAGAGAACGAGAGGTGAGGATATTTACAATGAGTTTAAAAAATATGTCTGTGAAAATGACATACCCATTCATAAACTGGTGGCAATTACTACTGACGGGGCCCCAGCAATGCGCAGTGTGCGTGTTGGTTTTATAGCACTGTGCCATAATGACCCTGATTTTCCCGACTTCCTGGATTTTCACTGTGTGATTCATCAGCAGGCCTTGGCTGGGAAGCTCATGGATTTTTCTCATGTAATGACACTAATGGTCAAACTAATGAACTTGATTCGAGCAAAAGCATTTCAGCACCGGTTGTTCAAGGCATTATTGGATGAGCTCAATGCTGCTTACGGATACATACTTCTTCATGCTGATGTTCGGTGGTTGAGTCGCGACAAACTGCCACAACGATTTGTTGACCTGCTGCTTGATATAAAGACTTTTCTGTCGACAAGAAACGAGGAGCACGAGGAACTGTCAGATGATGCTTGGCTACTGGATTTAGGGTTTCTGACAGACCTAACGGCTAAATTAAATGCACTTAACAACGAGCTCAGGGGAAAAGACCCACACCTGCCCCACATGATAAGCGCAGTAAATGCGTTTAAGGCCAAGCTCGGTGTTTGGATTTCAATTTTAAAGAACGGGAGGCTGACACACTTTCCCAACTTGGAGAAAATGTTACAGGCCATCAAGGAAAAAAATGCTTTTCGCCCTGAGCGGTACTGTGCTTACCTAGACAAACTGGCAATAGAGTTCGATCAGCGTTTTGGGGAGTTAAACGTCATGAAAGATATTGCTGTATTTATTTCAAACCCATTTCTGCTGATTGATATAGAACAGATAGCAGCCAAATTCCAGCAAGTATTTAGTGTGACAAGTGATATTGAAATGGAAATAATTGATTTGCAAAATGACATTGAGCTTAAAGCAAGATCAAGGGACGGTGACTTTTGGGGGCTTGTCAGCAGGGAGAAGTTAGTGCCTACTTCGGGTCAACTTATCTGTGTGAAATTGCATTTTCAGAGATGAAAATTATTAAATCTAAGTACAGGAGCCGTCTTACTGACAGACTCCTCACAGACTGTCTCAGACTGGCTATCTGTAGTTAGGAGCCAAATTTCAGAGAACTAGCAGAAAGCAATCAGCCACAGTCATCACACTGACTGCAACAGTCAATTTTTATTCATTTATTTTTCGTGTTGAAATAAAAGTAAATAATGAAACTTAGAATTAAAGGTATGAAGTATTGTAATATTCTTAAAGAAATACAGCTATGGCCTCATTGATATGCTAGTTACAGTGTTTTCTTGGTTGAATTAATTTGAAAGTTTGACAAAAGCATTTTATGTAATTCAAATACAATTAGCTCAAATAAAAGGCCTCAAGTTGGAAGTACAATCTGAGCTGTTTTTTCTCTAAACGATTTAGTAGGTCGATCTTGCCTTTCACTAAGGCTGAGGTAGGTGATCTTGGGCTTAAAAAGGTTGGTGACCACTACTTTAAATCATCTCTAGTTTACTTATAATACCTAATACAATTTAAATGCTATGTACATAATTGTTATACTGTATTGTTTATGGAATAATGACAAGAAAAATATTTTATTTCCAACAAAAACATTCAATAAAACATAAAATTGTGCAGCTTCAAACAGACCAAAACAAACACATGGTAAATGACTTGTTGGAATAAATGTAGAGTGTCACTGTCACTATAAAGCTTAAGTAACTTGTCTTTCTGTTTCTCTAAATCATATACAGTGGTAGTTCCGACACCATATTCTTCAGTAAGATGCTGCACAGACACAGTACGTTCAGCTTCTGCAATAACTCCACTTTCTGGGTTATAGATAATGATAGATGCTTCCTTCTCTTTTTCTCATTATTACCCATAGGGGTATCTGCAGCTCTTTTTGACATTTTCACAGTGAAATTAAACACAAAGTCAACAATGAACACAAAATATCAGCAAACAGCAAATGTACGTGTAATCAGTACGAGCGCTGAGACACAACTGACGTCTGGCGGCCTCTGCTAGCGCTGCCACGTCACACCTGAGTGACGTCAGCTGTTGGCGAAAAATACTTTGGGTTTTGGAGCTTTTTGGATTTCAGAACTTCGGATAAGGGATTGTTGACCTGTATTTATTTGTCATGTATTTCATTGTACTGCTGCTGTAAAGTTAACAAGTTTCACAACATATGCTGGTGATGTTAAATCTGATTCTGATAATGTCACTGCCATCCTTGAAGGTAAAGTTAGGGTTACCAATACCTAAATCTGAGGAGTTCTGATCACAGAGAATCATACACTTTCCATATACAGTAGTCTATGGCAATAGTCACACCTCACTATGAATGTTTTATGTCCAGTGTGGTGAACTACATATACCTGTCTGGACACGCCCCCTGCTGACATCTCCTGTGACTCCTCCCACAGACCCCGGTATAAAGGTGATGGAGGTCTGACCCTGGCCTCTCAGTCTCCAGGATGTAGTATGGTGGTCACTCACTGCTTGTTCCTTCTTCCAGTCAATAAGCATACGTCTCAGAGTGAGTTATTGATGGTGCATCATCCAGTGAAGTTGAAAGGCAGTATAGGATGGTTATAGTAGCATCACACCCCAATTCAGATACTTGTTGGAGAAAATCAAAGGACATTGGAGGTCATTTCCTTCCTGACAGGCACCACTGAAATTCGCAGGGTCCATGCAGTCAATGTTATAGACCCTGGACAGGTGTCTGCTGAACTTGCAAAGTCAGAATACTGACACCCCTCCCCCCCCAAATGTTGACCATGCTTCCAACAGTCTCCAGACTCATAATTGAAAGTCTGGTGACATAAAATGAAAAATTCATTCTGCTGAAATTGAGAATGTTAAAATCATTTCCATTCACAACTCCACAGAAAATTAAAAAAAAGCTGTCTATGTGTAGGACGAGTAAGGGTGACCACAATTCAACCGTTACCTCCAAGTGCTGTCTACGTGGAGTTGTAATGTAGTTTTTATGTCTGTTTGGGTTTCCTCTGGGTGCACTGAGTTCATTGTACCGGCTAAAGATGTGTGACTTGGCAGTTCATTGTCCACTATCAATTACTCTTGTGTAAGAGAACATAGGGAGAAGGGGTTTATGGGACACTTAGTGGAGAAATGGGATTACTATATGAGTTGGCATAGAATCAATGTGCTCAAATACCTCCTATGTTGTAAGGAATACGGAAATAATTTGCATTGAACAGTCATGCTGGAAGAAGTGCCAGGCAATCTCTGTCAAGAGGGAGTGTAAGTACCTTCCCTTGGCAATCAGAAGCATTTTCATAGCCAAGTCCTACATCATCAACATTGGTGCAGTATTGACTAGTTTGAAAAATCACAAGTTTACAGGAGCTCATTTTGTGCCAAGTGATTGGCTCCCAAGTCTTCGCACTACATAAATGGTATTCTGTGGAGTATCTTGCACATTGCACTGATGAGGCCAGTCCCAATAATGCTCAAGATGGACAGCACACTGGTGCAGATGGTGGAGCTGCTACCTCTGAGTGCGAGAGATCCATGTTCAATCCTGACCTCTTGTATTCTATTTGTGTGGAGGCTTTACATTCTCCCCATGGCTGTATGGGCTTCCTCTGAGTTTCCTCCCACATGCCAAAGTTGTGCAAATTAGTAGGTTAATTGATCACCTTAAGTTGCCTCTTGTGCATGGTACGATATGGGAGGATCATAAAGGATGTGGGAAAGAATAAAAGAAAGGAATTAATGTAGGACTAATATAAACAGGGTTCGGATGTCTAGTGTAGGCTTGTTAGGCCAAAGAACCTGTTTCTCTGCTATATTTCTCTTGGCCTCTTGACTCCATGCTCTTCATTCTCTTGGTCAAAGAAACACTCTTGATTGGCATTCATCTGTCAGCTTGCATGTTTATTCCCTCGCCACTGGAAAAGTGGGCCACATTGGCAAAATATATGGCAGTCACACAAAAGTACTCTACAACAGCACGTCTCAAATCCACAATCCCGATCAAGAAGCACTACAGCTACAGGACTAAGGGAACACTGCCCACAGTACATCAATCAACATTTGACATTCCTCAGCATGCCCTGTCATCATGGAACTTCCTTATTTTTCAACACTGAATGCTTTTACCTGAAGGAATGCCATAACTGAAAAGGGTCACCTTCACAAAGGCTAATTAGTGATGAGCAATAGGTGTTGGCTTTGCCAGCAATTCCCACATCTTGAAATAGCAATTGAAAAAAAGTGCTCTTAATAGTAAATTGATAGAACTTTAAGCTCTCCTCTGATAGGAAAAGGAACATATGGAAGAGCCAAGATCATTAAATATTCCAAGCCATTAATTGATTTGTTTGGGTGAAGCTTGATTAATCAGATCTCACAGAAACCAACTTGCCAAATGATTTGGCTCCATTCCCACAGCATTTAACACCTTAGCAAAATTACTCTCCTTAAGCTTGGGGAGTGAATTTGTAACGCTCTTTATGAAGTAGTCTTCCTGTGATTATACATCTAAAATTTTTCAATAGAACACTGTTCATTCAAACTTTACTAAGAAATCATGACTTTTGTCCATGTTCCCCAATGGGCCCAGTTGGACTGACAATTAAGGGCAGCTGTTAATGGGTGGTGTTGCAGTGTGGGGCATTGCAGAGAGCTCTGCTGTAGGTGTTGCTTTATTCCAAGTGGATTATATAACATAATTATCCAGAGTAGCTATCCATGATAATTAGTTGATGATCAATGATATCAATGCACTATATGCCAAAAGAACATACTGGAATACCTCAGGGCAATGCATTGTAGGGCTCTTGTATAACCTGTCTCAGTTATCTGCCTGTTAATTTTCACAATGTTATCTGTTGTCTGTATCATAACATCTTAAATCCTTTCATTCAACTCTCTGTCTGCTTGACCTAAATTGCCGTCAGTTAAGCAATAGTGCAGTGTTTATATTTTTTTTGTATTAACTGTGCAATCACTCAATGGCCTTGCTCCTCTCTAACTTTCATATGGTTCTACAATCTTCATAACCCTATCCTGGCCTCTTGATCTCTACACCAATAAGAAAGGAAGCTATGAAACTTTAGCAATCTCTCCATCCTCAGCTTTTTTTTTAAATGACTTTCTTCAAAATTACCATTTTGACCCTGCTTTTGACCCACCTTTAATATTTCTTGAAGTCTCAATTTTTTTATGTAACACCTGGTGGGATATCTTGCAGGATTTTGCTGTGTTAAAATTGCTATGCATGATGAAGTTGTTGTAGTTAAAGATGTTATACTGTTGGAAATAAGATCATAGTTGCCCAGAATCTGTTTTTCGCTCTCCGAAGGTGTATAAAATGCAGTGATGTTATCTGTCAAGACAATGGCAAAATTGGACAAAATTTTACCCATAAGAATGCTGTTGGGACTTCTTTATAGAACTTGAAATTCCATATCAACATCCTGCTCTTCACTGGAGAGGTAAGCTATCAAACCTCAAAGACCTACCATGGCTGCAATGATGCAAGAAAACATGTGAGTTGAGACAACAGAGTAATCTCTTGTCTATGCATTTCCTGAGAGTATTTGTTCCCAATTTATTCTCCTAAATTCCTGCCTAAAATGATCATACTTAGCTCTCCCCCAGTCAAATGCTTTTCCATACTGTCTGCTCCAATCCCTGTCCTAGGCCATTGTAAGGGTCAGGGAGATGTGGTAGCTGTCTCTGAAATGCTTACTCTCTGAGCTAGCTGTCTTCTGACCAGGTTCATTGCCTTGTACTAGATCCACTATGGCCTCTCATCTTGTTGGCCTTTCTACATATTGTGTCAGAAATCCTTCCTGGACACATCTAAGAAATTCTGCCCCAAAATCTAAACCCCTTGTGCTAAAAAAAACTCCAATCAATATTTGGGGAGTTGAAGTCACTCATGACAACAACCCTGTTATTTTTTAACTTTTCCAACATCTGCCAACTAATCAGTTCCTCAGTGCCCCTGTTGCTAAGGAGGGGGGTAGATTTGCATAGAGCATTCCTGTTACGAACCCCGTAACTGGGTCACTTACCAGCAAAGATAGAGAGGTCCGTTGAAGTCTGATGGTACTATTTTTAAAAGTTTTTATTTATAAAGGGGCACAAAAGTAAGGTTAATACAAACATTCAGATAATATACGTCGTCAATACTCAATCTAAAGCGCGGGTATAGTAATAATCATCAATAAGAAGTAGCTCTATCGTTTTGTCTAGGGGTAAAAATATTGTCCGATGGAAATATAAAAGTCTCTCAAGTTCATGCAGGCTTTAGCCTTTTGGGGACCGCTGGGTTTCACTTGTTGGAGAGAGAGAGAGAGATTTTGTGAGGAAAGAAACTTGCCCAGTCTTTTAGGACGCAAACCGTCGAATCGGGAACGTTGGTTCCCCGTTGTTAGTTCGAAGTCCTTTTCGGTGTTATCAGCCACCCGTTCCCCAGGCCAGGGGAAACGGAACGCACGTGGCTTCCGAATAGCTTCCCGTTATCACGGGAGCGATGAGCGATGGTGTCTCCTTCTGGTGCGTCGCTAGGGGACTGCCCCCTGCAGCCCCTCTTTTATCTTGACTTGCAGGGTTGTAGATGTCAATCAGGGTGGGGTGATGCAATCCCCAGCCCACATTGCCCAGTCCACGTTGCCCTGAGAGCTGGCACGTAGTATAGGATCGCAATCCACAAAGGTGTCTCCAAGAAACAATGGCCAAATCCGTTGCTTTGTTTTGCTGAGGATTCTCTCTCATTTCCTGGGTCCAAGACCTGAATTAATAGCGATCTTGCGATTCTCAAGAAGGAGGGGGCTGGGATCATAACAATTCCCAATGGAGTGATTTCCTAATGAGTGATGATGTCCTGCATTCAGATGGATTTTGTTTGGGAATACCAGGGTGATATTTATCTTGGAATGATCTCTGACGCAATCTGACCCAGAAATTTTTTTTTCTTAAGCCTCATTTGCACAATAAAACTGTAAAAGTTTTGTAATATTTCAAGGCAAATTAGTAATATACAACATGCTATGGGGTGAAGAGAAAAGGATCAAATGAAAAATTGACATTTACTTTTTATAGCTGAAACCAATGTAAAAGAAATTACCGGCAGCCTTCACATTTAATTATATTTATATTGTTTTCATTCTATATGCTTATGATTCTATGCTAGGTACATACTTCTAAGAGAAAAGTGATTCAGTAATGAATCTGATTTTATGAACGTGCTTTTAGCTTCTCCTGTCTTCAATTGCACCGGAATATTTTTCCATCTCTGCTCTTAAGCTCTGCAAGAGGCTACAATGGACTATAGATGCAACTAGCAAACACCATAACAGGCACAACCTTTCTCACCATTGAGGACATCTTCAAGAGGCAGTGCCTCAAGAAGGTGACACCCATCATTAAAAACGCTCACATTCTGGGACATGCCTTCTTGCTACTTCATTACGGAGGAGGTACATGTGCCTGAAGACATATACTCACTGATTTAGAAAGAGCTTCCTCCCTTCTGCCATCAGATTTTTGAATGGTCCATAATCCCATGAATTTCACCTCATTATTCCTTTTTTATGCTGTTGGTTTTGTAATTTATAGTAATTTTCTGTCTTTGCACTGTACTGCTTCCACAAAACAATGTATTTCATGTCACGTAAGGGAGTGATAATAAATTTGATTCTGATTAATCAACTTGTCATTCACAATTGAGTTGGATTGCTTATTTATTGACATCCAAATCGCTGCTGTCGCAATATTTTGATCATCGCTTTGTATTTATACTTCTTTGTCAACGTTACCAGGGTATGTTCTCCCAAAATTATCATTCATGTTTTAACATGCCTATTGTCACAAGATATTTCATGTTTTGATTACCAGATTACTTAGAAAAGCAAGTTTCCCCAATCTAAAAATCTCTCACGATTCTGTTGCCAACTGGCAAATAAAAGAAAGAGTTGTATCTTTGAAAGGACTGTGGCCAGTGCTGCAGGCGATTTATTATGTTGTGCATCAAAGATACAGTAGACAAAAAACGGATTATGGTGCATGGAGATATTTACATAGCACGTAGGAGCAGGACTTTTAGCCTCTTTAGCTATTCAACAGGATTGTGGCTGATATATAATCTCAGTCCTTTGCCATCTTCCCCCTAAAATCTTTGGTTAATGAAAATGATAATAAATTTTTATCATTTTTATCAATTAATTATTTATCAACTTCAGCAATTTTTCAATCCTTTCATAGGTTCTTTTCAGACAGTATTTCAGTTCTACATCAAATAAATAAGCCAGAACTGCAAAAAAGAATAGCTGCATGATTCACATTGTAATGTTTTAGTGCTTAAATGGTGTGCCTTTTAACCTTTCTTTCTTTAGCTGTTTGTACAGGAGAAAGCGCAGTTTCTATTGTGTTTCGCCTGTTTATTATTTCATTTCTGAAGGGCCTGGCTTTTAAGTCTATGTCTTGTAATCCCTAACTCCACAAACTGTAGAAATAGGTTTTTTCTCTCTCTCTCTCTATTGATATTCCTAGCTATCCTTTAAAAATACTTGATCCAATCACCTCTCAACTTTAATAGCAGGGTATGCAGTCTTAGTTTGCTTAACGCTGCCTTGGTTTACACAGATCTTGTTCCGCTGGAAGATAATCTCTTTGTTACTGGTATGATTCAGGTGTATCTATACTAAACATACATAGGATGTACTTTAGTTTGGAATATGCAAACTGGGTGACCGCTTCTAAATTATATATATGGGGTCCAATAAGGTAAATGTTTTTCTTTACTAAATTCATCAATAATAGTTAGGCTATTACGATTCAGTCATTGTGAATTAAGAGTTACAGTCCAGGGATTAGGGACTTGGTTAGTTAGAATTGCTATTCACAGTTTTGGGATTAGATTTTCATCAATTTGGACCGAGGTTCAGTAAGAATTTGGTCATTTAGAATAGAAAATTACAATGTGGCGATAAGCAGTTTGTTGGTAAGAAGTTGGTAGAGTCAAAGGATTGGCAGTCAGTTGGAAAGTCTTGTTTGGAGAATAAACAGTCAATCAATTAGCACTGGGTTTAAAGTTTTGGGATTTTGAATTGGTCTGTCAGATTAGGCGTGCATCTCAAAACAAGAGTCTTTCAATTAGAGCAGCATGTCCCACTCTGTGGATAAGGTGCCCAATCGATTACAACAGTGCTTGAACATATGATTGCTGTACACAAGGTAAATTATTTAGATAATAAAGAATTAGATTGTCCATACCTGAGAGCAAGAGTCCACTGAATAATCTAGAGTGGGCCACTCACTATATTTATAACATTTATTAAAGGATTAAGGTAAGAATATTCCCCAAAGGAGGATGATCTGAACTGTCGAGTTATTACCGTACTTGGACTGTGGAAATGGTGGTCTGTTTTGGTGTGTTTATATAAGAACGGTCTTGGTGATGTTCATATCTACTAACAGAATGACTTGAATTCACTATTCACATATATGTATTTTGTTTTGTATTAGCTGTTGTTGCAATGTGTGATTTTGTTGTCTGAAAGAGCAGACTTGTGTTTTATCATGCACAAGCCAGCAGGGTTTTTCCTGAAAGAATATCTGTCAATACATGGATTTGTATACTTCTGAAGCCATGAAGTCATGTTAGTTGAACGTGCCTGTGCATTCAAACAGAATAACTTGATCTGAGATGGAACATGTCTGAATGCAAATCAGTTTAATTGATTACTTTCAGACACCATTATCAGTTCTGCACCAGAAATATTGGATTTCCAATATATATGCCAAGCTATCCAATTCACTTCATTGCATTGTACTCTTCAGATGTATAAAAGGAATGCTCTTATCTTCCATTGCAAATAGATTTGTGCAGCTATCGTTCAGCGCTGCTCTGCACCTAAACAGAAAGGAAGAACCTGTTTCTCCTTGAGCAGAGAGCCTCTTAACTTCATGTGTAGCACTCCGTAAATAGGATGATGTGGCTTGTTTCTTCAACACTGGACTAGAATCAATTTGGTATAAGGATTGATACCAAATCCTTACTTATTTATATCCCACGTGTATTTTCAACACCCATGCTACGGTGCTACTAGAATTTCTGGATTAGTGTAGGTCAAGTTAAAAATATGCACTTCCCTTTTTGTTTACCTGCAGCACCAAAAAGAAGTTTAATAGACAATAGGTTCTTTCAGAACTCAATTCGCTGATGCTGAGAATGGATTACAGATGCCGAACCATTCATTATAGAGGCTAAACATTAATCAGCATGGACCTTTGCATTGACTTAGACAGCTTAAATGATGTTAAACAATCTAGGTGAAGCACAATCTTGACCAGAGATGTTTTAGGCAACACATCAGTAAAACAAAATTTGATACCATGACAATACACATAAAGTGCTGGAGGAATTCAGCAGGCCAGGCAGCATCTAAGGAAAAGAGTAAACAGTTGACGTTTCAGCTGAGGCCCTTCAGCAGGACTGGAAAAAAAGGATGAGGGGTTGGAGTTAAAAGGGGACGGACACTGAGGCATTTCTGTATGTCCCTTGCATTTTAGAGTAAAAGTGATATTTGTACAACCTAATATAAAGTACAAATTTAAAACGTGACAATGTTTACGTTTTACTTTGCAGATACAGCAGTTCTTTTATAAAATTTATGCATAAGGCAATTAATGGTTTTGGATCTTGAATGAGTAATTGGTGTATCATTGTGCAAATACAGAAAACAAGGGTTTATTGTGAACTTCATTCAGTAAACTGTAATGTTAAAAATTCTATCCGGTGCTGCATTCAAAACATTCAGAGATAGAAGCTTATGTGTATGGTTGTTTAGATATTATTACATATTATTTATGCATGCTGGTTTTAAATAACCTGTTCATCAAATGAGGATTGCCTCAGCAAAATACAATTTGACATGGTTAAAAAGTGCAACAGGAAGAGAACAAAAGAGCAAATTTTTTATCAATCATAGCATTGTAGCTTTGAATTAATGACGCATGAAGATTAAGCAATCTTAATCATTTCACATTTCTGGTGGGTCTCAGGAAAATAGGTCAGTATGCCGGATTAGCATCACTTCACAACTTTCAGGGGAGGCACAGCAACTTTGAAGCGGACGGAACTGAATGAAGAACTGGGAATGGTTGAAGTAACAAAAGGTTGAATTGAGCTTTGTCATTGTATGTCCATCCTTGTAGCTATCAAATATAGTTGTCCTAATATATTTCATATTCATAGAGTGCCTAATGTTTAATAAATATGCATGAGTAGTAGAACAGAATCCAGTTACAGTTACTCAATTAAGGGATTAATTAGTAGATAATTAACTGGTCATGCAAGAGCATTAATTGGATTCCCTTCCCTGTACTGTAATAATGTACCAAAACCAAAGCAGTCTTGGAACATCTTAAGTACTCGTGTATTATTCAGATACATAATGTTTACATTTGTCAAAAATATAAAAAAATGGGCCAGGGATATTGTCTTCAACTGTATAGGGTAACGACAACCCTCTGATGCTGTTTCTTTTTGTTCATTTATTCCCATTGTGCCAACTTCGTTGAAGATCTTGTTCAGTGAGGTGATCAATTTTATTTATGCTTCTGTAGCTAGGTTACGTGACTTGACCCAAGTGTTGCAATTTTGCACTGACTTGGCACTGCGTGAGTAAGTACAGCAGCTCCATTATAGTTGTTTACTTTTGGGGAGGGCGAATGTAAGTATTTGCTGTCCTGAAGGGTTCTTGTGCTTTTGAGATTGGATTTTGCAAACTTGCAACAAAGGAAGGTTTGCAACAAAGGAAATGTTACATCAATTTTCCATACTGCTCTTAGGATCTCTGCGTGTTCCTGTTTGGTTTACAAACTCCTTTAATTTAGTAATAAAAGTACCAAAGTTCCAAGTATATAGCAAGCATCAGCTGTTGAGCTTTGAAGTCAGTGTTTGTGGTGACTACATTTAATTGTTTTAAATTTTGTGGTGCAAGTAATCATCCCCACAATTTCTATACACGCTTATCAACCCATCTTGCCTGCTCCATAATGTTTAGACTCAGAACTCTACCTGCTGTTTTAACATTCATTTTGATTGAAAAAATCAAATAAAAACACAAATATGCTATAACCTGCATTACAGCTGATTTCTTATTTCTCAACAACAGACTTCTCCCTGTGTTGTGATTAAAAATGAACCAAGCAAAAAAAGTATGTGATAGCTACTTGTTCACCAATTAGAAATTTGCAATGTATGTCCGTGTATATATTTAAAATGTGTTTTGTGGAGGAGTAAGGAAGTAATAAATAAGAAATTTTTTTGTTTGAAATTTTAGAATTGCACAGTATGCGTTGGTCTCAATGATCAATCTTTTAAAACTGGAAAATTGTTTTCCTTCTGAATAACTTGCTCTCCTTATGGTCTGTCTACTTTGAATTTAGAATTATAAAATAACTTTGAATTGCATGCCTCAAACCTCCCCAGTTTTGAATCATATGGTTCTTTCTCATGCTTTTATCTCATTATCTTCCTCCCTCTTGTTTTGAAGATGCCGGCTTATGCTGGCAATAATTCTTAAGCAGCAAGCATTCCTGGTGCTCAATAGCAAATAGTACTTCTTGTGTGTGTGGAGTGATTATTGACAAGATGTCTGATGTGGATGAGGACATGATCTTTTGAGCCTTCTTAGGAGTCCTTCCATCCAGGAGTCATTGGTGAGAAACTGTTCTTTAGAGTCTCTTAAAGCTATTCACCCAAGATTATTGTGATTTGACAGGTGCCACGGCTAAGAAAAAAATCACTTAATGCGGATTTATTTAAATCTATTCAATTTGTAATGCACATATTTCAGTACTGTATTATGCAGCAATTTTACCATGTAAAGCCATGCTTTATTTAAAAATCGTGTTATGTTAAAGTCTGCCAATTTGACATAAGCTCAACAGCACAGATTATATCTATGGGAGCCAAGTCAGGCATCAAAACACACTACAGATTCTCAGACTTGCCTTGGGTTGGATTGAGCCCATCCACCTTGTGTAAACGCTGTACATACATGGAAGCTTGCTACAGAAATGGGGTTGTGCTAAGGCTGACCATCTTCATGCATCCTGGAGGGCGTATGGATCACAAGGAGCCCATCCTATGTTTCAATGTAAGACTTCACTGAAACATTTCCAATTGAACAAGAGCCCAATGGGACCCAGTTGTGTGCATTGATTCAGGTTGCAGTCAAAATGTCATAGAATCATAGAACACCATAGAACAGAAATGTGCCCTTTGGCCCGTCTAGTCCATGCTGAACTATTAGATAGATAGATAGATAGATAGATACTTTATTCATCCCCATGGGGAAATTCAACATTTTTTCCAATGTCCCATACACTTATTGTAGCAAAACTAATTACATACAATACTTAACTCATCTAAAATCACCCTCTCAAAAAGCATTAATAATAGCTTTTAAGAAGTTCTTAAGTAGTTTACTTAAATACATTGAGTCCTAACCCCGGCACTTTAACATATCTTACTCCTGGCGGTTGAATTGTAAAGCCGAATGGCATTGGGGAGTATTGATCTCTTCATCCTGTCTGAGGAGCATTGCATCGATAGCAACCTGTCGCTGAAACTGCTTCTCTGTCTCTGGATGGTGCTATGTAGAGGATGTTCAGGGTTTTCCATAATTGACCGAAGCCTACTCAGCGCCCTTCGCTCTGCTACCGATGTTATACTCTCCAGTACTTTGCCCACGACAGAGCCCGCCTTCCTTACCAGCTTATTAAGACGTGAGGCGTCCCTCTTCTTCATGCTGCCTCCCCAACACGCCACCACAAAGAAGAGGGCACTCTCCACAACTGACCTATAGAACATCTTCAGCATCTCACTACAAACATTGAATGACGCCAACCTTCTAAGGAAGTACAGTGGACTCTGTGCCTTCCTGCACAAGGCATCTGTGTTGGCAGTCCAGTCTAGCTTCTCGTCTAACTGTACTCCCAGATACTTGTAGGTCTTAACCTGCTCCACACATTCTCCATTAATGATCACTGGCTCCATATGAGGCCTAGATCTCCTAAAGTCCACCACCATCTCCTTGGTCTTGGTGATATTGAGACACAGGTAGTTTGAGTTGCACCATATCACAAAGTCCTGTATTAGTTTCCTATACTCTTCCTCCTGTCCATTCCTGACACACCCCACTATGGCCGTCTAGTCTCATCGACCTTCACCTGGATCATAGCCCTCCAGACCCCTCCCATCTGTGTACCTACCCAAATTTCTCTTAAATGTTGGAATTAACCCCACATCCATCAATTCCACTGTTGCAGCTTATCTCACATTCTGGCCACCCTCTGAGTGAAGAAAATCCCATTCATGTTTCCCTTACATATTTCATCCTTCACCCTTAACCTATGACCTCTTTGTTATAGTCTCAGTAGAAAAACTTGCTTGCATTTATGCTATCTATACCCCTCAAAATTTCGAGTACCTCCATCAAAGCTCCTCTCATTCTACTAAGCTCTTGGAAATAAAATCCTAACCTATTCAATCTTAACCAGTAACTCAGGTTCTAACTCCTGGCATATTCCTTGCAAATTTTCTCTGCACTTGAGTGTCCTTAAGTGCAGGAAGGGTTTAGAGTGACTGTGGGGTCATGTTGAGTTTTACTTTAGACCTTTAATAATGTAACAAATACACACTCCTGAGACTCTTCAGGCTATAGCCTCCTCCTGATGCTACGTTTCTCTTTACACGGCATCTTAAAAGACCCAAAGTTTGATTATCAGGATACACAATACCTCACCAATAGGACCCTGAGAGGACTCACCATAATGGGCTCTGAAGTCAACACAGAAATAAATTATCCATCCATCTGTCAACATGCCCTTCTGGCCCAACAAGCCATACTGCCCAACAACTCATTGATTTAACTCTAACCTAACCACACATTTCAATGACCAATTAACCTACTAGCATAGTCTTTGGACTGTGAGAGGAACCCTGGAGGAAACCTACACGATCACGCAGAGAACGTACAAAACTCCTTACAGATGGCACTGTGATTGAACTCCAAACTCCAATGCACCAGGGTGTATTAGCGTAGCACTAACTGCCACGTTACTGATTCTAGAAAGTTCTATGCTGTGCCGGTACGTAGGCATCAAGCCCAAATACCTGAGAAGCTTTCTAATCGTGTGTTTTATGGGAAATTTTGATTTTAAATCGTGTCATTAGTCATCTTCGGCAAGTATCTGTACCAACTTGTTTCTCAATTAACTGAATACACTACTCCACTGAACTCAATAGCTTCAGGTAGTCCAGTCATCTAAATGTTGATACACCCTTGACATTTCCTGTGATTTCATCCATATGCCTAAGTCAAAAACTGAGAACTTCAAAAATACAAACTAGTTCTGTAGTTAAGCTGTTTTGTATGAGGTATGGTACAAGGGGAAAAAAAATCATTTTCTCTACATTGCCCAACTTTTGATCCATTGCGAGAGTGTTCAGATTTAATTTAAAATCCTATTTTGGTTGTTTTCCTTCCCGTTGAGGCATGGCTTAAACACACACTCAAGACTTTATAAAATACAATTCAATTTGCATTTCTTTTTTTTCCCCCAGTAGTAGTCTCTCAAGGTCAAAGGTGACTTGTTTCCACTCCCTTATCAGTGAGTCACAGGCTGGTTAGAAATCTTTGTTAATAGAAAATGAGTATGTGGTTGTGGGAAATAAAGCCTTTCTTTAGAAATCCAGAAGTTAATGTTTGCTCTTTAGTCAAAAATGGGGCCTGAACTTTATGTGGTTTATTATAAATTCTGACTAATTTCTCCTAACAAATATCTCAGTAAGATTCCGTCAACTTATGAATAAGGAAAAATCATGGTTTCATAATGGGCAAATAAATTCAGAGAGGCTACATCATTTGGTTCCACATGTTCAATGTGAGAGATTTCATGTTGTTTTACAATATGAACCTCATAAATTCAAATGGGAATAAAGAGATTTCAGTATGAGAAAATACTTACTCTGTAAAAACTTCTAGAGTTTGCTCTTACATTTATACCCACTTAAGCTGTTTCCTCTGGATGGCAAATCATTCAAGAGTATCACGTTCTCCAAAAATACACATTAATTGCAAAGACCATTTCCAGAATATTGAATGGTGCCTAAATAGTGTTAAATTATAATGTATGGGAGGCCAAACACATTATGATTGAAAGCTCACCAGCACAAAATCTAAAGTTAACTTGTCTTAGATATTTTCATCATGCTCTTTCCCAAACTGGACATGCAAAGGAAATCAGGAAAGTTTAGGAATTATTGGATAAAGAAGGGAATAGTTATCTGTTGTTTTATTTGCTGAAAAAGAAGAGTATGATCCAAGAAGAGAGACAATAGAGGAATTTTTTACAGAATTAACTTCTAAGGAGACCCATGATGGGAAATCTTTATGATAAATATAATAGGACCAAAAAGTAATATTCCTTATATTGGCAGCCCAATAGTGAAACCTAAAATTCGGTAGGGCTAATCTACCTATCTCTTTATTTCTTTGTAGGTAAACTTTAATTAAATGAGCTTGTTTATTACTCCAAATATAAGATGTTAAAATGGAATCTAAAGAATCAAAGTAGGTCTTAGGAATAAAAATAGGTAAAGCCTGAAAAAGATATAAAAATTTAGGAAGAATCTTCATTTTAATCAAATTAATTCAGCCAATTAGGGATAAAGAAAAAGGAGACCATTTAGAAAGTGTCTTTTTCACATAATTCAATAAGGGGTTTAAGTTTTCTTTAAATAAATTCTTTAAGTTTTTAGTAATTGGCGGGAAGTATTCCATACCTTCTCACAACTTTTTAGGGTCCAATTTGACCCAAATCCCCTTACTGCCTTGTTTGGTATTATTGCAAATGAAGATATAATTTTAAATACTCCTAACCTACAGGTTTTAGTTTTTACCTCTCTCTTAGCAAGGAGAGCAATCTTGCTTAAATGGTCTATTTCTCCTACACATCTTCAATGGCTACGTGATATTATGTCTTATTTAAATTTAGAGAAGATCTGCTGCTCAGTCTTATATTCAAAACAATCTTTTTATGATATCTGGGGACCTTTCCTAAATTACTTTTCCAATTTATAAAGTTTAACAGTGCACAGACTTTTACGTATATTTTTATCTTCTCTTCTTAAGCGAATATTTTTTTTTCTAATTACCCATTATCATCCATCAGCTTTTTTCTTTGGTAGTTGGTAGGGGGTTGACTTTTTTTTAATATAAGAAATTTATTTTATGATGTATGACCTATCTTTAAATTTTTGATTACAGACTGGTATACCTTTATTGTGATATGCTATAATATTTTGATCAATTTTATTACAATATATGAATGTACACAATTTATGTTGAGATGTATCTATGTGTTGCACTCTGTAAATCTTGTTTTTTCTTTTGAATAAAAATACTGTAAAAAGAAAAAAGAAGGGAATAGTAATTGGAGAGATGGTGGTGGTCGTGGGGAAGGGGTTGTTATAAATGAGTGAAGAATGCACTGTAGTGATAAATGTTTTGGTAATCAATGGGACACTTTTAGATATTTCTTTGGGGATGAGGGGCAAGTGGCTGATGGACTGATAGGTGGGATGGAAGGAGGATTAAGCAACAGATGGACTAGTTGATGAGAAGGCTTGCATATCAGTAGGCAGTAGAAAAGAGTCCACATTCTGGATTCTGGAAAATTGCCATGTCAGAGTAAGTACTTAAGTAGGTTTTAAGGTGTGTTGACAGTGCTCAGAATCTATATCTGCCACCTGCTCAGCAAACCCACGTGAAGTAATGGTGAGGAATCCCAGGTGTGTGTATTTGCTGCATTATTAGTTTTGTGAGGACCTGCTTCAACACTGCAGACAGGGCAGAAAAATGATAGAAGGACCATCTGTTTCATTTAATTTCAAATTTATTTAGAGATCCAGTGTGAAATAGGCCCTTACTGCTTTTCAAGCTGTACTGTCCAGCAGTGCCCCCCCCCACCAACAACCCCAGTTTAACCCTAATCTAACCACGAGACAATTTACAATGACCAGTTAACTTACTCAGTAGGTCATTGGACTGTGGGAGGAAATCAGATGACCCAGCGAAAGCACACGCATTCCACAGGGAGGATGTACAAACTCCTTACAGAGGATGCCTGGATTGTACTCCAAACCCTGATGTCCCAAGCTATAATGGAGTTGCACTAACTGGTGTGCTACCATGGTGCCCTATCCCAAGAACATATGTTGAACTCATTTCCAGGTGCTTTCACGTGTTCATCAAAACCCAAAATATAAGTTCCTTGCTTATCATTACAGTAGATCTCTCACTGAAAATAAATTGCATATTACACAGCAGTGCACAATCCTATTTCTGGGCTCTTACCTCTGAACTTTGACCCATATCTAAGTTCAATAACAGGTGTAAATTCTAGTCAGCAGATTTGGAGAGAATGTGTTCCTACCAACCCAGCAAAATTTGAGTGTGTTCAAAAATGCCATTGTGGAAGCAATATTATTGTTGTTGAAGAAGCTGGTAACCTTCTTCATTAGCTGCCCTGCAAGTTAGAAAAGATATTTATTTTCTGTTACACCAGTTTATCTGAACACAATGGTGAAATTGCTTCCACATTTGCAAAATTTTTCTGTGAACTCTTGTATAACTGGAGAATTTAACAACTCTGACATTGAAACCCGTGAATCTCAGCTTGAAACATTTATGCTTGCTGAACTAATATCCATTATCAAAACTATGGTTATGATATGAAGGTGTCTGAATTTTACTCTGCTCTCATGATATTTTCATATAAATAAATCAGCTTTAGAGATTAAAAGCTGAAAATTTGAAGAGTTGAATATTGTTAAATAATTTATGCTAACACTAAAACATTTAATTTGACACTATTTCAAATGCCCAAGTATTTTGCCAGGAACTTAGTGGAGAATGCAGACTTAATGCAGACAAATGTTTATTTGAAATATTTTGCTAACTTCAACAAATGCATAAGGAAAAACTTTGACTAATTACATACATATCTGAAACTGATATTCAAGTCATTGTTTTTGTAACCCTGATGTTTTTTTCCTTTTACACATATCTCCTTCTGTTAAGTGTTTAACCTTTCTTTATATCTTGCAGTATTTCAGTGAAATGATTGAAGATTGAGTCAGTTTATCCAGATGATATTAGGGTAAGTTATTTTATCTCAAGTAATTTGACATGGTGTTTTGGCAGAATTGTTATTTAACATCCAGTGCTTTAGAACAATGATTTATCATTTTTGTAAGTTTTGACCTCCTATACTTCTTTATTAGTATGCTTTCAAATTAATTCTTAGTGTATCAGCAAAATAAATACCACATTCTGTGGCTCAGATGGTAAATCAAATTTTATCTTCTAATTAAGCACATCTGAAAATCAAAATTATTGAATGTTTCATATGTTCACCTATTAATTTAATGCTAGTCGCATTTGTTATCTGTTACCCTGTCTTGTATGTGGTATGAGCCTGCTGGGGTCAGTAAATGGAGGAGGAGATGGGGTGTTGCAAAGCATAAATATACAGTTATTATTGGCAAGTATTTCACTCATAAACTGCAGCTGGGATAAATATGAGATTATATTTTAAGAAAAATAATAACTTTGTATACAGTAATAAGTAAGAAGGACAAAGGAAGCAATAGAAATTTGCTGTACAAAATACAAGAAAGTAATCTTAGCATTCAAATCCAAAGAGTGGTACAGTAGTGTCGCTGATAGCATATCACCATTACAGCAAGAGTAAGCTAGATTCAGTTCTACTGTTTTTTATAAAGGGTTTGTACATTCTCCCCATGATCGCATGGTTTTCCTCCAGGTGTTTCTATTTCCTCCCACACTCCAAAGACATTTGTCCTGACGAAGGGTCTCGGCCCGAAACGTCAACAGTGCCTCTCCCTATAGATGCTGCCTGGGCCGCTGCGTTCCACCAGCGTTTTGTGTGTGTGTCTTTGTAGGTTAATTGGTCACATAGGTGAAATCAGGCAGCATAGATCCATTGGGCTGGAAGGGCCTGTGTTGTATCTCTAAATAAAATCAATAATCACATAAAATAGAACCACAATTTTAAATATTTCAAAGCAAACCAAATGACAGAGTTTGCTGCTTAAAAGAAAAATAAAATGAGAAACATTGGTAAAGTTTACCATATTATTGAAGGGTGCTTCTGAAGCTCTGGGGAAAAAAGTACAAGGACATGTTAACCCTATAGGTTTATCCATTGGGAAATTAATTGTGTCTGTTTTCTCATATGAAGCGCTAGGACATGATCTAAGAGAGGCCTTCTAATTAATTTTTGAAATCCCTTGTTTCTGATAGCCCATATGAAGATGGCTTTCAGTTTTACAAGAGGAGAAAAACCAGACACTAGTGAAATTAAAGCAACTACCGTAGATGTCGGATTATAAGCCGCTACTTTTTTCCCACATTTTGAACAGCTTTGAACTCTGCGGCCTTTAATACGGTACGGCTAATGCATGGTTTTTTTTCATGCCGCCAAAAACATTTTGCCTCGTAACAGTAGACCAATAAAATTGATGAGTAGTTCACAGAGGTCCAATGGAATTGTACGATAAATCAAGCGCACTTTCACAATTAAATTATTGTAAATCAGTCATTTGTACTCACCCTCATCAACATGGAAAACACTCGAAGAAAAGCATTGTGCTGCCTTTATGGCAGTTATTTAGTTTATAATATTTTCGCTTAGTAATTCATTTTCTAGTTAAAGTTAGAAGTGTTTTAACTATATTTGTTTTCTGTACTACATCGCGGGATGCTATGACGTCACACCCGGTTTTGCCGCGTCTTGTGGGAAAAATGCCAGTTTGCGATAAACGGGAAGGCGGGGGGGAGCGGCGGAGCGGCATTGGATCTGAGCGAACGCTGCTTTTAAGTTAAAGGCAATCAATAACTTTTCCTGGTAGGCTGCAGTATATATATTTTTTACCAGTCGTTAGGAGATATTGGAATGTTGTTCAGTAAAAAAGTATATGCAACGTATATTTAAAAGTAGCCGCGTTACAGGCACGGTTCGAAAAAAAGCATTTGCAATATGTATTTGTTTATGTTACCATATGGATTTAATTAAAAGTTAAAAAATCCTCACAAGTAATATCTTTCTGTGTAAATATCTCATATTACAACGTGGGACACCTGCGGCCGAAAATCCGGTGCGGCCGAAAATCCGGTGTGGCCTAAAATCCGGTGTGGCCTAAAATCCGGTGCGGCCTGTACAAGTAAAAAATTGATTTTCTTTCTAAAATTAGAGCCAGCGGTTTTTAATCAGGTGCGCTCTGTAGTCCGGAATCTACGGTAATAAGATAAAATATCTTTTACCAAGAGTAGAGAGGGAATCTGAAACTTTTATAAAAGAGTGTGACTGAAGGGAATAAATTGAATCAAGTTTGGAAAGCACATGTGGAACAGAAGTGCCACATGAAAGGGTTGGACCAGGCAACCACTTTCTTAACTGCATGGTCAAAATAACTTTTGAAAGGCCTTTGATATATTATCTTCATTTGTAAAAGTCAGAACATGTATAATCAACATTCCATGATAAGATGATAAGATGTTATGATGAGTGTGATAAGATGTTGACTAAACAGAAACTGTTATCGGTAGCAACAAACTGATATAGGTGGGACATGGGAGCTTGTATGCATTGGGGCTGTGACAACTGTTGTTCACATTTTGGCTTTGAAATATGAGGAATACTTTCAAAATTGGTGAGCAACATCAGTTTGAGGGTGTTATAAACACAAAGGAATGAGTTCAATAGTTGCTTATTAGAATAATAAACATTAGATAAAGATCAATCTCTACACACCAGAATACAGCAGGCCATTGATGTTCTAACACACATAAATTGGGAATATTAGATATCATTGGGTTACCTGTTTCGATAACCATCAACTGTTGTATTATCACAGTAAATGGTTAGTTATCCTTGCCCACACTAAATTTATATTCAGTAAATTATGGATGTTGTAAGAGGATAGATATTCATTTTCTGGAAATAGTGAAATAAATATTTCTATGTTGTGGTTTCATTTTGGTTGATATGATTTCTGACTTAATTTCAATATTATTTTAAAAGCTGGGTATTGTCATCAATATGCTTGCTTCAGTTTTCTTGTCCCCTGTCGAATCCATCTGGTTGTAGATTGATTATTGCTAATGTTTCAGAAGAAAATTAATGACATGCTTTTTGTGCTAATCACACATTGCAATCTGGCACATATTTCTCAGTAAATAGATTTGTAACTATTATTCATGAGAACATTTTGACAGTTTACAAACTCCAGCACATTTTGTTCATTTAGGTGTTACTAACTTCATTTTATTCCTCCAAGGAAAATGTTTTTCCTCTGGGTCTGAATGGAGTTGATTTTAAAATAAAATGATGATATCATTACTGGTGTAAATCAGTCTGTTGGTTATTGTGATATTGTTTTATATAGCCTTAATGTGTGCACATTAAGAATCCATCACTGTGAATGGAACTTTATTATTTGGCATGTAAAATATTATGTACAAAAGAAATTACATGTTAGGTATTGTAATGTTGTCACTTTGTGTTAAATTTTCTTTGTCAGTTGCTTTAATCCATTCACATCAAGTCAATCAATACCTCTGACAACGTGTTAGACTTCACTATGATATTGCACATGATATTATTAGTGAATGCACCTGGACAAAGAAAAAGTTGATCTCAGTTACGAGTTCTAATGTGATCTTCCTTTTTGAAAGGAATTAAACATTTTGGCAATAAAGATGGATCAATGATGCACAACAATTTTGTGGAGAGAGCCAAAATGTACAATCCAAAGCACTTCCAGGACAACTCACAAAAACATCTTTCATTTGATCCAATGTAGATACAGACTGATATATTGACCTGTGCTCAAACGTCCACCAATATCATGCTCAGGTGCCATACAATGGCATACTTGTTCCCCCAGAACTTGATCTCAGTGTTATACAGTGACAGACCTAAGCCCACCAGTAATGTACATCAGTGTCACACAGTTTCACTACTGTGTCAGATAATTTGCAAAGCCATATCAGTGTCCAATAACGTTATACAGTGTGAGATGTGTACCCACCAGTACCATGATGTTTGTGTCATATAGTATACACCAGGATCTACATGTTTTGTTGCAGCAGACACGTGCCCACCAGTTCAATAAACCTAGGTGCAGAGCTGGATTGAAAGCTGGAATTAGGTGTAGACTAGATTGGCCCTGACAAGATCATGGTCCTGGATCTAGTTGGGTCCCTGGTACAGGGTGAACCTGAGGTTAGGCGAGTATTCCAAGGTCTGGCTTCAGCAGAGATGAAGAGATGTCTTGATTCTGAGTGTTGGATGGGTGGACTCATACCACTTATTGGTTATGGCACATAGTGTTGTTCTTCTGGCTGGAAGTTCACTTTCTATAATTTCATTCATAAAGCATTATGACAAGATAGGCCAAAGCCAGCATGGTTTCCTGAAAGGAAGATCCAGCCTGGCAAAACTTCTACAATTCTTTGAGGAAATTACAAGCGGGGTCGACAAAGGAGATGCAGTAGATGTGGTGTACTTGGATTTTCAGAAAGCCCTTGACAAGGTGCCACACATGAGGCTGCTTAGCAAGATAAGAGCCCATGGAATTGCAGTGAAGTTACGAGCATTGGCTGGTCGGCAGAAAACAGAATGGGAATAAAGGGATCCTATTCTGGCTGGCTGCCAGTACTAGTGGAGTTCCACAGGGGTCGATGTTGGGACCGTTACTTTTTATGATGTATGTCAATGATTTGGACTATGGTATTAAGGGATTTGTGGCTAAATTTGCCGATGATACAAAGATAAGTGGAGGAGCAGGTAGTGTTGAGAAAACAGAGAGCCTGCGGAGAGACTTAGATAGTTTATGGGAATGGACAAAGAAGTGGCAAAAGAAATATAATGTTGAAAAGTGTACGGTCATGCACTTTGGTGGAAGAAATAAACAGGCAGACTATTATTTAGATGGAAACAGAATTCAAAATGCAAAGATACAAAGGGACTTGGGAGTCCTTGTGCAAGATACCCTAAAGGTTAACCTGCAGGTTGAGTTGGTTGTGAAGAAGGCGAATGCAATGTTGGCATTCATTTCTAGATGTATAGAATTTAAGATCAGGGATGTGATTTTGAGGCTCTATAACTCACTCATGAGACCGCACTTGAAGTATTGTGTGCAGTTTTGGGCTCCTTATTTTAGAAAAGATTGGAGAGGGTTCAGAGAAGATTCATGAGAATGATTCCGGGAATGAGAGGGTTACTGTATGAGGAATGTCTTGCAGCTTTTGGTCTGTAGCCCCTGGAGTTCAGGAGAATAAGGGGGGATTTTATAGAAACATTCCAAATGTTAAAAGGCCTGAACAGGTTAGATATGGCAAAGTTATTTCTCATGGTAGAGGATTCTGGGACAAGAGGGCACAACTTCAGGATTGAAGGACAATCTTTTAGAACTGAGATGTGAAGAATTTACTTTAGTCAGAGGGTGGTAAATCTGTGGAATTTGTTGCCATGAGCGGCTGTGGAGGCCAAGTCATTGGGTGTATTTAAGGCAGAGATAGATAGGTTCTTATTAGCCAAGGCATCAAAGGGTATGGGAAGAAGACAGGAGAGTGGTGATGATTGGAGGAATTGGATCAGTGCATGATTGAATGGCGGAGCAGACTCGATGGGCCGAATGGCCTAATTCTGCTCCTAAATCTTATGGTCTTATTATTTTAATATTTTGATTCTTTTGTTGCCTTTTTATTAATGACATGACAATAATTATAGTAGACATTTAACAATAGGTTGCTCTATATTTATACTTGGTGTTCTCCATGAGGGCTGTGGTCACATTTTGAATGTGGATAGTAGGATTTGCCATTGCAAAATGTTTAAGGAGAAAGTCGCACAGAAGTTTTAAGTAACTATGTCAGAGCTTGATTGCTTTTTAAACGTAATTTTCCAACATGCTGTAATTGTATTCCATATTATCTACTTTAAGTCAATTTAAAACAACTTTTTCTGAACAGTATTGTACAGTATGTCTGGCAAAAGTTTCATAGTAAGTGATACTGTTTTGTAGCAATTACTTTGTGTCAAGAGAAACTTTAGTTGGCCTGACTTTTTGTTGTACCTTGCGAATCAGAAAGTGTATTTGGAAGTCATATGAATGATAAAGGAAGAATTAATCCAGTAAATCAAGGGTTACCAGTCTCATTATCACTGAATGTAAATGTTAATTCAATTTTCCTCCTTTTTTTACACTGTTCGCAAAGTGTGATAAAATCATTGTTTTAATTAAACAACTTGCTACAAGGAGCGGGGGACAAAAGCAAACCCAAGTGCAGGACACAGGCGGGTAGAATAAATAAAGGTATTTATTGATGGAAGGACAAACTTCAAGGCAGAGTACAAAGTAAATGGCAGGATACTTTGGTAGTGTGGAGGAACAGAGTGATCTGGGGGTACATGTCCACGGATCCCTGAAAGTTGCCTCACAGGTAGATAGGGTAGTTAAGAAAGCTTATGGGGTGTTAGCTTTCATAAGTCGAGGGATAGAGTTTAAGAGACATGAAATGATGCAGCTCTATAAAACTCTGGTTAGGCCACACTTGGAGTACTGTGTCCAGTTCTGGTCGCCTCACTATAGGAAGGATGTGGAAGCATTGGAAAGGGTACAGAGGAGATTTACCAGGATGCTGCCTGGTTTAGACAATATGGATTATGATCAGAGATTAAGGGAGCTAGGGCTTTATTCTTTGGAGAGAAGGAGGATGAGAGGAGACATGATAGAGGTGTACAAGATATTAAGAGGAATAGACAGAGTGGACAGCCAGCATCTCTTCCCCAGGGCACCACTGCTCAGTACAAGAGGACATGGCTTTAAGGAAAGGGGAGGGAAGTTCAAGGGGGATATTAGAGGAAGGTTTTTCACTCAGAGAGTGGTTGGTGCGTGGAATGCACTGCCTGAGTCAGTGGTGGAGGCAGATACACTAGTGAAGTTTAAGAGACTGTTAGACTGGTATATGGAGGAATTTAAGGTGGGGGAGTTATATGGGAGGCAGGGTTTGAGGGGCGGCACAAATTTGTGGGCCGAAGGGCCTGTAATGTGTTGTACTATTGTATGCTCTATGTTCTATAGCTGCTAAGAAGGCCAGGGAGCAAGGATAAAAAGCCAACCTGGACATGGATGTTGGATAACAAACCAGTAAAACCTGGACTAGGACTTTGGCTTAGACACAATGCCTGGACTTGGACTTGGCCGTGGACTGGGAACCTGGACTTGAACTTGGGCTCCAACACAGAGCCAGGACTTGGGCTTGAACTTGGACTAGAACTCGGACACGAAGCCGGGACTCGGACATGACAAAACAAATGGCCTGCCTATTGAGCTGGATATGGGATGACAAAACAACGACAGTTCATTCGAGTAGCAGCAAACTGCCTGCCTACTCAGCTGGCCATGGAAATGGCAGAATCCATACCTTTGGCTCGGAGTGGCGGCAAACGGCCGGCAACTCCGCTGGGCACGAGAACGACCAAATTCACAAAGCAACCCTGGGCACCGGAGCCACTTGGAGTCCCCAATGAACGGGAACCCAAACTGGGCACAACTGCACTTGCTCAGGTGATGCTTCAGCAGCCGAGTAACTGTAAGCCAGAGCTTTTCTGCTCCCGGTTCAGATGGGAGTCAGCTGCCTTAATCAAGGCACCCGATGGACAACGGGGGAAGGAAATAAGTGGAATGAGGAGTCAATGGACCGGACCGTGAAATAGTGAATGGACTGGACCATGACACTACTGTGCACTACAGCTCAGAACCAGGCCCTTCAGCCCATCCAGAAGTGACAAACTGATATTCTGCCTAGTTCCATTGATCCGCACCTGGACCATAGCCCTCCATGCCCTCCCATCCATGTATTTATCCAGACTTCTCTTAACTGTTAAACTGAATCTGTATCTACCACTTCTGCTGGTAGCTCGTTCCATGCTCATACCACCCTCTGAGTAAAGGAGATCCTCTTCAGTTTTCACCTCAAGTATTTCACCTTTCACCTTTAACATATGACCTCTAGTTTCAGTCTCGCCCAACCTCACTGGGAAAAGCCTGCTTGCATTTAACCTGTCTGTAGCCCTCATAATTTTGTACTCATCTATCAAATCTCCCCTCATTCTCCTACGCTCCAAGGGAAAAAAGAACTAATTTATTCAACCTTGGGTTTGAGGATTACTTGCAGCCTTTCTAGATCTGCTGGTTCTGAGGTGGCTGATGAAGCAAATGCTTGGGCAATGCATGAGACGATGTATTTCTGATATATTCCAGGGTTCTGCTGCTTTCCCAGTGCATGGCTTCTAGGTTCTCAGTAAAATTGCTCAGCTCTCGTAAAGCAGTTTCTTGAAGTACCTTTCATTTACTCGACAAGTAGTGCCATTTAAATTTGGCAACAGGCTAAGTATACTTCTGGTAGTGTAGCTGAAAGAATTCCTGTTTGGATATCCTTTCACAATCAGTATTCAGTATGACCTGAACAGATGATTTGAGATGACCTAATTGGAAGTTAGTTCATTCATCTTTGAAGATTAGCAGCTCAGAAGTACTCCAGTTTCCCCATAACCAAGCCTTTAAATTTTGTTTGCATCATTAATTTTGCTTTATAGTTCAGAACTGATTAACAAATTAAACTTTAGAACAGTGTGATTGAAAAAGAAATGAACTGTGGTGTATATCCAGACTAGTATGGAGGCAAGAGGTACATGGGAAATGAGTTATGAAATATTGAGATAAAGCGTGATTACACTGAACTACTAGAAATGTGTGGGAGGAATGCCATAAGGTAATAATAATGCTTTCCTTGAGCTATTTCTCCATCTTTTAATTTTCTAACACAGCCAACTGGTTCCTATCTCCTAACAATCATAGTGTAATGATAATTTACAGCACAGTAAAGACCTTTAAGCCCCATTGCGCCATCACTAGCCACAAATGATCTTTAGGGTAATTCCACTCCTTCCTTATATCCATATTGATAGGAACTTAGAAGGCTGACTGAAATTTGTAAAATCCTGAAGTGTCTGGTCAGGGTGGATGTAGAGTGTGAAATTGAAAAGAAAACAATAATTAGCAGTTGCTAGAATTCTGAATAAAAAAGCAGAAAATACTGGATAGTCGCAGTAAAGATTTCAGTTTGTAAACCCTTCATCTGATGACTCTGCCCTGCTGATTATTTCCACCATTTCCACTGGATTTGTGGAGGATGTGAGAGAAAACAGAATAGGAGTCAGTTTAAAACAGAGTAAGCGGATACCCATTTAAACTGGAGGTAATATCAGTGTTTCCTTCTCTTAGGAGGTCATGAATCTTTGGAAGTCTCTTGCTCAGAGGGAGGTTTGATCTGAGTCTTTGAATGTTTTTAAGGCAGAAAAGGTTCTTTGTGAGCAAGTAAGTGAAAAGTTACTATGTGTAGATCAGAATATAGGATTGAGGTTACAATTAGTTTAGTTATAATTTAGTTGACGTTCTGTTTCTTAGGTGGAGTGCATTTAAAGCAGAAACCATGCTATTAAATGTTTCTGGTGTGTTGTGCTTTATTAAATATCATTTCTTCCACTACATACTGAAGTTCATTGCCTCAGGCCAGGAGTACAATTGGACTCATTTTCAGCATCTGCTACTGAAGCAGATAAACCTGGGTCTGGAGCAAGGTGTGCCAACAGCTGAGATGGTGATCAGAAATCTCAGGAGCAGTTGAGAGAGAAGCCAGAGATTCAGACGCAGATGTGGGTCAAATGATCTGGACCATTGTGGCACAGAGATAATATTTTAGGATTCACAATTCATACATTGTGGTAACATCTATGCTACTTACCCAGGACATCTTTAGAGAGCGATGTTTCAGAAAAGCAGTGTCCATTATTAAGGACCTCCAGCAACCCAGGGCATGCCCTTTTCTCACTGTTACCATCAGGTAGGAGGTACAGAAGCCTGAAGGCACACACGCAACGATTCAGGAACAGCTTCTTACTCTCTGCCATCCGATTCCTAAATGGACATTGAATCTTTGGACACCACCTCACTTTTTTTTCAATGTATAGAATTTATGTTTTTGCACATTTTTTAATCTATTCAATATAAATAATTGATTTATGTGTTTATTATTTATTTATATATTCTCTGCTAGATTATGTATTGCATTGAACTGCTGCTGCTAAGTTAACAAATTTCACGTCACATGCCGGTGATAATAAACCAGATGACAAATAAACTTCCAGCAATCCAATCCTATCTGTCCCGTTGCTCTCACACTATTTCCCTGAAGCCTTGCAAACAATTTTCCCTCATACACCCATCACTTACCCTTGGGTTCTTTTGCCATATACCCACACTCAGAGTTACTTTACTGTTGACAGTCAATCTAGCAGTGCACTTTGGAAGGAACCAGAGTACGTGATGGAAATGCATTCAGTTACAGGAATGACATACAAACTCCACACCAACAGCACTGGAGGTCAGGATCAAACCTGTTTCACTAACTTCTTCACCACCATACCGCCAGTTCAATAAAAAAAAGTCACTATTTAGACACATTGGCTACTCTGACAGCAAGTCGAATTCCTGCCTTAAACTTTGCATTTTAATACCCCAAACATATTTTTTGTCAAACGTAATATATTGTGGGACTCTTTTGATTTGGTATTTTATGCTTTAATTAAAAACTAGCTGCCCTGAGGAGAATATCTGAATGAATAGTGAGTAGAGATCAAAACTGTTATAATGAACAGAGCTGTGTTTCTTGCTTTCTATTATTTGATTAAAGAATTTGATTGGTAAATATACAACTAAATTTCATCAATGGAAAGGAATTTATCATTAGAAAGTAGACCTTGAGTAGGTTTTGGACATAGGTATAATCAAACAATGATAATTCATTTTCTCTTCCAGTTCTGATCTTCTCTTTTTAGCAGTAATTCTCAGTCTAATTTTAAGAAAATCCCAGTTTACAAATTTCCAGTGAGGTCAGATTTGGGGATTTCAGTGTTAACAATGGTGCCAAGCTAGTTTCCCTTTCTCGTACAGCATAAAATTGAGGCCCAATTATGTTTGCCCTGCGCTGTTCTTAACATTCACATGAGAGCGATGTTTATGTAGTCCTGGGAGACATAACCATTTGGACAAAAAACAAGACCCGATTACAGAGTGGGAGCTGAAAAACAGAAAGTAAACCCAATGAGCATTTGAATTTGCACCTTGCTAACACTTAAGATTTACAAACAGAGAATTCAACATTTAATTATAAATGTGAAGAAAGGAAAATGCCACCAGTGGAAGTTTATATGGTAGGTTTTATTGTTTGAGAGATCATTGCTCAGCATTTTTTCCTGATCATTTTCTACATTTTGGCATCTTTGCCAAAGCTGGCACATGCTGATCATCCTTAGTTGCCCTAGAAAATGTGCTAGTGGCCTTTCTTCTTGAACTCTTGCATGTGGGCCAAATGGTCCCGTGGTGTAATGTCGGATGTGCCAGGATTTTGATCAAGCCGCAGCGAGGACATCGCCATATGTTTCCAATCAGCAGGGTGAATGACTTGGGAGACCTGCCAATGATAGTGTTCCAGTGCATCTGCCGCTCTCTTCCTTCTAAATGGTGGAGATCGCAAGTTGAGACTGTGTTGTTGGAGAAGCCTTGGCAAGTAGTTACAGTGCATCTTGTAGCTAGTGTATCTGCAGTCACGGTGTGCTGAAATCACAGGTGAGCCATTTGCTGCAGTGTCCAGCTCTGCTCTTCAGCACGCTTGCAATATACATGGTTGTTTCAGTCCAGTTTGTAATCAGAGTCTCCCCCCCCCCCCAGATATTGTGGGACATTTGTCAAAGTCTCTGTCCATATCATGCCAATGTTCTTGTTACAGTGCCAGTTTGACATAGCACTTTCAGGTGTTAGCGTGAGGTTTCAGTTTATTCCACTTCAACAGCAAAATTCCACTCAAACACAATTTTTTGATCTCATGTTTTGTACTCCTGAATCTTTTTGTCCTGCTTCACATGAAGGAATTGCCAAAAGCCACAAGTATCTGAAACATTCAGAATAAGCTTGGTCACAATAAGGACTTGCAATGGCCATTCCTACTTGCACTCTAAAGAGCAGATGTATCTATGATAGGCAAAGGATTTATTTCCTCATGCTGGTCCTACCACCATCTCTTGTAAAGCTCATTTGGCATCAAAGTATGTTGGGATTTGGTAGTGCTAGTCAGTGGTTGGACTACTGAATAATAACCTTATCTAACACTTGATGATCACTACTGAACTTCCGGTACCTAAAACAGAGCCAGCTCCTTCCTTATTCTAGGTTTCCTGCTAACGATGATCAGTGTGGAGGAATAACACTTCACCTAAGTGATAAATAAGAACTCCCATTGCCATTTCTCTATGTTATTGTTGTTTGAGATCCTGCTCATTCTGGTGGTGTCACCTACATAATTACAAATAGAGTTGAAGCAAGATTTAACCACACAGTCATGAGTGCATAGGGAGCATTGCAGAGGGACGAGGATGCAGCCTTGCAGAGTACTGGTGTTGAGGGTATTTGTTGTCATCTATCATTATTGATTGTGGTTTGTTGGTCAGAAGACAAGAATCCAGTTGCAGAGGGGATTCTGAGCCCTAGGTCTGCGAGTTTGGAGAAGAGTTTGTTCAGAATTTTGCTATTAAAGGCATTGGAGGACTCTGAGGTAGGTGTATTTTTTTTTACTCAGATGTTCCTGTGGTGATTGCAAGGCCAATGAGATGGCATCTATCTGTTAAGGCAGTAGGTGAATTGCAGTGGATCGAGATTTTCTGGGAAGCTGGAATTGATGTATGCCATGACCAATGAAGGTGGATGCTACCCGGGCAGAAGCCTCCAATGCATGCTATTACCTTATTTGTCTTCAGCACTGGAGTGTTACTCAAAGAAAGAGGGAATGCCAGATTTGTGTAGGGAGAGTCGAAAGCAAATACTCCAACCAGTAGATCCATGCAAGAGCTGAGGACGTGGCTGGGGACTCCATCCAGACCAGATGTTTTCCACAGTTTCACCCAGGAAGGCCGATCTAATGCCTGTGATGGTAATTGTTGGTACAGATGCTTTGAAGTCTGTTGGGATGGGTGGTGTCATTTCACTAAGCCTCTGCTCGAAATGTGCAAAGAAGATATTGAGCTCAGTCATGAGGGACACCTTATTGCTAGTGATACTGCCTAACTTTGCTCTAAAGCCTGTTATAGCATGCAGGACATCGTAACTGATCATGATAACTCTGGTCCGAATTTGTATTTTATTATAATTTTCTGCATTAATCTGATATGAATTTAACAAGTGATAATTTATAATCTGTGCCCTGTTCATGTGTAGCATATTTTAGAAGTATACTTTGATATCTAACCAGCAAAATACAAATATTATTTGAAAATGGTTTGTTCACATGATACTGGCATACTTGTTGAAATGGAAGCCCAGGGCTCCTTGCCTATAACATTAAGATTCTTGCGTAATAAGATGGAATGTTGAGGATGTGTGAAAGTAATACAAATGATCATAATTACAAATTTTGTTATTTTGTGGAACGTTATCACACATTACTGAACAAAATCAATATAAACCAATTCCTTTCTCGTGTTGTACCCAAAAAAGTATATGAAGTGAATGACCTATGCCTGGAAAGAATGAAAATTATGTGTTTTGTTCAGTTAAGAAAACACACATTTGATCTAAAGAGGCACCACTTGCCTGCAGGTCCGCAGCAAGAATATTCGTGAAAATAACAAACACACATCAGGATTAAATATTTACATTATTGGTTGAAAAACATAAATAAAGAAGAGAAATGCTATTGAAGGTAGAGAACAATTTTCCTTCCCAACAACAGGAAATACTTTATAACTGATACTGAGCAGCACATTACAAAATATACAACAAAAACTACATCCGACAATCTGAAAAATCTACTATTTCTCACAGATGGTAAATGCTCACAGAGTTTAACACAGTTGGACTTCATCAGCATAATAATACATCCTAAATTATTTTCTGTTGTGCTGCTCTTGTTATAAAAAAAACATTTGGTAATTTGCCATGGCTGCACGATGTTCTGGCCAATGATATTCAAGATGTGCCTTTATCTCATAATAGCATTTCAAAAGTTAGCTGATCAATGTTGCAGTCATGAACTCTGTCGTGACTTGTAGTGTTTCTTTAATGTTTAAATGCAATTTAAAGTCAAGAATATTTAATTTTATTCTTGGTAATTATTTCAGATTTTTAAAACCAGAGAGATTTTTGTGGCTCTGTGTCACAAATGGCTGAGTTTATTACCTGCATCTAAAGAGTGTCAATGATTGCTTCCCTTTATTGTTTATTGATGATGCACACTATCAAATTGTCTGTGGTTGTTCTCAAATTTTGCCTACTTCAAATGCAACACATGGTAAGCAGAAATGAAGCCAAAGGTTTCTGTTCAATCTGCAAAGTGAAATTGGCTTTTAACATAATTGCTTTTTTTCAACAGATTACATTAGATTCGGCTGAAGAGGCCTAAATATTGCTTTTCCTCGTGCTCTTTGTTTGCTGTTCAGATCCAAATTCTAGCTTTCAGCTATGTCATAATTTCAGTAGTTAAAATTTTAATGTTGTTTTGCAGCCAGAAGCATAATGTTGCATCATGAGATTTCTGATTGTTTGTGTTGTCAAAAGAGTACCAATATGTAGAGAATGTACTTAACTCCAGCTTTAGAGCCGATCGTGATGCACTGTAATTCACTTTCACCAAAACACATCTATAGCAGACTCCATTTCCCTGCCCCTACACTGGTCTCTGGAGCATCAAAACAGTAGAGGCACCTAATGTATGTTAGACTATTGCTTGTTGATGACAGAAAACTGACTTCTAAACTCCTAAACGTGATAATCAACACCTCCCTTTACAACTGGATCCTTGACTTCCTCAATTACAGACCAGAGTCAAACATTCAAAGCACATTTATTGTTTAAGAATGTATAAACCAGACACCTTGAACTTTGCTTAAAGGCAGCCACAAAGCAAAAAACCCAGATAAATCAACTTTTAAAAAAAAGACCGAAAACCAGTGCACAGAGAAAGAGAAAGAAAATAAAATGCACATCATGCAAACAATAGAAGCGACCCAACAGCAACCCGAGCCAGACTGAATCCCAGATCTGCAGCTGGAGTATGCCCCAGTTTGTCACAGCAGCTGGATCAGTTCATAGCCTCAGTGCTGCAAAGAAAGGTATAAACATTTGCAGGAAAGCAAGCAAAATTAGCCCGACCCTCACCTCCGTACCCAACACTCGGGCTTTGAGACTAGTAAGGATGGGCAGCAACGGCTCTTCCATGAGTATTTGTTCATTTAAGTTTATTGCTATCTGACTGAACATATATACAGTACAACCAAATGAAACAACTCCAGACCACAGTGCACTCACAAAACCTATATCACACACAGCAGAGAAGTCAAAATATTACCAAAACTAAGTTAATAAAATATAATTCAAAATGCATGTAGTGTGCAGCCTTGGTATACAGAAAATGATAATCAGCTCGCTATCCTAGTGACAAGACCTCAATGGTGGCAGGGTATTTATTAGTCTCCAAACCGAGGGAAGAAGCCGTTACCCAGATTGGCAAAGCTAGTTCCGATGCTTCTGAATTTCTTCCTGATGCTCGTGGGCTAAAGGGATTGTGGGATGGTTGGAAGGGATCCTCAACAATGCTTTGTGCTCTTTGTATACAACACTCCTAATAGATGTCACAAATGCAGTGGGGGAAGGGTGATCATCCTCTCGGCAGATTTTACTGTCCTCTGTAGGGTCTTGTGGTCCAACGCCTTTTAGCTTCTGTACCACACAGTATTCTTAATACTGGTGCCCCACAAAGCTATGTCCTCAGCTCCCTACTCTACTTGCTCCCATGCACAGATAACTACATGGCCAGATTCTATCAAACCCCAGTGTTTCTACTTCCTCAGCTGCTACTTGAGTCTGCATTCTATTGTATCCTACTGTTGTTCAAGTTTCAAAGTAGATTTTATTATAGAAATACATATATTGTATGTCATCATACACAACCCCGAGATTTATTTTCTCGTGGGCATACTCAAACAATCTATAGAATAGTAACTGTAACAGAATCAACAAACTGTGCAAATGCAAAAAGAAGAAAATATAATAGAAATAAATAACCAAGAAATATTGAGAACGTGAGATGAAGAGTCCTTGAAAGTGAGTCCATTGGTTGTGTGAGCATTTCAATGTTGGGACAAGTGAAGTTGAGTTAAGTTATCCTTTTTGTTCAAGAATCTGATGCTTGAAGGGTAGTAGCTGTTCCTGAAACTTGTGGTGTAAGTCTTAAGACTCTTGTACAATTGTCTTTCCTTGTATTATTTTAATGCACTGTTGTAATGAATTGAGCTGTATGGATGATGTTATAACCTCGGCCCCCTCCTTTGTGAGAATCGCAAGAGCCCTAGTCAAGGGGGGGTTCAACTGACCCAGGAAAGAGAGAGACGTGCTGAATAGACACAGGAAATGGGAGAGAGAGAGAGAGACGTGCGGAAGACCACGTTCTCCCGAGAAGCAGAATAAAGGCGATATTGACTATTGTCTCATGGAGACCACGTGAAAAGCCCTCGGGCAAAGTGGGCTGGTTGAGAGAGAGATCGCATCACCTGCAACCTGATTGACACCTGCGATCCCGTGAAGAAGTATAAAGGAGGGTCTGAGGGGGGGAAACCCTCAGACGCACCAAGGAGACACCAAGGAAGCACGATACCGATTCCCGTGGGAGCGGGAAGCCATTTTGAAGGAAGCCACGTGCGTTAGATTCCAAATTTTGAATCTGTGGCTAGAACCAACGGAAGACTGCTTTTAACTAACAACGGGAAAGCCTGCTCCCCTGATTCCAAGGATTTGCTCTGTAAAGACAACGGGCAAGTGTTTATCCTTTCTCAACCATCTCTCTCTCTCCACAACGTGAAACCCCAGCGGTTCCCAAAAGGGAAAATCCTGCAAACTTCTGAGTGACTCTTTATATTTCAATTGGACTCAGTATTACCCCTAGACAACTATAGAGCTTATTTCTGATTGATTATTATTACACCGGTGTTTTAGATTGAGTTTTGATGATGTATATGATCTGAATGTTTTGTATTAACCATACATTTGTGCCCCTTTTTGAATAAAACGTTTGAAAATAGTAGCATCCGACTCAGCTGATCCCGCTATCTTTGCTGGTAAGTTACCTGGTTACGAGGTTACGTAACAATGATATGCAAGTCAAGTCTTTTATTGTACTGTGATGTACATGATAATAATAAACTAATTTACCAAGTGATCATTATCTTTTTCAATTATTTAGATTGTGTAGCAATTCATAAAATATCATTTAAAATATTAGTTCTGTAATTCTTACACTGATTAAGTTTAACTTGCATTAAAAATTGAATGGTTATAAGCTCATGAAATATTCTATGCAATATGTTTATGGAAACATATAGTTGTGGGCTCTCTCTACATGCACAGAAATACTCACTAGGATCCGATAAATATGGTTTGATTGGAGGATTCTTAGGGTTAAGCTTCAAATAGAAAATGCAGCTCTCATCTCATGGAAGCATCTAAGGTCATATCTATATCAATGATGAGTACAAAATCCACAAAGTGCAAATACTCTACTTGTGTCTGAAGTCTTGAATAATTCCCTTAACATTGCAAAGAAGAATTAAACTGAGCAGTTAAACTACTTTTATCTTGATAATGCACACAGGAGCCCATAAGCTTTTCTTTATTGAAAACAGGATCTTTTGGTCAATGGTGTTGGCTGGGACAAATCAGCATGAAGATGACTCATTTGGCTATCTCTTGGAATGTGTGAGATTTCAGTTGTTTTTTTGAGAGGTTTACATTTACATGTTCAAAAATAAGACATAGGAGCAGAATTATGCCATCTGGCCCTCGAGTCTGCTCCGCCATTCAATCATGTCTGATCCTTTTTTTTGTCTCCTCGTTAATCCCAGCCTTCTCCCCGTAACCTTTGATGCCATGTCCAATCAAGAATCTATCAATCTGTACCTTAAATGTACCCAACGACCTGGCCTCCACAGCTGCATGTGGCAACAAATTTCACAAATTCACCACATTTTGGCTAAAAAAAACTTCTCTGCATCTCCGTTTTGAAAGGGCATCCCTCTATCCTGAGGCTGTGCCCTCTTGTCCTAGACTCTCCCTCCATGGGAAACATCATTTCCACATCTACACTGTCTAGGCCTTTCAACATACAAAAGGTTTCAATGAGATCTCCCCTCATCCTTCTGAATTCCAGCGAGTACAGAGCCAGAGCCATCAAACGTTCTTTTCGTTCCTGGAATCATCCTTGTGAATCTCCTCTGGACCTTCTCCAATGGCAGCATGTCTTTTCTAAGATGAGGGGTCCAAAGCTGTTCATAGTACTCAAGGTGAGGCTTCACCAGTGCCTTATAAAGTGTCAGCATCACATCCTTGCTCTTGTATTATAGACTCCTTGAAATAAATACCATCATGGCATTTGCCTTTCTCACCGCCAACTCAACCTCCAAGCGAACCTTTGGGGTATTCTGCACAAGGACTCCCAAGTCCCCCTCCATCTCAGATTCCTGGATTTTCTCCCCATTTAGAAAATAGTCTGCACATTTATTTCTACTACCAAAATGCATGGGCAAGCATTTTCCAATGTTGTATTTCGTTTGCGACCTTCTTGCCCATTATCCTAATCTGTCCATGTCCTTCTGCATCTTACCTGTTTCTTCAACACTACCTGCCTCTCCACTAATCTTCATATCATCTGCAAACTTGCAAACAAGGCCATCTATTCCATCATCTAAATCAGTTATATACAGCATAAAAAGAAGTGGTCCCAATACCAACCCCTGTGGAACAGCACTAGTCACTGGCAGCTAACCAGAAAAGGTTTCTTTTATTCCCACTTGCTGCCTCCTACCAATCAGCCAATGGTCTAACCATGTTATTAACTTTCTTGTAATACCATGAGCTCTTAATTTGAATGTGTAGCTTATAGACCATTTGTCAAGACTGGGAAAGATGAAACAAGTTTTGCTTTATGTTACAGAGAAAATCAAGGAGGGATTAACTGATGTCAAAGTTGCTATGGTGCTAGATTGTACTGTAGAGATCATCCGGTTAATTGGGCCAGTTGCTGACTGTCTGTGGTGTTCAGAATGTGGTCTTCTGTACAACAGAGAAACCAAACTCAGACAAGCTTATTTTGCAATTAGGAACTGGATTAATTATCAAACTGTTGCCCGCATCAGTCTGCAGTCTCCTGTACTGTTAGGACAAGGAACAATAGCTCATATTCTGACTGGCTAAGTTGCAGCCTTCTGTACTTGTGATTAAATTTTACAACCATCTGCAGAACTTTCTGCTATAATAATATTTTCTTAGCTTTTCTCTCTCCAGAGAGCGAAGTGCTGAGCATGTCCAACAGCCATGAATTTTGAAACTTCGTATGTTCCTTTGACTGTATTTTAGCTCTCCAATGGTTCCCATAGATCTATCAAGTGGATGATCTTTACAGCTTATCCTCATGGTGACACTGGCCATGTCCTGTCACAAACAATTCCTTTGTCCTTTTCATCCATCGTGCACCTTTGCAACTTAAAACTAACTTGTTTTCCGGCTCCCCTGTTCTGACAAAGGGTCCTTGAGCTGAAATTTAACTTTTTTTCTCTCTCCAGTGGTGCAGCCTGATGTGGTCGCTGTTTCCTGCATTTTCTGTTTTTGTCAGGTGTTTTGTGTCTATGCTGCAAATTATTTCTTTGGTTATTCATAATGCAAGTAGTTTGAAAATAAGGCTTACATACTGTTTAGCACAGAGAAAGAAAATTGCTGTGTGGCTTTAATTTAATAAACTGATATTACATACACTCACAAGGAAATCTACAGATGATGGAAATTCAAGCAACACACAAAAAATGCTGGTGGAATGCAACAGGCCAGGCAGCATCTATAGGAAGAAGCACAGTCAACGTTTCAGCCGAGACCCTTCGTCATTAACTTCCGTTAATGCTCCTCCTCCCCTTCTTACCCCAGCCCTCCTCTCCTCTACTGTTAAGATGAAGCCACACTCAGGTTGGAGGAACAACACCTTATATTCTGTCTGGGTAGCCTCGAACCTGTTGGCATGTACATTGATTTCTCTAATGTCTGTTAATGCCCCTCTTCCCCTTCTTGCCCCATCCCTTATTTATCCCCCCCTTTTTATTCTCTCTCTGCCCCTCTCACAATCACTCCTTGCCTGTTTTCCATCTCCCTCTGGTGCTCCCCTCCCCCTTTCTTTCTCTCTAGGCCTCCCATCCCATGATTCTTTCCCTTCTCCTATCATTTCGGATTTTCCCCTCCCCCTCCTACTTTCAAATCTCTTACTATCTTTTCTTTCAGTTAGTCCTGATAAAAGGTCTTGGCCCAAAACGTCGACTGTACTTCTTCCTATAGATGCTGCCTGGCCTGCTGCGTTCCACCAGCATTTTGTGTGTGTTGCTTATATGCACTCAGTGACTAATTTATTAGATACCTAATAAAGTGGTCACTGAGAATATGTTTGTGGTCTTCTGCTGCTGTTTCCAATCCCCATGAATGTTTGAAAAGTTGTGAATTCAGAGATGCTCTTCCACACATCACTGTTGTAATGTGTGGTTATTGGAATTACTGTTGCCTTCTTGTCAGTTTGTACCAGTCTGGTCATTGTCCTCTGACCTCTCTCATTAACAAGCATTTTTGGCCACAGAACTGCTGGTCACTGGATTTTTAAAAAAATTTCTCACACTTACTTTCTGTGAACTCTGGAGACTGCTATGTGTGAAAATCGCAGATCATCAATTTCTGAGGTAGTCAAACCACCCCATCTGGCACCAACAATAATTCCATTGTAAAAGTCACTTAATCACATATCTTCCCCATTCTGATATATGATCTGAATAACAATTGACCCCTTGATCACGTCTGCATGCTTTTATGCATTGAGTTGCTGCTGCATACTTAAATATTAGCATTAATGAGTAGGTGTGCAGGCAGAAATGGGTAGATTAACAATAAAGCATATGCAAATAACTGTGTAAAGTCAGAATGAAAAACACATAAGCTATGGAATTACTTTTTTTATTCACAACTCTTAAAGAACAAAAAAAATTGAGGAAACGGCCAGGATTTAATTCACTTATTTAGGACACTATGTCGCTTAATTGGGCAGAAGAGTATTGCCGAACAGTTTCTTACTAGTGTCAGTCATATACATTTGTGCAGTCATTAGGGACTGCATCTTGCTTAGGGTGAACAGTTTTTAAATAGTGTCAGTTATATGTGTTTCTGGTAAAAAGCAATAATTTTTGTCACTGATATTTGACGAGAAATAAGCTGCAAGAAAATTTAGTTTTATATTTCTGCAGTAGTATTGGCAGCATTCTAATTTGTTCTGTATTTTATTTACATACGTAATTTGATATTCAGTTAAGCAGCAGTTTGTCTTCTTTATACATTTTTAACCATTACCTTGTAACTTTGGCTAATTGGGGCAGTAGCTTAATTGGACCAAAATGTACTGTCCCCGATGTGTCCCAATTCACCAAAATTGACTATTTTCAATTTTAAACTTGGCTGTCTATGTGATTGTTCCTGGTGGCAAAAAGGGGCTAAAATTGCAGATTTTCCTCCTCTCTGCAGTGTGTCAATTATAGATGCAATGTTGTGAACCCCACCCCATCCATACTTGTAAACTTAAGATTTTCAATATAGTGAATGATATATCAGACTGATTGAAGTTTCCTATCTTCTTCTGGCTAAGTGGATTTCAGCGATCTTCCTTGAAGTCAATTTAACTGCAACAAATTCACAGCATTGAATGAGGTTTCTGGGCCAACTAGTTCCTGTCAGCATGTATTAAGGGAAAGCAAACAGTTCTAATTTATTTACCCATCCTGTTTCCATATCTCCTCAACCATTTTATTTCATGTATCCAAATCCAAGCTAATCTTGACAATGAATGTATTTCGTGCCTCAAACTATAATTGTGGTAGCTAGTCAAAAAGACTCTTACAATACCGGTACTTAATGTAACAAGAGTTTCTGAATTGTAAATTTTAAGCTACCACTCAGCTTGAAAGGCAAACAAGATGGCATGGTAAACCGCAGCTTACAAAAGTTGTAAATATACTTCTTCTGAACTGTTGTCATCGCAATCTGCAACCTGTAATCTCCCTTTAAGTAAGAAACTTTTGAGCCATCTTAATGACCTGTCCATTTTGCAATCTTCTGAAGGACTCAGTGTCCTTAAATCTCGAAATGCAGGTATGACACCTATAAGCTGACAAAGGTACGTTGCCATTGCCGAAGGAGAGGGAGGAAGGGAGGATTCCAAGCCAGACTGAAATGCTGGGATATGAAATTCCTCTATCCAGCATCTTGTTATCAAATGTACAGACAGTGGAAAACAAGACTGAGGACTTAAGGGCAAGTTTGCTTTATTGGAAGGAAATGAGAATACTCTGCATTATCTGTTTCATGGAGACATGGCTCACTATGAACATGCCAGGTACATTGTTAAGAGCCAAGGGCTTCTGATCAGATGGCTGACTTAGAGAAGGCAAAAGATGTGGGTCTGTGTTTAATGATTCACTAGAAGTAGGGGACATAGTCTCAAGATTTGGGGGGAGTAGATTTATGATGGAGATAAGGAAGAACTACTTTTTCCAGAGGGAGGTGCATCTGTGGAATTCTCTGCCCAGTGAAGCAGTGGACATTACCTCAGTAAATATATTTAAGACACGGTTGGATAGATTTTTGCTTAGTAGGGGAATTAAGGGTTATGGGAAAAAAGGCAAGTAAGTGGAGATGAGCTCATGGCCAGATCAGCCATGTTCTTATTGAATGGCAGAGCAGGCTTGATGGCCAGGTGGCCTACTCCTGCTCCTGGTTCTTATGTTTTTATGTTAAGCTGTTTGTGGTGGTCAGATATGACAGTCTTGTTGCACTCTTGTTCCTGTGACCTGGAAAGTCTAATGATTAAGTGCCAACCATTCTACTTACCAAGAGAGTTCTCTGTGATAAACTGATTATAGCAATTCCAGACCAAACTTGAATCACTGAAGGATGGATGAAGGCTGTGGCAGGGCTTGAATGCAATCACCTCCTAAAAAGTGGATCCAAGCAATATAGGTGACACCGGGCTTCGCTGCCAGATAACCTCAATGCTTTTTACGCTCACTTCGACCATCAAAACATGGAGGAACTTTCACAAACTCCCACAGTAACCGATAACTCTGTGATCTCTGAGGCTGATGTAAGAGCATCCTTCAGGAGGGTGAATCTACAGAAAGCATTTGGCTTATACGGTGTAGCTGATTGAGTACTAAAGACCTATTCTCTGCTAACAAAAAATCCTGAGCTTCCCAAGTCCTTGTTGCTGCTTAAGGTAGACAAGACCATAAGATATAGGAGCAGAATTAGGCCATTTGGCTCATTAAGTCTGCTCTGCCATTTCATCATGGCTAATTCAATTTTCCTCTCAGCCCCAATCTCCTGCCTTCTGTCCATATCCCTTTATGCTCTGAACAATCAAGAATCCATCAACCTCTGCCTTAAATATATGTAAAGACTTGGCGTCCTCAGCTGCCTGTGGCAAAGAATTCCACAGATACATGACTCTCTGGCTAAAGTAATTCCTTCTCTTCTTCATTCTAAAAGGACAACCCTCTCTTCTGAGGTTATGGTCTCAGACTCTACAACCATAGGAAACAACCACTCCTCATTCACTTTATCAAGGCCTTTCACCATTCTTCTGAATTTTGGTGAATACAGACCCAGAGTTATCAAATGCTGGGGGAACTCAGCAGGCCAGACAGCATCTATGGAAAATAGTAAACAGTCAACATTTTAGACCAAGACCTTTCATCAAGACCGGCAGTGGTGGTGAGGTACTGTTGATAGCTACATTGTCAATTCAGAAATCTCATTGTGGTGCAGAAGAAATGGTTCCTAAAATGTTGAGTTTGTGTCTTCTGACCCCTGTATCTCCTCCTTGATGGTATCAATGAGAAGAGAGCACGCACTGAATGAAGGGAGTCCTTAATAATGGATGCTGCCTTTTTGAGGCTTAGACTTATAAAGATATCCTTAACGCTGGGGAGGCTAGCAACAACGATGGAGCTGGCTGAGTTTCCGCAGCTTCTTCCAATCCTCTGCAGTGCCCCCTCCTTACCAAATGGTGATGCAACCAGTGAGAATATTTTTCACAATACATTTATCGAAATAAGAGAAAATTGGAGGCATACTAAATATCCTCAAACTACTAATGAAATACAGCCACTGCTATTCCTCCTTTGTAGTTCCATCAATATGTTGGGCTCCATCCGGATAGTTCCTCAGAGATGCTGACATCCAGAATCTTGAAACTGCTCACCCTTTCCAATGCTGATTCCTTGATGAGGACTGGTGTGTGTTCCTTTGTCTTCCTCTTCTCGAAGCCCACCATCAGTTCCTTGGTCTTACTGATGTTGTTGTGACAGCACTCAACCAAATGATCTAGCTCATTTCTATATGCCTCCTAGTCACCATCCAAATTTCTGCCAACAATACAGACAGACAGACATACTTTATTGATCCCGAGGGAAATTGGGTTTTGTTACAGCCACACCAACCAAGAATAGTGAAGAAATATAGCAATATAAAACTATAAATAATTAAATAATAATAAGTTAATCATGCCAATTGGAAATAAGTCCAGGACCGGCCTATTGGCTCAGGGTGTCTGACACACCGAGGGAGGAGTTGTAAAGTTTGATGGCCACAGGTAGGAATGACTTCCTATGACGCTTAGTGTGACATCTCGGTGGAATGAGTCTCTGGCTGAATGTATTCCTGTGCCTAACCAGTACATTATGGAGTGGATGGGAGTCATTGTCCAAGATGGCATCCAACTTGGACAGCATTCTCTTTTCAGACACCACCATCAGAGTCCAGTTCCACCCCCACAACATCACTGAATGAGTTTGTTCATTCTGTTGGTGTCTGCTACCCTCAGTTATGTCATCGGCAAATTTACAGATGCTGTTTGAGCTGTGCCTAGCCATACAGTCATGGCCGTATAGAGTCAATCAGTGGGTTAAACGTGTATCCTTGAGATGCACCAGTGTTGATTGTCAGTGAGTAGGAAATGTTATTTTCAATCAGTGCTAACTGTGGTCTCCTGATGAGGAAGTAAAAAATCCAGATGCAGAGGGAGGTCAGAGGACCAGGTTTTGGAATTTGTTAATTAGTACTGAGGGTGCAATGTTGTTGAACGCTGAGCTGTAATCAATAAGCAGCAGGCTGAAGTAGGTGTTGCCGTTGTCCAGATGATCCAAGGCCAAGTGAAGAGCCAGTGAGTTTGCATTCGCTGCAGACCTATTGTGGTCTTTGCTTAGGCAGGAGTTGGTTCTTGCCATGACCAACCTCTCAAAGCACATCATGACAGTAAGTTTGAGTGATGGGCAATAGTCATTGAGGCTGCTAACCTTGCCTTTTCTTAGTCACCGGTATTTATTGTTGGCCTTTGAAACAGGTTGGAACCTTGGACTTTAGCAGTGTAAGATTGAAGATGTCCTTGAACATTTCTGCTGGCACAGGTTTTTAGTGCTGTACCAGATACACTGTCAGGGCATGATGCATTACAAGGGTGCATCCGCATGGAAGATATTCTGACATCAGCCACCAAGGCAGAGATTACACCAGGGGTTCCCAATCTGGGGTCCACGGACCCCTCAGTTAATGGTATGGGTCCATGACAAAAAGGTTCAGAATCCTGGATTACAGGGTCACCAGATGCTGTAGTGGTTCGCACAGGTGTAGTTTAATTCTTCCTTTCGAAGTGTGCATAGAATATATTTAGTTCATCTGGGAGTGTACAATCACAATTATTCATGATATGTTAGGTTTCACTTTGTAGGAATTTCAAACCCTTCCAGAAATGATGTGATTCTGAATCTGTCTCTAACTTCAATCGGAATTGCTTTTTCACTCTTAAGGTACCCTTCTGTAGGTCATACCTGGACTTCTTGTAGAGCTCTGGATCACTGGTCTTGAATGTCTCAGATCTAGCCCACAGCAGACTACGAATCTCCTGGTTCATCCATGGTGTTTGTTTTCACTATGACCAGTATGTTCACAAAGGCTAACACTCATCAACAGAGATCTTGATGAAGTTGTTGACAACTGTGGCATATTCTTTCAGATTCAAAGATGAATCACTGAATATTGTCCAGTCCACCGACTCAAGGCAGTCCTGTTAGTGTTCCTCTACCTCCCTTGATCATGCCTTCTTGGTATGTGGTCATTATTCTGGTGCTGCAGTCTTTAGTCATTGCCTATATGTTGGGAGTAGAAGAACAACCAAGTGATCAGAATTTTCAAAGTGAGGTGTGGGATGTCCTGTAAGCTGTCTTGATGGTAGTATAACAATGTTCAAGTGTGTTGGCTCCTCTAGTTCCACACACTTGTAATAAGTTGGTGGTAGTTGTTCAGAGACTTCTCCAAGTTGGCCTGGTTGAAATCCCTTGCAATGGTAGGGAAGGCATCAGGGTGGATTATTTTGTGAGTGCTGATCACGATGCTCAGCTCCTCCAGTGCCTGATGGTGGCTTGAGGTGGAATGTACACTACTACCATGATGATGATGAAGAACTCTTTCGGCAGATGAAATGGACAACACTTGACTGTTTGATGTCCCAGGTCAGGTGAGCACGACTGTGAACTGCACACCATGGTGAGTTAATCACCAAGCATACTCCACGTATGCTGCCATTAAAAGACTCTACTGACCTATCTTTACGGTGAATGGTGAAGCCATTGGACTGCAGTGCTGCATTCAAAATGGTTTGAAGCGAAGTTCACAACCAACTCTGATGTCCACCTGGCTGCTCTGAGGGCTTCAATTTTATTTTCCAGAGACTGCACATTTGACATCAGGAAATTTGGAAGAGAGGATCTAAGGTATCTGCATTTCAATTGAACCTGTAGTCCAGCATGCCTTCCCCACTTCCAATTTCTTAAGAGTCACCACTTGTCAGCGCCATCATCTAGTTTCTGCTCTCTCAATTCCTTACTTGAGGCTGCCAGCACATTACGAGGGGTGATTGATAAGTTCATGGCCTAAGGTAGAAGGAGATGAGTTGTACAGCTCTCGTTACATGCACATGCAGGCCAGCTCTTTGAGTGATTATGCAGAAATTAACTCACCTCCTACCTCAGGCCACAAACTTAGCAATCACCCCTGCTGTGGACACTTTCTGGAGGTCCAAAATCCATACGCTGCATGACCACTGAAAGTGTGCTAGGTTTTGTAAAATGAACTCATTCTACCTTAGGCCACAAACTTATCAATCACCCCTCGTATAGTAACTGACTATTAGGTGAACTGCTCTCCAGTTTCCATTTAGTCTCCTCTGGAATAGCACATAAATAAATCAATGAACAATCTTTTTTTTTGATTTTTTTCCTTATAAGTAGCATATCTGAGATGAGTAGTTTGCTAAGTGCATACCAAAGGGGGGAATCTATGTATTGTGCAATGTTGTGCTGAATCCATGCTCATGCATATGGATTATTGTTTCATTTGGACAACTATGTCCTGTGCAATCTCTTTCTTCTCCATTGGTTTATCTGAAGTAACACTTCGTGTACAAAGAGCAATGTTGGTGACATTCCATAGATGTCAGCTTAATTCTTTCTCAAGAAGCACAGTGGTAATATGATTGATTGTTCTCAACCCAAGACTTGTGATGAGGGACCATTGATAAGTGATCTTATTATTGCCAATTTTATAATGTTGTCTTATGAAGCTGTCTGTGCTACCTCTACACACTTAAGTTGATTCTTCACACATTGCAGCACCATTGTGGTACCAAATGTGGGTAGCCATCCTGGTGTGCATTGCAAGTGTGCATACCCTCATGTATTGGTTGCACTGTGCAACAAATTTTACATCCACTTAATCTAAATAGCTGCTGGATATTGTGGTCATGATAAGTTACCTTGCATTCCATTGAACTGACGGTATTCATCTGTAAATATCCAAGGAAGGTAGAACATACAAGGTAAATGGTAGGGCACTGAGGAGTGCAGTAGAACAGAGGGATCTAGGAATACAGGTACAAAATTCCCTAGAAGTGGTGTCACAGGTGGATAGGGTAGTAAAGAGATCTTTTGGTACATTGGCCTTTATAAATCAAAGTATTGAGTATAAGAGTTGGAATGTTACGGTGAGGTTGTATAAGGCATTGGTGAGGCCGAATTTGGAGTATTGTGTGCAGTTGTGGTCATCAAATTACAGGAAGGATATTAATAAGGTTGAAAGAGTGCAGAGAAGGTTTACAAGGATGTTGCCGGGACTTGAGAAACTGAGTTACAGAGAAAGGTTGAATAGGTTAGGAATTTATTCCCTGGAGCGTAGAAGAATGAGGGGAGATTTGATAGAGTTATATAAAATTATGATGGGTACAGATAGAGTGAATGCAAGCAGGCTTTTTCCACTGAGGCTAGGGGAGAAAAAAAAACAGAGGCTATGGGTTAAGGGTGAAGGGGGAAAAGTTTAAAGGGAACATGGGGGGGGCTTCTTCACACAGAGAGTGGTGGGAGTGTGGAATGAGCTGCCAGATGAAATTGTAAATGCGGGCTCACTTCTAACATTAATGAAAAAGTTGGACAGGTACATGGATGAGAGGTGTATGGAAGGATATGGTCCAGGTGCAGGTCAGTGGAACTAGGCAGAAAAATGGTTTGACACAGCCAAGAAGGGCCAAAAGGCCTGTTTCTGTGCTGTAATTTTCTATGGTTCTGTGATTTCCACTTTGAAATAAAGAATGAAACAAATGAAGGAACAAAGAAACTAACTTTCCAATGGAGACGTCTTTTTGTCTCGCAGCCTGCATGCACTTTATGCACTTCACTCATTCAGTATTTTGTTTAATAACCACATGATGATCTTTTAATGCTATTTCTAGTTTATTTTTTGAGTATGTTGTTACAGTAAGCCTAACTTCAGAAACCTCAAATAATTGAAGGACATGCTAATTTACATTCCACTTGTTTGCTTGTTCTGGATGATTAAGCATGTATTTAACATTCTATTTTCTGAAAATACAGTGCCTATAAAAAGTATTATTTTGCAGGTTTTCTCCTTGGAAGTTTTCATGTTTTATTGTTTTACAAAATTGAATCACAATGGATTTAATTTGGCCTTTTTGGCCCTGATCAACAGAAAAAGTCTCTTCCGTGTCAAAGTGAGAAAAGTTCTCTACAAAATGATCTAAATTATTTACAAAGATAAAACACAAAATAATTGATTGCATAAGTATTGACCCTCTTATAGTATGACACACCAAATCATCACTGGTGCAGCCAATTCATTTTAGAAGTCATGTAATTAGTTAAATGAAGATCTATTTTTGGAGACCTGTGTGCAGTCAAGGTGTTTCAATTGATTGTAGTAAAGAAATGGAATGTACATGGCACAACTGTAGATCTGCCTAGAACAGACCAACCTCAAAAACTCGGTGGCCATGCAAGAAGAGGACTAGTGAGGGAGGCCACCAAGAGACCTATGACAACTCTCGAGGACCTATAAGCTTCAGTGGGGAGAGACGGGAGAGACTATGCAGACAACAACTCTTGCCCAGGAGCTTCATCAGCTGCAGCTTTATGGGAGAGTGGCAATGAGAAAGCCAGAGTTGAAAGAAAACCCACATGAAATCTCAGCTAGAGTTTGCCAGAGGGCATGTGGGAGGCTCTGAAGTCAGTTGGAAAAAGGTTCTGTGCTTTAATGAAACCAAAATTGAGCCTTTTAGCTATCAGATTAAATCTTATGTTTAGCATAAGCCAAACACTGCACATTATCAAAGCATAGCATCCTTACCGTGAAGCATGGTAGAGGCTGCATCATGCTGTAGGGTTGTTTCACTGCAGCTGGCCGTGAAAGGCTTGTGAAGATAAAATTTATGCAGCCAAATACAGGAATATCCTGGAGAAAAACCTGATATAGTCTGCAACAGAACTGCGACTTAGGAGAAGATTTGTTTTTTAGCAAGACAATGACCATAAGGCCGAAGCTATAGGAATGGCTTAAAAACACCAAAGTTAATGTCCTGGAGTGGCTAAGTCAAGAGTCTAACCTCAATCCAATTGAGAATTTATGGCTGGACTTGAAAAGAGCAGTTCACTCACGATCCCCATGCAATCTGACAGAGCTTGAGCAATTTTGTAAAGAAAAATAGGGAAAATTTACAGTGTCCAGATGTGTAAAGTTGATAGAGACTTATCCACAAAGACTCAAGGCTGTAATTGTTGCCAAAGGTGCATCTATTAAATATTGACCCGAAGGGGTGAATACTTAAGCGATCAATTATTTTGTGTTCTGTGTTTGTAACTAATGCAAGATCCAACTTGTCTGCACCAGATTCCTTTTATGCAAATTTCTAAGTTAGCAGTATTTTATTAGAAAGAGTCGAGTAGCTTAATTATAAGTAATATATTTTATTTATATTCATCTAAAGTCATTTTTTTAAATTTGCACCAACAATTCTGTTCCACTTAAGTTTGTAGATAAATTGAAAGAACCCTTCCTATATCTGAAGAAAACAATATTTAATTTTAAAATCTAAAAATCAGGTCCAGGCACCCACATCATGCAGGCCAAAGCTCTCACACTGAGACATAATTTTTTTAAGGAAATCTTAGTGTTGAATTAATTGTTTGGCATTTGCCCATACTTTCAAAGTTACTGTTGTGCCTGGCTATAAGCGTATTTCATAAAATAAACATAGAATAGTGGTGCAACTAATAGAGCTAGTAGAGTATTGAAGAATCCTTAATATCAACAATGCAAAGGAGATGGTTATTGACTTCAGGAGAACTTGAACCACTCATATCTGCCTTTACATCAGTGGCACAGTTGTGGAAACTACAAGCAGTTTCAAGCTCCTCGGAGTGCATATCATACATAATCTCTCGTGGTCCAAGAACTCATTCTACATGATCAAGAAAGCTCATCAATGCTTCTGCTTCCGGAGAAGGCTGCAGAGAACTGGACTTTGTACATCCATACTCACATCATTCTACATCAGTGGAGAGCACCCTGACAAACTGCATCACTGCTTGGAATGGAAACTGCACTATGGCAGACTCAAAACTACCCAATACATCAGCAGCATCAGCCTACCTGCCATCAAACACATATATAGAAATGTGCCAGAAAAGGGCCAGTAACTTCATGAAGAGGATCCCACACACCCTGGTCATGGACTGTTTGTCCCACTCTTTTCAGGGCGGAAGCTATGTAGCATCCATAGTTATAAAAAAGTTATAGAAGATCTGAAAGGAACTCTTTTCATCCAGAGTGTTGTTGCATTGTGATGGAGGCAGATACTTACACAAAAGTTAGTCAGTATTTGCATGAGCAATTTGATCGCCAAGTCATAGAAGCTTGAATCGATGAGCACTCGAAAGTTGGTTCTGTGATCCTAAAATGAAAACCAGCAACCTGCTAATGCTATATCTGTGAAATTACAAACAGAAAATTCAGGAAAATCATCCTCCACCTTATTTTCAACTTCAACTTGATATATTTTCTCTCTTTCCCAGTTCCAAGGAAGGGTCCTCGATCTGAAATGATAGCTCTATTTCTATTTCCACAGATGCTGCCTGACCAGCTCATTGCTTGTAGCATTTACTGTTTTTGTTTCAGAGTGTTACAAAAATCCTACTTCAATTTATCTGCTACATAAACTGATTAAACTACATCTCATGTACCTCTGTTGTGAATGAAGTTAGACCCCCTCCTTTTCTGGGTGGGCCTAACCCATAGACCATTTGATCACTCCTTATTTTGATAACCAATCTTATTTTATGTTCTCTCTTTGCCTTCTTTTGAATCTGGTACAATATGCATAGTTTTTACTTGTGCTTATCATTTTCTTTGTTCCTGTTTTCATTCTATCTATAGTTGATCAAATTCATATTTATGCGTCTGTCACCACTAGACTGTTGAATGATATGCCACTTTCTTGACTAATTAATCTGGATTCTGTCCATGGCCATGTCACTTAAGTTAGCTAATTGGTAGTCCGAAGACAGTTAACTTCATTTATTTTCAATGCAGACCTAATTAGCTTATGCCCATTATTACTGAGCAGTTCTTGCTTCCAATAATTTACATGTGCTGCTTCATTATTCAGAACAAGATCAGACAAAGCAGCCTTTCCAATTGAAAATGCAATCTGTTGATTAAGAAAGTTGAAGCATCCATACTATGACTTCATCACTAAAATTATGTATAAGACAATGCTGTTCTTCTGCTTCCCAGTCATTCTTAGTCTTTGTATTCACTCTTTACACTATTCCCTTTTGTCCACCATTTAATATAGCTCTTAAAATTTTACAGGCTGGAATATCTTACAAGACAATAACAATTTAGATTTAGTTTTGTGTGTTTGACATAATAAAATGTCTTCTGTGCTTCGTAGGCCATTGTAAAACAAAAGTTGACATCAAGCCGTGCAGGAGGATATTTAGGGAGAGTAGCTTTGGGCTCACATAGTACAAAATATCATCAACAGTGGTGGCATGATTATAAAATAAACCTAGTGTCATATACGACACTGAGATGTAATTCAGATTTCAAATCTGTGTCATCACTAGAATAACCTAAAGTTCTGTAATATTGCTGAAACTCCTCAACTCAGAGTATCTGTTTCAAAAGTCCCCTTGAATACTTTTGTTTCCTTGAGACTTCTCCAATGATCCCTTGGTTAGTCTGTTTCATTAAATGTTCCCCATATCCCATTCCCCTTTTGTGCTCATTTACTTTGCTACAATAGGTAAAGTCATAATTTTAATATTTTGAAGCTTTATTGAAATTCCTCCATGGCCTGGTAAGTCTCTTTCTCTGAATCTCCTCATCCATCTAACTCCCTGAGATTTCTGCATTCCTCCATTACTTGTCCTTTGAACATTAATTGATACAGTAATGGTAAACTTGCTATGACTACCAGGCTCTAAACTTTGGAATTCCTTCCCTAAACTACTCCATTTCATTTAATTCTTTTTTTCAGTTTTTAAGATGTTCCCTAAGAGCTATCTCTTGAGCCAAACTTTTAATTGTCTGCCTCAATGTCTGCATGTGGGTTTTATTAATGTATTGTCTGATTATAATATTTTTGTAAAGAGTATTGGGACATCATGTTGCATTAAAGCTGATGTACAAATATAGCAATAGTGAGAAACCATCAACCTGAAATACTAACTCCATATCTCCAACCACAGTTATTATCTGACTTGCTGAGTGTTTCCAGCAATTTCCATTTTTTGTGCAAATACTTGTTGTGTTTGTAGATAAATGAAATAATTTATGTAAAATTACATGAGAAATAATGCCTTCAACTTATTGATATAATAGAACAAACAATGAACATCTAGGGTATATTTTGATAAAAAATATCCTCAATCGTTTAACAAATGGACTTGCATACTAAAATGTTCAGTATGCCAATTCCGCAAGACTGTCTCATTTTATAATCTCTGTCATGAAGGAATGGATTTTGAAACAATGGATATATCATGAGATTTAACATGTTTCTTCACAACAATCTGAGAATTTGGAATTAAAAAACATCAGTAAAAGATCAATATTAAAATTGCCATGTATAATTAGTAAAGTTTCAATGAAAAATAAATCAAGACTATTGACTTAAAACTTTTGAAAAGCTTTCTCCTTTGGTTATTTGTGTAAGAAAAGCAACTTGCGTTATAGATCCTGCTGAGTGCTATAAGACTGTGATAGTATGTTAAAGGACTTGTCATTGTTGGAAAAGTTGGGCAATGATCATAAATAAGTATAAAAGAGAAGACTTAAAAATGATATCAAGGAAATGAAGATGCTTTGCCTTGGAGATCCGTGCAGCTGAATTTCAGAACAACACACAATATACTGACACTAATTCATCGTGCATTTAGCACAATCACCTGAGGATGAATCTTTAGGCCTGCTCAATGAACAATGCATTCCATTCAACCAATAATCTTAGTTAAGAAGACTCTGCTGCATGTATAATTGTTTAATTGTGGTTATCCTTCTCTTCACTTTACAATTGTTTCTATTTTCTTTGCATCTCTGTAGTTTTATTTGTGTTTCTTCTTATTCTCTTGGTCTGCTCTAGTCCACAGTGTACAATGTTGTTTGATGCTTTTCAGCTTTGGCATTTTTTTCCGTCTGATGAAAAGAAACACTTGCAGGTTTAAACATGTTGATGGTTCTGGGGAAGCCAGGAGTCTGGCCAAGGTGCAGTACAGCATTCATGAAAGCAATGGGAATGCAGTTGCTTCATAACTATCTTGATTTACTGTCTTGTCCTCCAGTGAACTCCTCCTTATTCTGCACATCATTCATGTGGTCCCCAAATTCTTTTGTTCGGTATACTGGTACTGCGTTGTGTTGTACCTTCACTATCTAATCACTTACTCTACAGTAGTCTTTGTAATCTTTCTGATTTTAAAATACCAGTGCTCTTCTCAGTGCTTTCAAACCGCCGCTGTTTATCTAACTGTATTAGATGCTAGAGGATATCACACGTTCCCTGATCCTGTGACATTCCAATACTATCTGAAATTTTAAAATACCTCATCAGAATGTGTAAACTAAATCAGTGCACAGGTGCCCACGTAATCCAATGATAAGAACATGATCATATTCACAATTTTACTCTGAAGAAGGCCAATGCATATACTACATAGTCAGAGCTTTCTGATGTTAACTTTCATCTGCATTTTCAAAAGGGCTCGAGTCAAAGTCAAAGTTACTGAAGTTTCTTTGAATAAGGGCAGTGTTTGGAAGGCTTTTGTACATCATGCATTCCTTTGAAGATTATTTGGCCAGCACGTGAAATCATCTAGTTTCACTTTTCGCCATTTCTGTAGCCGACCACACAATTGTGCTAATAAACAATCAGGTTACTGACAGTAAAACTCCAAAGTAGCTAGAGGAATAGTTACTGTATTCACTGTGAGGTTGTAGCTGATGTATAGGCCCCATCTTTTATTAACATCAAAAAGTCCTATTATTCTTTGTTTTTCAATTGCTTATGAATGGAATTGTCAAAGATTAATTTAAGGCATGAAATAACATAAGTACTGTGAATGACAGCTGCAAATATTTAAATGTATTATCATTATATCAATAACTTTTCAATTAATTTCAAGCAATAATGTTTACCCCTTAGCCTTGAGAATGAAGGTAGTGGGGATCCAATTCAAGTACTGCTGTGTTCCGAGTGAGCGCGTTTCAGTACTTAGATCCAATACTAGTGAAGGAATGGTGATGTGTTTCTAGCACATGATCATTTGCACCATGGAGACGAATCTGTTGATGGTGGTGTTCATTCCACTTATTGCCCTCTAGTGATAATAGTTGCTGGTTTTGGAGATGGTTTGATTTCTTTGGAAATAGCCTAGTTTGGTGTTTATGCAGATGGTATATAAAGATACACACTGCGTTTATAGAGACACAGATATGGCAGATGCTAAAATACATTACAAACAAGCTAGATGAACTCTGCAGGTCAGGCAGCATCCGTTGAAACGAGCAGTCAACGTTTCGGGCTGAGACCCTTCATCAGGACACAGCATCTGCAGTGTACTTTCTGTTTGCTAAAATACATTGCCTTTAACATAGCAGCATTTCTCACTGTTTCCAAGAACTATAAATAAATGTCGATGTTTGAAATTCTTTTATTGTTTTCATTTTAATTCATAAATCAATTAACAATACAAAGCCACAAATGCATACAAACCTGTACTGCTTGTCCAAACTTAATACTTAAGATACCTTAACCTTGAAAAATAATTAGCAAAGAACAGGTACAGTGGATTCCAGTTAATCGGGGCAGCCACTTAATTGAGACAACCCTTAAAGAACAAAAACTAATTGAGAAAATAGCTGGAATTCCCTTCATTTATTTTGGATACTATGTCACTTAATTGGGACAGGAGACTGTTGCTTAAAAAATTCTAACTAGAGCAAATATTTTTTAAATAGCGTCAGCTGCGTGCATTTCTCTTGAAAGAACAGTGATTTTTGTCACTGATAGTTGGTGAGAAATAAGCAGTAAGACAATTCAGAACTATTTTGCTCGCTGTGGTTTCAAACATTCAGGCTGGGAGATGTCAGAAACAATTGTTAGTCATTACGGAGCAAACAGTTTTTTATATAGTTTTGGTTGTAGGTACTTGTGTTATGTTATCCATTTGAGCTGACAGACATCAATACAAAAAGCAATGATGTTTGATAATTTTTTTATTATTTTAACTTTATGCACAAAGGCACAGAAGGTAGTCCATTAACTGCACTAGGTGTCTTAGTGTATTTTGTTTATTTGCAGTCAATTCAAAGAGCAGAGCAGCAATGAATTCTTCTGTCAATACCTATTAGGAACTAATACACCCCTCACCCCTCCTTTATTTCCCACTCCTGAATTGTTATGCAGCTCTAATGAAGAACAATGAGTTAGGTTATCAACAATCGGGTGGACCTCACTGGTTGCCAGCCCTGTTGGGTTCAGTCTTTTATGGATTCTTTTATGGTTATGAGTATGCCTGCAAGAAAATGAATTCAGGGTTGTATACGGTGACAGATATGTACTTTGATAATAAATTTACTTTGAACTTTGTATATGTCACCATATACTACCTTGAAATTCATTTTTGCAGACTCTCCCTGTACAGCAACAAAATACGATAGAATCAGTATAAAGTTACACACAAAGACTGACAATCAATGTGCAAAAGAAGACAAACCGTAATTACAAAAAATATGTCAATATTAAATAGATAAATAAATGATACTATGAACATGAGTTGTAAACATTGTGGAAAAGAATCCATGGGCTGTGAAATCAGTTTAGTATTATAGTGTAACCATGCAAGATCCATGACAGGTATTGCAGGGAGGCCAATAAGACCTGGAAAGGAAGTGCCAAGTTGTCCCAATTAGAGTGAGTGTTGATTGACAGGACTACTTAAGGTTTTTGTCCGTGATACAGAGAATTAGTCTTTTTCCCAGTTTTCATTTGAACATGCACAGCCCATTTCTTTGTCAAATAAAAGTACATTCAATTTTCTTGCCTCAAGTCAAGCTTTGGCTGGTTACTTAAAGGTTAATCATCTTCACTACACCCATCTACACATCTGCCCAATTGCAGATTCTTAGTATTGCCAACACCCGTTTCCTAACATAATGACTTCATTCATGCGGAAATGTTTTCTAATGTAGAAGCATGAATCTGATTTGCAAAGTGTATCGCAGGCTTCAGATGGATTTTCTTTCCGTGGAGATTTAAAATTCAACGTAGTAGGAAGAGCAGAGTTGGGAGCAGTAAAGCAGTTTGGCCTTTCAATCTTCTGGTCTTTTTTTTCTTATGCATCAGGACAAAAGAAAATTGATTTTACTGCTCTGCTAAGGTAACTTTTGCTTAATATACTTTACTCTGTTTAACCATGTTAATAGCAGTCTCATCTATCTTAAATCCAGGTGTGACCATTGATCTTGGTGTATTATTTAAGGTTGTCACAGACAGCTTTTACTACTTGGAAGTTTTTAGCAGTGATTAGAAAGTCCTTGTGGAGTCTCTGCAGGCCAGCTGTATGTTGCTCTGTTTCTTTATCCCCAAATATCACTATTCTTCACTGCTCTATTGTGTACAATGTTATTAATATGTGTTGATCTTAAAATTCTCCCTCTAAAAAGTCCTCTCATCATCTTAACCTATTTTCTTTCATAGAAAGCTGATCAGGGCTTTTCATAATGGTTTGATTGAGAATTGTGATTCAGAAAAATACAGTATAATCACACCTGTAACACCTGTATTTTACATTTGTTACTAGTAGAGGAAATGAGATTTTTTCTAGTAAAGAAATTGCATATTTTGTCTGTTGAAGAGTTGATTATTTGTAAATTTCTGTAATATATGACTTCAACATTATATTAGTTGTTTTAAGATATACATATTTTATCAGTTTCCATAAATATATTGATTTGTTAAAGCAATTTGTTGAACCTTTGCATGGCCAACATCTACTATTTTAATGTTTTTAAAATGGGGAAAAATAGTTTAGGTCCTACAACTTGTCTCTTCAATATTGCAAAATGGTTCTGTCTGTTTTACTTTGTTTTGGGAGGATTGTTTCATAAAATATGTCAAAGATTTCATGATTTATCAAATGAGAGAAGCAGATGCCAGAATACATGTTGTGTAAAAGGCCAATATTCGGAATAATTGTGTGGTTCCTGTGAAAACCTCCGTCTCTCTGGAACTGAGTAATGAAAATGAATGCTTTGGGATGTTCTACAGCTGGATTAAATACACTTGGCAACATAAGCAACTGCATACTATGTCTTCGACTTGTGCTAAGGCTGCCTTTATCTGTCCTCTTTCATTCCCACGAGTGCAGTTCCAGTACAGGAGTTTGACTGTTATAATCTTTTCCACAACAGCTTATTCTGAATACGGTTAAATTCAACTTTTTTTCTGTCTCATGTTCAGCTGACATGGCAAATGCTTTTTATGTAGCTGAAGTCTGCAGGAACAAGGAAACTTTGTGATAGCAATTCCAAGAAGATGAAACCTTTTTAGGTAGTGCAGACTGTTACGCAAAAAGAATTTAAAATGGCATGCCAACAAAAGCTTTTCTCAAAACTGTAATTAATGTTATAGTTAAAGGCTATGTCATATGTTCTATTTAATTTCTTTGCAGCAAAGGTGGAGATAAGTACTGTTTATACAAAATCCATGTATTGTTATTTCCTTTATTAACATTTCTCAGATGCTGGGTGATTGATGCTGGTAGACCTGGTTGAACAGGTTTTACTATAATTTTATAATTGAAAAGGTTTAAAAAAGATTTTCAATCAATCTCACTCATGCATGTACTGTACTGACTGCCTGGAACAAAAAAACACAGAAGTTCACTGTAAATGAGATTGAAAAGGAACTCAATTTTGTTTTAACCAGCACACTTTCAATTTATTTCTTTTTCTAAGTCGAAGTAAATGTATTATCAAAGTACATATATGCCACCACATACTAACCAGAGATTCATTTTCTTGCAAGCATTTACAGGAAAATAAAAAAAATATATAATAGAATTAATAAAATCTTTCTTTAAACCAAGACAGGCAAACAAACAATGTGCAAAAGAAGACAAATCATGCAAAAAAAAATATTAAAAATTAAATAAATAAAACTGAAATATGATTTGTAGAGTCCTTACTATAGAAAATGAGGTTATAGTTTGTGGAGTCATTTCAGTATTGAGGTGAGAAGTTATCCATGTTGGTTTGGGATCCTGATGGTTGTAGCATAACAACTGTTCCTGAACCTGGTGGTGTGGGACTTAAGGTTCCTGTGCCTCTTGCCTATTGCTAATAAGACCCTAAGATATAGGAGCAGAAAAAGGCCATTCAGCCCATCAAGTCTGCTCCGCCATTCAATCATGGGCTGATCCAGTTCTTCCAGTCATCACCACTCCCTTTCTTTCACTCCATACCCTCTGGTGCCCTGGCTAATCAAGAACCTAGCTATCTCTGCCTTAAATGCACCCAATGACTTGGCCTCCATAGACCAGACACTCATGGCAACAAATTCCACAGATTTACCACCCTCTGACTAAAGTAATTTTTCTGCATCTCAGTTCTAAAAGGATGTGTTCAATCCTGAAGTCATGCCCTCTTGTCCTAGAATCCCCTACCATGGGGAATATCTAATCTGTTCAGGCATTTTAACATTTGGAATGTTTCTATGAGAGCCCCCCTTATTCTCCTGAACTCCAGGGAATACAGCCCAAAATCTGCCAGACGTTCCTCATGCGGTAACCCTTTCATTCCTGGAATCATTCTCGTGAATGTTCTCTGAACCCTCTTCAATGTCAGTATATCCTTTCTAAAATAAGGAGCCCAAAACTGCACACAATACTCCAAGTGTGGTCTCACGAGTGCCTTATAGAGCCTCAACATCACATCCCTGCTCTTATATTCTATACCTCTATAAATGAATGCTAACATTGCATTCGCCTTCTTCACAACTGACTCAACCTACAGGTTAACCTTTAGGGTATCTTGCACAAGGACTTCCAAGTTCCTTTGTATCTCTGCATTTTGAATTCTCTCCCCATCTAAATAATAGTCTACCTGTTTATTTCTTCCACCAAAGTGCATGATGATATACTTTCTAACATTGCATTTCATTTGCCACTTCTTTGCACATTCCCCTATACTATCTAAGTCTCTCTGCAGGCTGTCTGTTTTCTCAACACTACCCGCTCCTCCACCTATCTTTGTATCACCAGCAAATTTAAATCCAAGATGGCGGTGCGACGCAGCTTGCAGCGGCCACTCCAGAGCTGATTATCTGTTATTTGTGAAACGGGATGCCGTGTGCAATCATAATCGGATGAAAAATGGACATGGGAGCACGGAGGAACATCTGAAAATCTCCAGGAAGACCTTCTTCATTGCTGCTGCTTCTGCTGTGAGGTCCAGGTCTCTGCAGGGAAGAACAGGCCCCCAGTCCTTGGGGTCGCGTTGCCGATGGCTGTTAGTGGGGTCGTCATAATACGCTCGGCAGAGGATGGTGCTCGGAGAAGCTGTGTCGGAGGGGATGGTCGGAGGCTCGGAGGTTTGACGGACTTGGAGTCCACTGCGGTCAGGTCACTGTCAGTGTGTGTTGCGTCTGTGAGGCTGAGTCGGGCGGCGCCGTGGAAGTCCATAGCGAGGGTATTCTCTTCTGTCGCCGGCGGGAGATGACGAGTCAATTGGGGACCCTGAGGACTTGTGGAAACTGTGTGGTGGTTTCTTTCAAACTTAGTCTTTTAACATCTTTGGACTATTTTTACTGTGCCCATGGTCTGTTTTTTTAAAAATCAATTATGCTATTGTTTGCACTGTTGTAACTATATGTTGTAAGTACCTGGTTTTGTGCAGGTCTTGTAGCTTTAGTTTTTGGTCTTGTTTGTCTGGTGGGATTGGAGCTCCTTTCTGGGGAATGCGCTAAGATGGTTGTGCGATATTAATACGCAGCAGCCTCTCCGGACTCTGGATTGGGGATTGCCAAACGTTATGTGGATTTTCTGGTGTAGTCTATTTTGTCATGTGTTTTTGTGATAACATTCTGGAGGAAAGTTGTCTCATTTTTTAACTGCATTGCATTTGTGGTTTTTAAATGACAATAAACTGAACCTGAAATTTAACCACAAATTCCTTAATACCGTAGTCCAAATCATTATCATATATCATAAAAAGTAACGGTCCCAACACCGACCCCTGTGGAACTCCACTGGTAACTGGCAGCCAGCCAGAATAGGATCCTTTTATTCTTACTCTCTGTTTTCTGTCAACCAGCCAATGCTAGTAACTTCATTGTAATTCCATGGGCTCTTATCTTGCTAAGCAGCCTCATGTGTGGCACCTTGTCAAAGGCCTTCTGGAAATCCAAGTACACCACGTTTACTGCATCTCCTTTGTCGACCCTGCTTGTAATTTCCTCAAAGAATTGCAGTAGGTTTGTCAGGCAGGATCTTCCTTTCAGGAAACCATGCTGGCTTTGTCCTATCTTGTCATGTGCCTCCAGGTACTCCGTAATCTCATCCCTAACAATCGATTCCAATAACTTCCCAAACACTGATGTCAGGCTAACAGGTCTATAGTTTCCTTTCTACTGCCTCCTACCCTTCTTAAATAGCAGAATAACATTTACAATTTTCCAGTCATCCGTTACAATGCCAGAATCTATCAATTCTTGAAAGATCAATATCAATGCCTCTGCAATCCCTCCAGCTACTTTATTCAGAACCCGAGGGTGCATTCCATCAGGTCCAGGAGATTTATCCACCCTCAGACCATTAGGCTTCCTGAGCACCTTCTCAGTCATAATTTTCACTGCACAAACTTCACTTCCCTGACACTGTTGAATGTCTGGTATACTACAGACATCTTCCACTGTGAAGACTGATGCAAAATATGCATTCAGTTCCGCTGCCATCTCTGCATCTCTCATTACAATATCTCCAGCGTCATTCTGTATTTGTCCTATATCTACCCTTGACTTTCTTTTACCCTTTATATACGTATTGTTAATAGCAAGGAGAGAACATGGCCTGAAAGCTGGGGTCCTTGCTACTTTTTTGTGGCATCACTCCTTGCAAATGTGCTCAATTGTAAGAAGTGTTGTCCGTGATGGACTGGGCTGTACTCACCACATTTTGTAGACATTTTCTGGGCATTGATGTTTTCATACCAGGCAGTGATGCTACCAATTAGGATACACTCCACAGTGTATCTATTGAAGTCTGTCAGAGTTTTAGATGCCATGCCAAATCTAAGCAAACTTCTATGAAAGTAGAAGTGCTGTCATGCCTTCTTTGAGATGGCACTTATGATTCATGATACTCTGCAATCGTTTGAATATTCCCTGTGTTTTCTGAGTGTTGGCTTTACATTTCCAACATCCACAACATTTTATTCTTTATTTTAGATAATTAGTACAGTCTACATAAACTAGTCACCCTTTGCTTGTGATCACTACTGATTAGATTGCACATGTGTTAGATGTAAAACACAGACAGCTTAATACATACAATCAAATACAGATTAAAAGCATTAATGTGGATTAGGTCATAATGTTAAAATATAAGTATAGCAGAAGTAGATTCTGTGATTTCCCAGAGCTGCCAAGCCTAACTACTTGCAGCTGATTTCCACGGCATGCAGCAGGGAATTTGAGTTAGGGTTCCACAACTGGCTAGGAAGCATGTGTGTCATCATTTCACATCCCTTTTCTCAGCTATTGAAATTTACATGTAGACCATGAGTCTAGCCTGTAGAGTCTGTGAGAGGCAGAGAACCAGGTGCGCTAGGGTAGAAACAATCATTTTGCTCTTAAGTATGTTGTTCTGGTCATTTTTTTTCAGCAGGCTTTTCTTAATACTTTTGTTGTTTTCTTGGTTTTCTGACTTCATTATTCTTGGCTGCAGATGACTCTGATGTTACGCTTTGCATAATAAGGTAATAAGGATAGTGATTTTTTTAAAACTTTGAACTGAGGGAACATTGTGTAATAGTTGAAGAGATACAGGTACGACATACTTCTTGGTATGCTGGTCATACACAAGCCTTGGAACTTGACATATCAAAAAAATTCTCCACCTAAAGAGCCAGGTTATTGGAACCATAAGTTCCTGTAGATAGTTATGTGCTTGTAATATATTTTATGATAAGGAACTAATGGAATCATAGAATTAGCTAATGCAGCCTGTCATCTGTGTTAGTTTGTGGTAAGGTCTTTCTAACGGCTTTGTGGCTTACAAAAAAAAAAGAGGAAGATTTCAAGTTGCTGGATTCTTATAGACTATTGAGGAAGCAATATGCTTGTCAGATAGTCCTCAGCATTTTAAAAGGAATCAGTCCTGGCTTACCTGCAAGAACTAATCCTTTACATTGGTTTGTAGGGAACAGAAAAAAATCATACAGTTCTAAATATTATTTGCAATGCTCAGATTCCTATTAGTGATTTTTGTTCACTCTTTGTTATTCAGTTCAAAATTTTCACATGATTCTCTTTTTTTAAAAAAAAGTGTTGCCAAAAGCAGCAACTGTACTTTATTAAGTGGCATTCTATGGTGTAAAGATTCTTTGAAAAAGTTGAGGAGAATACGCCATTGCTGTACTCCAGAGGTAAAGGCTATGAAAAACTTGTGGCAATTTGAAACTTTTGTATAAAGAGATTAAATCTATCTTGCCTTACTAATTCATTCTGCTGGTGTGACATTGTTATCATTATGATGATTGAAGATGATAACAATCTTCTTTTTAAGCATAAGCAAATAGTCCACAAGATATATATAATTTAAGAGATAATTTTAACTCTCTAGTAGTTTGTTGGGCATTTAATTATAGTGGTTAAAACATTTTAATTAGGATGGGGATCTCATTTAAATATTTAATTATGGTTATATACCTCAGATTTTTTTGAAACTATTCCTTTCCCCAAATACTGAACCCGTTTGTACTTTGACGATGACAATTGCCCCACATCTCAGCCCCACACTCACCTGTATTATTCACCCTAGCTGGTCTCCCACTGCTGTCCTTTCTGTCTGCAAATCCCACTTTCTAATATTCTCCAAACATCCACATCTCTCTGTCCTTTCCTCTGTCTGGTGCATACTTTCTGCATAGCAGCCGGTCAGGCTGACTGGATACTGGGATGAAAATTGTCTTAAGTAGGTGTTGGGCTCGGATGAGGGAAGTTGAACGATTCCTTTGTTATACCATAACTCTATTACCTCTCATTGATCAAATGGTGCTAAATAGTCAAAGATTAAACACATCAAAGAACATTGAGTTCATGTCTAATCTTAATCCTGATGTTATGCCTAAGAAAATAAGTTGTAGAAACCTTCCTGGCACAGACCAGAAATCAGATAACTTGCTTTTGCTAAGGTAATTATTATGAATTTAATGTAATTAAGTACATGATGTCCATTGGCAAGAGTAAGAGTACAAAGGTGTGCTCACTGATCTATTGAGGATTTAATTTATCTGCCTTTCTCAAAATCTAAACTTATTTTCTGAACTTCAATAATACTGCTAGGATAAAAGTAATGTCTGTGAGTCAATCACTTCTCTAAAGACATGGCAAGGAGAAAAATACAATCGCTGAGTATTTGAGAATGTGATAACTAGGCTAAATTAATAGGTGGTTGTGGGTGTAGTGGATTTTATTTCTTGAATACTCAAGGTATAAAGCTATGTAAAAATTACTGCACAAGATGAGGTTTGTTTAATAGTGTGAGTAGAAGATTGCTTAATAGAGAGAAGCAAAGAATGGGAATAAATGAATGATCTCTAAGTTGGCAAGCTGTAATTAGTAGAAAGCCTCGGAGATCTTTGCCGCGGGTGTACCTATGTACAATATGAACCTTAAGACTTAGACAGTTGGGAGTATTTGCCAGTCAGATATTGTGGAAAGTAAGCTGCGAAACAAAGCATCTTAAATATGCTGGATGGGCAAAATGGCAGATGGAATTTAACCTGGGAAGGTATAGGTAATTCCAGTCTGATAGGAATATTAAACAAAAACAAGGTACTGGTGAATTTGTGAGAGTTTATTGTATGTTGGCATTCAGAAAGCTGTGGGTTTTTGTTTCAGAAGCAATATCTTAACATGTAGGGAGGGACAGCAAGTAAAAAGTTAATGGAACATTGACCTTAATTACAAAGGGACTAAAGACAAGAATGAAAGACTTGCTGTCATTATATTGGACTTGAGATGAGAGCAAGCCTGGTATCGCACTGAGTCTGTTCTCACCCACTTTACAAGCACATACTTGTCTCTTTCTTGTGTCATCAGCACCATGCTTGCGAGCATTTACATAATCGCCTATGTGGCGTTACTTACATCAAATGGCAGGTGGTAGACTTAAAATTGACGTAAACAGCTTATTTTTATATTTTCCCATGTCCTTTATGGTATTCACGTGCTTTACAAAATGAGCATGTCATCACAACCGTTGTTGGGTGAATCACAGATGGCAATGATTCAGCATAGCGGAGAAAGTAGGACACCTGGTTGAATGGTACCACAGTAACAACCTCTTGCTCAGTTGCAGCAAACCTAAAGAGCTGATTGCTGACTTCAGGGAGGGAAAAGAGAGTTAGCATATGCCAATATACATTGGGGGATTGGCAGTGTTAACATATTGGATGACTTGTGCTAGGTTCAGCACATAGATGCAATCAAAGAGAACTTTACCTCCCTAGGATGTTAATGAGGTTTGGCTTCTTCTGGAGCACTCAAACAAGCCTCGACAGATGTACTGTTGAAATTACCCTGACTGTTTGATTAATGGTCCGGTATGGAAATTCAAATGTGCTGGAATGTAAGAAGCTGTAGAGAGTAGTGGACTCTGCCCAATATATCATGAGCACGTTGCTCCCAAACATTGGTAGTATCTACAGGAGGCATTGTGAGAGAGAGCAACATATACTATCAAAGATCCCCACCATCCAACCCATACCATCTTCTCATGGATACCATTGAGCAGGATGTATAGAAGCCTGAAATCCCACACCACCAGGTTCAAGAACAGCATCTTCAACCAATCGGCAAAGCTCTAGTCACCACTATAGTTTAGAAATAACATGACCTCACTGATCACTTGGCACTTTAATAGTCTTAGTTTTTCTTAGTTCTAATTCTGTTTTGTTCTTGTAAAACTTGGGTATAATCCATGTTTCATTGTTGTTTTCCTTACGAATGCTGCTGAAGTGATACTATATGCCTGTGATGCTGCTGCAAGTAAATTTCTCATTGCACCCCTGCATGCATCAACTTGTGCACAAGGCACTAAACCCAACTTTCATCATTTTGTGATTAGTGCAGTTTAAAACAAATGGCTAGTTAATTGATGATTCTTTCCAAGATGGCGGCACGAAACCCAAGCGGTCATGGGGAGAATGTGCAAACTCCTTACAGACAGTGGCAGGAATTTAATCTGTAATAGCAGTATGCTAACCTTTATGCTACTGTGCCACCCCCTAAATTTATTTCTGAGTCTAAACCTTGGTCGCTCCTGTCCAGCAGATTTATGGGATTAACTTCACCAGAAGGGCTTCAGTACTTCAAGAAGGTGGATCGGCATCACCTACCCAATAACAATTAGTGATGAGACTGAATGTTGGCAATGTCCATACCTTGAAAAATAAATAAATAAAATGTATTGTTTTTGTGTACCTGTCATATTCTTAATTAACTGCCTCATTGTATAAGGCATTTCAGTAAATGCTATTAGAAAAGAAAATTAGGTTTATCGGTTTTTAGCTGAACTTAAAATTATCCATATCAGGGCAATTTTGAAATTCATGAATAAATTCAAAAGGGTCAAGTTCAAACCACTTTGGATTTCCATTTACAATTTATGCTCCTTCAGTGGCTGCCTATATTATCATAACTACTTCTAAGAAATGAATTTTCATGGTATTTTGAATCAAGCAAACCTGTCTAATGACATTAGACCTTCTGGCCAGTACTTGATGAAAATGTACTTGCGGACTGTGAAGGAAAAAAAAACATTTAATATAAGAAACCATTTTACGTGTTAGTAACATATCGTGCTATGAATTCTGCAGTTTTACAACATGATTTTGTAAACATTTATTCATTGAGACAATGGCCCCTTAAGTTGCAATGATGAAAATAATCACAGGAAAGAAAATAATCATATCAATGAGGTTCCTTTGTGCTTAGGTCTCTGGAAGGGATGAAAAGTATAAACTAGATTTTTGGGATATAGTACAAAGAGGCGGGCATGTTCTTCTTTCCGTGGTCATTTTATTCTGCCTTTGTACCTCTTTGTATCTGCTGCTTTTTCTTCCTCTCCAGCCCCTCTCTCCAGCATTGTAAACTCCACTAACCCGTGTTCTTTCTCTCAAAATTCTGATGCTTCAGTACAGATTGGTTTTCAGCCTAGCAGAAAGAAGATTGCAATGTTTGATGAGCAGAAGTCTGAGAAAGTTACATTTATGGCAATTTCTGGGTTTAATCATGTTAGTCAGGTAATGCAACTAAGCACTTTTGGTCTCAAGCTACGCTTATAATCATTAGATGATTTCTACTCCAGTGCTGCATAAAATGGTGATGTTCATTATGTGGCTCCAATCTGGAGCATTCCAAAGGAACTTCCACACGTTGTTCTGGATGTGCCCATCATATAACATTCCCAGGACAGTGTGGTGCCACCAGGAACAATTGGCCTAACAATAAACCACTGCTCCTGCCTCCCACATTCCCCCATCTACTTCCCTCTCTTAGTTGCTCCTGCCACACACCCATCATTATCCCACCTCCCCACCAAATATCCATCACTGATCTGATGCTGCCATCTCCTACTTCACTTGGGCATGAGCCTGGCCTCCCTGATTTCTCTATCTCATGATTGTTCTCAATATCATCTCTCCTTCTCATTCTCAAGCAATGCTGGGATCTCATGCTTGTATTCCCACCATCCTGGGCCTGGATTGACCTAACTAACATAGCCCCAAGAGAAGAGAGTGCCATTGATCCATCATGTCATTCCCCAGTCCAGAAACCTTTCATGGACGCAAAGACTCAGGAAACTCAGCAAATTCCTGACAGACATAACATGATCAGATTCTTCAGAGCTGTTAAGGCCACATACAAGCTAAATGCCCAAGGATCCTTTCCACCGAGAATAGAACTGAAATGCACCATCATCTTTAACATGATTGAGGAAAAGATTCTTGAGGTTCTAAACTCCAAACCTTGTAAAAATCCACTGGATCTGTAGGGTATCAGTAATCCGCACCCACCTACTGTACATATATTGTTCTGAGAACCAAGGTAACTACAGCAGACATCTCGAGACACTGGAAAGGTGTTACTTATGTCCTCTTTGCAAAATACTTCATGTTTGCTGGAGGAATAAGTGAACCAGTGTTAGGGTTAACTGCCAGGCCAATATTATGAGCATTAAGTCCCTGGTTATATTTATTCATCTCTTTTGAAGAGGCCAAGTCATTCAGACAACCTGAATCAAGATCCAAAAATAGATACTATATTTCAAGATGTATCTCAAGAAGGATTAATCGGTAGGCAGAGGAAAAGGTTCCAGACTATGTCCAGAGTTTCCTTGCAACATTTCCATTGACTTCTGGGAATTGCTAGCCACCAGTCATTGAAAATGGAAGGGCATTTGGGATAGAAACATAGAAAATAGGTGCAGGAATAGGCCATTCGGCCCTTCAAGCCTGCATCACCATTCAGTATGATCATGGCTGATCATCCAACTCAGAACCCTGTACCTGCCTTCTCTCCATACCCCCGATGCCTTTAGCCACAAGGGTCATATCTAACTCCCTCTTAAATATAGCAAATGAACTGGCCTCAACTGTTTCCTGTGGCAGAGAATTCCACAGATTCACCACTCTCTGTGTGAAGAAGTTTCTCCTCATCTCGGTCCTAAAAGACTTCCCCTTTATCCTTAAATTGGGGCGATGTTAGTTAGGTCAATCCAGGCCCAGGATGGTAGGAATACACGATGGCATTGAGAAGCTTGAGTTTGTGCATCAGGTCCTGAGTAAGTGGCAGAAAGTATGTATGCTTGTCATATGAAGAACGTTTGATGGGTCTGGGCCTGTATTCACTACAATTCCGAAGAATGAGGGATGATCTCATTGAAACCTATCAAATGTTGAAAGGCTTTGAGTGAGTGGATGTGGAGAGGTCTAAGACCAGATGACAGCCTCAGAATAGAGGGGCATCTGCTTAGAAAAGAGATGAATTTCTTTAGCCAGAGGGTGGTGAATGTATGAAATCTTTGCCATGGACAGCTGTGGAGGTCAAGTCTATGTATATTTAAGGCAGAGGTTGATAGATTTTTGATTGGTCAGGGCATGAAGGGATATGGGAAGAAAACAGGATGTTGGGGCTGAGAGGGAAATTGGATTAGTCATAATGAAATGGTGGAGTAGACTCTATGGGCCAAATTGTCTAATTCTGCTCCAATATGTTATGGTCTTATAAACTCCCCAATCCAACACCTCCTTCCCACACATGGAGAAGTCTGCAGTTCCCTCATTTGCTACAATTGTCATGTCAGAAGCCACAAAACTGCTAATCACCCTTGATCCTGAGGTACTACCTCTGAAAAAGACTGGAATTTCCTTTTATAGTAGAGCAGAGTCACATGACAGGAAATGGAATTGTGTAGAATCATGGAGTAACTTGAAACTACTACGTGCGTTGCAAGTAGTTATTTTCAACAAGCGTTGTAATTCAATTGTTCTTTAAGTGGTCCTTATCTGAAGTGTTGCATTTATTCTAAATCGAAAAATAAAACAGAGTGAACTTGCCTTGGAAGTGTTTCCATGATGTGTAGACAGGTCACTACATAACAAAGGTAATCACTGTAAGGTTACTTCAGAATGATAAAAATTTTGATTGCAATTCAATTAACCAGTCCATTCAGAGCCATCAAATAAAGTGGTGATAAAGAGCAAATTGTAGAGTCTACGAACACTGGCGTAAGTTAAAATCTGTCAGTTAAAAATCTGCCGTGAAATGTTAGTAAGCATTCAAATATTAAATGACTAAAAATAAGGATTAAAATTATTTTAGATTATCAATGAATCATGTTAGATATGTTAATACATACACAAAATGCTGGAGGAACTCAGCAGGACAGGCAGCATTTATGGAGAGGAATAAACAGTTGGTGTGTCAGGCTGAGACCTTTACTGATAACGCATTTGTCTCTGGATTTCCAGCATCGACAGAATCTCTTCTGTTTAAGATGCATTAACATTTCTCATTTGTAGGAAATTCACTCTGATACATTGTTGAGTTTATATTAAAATGTTAGTGAGGATAACTGTGATGATCACTACAAGTGTTCCAAGATTTAAACCTGAAAATAAGAAATCAAGACTTTTTCCCAGACATTTTGTTGAAGCTTTAATCACTCTTGAGTTGGGTTTTGAAAGTGACTAATGGGTTTAAAGATTGATGGGGTGTTGGAATCCTGATTTGTACCTGCTGATTTCCAGATTAAAACTCAAGCACATAAAGTTGCCATTAGAAAGACCCCACAGGAGAAGCGAGTTGTCAACTTAACTATGTTAACACCACTCTGGATAATTAATCAGGAGTGCTTCTGAATTTAACTCTGAGTGCATGGATTTCCCAAGCTCACCGGATCTCACCATGGAGAGAGCGCGGCAACACTGAATGGGACCAAGGCAGTTGGCAATTAAGTCTGCCTATAAATACTGCTGTGCCACTCTGTGAAAGAGTGTTATTTCCACAGTCATTGTTTTGATTTCCTAGGGCAGTTACAAAAAAAGATTCTAAAGATTTGCATTGATTTTTTTCTGCATTATAGTTTAGTTTTTGAGCTTTTTGTACCTGTCGATGTGGGTCATTGCACGTTGGTGCTCTCTGCAGCCTGTTTCAATGGCCAGAGGTTATGTGATTATACAGTGGGATGCAGCAGGCAATCACAGTGGGCAGCTATGGGAGATACAGGAACAACAGCAAGCTCCTATTTTTTCCTCACAGTTTCACACAAGAAAAGGGTTCAAGAGGGGCAGCTCAAAGAGGCCAAAGCCCCGAAAGTACTTTGGATGAAGTTGACACATCTGGATATTAATGAAGGTTATTGCCTGTAGAGCCTCGGGTGGCAGCATCCTTACAAATTCAAATAAGGCCTGTTAGACCCAGTGGACATGATTTACAAGTGATTGTAAGGATGTCTACTTTTATGCCTCAGAGTCCTTCCAGGGTTCTGCTGGAGTTACATGTGGGGGATCTTGCAAACAGCTATTCATGAATGAGCCATGCAACTGCTGATGTTTTGTTTACAAGAGCTCATGATGAAATCAATTGTCTTCAATTAATGAAGTTAGTCAGAGTGAATGTAGCCTTTTGTGTTTTTAGTTCTGACTGGTTAACCTCAAGTGCAGGGAATTATTGACTGCATAGAAGTGTCTGTCATGCCAATACTAATCACCCAGTATGGTTGTAGAGTGAAATGTTTAGTGATAAATACATAGAAAGAACTTTTCCCTGTTGTGCACTGAAGTCCCAAGCAGCTACCTGGGTGTATTCAAACATCTAGATCTGCCAGATCTTTCATCTCATGTTTTTGATTTTGTTGTTTATTATCATTCTTTATTTCTTTTGTACATTCACAGTTTATTCTCTTTTGCACACTGGTTGAACACCCAATTTGCTGTGATCTTTCAATGATTCTTTTATGGTTATTATTCAGTCTTACTGGGATTTGGTGTTTTTCCTCCTGATTCAAGATTGGACATATTTCATGCTTGAGTTGCATTCTATCCCGACATGATTGATCTCCCATAAAGACTCATTGATCAGTACTTTTGATTTTGGAACTGCCAACGTCTTGATTCCGGAAACTTCTGTGGTAGTTTCTTCTTTGCTTTTGTGTGAACTTGTCTTGACACGTGAGCTAAGAACCCAAACATACTTGTTTAGCTTGAAGCTACATTCCTTTTCACTTGTGTCATGAGGCTGAACAAACCTGAAGGTTTTGAAAAGATTCACTAAGTATCCGTGAACTCCATGAAAAGATTTAATAGGCGATAGGCCTTAAGCAAGGCTGAAGACGCAGCTTTACTGGCTTGTTTTGACAGGTTTGATTCAAAGTCTTTGTCCAAGCAAGATCAATGAACAAAGCTGTTGCTCTTTCTTTCAACCTGACAATTCCTATGCATTTAGTATGGAGTTCAATTAAAATATTTTCTACCAAATTAGTAGTTCCTACTTACTGGATAATCCAACTTGCTCAATCTGAAAACTGTGGAACAACTTTATTTTTCAGTTGAACATGCATCAGGTTCTGACAATGCATTGTGTGATCATTAACCATTTTCAACACTACACATTTCTGGGTCTTGCCTTTTTGACACAGTCACTGGAAATTCCTCATCCACCACATTTCACGCATTTATCATTTCCAACATGCATAACTATACTCTTCCCACTCTGTCACCTGTAAAAGTGCTATTTCCTTTTCTCAGTATCTTCTCTTCCACTGCATCTGTTCCCAACATGTAGCTTTCCATTCCAGGACATCAGTGATGTCCTCCTCCTTTAAAGAACAGGATTTCCCTCTCACCACTATTGACGCTGCCCTCTCCCGCGTCTCCTCCATTTCCCAAGCATCCATCCTCACCCCATCTTCCTGCCACCTTAACAGTGATAGAGTTCCTTGCCTAACACCTCATCAGCCTCTGCATCTAACACATTATCTTCCACAACTCCTGCCATCTCCAAAGGGATCTTACCACTAAACATATGTTTACCTTCCCCCAATCCACCTCTCCGCTTTCCACTGGAATCGCTCCCTCTGCAATTCCCTTATTCATTCATTATTCCCCGCTGATCTTCTTCCCGGCACTTATCCCCACAAGTGGCCTAAGTGTTACACCTGCCAAATACACCTCCTCACTCACCTCCATTCAGGGCCCCAGGCAGTCCTACCGGGTGAGGTAACACTTCACCTGTGGATCTACTGGGGTTGAAGATTGTGTCTGGTACTCTTAGTCAGCCTCGTCTACACTGGTGAAGCCCATCGTATGTTGGGGGGCAGCTTTGTTGCGCACCTCCGCTCTATGTGCCACATGCGGGACTTCACAGTGGCCAAATATTTCACTTCCCATTCCCCTTCCTGTCCATGGCCTCCTCAGGGTGGAGGAATACCACCTTATATTCCATCTGGACAGCTTCCAACCCGATGGCATGAACATCAACTTCTCCTTACGGTAAACAAATTCCATCACACATTTCCTATTCCCCACTCTGACCTTTTACTTCTCGTCACCTGCCTATTACTTCCCTCACGGTTCCCTTTCTCCAATGATCCACTGTCCTGTCCCATCAGATCCTTTCTCCTCCAGCTCTTGACCTTTCTTTCCATCTGGTTTCACAATCACCTTTCAGCAAGCCCCTTCCCCTCCCCCTGCCTCTTTATTCTAGCATCTTCCCCCTTCATTCTCAGTCCTGAAGAAGGGTCTCAGCTCTCTATTCATTTTCCATAGATGCTGCCTGACCTGCTGGGCTCCTCCAGCAACTTGTGGGTGTGTGTGTGTGTTGCTGAGGTAGGAGTTCTTGTTTTCACTTTGAAGCCACAGAATTGCATATTTGGGACTTGACAGTGATACGTGTTTGCAATAGACTAGCTTTGACTCTGATCAAACAGGATTTGCATTTGTGCTCTGTTATGCCAGTGGAATGCCATATGTTTCCAACACTGTATGAGGATGTGGACTTAGAAGTGTCAGGTTGAATTTCCTCAATCTATTCCCATAGAAACTGGACTGTTTTCATACTTAGTATGGTGTTGGGCATAACTGTTTCTTTACAGTGAGTATCCATTTACCCTAATATAAAATATGAGAGTGTTAGAGTTCGTTTTGTAGGTGTTGTCACCAAGAGCAATTGTCTTGATGCATTATGAAATGGTCTGCAGCTTGAATGCATGTTTTCATGTTAATGTAACGGCATTTTGTGGCCAGTTAAAGCTGTAGACCTGGGTTCAATCCTGAACTCTGATTCTGTCATTTGCAGAGTTTGAATTTTTTTCCTTGTGACCGTTTAGGTTTTCTTTCACATTCCAAAGGAATGCCCTTAGGTTAATTGGTCACAGTAAATTGCACATAGAATAGTGGGTGGCAGGAGAGTGGAGTTTGTGAGCATATAAGAGAGAGCAGTTGCACGGAGGAACGAGGTTGATGAGAATATTTTGAGAACTGCTGAGACCAGGCATCCTCCTTGGTCATGAGAGACTATTGAGATCGATCCTGCCATTCTAGAAGCATTTGGTGATGCTCTCTGGAACCTTGCATGTTGTTGGTGCTGCTTCAGAAATATGATTAGCCTTGAGGTTAATCAGGATAGAACCAGACTACAGCGCACAATGAGGACTGCCGAGCGCATTATTGGAGCCTCCCTGCCCTCTATTGTGGACCTGTACTCTTCCAGGTTGAAGAAGAGGGCGGGGAACATCATAAAGGATTCCTCCCATCCTGCGCACGGACTGTTTGATCTGCTTCCGTCTGGTAGGCGCTTCAGATCCCTCCAGACTAAGACTAGTAGGCACTGGAGAAGTTTTTTCCTACTGCGGTCACTTTGCTGAACAGTTAACTGCCGGTTAACTGTCAGCTAACTATTACTTGGATTGCACTACCTGTATGTATAATTTATATTTTCATTTATATTTATCATTATTATTGTTATGAGCAGAGAGACAACATCTGCCGGAAGTAAATTCCTTGTATGTGCATAGGTACTTGGCGATTAAAGTCTGATTCTGATTCTGATTCTGATTCTGAGGTGCAGTACCTGGTTCTGGTCAGTCAGAATTTGATGTACTGCCTGGGTATTTTTATTTCTGTCCTTTCCATTACTATTTGTTTTGGTTTTCACAAAGGATCCTGAAGTGAAGCATTTTGTATTTCTAGTATCTGCAATTTATTTGACTTTCATGCTTTTGCATAGTCGTCTTTTGCAAGTCACCAGCTCGACCTGATTATCTCACTGAGAATCACTCCAAGTGTGAAATCTGGAGACACAAAAGACTGCAGTTGCTGGTATCTGGAGCAACTCACAACAAACTGGAGGAGCTCAAATGTTCAGGCAGCATCTGTGGAGGGAAATGGACAGTTTCAGGTCAACCCCCTTCACCTGGACTGTAAGGATGAAGGGAGATAGCCAGTATAAAAAGATAGAGTAAAGGGCCACCAGGTAATAGGTGCATTCAGGTGAGGAGGGGTGATAGGCATATGGTGGTGGGGGGGGGGGAGTAAAGATTGTGCAAAAAGCTGGGAGGTGATAGGTGGATGTAATAAACAACTGGGATCTGATAAGAGAAGAGGGTGGAGTGTGGAATGAAGGGAGGCAGGAAGTGAGAAGGGTTAGTGGAAGTATTAGGGAGGGAAACCATTGGGAGGAATGTTTGAGTGTTGGGCAGATGGAGGGTAAGGAAGCAGGATGACACCGAAACATCTAAGCTAGTGTCTGGTAGACATCTAATGTGTACCTAAAGAAAAAGCAACTTCCTTTGAGATAGAATCACCAGTCTACGTATCCTGTGGTATGCTGGAATAAATTAGATCTGTCAAGGTAAGTCCCCAGCCCTACCTTTCTTTCTCTTTTATTTCCCATAATTCTCCACCTTCCCCCTAGCCAATTTCCCTCCAGCCTATCACTTCCTAGCTCTCTACTTTATCCCTCCCCCCACTTCTTATCCCCCCTTGACCATCCCATGTTACTTCACTCCTGATGAAGGGTTTCGGCCCGAAACGTTGTCACTACCTCCTCCCATAGATGCTGTCTGGCCTGCTGAGTTCTGCCAGCATTTTGTGTTTTTATTTATTTCCAGCATCTGCAGATTCACTTGTGTTACCGTGGAAAATATATACCTGTTTTTAGTGTCAGGTGAGGTTGCCTTCAATTTGTAACCAAACTTATTTGCATGTTAATCACAGGAAAAGAACTTTGAAAGCAAAGAAATAAACTGTTTCATGAACGTTTTGGGGGCTTCACTCACAAGTTGCTATTATGCAAAAAAAAGACCATGTTCCCTCCCCAATTCTTCACAATCCAAAAGACCCTGGACAACATGTTCTTTATTTAGTGGTGCATCTATCAGAGCTGCTGCTTCACAACTCTGATAATCCAGAGTCAATGCTGACCTCCAGTGCTCTCTGTTTATATATTCTGTCTGTGACAGGATGATTTCCTAAATATGTTAAGGTTATGACAATTAGTTGGGAGTTTAATTGGCCACTATAAATTGCTTCTCATATACAGGTGAGTGGTAAAATCTGTGAATTTGGGGAAGGTAAAAGGGAATTGGTGTAAATGGTTGCTTGATGGTCAACATGGACGATAGGTTGAGGGACCTATCTCCATACCCTATTAATATTTCCATAGTCCTTAATAGGAGCTCTTTTAGCATCATGGTATAATTGAAATCAAGTTTTATTTTCGGATATGGAGTTGCAGAAAAGATGGTCACATGGAAGGGATTGTGCTATCTTTAAGATTTTTACAGTAAAATGGAGGTTTGGTCGTTGTATTGTGGTGCAGGGTGGATGTATCCCCAACAGAGCAGTGATAGCTATAGAACAGATGAGAGAAAGGGGTCATTGATAAACTCTGATGATTCAGCACCCTCAGTATTTTGGTCTATCAGCAGATTTTATGGACAATTTTATTCCTTTTAAAACCTCAGCATACCTTGAATCCATTTTTAAAGATGGCATAGTAGTAAAATACATTTTCCACTGAACTTGTGTAATTTAAAGGGAGACCAGGTAATTGGACCTCGGTGATCTTAAAGGGAAAAGGTGGGTGACAAGTTCAAGAGAGCGTGAGGAGCAGGACCCAGTGAGCCAGATGGTGAATCACCAGGTGAGATTTATGGAGAAAAAAATTGCTTATGCGGACAGGACAAAGTGGGTGATGTCCTTAGGAGAAAGGGTTGAGAAAATGAGGAAAAATGCAAGCTTGAGGGTGTGACTATAAGGGAATTGTTTCAGACTGACTCTCTGCACTAAGGAAGAAGGAATTAGTAGATATGTTTGAGTGGAAGATCTCATTCTAAGTCAGTAGCTTGCATTTGCTGCTGATAGTAGAGTAAAGGGTAGAAACTTATAGGAAGATGAAGGAAGAATAGGGAAGATGTCAGAGGTAGTGTTTTTGCATGGAGTGTTGGATGCTGGGTGTGATGGTAGAAGGCAATGAAATAGGGACATTGAGAGACTGTTAGGGAGGCATGAGGATGGAAAAAATGGAGGGCTTTGGGCTGTGTAAGAGGGAAGTGTTCGATTGACAGTGGATTAGGATTACATAAATCAGCACAACAATGTGGTCCAAAGGACTCTTACTGCGCTCTATCGTTCCGTGTTCTAAGATGGTTTGAGAAGTACAAAAGAAGTCAGAGGGTTATTGTTCCAGGATCATTCTGGGATAATGATCAAAACTGACAGACTCTCAATCATACCTAGTTTCAGCAAACCAGAGAGAAATTCAAGTATGCAATTAAAGTTATCAAAAATAGAATGTCAGAAGATTGCCAGCATTTCATAATTCAACAAAAGAGGCCAAAATATTTAGGAAGAAATGAAAGATGGATTTTTGGAATGTTGAGATATGACAAAGTTTACAAAAATATTGCCAGAATTCAAGGGGCTAAGCTAAAAGGATAGGCTGTTAATGCTAGTACTTCATTCCTTGGTGTAGGACACTGAGGGATTGTTTATGGGGGTACATGAATTAATGAAAGAGATTTATGCAGTATTTTTGCAGGATCAAAAGCAAGAGGATTTAGGCTTAAAGTGTTAGGATAGAGACTTAATATTAATATGTGGGGCAGATTCCTAAAACAGAATATGATATGTATATGGAACAGGTAACCAGAGGAAATAGTTGAGCCAGGTACAATAACAACATTTAAAAGACATTTGGACAGGTACATGAATAGGAAAGAGTCTGAGAAATATGGTCAGATGAGGCAATTAGGACTAGTCTAGATGGGCATGGGTGAGGTGGTTCAAAGAGCCTGTTTCTGCGCTGTATAAAACTGGAGAAGCTATTATTGGTCTGTATAAAGGTAAGGAATAGCTAGGCATGTGTTGCCGTTTAACAGTCAGACACAAGAGAATTTCTAGTGATGAATAAGGAAATGGGAGAGTAATTAACACTTAAAATGTGTCAAATCTGCCAGATACTGTATGTATTTTGCTCCATTACAAAGCAAATAGAGTGAGTTTGCAGAGTGGTGGGAGAAAAGGAAGTTGGAAGTGATGACAGTGGAGCACTGCGAGAGGTGTTTGGGACGGGTGGCAGTGAAGGCACGTCGGGTTGGGAGTGTGGGTGCAGACACACCCAGTGCTGTGACAACAGGCAAGGTCATTTGATTCCAAACAACTGGTTTATTGATCATTATAGAATGTCTTTCTGAAGCTTCACTCTCCTTTTCGCTTTGCCCAACCAAGATTCCCCTCTCCCTGCACCCTTCCCACTCGCGGTCTGCATTAGAGATCCATAACAAAATCATCACCCCCATATGTCATGAAATTTGGCAGCAGTACAGTGCAGTACATAAAATTACCACAGTATTTTGCAAAAGTCTTAGGTACCCTAGCTATCTATATGTGTCTAAGACTCTTGCACATACATAGTTCAGGTTCATTGGGACACATCAGGACCAGTACATTGGCCCAATTAAGCAGCTGCGCCAATTAACCGTAGTTTCATGGAAATAGTTAAAAGGCATAAAAAAAGACAAACTACCATTTAACTAACAAATTAAATACATAACAAATTAGAACACTAGAAATACTTCATTATTATGTAACTGTGTATTAGTTCCTAATAGTTATCAATGGAGGAATTCATATGCCATGCTCTTTTGATTGACTGCAAATGAGCAAAACCTAGTGCAGATAATGGACTGTTTTCATACAATGCTTTCGATAATTGCATCCCCCAAATTTTTATTTTCATTATAACATTCACTTTTTTCATTATTCCTAACTTGCTGAAGTAGTGAAATAATTCATTTTCACTCCTGGCCATTCCTAGCATTTCCAAGCCTGAATACTTGAACCTACGATGAGCAAAACAGTTCCAAATTGTCTTACTGCTTATTTTTCACCAGCTATCAGTGACAAAAATACTCCTTTTTGAATACAGACACACACATTGATGCTATTTAAAAACAGATTGCTCTAAGCATGGAATAGTGGCTAACAGCCACACAAGTGCATATCTACACTCATTAGAAACTGTTCGGCAACAGCTTACCACCTCAGTAAAGTGGCATTGTGTCCCAAATAAATGAAAGGAATCATAACTATTTTCTTGATTTAGTTTTTGTTCTTTAAGAGATGTCCCAATTAACCAGAGTCCACTGTACAGTATATAAAATAAAATAAGTAGTGTTAAAAAGAAAACTAAAATAATGAAGGTTCTATAATGTTCATGGGTTGGTTCATTACTCATTCAGAAATCTGATGGCAGAGGGAAGAAGCTGTTTCTAAGATGTTGAGTGTGTGTCTTCAAGCATATATATTTCCATTCTGATAGTAGTATTAAGAAGAGAGCATGTCCTGGGTGATGAGCGACTATAATAATAGATGCTGCCTTTTCAAGGCATTGCCTTTTGAAAATGTTCTTGATGCTGGTGCCCATGATGGAGCTGATCAGTTTGAAATTCTCTGTAGCTTTTTCTGATCCTATCTTCCATATCAGATAGTCATGCAACCAGAAAGTATGTTCTTCGCTGTACATCTGTAGAAATTTATTAAAGTCTTTGGAGGCATAACATGTCTCCTCAAATTGCTAATAAAATATAGCCATTGTCATACATTCTTTGTAATTGCATTAATATTTTGGATCCAGGAGAGATCTTCAGACAAATTGACACCCTAGAACTTGAAATTACTCACCCTTTCCACTGCTGAGCCCTCAATGAGGACGGGTGTGTGTTCCCCTGACTTTCCCTTCCTGAAGTCCACAATCAATTCCTTGGTCTTGTTCCACTGATGTTTAATGCAAGGTTATTGTCGTGATGCCACTCAACCAGCTGATTTATCTCAAAACTCTTTGTCACCATCTATTTAGAAGGAAAGCAGAGAGTAAAAGGTAACAACTGAACTGTTAAGCTAATGTAAGTGGCAGAGAAAATGCTGGAATCTGCAATGAGGTTGTAATTAGAGAAAATCTTGAAAATAGGATTAACCAGAACCTATATGGATTTTATGAGAGGAAAATTAAGTTTGACTAGCCTGTTGGAGTTGTATGCAGATGTGATTGAAATAACAGATCAGGAGGATCCAGTGCATTTAGTGTGTTTGGATTTCTGGAAGACATTTGTAAGGTCCTGCAACCGGATATTGATCTACAAGGTTAGAGCATGTTGAACTGAGAAATTATACTGACATTAATTAAGTATAAGTTACTGGACACATGGGCAAGACACAAGACTTGGGATAGATTAATCATTCTTAGCTTAGAAAGCTGTATTTGGTGGGGTAGAGCAGGGATTGGTTTTACTTACATGCGGTTGTTTCTAAACTAGATAGGATTGAGAGTAAACAGGAAGCTGTAAAGAGGTTTTAAGGGAAACGGGACAATCTGAGTGAATAGGCAAGAACATTGCAAATGGAATATAATGTGGAAAAATAATAAGTTAGTCACTTTGGAGAAAAAATGGTTAATGTAACACTAATACAGCATCAGTGACCTGGGTTTATTTCCATTACTGCATGTAAAGACTTCCTATGTTCTCCCCATGATCAATGTGGGTTTCCTTAGTCTGCGCTGGTTTCCTCTCACATTATGAAGATGTACAGGTTAGTATGTTAATTGGTCATATTGCTGTAATTGGGCCAGAATGTCCTGTTACTGTATCTCTAATTAAAAGTAAAAGAAAGAAAAGCACAAGTATTTATTAACTGGATTTTCAAGGAGTTTTAATGATTTAATGAGAGTCACAAACAAACCACAGGGAAAAAGAAAAGGTGGTGTTGTGGGATCAGTACTGGACTTTGGCTTTGAATCCAGCCGGCTCCCTTGCATGCTTTCCATCTGTGCTGGTTTGAGCGTCGAGCTAGCAACTTGACCTCGTAAAAAAAAAAATAGCCTGCTACAGAAACATCAACAGCAAAAAAGTTGATTGCCATTACTCTCTTGTGAGTTGAAGGGCAATTTCCTTCCTTTCTTTTTTTCAAGGAGATCTAATGATTTAATGAGAGTCACAAACGAACTAGAGGGCTTCTAGAATAAATTACTGGGTGACTCAAACCATGAGCAAACCAGAGCAGTTGACAGTCACAATGTGAATGATTCTTCAAATATATAATTATATATTCTCCTTCGTCATAATTATGCTGTTTGGAGAATTTAAGTTTTCCATAGACTGAATGATGTTTTGGATAACACTTAATTATCTGAGGTTGACCTTTCTTGTGCTTGATGGGAAATGTATGAAAATTATTAACTGACTGTCCAATGCATTCAAAAGATGTTTAATGTAAGCTGTGTCCTTGATTTCCTTTTCTGTTCAGTGCAAGAGGTAATTTCTGGGTCAGTATTTCTCCCTTCCTTGTGCTTGTGTACAGAGACCCCAAACTTTCCTATAAATTCTGTGGTGTCTGTCTGATTGGTGCTTGCTGTAGTGAAAAATGGAGATCCTGTGACGTCATGAATGCTGCTGTCTTACCCACTCGTCCCTGATCTGTTGTCCTCCAGTACCTCGAATTTCTCTCCTGCCCTTTGATATTTTGTCCTGTTTACCTTGCTGCAACCCTGTCCAATTAATCTACACTTTCTTTTCATTCTCTACTCTTCTGCTTCTTTCCCTCTCTTACACATTCATCCTTTTTTTTATCTCTGCTTAGAATTCCTTTCAGCTCTGGAGTTCCTTTCCATGCCCTGGTTCCCTACAAACTATGAGTCCCCAATTTCCTTTGTTTTCTCCATGTCCTTTACTACCAATCTTCTCTCCTGGCCCATTCCTTTCCCATCATGATCTGGTTTCTTCCCACACTCCATTCTCACCATCTCACCTACCACTCTGATTTTGCAAATGACTGTTCAGTTTTTCCTAACTGTGCTTTGCTTTCTCAGATGATGTGTTGTGAATACTACCAACAGGGCTGTGGGGTGAAGGTGTAAGGCGCTCCTTACCTCAGCTAGCCTGCAGGTCACCCTTGAACAAGGTGTTTCACCTGCTTAGCACTACCCCCACCCAATCAAGGTCATGGGAGGAGGTATGACCTCCCAAGGTCATGGGAGATGGTCATATGAGCACCTGGTGCATATCACAGTCCTGGTATTGTGACCACTCTTGCCAGGCAGACAGCCTCCGAAGAGTATTGATAATGGCTGGGATCACCTGTCTTGCAAAGACACTGCCCAGAAGAAGGCAATGGCAAACTACTTCTGTTGAAGCATTTGTAAAGAACAATCATGGTCATGGAAAGACTGCAGTTGGTCACATCATACAACATGGCACATAATGAATGGACCCACAGATATAGGATTGAGTGATGAAAATCCAAGGTATGAAAGTTGTATCATTCAAGCATGCATTTCATTTCAGAGGTTTAGGCAAAATTGTTGCAGCAATGCGAATCAGGTATCAATCAGCTCTTTTCAATCAACCAGCCTGCTTTGTTTGACATAAAAGGAATCATTGTTAAGGATTGAGATAAACATATTATAAATATAAATTTATTAAGACATATCTGCAATGTGTGTTAGTGTGAAGAGGTTGGTATGAAACAAGTGCCTTTTTTTATCAAGTTCGACTTATCCCTGTGAAGTATGAACAATATATGTGGTATCACGAGCCACATATGTGAATTACAAGGCATATGATTTTAACAAACTCATATCCTTAATCTGTATTGAGATGGTTCTATGATAAGATTGATTTGCTGCTGTACACAAAATCTGGTATTGTGTATTTATCTATTAGCTGGAATTAGTACACATTTTGTCTTTAATATTTGATAGAGTCAAAACATATGTGGTCTTATTGGGAAACAATGCTTACTAACAGGGAAAAAGTATTTCCTCCAAAGTTCACCCTTCCTCTTTCACCTTCATGCTCCCATATTCTTACTGTGTACCTCCACTGGTTGGTGCCGGAACGCGTGGCGACACTTGTGGGCTGTATTTCACTGTATGTCTTAATGTACCTGTGACAAATAAATATGAAGCTGAATCTAAGTGATCACTTCGATTACTTACATGAATTTCTACCTATTGACACTACTTATTGCTCAAACCTACATATCAAATTAAGTTTGACTTGGGCTTAATGATCATACATGTTTCCTTGCAAAGTCTGAGTAATCAGTTCCTTCTATTATTCAATTTTATGAAGGTTTAGGTTCATAATTTCATGTCATGTTCTATGAATCATTTTAATCAAAGAACTTACCTTGTTTAAGATTTTAATAAAACTTGAAATGATTTCTTATGGATTCCCCAGCCACCAGCTGCAGCAGTAATAGACTTATTTTCAACAGGGATTGGTGTCATCTTCACTTTCTGCTTCTATCTTCTTACAGTTGTGAATAGTGCTTCCTTGTGGAAATGGATTTGTCAGCAGCATTTTTTTGCAGTTGCTGTTTCATCCTGAGATAAACCATTCTAATAAAATGAATTAAGTTTAACCACAATCAGAGACATTGGTATTCAGTCTGTCATTTCAGTTATTGATTTGAACTCAAGTTTGAACGCTATAACACTATTGAGTTAAGACATCAGCAAATGTAAATGGAGAAGAAAATTTTGCTAGCTGGATGTCCGAGAGCTTGTTGCCATTTTTCGATAGGATTCTAGGGTAACTCGTCAGCTCAATGTATGCAAATTATAGAAACCCCTCCTTATATTAGATGGGAAATCATTGAGTGAACTTCTGCAGTGTGTTTAACTTGATCTCAAAAGGATTTCTAAAAGTTATTTACAGGCAGCATTTTTCCATTTAATTAGTGACTGAAATTAATGGGAAATCTCTTCACTTCAATTGTGAGTGCTTTTTTTCCTCTCAATCTTGGAAAATCACAAACATCTCTGTGACACATTTGTAATTTTAGAGGGTTTCAAGACATATGCAGGCCACAGATATGTGGAGCAAAGTGTGTCTTAAAACTTTAGAGTTTTAAGATGTAAACAAATACATTCTTTGAAGAATTGAATCAATTTGTATTTTTTCATCTGAATATTGTTCAGCACAAGAGTATGAAAAAATTAGTTTACATCTTTTGGACTACTGGTTTTTATTCTGTGCATAATCAGGTCACTTTCAGATTTATGAACTTTTAGTTCAGTAGGAAATTAATTTTTACTCAGTTTCATTAATGTCTATCATAGAAGTTGCATAATTTCTGAACAGTGTTTGAAGAGGTTGTTAAATGCTGAATTTGCATATACATACAAATACACTATTCTTCATGTGCTTAACAATCATTGGGAAGCCACCTTGGCCCAACAGGAATAATCCCTGTCCACCCCCATCCACACCCTCATATGTTCCCACAGAGAAAACCCTTCAAAGTTTGCATCATACCAAACCTCAAAATGGATTGAAGCGAGCTCAAAGTTGGACACTGAATGTGCTATTGTTAACCTCATCTGGCAATGGTGACTAATGCACCTCAAATAATAGTTAGTAATCAAACTCACTGAAGGAAAATTACAAATTTTCTAGCATTTTCTTCAAATTCATTACGTATTTTGAGGATGCATTTCTTGACCGGAAGATTGAGACTGCAGGGCGTTCAGTGGGATCTTCAGCTAATTGGTTATATTCCAAAATCTGAGAGGAATGTTCTGAAGGTACCATGGGATAAACTGTATATATGGTCATTGATGCTCGTGAGTGGTGAATGGCCTGAAAATACAGAATCTATGAATTGTAGCATATTGGCATCAACAGCATCCTGGCATATATTTTTGAAAGTAGCATTAATCTGAGGCAGTGGAATGGCTTAGGCAAACATGACTTTGCCTCAAAATGTGTAACTATATTTATTTTAAAGGAGTCGGGTGTTATGTTGGTCAGACTGAACTTGAAGTATTGTGTGGAATCCTGGTCACCTACCTACAGGAAAGATATCAATAAGTTTCAAAGAGTGCAGAGAGAATTTACACAGATGTTGCCTGGACTTGAGTACCTGAGTTATTACAGGGATAAGTTGAATAGTTTAGGACTGTATTCCCTGGAGAGCAGGGAATAAGGGGCAATCTTGTAGAGATATATAAAATTATGAGGGGTATAGATGGGGTGAATGCAGGCATGCCTTTTTCCCCTCAGGTTGGTTGAGATTAGAACATGAGGTCATAGGTGTAGTGTGAAAAGTGAAATATTTAAGGAGAATCTGAATGGAAATTGTTTCACTCGAGGGTGGAGAGCGTGAAGAGAGTGGAGACCGAGCTGCCAGCTAAGTGGTAGGTGCAGGTTCAGTTGTAATATTTAAGAGAAATTTGGATTGATACATGGATGAGAGAACTATGGGGTTGGTCCAGGTGCAGATAAATGGAACCAGGTAGAAAACCAGACTAGCACAGACAAAGTGGGCCAAATGGCCCTTTACTGAGCTTTATGACTCCATCTAAGGATTTCCACAGCCTCAAATCAATAAAAAATGATGCTGCAAATTGTGGAGCAAAACATTCTTACCATTATCATTTCACACATCACTGTTTGTGATATAAAAATAAACCATTTAAGATGATATTGAAATTATCATAAGTTGAGACCATGCTCATTTTTCTTTGCAATTATTGAAGACCTGTTTGTTTTCTTAGCAATGATCACAAAGGGATACTGAATGGTATTTTACTGTCAGGCATGCAATAGTTTGTATTATATTGTCAGTTAGTAAAGAATGAATTTATATTTATTGTCCTTTTTTTTTACTGTTCACCTTATGTTGTCAATTTGTCTAACAAGACTGTTTATGCATAATTGCACTTGTGACAGAAATCATTAAAATATGGCAATAAAATGCAGTGCAGAATATACATGATGAGAAGCTCAGACAAGCATCTCCACAGTAACACTTGTGTGAATTATTAAAATGAGGTGCTCCTTTTTCAGGGATGGTCCAGCAATAATGGCACAGAGTGATGGATGTCATGACATGAAGACAGGCTCATTCCTTATTGCTAAATTAGCTGATCTCAATTGCTGCAGGAATGGAGAAGGCGGGGAAGTCACCCAATAAATTCAGCCAGTGACTGATAAAACCAAGAGCTATTAGTCTTATTTATCAAGTGGCCAGCCCAAGTTGAACACAGTGACCACCTAAAGCTGGTTCAAGAGTGTCAGACAGCCTTAAGTGAGGCCTCTAAGTGACCAGCTGAAGCTGGATACAGAGTCATTGGGTGTTTTTGAAATCCTAAACACTAATTGTGATTAGATTAATTCAGCATTATGGTTGGTGCAGACATGCCGTGCTGAAGAACTCGTTCCTGTTCTGCTCTGCTCTGCTCTCTTCAATATTATGTGTCCCACTAATGCACACTATTAAAATTACACTTCGCAATTCTGAAATGTATCCTCGGGCACATTACCTATTCTATTGAGAGGCAGAAGGATGTTAAGCCAGGAATGGTTATGCACTGTATTTTGACAAGGAGACCCGACAGGGTAGTTAGGCTATAATTCACTTCAGCAGTTCTCTCAATTCTTACTGCATTGCTTATTTCTCAGCCACAAATAAAATGTGCTTTTGCCTTTGATTTACACTGAATCTTTACTTTGAAATGCAAAAAAAAAGATATTTTAGCTGCAGAACTGTAGGTTTGGCCTGATCACATCTATCAATAGTTTTACTTCCATTCATTCTGCAAAGTTGCGCCTGGGAATTCAGTTGCACCGTGCTTGGTGGCAAGGGAGAAGGTATATGAGAGGGTTAAAGCTCTCGTTAAAGCTATGCAACAAAAGTTTGGAAAAGGAGTCCCACATTGAAATGGTTATTGGCTCCCGACTGCAATATTTATTCAGTTTATTTAAATGCACCAGAATTTTTTTTTGTGCCTTCTACCTGTGAAACTTTTTTTATCTGCAGCTTCCTGAGGGGGAACGTTCCTCAACTGTGTTGGCATTTTAACCTAGTTTTCTTATAAGATTATTTTCCTCCAGCATTCCACTTCAGAAGAACCTACCTTAATTATGCATTCCGACTGTAACAATATGCTGTGGTTGTCTGGGATTTGGTCCTAATTCACCTATCTGGTGAATATTGCAGAAAGATAGAAGTTACAAGTGAGAACTTGAAGAAGCTCACTACAGCAAGAAGGGGCTTGGCCTAGCATAATTTAAACTATATACATTGAACATATTGAGCAGTATCAGATGAAACTTTAAAGAGATATAATTACATTGACATGTTTAGTGAACATGATTAGGTTAATTTTGAAGGACTTTTCTTTGATGTTCGTTAGCAGCCTCTGAGCATTTAATCTACATCTGTTGTCTGGTCTGCAAGGAGCTTGGCTAACTCCTGGGACAATGTGTGAAGATTTGTAATTTTATAAAAGGGTCACTGCCTGCAATAGCTAAATGATCAGATGTATCCTACTGGGAAGTCAACATCTGAAGATTAACAACTAGGTTTTGTTAGGTTTGAATTTGGTAAAGAGTTTATGAAATAATCATTCACTTCACAGCTGATGGAAATAAATGTAACTGCTTGTAGGTCAAAGAGATATATTGCTACTTCAATTTGCCTAAGATTGATATAAGGTGCTAAAAGCTCTCTGAATTGGACATCATTGGAGGCCAATCACAAATTCTCACACCTGAGACAGAGCAGGTAGGATCATATATTAACCTTGTTAATCTGGACAGAATCCATAACACTGCAGTGAAAATGAGTTGTCCTCAATACTTGGGGATTCTTCCTGAGATATCTCCCATAAATGAGATCCCTTGCTTTTGGGAATTGGGAGGAAGGATGGATAGTGCAATTTTACTTGTTCATGATTTACTAATTTAACTTTTTTTTAAATGGTTTATTTAATTGATGCTTTCAATTACATTTTAAGAACATTTTTGAAGCAGTTTTTAAGAACTTGAAAATCTGAGCTATGTTAAAGCTGTTATTGGAGGTCCTGCATCTTAACTTCTGTTTAAGATTGTAGGGCATTCAAGAGGCAGGGCACCATGACCTTGAAGGCATTAGCTCATTCAGCTCAGTCAAGCTTGGGTGTATTGGAAGTCTAGGAATGAAATGTGCTGGATTAATTAACTGTCCCTAAAATGATTATGACTGTTTGATGTACATCATGCAGCCATCTAGAAAATATTTCCTTCATGTTGCTCAGTAACTATTGCAAGCATTCACATTTTTGCCTCCATATCTGTTTTTTTAAAGCACCCTGTTGTTTCTCTTTGCTCTCTTACGCGAGTGATCCTTATCGAATCCCTTTCGCTTTCTTCATGTTTACATGTTCTTGCAATCAGTCTAGGTGACTACTTTGCTGATTTTCACCATGACCTGTTGCCCCTCCTCTTTCAATCTTGGTTTGAAGGTGGATCCAGTTTGGTTACAGATGTCCAACAAAACCGTTATACTTAAATCGTCGATCTCTGACCATGATAATAAGCTAGAAAAATAGAACAAATTTAACTTTCTTAAAAAATTAGTCTTTATGGGGTGAAGAATGCCTAGCAGTTGACTGGTAATCAGAAGTATTGCAGTTTGTGAGAGTGTTAAGCCCTGACTTGTCTTTTCAACCATTTAATGGAATGGTTTTGACTGACTTGTTGTTTATTACTGTCAATGCATACGGTGATCATTGAATATAGGAAATCTTTTATGCTTTCATTATCTGACAATCACAATTATTACTGACCATCTTTTTCACTGTGATAGCAGAGGTGTAATTAATTTGAGGTTCACTGAATTACTGTGTTTTACTCAAATCAGTCATATTAAAAATAGTTCTATGATCATTATGCATTTTGAAAGTTGTTCACCTATCAATTGTAATTAAAGTTATTTATTTTAATGTGTGCATTGTATGGTGTAGAATGGGGAAATTAGTTAATATTTGTCTATTCTGCTTCCTATCAATTTAGCATGAATGCTTTTTAAAATGAAATCTGAAATGGACCAGATGCAAATTATATAGGGAAAATTCCAGCTTTTAAATTAATGGAGTTAGTTGAAAATTGTTGGAGAGCTGCAGCTTCAAGGAAATAGCAAAAGGCTCTTAACCCAGCTGTTGCTGTTAGAAGATCTGCACTGATACAGCTTGTTATCAGTTGATGCTGAGATACATCCTAGGACACATCATCAGTGATGTAACCTGGTGTTTTGGGTCTTTCAACATCAGATTACTTTCGCCTCATGCAGGCACCCAGCCAGTGTTGGACAGGTCCTGGCTTGTGTCCCAGCAGCATTGGTCTACAGGTCACACTTCTTGATCCATAGCCATCTGGAGTTAAATTGGCTTTCAAAAATTCATTGGATGCACGTGTGAATGTTTGCCAAACAAAGCTCAAGCTCAATGGAAACCAGCAATGTCAAATGTCTGTTCTAACAGCATATTCTCTGTCAGTGCAGCAGCTGGACTTGTCTCACATCTGCTTTTGGTCATAGATTTCCCTTTCCTGAACAAAATTTCTAAAACTATAAATCATTGGTTGACGTTGTTCCATACTTTACATACAGCATTTGCTTTAAGGCATCTCGTAACGGAAGGAACATTGAAGGATTCAACGAGGGGTGGTGTAAATTGTTTCCTTGTCGTGAAGGTCCAGAAGATGTGATCCAGTTGATGCAGACTGAAAAAGCACATTACTAGCAAGCCAGAGGAGAAACTCTTAATTCAAGTACACATCAGGAATAATGCCATGCTTAGGTTAGAATGAGGTCAAAGCAAAGGGAAATTAGAACTTGGATTCTGTACAAAAAGATATCAGAGGAAGCTAGAAAAGAGTGAAATTGTTCCAAAGTAAATACATGAGAGCAGAACTCTGTTTAGAATGTTTATTCATGAATGGTGATGAATATTTAGTAATAATAAAAGTCCTCAGCACTTGCATTCAAGAAAAGGTATGAAATCTTTTCATTTTACCCAAGCTGTGAGATAAATATGTTAACTGCTCTATATGCTGTCTGCTGCATTTAAATCAACAAGGTTATTTTCACAAAAAGGTTTCTTCCCTAGTAGTTGTATTACTGTGAAAAAGCATTTGGCATGTCATGGGATCTCAATCACTTCCAGACTGACGACAGATCTACACATTAGTTCCTTACTTCCATCTTGTGTAAACTGCTCTGGTTCCAGAATACTTTAAGCTAATGGAAATGGTTTGGATAATTGGATAGGGGTTATTAAAAGAACTTGATGATATCTGTAACTGGACAAATCAATGACAAATAACTGTAATGAGAAGGGTTGTAGATAAAATAACATCAGATTTATGCTGGTGAGATGCATTATTAGCTGAAGATGAGATGGAAACTCATCTGTGACATGGTGGTAATTTTTACGTTTAGCACAAAGTCTAATGTGACTCTGTGCTAATGAATTTTTACATTCAGCACAGAGTGAAGCAGAATTAAGCAAAGAAACTAGTATTAAACCAAAAAAAAATAGGAACAGAATGTATTGTTGTCAATGTAAAATAAAATGGCTAATGTCATGGAAAAATTAGAAAGCTAATCTAAGATTCATGCTGACTGAAAGTAACTTGCTCAGCATTTTTAACCAGCCCAAAGTAGGTAAGTGAAGTAATCTTTGTGGTGAAAGAAGATTTATGAAGTTGCTCTCCAATCCCTAAAGAAGTGAATGATTAGACTTATTGGCTGCAAAAGGAAGTGATTTATGAATGAATATAAATAAATTATAACTGAGAACACTACTATAAGGTACACCATGAAAATAGAAGAAGGAGTACAGGGTAAAGACATTGGGGGAGAAAATGTAAGATACATTAAGAACTGACTACCCTCATTCAAAATGGATAACACAGTCTCTACTGTTGCGGTATACAAGAGCAGCTATGCCTCGAAGGCATTATTGCCACACTAACTTGTTTTAGCATTTTCTCTTTGTTGCTGGATCAAGATTTATGAATTCTCGATCTTAAATTGGTAGCGATGTCCTGGTGATATAAGAGTTGAAGTGGTCATAAGGACTGCAGTAGTTCAAGGAGTATATGACACATCTCTGGAAATATTGCAGTTATTATGGTCACTCCAGAAATCCATTATCCTGAGCATGGAATTATTAATGTTGAATCATTAGTAATAAAATTGAGCAACAGTAAGTGAATGTGAGATGAGGAGGGCAACTGGTGACGATAGAAATCAGAATCAGGTTTAATATCACCGGCATATAGTATGAAATTAATGTAGCAGCAGCAATACGATGGAATACATGATAATATAGAAAAAAAGTAAATCAATTACAGTAAGCATATATATGTATATTAAATAGTTAAATTTAAAATAGTGCAATAAAATAATAAAAACATGAGGTAATGTTCATGGGTTCAATATCCATTTAGGAATTGGATGGCAGAGGGGAAGAAGCTGTTTCTGAATCAATGAGAGTGTGCAAATGACTGCAGTCCCCGAAATATGGAAATACATATAGCTGAACTGTATTCCATTGACCTAAAAAATTGGCAAATGAAACTGGTTTAAGTATCAAATAATATTGGAAAAGGAAGTGATGAAACTTACTTTAATCATCTGTGGATAGTATTAGCTATTTCTGGTGCACACCTTAAGAAGTTAGGAGAAATTGAATCAGAATCATGTTTATTATCACTGGCCTATGTCATGAAATTTATTATTTTGCAGCAACAGTAGATTATAATGCATAAAAATTATTCTAAGTTGCAATAAGAAATATATAAAAATAAATGAGTGGGGCAAAAAGAGAACAAAATAGTCCTCTTACTATCTTTCCGTTCGGTTAGTCCTGATGAAGGGTCTCGGCCCGAAATGTCGACAGTGCTTCTCCTATAGATGCTGCCTGGCCTGCTGCGTTCCACCAGCCTTTTGTGTGTTGTTGTTTGAATTTCCAGCATCTGCAGATTTCCTCGTGTTTGCTCACAAAATAGTGAGGTAGTGTTCATAGCTTCATGGATCATTCAGAATCTGATGGTAGAGGGGAAGAAATTGTTTCTAAAACATGGACTGAGAGTCTTCAGGCTCCCTTGCCTCATCATTGATAGTAGAAATGAAAAGAGGGCACTTCCTGGTTGGTGAGGGTCCTGCATGTTGGATGCCGCATTTTTGAGGCATCACCTTTTGAAGGTGCCCTCAATGGTGGGGAGGCTAGTGTCTATGATTGCAGCCTCATTTGATCCTGTGCATTACTGCCTCCACATCAAGTAGTGATGAAACCAGTCAAAATGCTCTCCATGGTGCATCTGTTTTTAAAAAAAATAATATTTTTTTTTAATTGCTAGAGCTTTTGGTGATATACCAAATCTCCTCAAACTCCTGATGAAATATTGCTGCTGGTGCGCCTTCTTTGTAATAGCAGGTTGGGCCTGGAATAGATCTTCATAGGTGTTGACACCTATGCACATGTGGTTGCTCTCCTTTCCCACTGCTGACTCCTCAATGAGGACTGGTGTGTGTTCTTCTGATATCCCTTCCTGATCTCCACAGGTCTTAATAGCATTGACTGAAAAGTTATTCTTGAAATGCCACTAGTAATCTATCTCACTTCTGTATGCCTCCTCATCACCGTTCTGAGAAAAATAAAAGAATGCGTTATCAAAAAGACTTATTTGAAATTGAAAGTAATTTACTTATTTCGAGAGCACTGTAATGAGCAAAATGGCCTTGTGCTGTTATTACTGTTGATGTTTGTATGCAAGAAATGTCAACAATGAATAACATTATGAAAATCCTGAAAATGAACTTAAAGTATTAAATTAAGAATTGGCCAATAATTTTCTTAAATCAATTGTTTAGAGTCAAATGTGTTGAGTCATTGCTTGCCATCCTCCCCACAATCATTCTGTAAGTATTTCAGATTAGTACATACTTGGGAAGCATTTAATGCACTTCTGTTTTTAGCCTTTGTCAGGGTCACTAACCTTAATAAAATCACTTAAGATCATAAGACATAGGAGCAGAATTAGGCTTTTGGCCCATCGAGTCTGTTCCACAATTCGGTCATGGCTGATTTATTTTCTCTCTCATCTCCATTCTCCCTCCTTCTCTCTATGATCTTTGACGCCCTTACTAATCAAGAACCTATCAATCTCCACTTTAAGTATACCCAATAACTTGGGCTCTGCAGCCATTTGCAGTCACTAATTCCACAGATTCACCACCCGCAGGATAAAGAAATTCCTCCTTATTAATTCATAAAGCAGTATGATGAAGTTAATTCAGCTAAAGGGATTTATGTTCCTTGAGTTTTCCCCACTGTACTTAGCATTGATTAAGTATCAACATTAATTTCAGTTGCAGAAATACCACAAAGTAATATATGTGGTTTCTATAATGGAGTAGTTGGTGTGACAGAAGCAAAATGGAAAAGAAAAATGTATATTATAAACATCATAATTCCAGAAGTACATGGAAATTTACCTGAGAATAAATTTTATAGCTGCATTGATGTAGATAACGAATCCAGAGAATAAATTTTAAAGTAACATTAATGTCGATATATCATTTAAACAGAGACCTTGTTACCCTCACAAGAAAACATTTGGCTTAATTGTCCTTGGACATAATTATTTTTGCTGACTGATTTTGAAGTGTAAATTAGAAAGTACTCATTCAGTTGTTAATTATTCTACATTTACATTAAGAACAAGAGGATAGAACTTCTCATGGATAAAGGAGGGAATATGTGCTTAGAAGCAGAGGATTTGGGTGAGGTCCAAAATGAGGAGGAAGTAGAGATCGCTGTGGAGCACGTGGGGTGTGTTCATATGATAGGGTGTTTTGAGATTACGGAGGAGGCAGTGTTAAATGTCTTGAAAAATATTTAATTCCTGAGGATGTTCAGTAGTTTAAGAAGGGATATTGTGATAATCCCTGTAGTTATACACAGGTGAGTGTCACATCAATGGTAGGGAAACTACAGAAGAGGATTCTAAACATCTTGAGAGCCATGGCCTAATTAGGGACTGTCAGCGTGACTTTGTACAAGGGTAAGTCATGTCTTACTAATTTCATTTAGTTCATTGAGAAGGGTCAAAGGTGATTGTGATGAAGGTAGAGATAAATGGCTTGGATGAAAATGTAAAAGGATGGGTTGATACATTTCAGAGTTCAAAAATAAAATTCAAAGTAAATTTATTCACGAAGTGTATTTATGTCACCAAATACAATTCTGAGATTCGTTTACTTGCGGGCATACTCAGTAAATTCAATAACCATAATAGAGTTAGTGAAAGACTGTATCCAACAGGGTGAACAATCTGTGTGCAAAAGACAACAAACTGTTCCATTACAAAAAAATAATAGTAATAAATAAATAAGCAATAATAAGATGAAGAGTCCTCAAAAGTGAATCCGTATGTTGTGGGAACACTTCAGTAATCGGGAAAATGAAGTTGAGTGAAGTTAACCCCATTGGTTCACAAGCCTGATAGTTGAGGGATAATAATTGTTCCTGAACCTGGTGGGGTGAGTGCTGAGGCTCCTGTACCTTCTTCCTGATGGCAGCAGTGAGAGGACAGCATGGTGTGGATGGTGGAGGTCCCTGATGATGGATGCTGATTTCCTGTGACAACGCTCCATGTAGACATCCTCAATAGTGGAGAAGGCTTTACCCATGATGGACTGGGCTGTATCTGCTATTTTCTTTAGGGTTTTCCATTCAAAGGAAATGGTGCTTCAATGTCAGGCTGTGCTGCAGCCAGCCAATATATTCTCCACCACACATCTATAGGTTTGTCAAAGTTTAAGATGTCACGCTGAACTTTTGCAAAATTCTACAGAAGTAGAGGCACTGCCGTACTTTCATCATACTTGTACTTACATGCTGGGTCAAAGTCAGATCCTCTGAAATGATAACACCAAGGAATTCAAAGTTGCTGACTGTCTCCATCTCTTATTCCCTCAGTGAGGAACGGCTCATGGGTTTCAGGTTTCCTCCTCCTCTTCAAGTTAATAATCTGCTCCTGGTTTTGCTGAAATTGAGTGAGAGGTTGTTGTTGTGGTATCATTCAGCTAGATTTTCAGTCTCCCTTCTATATATTGATTCATCACCACTGTTGAGTCAGCCAATGACAGTGATGTCATCATCAAACTTAAATTTGGCTTTGGAGCTGTGCGTAGCCACACAATTGTAGAGTAACGCAAGTAGATCAGGGGTAAGTACACAGCCTTGTGGTGCTTGTATGGTGATGGAGATTGTGGAGGAGATGTTGCCAATCCAAACTGACTGGGGTTTGCAAGTGAAGAAACTGAGGAGCCAGTTGCACAAGAGGTATTGAGCACAAGGTCTTGAAGCTTATTGATTAGTTTTGAGGGAATGATGGTATTGATTGTTGAGCCGTAGTTGATAGAGTCTCCTGATGTATGCACCTTTGCTGTCCAAATGTCCAAAATTGAAGAGGCAATGAAATGACCCTGTTGTGCCAGATTTAACAAAGATTGTGCAGAAATTTGCTAAAGGATAGACCAGAATATAGATGAATTACAGATATGGGAGAGAAATATCAGATGGAGTTCAATTTAAACAACTGTGAAGTGTTGCTCTTTTGGTGATCAAATGCAAAGGGATAGTACACAGTTAATGACAAGACCTGTAACAGTGCTGCTGTGCGAGGGATCTTGGGTTCCAAGTCCATAGTTCCCTGAAATAGGCTACACAGGTTGATAGGATGATTAAGAATACATATGGCATGCTTACCTTTATTAGTTGAGGCATTTGAAAGTTCATGAGTCAGGATGTCATGTTGCAACTTTGTTAAACCACGGTTAGGCCACATCTGGAGTATTGCATTCAATTCTACTTGCCTCCTTATAGGATGGTTATGAAGGATTAGGAGTGGGTGCAGAGGTTTACCAGGTTGCTGCCTAGATTAGACAGGTGCTATGAGGAGAGGCTGAACAAATCATGTCGTTCGTCTGGAGCTGATAACTATTGGAAGTTTAAAAGATTAAGAGGGGCATAGATAGAGAAAACACTCTATCTTTTCCCGAGGGTCAAAACATCTATGACTAGAAGGCATGCCTTTAAGGCGAGAGGGGTGATTTCAAAGGAGATATATGAGGCGAGTCTTTTACCTGGAGAATGATGGGTGTCTGGAATGCATTGCCTGGGGTGAAAGTAGAGGTAAATATGATAGAGGTATTTAGGAGACTCCTGGTAGGCACCTGAATGTTCAGGAAGTGGAAAGTTGTGGATATTTTGTTGGCAAAAGGAATTAACACAGAGCTTATAATTATTAGTTTAATTAATTCAGCACAATGTTGTGGGCCAAAGGGCCTGTGCATGTACTCTACTTTTCAATGATTTATCACATGAAAAAAACTGCATTAATTTGGTTAATTGCTTCATTTTTTTTTACTAAAGACTTAACTCAAAAGGATGTTAAAATGCACAATGTACATGGTAAAACCCAGTTCAGTTTGTCACAGGGACTATTGGGCTATTACGGTAATTCCATTAGTAAGTGGTGGAAATTGTACCTGGTAATATAATGATATATTGAGGTCTGCTATGGATATCAAGCTATCTTGACAGACCATCTGTGTGAGGCAGGCTTACAACATTAAATGGATCCAGATAATAATCAAATGAGCTGAAGAATGGGAGATAACTATGGTAACATGGTATAGAAAATATGATAATGGGACTTGTTTTCAGTAATCTACCTATCTTAAGTATTAGAAACTGTCAGATAGAATTATGTACCTGGACTTGCAGGTACATGTAATCAGCTTTGAGTCAATGTACCTGTGGTACAGTGCGATATAAAGACTTGCAGCAGTAGTAATGTTCATCGAGTGTGCATCCTTCTGGCAGTTGTTCAACATACTAGGAAGACCTCCAGTCCCAATAGAGCACCTGCTCATTCTCATTTGAAGGTGACATCACCCTGTGGCTTTGTTGCCTTCCTTTCTCAAATTGTCGGAGCTCAGGGGTTGGCTGCAAATTCTTATTTATAATTTGTATGTCTGCTTCAAACTGCACTCTGTCCCAATGCAAGGGGAAGAGGAAACAGAACCCTTTATTATTAATTTCACCTCTTGTTTCTTCATTTGCATAATGTTCCAAGATGCAATGCAACCAGAGGCATTCTTCAGTGCAAGGGCACCTGAAAGGAGTTGGCAGCTTGCAGCACAGAAACCCTGCTTTTTTCCTTCTGTTTAGTATTCAGCAAATGTGTGTCTCACAGTATGAAGTGAAGGAAAATCAGCTCCAGTCAATGGACCTCCAATGTCAAGGCTCAAGAAAGATGTGATTGTGATTATTACTATTAACTCATAATTTTCAATGAATAGGTGGCTCTATCAACAAGACTATTTCAGTATGCACCTCCATTTGCAGAGTATATTATGATAAGTAATATGTTTGTGTGGTCATATTTAGAATTTAGTCAGCTATGCTTTTCAGTGTCTGCTCACCATGGTAAAATTCAGAGAAGTTTGTAAAGGACTGATTAAAGGTATAGACAATTATATGGATTAGCACATGGAATAACATTGTTGATGCCATTACAGAAACCTGGTCCTGTGAGGAACAAGACTGCAGCTCAACATGCTGTGTTTTGTTGTTTTAGACATGATAGGGTAGGGATAAAGGAGGTAGAGGAGTTGTACTACTGATACAGGAGAATGTCACAGTGGCATTCAGCGATATCACATTAGAGGACTCATTCACAGAGACAATTTGGGTGGAGCTTAGAAATAAAGTTTAATTTTGCTAATGGCTTATCCTATAGCCTCCCACAGGCAGTAAGGGGTGGAGGAACAGATATGTAATAGTGCAGTAACAGCAAGGTTGTCATTGTGGGGGACAGCAACTTCCCCAATATCGATTAGCATTCTTTAATACAAGAGGCATAGATGGGGTGGGATTTCTTCAAAGCATTCAAGAGAGGTTCTTGAAACAGTCCGTGGAGAGTCCAAGGAGAGGAGAAAACATACTTGACCTAGTTTGGGAAATAAACCAAGCCGAATGACAGGTATGATAGAGGGAGAATATTTTAGGAATAATAACCACAACTCATTATGTTTTAAGAAAGTTATGGGTACAGAACAAGTCGGATCTTGCAGGAAGATATGGATGGGCAAATTACAACAAGAGCCAAGGGGTATTGATTGGGAGCTGCTGTCAAACATGTGCATGTCTGACATGTGGGAATTGTTTAAAGACCAGATGATCAGAGTTTAGAGCTGACATTTTCTGATAAGGAGTAAGGACAAGGATAAAGTAAGAGAATCTTGGAATACACAAGAGGTTCTAAATTTAGTCAGTAAGAAAAGGGAAACAAATATCAGGTTTAAGAAGCTAAAATGAGACTGGGGCATTGTGGAATATAAAGAAGCAGGAAAGTATGAGAACAGGTGATTAGGAAGGCCAAAAGAAGCCATAAAATATCCATGGTAAGCAGGTTCAAAGGGAATCTCAAGGCATTTCATACTTTAATTCAGAAAAAGAGGATATCGAAGGAGGATATCTTCACTCAAGGCTACAGGAGTGAAGTTGTGATGGAGTCTGAGCAAGTGGCTGAGGTACTAAGTAAATATTTTGCATCAGCATTTACTGAGGAGAATTAATTTGTGAATTCTGAAAACAAAGTAGGGTGTGCTATCGTGCTGGGGAGTTCTAAGATGAAGGAGGAGGTAGTACCATGTCTTCCAAAAAGTGTTAAAGTGAATAAGTCTTCAAGGCTTGATGGCCTATATCTCAGGATATTGAAAGAAGCATGTGAGGAGATTTCACATCTTGATGTGTCCTCCGTTACATCAAGTGAAGATCCAGAGGACTGGAGAGTATCAAATGTCTCCTTGTTTATGAATGAAAATAGGGATATTGCAGGTAATTATAAAGCAGTGAGCCTCATGTCAGTAGTCAGGAAGCTTTTGGAGAGGATATTGAGGGATAGGATTTATGCACATTTGGAAAGGCATGGCCTTTTTGGGGACAGTCAGCATGGCTTTGTGTGGGACAGGTCATGCCTTATACACTTGATTACATTTTTTGAGGAAATGACAAAGGAGCTTGATGAGGATAAGGGAATGGTTGTTATCAGTATGAACTTTTGTAAGGCATTTGATGAAGAACCTCATAGTAAGTTAGTTCAGAAGATAAAGTTGCATGATATCCAAGGTGAAATACAAGTTTATATTCAGAATTAGCTTGTCAATAGAAGGCACAAAGAATGGATGGAAGGCTGTTAGTCTGGCTATAAGTCTATGACCACTGGTGTTCTGTGAGGATCGGTGCTAGGACCTCTGTAATATATCAAAGAATGAAAATGTAAATGAGTAGATTAGAAAGTTTGCAGACACGAAGATTGGTGGATTTGTGGACAGTGTAAAGACGTCAAAGCGAGATATGGGTTAATTACAGATATAGGCTGAGAGCTGGCAGGTACAGTTTAATCTGGACAAGTGTGAGATGTTGCACGTTGGGAAGTCAAATGAAAGGAAAAATTGGATAATATGGTTGACCCCCTTAAGAGCACTGAGGTACAGAGGGATCATTAGGTCTATGTGTATACATAGAAGAGCGCCCTCTTCTTTGTGGTGGCGTGTTGGGGAGGAAGCATTAAGAAGAGGGACGCCTCACGTCTTAATAAGCTGGTAAGGAAGGCGGGCTCTGTCATGGGCAAAGTACTGGAGAGTTTAACATCGGTAGCTGAGCGAAGGGCGCTGAGTAAGCTACGGTCAATTATGGATAACTCTGAACATCCTCTACATAGCACCATCCAGAGACAGAGAAGCAGTTTCAGCGACAGGTTACTATCGATGCAATGCTCCTCAGACAGGATGAAGAGGTCAATACTCCCCAATGCCATTAGGCTTTACAATTCTACCACCAGGACTTAAGAACTTTTTAAAAGCTATTATTAATGCTTTTTGAGATAGTGATTTAGATGCATATCATATTCTTTACTGAGTTAAGTATTGTATGTAATTAGTTTTGCTACAACAAGTGTATGGGACATTGGAAAAAAGTTGAATTTCCCCATGGGGATGAATAAAGTATCTATCTATCTATCTATCTATAGTTTACTGAAAGTGGCTACGTATGGATGAGGTAATAAAGAAGACATATCACATGCTTGCCTTCATTGGGAAAAGGTGTTAAGTGTAAGATTAAGGAAATAATGTTGCTGCTATATAAAACTTTAGGCAGACTGCACTTGTCGTATTGTGTGCAGTACTGGTTGCCACATTATAAGAAGGATGTGACGAGGGTGCAGAAGAGGCTTACCAGGATTCTGCCTGGATTAGAGAGTAAGAACTATGAGGAAAGTTTGGACAAACTTGGGTTGTTCCAGCTGGAGTGTTGAAGGCTAAAGGAAGACCTGATAGAGGATTATGGCAGGCAATGAAGGTGTAGACAGTCAGAATCATTTCCCCAAGGTGGTAATGTCAAATACAAGATGACATAAAGGTTAGAGGGGGGAGTGTAAATGAAATGTGATGGCTAAGTTTTAATGTAGAGTAGTAGGTGCCTAGAATAGATTACCTGGGATAGTAGTGGAAGTAGATAGCATGTTGGAGTTTAACAGGCTTTTAGCCAGACACATGAATATGAAGGAAGTGGAGAAATATAGATGATACAAATAGGACATTTAGTATAAATTGGCATCAAGATCAGCTGAATAGCCTGTCCAATGTCATGTTTAATGTTCATTTTTGTGAGACATCTACGTTTGAGGTGTGAATTTAAGTTTTTCATTTTAAAACACATAGATTTTTAGCTAATATCTCTTTATGCAAAAATTTGATTATGTAATGTGAACAAGAATGATAAATATTAGCATCAGCGCTGTATCCATAGCACTAACTTACAATACTGGTGAAATACATTTAATTTTAGATTCTAATTTGACTAGTTTAGAGTTAAGTGATGATCAAGCATATGAAAATGGAAAGTGCAATTTCACTGCACTTTTCTTGAAAGGTTGGTTAGAGTGCTTGGAGAAGATGGTAGTTAATGTGGAGATTGGAAAATAAATGGGATATCATAACTCAGCAATAGCTCAGATCAGAGGTTCCCAACCTTTGTTACGCCATGGATCAATACCATTAAGCAAGGGGTCCAAGGAGCCTGGTTTAGATGGATTTTGATGTATCAAAGGCATTCAGGTCTTGTTGAAAAATACAAGACATAAACAGTCAATGTAAAAGGGAATAACATATTGCTGCTGTTTTAGAGTGTTGCACAACATACAACATGACAAGTTACACAGTGACAAGTAATTTGGGCCACAATGTCTATGTCAAAAAAAAGACATCAAATTAAACTATTTCCTTCTGCTTGCACATGATCTATATCCCTTCACTCCTCGCATATTTAGTTGCCTATCTAAGAAACTATTATCATTTCTGCTTTCACCAGCACCCCAGTACCATATTTCAGGTACCTACCCTCTCGGAGTAAAACAAAAAGTTGGCCAGATATCTCCTTTAATAATTCCATCCTTCACCTCAAAACTCTGCCTGCTAGTATCTGATATTTCTACCCTGGGCAAAAAGGAGTCTCCTTTAGATTTTGACATCTTTTGACAATTAAGAAAAATACAGTTTTCTTGATCTCATAAGTATTTTCCTTTACAGTTGTTGATATAACTGCACATCACAATGTGATTGACAGCTGGGAAAAGAAAGGAAAATTATTCCCTGAACTATTTCCAGAATCCAGACACATATAAAAAGAATTAATATATTTCCTCTCTGCATTTTTATATTCTGTAAATATGATGGAAACACTTGGAATGTAAAGAATTTTCTATGCAGACGATATTTTAGGTTGATGACCTGATCAGAACTGCAGTCTGTTAGGGAAGGACTGATTTTATACAGAACTGGAGAAAAGGGAATGGTTGGGAAAATGTGGGCAAGAATATGAAAAGTGGTGGAGGTAAGAGGAATTAAGGTTAAGAGAATGGAACAGATATAAGAAAAAGTATCCAGGTTGTAAATGTTTCCATGGAATATTCGATGGCTGGAAAAGCAGAGGAAAGTTTGTGCTTTGTGATTTTAGAATTGTGGTATATCAATAACATACTTGCAGAAAGGAAGCATAATTAGCAGTATCACAGGTAATACAAAACTTGACCTTGTATCTTCTACAAGGTGAAGAGAAATTGTAAATTAATTATTAAAAAAAAGCTATGTTTTGATATATACTTAAGAAATAAAGTTAATCTTTATAACTTTATTTATAATATATTATTGTTCTAGAGCAATGCTTTCAATGCCTGGGTCACTCTAAAGGAGTCTTGTCGTAATTGACATAGCAGATGTCAACCTCTTAAGGGCACTGCTGTCTCCACGTTCATTTAGTATAGTTGAGGAACAGGAGAAAGGTTTGGAGAAAAAAAGTGAGAATCATGAAAAGCAGTTTCTGTGCCAATGAACATAGTTTTTAGAAACCACAGTCTCAATTCCCCAATCGTCCACAGTCTATACTTGCCCTTGTTTGTTGATCTGCTAAGCTACAGAATTAAACCAGAATAAAAGAGGAAACCAAAGGAAACTTGTGAATCAAAGCATGTCGTATCCAAAACACGCAAACTTGTAAATAAACCATTTGCATATCTTTCTGTATTGGCCTTCTTGTGTGCCCCCTATTCATTGTTCTAATAGGGATTGTAGCATATCTGTGGAAGGACGCTAACTTAACATGGAGAAGACTGGAGATGGCTTTGGAGGGTGGAGTACCTGGAGCAGCTTTCAGCTTCAAATATCTAGAAGAAAAAGCACCATTTCTCTAAAAGATGTCAGTAGTCTGGACTGCAAGGAAACTCAACGGAAGAAGTGTAGTGCAATAAGGGGTGGAGGAGGAGGCGATACAAGTTTGCCCACTGAAATATTGCTACACCATTATGGGGAGAGATTTCTGCACTGTTTTAATACATTGTAAGCCTTATTTTATACTCTTTTCCCACAACCACAGGGTCAGCATTGGGTGCCATTGTTTGGGCTGTATTACAGGAGGCAGTCACATTCTGTATCATGGATGGGTGCATAGGTTAGATGGATAATCCATTCAACAAACTTCGTGACAACTGGTGCCAGCTTGATCTGATACTCATCCATACCCTTTGAATACTGAATGCAAAATTGCCCCATAACCATCATTTTGTTGTACATTCTCATCCATCTTTAGGCACAACCTTAGCTTCTGACAATTAGCACCTATGGTAAACTTTCCCTTCGTCCTGGCTGCAAGTCATTCCAGCTCTAAATATTTACAACTCCATCTCTTCCCACTTCCACCTGCTAAAGTATCCAGTCAGCGAACAAGATGGCAAACATGAGCTGGTAGCCATTGTCACCTGGATGTAGATGGCACCAATTCTTTGTTAACTTCACTATTTCTTCACTGAGATTTCACTCATTCTTTCGTACATGTAGTATGAGGATTATTGTGCACCCCTACCCCTATACTTTGGTTGGCGACATGACAACAACTATTCCTTCAATGTTAGCAAAACAAAAGAGCTGGTCAATGACTTCAAGAAGAGGCAGTGCACATGCTCCTCTTTTCATCAATGGTCTGAGGTTGAGTGGGTATTAGGATTCAAGTTCTGAGGTTTGACTATCACTAGTAGCCTGTCCTGGTTCAACCACATGAATGCCATGTCTAAGAAGGCTCACCAACTCCTTTACTTTCTTCGGGAGACTAGAGAAATTTGCCATGTCTGCATCAACCACTACCTATTTTATTGATGCACCATAGAAAGCAGTCCACTTGGATGCACCATCACTTAGTATGACAATTGCTCTTCCCATAACGGCAAGAAACTGTAGGTACAGCTCAGCACATCATGGAAGCTGCCACCTCTCCATGGACTCCATCAATGCTTCTTACTACTTCAGAAAAGCTGCCTAGACAAGATCAAAAACTCCACCCTACCTATTTATTCTCTTTTCTCGCCTCTTCCACTGGGGAGAAAATAGAAAAACATGAAAGCATGATCCATCAGGCTCAAGGACAACTTCTACTCCACTGTTATCAGACTATTGAATGGTTCATAGTACAATAGATGGACTATTGCTGGACTACCTCGCATTCTACATTGTTATAATCTTGCTTCATATTGTCTACCTGTACTGCATTTTATCTTGTTTTGCTTCAACGCACTGTGTAATGATTTTTTTTCCTGTGGTGAACAGTATGACAAGCTGTTCATCATACCTTCAAAGTTCAAAGTAAATATATCAGGATATACAATCCTGAGATTTTCTTTTTTTTGCGGACATACACTGTAAATCCAAGAAACACAACAGGATCAGTGGAAGACTGCACCCAACAGATATACAAACAACCAATGTGCAAAAGACAATAAACTGCAAATAAAAAAAAGAAAAATAAATAAATAAATAAGCAATAAATAGAACATAGAACATTGAATAGTACAGCATATTACAGGCCCTTTGGCCCACAATGTTGTGCCAACCCTCAAACCCTACCTCCCATATAACTCTCCCACCTTAAATTCCTCCATATACCTGTCTAGTAGTCTCTTAAACTTCACTAGTGTATCTGCCTCCACCACTGACTCAAGCAGTGCATTCCACGCACCAACCACTCTCTGAGTGAAAAACCTTCCTCTAATATCCCCCTTGAACTTCCCTCCCCTTATCTTAAAGCCATGTCCTCTTGTACTGAGCAGTGGTGCCCTGGGGAAGAGGCGCTGGCTGTCCACTCTGTCTATTCCTCTTAATATCTTGTACACCTCTATCATGTCTCCTCTCATCCTCCTTCTCTCCAAAGGGTAAAGCCCTAGCTCCCTTAATCTCTGATCATAATGCATACTCTCTAAACCAGGCAGCATTCTGGTAAATCTCCTCTGTACTCTTTCCAATGCTTCCACATCCTTCCTATAGTGAGGCGACCAGAACTGGACACAGTACTCCAAGTGTGGCCTAACCAGAGTTTTATAGAGTTGCATCATTACATCGCGTCTCTTAAACCCTATCCCTCGACTTGTGAAAGCTAACACCCCATAAGCTTTCTTAACCACCCTATCTACCTGTGAGGCAACTTTCAGGGATCTGTAGACATGTACCCCCAGATCCATCTGCTCCTCCACACTACCAAGTATCCTGCCATTTACTTTGTACTCTGCCTTGGAGTTTGTCCTTCCAAAGTGTACCACCTCACACTTCTCTGGGTTGAACTCCATCTGCCACTTCTCAGCCCACTTCTGCATCCTATCAATGTCTCTCTGCAATCTTTGACAATCCTCTACACTATCTACAACACCACCAACCTTTGTGTCGTCTGCAAACTTGCCAACCCACCCTTCTACCCCCACATCCAGATCGTTACTGAAAATCACGAAAAGTAGAGGTCCCAGAACAGATCCTTGTGGGACACCACTGATCACAACCCTCCAATTTGAATGTACTCCCTCCACCACGACCCTCTGCCTTGTGCAGGCAAGCCAATTCTGAATCCACCTGGCCAAACTTCCCTGGATCCCATGCCTTCTGACTTTCTGAATAAGCCTACCGTGTGGAACCTTCTCAAATGCCTTACTAAAATCCATGTAGATCACATCCACTGCACTACCCTCATCTATATGCCTGGTCACATCCTCAAAGAACTCCATCAGGCTTGTTAGGCACGATCTTCCCTTCACAAAGCCATGCTGACTGTCCCTGATCAGACCATGATTCTTTAAATGCCCATAGATCCTATCTCTAAGAATCTTTTCCAACAGCTTTCCCACCACAGACGTAAGGCTCACTGATCTATAATTACCTGGACTATCAGTACTACCTATTTTGAACAAGGGGACAACATTCGCCTACCTCAAATCCACCAGTATCATTCTTGTGGACAACGAGGACATAAAGATCCTAGCCAGAGGCTCAGCAATCTCTTCCCTCACCTCATGGAGCGGTCTGGGGAATATTCCATCAGGCCCCAGGGACTTATCCGTCCTAATGTATTTTAACAACTCCAACACCTCCTCTCCCTTAATATCAACATGCTCTAGAACATCAACCTCACTCATATTGTCCCCACCGTCATCAAGTTCCCTCTCATTGGTGAATACCGAAGAGAAGTATTCATTGAGGACCTCGCTCACTTTCACAGCCTCCAGGCACATCTTTCCACTTTTATCTCTAATCGGTCCTACCTTCACTTCTGTCATCCTTTTGTTCTTCACATAATTGAAGAATGCCTTGTTGTTTTCCTTTACCCTACTTGCCAAGGCCTTCTCATGCCCCCTTCTTGCTCTTCTCTGCCCCTTCTTGCTCTTCTCTGCCCCTTCTTAAGCTCCTTTCTTGCTACCCTATATTCCTCAATAGACCCATCTGATCCTTGCTTCTTAAACCTCTTGTATGCTGCCTTCTTCCACCTGACTAGATTTTCCACTTCACTTGTCACCCATGGTTCCTTCAACCTACCATTCTTTATCTTCCTCACCGGGACAAATTTATCCCAAACATCCTGCAAAAGGTCCTTAAACATTGACCAAATGTCCATAGTACATTTCCCTGCAAAAACATCATCCCAATTCACACCCGCATGTTCTAGCCTTATAGCCTCATAATCTGCCCTTCCCCATTAAAAAATTTTCCTGTCCTCTCTGATTCTATCCTTTTCCATGATAATGCTAAAGACCAGGGAGCGGTGATCACTGTCCCCCAGATGCTCATCCACTGACAGATCTGTGACCTGACCCGGTTTGTTACCTAATACTAGATCTAGTATGGCATTCCCCCTAGTCGGCCTGTCAACATCCTGTGACAGGAATGCATCCTGGACACACTTAACAAACTCTGCCCCATCTAAACACTTGGAACTAATCAAGTGCCAATCAATATTAGGGAAGTTAAAATCACCCATGATAACAATCCTGTTATTTTTGCACCTTTCCAAAATCTGCCTCCCAATCTGCTCCTCGGTATCTCTGCTGCTACCAGGGGGCCCATAGAATACCCCCAGTCGAGTAACTGCTCCCTTCCTGTTCCTGACTTCCACCCATACTGACTCAAAAGAGGATCCTGTTACATTATCCACCCTTTCTGCAGCTGTAATAGTATCCCTGACCAGTAATGCCACCCCTCCTCCTCTTCCCCCCCCCCCCCCCCCATCCCTTTTAAAGCAGTGAAATCCAGGAATATTGAGAATCCATTCCTGCCCTGGTGCCAGCCAAGTCTCCATAATGGCCACTACATCATAATTCCATGTATGTACCCAAGCTCTCAGTTCATCACCTTTGTTCCTGATGCTTCTTGCATTGAAGTTCACGCACTTTAGCCCTTCCACCTTACTATCTTTACACCCTTTATTCTGCTTCTCTTTCCTCAAAGCCTCTCTATATGTTACATCTGGCTTTACTCCATGCACTTCTTTCACTGCTCTATCGCTCTGGGTCCCATCCCCCTTGCAGATTAGTTTAAACCCTCCTGAACCATGCTAGCAAACCTACCTGCAAGGATATTGCTCCCCCTCAAGTTCAGGTGCAACCCATTCAATCTGTACAGTTCCCACCTTCCCCAAAAGAGATCCCAATGATCCAAAAATCTAAAACCCTGCCCCCTGCACCAACTCCTCAGCCACGCATTCAACTGCTATCTCCTCCAATTCTTACCATCACTATCATGCAGCACTGGCAGCAATCCTGAGAACGCCACCCTTGAGGTCCTCTTCTTCAGCCTTCTGCCTAGTTCCCGAAACTCACACTTCAGGACCTCATCCCTCTTCCTGCCTATGTCATTGGTCCCAACATGTATCACAGCTTCTGGTTGCTTTCCCTCTCGTACCAGGATGTCATGCACCCGGTCAGAGACATCCCGGACCCTGGCACCCGGGAGGCAACAAACCATGTGGGTTTCCTTCTCACATCCACAAAATCTCCTGTCTGCTCCCCTGACTATAGAGTCTCCAATGACGACAGCTCTCCTCTTCTCCATCCCATCCTTCTGCACCACCAGGTCAGACTCAGTGCCAGAGGCCCTGCCAGCGTGGCTCACACCTGGTCGGTCGTCCTCGCCAATGGCATCCAGGACGGTAAACTTATTATTCAGAGGAATGGCTACAGAGGTGCTCTGCACTACCTGTCTACTCTCCTTTGGTTTCCCCCCTCAGACTGTCACCCAATGACCTGCTTCTGACAGCCTAGGTGTGACTGCCTCATTCTCCCTTATGAGTCGAAGGTCATCTAACTGCTGCTCCAGATTCCTCACACGGTCTTCCAGATCGCCCAGCCGCAAGCACTTCTGGCAGATGTGACTCTGCGGGAGAGGGGAGTTCTCCCAAGACTGCCACATCTCACAGGAGAGGCACATCACTGTCTCAGGAGGCATTGCAAAGACTAACTGGGAACAAACTCGTCCTCCGCCTCTTCTCGTCGAAGCCTCTCGAGTCAAAGCCTCAAATCTCCACTCCTTCACTGGCTGCTTACCAGAACATGTAAACAAATATCCAACAAACTTCCAAACAAATATCAAGAACATCAGATGAAGAGTAATTGAAAGTGAATCCATAGGATGTGGGTACAGTTCAGTGATGGGGTGAGTGGAGTGAAGTTATCCCCAATGGTTCAAGAGCTGAAAAATGGAGAAGAGTTAACTGTCACTGAACCTGGTGGAATGGCTCCTAAGGCTCCTGTACCTTCCCCCTGAAGGCATCTGTGAGAAAGGATCATGTCCTGGGTGGTTGGAGTTCTTGATAATGGATGCTGATTTCCTGTAACAGTGCTCCTTGGAGAAGTGCTTAGTGGTGGGAAGGGCTTTACCCATGATGGACTGGGCCATATTCACTACATTTTGTAGGGTTTTCCATTCAAAGGCATTGGTGTTTCCATACCCAGTCAATATACTGTCCACCACACATCTATAGAAGTTTGTCAAAGTTTTATATGTCATGCTGAGTCTTAGCAAACTCCTAAGGAAGTAGAGGTGCTGCCATGCTTGCTTTGTAATTGCACTTAAGTGCTGGGCCCAGGACAGATCCTCAAAAATAATAACACCGAGGAATTTAAAGTTGCTGACCCTCTCCACCTCTGATCCCCCAAGGAGGACTGGTTCATGTACTTCTGGTTCCTTCTTCTTGAAGTCAATAATCAGCTCCTTGGTCTTGCTGACATTGAGCAAGAGGTTGTTGTTGTGGCACCACTCAACCAGAATTTTAATCTCCCTCCGACACGCTGATTCACCCGCACCTCTAATTTTGTCTCCTCTAGTCATGTCATCACCAAATTAAAATACGTCATTGGAGCTGTGCTTAGCCTCACAGTCAGAAGTATAAAGCAAGTAGGGCAAGCGGCTAAACGCACAGCTTTGTGGTGTATCTGTGCTGATGGAAATTGTGGAGGAGATGTTGTTGCCAATCTGTACTGACTGGAGACTGCAAGGGAGGAAATCAAGGATCCAGTTGCACACGGAGGTATTGAGGTTTATTGATCAATTTTGAGGGGATGATGGTATTGAATGCTGAGGTGTAGTTGACGAAGAGCATCCTGCCAAATTTATCTTTACTGCGCAGCTGTTCCAGGTTGAGTGAAAAGGCAATGAAATGGCATCTGCTGTGGATCTGTTATGCTGGTAGGCAAGTTGGAGCAGATGCAAGTGGCTTCTCAGACAGGAATTGAAATGTTTCATCATCAGCTTCTCAAAGCACTCCATCAGAAAGGATGTAAGTGCCATTGGGTGATGGTCAGTGAGGCAGGTTACCACATTCTTCTTAGGCACTGATATAATTGAAGCAGGTGGGTCCCTCAGACTGCCAAAGCGAGTGGTTAAAGATATGGGTGAACACTCAAACCAGTTAATTAGTACAGGTCTTTAGTATTTGGCCAGGTACCCCGTCTGGTCCAGATGCTTTCTGTGAGCTCACCCTCCTGAAAGATGCTGTCATGTTGGCCTCGGACACTGAAGGTCCTCTGGTACATACACCATGTGACAATAATAAATCAATTCAAATTCCAATTTACAGGGCCATCACGTTGAGCTTTATTCAGCCATACAGAATGGAAGTTAAGATCACCAATTCCTTGCTGACATCTAAATAAACAAATAAAACATCTTTTTTAGACCTTGGGTATACAGTTAGTATTCAATTACTCAGTTACTACAGATCAGAAACATGTAGCACTGAATTGTGGAAATGAAAGTGATTGCTCAGTTTAGACTGGAATTATTTCTTCTTGTAACCTTGAATAAAACTGTTGCATGTGATTAACTGTTATGATTTGTAGTTACAAATGAATCATTTTGTTAAAATTTACAGTAAACGCTTGTTATCCCAGTATGGTATATCCCTGCCTGATGATGTTTTCAAGAGTAATTATTTAAAGAGTTAAATGCTTTTCTTTGCATTTTTCTGAACCAAAGGATTCTAATCTTGATTAGCTCCATCTGCCGGTGTGTTATTTGACCATCACTAGGTCTGTAAGTCTCAAAATTAATTTGATGATTCTTAATAGAGCAGCTATCTTGTTAAAAGAATTCATGGAAATGTTATGTTTAAATTTTAATCTGAAGAATCTTCGCTAAGGTATTATTATAATACCACTTTTGATTTAAGAAAGGAAAGAAATATTGCATTTATATAAGGTCTCTTTTCACTCATCTTAAAATGTATTCTGGTGGCCACTTAGATAGGTACACCCTTAACACCTGATTGTTAATGCAAATATCTAATCAACACAATACATAAAAGCATGGTCAAGAGGTTCAGTTGTTTTTCAGACCAAACACCAGAATGGCAAAATAATGAAATCTAAGTGACTTTGACCGTGGAATGATTGTTGGTGCCATAATGGGTGGTTTGAGTAACTCAAAAAATGCTCATCTCCTTGGATTTTCATGCACAACAGTCTCTAGAGTTTACTGAAAACAGTGCAGGAAACAAAATATAACATCCAGAGATTGGCAGTTCTGTGGGTGAAAATGCCTTGTAAATGAGAGGGGTCAGAAGAGAATGGCCAAACTGACAGGAAGGAGACAGTAACTCAAATAGCCATGCATTATGACAGTGATGTACAGAAGAACATCTCTGAACACACAACACATCGGACCATGAAGTGGATGGGCTACTGCAGCAGAAGACCATGAACATTCAGTATGTGGCCACTTTATTGCTACAGAAGGTACCAAATAAAGTGGCCACTAAGTGTATGTCTAGTTTATGACTCCCCTATATGAGGGAAAAGACTGTGACCATACAATTGATGAGTTTATTCTATGCTTCTTAAGATTTTATATACCTCTATAAGGCTTCTATGCTCCAGCCTATCCATTCTTTAACTCAAGCCTTTCATTGCTGGTAATGTCACCATGAATCTTTTCTGCGCTGTTCCAGCTGAAGTATTTTATAATACTTTTCATAATTCCTTAAGGATGACCCAAAGTGTTTTGGAGCTCATATCAAACTCTTGAATTGTACACAAAATGCAAGAAACATGGCAGCCAATTTGCTGTCACCTACTGACTATAATATGATGGTTACCAGATAATCTATTTTGATAAAGTTAATCTCCTCTGCTCTTTGAAAGAATTTTAACAGCTTCCAGAGTGAAGAAGCCCATCAATTATTGTAGTAACGTGCAAATGGCAGAAATGCTGTGGGTGGGTAGGAATGTAAGAGAACAGTACAGAAAGCATTGACTGAATGTGAGAATGAAAATGTTTATGCGCAGTTTGTTCTTGTAAGTATTTTTTAAATTATGAATAAAACTTACTTAGATGTTTTAAAAAAAATCCTGAGAGAATACATAGAGAATACTGAAAGAATTGCTGAAGATCATTCAGTAAATGAGGCTTAATTTTACCATCTAATCTGATAAATATGTGATGATAAATTATTTTGGTAGCTACCATGTGTAATAGCAGTTATGACAATATAGAAATGTTCCTTGTTTCTTGGTCTTAGGCTCAGGATTATTACCTTATCAGGGCCACCCATTCCAGTTTGAATGATGGAGACACAGTCTGTGGGTTAAAGAAATAAGTTATTGCAAGATTTTTTTGGAGAAGGTATCTTGTAGTTAAGTGTTAAATTTAAGGGCAGTCAATCCCTCTGATGCTGAGGTAGGCACCTACTTCCAATTGCTGTTGGTAGTGTATTGGCATTGTTGGGTGTTACAGCAAAGTTCAGGGGTGCCCCTGGATTTCTCTGCCTTGACTGCCCCGTATCTTTTCATAGTCTGAGTGTACCATCATATCACACGGCTTCAGAACCAGACGGTTATGGTCTAATTCTCATTAAAAAGAATATGAGCTTATCAACAAATGTGTCAGGACATGTAAAGACATTTGTAGTGAAATTTAAAGTCTGCTGCAAAGCTAACAGATGTGAGTTAATAGGAGCTGGAATGTGTTTGTTAGTTTTCTGGAAAGGCACATCTGCTGTCCAGGTGTTGGGAAAGATAAGAGAACCAAAAATCATTATCCCCGAAAATACCGAAAAAGGAGTGGAATTTAAGGGGCAGGACTTTGATTTCAGTAGACTAATGTTCAATGAGCCTAACTAATAGGAGAGGATCTCCTCGTAAACCAAGCTTAATCGCATTTGATGGATTATCCTTCATAATTTCTGTCACATCCAATGGTGACCCAGTCCATCGTATCCAATGGAATTTCACCAATAGATACATCTTCCCTTACACTCCACTGTCACCATTTTAGACAAAGTATTTTCTCGACGACAGCACAGTCCACTCTTTCATCTTAACCACCCACTCCCCATCTCACAACATTGTTGGTTATAACCTCAAGAGATGCAACATCTCTTCCATTCCCACCAGGAAGCCAAACAACACCTATAAATGAAGCAGCAACTACTTGCACTTTGAATTTAGTGAGGTGCTCATGATGTGATTCTTGTCTATCTGGAGAAGCTGAATGCAGATTGCAAGATGGCTTGGCAAAATGCCTCCATTCACTCTGCTAGAATGGCCTCACACTTCTGTTTGCACTTCTTTATTCCAGTCTCAATCTGACCTCTCCATCTTTGCTCCAGTGAGACCTAGTGTAAGTTCAGGTAACACTGTGGAATATTTTGTAAAGCCAATATCTAATTTAACAATTGCAAATAATCCTTTTTTTCCTTCAGTCTTCACAGATGTGGATTAATCACTCTGTTTCAAGTTGTTTGGTCTTTCTTTCCAGCCTCTCCTACTGCCAGTTCAATCAAATATTATTTTCACAATTTGGGCCTGCATCTTTTCACAGACATTTCCGCTGTTCACTACACCTTCTCCTACTCTATGACATAAAACATTCTGATCTCCTCACTTTCCCTGTTTTGACGAAGGGTACTTGATCCAAAATTTAGATTCTGGATCTTCCCCCCACTGAGAGCTCCATTTTTTTTTTAGGGAATGTCCTCATCTGCAGTCTTTGCTATAATTAATGATATTATTTTAAGAACTAGTAGACAGGACTTGTGTAAATGAGCATTAATTAGGAAACTACAGAAGTGAAATAATAGTCTTTCTCTTTTACTGCAGTTTCCAGTTGCAAATTGAGAAAGCGTCAGTGTATTTATTTTGCTGGGATATTTACTGCAAGTGCAGTTCACATTACTGTAAGACAATAAGATTATAGGAACAGAATTAGGCCATTCAGACCATCATGGCTGATCCCAGATCCCACTCAACCCCATACACCTGCCTTCTTGCCATATCCTTTGATGCCCTGACTAATCAGGAAACTATCAGTTTTCACTTTAAATAAACGCATGGTCTTGTCCTCCACAGATGTCTGTGGCAAAGCATTCCGCAGATTCACTACTCTCTGACTAAAAAAAATTCCTTGTCGCTGATCTAAAATGTCACCCCTAAATTTTGAGGCTGTGCCATCTAGTTCTGGACACCCCACCACAGGAAATATCCTCTCCACATCCACCTTATCTAGTCCTTTCAACATTTGGTAGGTTTTAATGAAATCCCCCCACATTCTTCTAAATTCCGGTGAGTACAGTCCCAAAGTTGTAAATGCCCCTCATGTGTTAACCCCTTTATTCCCAGAATTATCCTCGTGAACCTCCTCTGGACTCTCTCCAATGACAACACATCCTTTCTGAGATATGGGTCCCAAAACTATTGTCAATACTCAAGTGTGGCATGACTGGTGTCCTATAAAGCCTCAGCATTATCACCTTGTTTTCTATTCCCCTTGAAATGAATGCCAACACTGCATTTGCCTTCTTTACCACATACTCAACTTGTAAATTAACCTTCTGGGAGTCTTGCACAAAGACTCCTCAGTCCCACTGCTCCTCTGATGTTTGAAAGTTCTTCCCATTTAGATTTCAGTCCACACTTTTGTTCCAAAATGCATTATCATACATTTCCCAACACTGTATTCCATCTGCCTCTATTTTGCCCATTCTTTCAATTTGTCTAAGTCCTTCTGTAATCACATTGCTTCCTCAGCACTACCTACACTTCCTCCGATCTTTGCATCATCTGCAAACTTTGCCAGAAAGCTGTGAATATCAGGCTACAATATTAGCCATTCTACTCTACAATATGTGTATTTTTAAATATTTATTATTTACCTGTAATTATGAAAATGAAGTTAATTCAAAGATTGTAGCAATGGTAGAAAATGCTATTATGTAATACTACTGAATAGAAAAACAAGAACAATAGGTATCATAAACAGGAGAAAGTCTGCAGATGCTGGAAATCCAAAGCAACACGTGTAAAATTCTGGAGGACCTTAGCAGGTCAGGCAGTATCTACGGAGGGGAATAAAGAGTCAACATATCAGGGTGAGACCTTTCTTCAGGACTGGAAAAGAAGAGAAGAGACATGACGATAAAAAGTGACGAAGGATAGCTAGAAGGTGATAGGTGAAGCCAGGTGCGTAGGAAAGGTAAAGGGGAGAAGGGAAGGAATCTGATAGGAGAGGAGAGTGGACCATAGGAGGAGGGAACCCAGGGGAGGTGATAGGCAGGCAGGAAGAGGTAAGAGGTCAGTGGGAAATAGAGGGATGAGGGAGGGAAACTGTTTTTTACCGGAAGGAGAAATCAATATTCATACCATCAGTTTGGAGGCTACCCAGACAGAATATAAGGTGTTGTTCCTCCACCTTGAGGGTGGCCTCATCATGGCACAAGAGGAAGCCATGGACCAACATATTGGAGCAGGAATAGGAATTAATATGTTTGGCCATGGGAAGTTCCACTTTTGGCGGATGGAGCAGAGGTGCACAACAAAACAGTTCCCCAATTTACAATGGGTCTCACAAACATAGAGGAGACTGCATCGGGAGCACTGGGCACAATAGGCTACCCCAATGGATTTCAGCAAGAAGGAATATTAACCTGCAATGGTATTTATAGCAATTGTGAAGTATTACAGCTTGCTTGTGCAAGCATCACATGAAGGACCCTGAGTCAGATGCATTTGAACTAGTCTCTTAGCAAATATGTCAGGGCCAGCATGAATTTGAGAAAACAAATCCCAAATCTGCATTGACGCCAACAGATGTGAGTTAATATGCACTGGATACTTCTTGTCTATTCCTTGGTGCTGAGCATCTGTAGAAAAATGCAAGCTTGGGAATTGTCAGGCTTTTTTTTCCATTTTATTTGATGTCAGACTCAAAATAGCAATAAGCATGTTTTTTTTAATATGTGCAATAGAGAGTAGAAAGCCTTGAGGCATATACCAATGTTACAATTCCCTGCCCAAGGGAAATTCAATATTTTGCAGGTAATTTGCAATTTTACTACTTTGATGGGAAAAAAAGTAGGCACAGTCTGTGTGCATGCACATCACCCACTGAACTTCTTCAAAAACAGAGCTTGGACTGCTGTTAAATATCAAGCATATTTCACATTAGCATATCCACCTGGAAACTAATTAAGAGAATTTTTTTGTAAAATAAAGAATACTATATATGCATGCAATGCAATTTTTCATATTAATATGCATGTAACACATTTCATTAATCAACAGGCATTAAGGTAAAATAAAATTATGTTACTTCATAATTGTCAGCTACAATATTTAAATAGCATGACACAGCCATATACAAATATAGATGTCCTCAATGGCAGGTGTTCCCAGTCTGGGGTTCATGAATCCCTTAGTTAATGATAGGGCCCATAGCATAAAAAACCTGCCTAATGGTAAAGTAGTCCTCAGTTTTGTTTATGTAATGTCCTGGTTAAGAATTTTTCTGCTAATGCTATAGAGTATTTCATTTAGTAGCTTTCTGTAGAATCAGTGTGTTCTGCTGTTAGTGTTTGGGCTTCACATACAGGTAAGTGACTGTAATGTTTAACTGTGAATGCTGGGTCAGCCAATCAGGATGATGGAATTGGGAGAAGGTTCTAGAGAAAGCTGGGCGGAGAGGGTTTTGTGACGTACACTGGTGGGGTTTGAGGTCCTTTGCCGGGAGGTGGAGAGAGAAGATGATTGGGAGAGATCACTATACCATTTGATTCAACTGGAATGTGCGATCACTGGAGTCTGAGATGGGAAGTTCTACCAGTGGCTGGTGATAAGGAATCAATGCTATAAGAAAGGGACATATGCAGCTATTGGAAAATATGAACTTCAAAACTGTGCACATTTAGACTTGTTTAATTATAAACCTTTTATTTTCTTTTCTTTTTCTTCTTTTAATAATTGTCCGATTGAGCTGACATTAATAAATATGCCTTCTTTCTAATTGTATGCAGTGTTCGATCTGTTATTTCTTGCTGACAGATAATTGTAAGTGGGCAGTGTTTACACTGTATTCGCTCAGATTGGGGCTTGGGTAGCTGAAACATCCTGGTTTCTTGGTTTGGTGGGACCCAATCATACCAACCTGAGATGTACGGAGTTCAAGAAAGTTGGCTTTCTCACCGCTGTCCGTTAGCTTGTTAGCAGAATGACTAATGAGCCGTGTTTCTATCTGAAGGGCTGGGGGGTTCATTTGTTTGTTCAATTTGTTGGTACATTGTGCAGTTTTGGCATGATTGACAAGATGATGTGAGGAATAAAACCACCAGCTGTAAATTTAGTGACCTTTCCACTTTGATGTCTGTAACCTGTTTGCTTCTGTGAATGCTGCTGATGTTAACAAAGTCATGGACTACTTAGCAGTTATTGATGCTTATTGGAGGGGTGTGCTACTAGCCATTTCATTTTTGTATCTGCAAAGTTCAGAGTGAATCTTTGTTTAAAAAAACACTGTATTCTTTCAGTTTTTGAGATGAAGTCTGTGATCGGAGTTGTTGTGGGCTGACAACTTTGGTGAAGGATTAGGCTCTGAAGTGTTGTTGGTGAGCACGATAGGCATTGGAGAGGAGTGGAGCAGGGTTGTGTGTGGAGCTGATGTTTGATGGCAGTTTGATAGAAGGACTGGAGCTATGAAGGTCAGATGTCTGGAAGCGGAGTTTGAGAAAGTGTCTGAGAAGCAGAATGGTGTGGGTCAATGCCAGAGAGTGGGTTGCCTTTGGTACTAAAAAAAATGGGTTGATGGGTTAATTAGGTCCATACAGAATTAACTTACTTTTAGAAAGTTAATCCACAAATCCTGCAAAAATCAGTTTGTCTCAGGCTATAGAATGTGGCAGTGATCATTTCTTTGTGAAATGCTGCCCTTTCATGCACTATTAATGTATATTTGTCTTGTGTTTTCTATTTCTGGAAACAAATGCTTACCTAATGATATTTATAAATTCATGATACCCATTCCTGTCATCACCGACATAGAATGTAGCTTAAAGGTGCAACTCATTCTGGAACAGTGTCAGCACAAATCATTGTTTCTCTGCTGTTACCTGGAGACTGAACTGGGCATCAGGCTAATGAAAACTTCCAGCTGCACTGGATGGCCACATTAACAGGAAGTCCTTGCCCCAGCACCGACCTCAGGAGTTGAATGTCTGAAGTTGCATGCAGTGTCTCCATGGACACCATGTGGGTTTCCTTTCACATTCTAAAAATCTATCAGCTAATAGGTGATTTGCCCCTGGTTTGTTGGTGAGTGGTGGAATATGGGAGATATTGATGGGAATGTGAAGAGAATAGGTCTAGGTTAAGGTTAAGGTAAGATCAGTGTAAAAATAGTTACTTGGTTAGTATGGATTTGATGAGCCAAAAGGCCAATTTCTGTGCTCCATCTCAATGACTATGATGCTATATAACACAAATTAGTCCACAAATGGAGCATCGTTTCTAGTTCTGGTTTCCAAACTACAGAATGCACATGATACCACTAAAGAAGGGGAAATGTTGTCAGAACTGAACTATGTCATTATAATAAGAAACCTTAGTTACTTTCTATAGACCAAAGGATGTTGTGTGAGATTGTATTGTGAGAAACCTACAATAAGACAAAAGGAAAGGCTCATTTCCTTTAGCACAGAGTAAGTGGACCACATATTTAATTGATACAAGCATTATAGGGGATTCAGGGATTTTTTTTTAAATCTAAGTAGCTGTGGGCTTCTGAAGCATGTGAGCTGAAAGGACGGTGGTGGTAAAAATCACTTGAAAATGTACCTCCATGAACACCTTAGCAGCAATTGTCTGCAAAGCTGGAATGTTGGATTAACCTGTGTAGCTACGTTTTGCACTGCAGCGTTTGGATGGAGAATGGCTCCTGCTGTAAATTACTATGATTCTACAGTGTAACTAGTTAAATTAAAATGAAGGTACAGTCATGTTTTTATTTGTAATATGCTGCTGGTACATATTAAAAGATAGAAAGAACACTAACAGATTGTGCTGGATAACAGTTGAACAATTACCCTTTCTTCAGGCATTCTCTTGTACAGAACCTATTCTTAATCACGTTAGCAAATTTAGTATGTGAGGTAACCCTGCTTTTTATGTGCCTCTCCTAATTCTCCCTCATAACCCACATGGCTACGATGGATAGATATGAATTGTTGAGTGGCAAGCATTCTCGGTGTGGCAGCCCAGTGAGTCTTCCAGTTAGTGTTCCTCTATGGAGAAGTTCAATAACGTGTGAAGTTTAAGTTGTTGGGTGCTATTTATACATGTTGGAGCTCACAAAAAAAAAGGTAATATCTGCTGCACCTGAATCTGGGAGATTGCCAGAAAAAAAAGGGCCAGTATCTCCATTTGCTTAGGATGGGGGGAGTGCGCAAAAGAGTCAGGACCTGGGTTGGATTGAGACAAGACAGATTTCAACAAAATGGCACGTGTTTGGTGTGACAGGAAAACACAGTTGCTCGGGAGTAATTTTCATGGGAGGAAGAGAAGGCTTATAACCATGGGGCAAGGCAGATAGAGGGTGTTGCTGAGAGTTTGTAGAGATAGTGACATAAATATCCTGAGTAATGCTTGTGGAACCAACTTTGTTGTTTTGCTGAAAAGAAAACAATGCTGTGAGTATCTAGTTGTATAAAGTATGTTGAGCAAAGGGTTAACACAGTTGTATTTTCTCATTGACACAGTAAAGGCACCTTGGAGGGATAACAAAGTCTTTGAGAGTTCTCAATATAAATCACAATTGCAGCCATAACTCATGACCAAAAGTTCTTGCTTGAATTTTAGAGAGTAACACTCAGGAGTAAGCCATTTGGCCCTGCTCATCTAGTTCACCATTCAGTGAAAAAAAATATTTGTCTCAATGCCTGTTCTCTCCTGATACCCCTTGAGGCCTTTTCTATCAACTAATTTATCTATTTCATTCAATGTGATTCTTAGTGAGCTACAGTTAAAAGTGTACCCAAATATATTTGATAAGCACATTGATGTGAGAGAGAAGGCATGGAAATATCCTGTTCTTCAGTTCTGTCGTCTGTCACTATGTCTGCACCAGAGCGAACAAGACAACGTTACAGGAATTATGCAGTGTCTCCTTCAAAAGTCTTAGGGCAATAAAATCCAAAGATGAAAATTATTCAGTGCCACTGCTAAAGTTGAATAGTGAACAAGAAAGCATTATAATCATGTTCCAGATTATCTTTCACATAATGGCTGTAAAAATAGCACCACATGTCTGAATTTCCAAGGTATAAATACAACTGTAAGACCAGAGGTACCTTTCAGAGAGAATTGATTTGTTCTGAGCATTTAAATGATTTTTTTATTGTCCATCTGACTTGCTAATTGTAATTTAACAATACATCCTAATGTTGTTAAACAGGAAATGCAGAGCCTACAGTTCCCAAATTTAAAGAAAGATAAATTATTTATGTATACATGTGTGTGTTTGTGTTAATGAGGCTGGAAGACAGAGTGATAAGAATCTTGCATTCTTTTATCTCAAACAAGTTACATTTCCAAAGACTTTTGTGGCAAACCTTCATTCTTTTATTTCAAGTCACAATCCAGAGTTTGCAAGAAAAACCTCCTTCATAATGGGGGAAATATTCTATACTCTGTCACATTGTCAACGATTAATGATTTGTACACTCTCGTGTGAATGATTTTGCTAAGGTGGTTCATTTTAAATAGCACTTAAGTAACATTCAATGCCAGGCAATTAGTCAATCCAATTTATAACAGTGCATATATCTGGAGTATTTTAACCATCTGATGTTTTCATTCGTTGTTAAAATATGTTGGCTTCTTGGAATAGAAACTCTATGAAGCATGTTGGTCTATCACTAGAAAGTATCTTTAGAGTTGTACTGTAGTCTGTGAGCAGATTTTTAAATGTTGCTGTTGACCTTTATTTAAAGTTGATCCCAGTCAAGGGAAAGGTTAGCAATGACAAATTTTCTAATTCCCATCTAAAACTGAATGGATTAGAAACCGCAATGTGTGAACTGTCCAAAATGAGTCAATTGTCCTTGGGGAAATGTAGGTTAAAGATGAGGAAAAACTGAAATGTCATATGATATTCCTGGAGTGCATTTCTAATATCTGATCTGTGATTGATAAAACTATAATCTTTACAGGCTGGCAGGAGAGAGCATAGAAACATCCTGTTCTTCCGCTTTGTCATCTCCCACTATGTCTGCACCAAAGCAGTATCAGTGGAATTATGCAGCGTCTGCTTTAATGTCTGAAGGCAATAAGATGTGGAGGTGAAGATCATTCAGTGCTTGTCACTGCTGAAGTTGAATATTCTATGATGCTACCAATATTATTTGACAAAACTGTGAGAAATGGGCTGGCCCAATAGATTCAGTTTAGCTTTTTATATTAACTGGTTTTTCTACACACCACATGTTTTACTACTTGGTAAATACAAACGTTGTAAGATGGCAAAACAAATATTAACATAATGAATGTACAGCATTTATTTAGAACTTTCTTCACTCCTCGTATCATAATTATTATTCTTATCCTTCATGATTGTGATTAAAAAAATTAGATCTTCTAACCCAGGGACAGCTGAAAAGCTTCCAACAGACCATATTTTGATCATGTTGCTGTGAAACATGCTCAGAATTTGTGAGGGACCATCACACTGTCGTGCGTATTAATTTCCCTTGAGTGATCCATCTGAGACTGGCAAAACCAAAACCCCTCCTTCAATAGAAGTTTAAATGATTTTCACACCCCCCCCACATTTAAATTTCAGTAATTTGTTATTATAATTTTATCAAAATTATTTTAGTTTTAACCATGCTGCAATGATTGTGACGTCCTTAGTTAAAGATAGCAATTTAATTTGCTGAAAAGAGTGACAAAAACAACTAAAAAAAAATCAGATTTCTACAATATGCTGTGAACACCTGTAAATGTGAGGTTATTCACACCAGATAACTGATGCCAGATGCAAGAGAAAAGTTAAGCATCCTAACCAAAAAGTCTGCTTAAAAAGGCAGATTTGATGAGACCTGCGAAGGCAAGAGAGAAATCATATGGTGATGAGGTTCACCGAGAGAGCTCCAGACACTACTGGGGGATTAAGTGAAGTTGATGCTGCCAATGATCCAATGAATAAGAACGTGCTCAGGAAATAGAAATAAATCAATAAGAAGCCTTAAACTTGGAATGTTAAGGAAGCAAACACAAAGAAAATGGATTAGTTCATTTATATTATGCCTATCACATATTAGAGAGATTGCAAAGTGTTTGCAGGGCATTTATTTCATTAGTTGCTTTTGTTTTGCACAACAAGAGTTTTATAAACAATGCTGACAGTTTGAGGTCAATACCTTGGCACTCAAAAGCAAATATAAATCTAAAATGTGTGACCTGAGTTAGACATGAGAGTGTCGCCTAAAACCTGGGACCAACATATTGTACAACAAGATGATGCCGCACAAAGAAGTGTAGAACAGAATTGAGGATTTAGATGTTGACAGAGACTGGAAGCCAGTAAGGTCCATGAATACGTCCTTTTGAGCTTTGAATGATAAAGGTCCGAGATGATGGGGATGACAAGAACAGTGAGAGAAGGTAGTGTGGAGACAAAAAATGAAAAGCACAATTGCTGCCTGACAATAGGGGTGTGATGAACTCTGAAAACTAATGATAAATGTAATAGTCTCAACTGAAGATCAAATAGGATTGTGTTTATTCTTGAATGAGGCAGAGCCATGTTCTGAGGTACAGTATTTTCATATTCCAGTTTAAACTAGTCTGTTGAACTTCATCAGGTTTTTTTTTATAAAGAAATTACATTTTGATTTGATATATTCAAAATTTATCCTTGGATTTTTCTGTGTGTGAGGAAGAATGCTCCCAAGAATTCCGGAAGTGGTTCAAGATTGATAGGAACACAGTGTAGAAGTCTTAAAATAGTAGGTGCTATTTCAAATAATCCCACTCTATATTTAATGGGAGTCTGAGGGAAAGTATGCCAGAATCAAAGCTTCCATTGAATGTATTCACAATAGGCATGAAGAGAAAGTGAAACTATTTATGTTTATTATTTAAAAAGGTATTCAATGATTACAAGCTGGTTGCCATCTTTAGAAAGCAAAGAGGTTATTTTTTGTTAATAAATGGGGCTGCCACTGTAGCACAAAGAGCAGTCTCAGTTTGGTCATGCTCATTACTGAGGTGTCATACATTCAATGTTTTCCTTTCCCTCTCTTTTAATTAAAGATACAAAAATCTGAATTTTTCTTGTAAGGTTATCAAAGATAATTAATGAAGAAAAGCTGCCAAGTCTTATTTCAATGCCAGGTTGCAATTGTTTCTATGACAACAATTTTTAATTGACAGTGTGTCCTTTACACATCTGACATGTGTCAATGTTATATTATGCATGTGCTGTTATGACATCACCCTAATTGTTGATGCCTGGTCACCTTAATGGAGATGGCTAAAATGCATCATTAGATTCTTATCATCATAACACATTTTAGATTGCTATTATAAACAGCAGCATTTCTTTCAGCCACATTTGAATGACCGCAAAAGCAAAAAATATTTTTGAATCAAAGAACAAATAGATTGTACTGTAGATTTAGACACTAGCCTTTATCTTTAAATCCGAGGAAGCATTGCTTTGCATTTTTATCTGATTTTGGAATACAGGATGTTGATTCTGATCTAATTGATACAGCCATGTGCAAAAATTGGAATGAAAATTAGAATTACCCAAGCAAATTAAAATGAAGCTTTTATATGTGAATTAAATATCAAAAACAGAGTGATATTTCTCAGCAACTGTCAGATGTATGTGCAACCCATCAGATTAATTTTGCAGAGGACACTAATTATTTTCATGTAAAATAAGTGCTCAGTCAATAATATTTATAAAGGTGAAGGAGGAAGACAGAGATTAGAGGTCATGAAGATTAGTGTTCAGAACTTGGCTGTAATTATGGGTAATTGTAATCTTCCAGGCATGGGCTGGGGTTTTTAATGGCAGCAATCAGTAAGCACCAGGGAATTTTTTGAAGTACTTAATGGAAATTGCTTCTTAACCTGATGATGTGGGTACCCCTAAAAAAGATCAAAGTTACTTTTAATAGTTGAAGTGGGAGTGATGAGCCAACTTGAAATAAGTTGACTTTTGGGATCTGACCATTATTGTTTTAATTTTAAGGTCAATATAAATACATACTAGGTAATAAAGAAGTTATATTTAAAAAAAAGTAGATGGGAAGAAGTTAAAACATTATTATGAAATAAATTAATGAACTAAATAAAGATGGATCCAGCAGGAATAGTTTTGACAATGCCATGGCATTTCAGCTTTGAATTTTATTCAGGCTTGGAATGACTGCATGTTGGGCTGCAAAAATTTTGGACTTCATGACTGATAAGCTATAGATGTTTCAGATAGGACAGGGAGGAGGTCTAAACAGCTGGAGGCAAAAGATGTGGGGGCATGGCACTGTTGATCAGAGATAGTGTCACAGCTGCTGAAATGGAAGAAGTCATGGAGAGATTGTCCACTGAGTCTCTGTGGATGGAAGTTAGGAACAGGAAGGGGTCACTAACTCTACTGGGTGTCTTTTATAGACCATCCAATAGTAACAGGGACATCGAGGAGCAGATAGGGAGACAGATTCTGAAACGGTGCAATAATAACAGGGTGGTTGTGATGGGAGATTTTAATTTCCTCAATATTGATTGCCATCTCCCTAGAGCAAGGGGTTTAGATAGGGTGGAGTTTGTTAGGTGTATTCAAGAAGGTATCCTGCACAATATGTAGATAAGCCTACAAGAGGAGAGGCTGTACTTGATCTGGTATTGGGAAATGAACCTGGTCAGGTGTCAGATCTCTCAGTGGGAGAGCATTTTGGAGATAGTGATAACAATTCTATCTCCTTTACCATAGCATTGGACAAGGATAGGAGCAGACAAGTTAGGAAAATGTTTAGTTGGAGTAAGGGAATATGAAGCTATCAAGCAGGAACTTGGAACCATAAATTGAGAGCAGATGTTCTCAGGGTAATGTACGGCAGAAATGTGGCAAACATTTAGGGGATATTTGCATGGCAATCTGCATAGGTACATTCCAATGAGACAGGGAAAGGGTGGTAGGGTATAGGAACCGTGGTGTACAAAGGCTGTTGAAAATCTAGTCACGAGGAAATGAAAAGCTTATGGAAGGTTCAAAAAACTAGGTAATAATAGAGATCTAGAAAATTATAAGGCTAGCTGGTAGGAGTTTAAGAATGAAATTAGGCGAACCAGAAGGGGCCATGAGAAGGCCTTGGCAAGCAGGATTAAGGAATACACCAAGGCATTCTACAAGTATGTGAAGAGCAAGAGGATAATTTGTGAGAAAATAGGACCAATCAAGTGTGACAGTGGAAAAGTATGTATGGAACTGGAGGAGATAGCTGAGGTACTTAATGAATACTTTGCTTCAGTATTCATTACAGAAAAAGATCTTGGCGATTGTAGGAATATCTTACAGCAGATTGAAAAGCTTGAGCATATAGATATTAATAAAGAGGATGTGCTGGAGCTTTTGGAAAGCATCAAGTTGGATAAGTCTTTGGGACCAGATGAGATGTACTCCAGGCTACTGTGGGAGGCAAGGGAGGAGATTGCTGAGCCTCTGGCAATGACCTTTGAATCGTCAATGGGGTTGGGAGATGTTCCGGAGGATTTGAGGGTTACAGATGTTGTTCCTTTATTCAAGAATGGGAGTAGAGATATCCCTGGAAATTATAGACCAGCGAGTCTTACTTCAGTAGTTGGTAAGTTGATGGAGAAGATCCTGAGAGGCAGGATTTATGAATATTAAGAGAGGTATAATATGATTAAGAATACTCGGCATGACTTTGTCAAAGGCAGGTTGTACTTACGAGCCTGATTGAATTATTTCAGGATGCAACTAAACACGTTGATGAAGGTAGAGCAATCGATGTAGTGTGTATGGATTTCAGAAAGGCATTTGATAAGGTGCCGCATGCAAGGCTTATTGAAAAAGTAAGAAGGCATGGGATTAAGGGGAACTTGATTTGTGGATCCAGAATTGGCTTGCCCACAGAAGACAAAGAGTGGTTGTTGACTGGTCATATTCTGCATAGAGATCAGTGACCAGTGGTGTGCCTTAAGAATCTATTCTTGGACTCCTTCTCTTTGTGCTTTTTATAAATGATCTGTATGAGGAATTTGAGGGATGGGTTAATAAATTTGCTGATGACACAAAGGTTGGGGGTGTGGTGGATAGTGCAGAGGGCTGTCAGATGTTACAGCGGGACATTGATAGGATGCAAAACTGGGCTGAGAAGTGGCAGCTGGAGTTCAACCCAGATAACTGTGAGGTAGTTCATTTTGGTAGGTCAAGTATGATGGCAGAATATAGTATTAATGGTAAAACTCTTGGCAGTGTGGAGGATCAGAGGGATTTTGGGGTCACACTCCAAGCTGCTGCACAGGTTGACTTAAGAAGGCATACGGTGTGTTGGCCTTCATCAACCGTGGGATTGAGTTCAAGAGCTGAGAGGTAATGTTGCAGCTTTTTAGGACCCTGGTCAGACTCCACTTGGAGTACTGTGCTCAGTTCTGGTCACGTCACTACAGGAAGGATGTGAAAACTATAGAAAGGGTGCAGATGAGATTTACAGGGATGTTGCCTGGATTGGGGAACAGGCCTTTGAGAATAGGTTCAGTGAACTTGGCCTTTTTCCCTTGGAGCGGCGGAGGTTGAGAGGTGACCTGATAGAGGTGTATAAGATGATGAGAGGCATTGATCGTGTGATCAATTGAACAGTCAGAGGTGTTTTCCCAGGGCTGAAATGGCTAACATGAGAGGGCACAGTTTTAAGGTGCTTGGAAGGAGGTACAGAGGAGATGTCAGGGGTAAGTTTTTTTTTAATGCAGAGAGTGGTGAGTGCATGAAATGGGCTGCCAGCGACGGTAGTGGAGGCAAAAGCGATAGGGTCTTTTAAGAGACTCTTGGATAGGTACATGGAGCTTAGAAGAATAGAGAGCTATGGGTAACCCTAGGTAATTTCTAAAATAAGTACATGTTCAGCACAGCTTTGTGGGCTGAAGGGCCTTTATTGTGCTGTGGGTTTTCTGTTTTTCTAAGTGAGTGAACAGTCAGGAAGTGCAAGTTGGGTAACTCTACATTGCTCAATGGGTTTTTGGGCTGGGCACAGTGAGGAGAGAATGTGAATGCGACTAGACAACCTGGCACTTCAAACTTATCTGTCATTAGCTAAGAATCATATCTGTACTTCAATCTCAGCACCTATTTTCATCACTACTCCTTAATCCATAGAATTCAAGTGATTATATTCTGAATGAATAACCAAAGTGCCATACTTCTCTGTGGTAGCATATTATATAAAGGAGCAGTTTGGAGCTCAATCTAAACAGTGGAGATTGTTGACCAGTCTAGTAGTCTGTCTGCAAGTAAACTCGTTCATCCTAAAAAAATGTCCCTGTTCTCAAATCTGTCAAAGCTACAAATAAAATTCTTAAATTCATTGTGCTGAAAGGCCTGTATCCATACATCACTATATGATTAGCTGAGGGTTCTCAACTTCCTTACAAGATGTTATGGAAGGATTTTTTTCATTGAAAACTTGTTTGGATCAGGTTAAAAAACTTTAATATCCATTTCTGTAAAAGTTGCAATTAAAATTTATAATTATTTCTATGAGCAGCAAACAAACTGAACAATGATGAAAATTCAATAAAGTGAGAAGTTAGAGAAACTTGTAACAAGAATAGAATTCTTCCCAAATTTCAAGTGGAGGCTAGGAGAAGAGATTCCAAGTGGCATGAAAGAGAAAGTGGAAAATATTATAGACACGGTGATAAAGGGGTTTCCAATCAAATATATCATGACTCACAACATACGACCACCAACCAGTTGGTACTGCAAACTAGTTTATAAAGTGAACAGAACTGAGGTGAAATGAATTTTTGTTTATTAACTATTGAAAGGAAAGGGGTGTTGCTTAAGTTGGTAAGACATAGAGAAGATAGGCTTTCTTTTAAACCAGGAAAAATCGTTAGAGAGTAGAAACCTCATGATGTGCCCGTGAAGCTGCTGCAAAAAGTCTTTCATGGTACTATATTTGTATATACTTTCAGGTGTAATCATGCCGTAGGAGATTTGCATCTGTGAATTTATGGCATAGAATTGTGGCAAATGACTCAGATTTGCAATTGTGTTGAATCAGTTGGCCCCTTTATTTAATTTGAATGACCATAATTTACCAATCCTGATTGGAACTAGCAAGCTCAGGATAAAAGACCAAAATGCCTGTTTTCTTAAGAGTAGCTGCAAAAAGAATTGGGAAGTTTTGTATTCTGAATTCAAAGGTAAAAAAATAGGTCAAAATAGATGTTTAATTGTAAGGGGGAAAAACTTTTGTAATAGTTATTATTTCTATTATAGTTATTATTTGAAACTTTAACTATGAATTGGCAGAAATCATTGAAAGGTTAAGCAGAACTTGGATGATAATTGTTTTTTTAACTAATCATACTATACAATTCTAATGTATTGTTTCATTCATGGTGTACATTCTCTGCAAGATGAGTTACAAGAATGCTGTGCAGTCTATAGATACTTTCTCTTAATGGTTCAAAGAATAAGTTGTAGCTTCATTTTCCTAGTGATTCTGAGCTGGAATTTCCAGGGCTTGATCTTGGTCTCGGATAGTGATAGATGCTGTCTTGGTTGAGGAAGCTGTAAATTAATCTGTTTCCCTGTTGTTAATGGTTGGACAGCAACCCCTGCTGAGGTTGCATAATGAGGATAACGTTGTGGCATTGTCTGATGCCACCTGTGATTGGGAAACCTGCTGACAATCACTAGCATGGCTCGTTCCTGAAGAACAGCTACATGAAGAGTTGCATCATCTACTGTGGATAGCAAAGGTCAGGTGCCTTTGAAGGAGAAATCAAGAATATCAACAAAGAAAGGTGGGAAGAAATGTTAAGCAGTTTTGCTTTTGAATGTAGGCTTTGCCCAAATAAGGATAAACTGAATAAAACAATAATTTCAGTAGAAGTGTGCTGGATAAACAATGGAAGTTAGAATCTAAAATCCACAAAGACAAATTTGATTTCTATTAAGGACAGTTTATTTAAAACCCTTTGCCATTCACGCAGTCTGTACTATTTCCAATTAATATTTTCAGTAGAGGTTTGATGAAAGACTGAGCAAAGTTTATATGTGCTACAACCTTAGCCTTCTCTCTGAAGTACTTCTGTGTGATGTTCAGTCAAAGAGCATAAGTGGTCTCCATGGCAAATCTTGCAGTGCAATAAATATTTAACATTGGTGTCCATGGGAGACATGAAGATCGTTTAGGTAAGCTGAATGAACAATTTTCTAAAAAATACTCAGATCCTATGACCCAATACTTGACGTATATTCCAGGCGCAGCTATTTTTATATTTTGTGGCTTTTTGAGATTTTCTTTCAGAACTCTACTTGTATGACCTCTGTGTTAATACACAGAGTTAACGCTTTGATTAGACTAGGTGGTAATAGACTTGGCATAATCACTAACGATGAAACCAGCAATATAGCAGTACCAGACAGGTGCAACTTATTGGTCGTTTGTTGTACTGTGAATCCAGTGCATCCAGTTGTGTTTGCTGGATCGCTGGTCCATATCCCTCAATTCACAGAAAGGTTGTACTGTTAAAGAGTGAGTATGATATAAATACACCTGACTGCTGCTATTTATAGAATCTCAAAATAGTTCTGGATGGTTACTAATATATCACAGGAGTGGGAATTAAATGTGGTTTACCAATATAGGTTAACCTCACTGGGGATAATTTTAACATTGGGTGATAATAGAAATATCAAGTTGAAAGCCTACTTAAAGACTCTGCTTGATTTTCAGCCATTGCTTTCAATTGAAGGGAAAATCATTTGTATGAAATATTAAGACTGATTTTACACAATGCACAAAATTATAGTTACTCTAACTGAGCCATAACATTAAAACATATTTCCCATGTTGCTCCTTCTTTCAGAAGAGGAATTCTCATTCTCAGTGGATCTGAACAGACAATACAATTCTCACAGTAAAATTGCCACAGGAAAGTACCAAAGAAATCTCAAGAGAAATTAGATTGCGTTGGGGGGAAAAAAACTGAACCATGAACTCATCATTCTGGTGTTTGGGTGTCAGTGTAAATCACTCACATCTTACATCACATCAGTGTGCTTTTCATAATACTTGAGCGCATTGTAGTAACATATTCCCAGTCATTACTTTCTTCTTGCAGCACTGCTATTTTTCTTGAAGTATGTGTATTGCAACGTGATTCCACTGCAAGTACACACATTACATTCAAATGGAAGGGCATTCCGTCCAATGTGTCAATGTAGATGGTTGATTTCTTTCAGAAAGTGAATCACTTGAATAGCTGTCTGATGTTTCTTCCTTGCTCTGATTGTCAGGGGTATAACTTGCTTTCATTAGGCAGGCGGCTTGCAGGGAACATCTGTTACCTGATTGAATTCCATCCCTATTGACTTGTCATGTGGCGTTGCTCACTTGAAACCTGGGTTTTTGACCAATTTTGGCTGCTACAACTGAATATTTTATGGCAATAGAATTACAATTGAAAATCAAAGGGAATTTTACATTAATATTTAGTGACTGATTGAAAGTTGACGATAGGTGTTGTAACATCAAGTATTGGTAAGGTTACTTGCCTACTGTTTGAGGGTAATCTAAGTGTTTTGTAAATGCTACAAACATGATATTCCACCCAAGGACAATGCAGATTAGCAATCAAACTCAATTACTGCCACTCAGCTACTTGTTAGATGAATATGGTAACTTAAAACTGTTCCTCCAGACCAGGTAGATATAATCTTGAAATGCTACAGAAACCTTTGATTGAAGGTTGGTTAAGACATGGACAATTATGAAATGTATAATCTGGTTTTAAATTCTAATGAATTTCCCTATTTGTTGAGAAACATTGAACATAGAACAATACAGCACTGGAGCCGACCCTCTGGCCCACAATGTAGTGCTGAGCCAATTATATTAGTAGTCAAATGGGCAAATTCCCTCTGCCTACACAATGTGCATGTCCTTCCATTTTCCTTATATTAATGTGCCCATTTCAGCATCTCTTAAAAGTCTCAAATACAGAACCTATTCTATAGAATAGAGGAAACTGTCCACTAGCATTTTGTCTGTCAGAAAGGATAGAAATCAGGATATGGAAGTGAAGTTAAAGCTTCAAGATTAGCAAAGTGTACACGATGATCTCATAAGGATACAGCAAAATCATACACGTGTGATTGATGTGTGGCTAGAAAAAACATCATCAAAAATTAAAGCACTGGTAAAAAGAAGGGGTGAAAATCCAGGATCTCTAAAGTCTTAAACTAGAAGTATTAGTGCACCTATAATTCGTAGAAGTAGGAAGTTAATAGAAAATTGGTGAAAGGAATACAACTCAAGTACATTATATTGTTATAGATTATTCAGAAATGCTAGCTGCAAGTATATTGCTGGAAGATTTCTTTTTACAAAAAGTAAAAGCATGACATTGTTTTAAAAGCAGGAAGTTAAAGGAGTATTGGACAAACCAAATCTTGTTGGATTTCTATTTGGATACAGTACTATAACCACTTTTTTTTAACCATATAGGCTGATTTGGAATTGCTTTCACTTGTGTCGTGTCTAGTGCCCAAAGAAGCAAATAGACAGATATGTTCAGATTTTCAATATGATTTTCAGCAATGCTCCTGGGAAGGAAATATAATTATTTATTTTGTAGTCCATGCCCTTAGATATTTTGCACTTTGGATCATGATGTGAATGTTTGACAATGGAAGCGGTTTGTTGCATTCTGGATCCTAGATTAGTTTATTGTCATATATAGCAGTGTGTAATGGAATTCTTTGCTTGTTTGGAAGCACACAGTATAAACGGATTTCATTGCAAAATAACAAAATACAATAACTACGGCAACAAGAACAAAAAAAAATGGAATTGATGCAGATGGGAGCGCAGAAAGAAATGTCAGAGTGGTAATAATTTAATAACTGAGAGAGGTAGAATTAAGTGTCTGAGATTGTGGAAGGGAAAATGAAGGAGGTGATTGGTTTAAAACACTGAGAGTAGAGGGGAAAAGGCTGTTCTTGAGTCTGGTTGTTTGGGCTTTCAAACTTCAGTTTCTTCTCCCAGAAGGTAGAAGTGTAAAAAGGGAAAGGCCCAGGGTGGTAGGTTTCAGGACAAAAAAAAAGCAGCATCTGGTGACCCAATCACAGTAATTCCACTCCTAAACATTCTATGAGTGTGAAGCATCGACTGCAACAGAAATATTGCAAGTAAGGTCAGAGCAAATGACATAGGAACAGAATTAGGCCGTTCTGCCCATCACCTCTGCTCCATCATTCTATCATGTCTGATATATTATCGCTCTCAACCACATTCTTCTGCCTTCTCCCCATAACCTTTGACAACTTGGCTAATCAAGAACCTATCAATCTCCACTTTAAATATGCCCTCTGACTTAGCCTCCACAGCTGTCTGTGGCAATGAATTCCACATATTCACCACCCTCTGTCTACAGAAATTCCTCCTCACCTCTACCTAAAGGAATGTCTCTCTATTTAGAGGCTGTGTCCTCTGATCCTAGACTCACCCACTATAGAGAACATCCTCTCCACATCCACTCTACCTAGGCCTTTCAGGATTCAAAAGGTTTCATTCTTCTAAACTCCATTTTTACAGGCTTAGAGCCATCAAATAGTCCTCATACCTTAACCCTTTTATTCACAGGATCATTCTCATGAACCTCTTCTGGACCCTTTCCAATGTTATCACATCTTAGATAAGGGGCTGAAAAATGCTCTCAATACTCCAATTGCAGCCTTATAAAGCTTCAGCATTACATCCGTACATTTATATTCTAGTCCTCTTGGAATGAATACTAACATTGCATTTGCCTTCCTTACCACTGATTCAACCTGCAAGTTAACCTTTATGGAATCCTACATGAGGACTTTCAAGTCCATTTGCAACTCTGATTATTGAATTTTTTCCCCCATTTAGAAAATAGTCTACGCCTCTCATCCTTCTGCAGACTATATGACCATACAGTATACTTCATATGCCACTTCCTTGCCCATTCTCCCAATTTGTCTAGGCTCCTTGCTTCCATGGCACTGCCTGCCTCTCCACCTATCTTTGCATGGTTCGCAAACTTGGCCACAGAGCCACCAATTCTATCATCCAAATCATTGACATTCAACGTGAAAGGAAGTGGTCCCAAAACTGAACCTGCTGAAAACCACTTGTCGTCAGCAGCCATCCAGAATTGACCCACTTTATTCCCACTCTTTGCCTTCTGCCAGTCAGCCTTTCTTCTATCTATGCTAGTATCTTTCCTGTAATAGCATGGGCTGTTATCTTGTAAAGCAACCTCATGTGAAGTACCTTGTCAAAGGCCTTCTGAAAATTCAAGTGTGTGCCATCCACTGACTCTCCTTTATCTATCCTGTCTGTTATATCCTCAAAGGATTGCATCAGATTTGCCAGGCAAGAATTCTCCTTAAGGAAACGATGCTAACTTTGGTATATTTTATCATGTGCCTCCAAGTGCCCCAAAACCACCTCCTTAATAATGGACTCCAACACCTTCCCAACCTCCAAAGTCAGGCTAACTGACCTGTAATTTCCTTTCTTCTGTCTCCCTCCCTTATTAAAGAGTAGAGGGACATTTGAAATTTTCCAGTCCTCTGAACTATTCCAGAAGCTAACGATTCTTGAAGGGTCATTACTAATGCCTCCACTGGTCCATCTGATCCAGGTGACTTAGCCACCTTCACACCTTTCAGCTTCCTAAGTACCTTTTGTTTAGTAATGGTGACTACACTCACTTTTACCCTCTGACACTCTCAAATTCTGGCATACTGATAGTGTCTTCCACAGTGAAGTCTAGCACAAAACACTTATTAATTTCATCTGCTGTTTCATTATTCCCCTTTATTACCTTTCCAAATTTGCTTTCCAGTTGTCTGTTGCCCACTCTAGCCCTTCTCTAAAGCTTTATATTTCTGAACAAGCTTTTTGTATCCTTATTTATATTATTGACTAGCTTATCTTCAATTCAACTTTTTTCTCCTTATGTTTTTTTTTCCAGTTTCCTTCTGTGGTTTTTAAAATCTTCCCAATCCTTTAATTTCCCACAAACTTTTGCTATATTGTATGCTCTCTCTTTTGCTTTTATTCCACCTTCTGAACTGCTCCCAGAAACTCAGGCCATTGCTGTTTTGCTGACAGTGTTCCCTTCCAATCAGCTTTGGATAGTGCCTTTCTCATGCCTTCGTAATTCCCTTTGCTCCACTTTAATGCTGATTCAAACTACAGGGTGAATTCTATCATATTATGATCACTCCCTCCTATGGGTTCCTTTACCTTAAGTCCCTAATCAAATCTGGTTCATTGCTGTTTTGTGAAATCAGGTTTGATGAACAGGGACAGAAAACGTTCACTACCATTAAGAAGGTTATTTATTTACAGGACAAGACAGACACAAAGCATTCAGTGAAACCTTCAAGTTGCACTCTGCTACAATTACTCATCTAAGCTGAGTGAAAAGAAGCCATATGGTTTCCGCCTGCTAGATTTAGACTCTGCTGGCATCGTGCGCTAAATGGCAGGTAGAGTTAGGGGTTGCATTATTTGCCATACATGGGCCAATCCCCACCTCCCACAGGGGAGAGTCTTTTGATGAGCAGGTAAGCTTGACATTCACTGCAACATTCCACCCCTCAAAAGACACAACACGGTGACTCTTGGCCGGCAGGCTAGTAAAACCCTTGTGGAAGCCCTACTGTGCTACACACAAAACATAAATAATATACATAGAATTATCAGCCCATCAATTACTAACCAGTATACTGCTGTAGTCCACCAGGCTCCCAATTCCCCAAAAGAGTGCCGGCTTCTCACAGAGTATAGTAGCTATGGAGCTGGCCCCCTATTTTTCTGATCTTATTTACTGACTGCTGGATCTGATCAGCCAGGTGAGTAATGTTCCCAGACTCGTCTTGAATGTAGGTGCGGCGCTCCTGACCAATCACATTACAGGTGCCACCTTTCTCTGTGAGCAGGTACACTAAGGCCATCTGATATAGCAAGGCCGCCATCCGAATAGCCATCATCCCAGCTAACACCCTGTATACTTGAAAGTCATCTTCTGGGCCAGTGCCTCCATCACGCATGCCATGTGTATCAGTCCCTGGGTCAGCCTGGCCTCTGTGATAGGCTCTTACTGTGTCGACTGTCATGGGCAAGGTGCTCATCCAGTCTATTAAGGCAGTGGATGTATGGTACCATGCACTCCAGATAGCAGGAGCCGTAGCATCCCACAGGAAGCCATGGGTAATGTTGGGTGCCCCATATCCAGTATGTACTGTTTAGCATCCAGGGAGTGCCACCTTCACACCACACAGTCATCCCAGCCTACTGCTCCTGCTCACAGTCACCGTGCCCCAGTGACTGGTTGGATCAGCCCGTAAAGCACTGAGACTCAAGTTCTTTTAGGCCATTCCCATACTGTGGGGTGAGGTTGCATGGAATGGCCTCCCAGCATTCCCCAAAACAAAATGCCAAAGCCTGAGAAGCTGGACAAGAGAGATGCAACCCCTCCCTGGACACACCATTTTCATGAAATGTAGGGAAACACAAACTCACTCCCCTCCTGGTTAGTCACTGGGTATTTAGACAGACTGTTCCTCGTTCCCCTGGTAATACCATCCATCGCATATTCCCTAATCCATGCACCACAGTCAGTCATTCAGAAGCACAAAATACTCCGCGGATGCTGGGGTCAAAGCAACACGCACAACACGCTGGAGGAGCTCAGCAGGTCGGGCAGCATCCGTGGAAACGAACAGTCAACGTTTCAGGCCGAGACACTTCCAGTGATGGTTGAAGTCTGAAATCAAATCAGCAAATACTGAAAATACTCAGGTAGAGTCCACGAAGAGAAGAAGGGGGATAACTTTCAGGTCAATGACTTGCTGAGTTTTCCAGCATTTTCTGCTTTTAGATTTGGAGGAGAAAAATTGAAATTGAAGCAGTATAAAGCTTGTAATTCGCAAAGGCAAAGATAAGGTTTGCAGTTAGAGCCATGTTAACAACATTGAAAGAGACAGTGCTTGTGATGTTGGATGCTGTTTGCAGGTTCAAATGTGATGTGAAAGCTGCAAACAATCTGGATCTCTTTCAGGTAGAAAAGCAAGCAGTGTAATTGATGCCAGGGAAAGGGAATTAGTGAGAGAACAGCCATAGCTTAGATATTCTCAATATTTAGTTGACAGATGCTTTAATCATTCACTTACTGTTCAATATTTGATAACTTTTAGATGCTGAAAAAGTCAAGAGAAGTCTTTATAAAATTTTTTTATTGAATTTTCAAATGGTTACAGAAGAAAAAAGTCTTATCCAGACATGTTTTGATAAGTACACCTGTGAGTGTTGTTACGTTCCCCAGTAACCGGGTAATTTTCCAGCAAAGATAGATGGATCCACCGAAGCCTGATGCTACTATTTTCAAACGTTTTTATTCATAAAGGGGCACAAACGTATGGTTAATACAAAACATTCAGATCATATACGTCGTCACAACTCAATCTAAAGCACAGGTATAGTAATAATCAATCAGAAATAAGCTCTATCGTTGTCTAGGGGTAATGTAGATATATATCGTTTGCTGGATATCTAAAAGTCTTTTAGATCACTGCAGTTCCACCAGCCGCCGTTGGTTGTGGTGTCGCGTTGGTGCACTTTTGTTAGAAAGAGAGAGAGAGAATGAAACATTTACCCAACAGGTTTTCCAACCTGTAGGAGGTAGTCGGAAGTCTCGTTGGGGAATGGACTCTCATCTGTGGCTTCCCCTGTAGCTAGGCTGTTCTTCCGTGGTGAGGTCGCCAATCCCAGGCAAGGAAAGGACGCACATGAACCCCACCACCGGCTGTCGCTCTCAAAACGCGGTCGCAGGAATTCTCGCGTATCTTCTGGTGCATCTGGCGCCCCGCCTCGGCAGCCCACCTTTTATCTGGACTGGCAGGGTTGTAGATGTCCATCAGGGTGGGGGGGGGCGAGGCAATCCTTCCCCCATCACCCACCTCACATTGCCCTGAGATTTTGCATGTAGGCCAGTTCCTTATCCCACAAAGGTGTCTCCCAAGACAATGGCTATGTCCGAGGTTTTTGTCTTGTTGAGTGACCAGCCCACTTTGCCCAAGGGCTTTACACGTGGTCTTCATGAGACAATAGTCAAAGAGTCGCTTTATTCTGCTTCCCGGGGGAACGTGGTCTTCAGCACGTCTCCCTCTCTCTCTTGGGTCATTTGACCCCCCCTTGACTAGGGCTCTTGCGAATCTCACAAAGGAGGGGGCTGGGGTCATAACAGTGTGTATGTGTATATATATCAAAATTGACAGTGTTTTCAAATGATGTTGCTACTGACTAGCAGATTGGGGAATCCTTGAGGAATATCTGAGGTAACAGTGTAAGGGCCAGGAGAAACGATTACATGTGATTCTTCGGTCATGACTAACCAGTAGTCAAGTATGGCCCTTCATTACCCAACGCACATCCCATACATTTTGCCTGCTGACATGGATAGATTGCAGAGACAAATAGTGTATTCAACTGTGCCAAAAGCTATAGATGTGTTGAGAGCAATGAAGACAGATTATTAGTTTTATTACAATAGCATTGAATATAACCAACGACTCTGCAGAGCTGTTTCAGCACTATGCATGTATGGAAACATGATTTAAAGTTTGGAACATTTCAATATAGGTTTGGAAGTCCTCATTTAAGGACTCGAGAGGAAAAGGATGTTGATTTTCAAGAAGGTTGAAAGGAAAGGTAGGTTCAAGGGATTTTTGTTTAAGGAGATGTTTGTAGGAGATTTGTAGAGGGGTGGCAGAGTAACTGAGGAGAGAGTAGAGTTGGCATTATCAGCTGTCATGGAGCAAGGTTTGTGGTAATAGGGAGCAGCGAGTGTGTGACGAGAACGTGTGAGCTCAAAGAGGGTGCACTAGGGAGTAAAGAGAGAAGCTAAAGTAAAAATTGAGTTTATTGTCATGTGGGTAAGTATAAACTTAACCTGCAACAGCATCACACACATAGCATCATATATTCAGCATTCACATGTAGAATTGTATACCATTTTTACAGGAAAGTACAATTGGAACAAAAAAAAACATTCATCTCAGTGCAAAGTGGTGGAAGTAGTCATGAGGTGTCTAAACTGTCGTAATTAAGGTGTTGATGGTTCAAGAACTAAATGGTTGAAGGTAAGTAGCTGTTCTTGAACCTGATGTGACTTAAGGCTTCTGTGCCTCCTGTCCAGTGGTGATTGTGAAAAGATAGCACCGCCTAGATGGCAGGGATCTTTGATGATAGATGTTGCCTTCTTGAGGCAGTGTCTTTTGTAGCTATTGCCAATGATGGGAGGCATGTAATTCTGATATATTGGGCAGAATGCACTACTCTCTCACAAGGAAATCTGCAGATGCTGGAAATTCAAACAACACACACAAAATGCTGGTGAAACACAGCAGGCCAGGCAGCATCTATAAGGAGAAGCACTGTCGACGTTTCGGGCTGAGACCCTTCGCCAGGACAGCTTCTCCTTATAGATGCTGCCTGGCCTGCTGTGTTCCACCAGCATTTTGTGTGTGTTGTTTATACTACTCTCTGTCGCTTCTTATGTTCCTGTGGATTTGAATTGTCATTATGAGGTTATAACCATATAACAATTACAGCATGGAAACAGGCCATCTTGGCCCTTCTAGTCAGTGCCAAACGCTTACTCTCACCTAGTCCCACCGACCTGCACTCAGCCCATAACCCTCCATTCCTTTCCTGTCCATATACCTGTCCAATTTTTTTTTTAAATGACAATGTCGAACCTGCCTCTACCACTTCTACTGGAAGCTCGTTCCACACAGCTACCACTCTCTGAGTAAAGAAGTTCCCCCTCTTGTTACCCCTAAACTTTTCCCCCTTAACTCTCAACTTATATCCTCTTGTTTGAATCTCCCCACCAGTCAGGATACACTCAACAGTACATCTGTAGAAGTTTGTTAGAGTGCTCCATGACAAGCCAAGCTTCCTTAACTTGCTAAGAAAATCAGACGCTGCCACACTTTCTTTATGATTGCACCTATGTGCTGGGCCCGGGACAGGTAATCTGATATGTTAATGACCTGGAATTTCAAGGAGACAAACTGTGTCCATTGCCATTCCCCAGTGTAGACTGGCACATGCTTGCTCACCTTTCCTTCCCTGAAGTTAACAACCAGCTCTTTAGTTTTGCTAACAAGATGTTGTTGTTGCACCACTCAAACAGATGTCCTACGTTGCTCCAGTAAAATGACTCAATGCCACCAGCGATTCATCCATCAACAGCAGTGACATCAGTGAATTTGAAGATGACATTGGGGCTGTGCTTGGCCATGCAGGTAGCTAAGTGCATAGCCTTGAGGTGTACCTGAGTCAATGATCAGTGAGGATGTTGTTGTCAATCCTCACTGACTGAGGTCTGCAAACGGGCAAGATGAATAACTAGTTGCAGAGGAGGTACAGATGCCCAGGTCTTGAAGCTTCTGAAGAATGCAAGCTCCAAAATGGGGCTATAGAATACTGCAGAGGTTTGATATAACACTGAATAACAATATGATAATTTGTTGAGGTGTTGAACTGCACAGTATATTGCAAAAAGTGCTGACGATTTAAAATATATGGCATGCTGATATTTCAACCAGAAACATCGACAATTCCTCCCACAGATGTTGCTCGACCAGCACAACAATTTTAAGATGATGGGTTTTAATCATATTCACAACTTCTAGAGCTATGAATTATTTAATACTACAATTAGCTAACTTAAGTATTCGGTTAAAATCCACAGACATGATCTTGACTGTTTATTTACTCTCCTGTCAGGCTCAACTTCCATGGACTTTCTTCGTACTTCTCTTTCTGTGGTCCTGTTAGTTTGTTCAATATGATGGACTACCAGAGCATGGATGAATTAAATCTGCTAATAATTTGGTCAGATTCAGGATTGAATGCAGATCCATCATATTCTTGTTGTCATATCTTAAAAGTTTGAAAAGTAACAAATTTTTCACCTTACAATTGCTTTATTTTCTCCTCTGCCCCAACACAATGGTAATAGAGATAAAATGACCATTGTACCTTTTATTCTTCTGAGTGATATGTCTGCAACAAGTAATCAAATTGCCATAGATGAAGGTCCTAAAGGTTGAATACAGATCAGCATGTTTCTGCACGAGATACAATCATCCTTTAGAAAGTGTTCTTCCTTTGGCTATGTGTGATTTACATGAATGTAATAATGGTCTAAGAATGGTATTATCCAAGACACTAGAACAGGTTTTCTGCTAAAGCCCCAGGTTAATCAAGATGCAGACCCTGGCATCAGAGTCTTCACTGGGGAGGAAAATGTTTGATCTGCCTGCCTGAAATGTCTCTGCTAAATGACTGAAGCATTCACATCTAACAATGGTTTGGCAAACAAAGGAAAAACAATCGTGTGCAGGCAAAAATATTCTGAGTAATGGTTGACTTCAATATATGGGAGTCTTGTTTAAAAAAAAAAGTGCCCTTCAATAAGAATGGATTAAAGCTGATCAGAATGTTGATATTTGAAATAGAAAAAGTTACGGTTTGGGGAAGTTATATTCACTGGATAGATAGAAATGAAGATGATCATACTGCATTCAATTCTGAGTGTGGTGCAAACAGTCAGGGATAACATTCACCTTTGTGTACTCTTTGTCACAGGATTGCATTGACATTTCAATCATTCCATATATTCACACTCCTGAGGTAACAGGAAGTGTATGCTTTTATTTTGATAACTTCTGTACTCTTTTTATTTTCTGGTTAGATAATGCAGCATGATGTAATTTTAATGTGCACAATGTTCTAAAAATCATTAGAAGGTAATTCAATTCAAATTAAAAAGGCTTTACCAGTAAATTTTCATAACTCATTTCTGTCACGTTACTAATGAATGTTGCTGCTCCTCACTACAATCTCTCCAGAGTTGACAAGTCTTATGATTTGATCAGAATTGCAAAAAAAATCAAAATGTCATCATTTTAGATCATTATTAAGCTTAAAATTAAACTTCTCAGCCTTCTATTTTGATGCTTCAACTGTGTGGTTGATGCACCATCAATAACTCTCTGAGACGGGAGGCGAGATATCGGCTTTTATTGACTGGAAGAAAGAACAAGCAGTAATTGACCACCATACTACATCCTGGAGACTGAGGGCAGGGCTCAGGCCTCAATCGCCTTTATACCGGGGTCTGTGGGAGGAGCCACAGGAGCAGTCAGCAGGGGGCGTGTCCAGTCAGGTATATGTAGTTCACCACAGTGGTATAATTGATTAGCTGTCTTCTGCAATCGGAGTTTCACTCAACACACACAAAATGCTGGAGGATCTCAGCAGGCCAGGCAGCATCTGTGGTACAGTCACGTTTCAGGCCGAGACCCTTGGGCAGGACTCTAAGTAAAGTACTTCTTTCCATAGATGCTGCCTGGCGGGCTGAGTCCCTTCAATTTCAAGTTGGAGAGGGTGCAGAAGAGATTTGCGGCTGCTGCTGGACTAGAGTTATAACGAGAGGTTGGTTGCACTGGATGTTTGTTCCTTCGAGCATTGGGGAGTGAGAAATGATCTCATAAAAGCTTAGATGGATTGTGGATAAGGTAACCGCTTTAGTTTTGTCCCCCCAGGGTTGGAGAATCCAAAACAAGCAGGCACAGATATAATACAAGAGGAGAGATTTGAAATAAACCTGAGAGCTAACTATTTTACACAGAGGGAAGTGAGTATCTGGAATGAGCTGCCACAGAAAGTGGTCAAGGAGGGTAAAATTCCAAAATTTAAAAGCCATTTGGATAGTTACATGGAAGAGAAGGTAAGAAATCGGAGGACAACAAGGACGAGGAGGAAGATAGCTGTGGATAGCATGGATCATTTGAGTCAAAGTGCCTATTTCCATGTGCTATCAATTGTCCACCATTGAGAACATCTACCATAAACGCTGCAACACACATGCTGCCTGGCCTGCTGCGTTCCACCAACATTTTGTGTGTGTTGCTTGAATTTCCAGCATCTGCAGATTTCCTCGTGTTTACCATAAACGCTACTTGGGCAGGGCAAAAAGCATTATCAAGGATGCATCTCACCCTAACCATGGACTTTTTACTCCCCTCCCATCCGGTAGGCGCTACAGGAGTCTCCGCTCCCACACCAACAGGCTCAGGAAGAGCTTCTTCCCTGAGGCTGTAACCCTGCTGAACCTCACATCACAGCGTTAAGCTGTATTGCACCCATATTGTACTGTTGCAGTACTTTTATATTTGTGTGCTGTAGCACTTACTTTTTATTCGCAGTTATTTTGAAAATAATACTATTCTTTGCATTTCTGGTTAGATGCTAACTGCATTTCATTTGGCTTTGTATCTGTACTCGGCACAATGACAAAGTTGAATCTAATCTAGTTTATTGTGATGTGTTTTGACACTATTTTTAGTATGTGAACTTTACATATCTTCTCCAAGTTTATATCAACCATGGCATGTATAAATTTGTATCTTCCTGCTTAATTGAATCATTTTCTTTCAATGTTAACAAGCTCAAACTGATTTAGCATTCTGCTACTCTCGCTTAGTTTTGTAGTTCCCTTCCCTAATGTCTCAGTGATTTGAATGTTCTCTGCCTTCACAAAGAGAATTGGATGGAAAACCCGCAGATATTTTCCAGTAAAACTGCTTTACACTTGACAAATGATCTCGTGCTTCAGTATTTTTGTTTATTCTTTTTTAGGTTGTATATTGATTACAGTTGTTCAGTGAGTGAACATGGTTTCATATCGTTTTACAATATTTGTTTGGATTTAGTTGTGACATAGGGATCGTTTGATGCACTGACTAACGCCTGCACTCAGAAATCTCATCACAACTTAAATTGTAATAATAACACTTTTTGATCTGCTATGATGTAGAAATTTAGATTTAAATTTATAAATTTATAATTCCAAATTTATGCAATTGCTGCCAGGATAATCAAGGACACGACCCACCCAGCCAACACACTTTTTGTCCCTCTTCCCTCTGGGAGAAGGTTCAGGAGCTTGAAGATTCATATGGCCAGATTTGGAAACAGCTTCTTTCCAACTGTGATAAGACTGCTGAACGGATCCTGACCCGGATCTGGGCCGTATCTTCCAAATGTCCAGACCTGACTTGCACTACCTTACTTTCCCTTTTCTATTTTCTAATTATGTTTTATAATTTAAATTTTTATTATATTTACTTCGATTTGTACTGCAGGGAGCACGAAGCGCAGAATCAAATATTGCTGTGATGATTGTACACTCTAGTGTCAATTCTTTGGTGACAATAAAGTAAAGTAAATAGGACAATTTGGCCCATGGAGAAACCACCATTCTTCAATGAGGATTTAACAGCAGTGTCTGAAAAGTAGGCTTGATAAGAATGCATAAGTTGCTCCCCAGGCTCTGCAGTGACTTTCAGCAGTGGCGGTAGGCAGTGACCATCTCTTCTCTCAAGAGTTGAAGGTACAACTTTGAACAGCTAATGTACATGGGTCTTCTGCTGGACCCTTCTATTTTCTACTGAAACGGAGAATTTCAAATCGTTAAATGCAAGGAGTTCATGTGCGAGATGCAATGGAATAGACTGCCCTGTATGTGGCTAAGTTAGTGGATACTTTTTACAGATCTGTCAATCTTGTTTGCAATTTAATGTTTGCAGGAATTAAATATTGCTGGTAAGGTAAGAGATTAAAGAGCTTATATTGTGGAAGGAGAAATGAACTTAATTAAAATGAAACATATATATTAGAAAGTAGAAAGATATCATCTATGTTGTGAAAAATATTTTTGTAGCCTCCAAAGTAAATAAATGTAATGCACAGAAGTTCTGATAGTTTCACGAGGACTATGGTAGAGCAATACCCTTTCATGCACAGCGTAATTCCACATGGACATAAAGGCATTATCTTTCAAAGTGATAGCTTTGACAAGTGACACCTTTCATGCGATCTTCTGCATCATTTGCTGGGATGCATTTGAGGCAGACTGCTTTGAGTTGTATGTAGAGGTGAAAGTGGATGTTCTGACTGGAATGTGTCTGGGGATGCAGTATGCTAGCAATATGATTATACCAGTAAGAAATTTAAACATACCAGAAAGAAACCTAATTTAATGTTCCACTGGTTACAGTTCAGAAATGGGATAGGTCTTCATTTGTCTCTGATGGATAAATGAGGCATGTTCCTATTGGGAAAGGGGGTTGAGAGCAAGTACCAGAATGGTTACATTCTCCCCCACCAAAAAGAAATTGTGTTGCATGCAATATTAGGACACGGAAATTGTCCTAATTGACATGGAAATTGATGTCTTTGATATGCTTCCAAAGGTGACTCATACAAGGATAATTCATTTAACCAACAGTCAAGCAGGCTTCCTTCCTAGAAACGATTGTTACTACTGCACTTAAGACCTACATAGAACATGAGGACACACTCAACTGCTGCAGCACCACAACAGGAAACATTTTACATGTTGATTGACTCGATTCCACACATAGTGGTTGTTCGGCATGTAAGGGAATGCAATGTACAGCAAACTGCCTTCCAATTAGTTGCACATGCACGCAGATGCAGGAAAGGCTGACTGCATTTTATAATTAACCTTGAATTTCAACTCAGCTGTGTGACGTATGAAATGCATTCTGTTCACCAGTGTCCTCATCCATATATGGATTATGATTGAAGATGTAATGAACCAGTACAGAGTATAGCTGAAAGTCCAAGGTGTAATATAATGTGATACATCTTTCCATATCATTATTTTAAAGTGATCAGCAGCTCTTTACTAATTCAATAGAGGTAATATTTAGCTGACGATTTTAACTTGTCAGTCAGCTACTGACTGACAGAAGATGTTGGTCTTTTAAATCATTGCAGCCTGCTGATCCATTAAGAGTGTGTTCCAATGATTCTCATGAAATATTAATAGTGCTGTGATTGATTTGCTTTAATATTTTAACTTGGGGAGTTGTGTAAACGAATACTGAACAGCTGTGATGGTGCATTCAGTAAAGAAAGGTTAATAATACCATTGTCAGTTTGATGCTTGAATGTTTCTGCAATGTGCACACATTGTTTGGACAAATTATAGGGTTACTTATTATTTGTAGTGATTTTTCTTTTACTTGAATGATATTTATCTGCTAGTGATGTTTAATGCATCATTTCCTTAATTGTCAACCCCTGCAGATCTGCAGTTCCTCTTATGAATTTCTCTTAGCTAATAGTGAGGCAACATACAGTATTCAGATCACTACCAAAATCGGATAAGGCTAACCACTGTGAGGCACTAGGAAGTAATTTACTGCTAATTCCCTTATTTCTCCTCCTTGGGAAAAAGTTGTCCTCTCCTTGGTCCATTGCCATGTGTTGTTGATATTGAAAACTGCATTCCAATGCCTTTCAGTAAACATGTTACAACTAAATAACCCGATACATGCTTATTACATAGATATTTGTGTGAAATATAAATTTGACACATTGATGCACATTTTATCTTAAGATTGCATCTAGCATTCTCATTAATAAAAGCTGGGACTATTAATTTTCTTTTAGCGAAGCATGCAAAACAGGCACAGGCTTTTACCTGTTCTGATGCAGGTTTTGACCTGAAACGTTGACAGTTGCTTTTCTGCCACAAGTACTGCTCGACCTGCTGAGATCGTCCAGTAGATTAGTCGTTATGTTGACCTACTTTTGCAGGAGTTTCCAAAATGAAAGCATTTGTAGATTGCACTTGAACCCTTATAGAGACCACCCACACTGGCATTTATGAAAATACAACTGATTTAAGATGGCATCCAGATAGTGCCAGCGCACAATGCTCTCTCGGTTGACATCTTCCAGATAGCAAATGATATAGCTTTTTTGCTGCTTTTGCGTCTGCTTTTTACCTTAAGTGTGTTCTTGGAACTGTTAGAACCTGTGATTTACAGCTTAGACTCTGTTGGAAATATCCCCCGCTTTGCTGTCTCCAAGAAGATTATGGGAAGCAAGCTTGTACTTGGATGGCCTCGATGCAAAGAAAATTTGAGACCGAGCATGAGCTGATGTTTGACTTTGTTTTGCCATTTAAAGCACCCGTTACTCACCAATTAAAAATGTAGAGGAAGACTGAGGCATTGAGGGGAATGCAGAGGGCGAGTGAGAGTCTCAGCGCTGCTGAAGGAGTTTGTGAGTGGCCTATCACTGTGTGGCTCGCCATGGCAGGCAGGTCGGCCTCTCTGCTTCATGTGGTGTCCCTCTCTTTCGGTGAATGTCGGTGATATCGACATGGTTCTGCATTTATGGATTACACTATTCCGTTTATGGAATGTGGACTCTTTCAGAATTATGGTTTTGATATTCTGTGTTTTTCTACAGCCACTCCTTTTCTGTTTTGTTTTGTGGGGGTGGGGGGGGGGTTGATGATCTGTTGGAATCTGATAGTTTTTTTGTGCAGGGAAGGGATTGTTTCTGGGGGTCAATATTCTATTTCCATTTTGTTCGGGGGTGGGGGGTTTTGGTGGGTTGATGATCAGGCCGCCATTCTTCTCTGTAGTGGAGGGTGGGTTTTGATGTTTCTCTCTGAATGACTTTCATGTTCTTACTTTGTTTCGTGGCTATCTGGAGAAGACAAACTTCAAAGTTATATATGAAGACATATTTTGATAATAAATGAATTATGAAGCTTTAAGGTCAAGCCTATCCTTTCAAATCCCCTTCATATTAAGGAATTAGCAGGCGTCCTATCAGCTGTCTAACATTGGTCAAAAATTTCTTTTATCCTTCACCTGAATAATTTTCAATTAAAGACCAAGCACAAGAAAGTAATCATTGAGTGTCCAGAATTGATAGAGACACATGATTTGTATCCCACAAATGATAGTTGGGGAAATTAAATAAGAGAAGTAAAGCAAATCTCAAATATGATAAGCACAAAATTCTGTTTTATCCTTTTAAAAGGGGAGAAGAGTCATTATGCCCTGCTTTGGCTTTTATGTGATTCTAAACCTGCAAATGAAGTTCATTTTTGTCTCCTCAGTTCAACTGTGGGCAACAGGTATGACGTCCATGCCCCATGCTGGTATAATTAAACCTAAGGAAATTCTCCAGACTAGATACTTTGGAAGACCTTGAATTCAATAGTAAAAGTTCTTTAAAATAGTCCAATACTGTTATTCTGTGAGAAGTTATCATCACCAAGGTTCTTTCTTGGCCTTGATCAGCATCCTAAGTTTGCAAACAGCAGCAAATAAACTTTAACATTGTTATCCATGAGAATTTAGTGGACTACGGACTATGAATTCCAATTGTGATGACCATGAGGTTGACACCATTTGCTGAGGAGCAGAAATTGAAGTTAGATTGTGACTGAAGGCGGCACAGAAGTTTAAAGCTTCTTTGAATCAAAACAATGATTCTGACTGTACTGAAGCAGTTTGGGCATTCTCAGTATAATTTGCTCCCAATTCTCCATGCTGTCCTATTTGTAGTGCAATTCACAGCAGCTGTTCTGTTGGGAAGAGTGCCAGAAAACTTCTGCAGATGCACAGTGGAGAGTATTCTGACTGGTTGCATCCTGGACTGGTATGGAAACACCAATGCCAAAGAACAGAGAAGCTGAAAAGTGGGTGTAGTCCAATCCAAAGCATTCTCCACCATTGAAATATCTACAAGGAGTGCTGTCACAAGGGAGCAGTATCCACCATCAAGGACTCCAAACATCCAGGCCATGCTCTCTTCTCACTGCTGCCAGCAGGAAGGAGGTACAAGAGCCTTAGGTCCCACACCAACAGGTTCAGGAACAATTATTCCCCAGGAATCATCAGGCTCCAGAACCAGCATGGAAAACTTCACTCACCTCAACACTGAACTGATTCCACAACCTGTGAGCTCACTTTAAAGGACTTTACAGCTCATGTTCTCAGTGTTATTTATTTATTTTTTAGAAATTTGTTTGTACTTGCATAGTTTGTCTTTTGCACAGTCTTTATCATACTTTGCTTTGGTGTAGTTTTTCATTGATTTTATTCATTTCTTTGTTCTACTATTAATTCCTGCAGGGAAATGAATCTCAAAGTCATATATGGTGACACATATTTAATTCAATAATAAATTTACTATGAAATTTGAAGGCGTGCACCATTGCTGACTTTCTAATGGGACAGAGGTAAATAGTTTGTGCTCATGTGTGAACTCTAAATTCTATTGGAATGAAGATTGTTCATAAATTTTCCTCATGGCAAGGGCCAATAACATGTTTGGTTTAAGCAGCACAGTCACCATGAGAGTGGGCAGTGTTAGAGTGAGGAGTTCAGAGTTTGGCTCAAAGGTGGAGATGTTAGGTAGATATTTTCAATGTTTAGATTTTCTTTCTTTCTTTTTAAATGCACAGCTACAGCACTGGGGGTACCAGGCAGAATAGTGGAATGTTCTACTTACAGAATATAGGAAGGCAGGGAGATCTCCAGTGTCCCTGATGACTACACCAGCAAGAAGTGCATCCAGCTGCAGCTTCTTTCCAATCATGTTAAGGAATTAGAGCTGGAACTGGATAAACTCCAGATCATTTGGGAATTGGCAGGACATATAGGGAGGTAAATACACCCAAGGTGCAGGACACAGGTGACTGGGTGACTGTCAGGAGGGGAAAAGGTGCTAGGCAACCAACGCAGAGTACCCCTGTAGCTGTTCACTTCAGCTTTGGGTTCTGTTGAGGGAGAGGACCTAGCAGAGGAAAGCCACAGTGGTCAGGTCTCTGGCGCTGAGATCAGTTCTGTGGTTTAGCAAGGAAGGGAGAGAAGGGTTGTGGTGTAGTGATAGTGTTACGTACCCCGTAACTGAGTGTCTTACCAGCAAAGATAGAAGTGTCCATTGGAGTCTGTTGATACTATTTTCAACAATATTTATTAACAAGCATATACAAAATAATATCAATGCGAATATACAGAGAATATATGTTAGCAATACTAAACCTAAAAGTGCGGGTATAATGATAATCACTAATGAAACAAGCTCTATCGTTGTCTAGGGGATAATGAATTGTCAGATGGAAATATAAAGTTCAGTTCAGTTCATGCAGGCTGCGGTAGTTGTTTGTCGATGTGTTGCAATTGTTGGAGAGAGAGAGAGAGAGAAAACATGTGAACAGTAACAGCTATTATCTTGCCAACCTTCCTTTACGATTTTGATCCGTCGATGCGTTGTTGTTGTGGCCATTCAAGTATGACCGTTAGCTAGACCGTTCTTCCATGGTGGACTCGTCACCCAGGCAAGGGTGGACACACACACAAGCCTCCACCAGTCTCGCTACAAAACACAGAGTTAAAATTTACTGACCCTTCGTTCGGTCTCCGGTCTCTCACCATCTCGTGGGGGTTCTGATGCTCACTAGCATTTCTCCTGGTGCGTCTGAGGGGTGTTACCCCAGACCTCACTTTTATCCCCACTCACGGGGGTCTCAGGTGTCAATCAGGTTGGGATGATGTAACCCATCAACCAGATCTCTCTGGTTGCCCCCTGAGGGGTTTCAATGAATAGAACAGTACCAAGTAAACAATCCTTCTCCAAAAGACAATAGCAGTAATCAATGGTTCTGCTCCTCTTTTGTCAGTTGTGTCTCTCTCTCTCATTAATTTTCATGAGCAGTTAACAATAACAACTGCCCTGGCAGATTTCCTTTGTCTCTCTTACTTCCTTGATAACAGCATTGAAATAGTAGCGATTTGCGATTCTCCAAAAAGCGGGGGGGGCATGGGCGACTCTGCACCCTTCTGCCCATCAGAGTTGTTCATCCTTCGTAACAATAGGAAGTTCTGTGATTAGGGGAACAGAAAAGAGATTCTGTGGATGAGAACAATATTCCCAGATGGTATGTTGCATCCCGAGTGCCAGGGTCTGTGATATCTTGATCAAGTCTAGAGTTTTCGTAAGTTTTGCGAGGGGGAATGCTGAGCAGCCAGAGACTTGGATACGTATCTGTACCAATGACATGGGTAGGAAGGGTGAGGAGGTCCTGCAGAGTGAGTTCAGGGAGTTAGGTTCTATGTTAAAGAACAGGACCTCCAGGGTTGTGATCTCAGGACTGCTACCCATGTCACATGCTAGTGAGGCAGAGATAGGAAGATCATATGGTTTAACACTTGACTAAGGAGATGGTGCAGGACAGAGAGATTCAGATGTTTGGATTATTAGGCTTTCTTCCAGGAAAGGTGGGACCTATACAGAATGGATGGTTTGCACCCAAACTAAAGGGGGACTAATAACTTTTCGGAAGGGATTGCTGGAATTGTATGGGAGTGGGATGGTAATTTATAATGGAGTTAAAGGAGAATGGGATCTAGACTTCCAGAGCTGATAATGGTGTGGTTGTGGGGAGAGTTAAACCTACAAACAAAGTCAGGAATTGGAAAGTTGAGAATGGCGGGACTAATGTTCTGTGGATGATCTTGGGACTTGGAGCGGCACAGGGAATTATGACAAAGTAGCTGTTAATAAGACTTGTTAGCAGAAGGGACAGGATTGGCAGCTCAATGCTCCAAGATGCCACTGTCTTAGACGTGGTAGAGCTGGATGGATTACAGAGGGATGGAAGGCATTACTGGTGTTCACTGCTCAGACAGGACAGACAGGAGAACTCATTTAATGAGACAAAATGTGTGGCATTGAGGAATGAGAAAGGGATGAACACATTGTTGGAATTATATTATAGACCACTTAACAGTCCATGGGATCCAGAGGAGCAAATTTGTAATGATTGTAAGAAACATAAGCTTGTGATAGTAAGTGATTTTACCTTTCCACATATTGACTGAAAGTGCTGGATGGGATTGTCTGTCAAATGTGTTCAGGAATGTTTCCTGAATTAGTACTTTGAATTCCCAACTAGAAAGTGTGATACTAGATCTCCTGTTCAGGAATGAGACTGGGCAGTTGACAGAAGTTTGTGAAGGGGAGCACTAAGCATCCAGTGATCATCATCCCACTAGTTTCAAGATAATTATGGAAAAGGATAGTTCTGGTCCTTGGTTTGAGATTTGAAATTGGAGAAAGGACTATTTTGAGGATCTGGCAAGTGTGGACTGGGACAGGTTGTTTTCTGATGAAGACATACTTGGTAAGTGGGAGGCTGTCAAAGTGAAATTTTGAGAGTACAGAGTTTGAATGTTCCTGTCAGAATTAAAGGCAAGGATAACTGGTTGAGGAAACCTTGGTTTGAGAAATATTCTTTAGAAAAGGAGGTGCATAGCAGATAAAGATAAGTAGGAGCAAAAAAGGTAAGTTTAAAGAAGACAATATCACCTTTGCTTGGTCCCCTAGAAGCTGCTGTGTCTGAGTGCATTACAATCTTACCAGAAGTCCATATAAAGTATGTACGAATTAATATCGAATCAAAACAATGGCCAAAGCCATGATACCTGCTAAGAGCTCTTACCCGAATAAAGCATCTCTGTTTGATAAAATTAATTTAAAAAAAGGTCCAGACAAAAAATACCTACAATGTTAAGTTTATTAACATCCAGAAAATGCCTGAGGAAAACAAAAATCCTGGAATGGGTGCTACTGATTTAGAGATGACACCATGTGGTTGGTATGATTGAATGTGCAAGCAAATTAGAGTTGACAAGGTGAGTGAAGATATTTACTAATCAAAAGAAATGCAAAATATGCAATAAACCACAACAACACCATGACTGAGGCAGTAAAATGTCTTAAGAGCAAATCTGCATTAACCGAACAAGTGAAAAACATGATAAAATTGAAGTGCAGTATGCAGGTTTTGAAGTTTCAAAGCGAACTGAAAACGTTTGGAGAGACGATGCAGACGCAACTTCAAGTGGGTGGTCCTGCCAGTGACATTGTCAGTGAGGTGACTGGTGGAGTTCTGCGCTGGGAAACACCTCATATATCGAACCATCCCCAGAGTCAACAAAGCCATCCAAACTCTGAGGAATTACAGCCCTCATCGAGGCAGTGCCACCATCTGAACTCAAGGAACTACATAATGGACAAAAACTCAATCAAGACAGGATGTCATGCACACATTGCCATTGCTGACTATTCCTAATAAGTCCATGGGAAAGTGGAAATCTTATCCATCTAAAGGTCTGTGTCTTTAAGGGGAGATCTTATGGCACTTGAGTGGATTCAATGGTGACCCATACTTGAGGGAAGCCAGCGATGTTGCAGAATTCTGAGCTGCTACTTTCTTCTCACTGACTCAAACTCAATGAAACAATGATTGGATGACCTCATTGATTCTGTACTAAGCAGCAAATTGGAAGAAATGTGATTATGTAGTGATGATGTTCATGGTCAGAGTTATATTGACCTCCATAGAGAGAACATTCCAACACAAGAGCTTAACCAGTGTGCTCCCTGCACCATTTCACATATTTTAATGAAGAATATCTTGGGAAATTAGAGCATTTTTCATCAGCGAGATTCAAGTAGGTAAAACCATCGCTGAAGGCTTTGTGGGAATAAGTTCCTCACTGGTTGACATTTTGACTTTTGACCTGAGGTACCTGAACCATACTAAGTGACCATGGATATCCATTCTGATGTAACTCATTGTTGGAGTGCTTAAAGTGCTGCCATTACTGAGGTTGCCGTGAAATGATTATCTTGGCAGTTAAATGATGTAGAAATTACTTTCAACCATGAGCAATCTAATGAAATCTGAAGCTGCCCAATCTTGCCTGCTGATGTCAGAAGGCCTTGCCTTTCAAGAGTAAGGCAAACTATTCAATGTACTTTTAATCATTCTTTTTCTTACAGAAACATCTGCATGATGGTTTCAGTCTGGAACGTTGAGTTTCAAATCGATCTGAACAGAAATATGTGATGTGGAAATAGTGCTGTCATTATGACCAAGAAGATGCAAGACATGCTTGCATGGATTGTGATCTGGTCCAGTTTTGCAATTGCCATTATTTTTTTAGGGGGGGAGTTACTATTTTGAATACAATTTGAAAATCCTTGGCACACTTAATAAGCTGATCACGATATCCTTGTTGTTTTTGATAACTACCTTCACTGTCTAAAATACCACAATGTAGTGTATATAATATTTCTGTAATGTTTGAGTAATATTGTAAATATTTTGTTTGATAAAGCATTCTTTATTTAAATAATTGAGTTAAAGCATATGTAATTGTATGTGAATGCCATATGTCATCACTCTGCCACGTAATATGTGCCTGCCTCAATTAAAATAAACGCGAAGTTAGACTCACATTCCCAGCTCTCTGCTTTTAGTGTAATCTGCAAACTTGCTAACCGTGCCTTGTGTAGTCTCATACAAACCGTTTGTATGAATGACATACAACAATGAGCCCAGCACTGATCGCTGAGGCACACCAGTAGTCACAGGCCTCTAGTCCAAAAAAACAGCCTTCAGCCATCACCCTCCTTCCTACCATAAAGCCTGTTATGTTCAAAGTTCAAAGTAAATTTATCATCAAAGAAGTACATAAGTTGCTGAAGTCCCTAAGGGTTAATTTGCAGGTTGAAGGCAAATGCAATGTTAGCATTCAATTCGAGAGGGCTAGAATGTAAGTGCAAAGATATAATGCTAAGGCTATATAAGGCATTACTCAGACTGCACTTGAAATATTGAGGAAAACTGTGCTGATGTTGGAGAGGATTCAGTAGAGGTTCACGAGAATGATTCTTGGAAGTAAAGGGTTAAGGTATGAAGAGTATTTGAGGACTCTGAGCCTGTACTCACTGCAGTTCAGAAGAATGAGGGGGTGAAATCTCATTCAAGCATCAAATATTGAAAAGCCTGGATAGAGTGGTTGTGGAGGGGATCTATCCGCGAATGGGTGAGTCTAGGACCAGATGGCTAAGCCTCAGAATAGAGGGATGTCCATTTAGAACAGAGATGAGGAGTAATTTCTTTAGCCGGAGGGTAGCGAGTCTGTGGAATTCATTGCCGAAGATGGCTTTAGAGGCTAAATCATTGAGTACATTTAAAGCAGAGATTCATAGGTTCTTGATTAGTCAATGCATCAAAGGTTACGGGGAAAAGATGGAGAATGAGAGAGATTATTATCTCTTATTAGCTATCAGGGAATAGCAGAGCAGACTTCATGGGCTGAATAGCCTAATTGTACTCCTATGTCTTATGGTCTTATATCACCATGTACAACTCTGAGATTCATTTTCTTGTGGGCATTCACAATAGATGCAAATAACACAATAGAATCAGTGAAAAACCACACATGACAAACAAACAATATGCAAAAGGCAACAAACTGTGCAAATACAAAAAAAAAGCAAGCAATAAATATTGTCAACAGAAGTTGTAGAGTCCTTAAGAAGCCACCCTGCCAACACAGAGAGACTTGTCAGCTTCAGAGCTCAGTGCAGGCTGTTCAGATGCTCTGGGAAGTCCACTGGGTATGCTCAAACAAATAGTGTTAAGCTACTGGGATACTCAATCAATAGGTGTGTCAGTACAACCACTGGCACCATTCCACTGTTGTCACAATAAGAGTTGGCCATGCAGAGTAGGGAGAGGATCCTTGGGACAAGAGGCAAATATATGCCCAGTGTGATTCATCCACTTCCAAAGAGTCCTCTAAAGCACCACATGCTCTGTTCTTCCTGAGGTAGAAGGTATTTCCAAGCCCTGTATTTCCTAGGCACTGAGATGTGTACCACTTTGTTTAACTCTGAGGCATTCAACTTCTTCATTTCAGGAACTTAGCAAGTTCTACGTGGGGAAACAGGGAAGAGTAGTAGTTGGCCCTCATGACAAATAAGTGCAAGTAATTGAAAATGTTTGACACTTTAGTGGATGATGAGTGGTGTCATTTTGCTTTCTAGTCGTATGGTTTACAGCATCAGGAGATTTTAATGCCCACTCAGAAAGTTCAGGGAAGTTTTGGCAGCTGTGTTTAATTGAGTCTCATCCAGCCAGGAACTGTACAGAACCACACAAATGACATTTCAAGCATCTTATTGGCCAATTTCATGACTATTTGCTGGAGATCCAATTAGAAGATAACAAAAAAAAATATCACCATGATTTAGTGCAGAAAAATTTGATTTTGTGGCATTTATCATTATTGGATTAGATTTATTTATTCATCACACATACATTGAAATGTACAGTGAAATGTGGCTGTCATTGCGTTAGCAGCCAGCAAAATCTGAGGATGTGCTGAGGTGGCCCATATATGGTATTGTATATGGTTTGCTGAATGCATCAAAGTAATTTTAGTAATGTAGTTGGCAGCAAGGCACAGTTTACTCTTCTCATGTTAACATTTTTTAAAGTTGTAGAGTAATTTGACAAAGTTATTCGAACTGTATCTAAAAATGAATTGGAGACTAATTTCTTGATTGAAGATGAAATAATTGTCACTCATTGTATTTCCAGTAATTTTGGCATTGTCTTAAAAATATGGCTGTTTTACTCTTAAGTTCACTGGCTAGCTCAAAATGTTTGATGTCATTTAAAATGTATGACAATGAAAATTTGACTGAAATAGTGGGGGGTGGGGTGGGATTGGTGGTGGAAGTAGTGGAGTTAGCCGACACCTTCCCAAGTTACTGCAATTTGACGTTATTTTGTTCACTGGCTTTCGATGTATTCCACCCTGTGTAGAGTGGTACATGTGAAAAATAAATGTGTATAATAGACTTGGTCAGAAGCCCAGTGACAATGTGCACAAGCAAGAAAAGAGTGTAATCTGGTTTGCAAACCAATTGACCTTCTTTACTTCCTGCCCTAATTACTGCACTGGTAGTTTGAATGTCTCCTTCATTCTCCTAGTGCTGCATGCCATATTAAATCAGCCACTTCCTAACTCCTGAGCTTAATTTTGTTGGCCTTGGTGTTGTATCCATTCTCTGCAGCTTTAAAAGTTTCCCCCCCAGGGTGCAGGTTTATTTTGCTTATGGTAATAAGCATTATTCTAACTCCGTCATTTAACAATGATATCTAAGTAGAATACCAGCTTGGTGCCCCATGACGATTAGCTCTGCATCTTACCCACGAGTAAAAAATAGAGGAACTCTCTCAACCATCATTTTATTCTCCATTAAAAAAATTATTGTATTGTCTGGTGTTTTATTATTCATTTCATTTGCTCAAAATTTATGATTTGGTGTAGTCCTTACATCTAGTTTCTGCAAATTCTGTTGGAAGTAGTTGGTATCAATGGAATTTTCAAGGGTCCGTTTAAGTACAAGCTGAAAGAAAACAGGGAATAACTGATGTATTTGTTTTGGAGTGCTGCACCTCACATTTCTCAAAGTCCAAAAAGTCCCATCTCCTTGGTAAATGTTGAACCAAGTATTCATTAAGGACCTCCCTTAACTCCTCTGCTTCCAGGCAAACATTTCCACCTTTAACCCCAAGCAGGTTTTCCTTCATTCAAGTCATTTTCCTGTTCTCCAAAGTTGCAAATCTGCATGTTGTTAATTCCCAGAACCATAGAACATGGAACAGTACAGACATGTTCTCTAATCCAGGCAGCATCCTTCCTATATCCTTCCTATAATGAACTTTCCACATCCTTCCTATAATGAGCCGAACAGAACTGAACACAAGTGTGCTTTAACCAGACTTTTATGGAGACGCCCATTACCTTGTGACTGTTGAACTTATTCCCCCGTTTAATGAAGCCCAACACACCATATGCATTTTTAGCTATACTATTAATTTGTGCAGCAACTTTAAGGGATTTATTGTTTTGGACCCTAAGGCACCTCTGTCGTCATTCCTAACCCTGTACTCTGCCTTCATGTTTGAACTTCCCAAGTGAATCACTTCACATATTTCTGGATTGAACTCCATCTGCCACTCCTCTGCCCAACACTCATCCTTTGTATATCCTGTTGTAACCTATAACAACCTTCTGCACTATCCATAACACTTCCAACCTTTTTGCCATCTGTAAACTTAATAACCCACCTTACCACTTGTGGGCAAGCCAATTCTGAATCCACACAGCCAAGTTTCCATGGATCTCGTGTCTCATAACTTTCTCGAAGAACTTACCATGGGGAACCTTGCCAAGCATGTTATTAAAATCCGTGACATCATATCTACTGCTCTTCATCGATTTGCTTTGTCATCTTTTTGATAAACTCAATTAGGCTCAAGAGGCATAACTTGGCCCCTTACAAAACTTAATTATTTATCCTTATTAATACTATTCTTCTCCAAATGCTTGTAAACCTTCTCCATAAGAATTCTCTCCATTAGTTTTGCACATCACTGATGTAGGACTCTTTAGTCTATAATTTCTAGGATCATCCCTATATCCTGGAAATATTTGCCATCTTCTAATCATCTGTTTATACACAAAGATAATCATCAATGCCTCTGCAACCTCATCCCTTGCTTCCTATAGTAATATGGGGAATACCCTATTCAACTCTGGGAACTTAGCTCTTATAATGTTTTTCAGAAGCTCCAACTCTGCTTCTTTCTTAACCTCAACATGTTCCAGCACATTAGCTGTTCCATGCTGACCTTACGTTTGCCTGGGAAACATTGAAGCAATGTATCCATTAAAAATCTCCCCTACTTTTTCTGGCCTGAACTTTCAATGATTAACCTTTTCATTCTGGGATCATTTTCGTAACCCTCCTCTAGACCCTCTCCAATGTCAGTGCAGTCTTTCTTAGACATGGGGTCTAAAACTGATCACAATACTCCAAGGTCCCTAACAATTATATGAAGATTGTAGTGAACATATTTTGTTGCAGCCACATTAACAGTCTTTCTGCTGAAAAGCTGCTCAAAACAATTGAGAAGTGTATTGCAGAAATGAGAAGAGAGAGATGTACATCCTTCTTTAACATCACAAGCATATGCAAGTGAAAGAGTGTATTGCTGTGATAATTGTAAATAATTTCAGGATAAATCACCAGTTAAAAGATTGTCTCAAGAGCTTTTGCATCAAAGCTTAGTGAAGTCCACTTTTACACTTTATCATGGTTTACTCTCCTGAAACATGTTCATTTCCTTATTTTATATTGTAAGGGTACGACTTTATGTTACAGCTATTGATCTGCACTTTTGGCTTTCTGTGGCAATATCAGGCATTGTCTTGGACAGCTGCCTCTATGACTGGTTCAAATAACTGTTCTATATGATTAAATTTCACAAGTTTTGATGGCCTTTAAGGTCATAACCACGCCTGAGCTTAGCCAGGCAGAATAGCGTTATAGTAAAGATTTGGTTCTGGTTCAACTGCAACATCAACTGTTCTGTTTTGAATAAACAGAGCCACAGAGACTCCATTAGGAATTTAAATGTTCGGAAAGTGGGACTAATCTATTTCATTAAATTTTAAACTTGAGGCAAAACGAGCTTCAGAGTCCTGATACTGAGTGGTTTGTGAATTAATTTTGACACTGCACATATAGCTTGTCTTGTCTCCCACAGAGTCTCACAAAACACCGGAAACAAGTTGGGCTCTGAAGAAAACAGATTAATAAGCAGCTATTTTTGACCTTGAGCTGTGCTTATGTGTCTCAGATTCATGGAGAGAGAAAGATCACAGAAACAGGCCCTGTACCAACTGACCTGTACCAACCATCAAACACTCATTTACACTAAAGCTGCAGTAATCTCATTTTTTTCCTCTACACTCCCGTCAACTCTTTGTAGATTCTACCATTCATGTACAGTCTAGGAGCAATTTATAGTGGCCAATTAATATATAACCCAGCATTTCTTTGGGATGTGGAAGGGAACCAGAGCACCTCGAGGAAAAGAATGTTCAGTACCCAATAAGTACTATAAAGTATGATTCTACTTGGGCAGAATGTGAAAGAGAATTTGCTGTAATCTGAAAATTTGGTTTATCTATAACTAAAAGAAAACCAAAGTGTGAGAGAAGGTTCACTTAGTTGCCTTAGGTGTACCTATCCAGAAAGATCTGAAAAAAATTGGGCAACTTCTGTTTCTTGAAAGGAGAGAACTAAAGGGGTGATATATTTGAAATCTTTAAAATTTCAGAAGAGTAAACATGGAGAAAATGCTTTCGCTTGTGGGCTGGTTCAAAAATAGAATAGCCTCAATTAATCCAAGAGGGAGTTCAAAAATAGGATAGGCATAATAAATTAAATGGTGAGTTCAAAAATAGGGCAGCCATAGTGAATACAATAGGGAGTTCAGAATGTATACAGAATATTCTGACAGCGATACTTGAGATTACTAATGCATGCAGAGTTACAAGAAAGTTAAATCAGTACCTGAAGAAAAATGATGGTAGGATTAGATGAAGAGAGGTAGAAGAGAGTAATGTAGAACAGGAAAGCCCATTAAGACCAATTGGCAAGAAAACATTAATTGGAGCTCAGTCATTTACATAATTTTGCTTAGCATTAAAATTTATTCATGCAGCATTCTTACTTTGCCCCATTCTCTCCCACCATCTAATGGCAAAGTAATCATTTTGGAGAAAGCAGCAATTCACTTGTTTTTCCAGTTGTTGTTCATTCGTTTTAGTTGAGCCCGACTCCGTGTAGCCTCATGAACCATAGGATCCAGAGGCTTTTCATGGCAAGATACAGAAGTAGATTGCCAGGCCTTTCCTTTGTGCAGGTACTGCTAACGCCCAGGTGGGGGATGACTGGGTTTGAACTCAGGACCACTTGCCTTGAAGTCCAGTGCTGATGCCACTACACCACCAGCCAGCCCTCGTTCCAGTCTAGTGTTTGGCATTTGACACTTCTCATGCGGTTGCCTCCACACTGGAGATAACAAAAGGCAGATTGGGTAACTGAGTGGTGGAGCAGCTATATTTGGTCTCTAGGGCTGATCCTCTTTTATCAAATGCTTGTCATTTTAATTATTCACTCTCTTCCTGTTCTGATATATCTGTGGCTTCTGCATTATCCCAACAAAGGCAAGCATAATCTTGAGAAAGTGCACCTCATCTTCTATCTGAATATATTGCACTCTTTGGAATCAAAATCAAATCCAACAATTTCAAATAATTTGCATTCTCTAATTCCATCCGAACTGAGCATTTCTGCTAGAGGTTATAAAAATGTAGAGTTGTGCAGTACAAAAATGGACACTTCAGCCTAACATCTCCACCCTGAACATGATGCTGTGATGAGAGCCCTTGACAAGGATGGTTTGTGCCCAAATACTGGAGTATCCTGTACCCTTAAAATGGCCGTGCTAGCTACCCATACACCAGAGAGTTAAGAGTGTCTAAACCCTGGAAGCTGGCGCAATTGTGTGTGTCTTGTCCCCTACGGCCAATTCCTGATGGCCCTGTCTGCTCAGAGATTTGGTGATGGTAGTCATGGAGGAGAACTGGATCCTAGATGGCTATTTCAGGCACACAGCATCTTTCCACTGGTCCGAATCCCTCCCAGTCTATAAGGTATTGCTGGACACCCCAAAGAGTTTATGAATCCAATAATCTTCGCACTGTGAAGACCTGTACCCCATTGATAAACCTGGGCAGCAGTGGGGCTAAGGGGATGGGTCTGACAGATTTTAGTTTAGAGATGTGGAACGTAGAAATGATCTTTAGCGTTTTGGGGAGCTGCAAGGTGTAAGCCACTGGGATTATTTCCCTCGGGACTTTGAAGGCTCCAATGAACCTGGGCGCCAACTTTCTCAACTCAACCCGGAGAGGCAAGATGTGTTGCCAGGCTGCAAAGCGGGTCCCTGTCTTCTTCGGTATGCCTTGGTCTGCCTTCCAGGTAGGGGCCAGCAAAATCTCTCTTGCCTTAATCCATTTTTGCTTGCAGCATCAGATGAGTTCTTCAGCCGTAGGAGACAAGACGAACGCAATCGCGCCAGCTCCCAGGGTGAAATCAAGGAAGTTAAAGAACAAACACCACCTGGCCTGCCTGGAATTCAGTCTCTTGGCCTCCTGAAAACAAGTCAAGTTCTTGTGGTCAGTTCGAATGACAAAAGGGCTCTTGGCCTCCTCTAGCCCATAATGCCATTCCTCCAAGGCTAACTTAACCACAAGAAGCTCCCTAGTCTCGATCTCATGGTTTCTCTCTGCCAGGGATAGCTGTCTGGACAGGAATGCTCACAGGTGCAGTTTACCATCCAAAGTGGCCAATGAGAAAACATTGCACCCACTCCATTGTCTTAAGGCATCCACCTGCATGAAGAAGGGAAGGTCTGGGTTAGGAGGAGCCAAGATGGGAACTGATGTGAACTGCTGTTTGAGCTTGGCAAGAGCAGCCTGCACTTCAGAAATGCAGACAAAAGAGCTTGTGAATTTCCTAGTTGACACCGTCAGCAGAGCTACCACTGAGCTGAAGTTCCTGATGAACTTCTGGTTAAAGTTTGCAAACCCCACCCAGGAATCGTTCGACTTGATGGTTGTGCTCAGTCTCTTACATACTTCTGCAAAAATCACTCTTCAGCCTTCTACATTCCAATGAGGATAACCCCAACCTAACCAATCTCTCCTTATATATAAAGCCCTCCAGTATGGTCAACATCCTGGTGATTCTCTTCTGTACTTTTCCTACTGCTATTACATCCTTCCTGTGATAGTGGGAATGTGCACATTACTCCAAATACGATCTAACTGATGTTTCAGTTGCAATGTTATATCTCATCTCTTGTATGCAATGCCTGGGGCTATGAAGTAAAACAGACTAAATGCCATCTGCTCTGCCCATTCATATGTGTCACTGTTTTTAGGGAACTATGAGTATCCTAGGTCCTTCTGTACATCTATATTACTGAGGTCCCAGCTATTTTCTGCATATGCTAATACTTGACCCCACAAACTGCATTATCTCAGGCTGGTCTGGATTGAAATCTGCCTGCCACCGTTGGTCCCAATCCTCCAGCTGATCTGTGTCTTTCTGTATCCTTTCTCATCCTGCATGCTGTCAACTACTCCACTAATTGTTTAATGCTTGAGGATTTGCTCATCAGTCCATCTAATTCTCATCCAAGTAATTTATGTATTTTTATATATTCATTTAAGGGATGTGGGCTTCGGAGGCTGAAGTAGCATTTAATTGCCCACCCCTCTCGAAGGTGGTTGTGAGCTGTGGGTTTTAACCATTATATTCCATGAAGTTGTTAGAGAAGGAGGTTCGAGCATTTTGACCCAGTGGTGAAGAAAAGTCAATAAATTTCTGGATCAGGATGCCAATATCTAGGTGGTGTTGTTCCCATGTTGCCCTTATCCTTCTAATTGCTAAAGGTTTGAAAGGTGCTTTCTATTGAGTCTTGATGGGTTACTGGACTGCATCCTGCAGCTGGTGCGAACTTTATAGATGGAAGTATCAAGTTCTTTGATGCCGCTTTCAATCAAATGCTGCCTTGATGTCATTGAATAGAATTGTTTTTCTTCACTGGAAAATTGATGTAGATTCATTCAGCAGCACTAAGTGTTAAGTTCAGAATTTGCGGAGGTCAATATACTGATGAATTTCAAGGGAAACTTTACTAGAACTTTGGTGTTCTCATGTTTAAGCAGTAATTACATAAGCATTGCTTGCAGTACTACTCAAAGTACATTATGAAAAGTACATGCAGTAAATAGATTCCCAGATAAGGAACAGTGTAATGTTTTTGCTAGGACTTTTGAAATTCTAAGTTTTGTCTTTTTCTTCAGATTTTGTTCAATCTCCATTATTTCAGCAGTTATTAATGATAATTTTTAGATAAATCTGAATCTGATTATATTGATCCTCATTGAAAATAATCCTGAATTCAAATGAATTTTAGGTTTATTGTCAACTGATTAAAAGTGTTTCCAGAAGAGCAGCTGATGACAGAGTTCAGAAAGACAGCAGGTTCTAGCAGTTAGCTTTGCAAACTGACACTAGTCAGACAGGAGACTATTATCACAAAGAGATGAAAAAATAAGCACTGTGGAATAATAATATAGATTGTTGTGAAAATTAGTTTTTGATGAAGGTCTTTCTCATGAGATTTGAATTATCTTTGGATTTAATGTCTATATTCCTGACTTCTGAAATATGATACAGTTTGCAATATTAAAACAACAGACAATGTTTAATAATTTTATTATTCAATACCTAATAAAGGGCTGAGGGATATCCTGTGGCTCAGTAAGAGATGTATTTGGTTTTTGCTCCCCTACTGTTTTTGCCTCATTTACTACAAGCTCCTCTGGCTTAGAAAAAGAACAGTTTATAATTTGAGTATGGAGATATAAAATAATAGAAAAAGGTTAGAATAAAGCAAAGACAATGCTGGATCTCCCAGCTGGTCAGACACATTTGAGAATGGAAACGATTATGTTTCAGGAGTTGATTCTTTGTCACAACAGAAAAAATATACTGTAGGTATTAAATCTTGGACGTGAAGTAATAATGTGCCTTCAGAATAGATCTGAGCTCATAAATTTATTGCAATTGCTTTGATGGTTTATGACCCAGAATGAAGCCTGCCAGATAAATGAGCTCTCCCAGTCCTCCATCACCACAGAGTAGGGTGTCTTGAAATAGATGTTTGCATGTTCAGAAAGGGAGAAGTATGGAGAAATCTTCCAGTTATATTTTGCTGTGTGGGGAGCAAATTGACATGTAACACATACAAAATGCTAGAGGAACTTAGCAAGCCAGGCAGAATACATGGAAGCAAATAAACAGTCACCATTTTGGACCAAGATCCTTCATCAGGACTGCAAAGGAGGAGTGCAGAACTCAGAGTAAGATGATTGAGTGAGAGGGTGTATATACTAGCAAGTGACAGGTAAAATGAGGAAAGTGAGAGGGTAGGTTGTAAAGGGGTGAGCAGGGATGATATCAGAAGCTGCAAAGTGATTGGCAGAAGAAGTAAAGGGCTGAAGAAGAAGGAGGAAACCAGTAGGAGAGGGCAGTAGGAGGGGAATAAAGGGAAGTAGGAGGGGAACCAAAGGGATAACATGAGGGTAGCAGAGGAGAGGAGAATGCATGAGAGTGCAATCAGAATGGAGAATGGGAAAAGGTGTGAGGTGAAAACATTTGTATTCCCCCTCTTTCCTCTACTACCTTGCTGTGGCTGTACACCCTTCTTTTTCAGTTCTGATGAAGGGTCTTGGCCCGAAATGACAACGTTTATTCCCCTCCATAGATGTTGCCTGACTTGCTGAGTTCCTCAGCATGTTACTTGCGTAACTCAAGCTTTCCAGCATCTGCAGAATTCTTGCGTCTACAAATTGACATGTGACTATCTGATTGCTAGTGGGAATTCAAGTTTGATTGGAATCTTTTATGTTCAATCATTCTGAGTATTGTAAAGCCAATTTAGTCTCAAACAAAGACTAAAACTTTTACTTTAGTTACATGTGTTATTCTGTTAATAAGTTACCATTCTAATGAATTGAAGTCCTGAGCAGTTGTTCAAAATGAAATACTGGTGTAACAGTTATGTCTTTAAGAAGCAGCCTTGTAAAAATGATAGAGATATGTTATAGCAACTTTCTAAAATATTGCACAAAAAAGTTCTATCTTGCACCTGGATTTGATATTTAAGATAATTAGAACTGAACCAATGAATTTTAAGTCCCTTGAAGAAAGACAATTACAAGACAGAAGGTAGCAGAGTTTTTTTCCCAACCAGTTTGATCAATAGAACAGTTTAAGAACAAAAGCCATTGATCTGATGTTAATGAATAAGGCATATTGGCTAGAAGATCTGTTTTATTGAATGAAAGTGGTGAATCCTCCAACTACATCTCCATAGTTTTCCCAAACCATATCCTGTTTAAATTTAGAAAAAAATTAGAAATGGTACCTTTGATCTCTCGGTTTGAAGAAACTTGGAAGCCTTTTATCTAATACTTCAACAGAATGTAATTTGACCTTTTCTGATTCCTTTATATCTTTCATTAATTTGAGTAGAGGAGCAGAATTGACGACACTAATGATTATTTTTTGATGTAATAGAATAGCCCAGCTTTGTTTAGTTTAGTTTTAGTTTTGTTTAGTTTATTTTGTTTTTGATTTTTCAATTTGTTTTTTTTTCCATCTTTTTTTTGTATCTTGTCTGTATCAAGGGTTTGGGAGGTCTATTATATTGGTGTTACTTATAGTTTTTACTCATGTGTTAATTGCCAACAATGTAATCCCACTCCCTTTGTACTATTATGACCGTTATGTATCTGTTTTTGAAAAAATCAATAAAAAGATTGAAAAAGAAAGTAATATTAATCTCTCAGTATATGAATTATGTTACTATTCTTTGGATTTTGGCAGCAGCTGACTTTTTTATATATCAGTGGCAGAGCAAACATCTCGTCAGAAAGGTGACTCATGAAGTCTCTTTATCTTCAACTGCTTCACGTTATGTAAGGAAATTTGAGAGGATGCAAGTCTGCCAAAGATATAACTTCGATTTTCCAAGGAATGATTATTTTCTGCAGGCTGCAGTTCCCTTTCCTAGAAATATTTTGGCTTTAGAAGTGCTCTTCACTGCTTGATGCTAGACATCAAACAAGCAGAGGAATGACCTCCCATTGTATGTCGAACCATTGCAGTCTCCTCTCAGGAATGGATAAAGCATAACCTGAAGCATGACTTTACTTTCATCAAAAAACAAAATAGAGACCAAGTTTGAGAACGTGATGCATCATAATCTTTCATAGCAGCAGATTTTTATTAGTGTAATATGGCTTCAAGTACTATTTAGACATCCTTTTCTTTAGTTTAACAACTCTTTGTGATTTGTGCTGCAGGAGGGCAACAAAACAAAGAAGGATCCACTCAAAAAAAGACAGAATTGGTCTTGTTCTGCTTGCGGGTAAAATCAAGACTAGGAACCATAAATATAATATATTTACTAATTATTTCACCGGGGAATTCCTGTAAACATTTTGCCCTGAGAGTTTGCAGAATGTGGAATTAACTCTCACAGGAAACAGCTGTTGTGAGCAATTTAAATGCATTTCTAGGGACCTTGGTAACCACAAACAAGAAAGATATAGAAGCTTCAGGTGAAGTGGCTAGATGGGGATAATCACTAGCATGGAGCAATTGTCCTGAAAGACCTGATTCTGTGTTGCACCTTCTATATAATTCTGTGTGTAAGGTTTTGCTTTAAAATAAAGTGTTCTCAGTGAGCCAATCTCTTCTTATGTATTTAAAATATTTCAACAAAGGAACAACATCCACAATTAAAATATTTTCCCCCAGACAGCAGCAGTCAGTGGATTCCATGGTAATAGACAAGGATTGGGTGGGGTCAATGACAGCACTCCTCCTTTGACAGGTTTTAAACCAAGCAGGATCAGCAATGCATGGGAAGCTTGGTCACCGAGTGGACAAGGAAGAGAAAAACTGATGTTGCATTGTGAGGGGTGAGGATGTAACAACAAGACGTCCTGTATGTCCTTTATTTACCTCCACCATTCAGCCCAATTTTATCTTTTAATTTTTTGGTAAAATTTTGTCATTGATTTTGGCGCAATATTTGACACGTGACTTGTAATTTCCTGGGTATTCTGCATTTCAGTATGATTTGATTTGCAATGCTCTTGCTGATATGTGCACAAGCATGAATATTCCAAGCAAGCTTCGCGACCACCTTGCATATAGCCACATTCCATAATCTGACAGGTCTGACACCAGCTCATTATGATAGTCTCTCCAGAGCCCAAGCAAACCCTCCTGGACTTGTCCAGGAGCACCCGACTTGTCAGTCATTGGTATTAGGCCTAAGGCACTCTTTTGACCATGACTGACTGCAAATTTCACCCAACTGAAAATTGATTTAGAATCATTTTTTCTGTAATTGCTCTGTGTTGTGAATGAACCCACTGATCTTGTTTATCTCCCTAATGAGCTTCTTAGTTTGACAATGTGCTGTATCATAATCTACCTTAGCAGCAGCTTTTGAGAAGTGCAGAGGGGTTTCAAGTACTATTTAAATTCCTTTCCTTTAGTTCAGCAACTCTTTGTGACTGGTGCACAGAATACGTTATGTAGTAAGCATGTTTCTTTCACACCTGCCCATCCTTCCTGCAAGATTAAGCTGCAAATCATAAACCAATTGCATTACTGATTTTTATTTTACAGGCTACATAAAAATTTGTTACTAATTTCAACTTTTTTATTTTTTGCAACTGAGATGCAGTATTCATGCTTTTATAATCTATTAGCAAAAGCTATTGATTTTACAGAAAAAATGATTTTGCTTGCTATAATTATGATATGATATAATTATCCCGGAGAAGTGAAAATGCCATTTACCAAATTTAAGTTTTCTTGGTGATATTTTGCTGAAGTTAACTTAAGGTATCAAGATTCTAATGTATGGTACATATTTTCAAAGAAACTATTTTCAAAGGCTTTATTTTCATTCATGTCTAAATAATATTTTGAATCTTTTGTTCAGAATATTTGTAAAGTAGGATCCCCTCTAGCAGTAACAACAAATCCCAAAAGGAGCAGTGTGAATTACTTCCTTTACCCTATCACTGCTGTCACAGTAATCTGATTGCATAAAGTTCAATGTTCTGTTTGTCTGTGTGAAATCAGAACAAACTGAGAAAAGTAGACTTGCATTTACAAATCTCTTGTGGGAGAAAGTGGATATAAGCAAAAGGCATCTTATTTTAATGCAAAAAACTTGTATTCATAGAGAGGAAAAAAAGGACTGAATTGCATTGATGGTAAGATTGCACTATACCTTGCGACCTATTAGGGTTTACTTCAGTTTAAGTCCTGGACTGCATGTGGATTAATGCTGATTAATTTTCACCCTTTGTACCTCTCCAGATTCTGGTCAGTGTGATTCATGGCTATACGCTAGGCTGAACTGCAACTCAGTGGAATCACAGGAGAAATCTTCACATTTTCTTTTGGATCTTGTCTAATCCCCCAATTGCTGAAGATGATACTGAGCACAAGAAGTTTGCTATTATGTTTGCTGTGCTGGTCTAAGTGGAGTTCATCCATGGAGATTCCAGAAGAGGGTAAGACAAAATGAATTAAATATTTGCTTTCTATCTCCCTTTCATTGTTCTGGATATCTAGTCTTAAGTGTCTTTGTTGGTATTAGTTCTTTTCCCATCTTATCCCTATAAGCTACTGAATTTTAGGAAGTCCTCATTAATTAGAATGCTACAGTTGTTCCTCTGGTAGTGCGATTTTGAATAGTCCAGTTCGAAATAATATGTATAAATTTGCTATCAATGTCAGCAACATTCTTGTCTCCCATTTTGATGAAAAATGAAGCACTCTGGATATTTGGAAAAATCAGTCTTTCCAAAAAGTGAATTTAATATTCAGGAGTTGAAGTGGCAAAAAATAATCCTTTTTATTGCCAAGAAATCTGCAGCAGAATCCTATCAAGCTTTTGTAATTTTCTGATCCAGTTGCAACCAGCTACTGACGTGCAATAAATTATTGATGAGACTTGATCTATTATTCAGGCTTTTAATGTGGCTGCTGGGCATGGCAGCATAAATGTTCATTACCAGGATGTCTTATATGTGCAGTATAAAGAAGAACTAGCTACTTATAATAAGAAAGATAATTGAACAATTAATGAAGTAGCTATCATTGTGGTTTAATAAATGTAATGTTATAGCTATGTTATCCAGTGTTGTACACACTAATTGACAGATTTGTTGCTAATAATGTTTATGGTTTTCTTTTTAATTATTAAGTTATACAAGTATATAAATGAAAAAATATGATTCATAGGTGCTTATAAATATCAGAAGGTAGAGTATGTTTAAGACGATCAAAAATTTCCAATAACTTACTTTCTAAATTTTCATGAGAAATGTATGCCTGTAATGACTGGCAAATCTTTTAAGTATTTTAAGTTGATTAATTGTTGAACTGGTTGCAATTTTGGGTCTGATTAATCTAATATTTGTGTGGTTTTATTACAGTGTAATTAGAGGAAATTAAATTAACTGTTGGCTTTTAAATTTTCAGATGAGATTGAACTGGTAACCTATACTTCAGTAGATCCTGTTCTTGCTTCCTTCTATGATAGAAAGCAGGGATTTAGACTCCAATGCAATATGTTATCCAAGTAGAATTTAAAGGTAGAATTTTATCAAAAGCCAGACTGTTGGCACCAGGACAACCAATTCTGCCAGTAGCAATATATTTTTATGTTGCTGTCTGTTTTGTCTCAGTTGGGAAGTGCTAGCTTCCTCTATTTACTCTGTTAAAAACATTTAAATTAGCCTATCAGTGGAATTATGCACAAGAAGACAGATGAACAAGAGTCTAAACTTAACATTTCACCAGGCTGTTTCAAACCAATGAATGAAATAACTGAAAGAAACTTAACAATCAAGATCTGTTTAAAATTATGCACTTCAATATCTAAACAGTGCAAAACTTTACGTAAAAAATCTTAACCTAAACTTGGAAAAGTAAGCACCATTGGAGGGGATAAAAATGTCTGTCATTAGTTACAAATATATAATTTTAATTATGTATTTGCATTAATTTTAAGCTCATAGATGACCAAGCAAGTAAGCAATTGCTTCTTTGAATGTTCCACTCAGTTTTCATGCTCAGGTTATAAAAATACTAAAGAAAAGACTGGATAATATAGAGAGTGCGTGTGTGTGTGTGGGGGGGGGGGTGTTAGTTGTTGATGCTTTTAATGCTGCTTCTGCAAAGGATGGGATTTGGGACTTTGATGTTCCATCATTCATTCTATGAGGTCTCTTGTTTTGTGGGTGACTGTGAAGAGTACAAATTTCAGGTTGTTTATTGTATACAGTCTCTGATTAAAGGAACCTAAAAAGTTGTAATTATTATTGTTTTCATTTTTCATTTGCCTTTCCTCGGATCTAAAGCTTTCATTCAAGAAAGAAGTAAGTTTTCCTATTATAATTAAAGCCTGCTTATCTGCTGTTTATGTAGTACGTCACAAACAACCTGTTCATGGATTTCTTCATTTACTCCAACTCAGAATTGTTTCTGACAAAATTTCCACATGTGTGCTCACCTTCTATTGAAAACTAAATGAAAAATTCTGAATCCAGGAACAGATGAGATAAATAAGAGGAGTTAAGCTCAACCAAAGGCATGAAACCAAGACATTTAAATCAATGTACAGCTTATAGATTTTCAATTCAAATTGACTGACTATTGTGCTTGAACAATGCAATAAAATGCTTCTCTAACAATGATTCTTCCCTCACTCACCACTAATTTCTTACACCTTGCTGTCCTGCTCAGTTTTATTTTCTTCATCATCAGTAGATTGAAATCAAGGTCCATTGCAAATTTAACTTGTTCTTTCCAAAGAGCATTGTAATGGAGAACTTAAATTAGCCGCCATTTCCTCTCTAAAATTTTGAAACACAAATATGATTTTATATAATCACAACTCTAGGTCACAGCATTTTCAAACAGTTTTCAGCATTAGGACACCACAAATTTTACACTGCAGTCAATTCCTTCATTTTATAAAGGTGAACTAGCAATGAGGATTGTGGTGGATTACTAAACAGCAATTCCAGCACTCATTATACCCAACACAGATAAGCAACTGTTAAACAATCACTGAATGTTTAGCGATCAGAAGTAATAAATCTTTTTGAATAGTAAATAACTTAAAACAATAACTCTACTGATTTGAAAATTTGCCTTGTAAAGAATGCTCAGCAAAGATTTTCAGGTGGATAGAATTTTTCTGTCAGCATTGACTCTTGTAATCCCTGGAATAGGTCAGCAAGGTTACTAAAGAAGTAATGTGGTTGCTGGAAGAAACCAGGCTGAAGCAGGAATACCTGTCATATAAATTAGCTGCCAAAGGCAGTCATGTTCTTGCAGCTCCTTGTGATGTAAAATCTCTGAGGGTCCTGTATTCTCATTCATCAACATTGCAGAATTGTGTTTACCTCGATGAATGCCAAACATGGAGAATAAGTCACACTACTGAATGCAAATGCATGACCTTCATGCCGGATGATTGACAGCATGCATCTGTGTAATGCTGATCACAAAATACACAGTCAAAATTAATCAAAAAATTGAAAGATTTTTACTGTTTGGTGAAAGTAGCATACTTAATCCTGGAACAAAGATGTATTAACAAATTTGATAAGCTGTACAAAAAATTCAAAATTAATAATAAATTTTGCCCCAGCTAGGTTGTTGTTCATGTTCAGCGTCTACCCCGGACAATGTTCATGGAACCACCCAGCTATCTCCAGCTCTCTGGAGACAAAGGTGCAGAGATGCAGTCATAGTTACAAATTATATAGGATTACATAGGATGTGCATAACAAATAGAGTGCAAGTGACTGCAAGAGTCTGTGTGACTGTATGTGAGACAGAGAGAGTCAATACGTGAATGGACCTTTAGTCTTCATTAATAGCATGGTTATGGAGGCCCAGTTTGAGATCAGTGTAAAAATGTTTTTCCCAGGACAAGATAATTGTGTTTACATTTCCTCTAAGTGGCAATGTCTCACTATACAAACCCTTACTTTGAAGTTGCATCCCAGAAATGAATTATTTCTACTGAAACAACTACATTGAACTTTGTGAAAACATTCAGAATGAAGTGCTCAGTGTTGTCAGGCCACAGTCTCCTGGATAGTTTTAAGCAGGAGTATCTGTGAAAATTTCCAAAGTCTGCCAATTGTACAATGATGCCTTCCTCACTGTGTGGAACCTGTCAAGAAATTCTTCTCAGGATGGGGATGTGTGAGAAGATTTCTGGAGCATGACCATCTATTCAGCACCATTTCAATGTGATTATGAAATAAGAGATTACCTAATTTCCTTTAAATCTACATTGACATATATTTCTAACAAAATATGCTGAGCTTCATTTTTATGGTTGAATACTGCAATTATCGGTTACCTTCCCATCTAACCAAACAAAATGACAGACTTTTTCCAGTTAAACGGCTGCCTAATAGCACAAGTGGATTGCTGTTCTGAAGTATTTTTAGACTATAGAATTTTGGAAGGCTGGAATACCTCAATTTAACGAGTGTGCTATCTCTCCTCCAATCATTTATGTCTGTGCAGGCATGAAATTTCAGTGCAATTTTCTTCAGAATGTTTCAACTGAAATGATGTTAGGGTTATAGTTCACTTTATTTCATGAAGTCTGCAAGGCTAGCAGAAAAAAATAGCATTTCATCTGGAGCAGCAGCATTGAATGAAGTGTTGAGAAATTGTGAAGTTAATCTGAGCTGATGTTTTGTGACTGCTTAATCTGAATCTGCTGTTCCGTGTTTCTTACCCAGTTTGCAGTTGGCAGGTGGTGGTGTGAAATCCATGTTTTTGTGAAGTTGTTGGCACATCTTGGAGGTTCAGTCCTGGAGGGGTTATTGTGATTCACCTGTGCCTGGCCAGAGTTGGAGGGTCAATCTTGCTGACAATCTCAATGTGCTGTTGGGCGGTGATAGGACCTCAGGTGGCTTAGTAAAGTGATCTTCACCCTATAATACCCAGACAGATGATGAACTGTGAGTGCAAACATTGCCAGCTATAAAAGCTGAGTCTGATTTTAATATTTTTTGAACATCTTCCTCATTTAAACATAGCAACTTAAAAAAAACATAAACTGAGAGGTGTTTACACCTAAAAATGCAAACATCTGAATATAAAATAAAACTAGTAAAACTTTGTCTCCCTTTCTTTCTACAAATAATTTCCTTTGAAATCAATGGGATATCTGACCCAATACCAGATCTAACCTAGGGCAGGATCCAAGAGGTGATGTTATCATAATGCTGGTCATTCACAGTAAAACTGAGTTCAATCACTTGATACCATGTAGCGTACTATTGGCAGAGTGACTTTACTGATCCAGCTTTTGAAGTTCATAAGATATAGGAGCAGAATTAGGCCATTTGGCCCATCAAGTCTGCTCTGCCATTTCATCATGGTTGATCAATTTTCCCTCTCAGCCCCAATCTCCTGCCTTCTCCCCATATTCCTTAATGGCCTGACCTATCAAGAATCTATCAACCTCCGACTTAAATATACACAATGTCTTGGCCTCCAGAGACACCTGTGGCAACAAATTCCACAGATTCACTACTGTCTGGCTGAAGATATTCCTCTTCATCTCTGTTCTAAAAGGATGCCCCTCTATTTTGAGACGGGTCATCTTACATCAGAGCCCCTGACCATAAGAAATGTCTTCTCCACATCCACTCTATCGAAGCCTTTCAACATTCAATAGGTTTCAATGAGGTCACTCCTCATTCTTCATAATTCCAGTGAGTAGAGACCCGGTCATCAAATGCTACTCAGATGACAAGCCATTCAATCCTGGAATCATTTATGTGAACTTCCTTTGAACCCTCTCCATTGTCAGCACATCTTTTCTAAGATAAAAAAGTCCAACATTACTCACAATATTCCAAGTATGGCCTCCCCAATGCTGTATAAAGTTTCAACATCACATCCTTGCTTTTATATTCTAGTCCCCTTGAAATGAATGCTAACGTCATATTTCCTCACCACGGACTCAACCTGCAAATTAACCTTTATTGAATCCCGCAAAGGACTCCCAAGTCCCTTTGCACCTCAGAGTTTTGAATTTTCACTCCACTTAGAAAGTAGTCTTGCCTTTTATTTCTTCTACCAAAGTGCATGACCATACACTTCCCAACACTGTATTCCAACTGTCATCTCTTTGCCCATTCTCCTAATCTAAGTCCATCTGTAGCCTCTCTACTTTCTCAAAACTACCTGCCCCTCCACCCATCTTCATATCGTCCACAAACTTGGCCATCAATTCCAAGTCATTGACATATAAGGTAAAAAGAAGCGGTCCCAACAAAGACCTGTGTGGAATACTATTAGTCAACGGCATTCAGGCAGAGAAGGCTCAGTTTATTCCCATTCTTCACCTTCTGCCAATCAGCCAATGCTTTATCCATGTTAGTGTATTTTCTGTGATACTATGGGCTCTTAACTTGTTAAGCAGCCTCATGTGTGGTACTTTGTCAAAGACCCGCTACACCTGCTCCGCCATTCAATAAGGTCATGTATGACTTTTCCAATCTGTTGCTAATAACCCATAACTCTCATTGGTCTTCATCTGCTTAAGATTTTTTCTGAATTGTCTGAAGAGACTGCAGATGATGAAATCTAGAGCAGAAAACAAGCTACTGGAAGAGCTCAACAGGTCGAGCATCATTGTGGAGATAAAGGGATAGTTGACATTTCGGGTCAATGCCTTGCTTCAGGATTGAGAGTGTAAAGTGGATATAGCCAGTGTATAGACATGAAAGGGAGAGGCGAGACAGATGCTTGGAGATGATGTTGAATTAGATGAGTGTGTGTCGATGGGCAGATGGAGCCAAATAGGGCAAGAGATGGGAAAGGTAAACTAAGGGAAAAGAACTACAGGTATATGGTATATGGGTGATGGGCAAATGGAATAAAATGGAGGAGGGTGATGAGTTTAAGTAATGGAGGAGGGAGTCATGAAAAAGGTGAACAATGAAAGAGAGATCATGAATGGTCTGCTGATAATAGGAAAGGAACACAGGGAGTGTGATTTACCTAAAATTGGAAGACTTAATTTTCAGACTATTATGATTTAGGCTTCCTAGTGTCAGGGGTGCTGTCTTTTTAGTTTATGGTTGACCTTGTTGTGGCAATGGAGAGGCCAAGGACAGTGTTTGGTGGGAGTGGGAAGACCAGGTGAAATAACATACAACTGGAATCTCAAGGTGGCCATTGTGAACAGAGTGCAGGTACTCTGCATTATGGTTGCCTAGTCTATGCTTTGTCTCATGTGTCTAGAGGAGTCTCATCAAGAGCACTGAATAGAATAGACAGGCTGGAAGAAATGCTTGTAAATCTCTGCTTCACTTGGAAGGGCTGGTTTGGTCCCTGAATGACGATGAGATAGAACATACAGGGTCAAGTGTTGCATCTCCTACAGTAGGAAGGGATGAGTGGACCAGGGAGTTATGTGTAGAGTGGTCCCTGTGGAAAAGGTAATGGGTGGGTAGGGGGAGAGAGGGAAAGATGTGGTTTGTGGTGGGATCATGGAGTAACTGGAAGAAGTAGTGAACGGTGATGTTCTGGATGAAGGGCCTACTGAAGTGAAAGTTGAGGACCAAAGGAACTCTCTGTTCTGATTGGAGAGAGAGGGTATCAGATCAGGTATGTTGGAAATGGATATATCTGACAGAATTTGTGACTAGCTGTCTTGCAATATATTTTTCTCAAGCTCACAGAACGCTGTCACAAAGCCAGGTTAAATTTACTGTAAATAGACCAAATGATATACAGTGCAAATGCACAGTTCCAACTCATAATTATCATATTGAAATTGTTATTAGAGGTTACTAACAAACTTACAATTAGTAAAAATAGCAGTAGCTGAATATAACATTTGAAATAGTTCATTATCTGAGATAAACAATGACAAGACAACTGACAGTAATTGGCGGAAAAAAAAGATTAATTCCATATTATCGTGTTTATTTTAAGTCAGTGGAAAGAACTTTGGATGAAAACCCATTTAGTATTACTAACAGGCAAATTTCTTGGCCATGGCAGGTAAATTTACAAAAGTAAAAAAAAAGAAAATATTCATAGTGCTCATGTTAGAGTGTAAATAGAATAAAGTATCCTGACAGTCATTTGTTGATTGATCGAGGTGTGTACGAGCCGTGGGGAGTCCCATATCAGGAATACAAGTTGTGCTGAGAAATCGGAAAAAGTGGGCTTTTAAAACTGGAAGTTAACAAACCCTGGTGATTCTGTACAAGTGTGAACAAATTATTAAGGAATGGATGAAAATGAACTAAATGCTGACTTTACTTACCACTGATGTCTCATACTGGAATGAATAATGAAATGTTTGAAGTAGACCCAATAGTGCAGTTAGTATAGTCATTGGGAACTTCTTTTCATATAAAAATAGGTCAGCAGCTTTTAGGTCTGGAGACAAAAATCCCCAAAATGTGAAAGATAGCAACTTTTTGTTATCACCTCTGTATCAATGGCTTAGGGATTCACCAACTTCCCTCATAAAATTACAAACAAGAGAAAATCTGCAGATGTTGGCAATCCAAGCAACACACATAAAAAAAATGCTGGAGGAAATCAGCAGGCCAGGCAGTATCTATCATCTATGGAGAAGAGTAAACATAGAAACATAGAAAACCTACAGCACAATACAAGCCGTTCGGCTCACAAAGTTGTGCCGAACATGTCCCTACCTTAGAAATTACTAGGCTTACCTATAGCCCTCTATTTTACTAAGCTCCATGTACCTATCCAAAAGTCTCTTAAAAGACCCTATCGTATCCGCCTCCACCAGCATTGCCAGCAGCCCATTTCATGAACTCACCACTGTCTGAGTAAAAAACTTACCACTGACATCTCCTCTGAGCCTACTCCCCAGCACCTTAAACTTGTGTCCTCTTGTGGCAACCATTTCAGCCCTGGAAAAAAGTCTCTGACTATCCACATGATCAATGCCTCTCATCATCTTATACAACTCTATCAGGTCACCTCTTATCCTCCATTGCTTCAAGGAGAAAAGGCCGAGTTCACTCAACCTGTTTTCATAAGGCATGCTCCCCAATCCAGGCAACATCCTTGTAAAACTCCTCTGCACCCTTTCTATGTCTTCCACATCCTTCCTGTAGTGAGGCGACCAGAACTGAGCACAGTCTACGTTTTGGGGCCAGACTCTTCAGCAGGACTGAAGAAAGGAAAATGAGGAGTCAGAGTTAGAAAATGGGGGGGGGGGGGGGGGGGGGAGGGAAAAAGCAAAAGGTGATAGGTGTAATCAGGAGGGAGGTTTGATGTAAAGAGCTGTGGTTGATTGGTGAAAGAGATATGGGGCTAGAGAAGCAAGAATCTGACAGGAGAGGAAAGAAGGCTATGGAAGAAAGAAAATGGAGAGGAGCATCAGAGGGGAGGTGATGGACATGTAAGGAAAAAGGGAATGGGGAATGGTGAAGGGGGGGGTAATTGTTAGAAGTTTGAGAAATTGATGTTCATGTCCTCAGGTTGGAGGCTACCCAGATGGGATATAAGGTGTTGCTTCTCCAATCTGAGTATGGCCTCATCGGAACAGTAGTGGAGAGCATGGATTGACATGTTGGAAAAGGGAAGTGGAATTAAAATGGGTGGCCTCTGGGAGATTCCACTTTTTCTGGTGGACAGAGTGTAGGTGCTCACTGAAGTGGTCTCCCAATCTACATCCAGTCTCACTGATATACATGACATCACACAGGGAGCACTGGATATAGTTGACGACTCCAACAGACTCAAAGGTGAAATGTTGCCTCACCTGGAAGGACTATTTGGGGCTTTGAATGGTAATGAGGAAGGAGGTGTAGTGGCAGGTGCAGCACTTGTTCTACTTGTAAGGATCAGTGTCAAGAGCAGGGTCAGTGGGGAGGGACAATTGGACAAAGGAGTAGCATAGGGAACTTCTATCGTCTCCTGTCAGCTTCCCCTTAGCCAACTCTGTATTTCTTTCGCCAATCAACTTTCCAGCTCTTTACTTCACTCCTCCACCTCCCAGTTTCACCTTTCATCTTGTGTTTCTTCCTCTCCTCCCCAGTCTAACTCTGACTCCTCATGTTTTTTCTCCAGTACTGATGATGTGTCTCAGCCCAAAACATTGACTGTACTCTTTTCCATAGAAGCTGCCTGGCCTGCTGAGTTTCTGCAGCATTTTGTGTGTATTCCCTCATATAATTGCCTAGTGGACTAACCTTGACAGTACAAATTACAAATCTGTATGTTCATCAGACATCGTAATGAAGACATTGGAACTTGAAAGAAATTTGCCATATTAATTTTGTTGCAATAAATATTTACCTCTTGTTACAAAGCTGTTACCTGGGATGGGAAGCTGATGTATGGGGACTGTTTAGCTCAGTTGGGCCTATGTTCACTCAAGTTTAAAAGAAGATCAAGGAATCCCTGAGAAATGTACTGCATTCTAACAGGACTGGACAGAGTAGACACAGGAAGAAATTTCCTGGTGATGGTGGACGTAGAGTTACAGCTTAATGATAAGTGGCTAGCCAGTTAAGTCTGTGTTGTGAAATTTTTGTTCTTTCTGAGAAAGTTGTGAACCCCTGTGATATCTTCCATTACAGAAAGCATTTGAGGCCAGCTCATTAAATATATGTGAAAAAGTGTCGTGTATTTCTTGACAGGGGGAGAAAGAAGGAACTGGGCACTGAATTAGAATAACAAGCCCTATTGATATTTAATGGCAGAACAGGCTTGAATGGTGAAGTGGTCCACTCGTGCTCTGTATTTCATTTGAAAGAATGTACTGTTGTGTGATATTTCCTCTACACTTAGCAAATTCTGTCGAGTGTTTTTATTTATCTCACAGGGATGCAAGTATTTCTGGATAAGCAGGCATTGAAATTAAATGTTTCCATGAGTCTTCTCTACTATAATCCTGGATATTAAAAAAAACCCAAATGAATTGCGGCAATTTAAATTCTACATGCAGTGCAGTAAATGTTTCTGAGAATATACTGATCATAATATCACAAGCAGATTTTTCAAATTATTTTCATACAGCTAGAAGTGATAACTCTGGGAAATGGATTATTAAAAATATTCATTAAGACTTCATTACTGCGTTCAGTTATGAGAACTGCTTCGACAACTTGACCTCTAATGCTTCAGTATTTCATATGGTGTTTGAATTTAGCTCTCATAAGCCTTTAAAAGAAGAATTAGTTAATTGTGAGAGTGAGTGATTAATTGATTTGGAATTATATTTCACCCTTCCATTTCATTATTGCAATTTAATTAATGTTTTACTTGAAAATATTTTTCCAGTTCAGCAGCCTCCGACTATAACAGAGCAGTCGCACAAGAAGCATGTTGTATATCCAACCGACGATTTTGTTATCAAGTGTGAAGCCAGAGGAAACCCAGCACCACTGTAAGTATTTACATTTGTACCATATAACACAGATTCTATAAGAAGCATTGATTATCTACTGAACAAGTGATATCTTAATGATATCTGTAAAACATCTTTTTATCTGGTAACTTGCCTTTGTCCTCACTGTCATGGATGACCCAGCCTAACATCCTATACAGTAGACTGCATTACACTTAGGTTTAATTGAATAAGGTAAGCTTCCCTACCACACAAATCTGTGGCCATACTTAGGTTGTGATGTGGTATCTCTGCAGTTTTGAATAGAGATGTGTTTTACCAATGAAGCTTGAGTGTCATGTAGTCTTCAGTCTGACATTCCTGCTTGGCCAAGGAGATGAGGTCAAAAAGTACGAGACAAAAGATGATCTGACTCTAATCTCTGAACAGGAAAGCAGATGGTTGAAGAACCTTGTTGATGAATGAATGTAGTGCTGGCGGATTCTTATTTTATTGTTGTGGTATACCATTGCCATTGGACTTGTATTCATTTTGTACAAAGGATCAAGGATTGGTAGACGCTAAAATAAATCATGTGCCAAACCCTCCCATGCAGCAATAGACAAGGGGTGATTGGAACAGGTGAGTCTGTCACTGGGAGTCTCAGGGTCAGCCCTGCACGGGCATGTGCCTTCCAGTCTCGACCCAGCTAACAGGAGTCACCAGCCACTCGTTTTCAACTCATCACCTGTGGCCTATTTAAACCCAGCTCTCCTCCACAGTCCTTGTTCACCTATTGAACCAGCCATCCTCAATCAGTTGCTCCTAGCCTTCAGTTTCCTTGTTACCTTGTCATGTTAAGTATCCATTTCCTCTCTTGTTTTGTGGCCCCTCATGACTTGTTATTTAGCAGGTCAGGCAGCATCTATAGGGAGAAGCACTGTCGACGTTTCGGGCCGAGACTCTTCGTCGGGACTAACCGAAAGGAAAGATAGTAAGAGATTTCACTTCCAAATCTCTTACTATCTTTCCTATCGGTTAGTCCTGACGAAGGGTCTCGGCCTGAAACGTCGACAGTGCTTCTCCCTATAGATGCTGCCTAGCCTGCTGTGTTTTATCAGCATTTTGTGTGTGTTGTTCTTTGAATTTCCAGCATCTGCAGATTTCCTCGTGTTTGACTTGTTATTTTGCATTTTATTATTAATGTAGTCGCTCACTGCTAAATCATCTTGACTGCTCTGCATTTGGGTCAACCCTCCTCGACATTTCCTGACACCCAGGTTAAATCCACACCAGTAGATCTCTTGATAAGCACTGTGCATGAAAGTATGAGGCAGAGGAACAGTGACTGATAAGTCCTCAGGGTTCCCTGTAGTCACCCCATGTGACGATGGTGCCATAACAATTGATCTCACAGGCACAAACATCATCAGACAGGATCATTCCCAAATAGCTTGAAAGAGATCAGCTTTGCAACCTGCACTGTCATCAGGTGATGAGAAAATTCAATGCCCCTGGTCTAGATGGCATTCCAGCATAGACCGTCAATGCTGTAGTACAAGCTTTGACCAGTTATCTCACATTAAGATCTGGAATCTTGAAGAAATTTCTGCTGATCTATGGATATGATAGAATCAGCACTTTTTAGAAAAGGAGGAGAGGTTGAACAAGGAAAAGTGGCACCTTTTTTCCTTTTCATCGTGGAGAAGTTTATGCTTAAGTTACCATCGATTGATTCCCTCCCTTGTCTAAACAAGTCCTGCTGGATTCAGTGTGACTTTACATCAGCAAAATAAAACATCTTGGCCAGATAAATCTAAGATAATGTTAAGGAATGACTTTCATTCTTTTAGGTCTTTGACACTATTGACTATGAAACCTTGCACAATTCTTAATTTTGACTAATCTTGGAAGTCCATCAGTATCACAAATTTCTTGTTTATAATCATATGAACACCATTGTCCTATGTAGTGATTGAGAAATAGACTCCTTTGTCATTAGTGCCAAAGTCAGAGTTGAGCACGGCTGTATGTTACAGACAAACCCTTCTCTCCATTTTACTTGCAGTTATTCTGCTTCTCAGACTCCACCAGGAACAAATAAATGGTATACTTTTCAGTTCTACCTATCTGAATTCCAAGTCCAAAACCTCTGAGAGCTATGAATCATTAGACAGACGTACACTGATAATCCTGCACCCTGAAAAAAATGTCCAGATCATTCCAAACATCTTCCAAGTTCTGTGCAAATATCTGGGACTTGCCACCAATGCTGAGAAAGGAAAGGCATTACCACTGCCAGTCCCGGGACATCTACGTATTATCAACGTTGAATTAGAAGTTCTAGATAAAATGGAACACTTTACTTACCAAGGAAGCAAATAATGACATAGATGATCATCTTTGGATCTCAACCCAAACTCTGTCAACCCCACCCCTCTACGTACAATACTATAGTCATGCCAATCCTTATCACTGTAAGGCCATAGGGAATACTTCGTTCAGTACCATCAGCACAAACTCCAGTCAATCCTTAGAATCAAATGGGAAGAGCACTGCACAAATGCTGGTGTTCTTTCCACAGTCAGCATCCCAGGTATAGAAACCAGAGTTGTTAAAAAGCAGTTGTATGGGGTCATTCATGTTGTGTGCATAATGGATGAATGTTCACCATTCTCACACTCAGTACATTTGAGGCCAAAACATTTATAGAGGTCAAAAGAGGTGTTAGGAAGATGACCTGAAAACTTCCTGTCTGAAGAAATTTAGTATTGATACTGATATCTGGGAAGTTTTCAGGTAAGCTTTGTAGAAAGAATTCTCCCATTTCAAAGACATTTGCCTCTCTTAGATACTGTTTATTGAAAAAGAGAAAGTGAAGAAAAATAGAAAATCAACAAACAAGCCAAGCTTTGGACAACATGCATGACAAATGTTCCAGCATTTGAACTGCAAATGGTCCTAATTCTTGAAAGGGATTGCAAGGAAAGCAAAGGCATTATTCTCAAGTTTTGCCAAGATTAGAGTATTTATTGATTCAAAGATTTATTACTTGGAATATTGTCCTGTATTCCTGTCAAAAACTTTTGAAGCATAAGAATTTAATGTTATGATTTTATGAGTTAAAATTCCATGGCCATTAATTAATATTAATATCATTTATTCCAATTAACACTAAGCTTGTGCTCTGTTGATAATTCTGTATTTGCAATGAGACCTCTCTGCTGTCATTCCTTTCAATGTTGAAAGTTCTCTCTTTCTTTCATTATTGGCTCAAGAAAACCATAATTCCACTATGTTCAGTATTTATAAAAGTCAATAACTTTGTTTTCTGATCAGAAACATCGTAAAATGCCCTCTGGATAGCGTGGCTGTAACTCTATAGACATCATATTCAATTGGAGAATAAGAAATTTAGGCCTTAAATTTTAATAATTTCCATTAAAAAAATTTGAAGCTAAAATTGTCTAAAATAAAAAAAAATAGATAGATTAAGAAAAGATCTTGGAGCTGATCCATTCAGCACTTCCTCTGGCAGGTCCTCACAATCATTGGAAGACCATTGTAAAATTGCCAGTGTCCATAGCCAGCACTGCCAGTATTGACAAACATCCCTGATGAGGTGTCTTGGCCTGAAACATTGACTGTTTACTCTTTTCCATAGATGCTGCCTGGCTGCTGTGTTCCTCCAGCATTTTACGTGTGCTACTAATGTCGAGACCAAGGCTGTTAAATACCAATTTTATGCAGGAGGCTCACTAAGTTGATAAATTTACAAAGACATCCAGAGTTAGACAGCAGCTGTAAAGGGTTTCATGATAAGTAGTGGAAGGTATTTAAAGAGTCATTTCATGATTCTCACCAAATATCACATTCAGGCATTCAGGAATGAAGACTTTGGGAGAAGTTTGATCCAACCTAGCAAACTAAGGAAGTTGATAATGGTGGCAATTTCAAAGGAAAAGCATACAATATTGTGAAAATCGGTGGTGGATTCAAAAAGTTTAGAACCAGTAAAGGATGACATAAAAACTGAAACAGATTAATAATAAACTAGCCAGTAAAAAGTAAACAGGCAGCGATTCTACAAATATATATAAAATAAGCCCTTTAGAGGATAAGTTTACAGCTAACAAAACAGCAAAGACTTTGTTTCTGACTTGATTGTAGAAGCTCCTAAAACATTGCAACGAGAGTGGAATAAGATAAAAATGATGAAAAGATCTTTAAATACTTATTGGAGAAAAGATAGCATGTAAAGTTATGGGACTCAAGTCTGAATGTCCCTTGGATCTGTTGATGGCTTACTAAATTGTTGATTAAAAGCGACTGATGCTTGTGATCTTCAAAAATCCTGCACATTCTTCAAAAATCACAATAGATTTGAAAATTACAAATGCAACTGATCCATACAAGAAAGGAGACAGAAAGCAGAGATCTATAGGCCAATTGGCTTGACATGATCATTAAGGAAATCCTGGAAAAAATTGTTATTTCTAATATTATTTCAATAACTATAGCAGAACTTTTAAAAGTAAGAGAACCAAACAGCTTTGGCTAAGTTTTATGATAGTGAAGTATTGTTTAATTGATTTTATTGGTGGTCTTTGAGAATAGAGTGGACCAAAGGGAGTCATAAAGGCAGTATATTTAGGTTCCCAGAAAACATTTGGACAATAAACATACAGTAAGAGCTTATTCTGTTTTGGAATATATTAACATGGCAAGAGATGCACAACCTGCAGAAGATGTCACAAATGTTTCAACGAAATTTCACCAGGCTGACCCCTAAGATGAATAATGGCCAAAATAGGAAAGGTTGGGCAAGTTAGACCTTTCATCATGAAAGTCATGAGAATTTACTGAAACCTTTTAGATTCTGAGTGGTCCATTAAAGCTGAATGCTGAGAAGATGTTCCCTCCCATAGGCAAATCCAGGTCTGTAGATGTGGTTTCACAATTAGGGATAATCTTTTTATAACAGAAATGGAGAAAATGTCTTCTTGCAGACAGTCATGAATCTTTCTTCTTCTTGGGCACTTAGCACTCAGTGGAGCATAGGCCATTGATGACCTCCCATCTCCATTGCCCTTGGTTCTGAGCCAGTTTCTTGAGGGTAAACAAGGAGTAATATTCACTCTAAGGTGTGCACGTCTGCACATGCACACATCTTTTGCTACTCGTGCACAAAGAAATTTAAACTGCGCACAAAGGTTTCTCACCCTCTCCCTCATTGTCATGTTAAATATATTTCACGATAGTACACGATTATAGTTCTTTTTCCAGTTTCTGATGTGGGCTGTGTTGACCACATGGAGTTTGCGATGATTTGCAGATTTTAAAACTGGCTCATTTATACTGTTTCTATTGAAGAAATTATTGATTCAATATGTCTAATTTTAAAGAAACAAAGGGCGTGAAGTGCAAAAGAACTGCTAGTTCATTTAAAGTGAAATGGTTTATTGAAACAGTGGAAACTGCTACACTGAAAGCACATGAGGTCAGGAACGTGCAGCTACAAGTAATATTTATGCTCAATAGAGAAACTAGTATTATCTGTGTGTATTGTTGCGATGCAAAAGTTGCTGGAGAATTTGCAAGTAGGAAAAAGTGGAGTGATATTTGGAAATTTGACATCATTAAGCAAACAAATCACATGTGCACAGTGTGCAAAAGTTTGGGGTTAAAAATCCTTCATTGCCCGCAATGGGCCTGCTAGATACATTTTGTGAGAGTGCAGAAGAGTGAAAAAGATCAAACCCGAGGAGATCAAAGTTCTTATTGACTGTGTTTTGCTAACTATTAAAATGAATACCTCTATATATAAAATTCAGTGCACACATGTTGCACTGGGCAAAACAATAGCTCAGCACAAGGCTTTTGCATATACTGTTCATTACAGATTAGAGGGAACATTGGCGAGGAGTGTCCCCATTGTCTAATTTCTGCCTCGACGTCTCTCCTTCATGTGTTCTTTGGACATTGCTTTTACCTCTTTCCTTGGGGATTCCATTTTAATGCCTAATTCATGATGTTGGTAGGCTTTCTCAAGGTGTGGCCAATCCATCTTCATTTTCATTTGCATCTTTTTGTCACTTTGGATTCCTTGTTGCTGTTTTCCTACAGTGACTGGTTGGTTACTTTGTCAGTACATCTGATTTTTAGGATCCTTCTCAGGCACTGGTTGATGAAAACCTACAGTTTTTGTCATATCTTCTTTGTTGTTCTCCAAGTTTCTGAGCATTTGGAGCATTGTTTTAACATGCGAATTGAAAATTCTGATTTTGATTTTCCTTGCTATGACTAGATATCCACATTTTCTTCGAGATGTTGAAAAATACTCTGGCCTTGTTGATCTTGACTTTGACATTCTCATCTGTTCCACCATATATATTCACATTGCTTCCAAGACAGATAAAGAAAGTCACTTCTTCCAGGGGTTGTATCTTCCATCACTATTGGTCTATTGCTGGTGCAGTTTATCTTCATCACATTCATTTTATCTACTTTGGTCTTAGACCCAGCATGGTAGAGTTAACAGTCAAGAGTGTTGATTTCTCTTGCATCGATTGGTTAGAGCTAGACAATTGGGCGATGTCATCTGCAAACTCCAGATCATCAAGTTGCCACCACATAGTCTACAAGATTCCATTTCATCTTTCACTTGTTGTCTGGTTCATAAACCGGTCTATTGCCAACAGGAATAGAAAAAGAGTCGGCCAAAAATCCCTGCTTCACCCCATTGTTGGTATTGAAGCTTTTTGACCGTTTTCCTGCATGTATGACTTCGCATGACGTTGTTGTTAGGAGGTCCTGATGACATTGATAAATTCCTGTGATATTTCATAATGGTTCATAATTTTCCATAGGGTATTTTGCCTAAGCTATTGAAGACTTTCTCGTATTCAATGAAGTTGATGAGGAGAGAAGTACTGTATTCCTTTCAATTAATTGTTCTGTGATTATTCTTAAGGTAATTATCTGGTCTATTGAGGAACAATCTTTCCTAAAGCCTGCATGATGGTCCTTTAGTGTTGTGTCAATGGCTTGTTTGAAAGCATTGCAAAATAATTCTGATTAGCATCTTTCCAACGGCAAACATTAAGGGTATATCTCTGAAGTTTTTACAGTCTTGCAGATCACCATTCTTTGGAAGCTTGATTAAGTAAATTGGTTTTTTGGCATTCAAGTCTGTTGGTGCTTCTGGAATAAAAGGAGATTCCAGAGGAGGTGGTATGTTCAGAAGCTCATTGAAGTATTATGCCAATGTTGGAGCTGTTTGTCTTCCTTAGTTAGGACATGTTCATCTTTATCCTTTATTTGGGTGCTGGTCTGGTTGACTTTACCAGCTAGTTTCTTGGTAGTATCGTATAGTTCTTTCATATTCCCATTTCCTGAGACTTCTTCTGCTTGTGACACAAGGGTGTTGCTGTACTCTTTCGTGTCCTTATTAATATTTCCCTTATTTCCTTGTTCCCTCTGTTCCTCCACTTTCTTGTTCCTAGTTCTGCTTCAAATACATTTTTCTTTGAGTGTTCTTCTCCTGTTGATTGTTTCCATCACTCCTGATTTAATCCACTCCTTATACTCAAATATCCTTTTCCCTAGCACTTCATAACGTTTTCTTTATTGCCTCTTTTACAACAATCCATTTGTCTTCGATACCAAGGTCTTTAAGTGCCTGTGGGCAGATCTCTGAGCTGTTTCTTTGTCTTGCAGGTAGCTCACATTGTACTTCAGTCACCAAATGTGTGGTGCATAACTTTTTAGCTTCATCCATACCTTGCTGATCAGAAGATGGTGGTCTAATTTTGCATCTGCTCCATGTTTCACTTCTATCTCATGGAGTGATCTTTGAAACTTCTTTGAGATGCATACGTGATTGATTGGTTCTCTGTTACCTTGTTTGGTGACATCCATGTTGCCTTTGTGTACTTCCTGTGATAACTAGTTTGAAGTTAGCACAAGTTTCAGCAAATCCCTGTAGTTCAACCCAGATAAGTGTGAAGTGGTTCATTTTGGTATGATGGCAGAATATTAATGATAAGACTCTTGGCAGTGTGGAGGATCAGCGGGATCTTGGGGTCTGAGTCCATAGGACGCTCAAAGCAGCTGTGCAGGTTGACTCTGTGGTTAAGAAGGCGTACGGTGTATTGGCTTTCATCAATCATGGAATTAAATTTAGGAGCCGAGAAGTAATGTTGCAGCTATATAGGACCCTGGTCAGACCCCAATTGGAGTACTGTGCTCAGTTCTGGTCGCCTCACTACAGGAAGGATACGTATACCATAGAAAGGGTGCAGAGGAGATTTACAAGGATGTTGCCTGGATTGGGGAGTATGCCTTATGAGAATAGGTTGAGTGAACTCAGCCTTTTCTCCTCAGAGTGACGGAGGATGAGAGGTGATCTGATAGAGGAGTATAAGATAATGAGAGGCATTGATCGTGTGGATAGTCAGAGGTTTTTTCCCAGGGCTGAAATGGTTGCCACAAGAGGACACAGGTTTAAGGTGCTGGGGAGTAGGTACAGAGGAGATGTCAGGGGTAAGTTTTTTACTCAGAGAGTGTTGAGCGCATGGAATGGGCTGCCGGCAACAGTGGTGGAGGCGGATATGATTGGGTCTTTTAAGAGACTTTTATATAGGTACATGGAGCTTAATAAAATAGAGAGCTGTAGGTAAGCCCAGTAATTTCTAAGGTAGAGTCATGTTCGGCACAACTTTGTGGGCCAAAGAGCCTGTATTGTGCTGTAGGTTTTCTGTTTTCTACTCTATTTTCTAAATCGTTCCCCATTTTCATTCACTTATCCGAGACCCTGTTTTCCCTTCACCTGTTCATATCCTGCATTATCCCTGCTGCTCTTGGCATTAAAATCACCCATGACAATAGTCGGGTCTTTTCCCTTCCCTTTGCTGATGGCTCCACTGAGTGTGTTGTAGAACTGTTTTTTGTCTTCTTCATTTGTGTAGTTTGTTGGTGCATAGCATTGGATAACTCGAGCTGTTATCTTGTTGTGCTTGGTTTTAAAGTTAGCAATGATGATTCTGAAACTGATTTCCCAATCATCTGTCTTCCCACTCACCTTAGCTCTGTCATACTTTTTTTAAAATGCTATGCAATGTCTGACTTCCTTTGTCAACAACTGTGGCCCCTTTCCCCCCTTTAATTCCTTCCTTCTCCGGGGGATGAACTGATTTTGCACCTTGTGCATTATTCCCAAGAATACCTGCCATTGCTGTTCCACTGTCTTTTCTGCTAGGATATCTGTCCATTTAACTTTGGCCAGCTCCTCCCTCATGGCTCCATAGTCTCCTTTGTTCAACTGCAACACTGACACCTCCGATCTGCCCTTATCCTTCTCAAATTGCAGATAAAAACTTATCATATTTTGGTCACTACCTCCTAATGGCTCCTTTACTTCAAGATCGCTTATCAAATCCTGTTCATTACACAACACTAAATCCAGAATAGCCTTGTCCCTGGTCGGCTCTCGTACAAGCTGTTCCAAGAATGCATCCCTTAGGCACTCTACAAACTCCCTATCCTGGGGTCCAGCACCAACCTGATTCTCCCAGTTCACCTGCATGTTGAAATCCCCCATAACTACTGCGACATTACCTTTGCCACATGCCAATGTTAACTTCCTATTCAACTTGCACGCAATATCCATGCTACTTTTTGCAGGCTTGTAGACAACACCCATTAGGGTCTTTTTGCCCTTACTGTTCCTCTGTTCTATCCACACAGACTCTACTTCTCCTGATCCTATGTCCCCCCCTTGCAAAGGACTGAATCTCATTCCTCACCAACAGGGCCACCCCACCCCCTCTGCCCACATTTCTGTCCCTACAATAGCACGTATACCCTTGTACATTCATTTCCCAGGTCTGATCTCCCTGCAGCCATGTTTCCGTTATCCCAACAACATCATAGTTACCCATTTGCACCTGAGAATAAATGTCAAGTATAAATGTCTGTACTAGCAAGAAGGAGAGTGATGATAAAATGATTAAAGCTGCAGAGCAAGTTGGAGATAGCTCCAACAGTAATTGGAGATTTGGAAAGAATGATCATCATTACAGATGAAAGACAGATTGTTGCTCATCTCTGTGAAGCAGAACCATGCAAAATGCTGGCATCCACTAAGTTCGTGTCTCCAAGGAATCTGATTTTCCTCAGAAATGTAGCTAACTTTCGGCTTTGTTTCCTGCATCATGATCACACAGAAACTATGCCTAAGTCTTTGCCAGTTCCTGCAGTGATGAAAATGTGCACTGAAATTTAGTGATGGTGTTATTTGCCTATTTCAGAACATAAACTTGGCACTAACCAGGTGTTGCCAATTGGAATAACAGAATGTAGCTGCGAAGGGCTTTGCAGCTGCTTAGTCCTGGATGAAGAGTTGTTTCAAAAAACAAATGCATTGAGTTTAGTAAATGCGAATGTTCAGCAAAAAGACATAAAACATTATCAGAATAAAAGTGTTATAATATTGTAAGAATTTTATTTGAATAATTATTAGAAGAGTTCGTGTTGCTTCTGATTTATGATCACATTTCAACATCAATGTATTATTTCCTTAAGTCCAGGAGAATTGCATTGGTTTTCCACGACATTTGGATTCTAATGGAACGTATTGTAAAATAGTCAAAACCTAGGTTCTGGGCATACCTACACTTGACAACAGTGCAAATAATCACTGACTTTCAGAATTCAACTATTTTACTGTTAACTTGTATGACTGTCCTGGAGTATGTGTGGGGTAGCTTGACTGGAGTCTGAATGCACATAACTCTCAATGTACCTGAATTCTCCGAGAAAACTGCCGCTGAGAAAGTGCTCAAGTTCATTTATGTTCAGTTATCTCAGAGATCTAACTGTATTCACATTACTCCTTTAACTGTAGAACAAGAACAAATGTCCCAAGTTGGTAGGATTTTTTGACAATGAGCAGTAAAGAGAAATTATTGTTAAGGTGAATCCATTCAGTCCAGGATCAGCTGCCCAGATCTCCCTTTGGGTCAGCTACAGATAGTGTGTTGTACTGACAAGTGCTCATTTCAGTTGGAAATGAAACACTGCTATAGGTAAAGCAAAAATAAAGTATGTGGAACTTAAGTTTATTTTCAACCCACATTGTATTTCAAACTTTTTATATTAATGCTGCAAGAATAACACAATTTTTTTCAAAAATGCTTGATAAGCATAGTTTATTGATTGCTATCAACATGTGTCCCCTTTGCTCAATGAGGACTTAAAATTGTATACACATTTTTTGCTGAATTATTTATATCACACTTATCCTCAAATTATTTTTCTTCGCATGCTTGCTTTGGAAGTAAACAGAGCAATGGTGTTTGGGGTGGCTTTATTTACTTTTGGAACTACTATTTTTAACATTGTGATTCTTCACCATTTTCAGGTGGTCAGCCTTGTCCATTTTCTTTATGGCCAATCTGATCTGAATTTTAATAGAATGAATGTGTAATTTAAGTGCAGAGAGTATACATCAGAAAATATAGTAAATTAATCCTTGCTTATATTGTAGTTTTTGGTGGACCAAGGACGGCAAAGAATATGATCCATCACAGGATCACAGAGTGATTCCAGCTTCAAACTCAGGAACATTCATCATTAAAAACAACAACGGCAATTTGAAGACATTTCAGGGAAAATATCGTTGTTATGCGAGCAATGAACTGGGGACAGCAATGTCTGAGGAAATCGTTTTTACAACTGCATGTAAGTTCATCTTAGTTTCAATATTCAGTTTTGTTTAAAAGAAATCTCAGAATTGAATGCATTAATTTTGAACTTAGTATTAGCATAATTTAGATGACAGTTTTCAATATTAGTTGACAATCTATGAAGCATCATGTGAACAAAGCAGCTCCAAACCAGAACATCACGCAATAGAACCTTCAAAGTCGATGAATATTTTCTTGCAGTCACAGCGTTGCACAGCACATTACCCCAGGCTACTGTGGGAGGTGAGGGAAGAGATTGCTGAGCCTCTGGCGCTGATCTTTGCATCATCAATGGAGATGAGAGAGGTTCCCGAGGATTGGAAGGTTGCTGATGTTGTTCTCTTATTTAAGAAAGGAAGTAGAGATAGCCCAAAATTATAGACCAGTGAGTCTTACTTCAGTGGTTGGTAAGTTGATGGAGATCCTGAGAGGCAGGATTTATGAGCATTTGGAGAGGCATAAAATGCTTAGGAATACTCAGCATAGTTTTGTCTTAGGTAGGTCAAGCCTTTGAATTTTTTGAGGATGTAACTAAACACATTGATGAAGGTAGAGCAATAGATGTAGTGTATATGGATTTCTGAGGAAATAGGTGTGGCACACGGCCAAGTGGATAAGGTATCGGTCTGGTGATCTGAAGGTCACTAGTTCGAGCCTTAGCTGAGGCAGCTTGTTGTATCCTTGAGCAAGGCACTTAACCACACGTTGCTCTATGACATTGCTCTGGTGCCAAGTTGTATGGGTTCTAATGCCCTTCCCTTGGACAACATCGGTGGCATGGGCAACTGCAGGTCTTCCATACAACCTTGCCCAGGCCTCAGTCATCATCAAAAATTGATGGACAGCCGAAGAAGAGAAGAAGATGGATTTCAGCATGATTTTTATAAATGACCTGGATGAGGAAGTGGAGGGATGGGTTAGTAAGTTTGCTGATGACACAAAGGTTGGGGGTGTTGTGGATAGTGTGGAGGGCTGTCAGAGGTTACAGCGGGACATTGATAGGATGTAAAGCTGGACTGAGAAGTGGCAGATGGAGTTCAACCCAGATGAGTGTGAGGTGGTTCATTTTGGTAGGTCAAATATGAAGGCAGAATATAGTATTAATGGTAAGACTCTTGGCAGTGTGGAGGATCAGAGGAATCTTGGGGTCTGAGTCCATAGGACACTCAAAGCTGTTACGTAGGTTGACTCCGTGGTTAAAAAGGCATACGGTGCATTAGCCTTGCAACAATTGTGGGATTGAGTTTAGGAGCTGAGAGGTAATGTTGCAGCTATATAGGACCCTGGTCAGACCCCACTTGGAGTATTGTGCACAGTGTGCTCTACCATTCCATCATGTCTGATTTATTATTCCTGCTCACTGAAGTAGTTTCCAAGCTTTGGATTTGCTCATTCCTGATCAAGTTTTCTGGACTTGAGAATCAGAATTATCCCCATTGGATGAGAGTGTTCAGTTCAGAAAGAACCTCCATATAACATCTCTCCACTCAGGTGTGAACTACCCACTAATCAATGCAAGATAGATAACATGCATGTGAATTATCTTTTCAATATGAACATCTTGTCTGTGCTTTCTATTGCCATTGCACCCAAAATAAAAATAAAATTGTCTTTATAGAAATAGAAAAATGCTTAAAATGTACTTGCACTAAACTTATGAATGATTATCCCCATTTTTAAGCTGATAATGGCTAATAGAAATGTATGCCAATAGTTTCTGTGGCAGGGGTTCCCTATCTTTTTTATGCCAAGAACCAATACCATTAAACAAGGGGTCTGTGGACCCCAGGTTAGGAATCCCTGCCCTATGGAGTTGCTTTTCCCATACTGAAAAGTAAAGACTGTAATGAAATATGTAGAAACACTGTAGTGAGCTGTTGATTTATGCCATCCTTTTTGGAACCTCTCATCTTCCTCTACTTTTCATAATTAACTAGAACACAGATGAATAGATATTCAAACTGAAGATTCTTTGTGAGCATGCATGAGGGGAATGCAAATCCAATTGGTTCTGGATACACTGACATTGGATAGATGGTCCATTGAATCTGGGAAACATGCGTATGCTGATCTTTCATATATTGAGCCTGACATTGTAAATGAGTAGGAGAGGGTCTTGGTGTATGTTATCAATTACTCTGTAGAAGCAACTAATGCTATTTGCATGTACTAATGTATCCACATTAAACAGGCATCAATCAGATATGTAGAAATCTTCCTGTAAAAATTGTACGCCACTCTTGTGTATGAATATATTGAAAGTAGAAACATACTGATTCAAATGATCTGTTTAATCAAACTGCATGAGTTGTACTTTTTTTTTGCAATTCTAAAGAAGAATAGATTCAGCTTGAAATGTTGCATTGTGCATCCGATAGACCTTATATATCAATAGACACTCCAGTAAGCCATCTGGAAGTACTCAGGGCCAAACTTTGAGATGGATTTCTGTTGATGGCACCGTGATTGGTGCCAGCAGACAACCAGGCGTCTGTTGAAGCTACAACCTAACCAATAGTGGGGGAGGTTTGTGTGTTCATGTAAGCATGTGAATGCAGCTTGGCTGTTGTGTGGTGTTCTAGTTAGCATCATAGCCCTGGTCTGCCGCAGATTGTGTGAGCTGCTGTTCTTTATCATGAATGAATTCTAGCATTGTATGAAATAACATATTGACCTGATTCAATTGTTACACATGTCTATGATATCCAAAAATAATATCCAAAAACATTGATCCTTGATACACTTAGTCTTATTCACTTAAACTTTAAATTCTTTTTGAATTTAATGTGATGAACTGGTGCAAAGCAATGTTATTTTGCTTATAACTGATTTCATCACCACAGTGTGGAAAATAGATCCAAAATTATATTTCTGATTGATGTACAAAACTTAATGGATAGTTTTACCAAAGAGCAAGCATCAACATGGTGGACTGAATCACCTTCAGTGCAGTATTGTTGTCAGAAAAAGATTTTGATTGTAAGGTATATTACATGTTACTATATTTTACTCAGGCAACTATTTTTTAATGCGATCACATTAAAAAGCGGTTAACTGTAAGTTTAATATATATTTGTTTTTATCGTGAAGTTCTGCTTTGTGTACCCGTGATTCTCCCTATCGCTATCCAAAGAAACAGATGGCAACTCGATTTCCCCAGATCTCTGCTGATGGTGTAATTATCTGATAAATATACTAGTGTCCTAAAATGACTTTTCCTGTCAGTGAATGGAAAGTAGCTGATCTCCGATTGCTGGTAAAAGCGATTAGCAATTCACCAAGATGAATTTGCAAATGAGGGATTAAAGCACTAAACATTTTTAGATGAAAGTGTTCAATGACTGCCAGCACTTAGAACTAGATGCAGGAAAACATCATTTTCCTAGACTTGGTCACAGATTATTGCAAAAATAGAAAGAGATGACAAAAAAAGAACTGCCTTAATCAGACTGGGTTCTTAAGAGTTACAAGGTAGCCGGGAAGGAGCTTAACAATAGTCTTTCGAGAGCTAGAAGGAAACAATAGAAATGTTGGCAAGTGGGATTAAGGAAAAGCCCAAAGTGTTCTACACATACGTGAAGAACAGCAGGATTGCTAGAGTGAGTGTAGCACTGATTAGTTATAAAAGAGGAATGTACCTGGAGTTAGAGGAAATAGTGGAGGACCTTACTGAATACCGTAGATTCCGGACTACAGAGCGCACCTGATTAAAAGCCGCTGGCTCTAATTTTAGAAATAAAATCAATTTTTTAATTGTAAAGGCCGCACCGGATTTTAGGCCGCACCGGATTTTCGGCCGCAGGTGTCCCACGTTGTAATATGAGATATTTACACAGAAAGATATTACACGTGAGGATTTTTTAACTTTTAATTAAATCCATATGGTAACAAAAACAAATACATATTGCAAATGCTTTTTTTCGAACCGTGCCCGTAACGCGGCTACTTTTAAATATACGTTGCGTATACTTCTTTACTGAACAACATTCCAATATCTCCTAACGACTGGTAAAAAATATATATACTGCAGCCTACCAGGAAAAGTTATTGATCACCTTTAACTTAAAAGCAGCGTTCGCTCAGATCCAAAGCCGCTCGCGTAATGCGCTCCCTCCCTCCGTCCCGTTTCATTGCAAACCGGCATTTTCCCACAAGACACCGCGAAACCGGGTGTGACGTCATAGCATCCCGCGATGTAGTACAGAAAACAAATATAGTTAAAACTCTTCTAACTTTAACTAGAAAATGAATTACTAAGCAAAAATATTTTAAACTAAGTAACTGCCATAAGGCAGCACAATGCTTCGAGTGTTTTCCATGTTGATGAGGGTGAGTACAAATGACTGATTTACAATAATTTAATTGTGAAAGTGCGCTTGATTTATCGTACAATTTCATTGGACCTCTGTGAACTACTCATCAATTTTATTGGTCTACTGTTATGAGGCAAAATGTTTACGAGGCGGCATGAAAAAAATCATGTATTAGCCGCTCCGGATTAAAGGCCGCAAAGTTCAAAGCTGTTCAAAATGTGGGAAAAAAGTAGCGGCTTAAAATCCGGAATCTACGGTACTTTGGCTCAGTACTCACCAATGATATGTGTTGTGTATGTGGCCTGGTTACACAACAATGCTATTAATAAAAACACTGGAGACGGGAGCTAAGTTTCACAGTTCTTTACTCACAGAATCTGAACTCGGCACACACGTACAGATCAATACGTGCCTAATAGCGCATGCTCAATATGCGTCTAATAGTGCATTCAACAACATGTTACTAAAACATAAAGTAGTCCCTTATTATACTGTAAGCTATACGGTACATTCCTCCCCTTTTATTTTAATAGTGTATCAATTGTTTTTTTTTTACTGGGGCACAATGCTAAACAAATGTGTGGCCTCTGTCAGTCGTGGTCGACCATGGGTACTGCGCCTCTGGTTGCCCATGCAGTGGGACCCCCCCCCCCCCCTCTCCATAATGATGACAGGTCCAAAGGAACGACGAAAGTCGATACAGTTTGGTGCCAGCAGCATCGCAGGAGTTGCCGTGCCGGTGCTGGGTACAGCAGTCAGCCGCCTTCGGGACTCCAACTCCGGAATTTTCCTCAGGGTTTACTCCCAAAGCCTTTCCCATGAGTGGGTATAGCCTCAAGGCAGCGGAGGTTTAAAATTGGAGTTTTCCCTCTCCTAGGTGAGCTACCATCCATGGTAAACGAGCCGTATCTGCCCAGAGCAACTGGTTTTAAGGTGCCAGTGGTCCACCTTTGCCGCTTCTCCTGTCAGGTGAGAACAGCTCCACCGGGCACAAGAACTATGCCAAACGTGAAGGCCAGGAGTTGGACTTGGTTGTCAGAGGCTGTTTGAGATGCACACCATGAAGAGCATTTGTTTAGCAGTGGGAGCGCATCCCCACTACCATCCTTTAGCTATGACTACCTTAGGAGACAAATATGTTTACCCTTAACATACAAACACCTACCATTTGATTACTTAGTAACTTAATAATATCAAATTCTAACAAAGTAACATAGTAATATCAAATTATAACAATCCTTTTTTTTAACTTTTGGTCTAAGACCCATTTATAACTGAAGTCTCTGGGGGGGGGGGGGGGGTTCTTCTCTGCCTCTCCAGGTAACGTCTGTCAATAAACTTGCTTGTTTTAATACAGATTTCCATATAAAAGTCATGAAAAGTTGACCTCTGAGCATAGGGAGTTAAGAAGATGTGCACCTCCAACGTGCTAAGAGTTCTAGGCAGCAGATCGCCTCCATATAATGAAGACTCCTCTGTGCAGCTGTCCTAGATATATATGGCATCTTTATGCTATCACTTGTCTTCCTTACCCATATCTCATTTGTTCCAACTGAGCTAATTACTCGGCCAATCTTCATATTCTCCTTAGATTCCAAATAGATAGCCTGACCTTTATGATACCATCTCTTACCATAGTATAACTTCCCATCTTCTGTTCATGCTTCATATCTTTGTGCTGGTGATTCAACAGGAGTTCAGGGAAGATGCTTGGGAGAATATGGAGATGCTGGTCTTTTCAGAGATTTAAGCTTATTGAGAGTTCGCAGATCTTCTATTATCTCTTCATCTGTTAACAAGTAATTTAACTGCGCAGGTGCAGGTTTTTGTCTTTTGTCTGTAATTGGAACAGGGTCATTAGGTCTCCTCTTTAGTTTCCTAGTCATTATGGGCTTTACCTCCATAGAATCTCCTGTGAGTTCCATTGTTAGCCTCTCATTCTCAATCATCTTTTTCTCTTCTCACTCAATCTTTTTATCTTCAAATTCCTTCACTGCTGCTTTCTTCTCTTTAATATAATTCCTTTCCACTTGTTCTGTCTCCAGTTGCAGAAAAAACTCTGCATTTTGTATTCTTTCCTTGTATTGTTGATCTAGTTTCTTCATCCTTTTCTGATACTCCTGAAAAGTGTCTTCCTGTAACTGCTGCAGCTGTCTTTTGGGAGATGTCAATTTCTCCTGGTACATCTGCTCTTTTACTTCCAGGTAGTCTTCATCATCCTGCTTATTGGCAATATCTGTCTTCCTTGGATCCTCTGTATCTTCATCCAAGTCGTAGCCATGGATACTGTGCTCGTCCTCATCATCGACGCTGTCTAGCTCCTCCTCATTGTTGTAATAGTCGACAATGGGTGAGAGGAGAGCTGTGGACATCTTCCCCACCGAGCTGCCCTCCTTTGTTGACACATCTAGTGCCTTGATGGTATGCCAATCCAACTGGATTTTCCTGAACCATTCATGTCCCAGCAATGGCGGTCCTCCATTTTTCATTACATCAGTACATAGAGGTTGAGATGCTGTGTTTTGTCTCCGTAGGTCATTGTCACTTTAATTTTACCTTTGGGATGTACTTTCTGTCCTGTGTAAGTCTTTAGCAGTAGTTCAGTTTGTTTCAGAAGTATGTGAGAAAACAGTCATTTGTAGTCGTATACAGACATCACTGTTAAAGCGAGCCTGTGTCCAACTCCATTTTCAGTTTCACGCCTGCCACTTGTGGAGTGATCCTTATTACTCTTCGATCATCTGTCTCTTCCATGCTGTGAAGTTGCAGACTAGACAATTCACTTTCGTTGGAGTCGTTTTTCATCAGAACTGCCTTCTTTCATTTTGTGTACATTGTTGTGTTTTCCTTTCTGGGGTTTCTTGTTTCTCTGTATTTTGTCCTTTTTCTGCTGTTTACTAGATTTGCATACTCTGCCAGTTTGGCCCTGTTTGCCACAGTTTCTGCATTCTTTGTTTTTAAAACCAACAGTCCTCAGGGTCATGTGACATGTTCCCACAACAGTAACATTTCTTTCCTTCATTTCTAGTGACATTTTATTCGTAGCATATTCCAGAGATTTTTGTTGTATCTCTGAAGCACCCCTTGCTGCTGTTTCTGTTGATATTGTAATGTTCAGCGCCTTCTCTAATGTAAGGTCTTTTTCACCTAGGAGCAGCTTCTTGTGTGGTTTCACAGTGAATACCACACACTAACCTGTCCCTCAATGCATCCGATAGACCAGCTCCAAATTGACAATGTTCTGATAATTAGCGCAATTCAGCACAATATTCAGAAATGCTTTCATTTTTGCTCTGATTCTGTTTCTGAAATTTAAATCTTTCAGCAATGACCAGTGGTTTGGGGTTTAAATGATGTTGGAGAGTGTCTACTATTTGCTTGAACGTTTTGTCAGCTGGCTTTTCAGGGGATAACAAGCTCCGTAGCAGCCCATATGTTTTTTCTCCCATAATACTGAGTAAGGCACTGGCTTTCTTTTCATCATTAACACCGTTAGCATCACAATATAACTCTACTCTCTCAATGTAAGTTGCACAGTCTTCAATGCCACTATCAAATGCTGTAATGGTCCCTATCTTTGCCATCTTTGTTACGTTAATTTAGCCCCGTTCTCCCCTTGTTTTCTTTTTGACTCGCGTGTCATTTTTGCTAGCGGCATGAGCACACTCCATCTAGATATGTGTGTCACTCATTTTTATCTCCCTTCTGGGGCAGGCAGGCCCTCAGCCTCTGGGGGTCAGCGCCACCTGTGGTCTCGCCTGGACATGCTGCAGCTCCGACTGTGTCTCTTGGTCTCCGGACATTCCGAACCCCAGCTGTGCTCCCACTTCTTTTCAGACTCGCGGCCTCACTCTACCTCCTTCTCCTGCTCCTTGGCTCGTTCCTTGCGCTCTTCCTCCGAGTGTCATTACCAATTAAAACACAGTGTTCCGATAAGATGTAGGTTCATTAACCTTGTCGCCAATTTGTTGTGTATGTGGCCTGGTTACACAACAATGCTATGAATAAAAACACTGGAGACGGGAGCTAAGTTTCATGGTTCCTTACTCATAGAATCCGAACTCGGCACACATGTACAGATCAATACGCACCTAATAGCGCATTCAACGACGTGTTACTAAAACATAAAGTAGTCCCTTATTATACTGTAGGCTATATGGTACAATATGGTTCTTGAATGTGAGGACAGGGTAGAAAAGGTTGATATGCTGGAACTTATCAAGGTTAAGAAAGAGGGTTTGCTGGAACTTTTGAAAATAATTAGAGAAAGATAAGTCCTTGGCATGTACAGGATATACCCCAGGTAAATTGAAGAAGTGAGAGAGGAGCTTGTTGCACCTCTGGCAATGATCTTTGCATCGTCACTGGCCACAGGAGTAGGGCCAGAAAATTGGAGGGTGGCAAATGTTATTTTTTGGTTCAAGAAAGTTAACAGCGATAACCCTGGGAATTATAGATCAGTGAACCTTAATTCAGTGGTGGGAAGACTTTGGAGAGAATTCTTAGAAACAGGATTGTTGATCATTCAGAGAAGCATAGTCTGATTAAGGAGAGTCATTATTGATTTGTTAGGGGTAGGTCATTACACACAAGCCTGACTGAATTCTTTCAAGAAGTGACAAAGCATATAGATGAAGACAGAGCGGCAGATGTGGTGTATGTTGATTTTAGCAGGAAATTTGACAAGGTTCCCCAATTGTGGGTTTATTCAGAAAAATCAGGAGGTATGGGATCTAGGGAAACTTGGCTGTGTGGATTCAGAATTGGCTTATGCCTGTGTTGGTTGTAAGTTTCATTGAGAGGGTCTTCATTCATCTATCTCCTCATCCCACCCCAAAGCAAACAGAGACAATTCCTCACATGGGTAATGTGATCCATTTGCTCTTCAGGTCCCTTTCTCTAAACCTGGGACATTCATCTTCCCTCTGAGCTCACAGTACATAGAACTAATCAGCATTCTCTTCCAGCTGGAAGAATGTTGGTAATCTTATTTACTGCTCCCTTCAGTGACTGGCTAATGAGTTTTCATCTGCCTGTCTAAAGCACATAAACTGCAAGAAATGTAGTAATTATTTTTCAGTAATATCTGCTCTTTCTGATGTTATGTGGCATTAAGTATTATCACTGGATTGATTAAGAACAAGAAATACAGTTGTGATCAGTATATCAGCATAAAATGTATTTGTTCCTATCAAGTTTCAGACTAAAGAAAGCACACACTTTTCCATGGGAGCTAATATTTCAATATCGTGACACATTGAAATTTTCTGTAAGTTTCAGGACTTTATTTATAACTGGGATTCTGAGATGACAAATTTTGACTTTATAATATTGAATTAATCTTCATTTGTTTATTAAATTGAGGAACGATAGTGGACAATTAAGTGCTTTGGGGAGGAATAAACAGCCAACATTTCAGGCCATGGCACTTTATCAGGACTGGAAAGGAAGGGGGTTGAAGGTGGGAGGAGAGGAAGGAGTACAAGCTGGCAGGTGAAATGTGAAAGTAGGCGAAGGGGAAGGTGGGTGGGTGCGGAAGGGGATATGAAGTAAGACGCTGGGAGGTGACAGGTTGAAGGGCTGATGAAGAAGGAATCTGATAGGACAGAAGCAGTGGGAGGGGAACCAGAATGGGAAATGGAAAAAAAAGGAGGGAAGGGGGAGAGGAAGAGAAATGACCAGAAATCAATGTGCATGCAAATAGGTTGGAGGCTACCCAGACAGAGTATGAGCTGTTACTCCTCCACCCTCATTGTGGCAGTCGAAGAGGTCATGGACTGACCCAGCAGAATGGAAGGTGTAATTGAAATGGCTGGCCACTGGGAACTCCTATTATTCATGGCAGATGGAATGAAGGTGCTTGACGAAGTGGTTCCCAAATCTACAGCATGTTGGGTCTCACCAATGTAGAGGAACATCCGGGAACATCGGATATAGTAAATGACCCTGACTGACTTACAGCACTTTCTGTGTATAGATAGATAGATAGATAGATAGATAGATACTTTATTCATCCCCATGGGGAAATTCAACATTTTTTCCAATGTCCCATACACTTGTTGTAGCAAAAACTCATTACATACAATACTTAACTCAGTAATAATATGATATGCATCTAAATCACTAACTCAAAAAGCATTAATAATAGCTTTAAAAAAAGTTCTTAAGTCCTGGCAGTTGAATTGTAAAGCCTAATGGCATTGGGGAGTATTGACCTCTTCATCCTGTCTGAGGAGCATTGCATCGACAGTAACCTGTCGCTGAAACTGCTTCTCTGTCTCTGGATGGTGCTATGTAGAGGATGTTCAGGGTTTTCCATAATTGACCGTAGCCTACTCAGCGCCCTTCGCTCAGCTACCGATGTTAAACTCTCCAGTACTTTGCCCATGACAGAGCCCGCCTTCCTTATCAGCTTATTAAGACGTGAGGCGTCCTTCTTCTTAATGCTTCCTCCCCAACACGCCACCACAAAGAAGAGGGCGCTCTCAACAACTGACCTATAGAACATCTTCAGCATCTCACTGCAGACATTGAATGACGCCAACCTTCTAAGGAAGTACAGTCGACTCTGTGCCTTCCTGCACAAGGCATCTGTGTTGGCAGTCCAGTCTAGCTTCTCGTCCAACTGTACTCCCAGATACTTGTAGGTCTTAACCTGCTCCACACATTCTCCATTAATGATCACTGGCTCCATATGAGGCCTAGATCTCCTAAAGTGCTCAAGATTTCCAGCATCTGAAGAATCTCTTGTGTTTAAAATTAGATGCTTTTAAATTTCTGTTTGACAGTAACAACATTGAGTATTTTATGTTAGCAGGAGAAATTAATCTTTTTCCACCTCCCAAAGAGTTTTATTCTAACTTGACTTGCATGACACCAAGATAATTTTCTTCCATTTCCACATCATCTATCCTTGTGATTTCTAAGTGTGAATTAGGCAGAACTATGGCAGATTATGGCAAATCGTATCTAATTGTCTCATACCCACTGGGAAATGGATGAAAATTTCTATGAACAGTTTCTCGGAGAGCTCTGTAATAAAAAAAAACGTAACATGTTTGGCCAGGATTTAACAAGTAACAAAACTGACAGTGTTGAGTTTAATTGCACTGCTACTGAAATTCTAATTCTTTTAAGTAGTCCAATATTCCCTTGCAGTGCAAAACACAGGCTCAAAATTAGATGGATATATAGATAGATATATTATTGATCCCAAAGGAAATTACAGTGTCACAGTAGCGTTACAGGTGCACAGATATACAAATGTACAAATATTAGAAAAGATGTAAAAAAGAATAAAAAGTAAGTTACTTCAAACAGTCTAACCAGAGGGGTGGGGTGTCATCACTTCCCTGGCTATAGGTTGACTCATTATAGAGCCTAATGACCGAGGGTAAGAATGACCTCATATACCACTCTTTGGAGCAGCACAGTTGTCTTAGTCTATGACTAAAAGTGCTCCTTTGTTCAGCCAAGGTGGCATGTAGAGGGTGAGAAACATTGTCCGCAATTACCAGGATTTTCCATAGGGCCCTTTGTTCTGCTTCAGCCTTCAGTGTGTCCAGCTTGACTTCTGTAACAGAGACAGCCTTTTTAATCAGCACTTTGGAACTGGTGAAATTGGTATCCCTTTTGGCAACAATACTGTTGGAAAAATATAGTACAGAATGATGACTTGATTTTGTAGTAGCTTATATGCTCCAGAATGGACTGGCTCCCCTTCTCCCCTTACCCCGCAATACCCACAGTGCTGTCATGAAACTATGACACTACGGCATTTCGATAGTATGCTTTACGTATGAAGAGATTGGTTTCACTATGGCTTGGAATTTTGCAGGACATTGTCTATTTGTTAGCCAGGACAACTGTTGCCTTTCCTGTGATTGAATAATAATGGCAATGTCCATCAGAAAATACATTTGGGTTTTTATTCAATCTGAAATTTAAACCCACCAGTTATGAGGCTTAGAATCAGTTGGGTTGCTAAAATACAAAAAATCATTCCAAACTTCAACTTGCCCACCTGAGGGCCGAGCAGAGGTGGAACAAAGGGTGAGCAACTTGCCTATTCTCAGGTACTGTAATATTATGATAGGTTTTGCTTCCTTTACTGGGATACTTCTATAGATTGTAGGTTTTCCTAAGTCTATTTGTGGTCCACAGCTCAAGGACTCTAAATCAAAGAGCCAGTAAATAGCTTTACAGAATTATCTGCATTTCATGAGGAATTGCATTGTATTACTTTGGTGACTCAAGGTTGACAGCCTGCCTGTCTTCCCTTGAATCTGAGTCTACTAATAAGGACATCCCAAAATGGGATCTCCACCCCATGACCCATCTAAAGGGGTTCAGATACTTCTCCACATTTCTACCAGCAGCAGAAGGCTCCTTAGCTAAGGCTGCAGGTAACAATGGGATCTCTTCTGTTTGTCAAGAAGCCATTGCTGACAGCATAACATAGACCCTGCTTTTAAAATAAAATAGCGTACACCGCAGGGGTGTCAAACTCATTTTAGGTCACGGGCCGGATTGAGCAAAATGCAGCTTCATGCGGGCCGGATCAGTCGGACGTGTGCGAACGCAGCTTTCGTTGCCTCCGTTTTTTCAGCCTGCTCTCATGTGTCTCAGTCTCTGATATAACTACAAAGTGTTTCACTTTACAAATTCCGTTTCTTATGAAGAAGACTGCCGAGCAAGACTGCCAAATAAACACTAAAAACCCTGAAAACCTGGTACCTGAATAAACTCAGCATTAGCCATATCATACGCCATAGGCGCTTCGATTACTGGGACCAGCTTTAATAGTAATTAGATATTATCTCGCGGGCCAAAGATAATTCCACCGCGGGCCTTGAGTTTGACATATATGGCGTACAGCATTGAAACTCAGTGAATTCAGGAAAATCCAAACCTCCTTCCCTTCCTCATTTCCTCCTCCTCACCTCTTTCCTTTCCTCCTTACTTTCCTCTTTTACTGTTGTCAGGATCCTTAACAAGCAAGTTTTGGTGCAATATATCAGCTGAAGTAAAAAAAATGGCTGCCATCACAACAATGCTCTAAGTACTGATATAATCTACACTGTATGATTCAGGAGCACTATACAAATGCAAGTTGTTTGCTGTATTGTGGCAATTTGCATAAGAATAAATTCCCTTGTACTTCCCTGCTTTCTGCCTTTGTGGAGTTTGTAGGATTAAAAATAGATTGATTTTACCAGTAGTGAATAAAGAGACTACAAAAAAATCATGAAAGCTTTGTTTCAATGGATTTCATTAACATTGAACCTGCAGCTGTCATTTACTTTTTTTAAGATCCTGTGGTTTGAAGAGGATTTCTTCAAAAGAAGGTTACGCATAAAGCAATAGTCAATTTGAAAATCTAAGTTTAATTACTCCTTTTTTCTGCAAATTGTCCCAAACAGTTTTCTAATATACAATGTCGCTTTTAGGATGGTAAATTACTGAACATTTCAAAATGGGTAATTAGCCAAGATGTTCTGTGCTTTTCATTTTTAGCTTTTTAATTATGGTGCACAGTAATTACAAAGAACAAGAAACTGTTGGGCATCAGTCATTTCCATTGTGACGTCAAACTCTGCTTGAAATAAAAAATATGTTTGGAGGCAGTTAGCTATAACTTTCATGAGTAGAAGGGCGAATGAAAAATTTGGAACAGTTAGCTATTGAAATGCATTCAGCTGCATGTCTTGTTTTTTTCTCATTACTTCTATTTTGTAGCTTCCTGCTGAGTTTCTTGTCTGGTTTCTGCTCTTACCCCTTATTTCATATTTGATGTTTGCATTTTTCATTACTGATTGAAATAGTATTGAATAACAACAGAATCATAATTTTGTTTTTTCAGCTATCCCCAGATTCCCAAAGGAGAGTATGAAACCTATTGAGGTAGAGGAAGGGGAGCCAGTGGTGTTACCATGTAACCCTCCCAGTGGGCCGCCTCCATTAAGTATTTATTGGATGACCAGCAGTAAGTACTATCTTTCAATCCTATAACATATTCTAGCCAGTCCTTCAACTAAATTGTTAAATTTCACTTGCATACCATCTTGCAATTGCATTTCTTTAGATTGTTGGCCTAATGGATATTTTCCACATTGTGAAATTTTCACAACTGTCAGGAATAAAATAAAATTGTAACATATAGAAAGGAAAGGTCAGAAGTCTAATTGGTTTTCATTTCACAATCATTCTGCAATAAATGAAATAAAATGTGTCATTATACAATTACATACACTTATGAAGCGGATAAAATATTCCAATGTAGGCATAGGGTAAAGTCAGGTTATTAATTTGAAATAAATCATGAGGACACAATGGAAGTTAATGTGATTTGAAGGTAAAATGAAGGAGTCATGAATATATGGCAATACTTATCCAGCAGTTCTCACCGTAACATCTTATGCTTCATGTGGGTAGCTGCCTCACTCAGTAAAATGTGAAGCTGGTGGGAATGAACTGCTGTTATTTTTTTACCATGAATGTTGACAAGCTCAGGTTGAATGCTCGCAAAGCTCCTGAAATTGTAGCTGAGATTTTATCTGCAGTACACCAACTTTGGATAAGGATAAACATGTTAACTGTCACTTCTATATAATGCCAATTAAATATTTTTAAGCAACTCCACAAAATGCTGGAGGAACTTAGCAAGCCAGGCAGCATCTATGAAAAGAGTACAGTCGACATTTCAGGCCTGCTGAGTTCCTGCAGGGTTTTGTGCACGTTGCTTGCATTTCCAGTATCTTCAGATTTCTTATTTGTTAATATTCTTAATCTTTGAAAGTATTCTTATTCAATGTTAATTTCATTTAATTATTTATGCTTTCCTTTCCAATATCCTTCAATGATTTTGAGTATCTGTGAATGTCAGGAGCAGTCTCAGTTTGATAGCTTGACGATTAGCTTTCGTTCCTCTTAGCCCCCACAAGACAACATTACACAGCACAAAATCCTGCTGTGGTGAGAGTCCTTGCCATGTCGGGTGGGGAGTGAATTCACAGCAGGTCACACTGAGAGATGTCAACAGCAAGTGTGTGCAGCCTGTCAGAACATTAAGTCCCAAGATGCACACAAACATTTTGAAGGCTTAAAAGTAATTACGTCCACAATTTAAAAGCTTCTACTGATTTCAAGCAAAGATAGCTCTTCAAACAGCATCAGTTATATGCTTGCACTTTGTAATATAGTATGGTCGCTACCTTAGTGATGAGATTCTCAAACCAACTGACTGCAATTAGGAAAGGGATTTCCTCAATGTTATTTCCTTCTTCAAAAAAATTGATTATTTACTGTTTCGGTGTTCCTGCCCACTGCAAATATAAAACAAATGATTTTAATATCAAAATTCCTATTGGAACTGTACTGACAAAATCCATTTGATTGTCTTGTGTGGTTATCTGCATTGATGAGGTAGTAAGTATGCCAAAAGATTGAGGAAATTTGAATATTTTGCCTTATTGCTTCCTTTCTTGAAATTTCTAAATAAACAATCTATTAAATTGACTTTGCTAGATTGATGAGAATAAAGGCATTAAGAAAGATAAAAGATAGACGTTATGAATCACTAAGTTCAAAAGTTCAAAGAACATTTATTATCCAAGTATATATAAAATATACAACCTTAAGATTCATCTGCTTACAGGAAGCCACAACGCAAGAAACCCAAAAAAAAACAATTTTTAAAAAAAGGACCAATACCCAATGTGCAGAGAGAGAGAGGAAAAAAAAAATCATGCAAGCAATAAAAGCAAACAACAGCATTCATAACCTAATTGAGTCTGTAAACCCGGAGCCCGGAGCAGCCAGAGTGGCCCCAAGATCTTAGTCTCAGTTCATCACACATTAGGGCAAATCACCACAAAGCTAACATATACCAACCAGAGCAGCCTTACAGCCTTAGTGCTGTGGGAAAAGGAATAAACGTTGCAGAAATGCGAGTGAAATCAGCCCGATCTTCGCCTCCAGTCCCGACAACCTGCCTTATTGGTCTCTCAGGGCTGGCGTTTAACTCATCTAAACACCGGATTGTCCTCTGCATTAGGACCCGTGCCCCACTGCAGTGATACGGTCTGGGTCTGTACTTTGAGGTCGTACTCAACCTTTCCAAATTGGCTCAATGCTTAGATCGATCCAACCTCACTCCCGGTTGAAGTGGACGGGTTCCGAAACTCCTCTGCACCTTCTCATCACTGATTCACTCACTCCATCTCAACCATGCCACAACCTCGCTCTGACCACTTCTCCTCGAATATGCCACGCTCCGACTTTGCATCGCACCTGCACAGCTCAACCCTAGAGTCAGCCTTAGCTTTCCTTGCTTCTTCATTGTTTGCAGCGATAGTTTGCTGCAATTTACCACAGAAAATGTCTTCTTCATAAAGTATTTAGTTGTATTTTTTGCCTTTTGAACCACCAGTAAGGTATCGCCCAACTTCAGTAGCGCCATTAATTAGAAGACCATTAATTGTATTGACATTATGGATGTTATTATTTATGCAATCAGTCATTTTAATCAATCTAAAATTATAAATCATGACAGATGTTGGGAATATGACATAAATACATGAAATTGTGGAAATATTTAGCAGATCAGGCAGCAGCTATGGAATGTGGAGCAGGGTTAATGTCCAGTAGTTGGTAAGGTTCAGTTAGTAAAACAATATATTCTATAAAAATTATGTTGTAATAAAAGCGTATTTTATTTTTCAGAGATTCGACGTATCCAGCAGGACAGCAGAGTTTCCCAAGGACTCCATGGAGACCTTTACTTTTCAAATGTGCAGTCAAGTGATAGTCGAGATGATTACATTTGTTTCGCCCATTTTTCCAGAACAAGAACAATTGCCCAGAAAGAGCCCATCAGCCTGATTGTTAAATCCTGTAAGTTCTAATTCTTGTAACTGGACAAAAATAAGTAAGATCTCAATGTACTACGTGTTATTATGACAAACTGAATAGCAACAAACAAGATTCAAGTGAATGTTGGTAGCTGGGTCAACTTGGTGGAATAAAGATGGAGGACGTTAATATACATTAACAGAAATTTGTCCTTATAGAATTCAGAAATCACTAAAATATCTGGCATATACAATAATGAATTGCTATTATAAATAAATAAATAAATAAATACCAGATAAAGAAGCTTTGCATTATGGAAAATAGAGATACGGAGATATGGACCATTTCCTTGGAACACAATTTCCACCCCCCACTCCCCCCATCCCATGGGGGTTGCCTGTTTGTAATTCCTATTAACTTGTGGGCTTCCCTCTTTGTTGCTGACATCTGGTTGAATGGTTAAAGTATCTTTCTTGAATGCATTACTTTTTTTCCATCTGGCCCCTTCGTCATGAATCAACAGTTATATTCAACCCCTTCCTTCCCACTGACCAGCATTATGAGAAAGATTTACTCTTAGTTGGTCACATTGGAATTTCTGGAATGCATTTTGTTTAATGAACATCATTTCTTTCAGCTGGAATGAACTTTTGCCAGGTAAAGATAAAATTTTAATAGAAATAATTTTTTAATTCAACCAGACTTTGACTCCAAATGCCTACTTCAGCAAATACTTCCAAACTGTATATTCCAAACATAAGAGAAGGAAAGAGAAGCCTATATCATGTGGAACATGTTCCTGACATTATAGCCCCAGTATCAATCTACATTATAATTAGAATCCAGAACATATTGAACAAAACCTTAGGCTTAACAACTTTAGTTATTTCTCTTCACATACTGAAGATCTTGTCCAATTGTGACTGAGTTCAGGGAATTAGTTGTTTTTGTTTAATTTCTTTTAGAATATGAAAGTTATCTCTTTCATCTAAGTAATGCCTCAGTAGGATACCTGTAAGTGAAGAATGGCTCATTATAGTGTTTCTCTTGGATTTTCTATGTTCTGTCAATTTTATTCCCCATTAAACCTTTTGATTTTGGGATAGATATGTGTAGTTTTAGCTTTATGTCATTAGCTCCTCTTGTAGCTGATTTCACATGTATAGAATCAATTGTGGCTAACCTGGCTACAATTCCATGACACGTCTTGATGAATCTGATAAAAATGTATTTTTTGAAGTTCATATGAATGCTCTGTTTTCTCTTGCCTTTTATGAAACAGTGGGTCATTCACCTAACAAAGTACTTCTAACCTTTATTACTTGAAGCTGTATTCTACAGACTCTCCCGGTTCATAGAGTCAAAGTGTCGTAGAATCATACAGCATAGGAACAGGCCCTCTGTGTTCTGATTGTGTTTCCCAGAAGCTAGTTCCATTTGCCCACACTGGGCCCCCAGCCCTCCAAGTATCCCCTGTCTACATATATGTCTATGTTACCACTGTGCCAGCTTCAACCTCTGTTTCTGGCAGTTCATTTTGAATATGCACTACCTTTAGCATGAAGATGCTACTCATAATGTCCTTTTTATTCCCTTGCCTCAGTCTCCTACATTAAAGTCTTAGATAATGCAATCTCTTTTTTTTAACTCAAGCACCCAAATCGAGAAAGCATCCTGGTAAATATTTTGTACTTCAGTATACTCCTACACTTCTTTGAGTCATCAAGAGATTTACTAGTTCTCAATTGCTTATGTGCCATGTATGTTGCCTTCATTTTTTAAAATAGAGCCAAAATATCTCTTGTCAACCAGGGTTCTTGAAACCCGCCAGCCTTGAACTTCACCCAGACACAGAAGTTCCTAGCCTTCTTTATGCCATGGACCAATACCATTAAACAAGGGGTCCGTGGACCCCAGTTTTGGAACTCCTGCCCTAACAGGAATATGCAGATGCTGAACTCTTAACATCACACTTTTTAAAGGCCTCCCACTTGGCAGGCACTTCCTTCACTGCAACAATCTCAACTAATCAACCACCGCAAGATCCCACCTGATAGCTCCAAAACTTGCTCTGCCCTGTTCTGCACCTGGCTATAGTTCCTCCATTACTATTTTCAAACTAATAGACTTCTTGTTACTGGACCCAAAGTAATCACCACTTTGCCACTTGTCCTACTTCATTTCTCAGAGGAGGTACAGTGTTTCATCCCCTCTAGTTGTTTACTCTATTTATTAATCAAGGAAACTTTCTTGAACCCATTTCACAATTTCCATGCCTATAACACTATGGTTGACTCAGTTAATATTACAGAAGTTAAAATCTCCTACTAATAATACCCTACTGTATTTGAAATGGGCTGCAATCTCTCCCCTGCTGACCATTGAGAGGTCTACAATATAATGCAATTCTATCTGAGTGACCATCCCCTTCTTGTCTCTAAGTTCCATCTATGTGGCCTCACTGAAATTTCCACAAGATTATCCTCTGTAAGGATATTATAAGTGTTTTCTTTCATCAAGGAGGCAACTCCCTCTCCTCTCTTACCTGCATCTCTAGCACACCTGTAGAATCTGTATCTTGGAACACAAAGCTGCTAGTCTCGCCCTTCCCTCATCCATCTTTCTGTTATTACTATATCCAGTCCTCATAACCAATCCCAGCTCTGAATTCACTAACCTTCCCTGTCAAGCCTCTTACAATTAAATAAATGCAGTTTAAACCAATGCTTTCCTCTCCATTCCCAGTTCCAGAGAAAACAATCCAATCATTATGATAAAACTTTCTCTACCGTCCTGCTTCAGCTTGGCCAATAATCTTTACATCCTATCCAGAATACAAGAGAGTTCTGCCAATTGTTAACAATGCCCAAGTGCATCCAAAAATGATTTGCACTTATACTTGAGCATGTTATGTCAACCAGAATGTTTTCCCATCACAATAATACATGTGGAATATTGCATCATTCAATATTAAAGTTGTGAGTTATTTTCTACTGGTATCAGCATCTGATGCACTTTGCTCTTTTATACTTCATTACTTCCCCAAGATGTCAAGATGGGAATATCCACCCAAGTTGTCTGTTAATCTTTTCCTGCATTTTTTCATGGAGATAAATGTAAAACAACAGAATCAGAATCAGATTTATCACATCACTGACAGAGATGACATGGAATTCATTGTATTGTGGTGGACTCCAATTCAGAGACATAAAATTACTGTAAATTGCAAAAACATTAATGCAAAAAGAAAGAAAAAATGAGGTAGATGGGTCCACCACTTCTGCTGGCAGGTCATTCTATTGAGTGAAGATGTTTGCTCTCATACTTCCCTTAAACATCTCACCTTTCACCCTTAACACATGACGTTTAGTTCTACTCTCACCCAATCTCAATGGAAAAAGCCTGCTTGCATTTAGCTCATCTATGCCCCTCATAATTTTGTATACCTGTATCAAATCATCCTGATTCTTCCAAACTCTAGGGAATAAAGTCCTAACCTATTCAAATTTTCCCTATGACTCTGGTATTCAAGATCTGGCAACACATTTTTAAATTTTCTCTTACACTCTTTCAATTTTATTGATACCTTTCCTGTAGGTAGGTGACCAACCAATACACCTAATTAGGTCTCACCAATGTCCTATACAACTCCAAGATAATATCCTAACCCCTGTACTCAATACTTGGATTTATGAAGGCCAATGTGCCAAAAACTTTCTCTATTACCCTAGGTTTACATGTGACACCACTGTCAAGGAATAATGGATCTGTATTCCCAGATTCCTCTGTTCTATCGCATTCCTCAATGCCCTACTGCTCACTGTGTAAATGCTACCCTAGTTTGTCCTCCCAAAGTGCAACACCTCACACTTGACTGTATTTACTTCCATCTACCATTTTCCCAGCTATCCCTTCACAAGCTTTGATTATTTATGTTACTGTGTACTAGATTCCTAATTTTGTTGTCATCCACAAATTTGCTGATCCATTTTGTTTTCTTATCACTCAGATCTTTTTTAAATAGACGACAAACAGCAATGGACCCAACACTGATCCCTGCAGCACTTCTCCATTCACAGGCCTCCAGTCAAAAATGTAACTATCTACTACCACTCTCTGGCTTCAAAGCCAATATCTAATCCAATTTTAATATCTCATCTTGAACACCAAGTGACTGAAACTTCTTGATGAACCTGCCACGCAGGACCTTGTCAAAGGCCTTTGCTGAAGTCCATGTTGACAATATCCACTGCCTTGACTTCATCAACTTTCCTGGTAACTTCCTTGAATAACTCTATACAATTGGTTAGACATGAATTACCATTCATAAAATCATGTTAACTATCTTTAATCAGTCGTATCAATCCAAATATTTATATATCTGATTCCCTAAAATACCTTCTAATAACTTAGCAACTACTGGTGTCAGGCTCACTGCCCTATAACTTTCTGTCTTATTCTTACAGCTGTCTTAAACAAAGGAACAACATTAGCTATCTTGCATCTCACTCATGGATAAGGATGTCTTAAATATCTCTACTAGAAGCCCCGTGCTTCCCGCACTAGCATCCCAAAGGGTCTGAGGGAACACCCTGTCAGCCTCTGGGGATTTACCTCATTGCCTCATGTCATTTACCTCAAAACAGCAAACACCTCCTCCCCAGTAATCTGTGTACGGTCCATGACATCACTGATTTTTAGCTTACTTCTATCAACTCCGTGTGCTTCTCTGACAAGTAAATACAGATGCAAAAATTTCATTTAAGAACCCCCTCTCCCATCTTTCTCGCTCCATGCATAGATGACCATTCTGATCTTTCAGAGGACAAATTTTGTCCCCTGTAATCCTTTTGCTCTTAATATATCTGTTGAAGCTCATGGGATTCTCCTTCACTTTGTCTGCTAGTGTAAATCCATGTATTATTTTAGGCCTCATGATTTCCTTCTTAAGTGTTCCCTTGAATTTCTTATACTCCTCAAGTACCTAATCTGCTCCTACCTGCCTATACCTACTTTGCACCTCCCTTTTCTTAACCAGGGCCTCAATATCTCTTGAAAAACGAGGTTTCCTAAATTTGTCTTTTATTCTGACAGGAACATACAAACCCTCAAAATTTCACTTTTGAAGGCCTCCCACTTACCAAGTACATCTTTTCCAGAAAACAACCTCTCCTAGTACACACTTTTCAGATTCTTTCTGATACCATCAAAATTGGCCTTTCTTCAATATAGAATCTCAACCCAAGGACCAGATCTATCCTTCTCCATAATTGTGATTAATACATGCAAAGTGCTCCCCTCCACAAACTTCTGTCACCTGCCCTGTCTCATTCTCCAACAGGAGGTCTAGTATTGCAGACTATCTGGTTAGAACCTCGATATACAGATTAAGGAAACTTTCCTAAGCACATTTGATAAACTCTGTTGCATCCAACCCTTTTAGTGAATGGGAGTCCCAGTCAATATTTGGAAAGTTAAAGTCACCTACTATCACTGTCTTATGTTTCTTGCAACAGTCTGTGATCTCTCTATAGATTTGCTCCTCTAAATCCCATGGACTGTTGGGCAGTCTCTAATGTGGTCATAGCTTTCTTCTTCATCAGTTCCACTCGTATATTCTCAGTAGCTGAGCTTCCCAATCTGTCCTGTTTGAGCAATGCCTCACTAATGGCTACAATGTCATAATTCCACATATTGATCCATTCTCTAAGCTCTTCTGCCTTCCCTACAAAGTTCCTTTCATAGAAATATACACACCTCGGAACATTAGAGCCACCATGCTGAACCTTTTGATTGCTGACTTTGTATGTAGGTTTAGCAACATCTTTCTCCACAAACCACTTGACTATCTGCTCTGGCATTTTGTTTCCCCCTGCAACTCTTGTTTATATAAGAACATAAGAGATAGGAGCAGGAGTAGGCCATCCGGCTCATCAAGCCTGCCCCGCCATTCAATAAGATCATGGCTGATCTGTCCGTAAACTCAGTTCCATCTACGTGCCTTTTCCCCATAACCCTTAATTCCCTTACTATGTAAAAACCTATCTAACTGTTTCTTAAATATATTTAGTGAGGAAGCCTCAACTGCTTCCCTGGGCAGAGAATTCCACAGATTCACCACTCTCTGGAAAAAACAGTTTCTCCTCATCTCCGTCCTAAATCTTCTCCCCTGAATCTTGAGGCAATGTCCCCTAGTTCTAGTCTCAGCTACCAATGGAAACAACTTTCCTACTTCTATCTTATCTATCCCTTTCAAAATGTTGTATGTTTCTGTAAGATCCCCTCTTGTTCTTCTGAACTCCAGAGAGTATAGTCCCAGGTGACTCAATCTCTCCTCATAGGTTAACCCCTTCATCCCTGGAATCAACCTGGTGAACCTCCTCTGCACTGCCTCCAAAGCCAGCATATCCTTCCTCAGGTATAGAGACCAGAACTGCACACGGTACTCCAGGTGCGGCCTCACCAGTACCCTGTATATTTGCAGCATGACCTCACTGCTCTTGAATTCAATCCCTCTAGCGATGAAGGCCAATATTCCGTTTGCCTTCTTAATAACCTGTTGTACCTGCATGCCAACATTTTGCTATTCATGCAGAAGCACTCCTAAGTCTCTCTGCACAACAGCATGCTGCAATATTTCACAATTTAAGTAATAATCTGCTCTTCTATTATTCTTCCTAAAGTGGATGATCTCTCATTTACCAATGTTGTATTCCATCTGCCAGACCTTGGTCCACTCACTTAGCCTATCTATATCCCTCTGCAGACTCTCCACATCCTCTGTACAATTTGCTTTTCCACTCAGTTTAGTGTTTACCCTCCTCCCCTCTACAGCACTAACAAACCATCCTGCGAGGATATTATTTCCTCTCCAGTACAGCTGCAAAGCATCCCTTCTGTACAGACCCCATCGTCCCTGGAAGAGAGCCCAATGATCCAAAAATCTGAAGCCCTCTCTCCTGCACCATCTCCTTAGCACACTAACACTGGCCCACACACACAATGGCCGCTCTGCTTAAACTTGACTTCTTTGTATTGGCCCTTTCCAAGTTTCTATCTAAGCACAATCCAATGTCGCCAAGGGAACGGTGGCACAGAATGTTCCAATTACCCCTGCTTACTTCTTTTGAAATCTCTCTCCCGCTGCGCAATCCAACATCTCCAAAGGGGCTGTGATGTGCAGAATTGAAGGCTATCTTCATGGCAGTAGCTATAAAATGACTGGATTGTTGTTAAAATCCTATTCAGTTCATTCATATTCTTCAAGGAAGGAAATTTGCCAGTCTTAACCAAACTGGCCAACATGGATTCCTCACCTACCAATATGGCTACCTACTTACTTCTGGAGTAGTTGAAGGTGCACAGTACATTGACATTGCCACAATCATCATCCTCCTGTGAACAAAAAATAAAAAGAACACATTACTTTTCACTCTGTCTTCAATATAGTACAGCAAATTTTCACTAAACAACAGCTTTGGCACAAATAACTCCAAGTTCAATCATTTTTGAATCTGCTTCAAGTATTTGGTTGAGCTTTCTCTTCTTAGATTCACCGTATCAGCTCACAATTGTACAATAGCTGATGGTGCAGAAAAGAGAGGTTGTAAGGTTAGTTGCTGCAGGGATTTGCAGAAGCATTGAGCCTGGGTTCTAACTTGGTGCCACCGTAATTGTGCGTGTGAGGGAGTTATGATGTGAGAGGAATATGGACGTTCAGTTGAGCTTTAGGGCAATCGATTTGGTAACATGGGATATTTAGAGCCACAGCATGGTAAAAGACTCTCTGGCCAAATGAGCCCATGCTGCCTAATTATACCCATGTGACCAATTAACAAATAAACCCATATATTTTTAGAATGTGAGAGGAAACCGGAGCACCTGGAACAACCCCACATGGTGACAAAGAGAGGATGCAAGCACCATAAAGACAGTGACAGAATTGAACCCGGGTCTTTGGTACTGTGATAGGTTTAGTGCAAGTGCTATGCTACCATGCTGCACTAAATCTCAGATTATCTGGAGAATCTGTTGGGCTTCAACCCAGCAACTGAATTATTATTAACCCATGGGCCGGAATATACATCAGTAATAGACTAAGAATGGCCTGTGTAAATGCAAGAAGTATTAAGAATAAAATAAATTAGATAAAATTATATTTAAGTGTGTATAAGTATGATATAATAGCAAAAAGTGAAACCTGACCGACAAAGGATGGTGATGAACACAGAATTAAAGGATATACTTTATTTAGGGAAGATAGGCAAGATTGTAAAGGTGGAGGAGTAGCCATATACATAAGAGAATTTAAATGTGAGGCTGCTTATGATAGGAGATTAATCAAAGCTTAGTGAAGATATCTGGGTGAGAATATTGGGTGTAACAGACTAATATTGGGTGTATGTTATGAAACTCCGTAATAAGGATAAAGGACTAATATTGGGTGTATGTTATAAACTCCCTAATGCTGACAGTGATTTTAATAAACAATCAAAATATTAAAAAATGAAGTTCTGAGGGTGATGTTAATGTTATGGGAGAATTTAATTTCCCAAATATTGAACCCAGTGACTGACGGATTACAGGGAATTGAATTCATTGAGTTATTGAATGATTGTTGTTTGACCCAGTATGTAAATGCACCAACAAGAGGGGAGGGCTGTCTAGATTTGATATTCTGTAAAAATCAGAATGGAATTTTGAGTACGGAAGTGGTTGAGCCTTTTGGAACAAGTGATCATTATATTGTTAGTCTCAAAGTTTTTTGGGAGAGTATTACCATAAAAAAACCAAAGCCATTAAATTGAATTTCAGAAAGTCAAAGTTTGTGCAGATGTGGTAAAGTCTTAAGAAGGTAAACTGGAAGGAACTTCTTGACAGTGAGTCAGTTGAGGAACAATGGGGTCAATTTAAAGAGGCAATACACACAGTGCAGGAAATGTTCAAACCCACGTTCAGGAGAAGCAATAACTATAATAGATCAACTACATGGATTAATAAAGATATATGTAAAAATTATTGAAGAAAGGACAGCTATATAAAGGATATACAAAAAAAAGTAATACTGCTAACCGCAAGCATGAGGAAATCTGCAGATGCTGGAAATCAAGCGACACACACAAAATGCTGGTGGAACACAGCAGGCCAGGCAGCATCTATAGGGAGAAGTACAGTCGACATTTCAGACCAAAACCCTTCGTCAGGTCTCGGCCCGAAACGTCGACAGTGCTTCTTCCCATAGATGCTGCCTGGCCTGCTGCGTTCCACCAGCATTTTGTGTGTGATGCAATATTGTTAACTGTTGGGCATATGAAAATATACTTCACACACTTCATGCCCCCGACACGTGGAACTTCCACTACATTGCTAATGTCTTCCACAGTGAAAGAGGTATACATGAGAGCTATCGTCAAGAGGCAAATTCAGATTGTAAAAAAGGCAGTTTGTGATTGCTGATAATGCTAAGATTAACTCCCAAGAGATTTAATACTTTAGTAGTAAAGGAAAAGTCAGGGAGGAATTTAAGTTTATTAGGAAAAATAATGGGATGATAAATTATGCAGAGAAAGACATAACAAATACTCTTAATTCATGTTTTATTAAAGTATTTACCTGTGAAGATGTTAGCAATATGCCAGGAAGTGTCGAGAAAAATAAGGTAGCTTTAAGTGATTTAGCGATCTTAGAAAATTAGTCCTGACGAAGGGTCTCGGCCCGAAACGTCGACAGTGCTTCTCTTTATAGATGCTGCCTGGCCTGCTGTGTTCCACCAGCATTTTGTGTGTGTTGTTTTAATTTCCAGCATCTGCAGATTTCCTCGTGTTTGCTCTTAGAAAATTAGGTCTTGTTTCAGCAGAAAAGGCTGGAAGTTAATAAATCTCCAAGGCCAGACAACATATATCCAATGGTACTTAAAGTGGTCAGTGATTATATATACAAACCCCTAATATGTATTTTTCAAAAGTCCGTGAAGACCAGTGAAATCCCTAAGGACTGGAAATGTTGTCCCAGTATTTTAGAAGGGTGACTGTACTGACCTTGGTAACTATAAATTAGTAAGCTTAACGTGTATCGTAGGTAAGATAATGGAAACATTAATAAAGAATTCGATGGAAAAGCAGCTGATAAGAACAGGCATGTTAGCAGAAAGCCAGCATGGGTTCAGAAAGCGGGGAATCATGCTCTAGTTCTATGAAGAGGCAAGTAAAATTTATGATAACAATAGAGCAGTTGATATCATTTACTTGGACTTTCAGAAGACTTTTGACAAAGTACTTCACGGGAGGTTAATAATCAAATTACAGGAGGTATAGATTCAGTGTAAGGTGTGTGAATGCATGCAGAATTGGCTCAAAAATAGAAAGTTATGGTGAGAGGATCATTTTCACACCTAGAAGATGTTAAAAGTGGACTTCTTCAGGGATAAGTTTTGGGGCTGCTGCTGTTTTTTACATTAATGATATGGATAATCACATAACAAATAAACTAGTAAAGTTTGCAGATAGGGGAATGGGTTGATAACATTCAGGCATTACAGTTAGATGTAAACAAAATCCAGATGTGGGCAGGTGAAATTTAATTAAGTAACTATTATATACAGGAAGTAGAAATATTTGATAGACAGTGGGGGATCTTGAGTTACTAAGTGCACTGCATGAGAAGGATTTGAGTGTCCTGATAGACTCATCACTATCAACATCTATATAATGCACAGAAACAATTAGGAAGGCTAATAGAATGTTGGGATGCATAATGCACTCAGTGGAATTCAAGTCTAGAGATGTTCTCCTTAAGCTGTATTATGTATTTGTGAGGCCACAACTTGAGTACTGTGGTCAATTTTGTTCTCCATATCTTGTGAGGGATGTGAAGGCACTGGAGAGAGTTAAGAGAAGGATGACTAAACTTACTCCAGGTCTACAGGGTATGAGCTATGAAGCAAGGTTGAAAGAATTAAATCTTTTTAGCCTAAGTAGACGTAGAATGAGTGGAGACATGAAAGAAATGTTCATAATCGTGAAGGGTATAAGGAAGGTGAATGCCAGCTGTTACTTGAAAGTTAATCTATCAAAGAGGACATGTGGCGAGTGGTTAGGGGAAATTTCAGACTAACATCAGGAAGCATTTCTTTACACAGCAAGTTGTGGACACATGAAACAAACTATCTAGTTGTATCGTTGAGAGTAGTACCTTAGAGCCTTTACAAATCTAAACTTGACAGTTATTTCAACACACTTGGTGAATAAGAATTTAGCAAGCTTTGTTAGGCTGAATAACCTGTTCTTGTCAAAAACTTTCCAATGTTCTAATATTATATCATTTCCAGCTTTCACTAAAACAAAGGTGCACCCTTGCAGTTCTCTCTTTCTATTCATTTCCTTCTGTTATTTCGCCAATCATAATCCATCAAACTGCACATTCAGATTCTCTCTACAAATTTTGGGGTGAAAATAATTTCTGAGACAATCCAGCTTGCTGATCATTTGTTCCCTTGGGCACTGGAAGCTTTCAGGGGCTGTAAGAGAGTATTTTCCCCAGCAACAAGAAACAGTAGACTGCCAGTGACATAAAGGAAGCACGTCCTCTGCAGGAGGGAGACCTTCCCATGTCAGGAGATTTAATGATGAAAGAGATTAATGACCCAACAGGATGTGAGTGACATGTTGACCTACATCATGGTAAGTATATCACTCTGACCACTTCATGATACCTTCTTATGCTTACTCTTACACATCATTCTTCACATTGACTTAACTTGAAGCACTGTCCCTTCTTTGTTAGCTGCAAGCTTCCTTCTTGCAGGAGAAGAAAGCAAAAGAGACACAGAGCTGGGGCTGGCTTTCTAGCCATCAGTTACTTTACGAATGGAGTGGGGAAGGCACTTAACCTCACTGGAATGTCATCATAGTTGGCCATTGAAGTTCACTTATAATGTCTCGATGTCATATTTTCAATGTCCTTCAATTGTCTCTGTGTTGTTCCTCATCTTAGCTGAAGAGCTCCAGGAATCTTGGCATATCAGTGGACTGATAAACTGCAAAGTCCTGGTTAATATTTCTGTAATTGGCCAATTACCAAAGGGCAATGTCAGCCCACCTCCCCTGATGTGCCAAAAAAACATCTCGATGGATTTGAACCACTTTCCTAATGACTGTGGATATCCGTGGTTTTAATCACTCACACTTCTGACTAAATATCTGCAGTTATTACTGAGCATGATTCTGCTGATGAAATCACAGCTGCTAACCAGCTTGATCAGTATCTTCTAGACACCCACAACTCGGCAGAAGGAAGTACGCAGTCTGCTGAGCTTGTCTGTCAGCTCAGTGCCAGGCATTGCTAGCATATTTAGTAGGGTTCTAGTCATTTCAATAGATTACTGAGCTTTTCTTAAAAAGGAAAATTTAGCAAACCTTTTTTTATTTTTAAATTTATATTTATACTTAATTTAAGACAGTATTTTAAATTAACAAATTAACGTAAATATAACATAGGAGTCTACATCACAATTCAGGCCCTTCGACCACAATGTTATACCGACCATGTAACCTACTCTAGAAAATGCCTAGAATTTCCCTAGCACATAGGCCTATATTTTTCTAAACTCCCTGTACCTATCTAAGAGGCTCTTAAAAGACCCTATTGTATCCACATATTATACTCTTGTTTATCAGTTATCTTTGTAAACTTAGGGACTGGTCTTGTGTGACAAAGTCTCTGAGGCTGTTAGTTGCTGCTAGAAACAGGATATCAGGATTCAGCACCCACTTGCTGTCTGATCCACTTGTGGGATCATTGCAAAATGAAAAACTCAAGATTTTTGGAATGAGAGTAAAAGTAATGGGTGTGACAGTAGGGCCAGCTTTAAGTGCAAGCCCAAGCTGTGTATTGGGTTCAGCATGATACTGCCAGCTTCCATCTTTTGTTTTAACATTGGATTGCTGTTTATCTCCCTGTTCAGGGGAGACTCAGTATGCACTGGGAGCTCACACATATCTTTGGGAATTAAAACAATGGAGAAATGCTATAGATTGAGGCACATGAAAGCTGACTGCCAGTCAAATCACAAAGGCATATTCGGACAGCTTCACATAACGATGTTTTTATCAGAAGAGTGGTGCAAAGCAACCTTGATTGCAGAGGGAAGCATCACCAATTTATATCACTTATCTAAAATCAGGAATTGTGTTGTTTAATTTGGACTGTGAATGCAAAATTTAAATAAACTACCTTGAAACTCATTGTAAAAAGGACTATTCAAGCAACATATGAAAATATTTTTGAATGAATAGCTGAATTTCTAACACAGAGTGTGGAAAACCAGTTATTAATGGTATTAATGAATTTGGCCAAAATTAAATAGGATCAAAGATTTATTAAAAGCAGAAATTATCCCATCGTCTATGAAGGATCCATTTCATGCATGGAAATGTCATCCTGAGAAAAAGTACTAGCTAATGCTGAACAATTATAGCACAGACCAATAGTTACATGGGTATGCCTGGTTTATAACAATTAACAGTATTTATATTAATGCTTTATATTGTAAGGAACCTCCAGGGTCGATCTGTACATCTTTTGATAGGTTTACAAATATGTACTTTGAAATTATTTGGCAATTAGCACTGTCCTGCAGAAAAGCACTGCAAGTAGGTGTCTGATTCTTCAGGATTTTCAGCAGGTTTTTAAATATGTACTCATTTTCATGTCCCTGTTGTTTGACATTGGTTAGTTTTGATTTACAGATGACATTTCTACATATTAAATGGATCATTATGAATGACCTGCTATTAGAGCTTCTATTATGTTGCACTTTATTGAAATTAATTTATTAATAGCGATGTAACTGGTTTTTCACACTCAGAGCTTCACATTTAATAGTCTGTCCAGAAATTATTGATTTCATTTTGTTTGAAGAGTTCTTTTTTATAAAATTCAGTTGCTGCGTCTTTCATCTAGTTTTGCATTTATGGTCTAAATTAAACAGCACAACCTCATTAACATCATTTGCCTCTCACTTTAACAGGGAGTTTTTCCTGAATTTCCCTTTGAATGAACTAAACAAAATCTCCTGTCAAAACGTATAGCCTTAATTTTTGAATATTTTATCCTATATTCGAGTTGTAAGCTGCAGAGTTGCTACCTCAATCTGAAAAATTAGTGCATTTCTGAACAGAATTGGGTTGCAGTGCTGCAAAGTGTATCATTTTCTGCCCAGCCAATTAAATAATTGTTATGAGAATCAAACACCGCTCTTGGCAATAATTCCTAATATTTCCCTTAGATGATTATAATGAAGCAACATATCTGTAAATTAATTATCTTCATTCTATCTGCATCCTGTGCTGTTCATCCCTTTTCTGCTCGACAACATATTAACTTAGACCCTTAAGGCATTCTCTCATGAGATGGAGTGAGAAAGAGAGAGAGAGAGAGAGCTTGCGACTCAGTGTGTTAATCTCCTCCCACAGTCTGAATAGAATTACCTCATAAATATGAAATATATTAGGCCAAGAGATAACATGGGCTTTTCCATTTAGTCAGTGTGTTTACAAATGTTTATCCTGGCAACATGAATGAGGGAAATTGATCAATCTCATGATCAGTCTGATCAGTAGAGAAAATATTCTGATTCAATCTATGAACCATTTGGCCAACCATGTTCAGAGATTTGACACTTTAATTAAATCAGTAGAATTTAAATCCCTGCTGGAACTTCGTCAAGTTTCGTCAGAGTGTGTTGCTATTCTAGCTCTGTCAGTGCCCCTAAGTAACATTGGCATATCGTTCCTCAACCCCTTTCCTTTGTTCCTTGAAACAGAGTACTGCCTGTGCTTCCAGTGCTCCTCAAAAGATGCGGTTACTCCACTCCTTAATGCAAGGAGTGGAAATGGAGAATTTGAGAGATCCAAAATACTAAGCATATTTTAAGGTCTGATACTTGCTTTCACACCTTGCAGAGAAATCTAACAAAGACATACAGGTTGGTAGGTTAATTGGAGAATGTAAATTGCTCCCAGTGTGTATGTATGCATATGATTCTATTACAATCTTCAGGGCTTCTACTGCTGCTTTTGTGTGACCAATCTCATTACCTCAGGAGCTTAAAGCCTCTGCCACTTGAAGCTCTTCATTAACACCAGTGGCTCTTTAATTTTCAGTATAGATAATCTGCACATTTTTAAAGCAGTTGAATATTGCTTAACAAATGACATGCAATTCCAGTCAACAATAATGAAACTAGGAATATCAGTGGAGAGACACATCATTGGTCTTCTCTCTTTACAGTACACTTGTACTACAATCTTAACACACTTTCATTTCTCATACTGCATCAGGTTTGCAACACAGAATTAAGAGTCTACCTTTGTTTCTCATTCACAACTAAGTGCAACTATGGTTGGGGAATTTGAGATGTGGCTGAATGCTTGCTGTCAATATCAGCCTCATGAATCTTTGACGAATTGCATGAATCAACATCATGAATCTGGATTTTTTCTGTGCTTGGAATAACCATGGCATTGCTCTATAGGTTAACTTTCATCTAAGAGAAAACTTGAAGAGGCTGAAAAGAGAGTTCTCTGCATCTGCTTCTTCAAGCAGAACCATTTATACTTTCCTTTTGTGGGATCCAGGCAAAACCATCAAAATTTTCTTGATGTGTGACAATGACATTTACTCTCCCTGCTTTAAGGGAATGGAAATCCTTCTGGAATTTCTTGTAGCTTCTCATCACAGAAGAATAAATTTGAATATTCTGCAAATTCTCTCGGGTGTTGCTCTGGAAAACTTCCTCTTATGTTGTCCGAGGCCTGACTGAGTGGAAGTATGCATATTGAGGTTCTGACAGCTCTCTATTAAGGTGAAATCTTCTCTAATTTACTATTAAAGGTTGATATTAAACCCCAGAACCATGTGAAATCTGGGGATCATTTTGGGGAGGCTTGGAAAAACCACAAGTAAGTTTGACACTTTGCTGGCACCCTCCTTTTCATCAAGAGAGCCCTGACACCGGAGTCCAAATGATGATCAGCCCTCCTTTGCTGCCGTTTCCAGTGTTTTCACTTTTATTTTCATTGTCTCTCGCTTTGCATGTCATACAACATCTGCCCTGTTTCTAAACTCTCTTCACCTACACTATCTCAGCTGCTTAATGTGAGAGTGATTGAAAGTGTGGGAAGGTTACTACTGGTTGCCCTATAATGGATCTCTGGTGTTGCCTCTTTTCCTCAACCTGCTTGTTCTTCGTCCCTTCAATCTTGTATATTTGAGGAGGTACACCTTCCTTTTGGGCACTAGCTTTTCAGCATTAAATGTAAAAAATTGAACAGAGCAATCAGTAAATATTGTTTATCATTTTGTAAAAAGCTTTGTTGTAAACAGGTTTGAAGTGTCAGTACTTTCAGACAGTCCAATTGTGAGTGAGTCACAGTTATTCTGTGCAGTTTTCATCAATGTCCCTGTGATGGAGGCAGAAGTGACTTCAGCATTAAAGTAATGAAGAAAATAAAAATAAGTTCAGAGTCCAACATCTGATTGATATTGATTGATTTAAAAAAGCTGAATATTAATCATCCAACAGAAACATAAATTTGCAATGATCAGGCCAGTTATATTGCTCTCACTGTACAGTCGCTGATAACTATGCATGGATGAAAGAAGGCTGCTTGAACAATAGGCCGAGGGTCTTTAATAAAAGTATATTCTACCTGGCTCCATAGGCAAAGCGAATTGTGAATCAGATCTATTATCATTGACTTGCATTTTGGTAATTTTTTAGTTTTGCAGCAGCAGTGCAAAGACAAAATAAGTTGTGAAAGAACAGAGTAAGAAAGTAGCATTCATTGAGTCATGGACCATTCAGAAATGTGATGGTAACAGTGAAAAAGCTGTTCCTAAATCATTGAATGTGTGCCTTCAGACTCCTATACCTCCTGCCCAATGTTGGTAATGCATTGAACAACCGCAAATATTATAATCGTTATTTTCTGAAGCTTGAATTATTTTACAGCAGGTTTGTGATAAAGTTTGTCCCCGGTTTTGCATACAATTAAATTATTTTGTTCATCAGAAAATCAGCAACCCCTAACAAATGCGCATTGTAATTTGTTTTTCCTGATGCCTCTCGTCTGTTTTCCCCCCATTTTTCTTGACTGCTTTTGTTTGTTCCAGTTGCACATCCCAATGACACAGAGTCACCTGTTATTGATATTGACCTGTCTGCTGGTGAGTCCAATCAAGTGCTGAGTAAGGCCACTCATTTAGAATTACTGCACACTAACAGCTGCTTATGCTTCCAGCGTACTGATGCAAATCTTAACATTTGGCATTAATCCAGCAGCTAATAATTTGTGACTTAAAACCTTTAATGCTTTCAGGGACATCACTTGTGTTTGGCTTTGAAACTTTGATTTAAAATGCCATGATTGCTAATACTTGCATATTTTTTTAAATGGACATGATGCTTGTATGAATTATAAATCTGAAGCATTTCAGGGGAGTTGCGTTTCAGGGGACTTATTTTGATCCTATTACTGATCTAATTGGAGTGCATGGAAATTAAAAAAAAACTGCAGGTTCTAGAAATCCAAGATAAAAACAGAAAATGCTGAGAATGCACAGCAGGACAGGCTGTGGTGATCATGGGGATAAACTGAAAGGAATGAATGGGAGCAGTTGGAGAGTGAGAACATTGACAAAAGAATGGGGGAGATTGGAAATGCAGAACAGTTAGACTGGGCATGGCCTTTATTCCCAGAGAATAAAAAGGAATAAAGAGAGAAAACTAAGAATTAATCACAACCTGATGAAGGTTCTTGGCCTGAAACATTGACAGTTTATTCCTCTCCATGGATGCTGTCTGACCTGCTCAGTTCCTCCAGCATTTTAGAGTGTTGTTCTGTATTTCCAGCAACTGCAGAATTTCTTGAGTTTATGTTTTTTAACTTATAAGTTTCTTCTGTCTCATTTTCAGTTATGTTGAAGTACGTCCAATCTAAAATGTTAACTCTATTTCTCCTTCCATAGATGCAGCTTGACCTGATTATTTCCAGCATTTTATATTTTTTGTAATTAGAGTGTGTTTCTGTCCATTCCTATTGCTCTATTTCTCCACCTTATAATAAAGATTAAAGTTGCGAGTGGATACCTCTTTCTAAATATCCTTATTCTCAATGGATATTTTCACATTTTGAGAAATTATTACAGCAATTTGTCTTTTTTTGTTATTACCAATTCCGGATGTGGAAATTCTCCCACAGGGAGAATTCAGTATGTTAGAAAATTTATGTTAGAGAGCCGATGGGATGATGGTGCACTGATTATGGAAAATGATGAAAATGCCAAAGATATTTTCTAACAGTCCAGAGATCTGAGTTCACCATGGTGGAATTTAAATTCATTGGATGATACAGAATTTTATAATCATGACACAGGATTTTCATAAAACCCAATTAGTTCCTCCAGGAAAGATGATGCTGCTCTTAATCTTTTGGATATCTCTGAGATGCCCTCTGAACTATTCTAGCAAGCCATTCAGCTCAAGAGCAATTGGCTGATCAATGGTTGCTAGCAGGCCAGCGACTTTTAGATTCTGGATGAATTAAAAGCAGTACACTATCCAAAATAAGATGTAGATCCTTTGTGCATGGGACTTGGAAATGCACAGTGGTGTAAACATTTTGTATTCAGAGACATGTTAGCACCACTCATTGTCAACGATGAGACATTTTTAGGCCTGAATTATTGATGCCATGAAGTTTATTGGTTCTTTTATATTAGTTACAAATGAAGTACACTTCAAAACTACTTTGCATTTAGTCAGCTTGCAACTAAGACTTTTAAATAGGAGAGTTAAGAGCACAATATTTTAGAGCTGTCTAAGGAGATCAACATAAAAATCATCAGTGTGTATATTTCTGTCCGTTGAGGAACACTTGGTCATGCTCATGAGTTCAACATTTCCTTGGGAATTAGCATTTAGCTTTTAGGTTTCTGCTTGGTGTAGGGGATATTTTGGGAAAAATAATGAAATATTTAAAAACTTAATGTATGTAAGTATGAATGTATACCAGGCTTTCCCTATCAACCAGCTTCTGACTTCATCACTCCCTCCCCGTCCCCCCCTTCATATTCTGGCATCTTCCACCTTCCTTTCCAAACCTGAAGAAGGATCTTGGCCCAAACGTTGACTGTTTATTCATTTCCACAGATGCTGCCTGACCTGCTGAGTTCCGTCAGCATTTTGTATATGTTGCTCTGGATTTTCAAAGTCTGCAAAGTTTATGAATAATGTGTTTTTTTTTCTGTTAACTCTATGAATCATGTTTGCATTTCCTTATTACAAGGTTTTGTACGAGGGACACTCCAAAAGAGATCCCAATCATATTTCTTTAATGCATTCTTTAAAATATGTGTTTGTTTATTATGTTGCTCTAGGTGCCTTGAACTTGTTTACAAATTGAAGCATGATAGCGATTATTAAATGCTGTAGTTCGTTTTTGGTGTAAACAAAAACATTGTAACAAAAGGATAAAAAGGTTTACCTAATTCTTGAAGTGAAGTAATTTAAATTACACTTAATTATACTTAATTTAAATTATACTGCCTTGTGTTGAAATTACTCTGGATATGGTGAAAGAAATCAAAATGATCATAATTCGGTAAAACCTTTGTGACAACCTCCATGCAATTATGTTTCTGCTCAGTTGTTCCGCTGTTCATATTTACCTTCTCCTCTTAGCTGAGCCAGCTCCTAAAATAATCAACTAAAAGGCAAGGCCAATTTACTGGTATTCTCTAACTTCAAGTAAATTGAGGTATTCATTAGTGATGGTCTGTTTCAAAAAATTAGAAATTACATCATCTTAAAAAAAGCATTCCACATAATAGAAAGAAGCCACAACTGAATTTCAAAGAAACCTCCTGACATGATTGTGCAAATATGACACTATAGCACACTATAAATATTAGTAGTGAACTACTGATTTGATATTAATACTGCTGTTGTATAGGACTTCCATTGTGAAAAATTCAAAAGTAAATGTTTTAACTGTTGTAGCATATTTTTAAATTTATGCATTCAAATGAGCAAAAAAACACAAACTACATGTTTCATTTATTTTCACTTAAAATCAAATACCTTATGACAATAGATGATTTTAAATGCAACAGTGTAGGAAAAGAGAATTATTGTGTGATTTATAACTGAAATAGGTTTTAGTTAGATTAAAACCTGGGAGGGATTGTTTACACATTAACTATCTAACATAGGAGTTCGTTGAATAACAACACTTCTGAAGTCTGAGCTAACCTTGCATTAGAGCATCTGGGTCAGATTCAAACTGACCTAAGATTATCCTGTTTTTTTACTTTGTTAGCAAATAAGTGATAGTTTGCCCGGGTACTGGAAGGGAAAAAAACTACAGTTTCTGATAAGCTCCACCTGAAGTGCAAATCAATTTTACCAAATCTATTTCACATTTGAAACATACAAGATCTTTATTTGCCTTTTTTAAAAGACATTCATTTCTTCGTGGTGTTATTGCGGAGTGTTTTTGAAATATTGTCACATCTAAAACTTACAGCTTCCCACCTCCATTGTTATCATTATTATTCAATAAAATATTCATTTACCCAACAAAATCATTTTGGTTATGACCCACATGTAAATCCAATGTTGTCTGTGGGCAAAGATCATTTATAGTGTGTTTTTCATGCCATAGGAGATCAGTAACAAAAAGTAACTGGATGTGATTGTTGTCCTTTCTTGTCCTTGTATTTTATGTTGAAAATTGAATGGTCTAGGGTTATCCATTTCTCTTTTTATGATCAGCTGATGGGTGCTGTAATGTAAAGGAACTGGCTTGGTCCTGGCAGGTTTTATGGTTATTCTTCCACCATGGGAAACACCCCATAAATATGGGCCAGGAATGAAACTCAGGGCACAGGGAGAATGTAATGGAAGAGTATTGACACAGTGTGGGAGAAGCCTTGCAACATTAAACAGATAGGCATTATGTGCTGCTTTAATGTCATGTATATGGCTTATTCTACAGGCTATTTGGTTTGAGAAGGTACCCTGGTTTATTTTTACCTGTATTATTTTAACCCTGCCCTCCTACCTCCTCAGTCATTAAGTGCATTAACAGCACATGCATATACAATGTACAAGTATGATATGCCTTTTTAAAATGCTTCCCTAAAAGTGGTCAGATTTAAATAGCTGTGCTTGGGTTTGTGTTCTTACATTTTATTGTTTAAGCTATCGACCCTTTCTTTCATCATCTGCTCAGTTTATTTTGTTTTCATTTCTTTACATGGATATGTAAAGCTTGTTTCTTCATAATCAGATGAATCACAATATGATCATGAGCTTTTCAGCATTTTGTTGTGAAATAACCTGCATAACTCTCAGAGGCGCTAAATTTGCAGGTTATAATACAAAATCATCATTGATACATTGCGTTTGCTGCAAGTGGTGGAAGAAGAACCCAACGATTTTCAGCAGCCCTGCTGGCAAAGACGTGTAGTCTGTTTGAACAGAGTGCCCTCTATTGTGAATCTGTGGCCAAGCAACTTCATCCAATCAGATTCAAGTAGCTACCCTGAGATCCAGGCTAATACTTTGATATTAGAACAGAGATTTTATTTCTCACTGCACACAGGACGAAGAATGTGCCTTGTCCATGCAATGAAGAGAGAGAAATAAGTGAGGGAAAAACACAAAAAATAAAATAGATATATAGATAGATAGATAGATACTTTATTGATCCCAAAGGAAATTATGGTGTCAAGGTAGCATTGCAAGTGCAGAGATATAAATATTAGAAGAGCAGTAGAAAGAATAAAATATTAAGTTACCACAAACATACAGGAGGGGGATCATCATTTCCCCAGCTATAGGATGACTAATTATAGAGCCTAATGGCCAAGGGTAAGAATGACTTCATCTAGCACTCTTTGGAGCAGTACAGTTGTCTTAGTCTATTAATAAAACTACTCCTCTGTTCAGCCAAGGTGGCATGCAGTGTGTGAGAAACATTCTCCAAAATTTCCATAGGGTCATTTGTTCTACCATTCTGTAGTGTGTCTAGTTAGCCTCCTATAACAGAGCCATCTTTCTAATTGGTTTATTGAGTCTGTTGGCATCACTTGGGTTGATGCCATTGCCCAAGCACACCACCGTACAGAAGATTGTACTGGCGACAACAAACTGGTAGAACATGTGAAGGAGAGGCCTGCAAAAGACTTCAAAGGACCTCAGCCTCCTCAGGAAGAAGAGACAGCTCTGGCCTTTCTTGTACACAGCCTCTGTGTTGGTGCTCCACTCAAGTCAGTCATCCCGGTGCAACCCTAGGTACCTGTTGGTCCTCACCACATCCACGTCTTACCATCAATAATAACGTAGGCTTAGTCTTCCCAAAGTCCATCACCATCTCCTCTGTCTTGCTAATGTTGATCTGCAGATGATTCAGCTTGCACCATTTGATAACGTCCTCCACCAGCACCCTGTATTCCTTCTCCCATTCTCTCTTTATACACCCAACTATTGTTGAGTCATTAGAGAATTTCTGAATAAAATGTTGCCCATGGATGAAATTTGAAGTAAAAATAACAGCAGCTCAGAAATACTCAGCAGGAAAGTCAGCATCTTTGGAGAAAATATTTAAATTATTGAAAATTGAAGTGGGATCCGAGTGAATTGTTCATAAATATTGAAATCATATTTAACACAATCTATTTCCTCTGCTGGGGGAATCGAGAACATTATCTGGAAATACTAACAACACACACAAAATGCTGGTGGAACGCAGCAGGCCAGGCAGCATCTATAAGGAGAAGCACTGTCGACGTTTCGGGCCGAGACCCTTTGTCGACAGTGCTTCTCCCTATAGATGCTGCCTGGCCTGCTGTGTTCCACCAGCATTTTGTGTGTGTTGTTTGAATTTCCAGCATCTGCAGATTTCCTCGTGTTTGCTCTGGAAATACTGTTCTGTTTTATTATCTCAAATTTTAGTGCTTCTGAAAATTCATCAAGTAAATGGATTCACAACAGAATGCTGATCGGATCATTACAATGTCACCATTATGAGGAAGAAACAAGCTTTACATATCAAAATTAAAATGAAAACAAAAAAATTGAACAATTAATAGAAGAAACGGTTGGTAGTTTAAACAATAGATGTTACAAGACAAAGCCAGGTACAGCTATTTAAATCTGATCACTTTTTGAATAACAAAGTTGGAAGGTATATTCTTTCTTTCAAGGGAAGATGTAAGACATAATTTCAGCCTCTCTTGAGGGACAGTGATAACTGAAATTTTTAGGTTGAAAATTGGCATATTTAGGAGAGGATAACAGGATGTAGAACAACAAAAGGAACACAGGCAGTAGTCAACCATAATGGGAGAACTTGTTAGAGAGACTGAGTGGGCTCACGTGTATACTATGTGCTGAACATACGGCTTCAAACTATGACCTTGCCCATTGTTTCCAAGAGTACAGATTAACAATGAAGATATCCTGGCATATAGAGTCGTTATGATTTCTTGGTCTTAAAATGTGGCATTTTAATAAAATAATTGAAAATTTGCAGCTGGTTATACATTTAATATCCTTCCTCTTCTTTCGATGCAACTTGCACAATGAATTATTTACTGAGGAGAGCTTGTGAAAGTTTCATGATTCTTTTCATACATCTACAAGTTAATTGATATGTACACACATTTGCTTTAGACTCTGCAAAACTTCAGAGCTAACCGAATATAAAAATTATTGCTTATTGATTAATGTATTTGAATGCATAGTGGTAGATTTGGTTATTATTTTATCATGTATTATTATATTGGGGTATTCCAGGAAAAGTTCACATCAGTGTAACAACTCACTGAAATCTATGGTAATTTTACTTCAAGGTAGCTTATGTTTATGCATTAACTAATGGCCCAGTTATTTAGTTTTATTTAGAGATACAGAGGGCAATAGGCCTTTCTGGCCCTTCGAGCTGCACCCCCAGCAACCCCTGACAATCCCTATTTAAGATGAACCTAGTCACAGGTCAATGTATAATGACCAATTAACCTACCAAGTATGTCCTTGGACTGTGGGAAGAAACCGGAGGAAACCCAAGCATTCCATGGCAAAGAGGCACTGAAACTCCTCACAGAGGATGTCGGGATCGAACTCAGAATTCCAACGCCCTGTGCTGTAATTACAGCCACTGACCACTAGGTGACTGTGACACCCAAGTAATAAGTTGTTACTTGTGTGGAGTCTGTAACCTTGATTCAAGCAACCCCTCAGCGCTCAAGTTTGTTGTGATAATGACGTCTTACTTAAGACACTGGGCAACTGCAAAATTCCTACTGTGAACATTTAGATTTTATATTACAGAGGTTTTCTACCAGTATATTCATTAAATCATGACTCTTGGGAAATATTGGTGTTTCTGGCTTTTATAGTCTCTGGTGCATATTTTTTGTTTTACTTCTGTCTGGCAGTTTGAAATCTTTAGCTGAACACTAACCAATTTTTCATAAGTAGCTTGAATCTTAATTTCGCTTTCTTTAACTGCTGTGCCACTAACCAAGCTCGTTAACAATATTTAAACTGCCAGTCCTGAAGAATGATCATTTGTTCACCTGAGGTCACATTAAAATTGAATTTCTTTAACTTGCAGCAAATTCAATAAAAGATCGATCCCCGAGTTTTCTGACACCTTCTGGCAGCAGCTCACAGATAACTGCACTGCGAGGAGAAACACTTCAACTGGAGTGTATTGCTGAAGGGCTGTAAGTAAAATGAAAGTGACCCTTGAAACAATTAATCACCATTTTGTCTGTATGAAGAAGCAGTGTAAGTTTGCCCTCCAAATAATTTAATCTTGGTCCAAAAATGATGGTGTACTCACAGATATTCATCTTTCTTTAGCAATTTTTCCTCATTAAGTTGTGACTTTTGTCAACGTACATAGTGTCGTTCATTTCCAGAATTACCTACTGTGCCACAGGTTTGCATACGTAGCATTAAATTACCGTTTGTATATTTTGAACAATGGTGCTGTAACTAAAATTAGCTGTGTAATTATTTTGTAGATAATTTGTTAACTTTGCCCTTTTTATAATTTATACTGTGATTTCTAATTGATAAGATCAGATTTTTTCCCAACCATCATTTGTTTCTTTTATAGTCCCACACCTCAAATCTCATGGTCCAAGGTCGATGGTGATATGCCCAAACATCGAGCAACAGAAGAGAATTTCAATAAAACATTGAAGATAGTTAATGTAACAGACCTTGATAATGGAAAATATCAGTGCAAGGCCGAAAATGCTTTTGGTGTTGTGAAGCATTCTTTCTCTGTAATAGTGGAAGGTAATGTCCTTGCTTTTTCAGACCTGTTTTAACATTTTCTCTGCAGCAGTGGAAGACAATTTTAACATGAAGAGCAAAACAGAAATATTTTCAATCTTTGATGAATAAACCAGAGAAACTGATTATAATGTCAATTAAGTTAAATCCAGTTATTTAGATTCAGTTCCAGGGAACATAGAGCATAGAACAGTACCAGCCCTATGGCTCATGATTAAGTGCTAACCTATAAAATCTACTCTATGATCACGCTAACCCTTCCCTCCTTTGCAGCCCACAAATTCTCCATTTTTCTTATTTCCCTGTACCTATCTAGAAGTCTGTTAAATATCCCTACTGTATCAGCCACTTCCACCAGTGACCTAACCAGAGTTTTATAGAGTTGTAACATTACATCATGGCTCTTTAACTCAAATACCTCAATTAATAAGACCAGTTCATCATACAACTTCTTAACAACCCTATCAACTTGTGCAACAATTTGGAGACATCTATGGACTTGCACTTTAAGATCCCTCTGTTCTTCTATACTGCTAAGAATCCTGTCATTAATATTGTACTCTGTCCACATGTTTGACCTTCCAGTGCTTCACTTCACATTTTTGGTGACTGAACTCCATCTCTGCCCAGTTTTGCATCCTTTTATAATGTAATACAAACATCTATACTACCCTCAACATCACCAATCTTTGTGTCATCTGCAAACCTACCCTTCTACTTGCTCAACCAAGTCATTTATAAAATCACAAAGATTTGGGGTTCCAGAACAAGCCCTCCAGAACATAACTAGTCACCAACCTCCAGGTAGGATATTTTCCATCTGTGAGCAAGGCAATTCAAAATCCAGACAGACAAGTTCCCTGCCTCCTGACATTCTCAATGAGCTTATCATGGGGGATCCTGTCAAACATCTGACTGAATTCCATATACACCTGTTGGATTCTAATATTTTTAATCCAAGGTTCTTTCAGAAGTCAGGAAAGAACCACAGCACTTGTGGCTTCATGATCATCTTATTAAGCGTTAATTGAACAAAGAATCCTGAAAACAGACAGTACAGGAGCAGATGCTAGTAACAGAAGAGAGAGAAGAAGCAAAAGAAGGAAAAGAAGATGGAGTTGCCATGCGGTTAGCTCTTTTTATATCCATAGATAAGATAAGATAGATAGATACTTCATTGATTGCAAAGGTGTCACAGTAGCATTGCCCCCCGAAATAAGAAACATAGCATTCAAATTTACAGATAAGAGTCAGCTAATCAGATGGAGTCATAGAGAAGTACAGCACAGAAACAGGCTTTTTGGCTCATCTAGTCCATATCAAAACCATTCATACTGCCTAGTCCCATCAACCTGCACTGGGACCATAGTCCTCCATATCCCTACTATCCATGTACCTATCTAAACTTCTCTCAAATGTTGAAGTTGAGCTTGCATACACCACTTGTGCTGGCAACTCATTGCACACCCTCACAACCCTCTGAGTGAAGAAATCTCCCCCATGCTCCCCTTAAACTTGTCACCTTTCACCCTTAACCCATAACCTCTGGTTGTAGTCCCACCCATTCTCAGTTGGACCCTATTCAAAGAACGCAGCACCAAAGAAGCTTCGAGAGCTTTCCAGATTCACATAATTGTAACCACTAGGGGACACACTGAACAACTGTATAAACATACTGTGACTACTAAACAACATGCTAAACAGTGACATGTATATAAGTAGTTATAAATATACTAAAGGTGATTAAATGACATACTGCAAAGAAAATAACAATTAAACCATTTAATTCAATGTCCCCCTTTCATTTTATTAATCATTAGCCTTATATAAGTAAAATAGATGTAAACTCTGATAAGGCATTTTAGTACTCATTGTAAGTAGGAATAATTGGCAGAAATATAGCATCAGCTAATATTAGAATAAAGTCCAGTAGTTGTCGACTTTGTTCAAAGTCTTCGGGATGGTCAGTGATTTGTTCATGGTAGCCAGGCAGTGTAGGTGTACGTCAGAGGTTACTAACATATTGACCGCAGCGCTGGCAGTCCTTGTTGGATACCATATTAGCGCATCTCCAGTGCCTGCTATGTATCCACTTACTTTTGTCTTCAATCTTCACTGCTGAGTTAGTAATTGACAACACTTGTTAAGTGTTCCCACTTCCCACTGAGCTCCCGGTGGATCATTATGCAGTTTCTTAATCAGGATCCACTCACCAGGAATCAGTGTGTATCTCTCTTCTGTTGCATCATCCCAAACAGCAGAAACCTCTTAAGAAACAGACTGGACAGCTTGAATTAATTTCACATAATAATTAACTAAACTGTTCGTCATAATGTGTATATCAACCTCTCTGACATCACGGGATTGCCGCAGGGACTTAGCATACCCAGTTACCACCTTGGAAGGACTTCATTTAGTTTCCTTGTTTGGGGTTGTTCTGATGCTACACAAAATCATAGGAAGAGCTGCAGGCCATGATAGTCTTCTTCATTGTTTGATGATTCCATTCATTCACTTGACTTGTCTTGATGACTCTGTGTGTTGGGGACAATGAAAAGACCATTCAATGTTCATCAGGCAACATAATTCTAAACAAACACTCTAGTTGATGTGACGTGGCAATCCCATCCCGGAATACAGTCCATGATCAAAGTATTACTGAGTGTGTGGCAGACGCCCTACTTGCTGGAACAGCATCTCGAAATATTCATCTTGTCCACTCTTGCCCAGACATCTAAGTATCCTTGACTCTTTTGCAAAATAATGTAGTCCCCTCAAAATTGTAAAAAGGGAGCAGATAGGGAAGCTTTTGTGATAGCTTTTCCACTGCTCCAGGATTCGCTTTCTGCCTGTCCTGCATCTTTCAAGCACTTGTTGAACTTGTCTGTTAAACTTTGGATTCCATCACCATTGGGAGAATCTGGCGATCATCTTTTCCACATTCATGTGTCTTAGAAAGTTATGTATTGTGACAGATAAGGAAGCATTGTAGTTGGAGCTACCAGTGTGTGATTATTGTCTTATCTCCATAATCCATCACTGCTTAACTTCACAACATTCTCCATCCAGAACCACTTTTCCCAGTCTGGGCATTGAGCTTGAGCTCTTGAATATCCTGTATGTTCATCTCTAATAAAGAGTTTAACTTTGTTTCCATAATTCCATTTGTCAGGTTCACTGGATACGTTCTCGATATTTCTTCCAATTCGACCATAAGACCATAAGATAGAGAAGCAGGATTAGACCATTTGACCCATTAAGTCTGGTCCGCCATTTGTCATGGTTGATCCAATTTTCCTCTCAGCCCCAATCTCCTCCCTTCCTATGGTATCCCTTCATATCCAGACCTATCAAGAATCTATCAACCTCTGTCTTAAATATACATAAAGACTTAGCCTTCACAGATGCCTGTGACAAAGAATTCCACAGATTCATCACTCTCTGGCTGCAGTTTTGCCTTATCAACTGCTTCTGCTCACCACACATTGTCTCTGTTTGTCTACCATTTACCTCATCTTCAGCTCTATTATCTGTCTTTTCTATGATGCTTCTTGCATTGAAATATAGGCAGCTCAGGACTCCGGTTGCACCATGCTCAACCTTTTGATTCCTAACTTTGTCTGAAGTCTTACCAACATCTGCATCCACAACCTCTCCACTAACTCCTTAGCCACATATTAAACTGTAAAATCTTCCTAGTTCTGGCCTCACTAGCACATGGCATGGGTAGCAATCCTGAGATCACAACCCTGAATGCCCTAGCATTTATTTTAGTATCTAACTCCCTATGCAGAACCTTGTCACTCATCCTACCCATGTCATTGGTACCTACATGGACCATGACTTGTGGCTCTCTACCCTTCCACTTAAGAATGCTGAGGACTCAATCCAAGATATCCTGGACCCTGGTGCCCAGGAGGCAATGTACCATCTGGGAATCTCGTTCTCACCCACAGGCCCCCTGTCCATTCCCTTGACAAATCCCCTATTACCACAGTGTGCCTTTTCTCCACCTTTCCCTTTTCAGTCACAGAGGCAGTGCCAGAGACCCGACCACTAAGACTTTCCTTTGTTAGATCATGCCCCCTTTCTAAAAGTATCCAAAGTGATACACCTGTTGTCAAGGGGAATGGCCAAGGGTTACTCTGCACTGGCCCCTTAACCCCTTTCCTCTTCCTGACTATCACCCAGTCTCCTGTGTCCTGCACCTTGGCTGTAACTACCTCTCTGTCACCCCCTTCAGCCTCCCGAATGATCTGGAGTTCATCCAGTTCCAGCTCCAACTCCTTAATGCAGTTTGTTAGGAACTGCAATGAGATGCACTTCTCGCATTTGTAATCATCAGGGAGGTCTCCCTGCCTTCCCACATCCCGCAAGAGGAGCATTTCACACTTCTACCTGTTATTTCTACTGTCCTAGCTGAGCAGATATAAAGAAGAGGAGAGAAAAATGAGCTTTTCTTTCCTTTGCTTTATCTAAGTGAAGCTACTCCTCGCAGAAGCTTTAAGCTCACCACTCTGACTATGTCCACTCTGATGACGGCCACTGTGCTTGCCCTGGCATCTTTTAATTCTCACTTTCTAATTAATCCCAGATGCCGATTGGTTGCTGGTCAACGCTCTATTATGCTGCCATGCCCCGCTGCTATCTTTTATCCTCAGGCAGTGGACCTGATTGAAGTCCCCTCTTCTCCAAACGTACAATGTCCGGATTGGCCACTGGTCAAGGCTCTATTATAGTGTTGTGTCCTGCTCCTGCTTTTTATCCCCAGACAGTGGACCCGATTGAAGATCCCTTCTCTCCAAATTTCCAGTGTCCAGATTGGCCACTGGTAAAAACTCTGTTCTGTTACTTCGTTTACTCCTTCATGTGCTGCTCTTTTTGCAATTTCATCTGTGAATACATTTCCACGGCTTGCCACTGTAGTCATTTTGGAGTGGCATTTATATTTTAATACAGCAACTTCTGACAGCAGTTGTATGACATCCATAAGTGCTTGTCCTTAATGGCCATTCTTGATTTGGGTTCCTACTGCTGTAGGAAATGCTATTGGTTTCCATATGTTTCCAAAATCATGAACAACTCCAAAAACATATTGAGAATCAGTGGAGATACTAACTGATCTTTTTACCAATCTATAGGCTTCTGTCAGAGCTTTTCATTCTGCCTGTTGCATAGAGGTACCAGTAACCATGCTTCCCGATGACAGCATTTCAATTCCAGAAAAAGCATTCAAATTCTCCTCTCAGTCATTGAGTAGCCATCTGTCTACACATCTTTGACAGAGCAATGACCAACAGGGTTCTGGTGGTCTCCACGTCACTGGGTTATCTAACCACTTGCCGACTTTCCGTAAGTTGTTGAATGGTTGAGCAATAGTTGATGGAGCTACCACTAGAGGGGTTATCTTGTCAATTCATTGTTTATCAGTGGTTTCATCTTCAGTCCTGCATGTCTTCTCTCCCTTGGTCTTTAGTGGAGCAAGATGTGACATAGCTGTCAATCTCACTGTCTCATCACTGCCATCCCCACTTGAGTCACTGAGGGCCGTTGCAGAGTCCATGTCATGTCCATCCTGTAACTCTTCGGAGTTCAGATGGTATCGCGGTCTCCAGAGACTGTCCGACGTTGGAGGTGGGGGGGAAGAGACGGTGAGTGTTCCCCAGAGATAGCGCTAGAAGTAGCATCACTTGGCAGTGTCACCAGAAGCATTACCTGCAGTGTGACTGGAGGTGTTACTGGCAGGACCGCTCACTTGAAGTCCCAGATGCAGTTTCTCTCAATGACTCAGTCTACCTTGAAGTTCCGTCTACCTTAAATCAAGTTGAATACACTTATCATGTTTTTTTGCTCGTTCTCGGTAATACAGAGAAATGCTCACTAGACTTTTTACTGTCTATATCAGACTGTTTTGTAGTCTATCACAAGTTTCATTTATCTTTCTTAATCATATAACCATATAACATATAACAATCACAGCATGGAAACAGGCCATTCCGGCCCTCCTAGTCCGTGCCGAACTCTTAATCTCACCTAATCCCACCTACCCGCACTCAGCCCATAACCTTCCACTCCTTTCCTGTCCATATACCTATCCAATTTTATCTTAAATGACTCAACTGAACTGGCCTCTACTACTTCTACAGGAAGCTCATTCCACACAGCTATCACTCTCTGAGTAAAGAAATACCCCCTCCTGTTTCCCTTAAACTTTTGCCCCCTAACTCTCAAATCATGTCCTCTCGTTTGAATCTCCCCTACTCTCAATGGAAACAGCCTATTCACGTCAACTCTATCTATCCCTCTCAAAATGTTAAATACCTCGATCAAATCCCCCCTCAACCTTCTACACTCCAATGAATAGAGACCTAACTTGTTCAACCTTTCTCTGTAACTTAAGTGCTGAAACCCAGGTAACATCCTAGTAAATCGTCTCTGCACTCTCTCTAATTTATTGATATCTTTCCTATAATTCGGTGACCAGAACTGTACACAACATTCCAAATTTGGCCTTACCAATGCCTTGTACAATTTTAACATTACATCCCAACTTCTGTACTCAATGCTCTGATTTATAAAGGCCAGCGTTCCAAAAGCCTTCTTCACCACCCTATCTACATGAGACTCCACCTTCAGGGAACTATGCACTGTTATTCCTAGATCTCTCTGTTCCACTGCATTCCTCAATGCCCTACCATTTACCATGTATGTTCTATTTGGATTATTCCTGCCAAAATGTAGAACCTCACACTTCTCAGCATTAAACTCCATCTGCCAACGTTCAGCCCATTCTTCTAACCGGCATAAATCTCCCTGCAAGCTTTGAAAACCCACCTCATTATCCACAACACCTCCTACCTTAGTATCATCAGCATACTTACTAATCCAATTTACCACCCCATCATCCAGATCATTTATGTATATTACAAACAACAATGGGCCCAAAACAGATCCCTGAGGCACCCCGCTAGTCACCGGCCTCCATCCCGATAAACAATTATCCACCACTACTCTTTGGCATCTCCCATCTAGCCACTGTTGAATTAATCGATTAATCGATTAATAAAAGTTTTTAACTCACCTTGTTAACTTTTTCAATCATTTACACATTTGATCAAACCATCCACGTGGTCTTATCTATAACACACACATTCCAGGTTTTCCCTCATCCCTCGGACATTGTCTGGATCTAATCTTATGCCTTCTTATACTTTATAAACTTACCACTGATGGTGTTTTTCATCCAGATTTTTTCATTTATTTTATCAAGCAATGATGTGTTATTCAGGTAAGAGCTCACAGTAGCTCATGACTTTGGCCATTGTTTTGATCTGATCTTAATTTGTACGTATTTTTTATTACTTTGACCCCAGTGTCAAAATATTAATAGATTGCATCTGATGTTTAAATAGATTGTCCAGCAACCAAGTAAACAGAATGCAACCAATAGATTTTGCAATCAAAATTTCACTAGATTATCCTGCAACCGAAATATTCTCCCATGCCCTCCCAGTTTGTACAGCTGAGTCTGATATTAATTTCAGTGCTCACCCTTGATTTTTACAGATCTGATTTTTTGTAAGTAGCAGTGCTTCTCACTCCTATTCTCAATCTGATGATGTATTGAAGCCAAAACTAGTTTTTCTCTCAGACAAATTGGAATCAGAGGAAGATCTTATCCCTTTCCACTTTGCCTGCGATTCTTCCAAATCCTTAAATCTTCACAATAATCTTGTCTGACTGCGCCAAATTGATGGATTCTGATGTTTTTAATACAAGGTTCTTTTGGAAGTCAGGTAAAAGGCACAAAACTTGTTGCTTCACAATCACAATCATTTTATAAAGCGAAGAGAATTGAAAACAGACAGGAACAGCAGGGCAGATGCTAGAAGCAGGAGAGAAAGAAGAAACAAAAGAAGAAAAGAGAAGATGGTGTTGCCATGTGGTCAGCTCTTCTTATACCCATAGATAAGAAACATTCCATTCAAATTTTCAGATGAGGATCAGCCAGTCAGATACCTCCTATTCAAATAATGCAGCAGCAGAGAAGCTTCCAGACTCACACAAATGTAACCACCAGGGCGCACACTAAACAATTATGTATATATACTGTGGCACTAGGAAACATATTAAACAGTCACTACTTATAAAAATACTAGCAGATAATTAGTTGCAATACTGGAAAGAAAATACCAATTAGCAGTCTAATCTAACACACCACTTCCACAGCTTTATCTTCATCAATTTGTTCCATCACCTCCTCAAAAATAGGACAGGGACTTCCCCTTCCTCCTCCAGCTCCAGGCACATGTACCCCCCTTTATAATAGAGAGGTCCCACCCTCACTGTAGTCATCTTCCTCTACTTCATGTGTGTTTCGAATGCCTTGGAGGTTTTCCTTACTCAATCTCTTATTAAACTCTTTCCTGGCTAACTTATAATCATCCTCCTAATTTTCCCTGACTGATTCTTGCTTCCTAAGCCTTAAGTATGCGTCTTTGTTCCCTTTGACTAAATTCTAGGCAGTTTCTAGAATAGGATACATGGTCAGCACAACATTATGGGTCAAAGGGCCTGTAATGTGCTGTAGTTCTATGTTCTAAATGTTCTACCTGTCTTGTCAATTATGGTTCTTTTACCCTACCATCCTATCCTGATCTCAGTGGGATAAACCTATCCTGAACCCCATTCAAGTTGTTCCTGAACAACCTCCACATTTTTGCTGTGCATTTCCCTGAGAACATCTATCCCCAATTTATGCTCCCAATTTCCTGCCTAAAACCATCCTAATCAGTCTTCCCCAATTAAATACTTACCCATATCGTCTTCTACTACTATTATCTATGGCTGTACTAAAGGTCAGGTGGTTGAGATCACCGTCTCCACAATATCTGCACACCAAAAAGTCTCACCTGACCAGGTTTAGCATCTTTCTAAAATTATAACTATATCCACTCTTCAGTGTCCCTGTTGGTGCACCATTGCCCCCCCCCCCCCCTCCCCCTGGGTCTACATAATATTCCCAGTAAAGAGATTGCTCCTTCCAGTTTCTGACTTCCTCCCACGCTGACTGGGGTCACATAGCCTTCACAATATCCTCCCTTTCTGCAGTTGTGTTGCTATCACTGATAAGCAATGCCACTTACTCCATCCCGACCTTTAGCCTTCCCTATCCCTTTTTAAATATCTGAGTTCTAAATCGACAAGCAGCTTATCCTCCCCCTTTGATAGGCAAGTCTCTGTAATGGACACAGCATCGTAATTCCTTGCAATGATCCATGCCCCAAGTTCATCAACAATATTCTTAATACTTCTAACATTGAGGTAATTGAAAACTCAAAATAATTGAGACTCTGACAAGTAAATACGAAATGAAACATCAAATCATTGAATTGTATTCAATTGTATTCAATTTTAACACAGACATTCTAACTTTTGACCTAAGTGTTTTTCATTAAAATTATGTGGGTTGGAATTCAGAAGAGAGTGGATGTATTGCATATGAAAATGTAAAAGTATTATTTATTTATTTAGAGGTAAAGCACAGAACTGCTCAAATATAATGCAACAGTGCAATTATATTCATACGTGAGTTAAAATGAATCAGTTATTCCATAGTTTCCATGTAAATTACACTGTTTCTTATTATTTAGATCATGATTAGATTGTTTAGTCACAGATCTTTTGATGTAAAGGTGATGCTTCAGAAGCTTAAGATGACAATAGTCAAGGGTATGAGTGTTTTGAAAGTCTGAACAAAAAAAATGAAGGAAATTTCTTGTATTTCTTGCATCAATGGTACAGCAGAAAATAAGGATGAAGTCCTGCAGAGTGAATATAAGGAGTTAGTCAGAGGTTAAAAAGAACATCAAAGTTTCTGGACCCACGTATTTGTGTCACTCCAAAGAGGAGGAAATAGGAGGCAAATGAATTCCTGGCTGAGGATGGGGAACATGAGGGAAAGATTCAGGCTCTTGGACCAGTGGAGCAGACGTGACCTGTGCAGGAAGGGTGAATTGCACCTGACATAGAGCGGGACCAATATCCTGAGTTGGGGATTTGCTAGATCTACACAGGAGTGTTTGAACTAGATTGGCAGTGCTGGTATCCAAAGTAGTAGTGAGACTGATGAGCTCAGGGTATGAATAGGCACACAGACTGAACATCAATTTCTCCAACTTCCAGTAATTTTTCTGCCTCTCCCGCTCCCCTATTCTTCAATTCCCCATTCTGGCTCTCCTCTTGCCTCTTCTCTTCTCACGTGCCTATCACCTCCCACTGGTGCCCCTCCTCGTTCCTTTCCTCCCATGGTCCACTCTCCTCTCCTGTCAAATCCTTCTCTCAAGCTCTTTTTTCATCCTATCACTTCTTAGCTTCTTACATCAGTCCCCATCCCCCACACACCTGGCTTCACCTATCACCTTCTACATTGAACTCCTTCCCCTCCCCTACCTTCTTACTCTGGCTTCTTCCCCTTCCTCCCCAGTCTTGATGAAGGGATCAGCCCAAAACATCAACTGTTTATTCATTTCCATTAATGCTGCCTGACCTACTGAGTTCCTCTAGCATACTGTGTGTGTTGCTCTGGATTTCCAGCATCTGCAGAATACCTTGTGTTTGGGGTGGGATGTTATAGCTATTACAGAAAAGTGGTTTAGGGATAGGCAAGATTGGCAGTTGAATATTCAAGAGAAGAGAAGCTACAGGTCTGATAGATGTGGAGATTAGAGAGGAAGGTGAGTTTCATTTTTACTTAGAGGTAACATCAGAACAGTTATGAAAGAGGATATCCTGGGTTGGGGAGGAGGCGGTGGGAATGTCCAATGAGGCTATATGGGGAACCTAGAAATGGGAAAGGGTGATCACTTTGAGACTGTATTATAGGTCCAGTGCAAACTGGTGGAGCAAATATACAGGGAGATGCCAGATAACTGCAGAAAGAATTAGGCTATTGTAGCAGATAATTTTAATCCTAATATTGAATGGGACTGACACAGTGCCAAGGAATTAGATGGCAGAAATTATTAAGCGTGTCTAAGAAAGTTTTCTCAAGGAATGTGTAGGTGGCCCTACCAGAGAGGGGGCAACAGTTGCTCTCCAATTAGGAAATGAGACTGGTGGCATGTGGCTAAAGTATCAACAGGAAAAAAACTTCAGAACCAGTAATCATTATGCTCTGAGTTGGAATTAGAATGGTTTATTACTGTCACAAGGACAAGGTGCAGTGATAAACATATCTTGCATACTGTCCACACAAATCACATTATTACGTAGTGCATTGAGATAGGACAAGATAAAACAATAATGGAGTATAGAATAATGTGTAACAACTCCAGAGAAAGTGCAGTGGAAGTAGACAATAAGATACATTAACATAACAAGGTAGATTATGAAGTCAAGAGCCCATCTTATTTTATGAGGGATTCATGCAATAGTCTTACAGTAGCAGGATAGTCTTTGAACCTGATGATCCGTGCTCTTTGGAATTTGTATCTTCTCCCTGATGAGAATGATTTACAGTGAAGCCTCAGTGGTGACTTGGTGCTGTACATCTGAGGCTTCACCCCACAGAATATCCTGACAGGTGGCAAGGCAGGAGGAGCAGCCTCGACATTGAAACTGTAAAGTATTTAAGTGTTTTTGAGACAGTCACAGAATCACACAGACCTTACAGCAGGCACTTCTCAGCCCTTACAATTTATCATTGCACCAGCTATAAACCACCCATCGTGCACTAATCCCATTCTTTGCACGTTCCCATCAACAATCCCCAGATTCTGTCATTCATCTATACACCAAGGGCAATAGTCAAGTCAAGTCACTTTTTATTGTCATTTCGACCATAACTGCTGGTACAGTACGTAGTAAAAATGAGACGACGTTTTTCAGGACCATGGTGTTACACGACACAGTACAAAAACTAGACTGAACTACGTAAAAAACAACACAGAAAAAAACTACACTAGACTACAGACCTACCCAGGACTGCATAAAGTGCACAAAACAGTGCAGGCATTACAATAAATAATAAACAAGACAATAGGGCAGTAAGTTGTCAGTCCAGGCTCTGGGTATTGAGGAGTCTGATAGCTTGGGGGAAAAAACTGTTACATAGTCTGGTCGTGAGAGCCCAAATGCTTTGGTGCCTTTTCCCAGGCGGCAGGAGGGAGAAGAGTTTGTATGAGAGGTGTGTGGGGTCCTTCATAATGCTGTTTGCTTTGCAGATGCAGTGTGTATTGTAAATGTATGTAATGGTGGGAAGAGAGACCCCAATGATCTTCTCAGCTGACCTCACTATCCACTGCAGGGTCTTGCGATCTGAGATGGGTTTTCCGAACCAGGCAGTGATGTAGCTGCTCAGGATACTCTCAATACAGCCCCTGTAGAATGTGATGAGGATGGAGGGGGGGGGGAGGGGGGTAGGAGATGGACTTCCCTCAGCCTTTGCAGAAAGTAGAGACGCTGCTGGGCTTTCTTTGCTATGGAGCTGGTGTTGAGGGACCAGGTGAGATTCTCCACCAGGTGAACACCAAGAAATTTGGTGCTCTTAACGATCTCTACCAAGGAGTCGGCGATGTTCAGCGGGGAGTGGTCGCTCCATGCCCTCCTGAAGTCAACAACCATCTCTCTTGTTTTGTTCACATTCAGAGACATATTGTTGGCTCTGCACCAGTCCGTTAGCCGCTGCACCTCCTCTCTGTAAGCTGACTCGTCATTCTTGCTGATGAGACCCACCATGGTCGTGTCATCGGTGAACTTGATCATGTGATTGGAGCTGTGTGTTGCAGCACAGTCGTGGGTCAGCAGAGTGAACAGCATTGGACTGAGCACACAGCCCTGGGGGGCCCCCGTGCTCAGTGTGGTGGTGTTGGAGATGCTGCTCCCAATCCAGACTGACTGAGGTCTCCCAGTCAGGAAGTCTAGGATCCAGTTGCAAAGGGAGGTGTTCAGGTCCAGTAGACTCAGCTTTCCAATCAGTTTCTGAGGGATGATTGTGTTGAATGCTGAACTGAAGTCTATGAACAGCATTCAAACATATGTGTCTTTTTTGTCCAGGTGGGTTAGGGCCAGGTGTAGGGTGATGGCAATGGCGTCATCTGTTGAGCGGTTGGGATGGTACACAAACTGCAGGGGGCCCAGTGAGGGAGGCAGCAAGGTCTTGATATGCCTCATGACGAGCCTCTCGAAACACTTCATGATGATGGATGTGAGTACAATGGGATGGTAGTCATTTAGGCAGGAAACTGAAGAGTTCTTCGGCACGGGAACAAGGGTGGCGACCTTGAAGCGCACTGGAATGGTGGCGCTGCTCAGGGACATATTGAAGATGTCAGTGAGAACATGTGCTAGCTGGTCTGCACATCCTCTGAGCACTCTACCAGGAACGTTGTCTGGTCCAGCAGCCTTCCGTGGGTTGACCCTGCACAGGGTTCTTCTCACGTCAGCCACAGTGAGACACAGCACCTGGTCATTTGTAGGAGGGGTGGATTTCTTCAAGCATCAAGCAATCTACCAATCAAAATATCTTTGAGATGTGGGAAGAACTCTGAACACCCATGGAATCACCAATGGCCACAGGGAGAATGTGTCAACTCCAAGCCAACAGCAATGGGTACCAATATTCATTTGTGCTCACTGACCCTGTTAGGCAGCCACTATGCACACTATCCAAACAACTGAAATTACCTGAAGTAATTTATACTTTAATAAATAGGGTTGAAAAAATGGAAATGTAAAGTCTTGGAACTGGTGGGGGAGGGTGGAGTTAAACGAAACAAAATAGCCAGATGGTCTGGCTGGTGTTGGATCACTGATGGGTCCCTAATGTACTGGTGGGAATTCCCTGAATACTCTGGACCCAGCCAGTGGATTCCATGTCCCAAAATTTAGCATTTCCCAGAGTAAAAGTAAGGCAGTCTACTGTAAGTGCAGCATTACTTAACAGAGAGCAGCTGAATCCAGTGGTGTCTTCAGAAGACATTAGCCACACTCGGCTCCTTTGAGCCTTATAGTTCAAGTGCTTGGGTCACATGAGGAATTTCATAAGAAGTTTTCTCATTCACTTACTCAATTACTTATCAAAAGACTTGATATACCCAAGCTTGAGAAATTGGCTAAAAGTATTTCAATGCATGTATAACTGTACCTATAGGTAACTCTACCTATGGCTGTACCTATACATTTGTAACTTTACTTCCTGCATGGAAGATAGTGAGGAGTAGTACAAGCTTAACCTCATTAGCATTCTCAGCCATTCGATGACTTGATGGAAACAGTGACTTGATCCCATTCTATAGCTGAGTAACCTTTGGTGCACCAGATTGATTCTTGGACCACAGGATTGTCCAATGAGAGATTCATCAAGCATACACAATTCTGAATGAACTTGACAGGGCAAATGCAGAATTGACATTTTCCTGATTGGGGTGTCCAGAACCAGTTTCAGCCATGAAAAAAGAGGTTAGACTTTCAGAACTGGGATAAGAAGTTATTTCTTCACCTAAGCGATAGTGAATTTTTAGAAATCTGTTTCCAAGGGAACTGAGAGAATTAGTTGTTAAAGTATCTCTGAGAAAAAGTTTTGGATATTAGAGGATAACTTAGTTTAGGAATGTGTCACAGAGATAAAAAATAAATCTGAAATTATTTTGTTATGTGAACAAGGAGGGGTGAGGAGGCTGATGGTCTTTTTTTTTGTCCTAGTTCTTGTGTTCTTACCGGGTTGAGTTGTTGTTAGAGTTGGGGAAATAGACTTGATCAATCTGCTTTTAACCTGAGCAAGCTGATTTGAGCAGTGACTAATACTGTTTAGCACATAGGCTGGAGAGTGAAGCTATCTACATTAACCTGTTATGATGGTCTGAAAATACGCAGGGAAACTGTAGAGGCTTGTTAAAAAGGAAAATGACTAAAGAGAAAAGGAAACCTATTTGAAATGAATATCTGGCTTCAAGGGTTTCCTATACTGCCTTTCCTTGATTTACAAAATGTCCTGGAAAAGATTTTGTGAATTTGATAACTGTTTTGAAATGTGACACATTTCAAGTATTGCAATTAGGGGATGAAATGAAGCCTGAGGAGACATTTCAGTACTTTTTAGAGCTATTGGTTAGAAATACACAACATACAATGTGGCACGTTATTTGAATAGTGACCGAGAGTTCTCAAATTGCTTCCTCTCCTTTTTAAGCTAGTGTGCTCCACCTAGTGGAGATCTTTTATAATCAATCAGTCAAGTTTAACTGAGATAAGAAAACATTAATTTTTTAAACATCAATCCAATTACCTTTTTTTGCATATTTACTTTTATATTAAACAATTATTACAGTGGTATTAAAAACTGATGATAGCAACACACACAAAATGCTGGAGGAACTTAGCAGGCCAAACAAAATCTATGGAAAAGAATACTGTCAACGTTAGCAAGAATACTGGCCTGCCGAGTTTCTCCAACATTTTGTGTGGTGCTTGGATTTCCAGCATCTGCACATTTTCTCTTGTTTGTGATTGGGTTACTTGATGATAGTTCAGAGGAAATAATTCAGTGTTATGGGAATATCTTGACTACTTGAATACAGTGTTTCATGAGGAAGAAAACTACTTAGGAGGAACAATTAGTTTTGGCTTAATCGGCAATGCATAAACCCCAGGAAAGATTATATGCAAACAAAGAAGCCAATTTAACCAATTTAAATTGCTTGAACCTTAATCACAATCTTGACAATTTTCTGGAATCAAATTCCATTAGATCAGCACAGTTCTTTAGTGCAAAGTAGCTTCTCAATGGGAGAAACACGTTTCTTTGTTATTATTTCTTTGCATAAGGTTATTTTTCTACTTGGTATTCATTATTAACAAAAAATCCAGTACCTTCCTGTTCTTGGATCAACAAATTGGATTGTGTTCTTGATTTTACATTGATGTTGGGGTTGTAGGATATTCTCATTGTGTTCATAAGACCATAATGTATAGGAGCAGAATTAAGGAATTTAGCCCATCGAGCATGCTCAGCTATTTCATCATGGTTGATCCATTTTCCTCTCAGCTCCAATCTCCAGCCTTCTCTCCGTATCCCTTCATATCCTGACCAATCAAGAATCTATCAACCTCTGCCTTAAATATACATAACACTTGGCCTGCACTGCTGCCTGTGGCAAAGAATTCCATAGATTCACCACAGTCTGACTGAAGAAATTTCTCCTCATCTCCATTCTAAATGAACATTCCTCAATTCTGAGGCTGTGTCCTCTGGTCCTAGACTCTCCCTCTAGAGGAAACATGCTCTCCAAATCTACTCAATCAAGGCCTTTCATCATTTGATAGGTTTCAATTAGGCCATCCATCATTCTTCTGAATTTTAGTGAATACAGGACCAAAGCCATCAAATGCTCTTCATATGACAAGCTGTTAAATCCTGGAGTTATTTTCGTGAATTTCCTTAGAAACCTCTCCACTGTCTGCACATGCTTTCTAAGATAAGGGACCCAAAATTGTTCATATTGTTCCAAGTGAAGCCTCAACATTATATCCTTGCTTTTATATTCTAGTCTACTTGAGATAAATACTAACATCGCATTTGCCTTCCTCACCAGGCATAACCTGCAAATTAACATCTAGAAAATCCTGCAAAAGAACTCCTAAGTCCCTTTGCACCTCAGATTTTTGGATTTTCTCTCCATTTAGAAAACAGTCTACAGCTTTATTCCTTCTACTGAAGTACATGACCATATACTTCCTGACACTATATTCCATCTTCTTTGTGTGTTGTCCTAATCCAAGTCCTTCTTCAGTCTCCTTGCTTCCTCAACACCACTTTCTCCTCCACTTATTTTCATATCATCCACAAACTTGGCCAGAAGAATACACCTGTCGCTGGGTGTATTCCATCTGCCACTTTGTCCATTCTCCTTATCTGTCTAAGTCCTCCTATAGCCTCTCTACTTCCTCAGAACTACCTACCTCTCCACCTATCTGCATATCTTGTGCAAAATTTGCAATATAGCCAGCAATTCCATTATCCAATTCACTGACATGTAACGTAAAAAAAGTGGTCCCAAAGCAGACCCCTGTGGAACACCACTAATCACCAGCATCTAACCTGAAAAAGCTCCCCTTATTCCCTTTCTTTGCCTCTGCCAATCAGCCACTGTTTTATTTATGCTAGCATCTCTCCTGTAATACCATGTGCTCTTGACTTGATAAGCAGCCTCATGTGTGGCACTTTATCAAAAAGCCTTCTGAAAATCCAAGTATACAACATCAACAGATTTTCCTTTGTTTCTTCTGCATGTTATTTCTTCAATGAATTTCAACAGATTTGTTAGGCAAGATTTTCCCTTGAGAAAACAATGCCGACTGCAGCCTATTTTATCATGTGCCTCCAAATACCTCAAAACCACATCCTTAACAATCGACTTCAAACATCTTCCCAACCACTAAGGTCAGACTAACTGCCCTATAATTTCCTTTCTTCTGCTTCTCTCTCTTTTTAAGGAGTCAAGTGACATTTGCAATTTTCCAGTCTTCTGGAGACATTCCAGAATCTAGTGATTATTGAAAGATCATTACTAATGCTTGCACAGTCTCTTCAGCAACCTGTTTCAAAACCCTAGGGAGTACACCAGTACACCATCTGGTCCAGTTGACCTATCTACCTTCAGACCTTTCAGTTTCCCAAGAACCTTTTCCCCAATAATGGCAGCTGAAGACATTTCTGTCCACTGACACTCTGGAACTTCTACCATACTACTCGTGTCTTCCACAGTGAAAACTGATGCAAAAGGCTTATTCAGTTTGTCTGCCATTTCCTTGTCCCCCATTACTACTTCTCCAGCATCATTTTCCAGTGGTCCAATATCTACTCTCGCCTCTCTTTTACACTTTATGTAACTGAAGAAACATCTGGTATCCTCTTTAAATTTATTGGCTAGCTTACTTCCATATTCCATCTTTTCCTTCTTTTTAAGTTGACTTCTGTTGCTTTTTAAAACTTTCCTAATCCTCTAACTTCCCCCTAATCTTTGCACTATTATATTACACTCTTTGGCTTTTGTGTTGTCTTTGACTTCTCTTGTTATTTATGGTTGGGTCATATTGCATTTCAAATACTTCTTCCTCTTTGGAATGTATATATCCTGTGCCTGCCGAACTGTTTCCAGAAATTCTAGCCATTGTTGTGCTGTCATCATCCTTGCCAGGGATCTTTGCCAGTCAGTTTTGGCCAACTCCTCTCTCATGCCTCTGTAATTCCCTTTACCCCACTGTAATACTGACACATCTGTCTTTAGCTTCTCCTTCTCAAACTGCAGGGCAAATTTGATCATACTATGATTCACTATCCCTTAAGGGTTCTTTTACCTTAAGCTCTCTAATCAATTTTGGCTCATTACACAACACCAGATCCAGAATACTTGAACCCCTCCCCCAGTCGGCTCAATCACGAGCTGTTCTAAAAAGCAATCTCGTAGGCTTTCTAGAAATTCCCCCTCTTAGGATCCAGCACCAACCTGATTTCCCAATCTACCTGCATATTGAAATCCCCCAGTGACGATTGTACCATTGACCTAAGAATTGAGTTTCTTTTTATTAATTTACAAAGATTTTATTGGTATTATTGGTTTAATAAGCATGAAGCAAATCATTCCTGACACTGATGCTCAGTTCTATATTGCTCCAGGGATACAGTGATATTGAAATCGATAGGTTTTTAGCATGGTCAACTTTTAATGGGTTTGCAAGATGCTTTAAGTTTCTAATGCATTCACTAAAGCAAGACTGGAGGTCTGTCCCACTTTTAAGGAGTAGAGCCTTAACAAAATATCACATTTTTACAATTTATCATTGGACTTCCCTTCTGGAGTGTCTGGTGTCATACTGAGGAAATTAAGTTTAGCTGGAGCCAGAATCTAGATCCACAGAAGTTCAGTTAATCCTTTTGATTCTGGCAATGTTGTCACAGCATCATGGGAATACAGTGCAGAGACTGGTCGTCAGGAATCAAAATTCTAATTTCTCGTTGTGGATGAGAGCTGGTCTTGAAGACCCATGCATGTTGACAACATATCTATTTATATCAAAGGAATAGCAGCAACAGGAACAACAGTAACAGTGTGGCAGAAGGCAGAGCCACTATCTTGCAGCTCTGGTGACACGGGTTCAATGCTGACCACCGGTGCTGTCTGTGTGGAGTTTACACATACTCTGGTGCTCTGCTTTCTTCCCACGTCTCTGAGATTTGGGTTGGTGTAACCACTTTGAATTACCTTTAGTGTGCAGATGTGAGTGGTAGAATCTAAGGCGATTTTTAAATTTTATATTATTTAGATACATCACAGTAATAGGCCCTTCCCACGGGGACTAATATTCTTGCAAACTGGCCTGCCAGAGCTTTGGGGAGGGTCTAAATTCACTTGACAGGGGGTTGGGAACAGGACTGATAGGGTGGAAGATGAGGCAGTTGGTATTGTTACGAACCCCGTAACTGGGTCACTTACCAGCAAAGATAGAGAGGTCCGTGGAAGTCTGAGGGTACTATTTTTAAACGTTTTTATTTATAAAGGGGCACAAAAGTAAGGTTAATACAAACATTCAGATAATATACGTCGTCAATACTCAATCTAAAGCACGTGTATAGTAATAATCATCAATAAGAAGTAGCTCTATCGCTTTGTCTAGGGGTAAAATATTGTCCGATGGAAATATAAAAGTCTCTCGAGCTCATGCAGGCTTTAGCCGTTTGGGGACCGCTGGGTTTCACTTGTTGGAGAGAGAGAGAGATTTTTGGTGAGAAAAGAAACTTGCCAGTCCTTTTGGACGCAAACCGTTGAATCGGGAACGTGGGTTCCCCGTTGTTAGTTCGAAGTCCTTTTCGGTGTTATCAGCCACCCGTTCCCCAGGCCAGGGGAAACGGACCACACGTGGCTTCCGAATAGCTTCCCGTTATCACGGGAGCGATGAGCGATGGTGTCTCCTTCTGGTGCGTCGCTAGGGGACTGCCCCCTGCAGCGCCTCTTTTATCTTGACTTGCAGGGTTGTAGATGTCAATCAAGGTGGGGTGATACAATCCCCACCCCACATTGCCCGAGGGTGTACACGTAGCCCTGATAGCTGGCACGTAGCATAGGGTCGCAATCCACAAAGGTGTCTCCAAGAAACAATGGTCAAATCCGTTGCGTTGTCTTTCTGAGGATTCTCTCTCATTTCCTGGGTCCATGACCCGAATTAATAGTGATCTTGCGATTCTCAGGAAGGAGGGGGCTGGGATCATAACAGTATATAAGTCGAGGCATGTGTAGTGAGGCTGTGAGGTATGACAAGCATGTAATAGGGCAAAATTGCAGTCAGTGGGATGAGGTAAAGTGTAACATGGGGCAGAACTGAAAAGGGTGATGAATACAGCACTGAAGATGTTGTATTTGAATACATGCATTATACAGAATAAGGTAGATGATCTTGTAGCGCATTTAGAGATTGGCATGTATGATGTGTACATGACGGAGTTATGGCTGAACGAAGATCATAGTTGGTAGATTAACATCCAAGGATGCACATTATATTGAAAGGAGGACTGGCAGGTAGGTAGAGGGGGTGGGATGGCTCTGCTGGTTAGAAATGAAGTCAGAACCTTAGAAAAAGGAGACTTAGGATTGGAAGATGTAGAATCCTCGTGGGTAGGGTTAAGAAACAGCAAGGGTAAAAAGGCCCTGTTGGGAGTTATATGCATGTCTCTGAACAGTAGCCTGGATGTAGGATATAAATTACAATGGGAGATAGAAAAGGCAGGTAAAATGGGCAAAGCTACGATAATCATGGGCCATTTCAATATGCAGATAGATTGGGAAAACTCAGGTTGGTTCTGGATCTCAAGAGAAGGAATTTGTAGAATGCCCATGAAATGACTTTATAGAGCAACTTGCGGTCAAGCCACAAGGGAAGAGATCTTTCGGGATTGGGTGTTGTGTAATGAACCCAGATTTGATTACAAAGTTTAAGGTAAAGGAACTCTTTGGAGGTAGTGATCATAATATAATAGAATTTGCCCCAAAATTTGAGAGAGAGAAGCTAAAATCAGATGTATCGGTACTACGGTGGAGTAAAAGGAATTACAGAGGCATGAGAGAGGAGCTGGCCAAAGCTGTCTGGAAGGGGACATTATCAGGGATGACAGCAGAACAACAATGGCTGAAGTTTCTGAGGGCAATTCGGAAGGATAGGTACATCCCAAAGATCAAGTATTCTAAGGGAGGATATAAAAGAGGATATCACATTTTTTTCAGACATATAAAGAGTAAGAGAACAGTGATAGAGGATATTGGACTGCTGGAAAAAATGATGCTGGAGAAGCAGTAATGGGGGGAAAAGAAATGGCAGAGGAACTCAATAAGTATTTTGCATCAGTCTTCACTGTGGAAGACACTTGCAGTGTGTCATAAATGTCAGAGTTTCAGGGGACAGTAGTGATTTTAGTTGATATTACTAAGGAGAAGGTGAGTGGGAAGCTGAAAGATCTGAAGGTAGATGTCATCTGGGCCAGATGCACTACACCCCAGGGGTTCTGAAAAAGAGGTAGCTGAAGAGATTGTGGAGGTATTTGTAGTGATTATTCAAGAATCACTGGATTTTGAAATGGTTCCTTGGGAACAGAAAATTGTAAGTGTAAGTCCACTCTTTAAGAAGGGAAGGAGAAGATAGAAAATTATAGGCCAGTTAGCCTGACTTCAGTAGTTGGGAAGATGTTGGAATCCATTATTATGGATGAGGTTTTGAAGTGTTTGGATGCACATGATAAAGTAGGCCAGAGTCAAAATGTTTTCTTTGAGGGGATACCTTGCCTGTCAAATCTGTTGCAATTCTCTGAAGAAATAACAGGCAAGATAGTCAAGGGAGAGTGAGTGGATGCTGTTTACTTGAATTTTCAGAAGGCCTTTCACAAGGTGCTGTACATGATGCTGCTATGAAAGATAAGTAATATAGGAAAGATACTGGCATGAATAGAAGTCTAATTGACTGGCAGAAGGCAAACAGTGAGAATAAAGGGTGCTATTCTGGTTGGCTGCCATCGAGGGGTAGTGTTGTTCTCCAGGTTTGCTATTGGGACCTCTTCTTTTCACATTATTTGTCAACAATATGGATGATAGTTCTGATAGCTTTCTGGCCAAGTTTGTGGGTGATATGAAAATAAGTGGAGGAGAAAGTGGTGTTGAGGAAGCAAGGAGACTGAAGAAGGACTTGGATTAGGACAACGCACAAAGAAGATGGAATATAGTGTCAGGAAGTATATGGTCGTGCACTTCAGTAGAAGGAGTAAAGCTGTAGACTACTGTCTAAATGGAGAGAAAATTCAAAAATCGGAGTTGCAAATGAACTTGTCAGTCATCGTGCAGGATTCCCTAAGAGTTAACTTGCAGGTTGAGCCAGTGGTAAGAAAGGCAAATGCAATGTTAGCATGCATTTCAGGAGGACTAGAATATAAGAGCGAGGATGTAATGTGGAGAATTTATAAGACTGCACTTGCAGTATTGTGAGCTGTTTTGTGGCCCTTATCTAGGAAGGGATGTCCTGGCATTGAAGAGGGCCGAGAGGAGCTTAACGAGAATGTTTCTGTGAATGAAAGGTCTAACATATGAAGAGTGTTTGATGGCTCAGCAGCTATACTTGTTGGAGTTCAGAAGAATGAGGGGGGGATCTCACTAAAACCTATTGAAGTTTGAAAAGAACACACACAAAATGCTGGTGGAACACAGCAGGCCAGGCAGCATCTATAAGGAGAAGCACTGTCGACGTTTCAGGCTGAGACCCTTCGTCAGGACTAACTGAAAGGAGAGATACTAAGAGATTTGAAAGTAGTGAGGGGAGGGGGAAATGCGAAATGATAGGAGAAGACCAGAGAGGGTGGGATGAAGCTAAGAGCTGGAAAGGTGATTGGCGAAAGTGATACAGAGCTGGAGAAGGGAAAGGATCATGGGACGGGAGGCCACGGGAGAAAGAATGGGGAGGGGGGAGCACCAGAGGGAGATGGAGAACAGGCAGGGTGATGAGCAGAGACAGAGAAAAAAGAACAAACAACTAAATATGTCAGGGATGGAGTAAGAAGGGGAGGAGAAGCATTAACTGAAACCAATTACTTTTTATTTGTTTGTTTAATAGGAACATGAATTCAGAGCAGCCCCTGAAATGTCATTTAATGACATCATGATTGATCCAACATAGCTTTGACTCTATGTTCCCAACTATTCTTAGTAACCATCATCACCTTGATTGTCAAGTATTTATCTCCTTTTAAAAATATTTGAAGACTCTGCTAAATATCCCAAGACAAGTTCCCCAATCCAGTGGAATGTCATTGAGTTGTAAAGTTCTGTACTTATTGTCCATCCTGGATTGGTGTAAGGAAATGTAGAGGAGGCTTGGCTCTAAAGCAGAGAAACAAAGAGAATTCAGTGAGGAACGATAACTGTAATAATAAACTGCAAAATAACAAGCCGTGAGGTGGTCACAAAACAACAGAGAATAGATACTAAGCACCACAGGCAATAAGGTAACTGAAGGCTAGGAGTGACTGATTGAGGCTGCTGATTCAAAGGTAAGCAAGGACTGTGGGTTTAAATAGGGTGCAGGTGATGAGTTGGAAACGAGTGGCAGGTGACTCCTGTTAGCTGGGTGGATATTAGGAGGTGCCTGTCTGTGTAAGTCTGATAATTAGTCAATGGACAGGATGAAGTTCTTTCTATCACTGTGGCAGTTCTGCAGTGTGTTTGGCAAGGGATTCTAGGAGCTGGATCAGGATTCAGTAATGGCAAAGGATAGCTGATGCATTTCTAGGATGATGTATGACTTAAGGGTGAACCTGGATATTGTGATGTTTTTGTGTGCCTGTGGCCCTTTCCTATGATTTGTGAGGTGCTTTTGATGTAATCTACACATCTTGGAGATGGCACTGTACACAAAAGAGAACTATCTGTCTGGGGCAGAAAGAGTGAATGTTTAGGGTAGTGCATAGCTTGCCGTGGATGATGTGATGTTTCTTGAACAGTTGTAGTATTTCTGTGGAAGTTGAATTAAAAGAAAGCCCTTCAATAAGAGAGGACATTACAGTAAATTAGAATCATTGTGGTAAATATTGTAATGTGCATGAGATACTCTTATCTGTGATTATGGTGCAAGTTACATTTTATACATCAGTAATGTAAATGACAATTGTATTTCTTTAATGTTTTCAATATGATCTTTTTACAGCTGCTCCTTACTGGATCAAAAAACCCCAAAGTAAGGTATATTTTTCTGAAGAAAATGCTGAATTGGAATGTGAGGTAGATGGTAACCCACAACCTGCAGTTGAATGGAAAGTGAATGGGAAGCCTTTGAATGGTAAGGAAAATTCGTGGACAAAGAAAAATTAGATCTGGTGAAGAGAGGGTAGTGGAAGCCAGTGATCTATTTTGGTTGTTCAAAAACAATCCAACTAAATGATGAGAGATTAAAGGAAATATTTTCTTGGTCTGTGTAGGATTGTTGTATTGATTTGAATCATACCTGCAGCCAACTTTTTATCAAAAGGTTGGAATATTCTCACTGAATTCTGATCCTGATTGCTTGGTATGTGTCACTGGATCTTCTCAGAACTTTATCTGAATCCTGGCACTTGCTAGCATTATTCCTCTCAGTATAAGTGTTTAATCAGAATTAGAATCATGTTTATTTTCACTGACATTTGTTGTGAAATTAGTTTTGTTGCAGTAGTACAGTCCAAGACAAAAATTACTATAAATTATGATAAAAATAGTGTAAAAGATGAATAGAGGAAGTGTTCATGGAGCATTCAGAAATCTGATTGTGAATGGGAAGAAGCTATTCCTAAAACGTTGAGTGTGGGACTTCAGGCTCCTGTACTACTTCCCTGATGGGTGTAATGAGAAGATGGTGTGTCCAGAATGTTGATGTCCACTGCATTCTTGAGGCAATGCCTTTTGAAGATGTCTTTAGTGCAGCGGGTTGTGCCTGTGATGGAGCTGGCTAAGACTACAATCCTTTTCAGCTTCTTTCAATCTTGTGCATTGGGGCCTTCATACCAGGCTGTGATGCAACCATTCAGAATTCTCTTAAGGGGAGTAAAACATTCAGATTTTTGTCCAGTTCACATTAGCCACCTTTTGTGCTTCTATTATTGTAATTGTGGCATACTAGTACAAAATGACTTTTCTTAGAAATCAGCACCTAAGACCATATGAATAGCAACAGAACTGTGATTATATTGGATTTGCTGACTGTGACGTTCTAAACTTAAATGGAGTCCTTAAGCTCTATCCGATATTGATAGTCATGAGAGCACTCACTAAAGGGAGGCTATATTGTAACTACCCAATCTTCGAAGAATAGTTTACTTTTCTGTTTATCCTGCGTAGTAAGACTAGCTGTCAATACCTACTATTTGAGTGGTGGGTCACCCCCTCTCTGCAGTTCATTAGTTTTTGATGATATGCATTTAAATCCAAACAACATTCTTAAAACACATTTAAAACTTACAAAAGATTTCTATCTTATAAAAGACTACCAAGGTACAAACAATTTCTAAAACATGAAGGATTTCTAAACCACAGTACAATTCCTATGAGGTAAATAGATATACCCAATAGTTCACCAACATGAACAAACATTAACACTGCAGTTCTGTTTGTAAATCTGGAAGTGTAAGAGTTGGCAACAGCAGTTGGTCTTTTTGCAGGGAGCTGCAAGCTGGTGGTAGAATTAAGCATGTGGGTGGGATGTTGGTGATATTTCCTGTCACGCTGAATTCGGAACCTTTCCAGGTTGGAAGTGATGTAAACATTACTTCTGCATGATTCAATTGAAGAGGGAAACCTTCTTTATTTATTTGGATTTCCCCTGGTGCTTTGATGGCTTTGAGAATATTTAATTTTATAAGTGTTTTACTTTTCTGGCTTTGGGTGATTTTGACACTTTCAGATCAGACAAGGAGCACAGTTTAGCTGCCTCTTGAGGCTTTTAGCACCTTTTTCACAGACACGATTTGCTTTGGCTGCTCCAGGATATACTCTTTTGTCACTGCTAATTTTTCAGGCTCAACAGGAGGACATTGACCATCCTTCCCACCCAATCCCTCACCAAAAGTTCCCAGTTGATTTAACTAATTGTCTTCAATTACACCTCAATGGATCTGATACTTCAGGACCTGAAGGAGAAAGCAAGTTTTAAGTGCTTTTACAAGACATGAAAAAAGGTGCTAAATGATGTATGGAAGTGATTTATATTTTGAATCTCCTAGTCTTCCCTTTCTGCTCTCTTCACATCTTCCTCTCCTCTTTCCCTTTCTCTCTTCCTCTTTATTTCAATCGTCCAAAAATTTAGTGTATTAGTGTGTTCTCTTTCCTACAAATTACTAGGATTTATTTTGTACAACGTCGAATTGTGTAGTGACTTGCATTTTTCCCCTGTTTAGTAACATAGAGCAGGACAATGGGTTACCTCCAAATTGTTGCTGTTACAGCCTATTATTAATGACCATTACTGTGATTGAGATTGATGCTGTCTCCATAATCGAATAAAAGAGAGGCTGGGTAGGCTAACATTATTTGTTCTGCAAGCTTCCACAGCCTTATCTTTAAAGAAAGATTCCAATAGAAATGAGGTCAAACAGAGGTTAATATGATTTATTTTCGGTGTTCTTGTACTATTATAAAGAATCAGGTTACCGTGCTGAATTCTAGCCATGAACAGAGGATGTTTCAGTCTGTACTGAAAACCTATAATACTGGAAGTATCCAGCAGGTCAGACAGAGTTAACATTTCCAATCCGAGACTTTATTGGAACGGGGAAAGAGAGATAAAGAAAGGTAATTTTAAATTGCAGAGAAGAAGGTAGAGTAATGGACAAAACAAAGGGAAAAATCTGTGATCAGATGAGGTCGGGTTAAATGGGTAATTGGAGCACCTGGTGGTGATTTTTGCTGCTTTGACTGTGTTACATGTTGCTAATAGCAGCACTGAGGGCATAGCCAACAGGATAGGCTGTACTGGTTGAGAAAGAAAAAATGAACTCCAATCAGAACACAAAATATTCTTCTTCAGCACCACACTCCTCTGTTTGGTGGAACTAGTCCTCGCACTCAACAATTTCTCTTTCATTTCCTCTCACTTTACCCAGACTCAAGGTGTAGCCGTGGGCTGCCACATGGGCCCCAGCTATGCCTGTCTTTACATTGGTTATGTGGAACAGTCCATGTTCCAAACCTCCCAGGTAACGCTCCACAATTCTTGCTGCGCTACATTGACGACTGCAGCAGTGCTGATTCATGCATCAAACTTGCCTCCAACTTTCACCCTGCCCTTAAATTCACGTTTCTGACACTTTCTGATAGTCTTCACACTTCTGACCTCTGACACTTTCTGACATCTCTGACGCTTCTCTCCCCTTTGTCGATCTCTCTGCTTCAATCTCTGCAGACAAACTGTCTAATGATGTCTGTTATAAACCTAATGGCTCCCACTGCTATTTCGACTACAACTCTTCCCACCCTGTCTCCTGCAAAAATGCCATTCTATTTTCTCAGTTCCTTCATATCCACTGCACCTTTTCCGAGGAAAAGGCTTTCCTTCCCTTCCTCCACCATTGATGTGGCCCTCACCTGTATCTCCTCCATTTAAGGGACATTCATCCTCACCTCTTCTGCCTGCTGTCTTAATAGGGATAGAGTTTCTCCTACCCTCACGTACCGCTCCATGAGCCTCTGTATCCAGCTCATCATTTTCCACAACTTCTGCCATCTTCAAGTGTCCTACAACCAAAAGCATCTTTACCACCCCTTGCCAGTCTCTGCTTTCCATAGGGATCGCACCCTTTGTGATTCCCTTGTCAATTTACCCTTCCCCACCAATCTTCCTCCTGGCACTTATCCCTGCAAGTGGAAGAAGTGCTAAACCTGCCCATTCACCTCCTCCCTCGCCTCTATTCAGGGGCCCAAACTGTCATTCCAGGTGAGGCTACACTTCATCTGTAAATCTGTGGGGATCGTCTCTTGTATGCGGTACCCCTGCTGTGACATCATCTACATTGGTGAAAACCGACATAGCTTCGGGGACTCCTTGTCAAGCACCTTTGCTCCATTGCATAAAGCAGGATTTCCTAGTGACCAACCCTTTTATTTCCAATCCCCATTCCTATTCCCACCTGCTGGTCCATGGCCTCACCTACTGCCACAATGAGGCCATTCTCAGGTTTGAGGAGCAACACCTCGTATTCAGAATGGATAATCTTCAAACTGATGGCATGAACACTGATTTCTCTAACTTATTGTAATTTTCCCTCCTACCACATCCCCCACCTTCCTATTCTGGCTTTTTCCCCCTTCCTTTCCAGTAATAACAAGGTAAGATAAATATTTATTTACCTCAGAGGAAATCATTGTTGCAAAGTTGCTCAGTCAGAAATATATACTTTAAAATACAAAATGAAAGCATTGAGGTAGGAAAAAGAATATAAAATGTGCATTAAAAAGGAATAGTGCAAAATACAGATGAACAATGAAACCATATACGAGGGATGATTGATAAGTTCATGGCCTAATGTAGAAGGAGTCAATTTTAGAAAACCTAGCACATTTATTTTTCCTACAGTTACACACTTAGTCCAGTGGTCGTGGAGCATACGGATCCTTCTTTGTAGAAATCAGCATCTTGGACCTCCAGAAGTGGTCCACAGCATGGGGTGATTGATAAGTTTGTGTCCTAAGGTAGAAGGAGATGAGTTATAACTTCAAACTTTCTGCATTTTCACCCAAAGAGCTGAACTGCACATGCATGTAACGAGAGCTGTATAACTCATCTCCTTCCACCTTCGGCCACAAATTTATCAATCACCCCTACTCATTACATGCACGTGCAGCTCAACTCTTTGAGTGGTAATGCAGAAAGTTTGAAGTTAATAACTCATCTGCTTCTACCTTGGGCCACAAACTTATCAATCACCCCTGCTGTGGACCACTTCCACAAAGAAGGGATCTGTATGCTCCACGTTCGCTGGACTAAGTGTGTACATGTAGGAGGGGACTATGTTGAAAAATAAATGTGCTAGGTTTTCTAAAATTGACTTCTTCGACCTTAGGCCACAAACTTATCAATCACCCCTCGTACTTATATACTTAAGGAGGAGGAGTTGTATAGCCACAGGGAGAAAGGATCTCCTGTGGCATTCAGTGGTGCGCCTCAGTGGAATCAGCCCCTTAGTAAAGGTGATCCTCTGTTGATCCAATATGTCATGGAGTGGATGAGAGGGATTGTCCATAATGCTCCATAGTTTTTGCAGCATCCTCCTCTCAGAGACAACCACCAGGGAATCCAGTCCCAACCCCAAAACAGAACCAGCCTTCCCGACGAGTTTATCACTCTTGGTGTCAGCTGTTCTCATCCTGCCGCCCCAGCAGACTGCAGCGTAGAATAGAATGCTGGCCATCACTGAGCCGTAGAACATTTGCAGCATAGTACAGCAGATGTTTAATGACTGGCGCCTCCTGAGGAAGTACAGTCGCTTTGTCCCTTCTTGTACTGAGTAGTAAAGGGTCTCGGCCTGAAATGTCGACTGTTTCTTCATTCCCATTGATGCTGCCTGGCCTGCTGAGTTCCTACAGTGTGTATGCTGCTGTGGATTTCCAGTGTCTGCAGAATCTTTTGTATTTCAAATCAGAGAGGGCTGCTTGGAGCAAAGGCAACCAGTTCTGATGCAAACCCAATTTCAGAACTGGCATTTTTCTGCACCTTCCTTGCAGCTTAAAATTACACTTTTCCTAAATACAAATATCTGATCTTTCTTTCCAGTCCTGATGATTTGTCTTGGCCCAAAACATCTACTCTATTCTTTTCCATAAATGTTGTCTGACCTTTAGAGTTCCTCTAGCATTGTGTGTGTGTGTGTGTGTGTGTGTGTGTGTGTGTGTGTCTCTCTCTCTCTGGATTTCAGTCATTTGCAGAACTTCATCAGGACTAGACTGTTTATTCATCTTCATTGATGCTGCTTGAACTGCTAAGAATCTCCAGCATTTTCTGTGTGTTACACTTTTTCTTCTTTCTTTTCCAGTTCTGACAAGGAATTTTTGACCTGAAATGTTAATGCTGTTTCTTTTTCCCAGTTCTGACAAAGAATTTTTGACCTGAAATGTTAATGCTGTTTCTCTTTCCATGATGCTGCTGATTCTATTGAATGTTTTTCTTTTTTTTAATTTTGGTTTCCATTGCCTGCAGGTGATTTTTAATTTTTTTTTCATATTTTTAGATTTTAGTCCATTCCTTAGGTGAAGATGAGAGGAAAGAGACTGTGGATTAGTTCAAGGTTGTGAGAAGGTTAGAGATGATGCAAAGACAGCGTAAAGCCAAAATGTAAACTGTAGTTGATACATGCAGATTTTTTTGTTTCTGAGTTATTTGATTTCAAGAATGATCTGTTTCCAGTGAATTGTCAGTGCTGAATTTCCATCACAAAGCACAGAGGAAATTCTTTGAAACTTTGAAGAAAAGTTGTGGAACAAGTAAACGACTATAATAATAAAAAAGATGCAGTGTTGGCTTTAGTAGATTCAAATTGATGGACCAAGAAGGAGTTATCACATTTCAGTTGTAACATCTCCTTGAATTAATTGAAGCAGCTGCATTGAGTGTTTCCTCACCATTATTTGTCACCACAAATCAATAGTAGTATGAAATGAAAATTGCTCTGCAACAGAATTGATGGCCCTTAATCAGAAATAAATTTTTATGTATTACAGAAACACAGCCTGCAATAAATCGCAAGATTACTCAAAATGTTATCACTCTCACAAATCTACAACTGAACGACAGTGCAGTCTATCAGTGTGAAGCTTCTAATAAGCATGGATCCATTCTTGCCAATGCAGTTGTCAATGTCCTGAGTAAGTACTAATGTTGATTTTTTTTATTGTGCACTGTACCCCACCGAGAGAGGATTTGACAAGCTACTTACTCAATTTGTACTTGCAAGTTCAGTTCATAACTGTAAAAGCAAACCATTAGAAAAATACTCCACTTAAGGTTTGCATATTTATTCAATACATTGGCAGTTTATTTTACCAAAAGTATTTCTGAAGTGTACAGTGGCATTCTTGAGTTTCAAACCCTCATAGTTCATTTACTGGAAGACGACAGAAAACTACAACCTAACTAAAATTGAAAATAATATTTAATTATGTTTACATAAGTTCATATAATTTCATCTTTGTGTAAAAAAAAAAACAAACAAACTATACTCTGCAATGAGATGATAATTGGACAGATGACAGTACTATTACTGCAGCAAAGGAAGACTACAATGATTGCAGACAATCAGAATAACATTTTTCTTACTACTTCATTTGCTCTTCAATGATTTAGGAATAGTTTTCTTGTGCTGTTGCTTTCAAATGGTGTCAAGTTTTGGTTTCCATTGAGGGTGTGTCTCAGCTTTAGTTGTTTTCCTTTTAAGTTCATTGAGATGGTGACGGAGAGGGCAGTTAGGGGTCACGTTAGAGTTTAGATCTTTGGCTCCGCATTTGAAGGGCAGCAACGTGAATGTCAATGCACTTCTTTATGTAGCCAATCACAGATCTTGCATATTATTGAGGCTAATGTGATGGTTGTACCTAGCTGCCTCTCCGAACATGTCTAGACTGTGTTTTCAGAACAGTCCTGTAATACTGAGTTTGCTCCTTCTGGCCAGGTCTTTATCACTCTTTGAACTGGTGTGACATATTATATCAGTGGTCCCTATGGAGGAATTAGCATAACAGAGAAGTGGTCAGAGACTCCAATGTGAGGACAAAGAACAATTCTGTATGCAGCAGGGATGTTGGTATAAACCAGGTCTAATGTTTCTCATATCTGGCTGCAAAGGCAACATGTTGATAGAACTTAGGCAGCATTGTTTTTAAGTTAGCATGGTAGAAGTCACCAGCAGCAATAGTGTGGTATGTGATTTGCAAGTCACTGATGGCACCATAGAGCTCAGGGTGTGTTTCCCCAGCATTTTCACAGTGGAGGGGTATATATATATAGCCACAATCACAATGGCAGTGAACTCCCTCGGTGAATAGAGGGCCTGTACTTCACCATTAAGATCTCTACCATGGGCGAACAGTGGGTCGCCACTACTGAAACGTTCACACACCAGTTCTTATTAACGTTGATACGTACGCCTCCACTGCAGGTGTTGCCAGAGATCGCAAGGATTCTGTTGGAATGATAGAAACCTCTAGCATCTAACTGAATGGCTGCTACATGGTACCTTCAGCCACATTTCCATCAGGATGAGCACGCAGCTGTCCTTCATCTCATGCTGATTCAGTCTCCGTCTCGGGTAGTTCAGTGTATTTTCTGATGATTGAACACTTGAAGGCAGAATCAACTGGAGAACTAGCCTGAAGGGCTTTGCCTTTAGTTTCACATGAACACCAGCACACTTGCCTTGCTTTTGCAACACTTGTGTTGGTGTTTTCCCTGGATGGCTGTAGCAGGCGGCAACGCAGTGTGCATAAGCCCACACTCCGGAGCTCCTCGGCCATCGAACAACTTCCAGCTGAGCTAGACTTGCAGAGCTTCATGTCCTCAATGTCCATCAGTGTCCTGCGATCATAAGAAAGGCGTAAAGGATGAACAATTACACCACTAGTTGGAGCCTGAGTAGCCACTGCATCTGGACATACCGCCATCTTAAGAAAAGAAGTTTCATTGATTAAAACTAAAAATAATAATTTGAAAGAGCACAATTAATTCACAGAATTTAATTGAAGCAAAACCAAAGAATAACAAGATCTGTTACATTTTTATTAATGAGCAGCACACACAAAATGCTGGAGGAACTCAGCAAGTCAGGCAGTATGTTTGAAGAGGAATAAATAGTTGGTGCTCTGGGCCCAGAACAAATGTTGACTGTTTATTCCCCTCCATTGATGCTTCCTGACATGCTGAGTTCCTCCAGGATTTTGTGTGGGTTGCTCAACATTTTAGGCACTGAGGAATCTCTTGTGTTTGCATCGTAATTAATGATCAGTAGCTTTGTTCATGAGACTGGGACCATGCTGAATGCATTAACCATTTCTGGCAAAATACTGAAGAGATAATTATAAACTATATCCTGCTTCTTGGAACACTCACAGGAACAGAATGGGAATGGGAAGGGGGTGTCAAATGCAGGTATCTGCTGACCTTCAGAGTGCTGTTTCCATTTTTACACATTCATATTCTCAAGCTTTTTTATTTTTCTACATCAGAGTCTATGCCAGCTCTCAAAACATTCTGATCAGTCCCACATGATTCCCAGTAACTTGTTCTCAACTTGCCACCGTCCTCTCTTCCTGATTCTCCGACTACCTACCCTCTCTAACCCTTCGGTTTTCAGACCAGAATGTCATTGGGATGTGGGAGGTAACAAAAGCTCCCCAGGGGAATTTTATATGGTTCACTTGCAGAATGTGCAAGTTCCTGGCCAACAGCATCAGGATTGAGTCTGGGCTGCTGGAGCTGTGGGTTAACAGCACTACCTACAGTGTCACTGCGCAGTACTCACATACAGAAGTTCCGCGACATGCAGCTGTGTACACTGCAGCTAACAGGCAGTTGTCTATTGACCCACCAGCCAACCATCAGCACAATCAGCCCTTTTATTTGAAGGATATTGATCTATTCCTTTCTGAATGAGCTCTAATCCCAATGAACTTTTCTCCATTCTCATCCCACAAGGCTGCATTCATTTGTCTAAAGGTTTATCAAAATGGATGAAACATTTAGAATTGACAGATTACCCAGAGAGCTTGTTTTAGTTATAACCTACAAAATCAATATGAGAGGCCATGAAATTTTTGTTCTTTTATATTTAACAGCATTAAAAGGTGGATATATGCAATTTTAAATTTTTCAGTAATATGTTTACCTTCTGTGTTAGCTAATGTTTGATAAATGTCTAAATCAGATTCTGTTTCATGGTCTTAATTTGCATACATGCATACATTTTCAGCAATAATTCAATTCTTCAAATGTTGCTGATGCTAATAATTTGAGTGAATACGTCTGTCTAAAGGTTATCTCTCATGTGAATTGCGTTTTATTCCGTCAATTGCTAAGTAAGAACTGTGGCTTCAACATGCAATACAACTTAAATAGCATTTGATTTAAAATGATATATCTTGAAGGATATTTTCAACCAATTAAAAGTGTATTAAATAATTTAGAACTCTAAATTCAGTGAGTTTAAGCAAGCCAATTGAAAATTGACAGAAAGTAGAAATCAGAATTGTACAATATTATGAGAGTAAGATGGGGTTAATATTTCAACTCAAACCACTTAAACAGCTAAGGTAAAGCAGTTTGTGCATCTGCTCCATTTATCATGAATGCATATGAAATGACTGAGGTATAAATCACAGTATAGTTGTCAGGAGACTGAATTGTTACTTCAGTAACATTTATTTCAGTGACTAAGCTTCCTGAATTCACTGGCTGAAAAGGAAAAGCAATGAGCAGATTGATGGAGAGGAACTCAGTAGCTGTTGGCAGCAATGCATCATATTGTATTCTCTAAGGGTATGAACATTGCAGGAAAGGTAGCAGAGATAATCCCAAGTTATCCTTGATAAAATGTCATGGTTCTTGTGGTGAAGGTGTACTGTACTAATTTCAATTATGGTAAGTAATGGCGAGATTTTGTTCCAGCAACTATAAAGAAGCATGCTGATAGCACTTAATCTGACCGTAAGCTGTTAAATTCTCCACCACCTTTCGTAACAGAGCACTGCAGGACTGCAAAGCTATTTGCTGGAGCAACAGCAATCTGCACATTTCATGCCCAGCAAATTCTAATGGGTGTTCATTGTTGAGCTGACAATTTTGAACCTGGAGGCAAGAAAATGACCTAACAGGGGAAAGCCACAGCAACCAGTTCTCTGACTCCAATTCTGACTCTGTAGCGCAGAAGGGAAGCAGAGAGAAGAGGAAAGCAATAGTGTTAGGAGATCCAGTAGTTAGGAGAGCAGACAGGAGATTCTGTGCATGTGAAAGATAACCAGATGGTATTTTACCTCCAGATGCCAGGGTCAAGGACATCTCATTTTAAGTCCGCAGCAATCTAAAGAGGGAGTGTGAGCAGCCAAAGGTTGTGGTGCATATTGGTACCAACAGCATACTTAGGAAAAGGTCCTGATGAGTGAATATAGGGAGCTAGGATGGAAACTAAAAAGCAGAACTTCAAGGGTAGTAATCTCCGGATTGCTGCCTGTGCCATGTGCCAGTGAGGGTAAGAATAGGATGATATGGCAGATGAATGTGTGGTTGAGGAATTAGATCAGTGGGCAGTGCTTGAGATTTATGAATCATTGGGATCTCTTCTGGGAAGGTATGATCTGTACAAAAAGAATGGGTTATACCCAAACAGGAAAGGGATCAATACTCCTGTGGGTAGGTTTGCTAGAATTAGTAGGAAGGATTCAAAATAGGTTGTCAAAGTGCTAGATCAGAGGATGAGGCAGTTGGTGTAAAGGCAGATGCATTATGTAGTGAGACTGTGAGGAAGGTTAGGCATTGGAACAGGCTTAATTGCAGTCAGTTGGATGGCTTGGAATTCGTCTTTTTCAATGAAGAAACTATCAGGGACAAGGCTGATGAACTGAGAGCATGGAGCTACAATGTTGTGGTAATTACAGATACTTGGTTGTAACAAGAGTAGAAATGACTGCTGGATGTTCTAGGGTTTAGATATTATGGTATGGACAGGGAGGGAGGTAAAACAGGTGGGATAGTCCTAACTGGGGATAGCCTCACATCTGCAGAAAGGGAGGACATTGTGTAGGGATTGTCTACAGAGTCGGTGTGGTTGCAAGTCAGAAATGTAAGGAAGAAATCATTCTATTTGGGTGTATTCTATAAAATTGACAATAACAACAGAGACACTGAGGAACAGATTGGGAGGCAGATTATAAAAAGGTGCATAAATAACAGGGTTGTTATTGGGGTGTGTCAGGCCTGAACAAGCAGGCACCTCCCAATTTCCACACAGCTAACAGGAGTTACGTGCCACTTGCTTCCAACCCATCACCTGCAGCCTATTTAACCCCACCACTTATCAACAATCCTTGTTCACTCAATGAACCAGCTTCTCTCAACTAGTTGTTTCTAGCCTTCAGTTACCTTGTTGCCTGAGTGTTTATTATCTCTCTTGTTTTCTGGCCTCCTGTGACTTGTTGTATTTTTTTGCAATTGGTTATTAAAATCAGGAGGCATGGGATTCAGCGAGACTTGGCTGCGTGGATTCAGAGTTGACATGCCCACAGAAGGAGAGGGTGGTAGTAGATGGAGTATATTCTGATGGGAATATTCCTAGAGGTTGGTGTCCAGTGGTGTTCAGCAGGAATCAGTTTCTGGACCCTTGCTCTGTGATTTTTATAAATAACTTCGATGTGGAGGTGGTAGGTGTATTAGTAAGTTTGCAGACGGCACAAAGTTTGATGTTGTGGATAGTGCATAAGGTTCTCGTACAGGACATTGATAGGATACAGAGCTGGCCTGAGGAATGGCAAATGGCGTTTCAATCCGGTAAAGTGTAAAGACAATGCAGGGTTAATGGCAAGATTCTGGACACTGTAGAAGAACAGAAGGATCTTGGGTTCGAGTCCATAGATCCCTTATGATTGCCATGGAAGTTGATAGGGTGGTTAGAAGACATGTGGTGTGTTGCTGTTCTTTAGTCAAGACATTCAGCCTGAGATAATGTTGAAGCTCAATAAAGCTCTGATTACAATTTACTTGGAAGTATTGCCTTTTCTCTTTGGAGCAAAGGAGGATGAGAGGTAACCTGATAGAGGTGCATGAGATGATAAAAGGTATAGATAGAGTTGTCAGCTGTTGCCTTTTTCCCAGGGTGGCAGTAGCTAATACGAGAGGACGTAATTTATGGTCATTGAAGGAAAATATAGAGGTGGTGTCATAGATAGGTTTTCTGCATTGAATGCTGTATGCATGGAACATGCTGCCTACCAGTGGTGATAGGAGAGGTAGATACATCAGAGAAATCTAACTCTTAGTCAAGAATATGAACAAAAGGAAAATGGAGAAAGGGAATGGTTAGATTGATCTTGGAGTAGGTTAAAAGTTTGTCTCGGCGTTGCGGCCAAAAGGTCTGTACTGTCCTACGATTTATCCTTTTCTGCATAATGGGATCTACTTGGTACCATGACACTCTGATTACAAGGACCATGCTTCAGTTACGGCATCCAATAGTATACAAAGCAGATGCAACTGTGACAGCTCATTTCACAAGTATCAGGCAGGAATCTTCCTCTGCATATTTCTTACACCAACAGCAGCTGACCTAACTTAACAGCCATGCTTTTCAAGATTTGGTGAATCTGGTCATTGGTAGGGCTACCAACTCAATCCTGGGACTAAGATTCTCTCTCCAACAGAGAGCAGAGTCTGTCTTTGAATTGTCCTCAATTAATGTTTTCTCAAATCCTTCAGTTGAGATATAGTGCCATTTCCTTGGTATTGCTGTACTTAACAAATGAACTTGGGAATATAGATCATAATTCCTTGAAAAATAGCATCACAGATAGATAAGGTAGTATATTAAAAGAGAGCTTTTAGCATATTGGCCTTCATAATTCAGCATAACATACAACAGGAGTTGGATGTTATATTGAAGATGTACAAGACATAGTGAGGGCTAATTTAGAATATTATGTACAGTTCTGGTCACCTATCTGCAGGAAATGTATCATGAAGCTTGAAGGAATGCAAAGAAAAATTACAAGGATGTTGCTGGAACTTAAGGACCTGATTTACAGGGAAAGGTTGAATAGGTTAGGTCTTAGTTCCTAGGAGCACAGGAGAATAAGGTATATAAAATTATGAGGGGCATAGATACAGTCTCTGCATGTAGGCTTTTCTTCCCCTCAGGTTGACTGAAACTAGAACTAGAAGTCATAGGTTTAGTGTGAAAAGTGAAATATTCAGGCGGAATCTGAGCGGGAGCTTCTTCACTCAGAGGTGGGTGTGAGTGTGGCACTGCTGGCAGAAGTGGTAGATTTAGGTTTAATTGTAACACCTCATCAGAGTTCAGATAGGTACATGAATGGGAGGGGTATGGAGGGATATGTTCTGGGTGCACGTAGATGGAACAAGGCAAAATATCAGACCAGCATGGACTGGATGGGCCCAAGGGTCTCTTTCAATGCTGCAGTACTTTATTCTGAATGTCTTAATGAAAGGTGTGATTTTGTAAATATGACTGATTAGATTGTTTGACAAGTTGCTGGGATAGCTCTCATTGTTTAGACAATGCCACCGCATTTTCCTAAGGACCTTGGCATATTGATGGGACTGGGTGTGTTCTTCAGCAATACTGTATGATCTATCAGGTTTTATTCTGACTACTTTCTTGTAAAAACTAAGAATGACTGATTAAGCTATTGGGGCATTTCAGAAGACAGTTAAGAATTATTACTGCTGCACTGTAGTAACACAAAAACATAATTGGATTATGAACAGAGTTTTCCATCCATGATTGGTGAATTGAATAATTTTTATACTATCCTGGAGTTCCACACATTATTATTGATTCTGTGTTATTCTTTGTTGTTCAGTTAATTGGATTTAAATTACTCACGTGGAATGGTGGGATTTGAACTCACATTTTTAGTTTGTTAGACTAACACAGTATTTAAAAACTGTTATCCCTGATCTCAAATTATTTATATTGATATCAGAACCTTCAACTGATTCAGGTTTCATAAGCTGCTGATAGTAAAATCAGATTAATGCATTCATCATTGTGCACAACTATGAACCTCACATTGCTACTTTTACAAACACTGTCCTCTTTGTTGATCATTAGCTAGTTCAGATGTTTCAACTGCATTGCTTGCAGGCTTCTAAGCTACCGTTGGCAGAAATAAAACAACTTCTAGTCTCAGTAGATTTCTTCTTGTATATAATTTGTCAGTTGAATTGGGTGTGTCGACATGCATCAATCTGGGCTAGCTGAGTTCCAACAAACTCTAGAATGGTAACTAGTAAATAGCATATGCTTAAAACATCATGTATCTTCAAAGAATTGTGTTGTTCTGCAGGAAATAGGCCTTTGTATTGATTTTTTTTTCTTACTATTACCAACAGATCTTGCACCAATGATGCTTACTCCTGATGACCAGAGATATATTGCAATCGAAGGAAAAACAGCTTACCTTTACTGTAAAGTCTTTGGCTCTCCTTCTCCTACTATACGTTGGTAAGATTTTTTTTTGTTTTATCCATCTTGTACAATTCTGCTATCAATGGAAGCAGGGAATCCAGCCGGGTGATTCCCTGACCATGCAAAATGCTTCATCATCAGTGTTTTCCAATGAGCACCAATATTAGCGTGGTTGAGAAAGGCTTTGTCCATCTGCCCTTTCGGGTATGATCAGCAAATTTACCATATCACATGCTGATGTCATGATGGCTGCACTGCAAAGGAGACAATTATTCACCTCTTCAGTGACTGAGACTTTGACAGGAAGGGGTGGGATAGTATGCAATGTAAGTCTTTGTTGAGGTTTTGTTCCAAGCAGCTGGATAACAGAAGTTTCTGTGTAATAGAGTCAGTTGCTATGGAAGCACATCTGACTAATGTCATCTGCTGCTGGAATGCCTTCAGACATAGTGAAAGACATCGTCTAATCTGCCCAAAACTCACTGACCTTCCAGATCATGTTCATGATCAAGTGCTGTGAATTGGCTTGGTCTAAGGTCCAGTAGCCATGTCACATCAGGCTTAGGACTGTCCTGCCAGTGTTAGAATCCCATTAGATATTGCTTTAAGTTTGTAATAAGGATTAGTTTCGATCAAAAAATAACTCCACTTTAAAATATAGCCCCAGAATATTTTAGTCAGCACCAGACTTCGAGGTGAGTGGTCCTGGGTTCCAATCCAGTTGATTCCTTGCACGTTTTCCATCTGTTCTGGGCTGAGCACTGAGCTAGAAACATGGCCTCGTAAAGAAAAAGAACATAGACAAAATCCTAAAGAAACGGCAAGGTTGCTTCCGATGTACCACAAGGCGTGGAGAGGAAAAACAGCAAAATATTATCTTTCGTTATGGTTATACTGTTCGTTCATTTTAAATTAATATGGCTTTCCCACTGTTTTTGCTAGGTTGAAAGAAGACATGGAAACAGAAATTGAGGGCCCAAATTATTTTAAGCATACAAATGGTACTTTAGAAATAAAGGATGTTCAGAGGGAAGATGCTGGATTCTACACTTGTTGGGCAAGTAATGTATTAGGAAATGACACCACTACCTGCATGTTAGAAGTCCGGGGTAAGTTAATTAAGTCTATTTAGCTGTGGTTATTTTAAATATCTGATTTATAAAATTGCAAATTTATACCTAAAGTACTTCAAAATATAGTGGAATAATTTTAATTAATCTTCTCTCTATGAATATTAACAGAATAATAGGATGTTGCATAGGGATTAATTCTAATTCAGTGATAATAATAAATAATTTTTCACCTCAATTTAAGAATGTTCTCTTGTGACCTGTCACTACACTGCAATCAACTCTACTCTCAATTTACAAGCCTTTTTTAACTATGACAAATGATGCTTAGTGTTAGCAATAAATGGCAATTTAAGTCCCAGCTTGTTATGTGAGTTGAAAATCCTTGAGAGTGAAAATGAAGTGGAGAGTGGTTGTGGGAAAGCGATGGTGAGAGATAGGATGGAGAGGGATAGGAGGGAAGGCAAAACCCATAGTAGAATTGATATGAAACAAATGATGGTTTGTATATACAGTATGTATATATCACTTGCTCGGTCAGTACCCTGAAAAGGTACATTACATTTTTTATTATCCCATTTTAAAGTTTTGTTGTTAATAAAATGTTTCAGTTATTTGCATTAGTGGTTTATAAGTGTTCAGATATTTTTGACTGAAATTAATGAGCTCTGAGTCTCAAACAGAATTTTCAGATCAATGGTAATGGGGCTAAAACTGTTTTAATTTGCAGCTTTTGGTTTAATTATTTTAAATATTTATTGGAATGTAACCACTTCATGAATTGGATGTTTTAATAAGCAATGTATAAGATTATCAACAATAGTAGTCATTGATACATTTAAAAAAACAACCTATAACTTCCAAATTCAGTGTTTGGTACGTATAAAATTCTAAAGGGATTGGACAGGCTAGATGCAGGAAGATTGTTTCCGATGTTGGGGAAGTCCAGAACGAGGGGTCACAGTTTAAGGATAAAGCGGAAGTTTTTTGGGACCGAGATGAGGAAAAACTTCTTCACACAGAGAGTGGTGAATCTGTGGAATTCTCTGCCACAGGAAACAGTTGAGGCTGGTTTATTGGCTGTATTTAAGAGGAAGTTAGATATGGCCCTTGTAGCTAAAGGAATCAGGGGGTATGGAGAGAAAGCAGGTACAGGGTTCTGAGTTGGATGATCAGCCATGATCATACTGAATGGTGGTGCAGGCTCGAAGGGCCGAATGGCCTACTCCTGCACCTATTTTCTATGTTTCTATATTTACATTTGTAATCCAACTTTGCAGTGTTCTGCAAGTACATTCATTATGTGGCTGGGTATTGGTAAAACTTTCGAAGGTGGATCAGAAAAGAGATGCAATTGCGTTTTTTGTCAGGCTCAGCAACAATGATATTCTGCAAATTGCAATTGTGATGACAAAATTATTTGCACATATTGTCCATACTGTGTGAAGCCAACAGCATATCTGTATGTATACAGTTAATGATGGAAATCTGCTAATTGGTGTTAGTGACATTGTGTTCACTGAAGGGTGCACTTCCGTAGCATTCAAAGATATTACTGATACAGAATGAGTTATTTAATAAAAATCTAATCTAAATGTTCACATTGAAAGAGATTGAAATGTTACATCTTGTTGAATGACTATAATTTCATAATAATATATCAAGCAACATCATCTCCAAAAAAAAAATTCTGTGCAGAATGTCAACTGCTCAATTCCTAGATTAAAAAATCCATTCATTTTTAAGACAGTTATTTGTTCATGTATATTCATTATTCTTTGACCTCTAAATCCCACATAAATGGTTCAATCCTTATTTTGTTCTCTGAGAAGTGGCAGTAGTACTTTATAACCATGTGATTATCTGGTTGTAAGAATTGTTCAGACTGATTGGATTGCAGTCTGCTCTATGACTTGATAGTTTGACTCATAATCCATGTGATCTTGCACTTTATTGTTTATCTGCTCTGCAGTTTCTCTAACTGTTATATTTTATTCTACATTGTTATTGTCCTATTTTGTTCTATCTCAATGCATTATGTAATGATCTGATCTGTATGAACAGTATGCAAGACTAGCTTTTCACTGTACCTTGGTACATGTGATAATAACAAACCAGTCCCCTTTTGAATTCCAATATATCTCAATATCACAGTCCCCAACAGAATGTGCCAGATTGTAGCTCACGTCAGAAATGGCCTATCATTTCAAAAGTGAGCAAGAGAAAATCTGCAGATGCTCAAAATCCAAGCAACATGCACAAAATGCTGGAGGAACTCAGCAGGCCAGGCAGCATCTATGGAAAAGAGTACAGTTGACGTTTTGGGCCTGGTCTCGGCTCAAAATGTTGACCGTTCTCTTTTCCATAGATGCTGCCTGGACCTGCAGAGTTCCTCCAGCATTTTGTGTGTGTGTGTGTGTTGCTATCATTTCAAAAGATTCTGCAAACATTTTGTTCCTTTGATTGGAACATCCATCTGAAAATCCAGGCTAAGTGATACATATTGAATACGAGTCGTTTAAAGTTGTTTTTTTGTGAGAAAAGCACACTGAAGCACAATGTTTAATGCTGTTAATCTCATCTGTTCATAGTTGACACACTAACTCTGTTAAGCATTCTGTTCCTTAGCCTTTCGGTATTTCAATATATTGGAAATTTTCCTTATTACATCTGTTTGCCTTAGTGACTTTCCATTGGCAAAGAGTTCCACATTCAAACCATTTGAAAGATGCTTCTTTTGATTTCCCCTTCCTCGCTGCCTTTGTAAGGTGTATTTATCCTTTATTTTTGGTGCTTGGTTATATTCAAGGTTACCTTGTAAAACCCATTCATGAGTTTAGAAGGACTTGAATCAGTCATTTCCAAGGATTCTCTCTCATGAAGAATAGAGAGCAGACTTATTCAGCTTTTCCTGTTAGCTGTAATCTCTCTAGCCTTTTTGTGCATTCTCCACTGCTTCACAATGTAGAATGGAGACCAGGTAGTGTTCAGTTCATTAACTGTGGCTTCACTACTGCTTTATACATTCATCCTCCTTCCTTTTGATTCTATACCCCTTGACCTATACCTGATACATTGCTACTTAAACTACTAATAATGCATGGCTTTCTACTTGAATTGAAATTTTTTTTTGCTTTGCTTCCTCAGTCAGTTTTTATTTCACTTTCTTCCTTATCACAATACCCTTGTTTGAGTATTAATTTACAATTTACCTGCCCTTTCTGTGAGTTTTCTAATATCTCCTTGGGTAATGCTCCATTCTCTCCCACTAATTTGGGAATAAATATTTTTTTAATATTCAGTTACTTGCTAGTATATCCAAATCATAATCCACATTAAGAATTAAAGTGATTCTGGTATCAGTCTCCATGGAATACTTACCATCTCTTTGAGTAACTACTTGAATATTACTTGCTGCTTATTATTCTTGGGTCAACTTGCTTTCTATTTAGCTGTACCCTGACCGACAATGCCCCAAACCAGGGGCCTTCAGGTAAGCTTGTATGCTACCTTTTAACTGGAATTAATTCAAAGTTTTGATCTTGATGAGTCTTAAAGCAGGGATTCCCAACCTTTTTAATGCCATGGACCTCTACCATTAAGTAAGGGTCAGTGGACCTCAGGTTGGGGACCCCTGCTCTGGATCCAAGTGACGATTTGGCATCAGGTGGTGCAGTGAATTGTCTGTGCCCCTTGATGGGAGGCAAGGTTGTGGGTACAGCTTGGCAGGCTGAAAAGTTTTAAAGGAAGTCTCTGAGGGTTTTGTATATGGCATCCTTGCCCTAATCAGCAAAGGTTTTAAGCTATGGATTGGGTTAAGTGGCGGTTCTGTGTTATGATCAGGTTAACTTGAAGCTTTGCTGCTAGGGAACAGAGGTGACTTCAGCACAAGGTTGTAGCTGCAACCCCAGTAGATTTAGTAGAGGTAAAAGTGATAAGCTGGTTTATTATTGCTGGTCACTGGCCATGGGAGATGGTAGAGTGCTGCTGATGACAAAGGTTGTCAGGTGTTTAGACCTTGTCATAGAAATTCAATGGCAGAGGGTGCTTGTGTGGATGATAAGAGAGATGGGGATGGTGTTGTGGGGAGGGGTTTATGCTGGTGGTCCAGCAATCAGATGAGTATGAGGATTGGTTTGAACTTGCATGCTTAATTTTATTGGGTCTGTTCCTCTGCACTTGGTTAGTTCAGATTTAAGGTCATTGGCAAAAGAACAGTAAGTGAGAGCACATACTTATTTTGGCACAGCATACCATGATATTCCAGACTTTAAAGTGAAGCAGGTTCAGTAATGCCTTTCAAAAAGGAATTGTATAAACACTTGAAAAAGAGAAAGTTTTCAGGGTTATAGTGTCAGAGTAGTTGAATAGACTATTCAGGTAGTTCTTTCACAGTGAACAACCACACTCAAAATCAGCTGACTGGCCTTTTGTGCTCTTTAATTTTATATCTCCAGAAAATTTAATCCCAATTCATTACCTGCATTTTTCTCTGTATTTAAATTGCCATGTGCAATGTTAATGATCCATAAGAGTTTACCTCAGCACTCAAAAGCAAATTGGAAGAGAAATTTTTAGTTTGAGAATTAATGTTTTGAATATGCAGACGCTGCACTTTATAGCTAATTTTTCTGCATTAACCCCTATTAAACTCTAGTCTGCACTTCAGTACACGACACACTGTAATTAGGTAGTAGTACTATGGGACTGGATCTCAGATTATAACCACATGCAATTGTTGTATAATATTTCAGTGTAAATGTACCTTTTCTTGGATGTAATTTCAGATTATGGAAGTGGCATTTCTAGTCATAGCTATCTTTTTCAGAAGAAAGCTGTCTGCTCTTCCAGCTTTTGTGTTTTAATATTTGATGACACATTACGATTTGACCTTTAAAGCCATTTAAAATCATATACTGGCAGTAATAGGACAGTAATTAACAATGTCCCTGTGTTTAGAATATAGATTAATAAATTCTAGTTAGATTAAAAATTATGCAAATTTTACTTCCCCTAAGGATTTGTCAGAAATATGTGACGAATCAGGAATTGTATTATATTGTTTCTATTTTTTAAAGAATTTTAGCAATAAATTACATCATTGCTTTTGACCTCGATCTAGATGTGGTTAGAAATAGCACAAATAATTTGCTACAATATTGCATGCTGCAGAAAATCCTGAGAAGTTCTACAGCTATTTTCCATATGTTTCCCTACAACAGTACAAAGATTTTTTTCTGAGGCAGCAGTGAGGAATGGGAGGAGGTGGAGAATGAGATTCAAAGTTAGATTTTCCAGGAGGTGCATCAGAATCTCAGTGTTCTCTTGGCATGATGTTGGCAAGGGAAATGTATTTCTGTCGTTCACGAGATAAAATGCTGAATCTTTAATACAAGCCTGCAGGTGGTGCTGTCGTATTAAATAGATCAGATAAACTCAGAAGCACGATCAGCAGGAAGTTAGTGGTCAAAAGCAGGAGTGAAAGTAAGTAGTCCAGGAGAGGGCCTCACTTTCCCGCAGAGATGCACACTAATTGACAGGATGCTGGATTGTACAGGAACTCCACACAAAGGTCTGGGTGTTGGTGAAGGGTGTCTAGATCAACCCGTGGGGTGCAGATTTTCCTGATGAATCGGCACATGGGCAAATAAATGTCAGTATCCTCTCCTGAGCCATCATCACATCTCTGAGCAATTTCTTCCAGTCCTTCAAGACTAACTTCAGGACCAGCTGTCTATATTGATCTCTGTTGCCACAAGAGATTTGCTTGGTTGAAAATATTTTTCTCAATGTCTGCATGAGAAAGTATTATATCCTCACTAACTAGCCAGTGAGTGCCCAAAATGAAGAGAGAGTATCCAGCCTGTCGAGTCTTTGTGATGGGAGCAAGAAGCTGTGGAGCATACGATATCCCAGACAACTCAAGTGCCACCTGCACCACCAGTCACGGAATTTATGGGTCCCACATATGATGACACTACTAAAGCAAGTCACCCTCGCTTCAGAGTGTCTTCCTAAGAAGAAGTAGCTTTATTGTCCTGAGAAGCTTTAGTTGCTGAAGTCCTTTGTCAGAATTGGAGGTCGTGGAAATGGAAAATGCACATATACTCAAATTCTGCCTTGCCCCACTTTGCCTCCATTTTAGAGACAAGTACATGTTCTCACCATGAGAAAGATAAATATTATTTTAATTTCCTATGATATTAGCACCAGGCTATTGCAAATATGTACTGATGTGGGGTACAATAGTATAGTCAAATTTTCTCTCCAACAATGCTCCAGTGAATTTGCTTCTCCCCTCTTATGTGAGCTGGGTGCGTGACTACCCCATAGATAGACTTCAATAAAGGTTTGCAGCCCCCAAGATTAGATGAGAAAAGGTAAGCTCATTTGTTTGCCTTCTCAATTCTTTGCAAAACAGCATAAATACTCATTGCCATTGCAGACTACATTTAAGGATAACAAGGATTGTAATGTGGATGAGAAGACCACCTTCTCTGGGTTTCCCATCAAGCTGCATGCCATCAAAACTTGAAAATATTTCTGCGTCTCCTCTCCAGGCCAAATAAATACTGGTCTTGCCAGCAATGCTTAGATCTTGAAAAATGATAGAACAAAAATGACTGGCAAGAATAAGAGTTCAGGCAACACAAGGGGGGAAAAAAACCCACTTTCAATGAACAATTAGTCATCACCTGAAATTCAGTGTCTGACAAGATAGTATGGGGAAAACCAGTCGTTCCTTTCATAAAAGAACTCGTTAGATATTTCAAAGTTGAATAAATGCAGGACTGCACAGAAAGACAGGAAAAATGGCATATGATTGATGAAAATGACTTTGCAGAGAGCTTGCATAAGTTGAACAGGCTGAATAGCCTCTGTGCTACAACAATTCTATGGTTCCCTAATTGCACCAAGGATGATGATAGAAAAAAATTAGTAATGCTTTGGGTGACAAATATCCTTCTTTATTAGCAAATGCAAAATTTATTGATGATTGACCTCCGAAGTTAAATTAGGTAACCAAGAAAGATCAAAGCAGACAGTGTTAAGAGGCCTTTTAAGTTCTTGTACAGGATTTGTAGGCCAGTGATTAAATTGCTTTGCCAACATTTGGTTCATTTTTGTTTGCATTGACTGGAAGTCTGTCCAAAATTGGAATTCAAAGGCTAATACTCTCACCATAGTGAACATCACAAAGAATCATATTTGTTTTCCCAAACAATTAACACTTGAGGAGAATTACGGACTGGATAATTCAATACAATTATATTCAAGGATCCAGTTATTTTATAGTTAAATTTTTGTTGCTGAAGTCCTTCAGTTTGACAACAGTGGCATTCTTTAGCCAGGGATGTAACTTTGCAAGCCCATTCTTTTAGAATCGCAAAAGATGAAAGTCAGATTTAACCCATCTTGCCAGTCACTAAGATTGATTTCCCAGTCTTATGCTTTGTTTCATTTTCCAGTGCACAATACCATAATGAAGCTTAATTTGTGTCAGACCATTGCAATGACCAAAATTATTTCTATTTGCAACTTCTTGTTGTGCTGCCTACTTAAATTGAGAAAGAAACTCTGAATATATATTTCACATTTCTGACAAAAGAAAAAGTTTTCAGCCATTTTCATGTAGTTGGCTCTAGGGAGTATAATTATACCAGAACAGTTGGGCTCATTAAAAATAGATGATACATTAAAGCAGAATTCTGCTTATCATGAAAGAGAACTTTAGTGTTGGATAACATGGGGAGATTGATTGCAGTTATATTCACATCATTTTTGTTCAATTATATGGTTTCCATTCACATGGGACACCCTGTGCATTTATTATAATGTAGAGTGGGCTACTAGGATGGATTGTGATAGGTGGAGTCTGTTTTTGTTCAACTCCTCTGGGTTTTCTCTTCCATCACCCACACTGACTATTCCAGAGTGTGAAGCATTTAAGCACAATGCTAATTGAGCTGGTAGAAATCAGCAGATTTTAATACAAGTGGATCTTTCAGCACTGGAGATTGTTCTTACTGCTACAGTAATTTAAACTAAATGAAACCTTAACAATAACCATTTTGCTGAATTGAGTAAAATTTTATGTCGAGGGTAGAATAATAAAAGAAGCAAGCAATCTCAAAGGGGTACGCCAGTAGCTCTACTTCATTAGGAGTTGGAGGAGATTTGGTATGTCACCAAAGACACTTGTAAATCTCTACAGATGCACAGTGAAAAACATTCTCACTAGTTGCAATTGGAATTGATTATCACTGTCTGGATTATCACTGATATATTGTGAAGTCTGTTGCTTAGTGGCAGCAGTACAGTGCAAGGCTTAAAAATCACTAAGTTACAAAAAAAATAAAAAGCACAAAAGAGAATCAGCAAGATGGTGATCATGGTCTGTTCAGAAATCTGATGGGAGAAATGAAAGGCTGTTCCTGGAACATTAAATATGGTTCGGCAGGCTCTGGTAGCTCCACACCAATGGTACTAATCAGAAAAGGACATGTTCTAGATAGTGAGGGTCCTTACTGATGAATGCCACCTTTTTTTGAGGCACTGACATTTGAATATGCCCTCGATAATGGGGAGTGTTGCATTGGCTGAGTCTGCATCCCTCTGGAATCTCTTTCAATCCTGTGTATTAGAGGCTCTGTACCATTCAGTGATGCAACCAGTCAGAATGGTGTCTACCATATACCTGTAGAAACTTGCTGGAGCCTTTGTTGAAATACCAAATCTCCTCAAACTCCTAATGAAGTAAGCCTTCCTGATTGCATCAATATGTTGATGCCCAGGAAATTGAAGCTGCTTCCCCTTTCCACACCTGACCCCTCAATGAGGACTCGTACGTGTTGTTCTAACTTCCTCTTCCTGAACCCAACAAGCAATTTCTCTGTGCGTTTTACAATCCACTCCTTTATCTTGGTGTCATTAAGATACCACTCAGCCAGCCAATCCTGTATGCCTCCTCATCACTATTTGAGATTCTACCAAGAACAGTGGTACCATTGGTGAATTTATAAATGGCTAATTATAGATGGCTGTGCTTTTTTTTGTTTGGACAGTCAAGAGTGAGAAGAACTCTAGGCTTAGCATGCATCTTTGAGGTGTGATTGTGTTGATTGTCAGTGAGGTGGAGATATTATTACTGATTAGGAGTTCAAGGAGATTTGGTATGTCACCAAAAAGACACTTGTAAATCTCTACAGATGCACAGTGAAGAGCTTTCTGACTGGTTGCATTGGAATTGTCTTGATTATCACTGATATGTTGTGAAATGTGCGGTTTTGTGGCAGCAGTACCTATAGAGGGCTATGGGTAACTCTAGGTAATTTCTAAAGTAAGTACATGTTTGGCATAGCATTGTGGGCCGAAGGGTCTGTATTGTGCTGTCGGTTTTCTATGTTCAATGATCCATACTGACTGTGGTCTCCCGATGAGAAAGTCAGGGATCCAGTGCAGAGGGAGGTAAAAAGGACAAGGTTTTGAAACTTGTTGATTAGTAGTGAGGGGTTGTTAGTGTTGAATGCTACAATGTAATTGATTACCAGTAGGCTGTGTGCATTGCTGTTGTTCAGGTCTTCCGAGGCCAAGTGGAGAACCATTGAGATCATGTCTGCTGCAGACCTGGTGTGTTGGTAGGCAAATTATAATGGTTCCAGTTTCATGCTGAGGCTGGAGCTAATTCTAGCCTTGACCAGCCTCTCAAAGCACTTCATCACAGGTTTTTAGTAGCCTGTCAAGTACATAAGTGGGGCCTGATGTCTTGTGTGTGTTCACCCTCTTGAAGAACATTTTGATGTCAGTCTCCAAGACAGAGATCACGGGGTCACCAGATGCTATGGGGATTTACACAGGTGCAGTTTATTTTTTCTTTCTTTCAAAGTGTGCATAAAAGGTTTTGAGTTCATCTGCGGAGTGAAGCATCACTGCCATTTATGCAGTTAAGTTTCACCTTGTAGGAAGTAATAGCCTGCACAACGTATCACATCTGTTGTGCATCAATTTCTAAATTCACACGCAATTGCCTTTTTGCTCTCATAATAACCTTCTGTACCTGATTCTGGATCGCCAGACTTAAACACCACAGATCTATCCCTCAGTTGACTTTGAAACTTCAAGTCTATACAGAGCTTCTGGGTTGGGTATGTTCAGTATTTTCTTAAGAGCACATATTCATTCACATAGGTCTTGATGAAGTAAGTAATGACTGTGGCATATTCATACAAATCTGAAGATGAATGCAATCCACTGATTCAGACCCATCCACTGCCTTCCTTGACCATATCCTCATCCTTAACACGGGTGCTGGAGTCTTCAATCTCAGACTGTTTCCCAGAAGTAGAAGTCCAGCCAAGTGACTGGACTTGCCAAAGTGCGAGCATGGGATGGCATGGCAAGCATTGCTGATAGTGACAGTGTGTGCTGGCTCCTCGAGTTCACAGATCATTTGTTGGTTGTAGTTTGTCATCAGGTTGGTGAGGTTGGTTGGGAAGGCCTCAGGGTGTGTTGTTGTTCTGTGATTATTGAGCATGGGTGCTCTGCTCCACCAGTGCCAGCTTGACATTTGCCAATAGTGGAATGTATACTGCAACTGTGTTAATGACAGAAGAACTCCCTTGGCACATAGAATGGATGGCACTTAAGCACCAGATGTTCCAGGTCCGGGTAACAGGACTAAGGCAGGATCCCAATGCACAGCATTGCAGAAGATTGTGGAGGGTTGTTGTCTCAGCCAGCTTCATCACGGTCAAAACTCTCTCCACCATTAAGGATATCTTCATGAAGCAGTGCTTCAAGAAGGCTGCATCCATCATTAAGGACCCTCACCATCTGGGACATGCTGTCTTCACAATACTACCATCAGGGAAAAAGTAGACGCACGCTCAATGTTTTAGGAACTCCCTCACCATCAGATTTCTGAAGAGTCCAAAAACACTACCCCATTAGTCCTTTCTGTATTATTTATGTATTTTGTAGTTTAGAGTAGTATTATGTCCTTGCTTTGTACTGCTGCCACAAAACAAAAACAAAAAATCACGTCATTTGAGACAGAGACAATAATCTGATTCTGATTCAGTATACTGAGAGGACTCGGCAATCATTTCATTCCTTCACCTTGTTTGCATATCACTCAGCCTTATTGACTGCATTGAAAGGGAATCAACCATAATCGATCCACTGCATGAATGATGCAGTAACTCATTTCCTTTGCCAAATATTCAGCAGCACTGACTATTTCTTCACCAGCAGATCCTCACATATTGCTCCAAGCACTGGCTGTGGTGAGTACACCCATCCTGGATATGTGCGATATAGCATGTGAACCTAAGTGCCCAGGATGGAGAGCTGCTACTCTGGACTCGATTAACCTTTCCTTTCTCGCTGACTGGTGATACCCATTGGAGTCTTTTGGCTGCTAGGTTGTGTGTGACCTCTCAGGATTGAATCCTTGCTTATTGTCTGGATCTCTTTGAAGGCTGGTGATAAAAGATATTATTCATCTCATCCCAGCCCCATTTTGCTTGACATTGAATAAAAATCTCAATTAGTCAATGATAACTGCTTGATGTATGATTTTAAAGATTTAGAAATAATTTTAAATCAATTATTGATGTTAATTGAAAAGCGATGCATAAACTCTGTACATTTTACAATTACCTGCCTTGCTACCCATACCCGCTATGCTAGCAGGGAGAAAATAATTCTTAGAAAGCATAAATCACAAGAGACCGCATGAACATGAAACAAATTGTGCACAAATAAATTGGCAGTTTGTGTAAAGAGGTTAAAAGATAATCTGGTGAGTGGCTTGGTGATCAAGTCTTTGTGGAAGGTTAGGCATAAGAGGACATCTTGAAAGAGGTCATTGTGCAGTAATGGCAGGCAGTATACCTGTTGGAGCATTACTGAGAAATAACAAATCAGTCGGATGAAAAGAGCCGAGGAAACAAACATTTAATTTCCAGAAAACATTTAAAACATGCACATGATTAGGCCACACATTAAGATCAAACAGAGATAGGGTGTTCTTGAGCAGTGTTTTGTAGGCTGTTTTACAATAAAGTACTTAGATCTTTAATGCAACTCAACGTAATGTGTATCTGGTGGAAATACTGTGTAGAAACTATTTCAGGAGAGTTTGCCGAGGAAGGAGAAAGTAAACAAACCCAGGAAATAAAAGAAGGAACACTTAGTTTGGGGTAAAGAGATTTGATTGAAGGAAGGAAAAACACACAAGAAATGCAGAGCAGGTCAGGCAGTGTCTGTGCAGTGAGGAACAGAACTAATCTTTCAGCCTTTCAAGTTAAAGGTAAAGTATGGAAAAAGATTCAAGATTGTTTAATGTTATTTCCTGTACACAAGTGTAAGGAGAACAAAATAACTGTTACTCCAGATCTGATGCAGCGCAGAAAAAAACACAAAAGATAAAGAACACAATATTAATACTAAAAAAACACACAATAAATATAAATACACAAGAAAGCATATACATTGATTGTATGTCAAGGAAGTGATACTGGATTCTACATAAGGTGACTGATAGGAAATAATAATGGTGGAGTTAGTAGGTGGAGGTGTTGATAAGTCTTACTGATTGGGGAACGTAACTGTTTTTGAGTCTGGTGTTCCTGGTGTGGATTCTACGTAACCTCCACCCTGAAGGAAGTGGAACAGATAGTCCATGAACAGGGCGAGTAAAATCCTTCATGATGTTATTGGTCCTTTTCTGGCACCTTTCTGTATATATGTACTTGATGGAGAGTAGGCTGATGCTGGTGATGCACTGATCAGTTTTGACTACCCATTGTAAAGCTTTCCTGTCTGCCGCAGTACAGATTCTGTAGCAAACGGTGATGCAGCTTATTAGGATCCCCTCTACTGTGCTTCTGTAGAATAACGTATATGGAAGTGCAAAGTCCAGCTCTCTTCAGCTTCCTCAGCAAGGAGAGATATTGGTGAGCTTTTCTGACTATGTAGCATGTGTTCAGGGACCATGAGAGGTTGTGTGATGTGCACTCCCAGGAGTCTGAAACTGCTTGCAATTTCCATTGCCATTATTCTAAGCATTTGACGATGATTGGCATTAGTGCACTGGGTGATGGTCATTTAGTTCTGAAGGTGTAGAGTTCTTGGTACAGCGATGATGGAGGCTGATTTGAAACGTGTGGACAGCAGTCTGGATGAGTGAAGAGGTGAAGATGTCCATGAAGACATATCTTCACAGATAACTTCAACACTTCACTCATCCAGGTACAGATGAGGGTAAAGAATTAAAGGAGTGTGTAACAAGAAGGAGATGCAAAATGAATAAATGGATTACAGTGCACTACACAATGGCCTGGGAGTCAAGATGTATAGAAATAAATCATGAGTTTCTGATTCAGATCATGAGTTTGCATTAGTAGGGATTTATAGACGATGTTGGCAAAAGGGATTAGTGTAAGTTGGCAAACAAGTGGTGGCTGAAGGACCTGTTTCTGCTGTGTATGACATGTTGGTCCTAACTGGCTAACAATTATTTAAACACCGGCCCCTACTAAGGCTGAGAAACTGCCCCTGCTGCTGTGCTTTGTGTCTGAGAACTTTGTGGCGATTTGCCTTGCTAATACGATGAACTGAATACTGAGGCTTGGGCCTACTCTGGGCTGCTTTGTGGATTTAGATCTCAGGAACCAAGTTGGTTTGGGATGCTGTTGTTGCTTGCCTCTATTTTTTGCATGATTTGTGTGTGTGTTTTTTTTCCCCCTCTTTCTGTTGGTGCTTCGTGGGTTGTTTTTTAAAAAAAAAAAATTGGTTTCTTTTAGTTTTCTTGCTTTGCGGTTGCCTGTAAGCAGACAAATCTCAAAGTTGTATAATTTATACATTCTTTGATAATAAATATATCTTGAATCTTGAATTATTTGAGCATTTTTGTGATCTTTAATGGAAGTGAATTGGGTTAAGGAAAATAACTTCTGAAACCAAAGTTTGGGTGGTTCATATCTCTACCCATAGTGTTGAACAGAATGCGAGACAAGATACAGATGCTGAATTTTGAAGAAGATTAAGGGAAGATGAGATGCCGAAGAAAGAGGTTGTTAGACGAATTAATGAGGGATTGACAGAAATTACAGTGAGAAAGGTGATATTTCAGCAGTGAAAGTAAACTGTCTTACTGCTTGTGATGGATTGGATTGGTGTTTAAATGTTCAGATTGGGGTTGAACAGGATGCCAAAATTTCAAATGATCCAGTTTAGCTTAAAAAAGTGGGTGGTCAAAGAAAGTGATGAATTCTGACACGTGAGAAGAATCTATGAAAAGAATTGGAAACAAATAGCTTTGCTCCCCCTGACGTTCACACTGTGGAGACTTTGCTCCTTGTGACTGCAAGTCAGACAGCACAAAGGAAGGAAATGATTAAAAGATTTTGCCAGGATATGAAAGGACACCGAACCAATGCCTGAGTTATTTCACAAAGGACCAGAAGCAGCTGAATAGAAATGTGAAAGGCCGGAATTAAGATGACTGTGAAAGACTGGAGTTAGGTATATGGTGGCTGTGGCTGGGGAGGTGAGGTGGGAAGTTATTTGAAAGAATAATGTGATTAGAGAGATTCATGCCTCCTTGATCTTTTCAGCTTACATTTGATATTGTGGACTGTCAACAACCTCATCATTTAATCATTATTCAGTTCCACAGACCATATTCCAGTGGTGATTCTTACTTATCTTAATTAACCAAGCCAATGATGTGCTTGTGTTTAAGATACTGATGAATGGAAATGCAATATACACAGAGTAAATGTTAATTTATATAACTTGTGGATGTCTTGAATTATGAAAAATAACAGAGGCCAATAAGACATGCTGAAGATCCTGAGCCACACAGAGAAAATGCTGGGGGAGTTCAGCAAGTCTATGGAAGCGAATAAACAGTTAACATTTTGGGTCTAGACATTTCATCAAGACTAGAAAGGAAGGTGGAAGGGGAGAGGGAGGATTACAAGGGGGCAGATGATATGTGTAATCAGTTGAGGGGGAGATGGGTGGGACTGGTATGGGAATGAAGGAAGAAGCTAAAATGGTGATAGGTGGAAGAGATGAAGGGCTAAAGAAGGAGTAATTTGACAGCTGAGGAGAGCGGACCATGGAAGAATGGGAAGGAGGAAGGATACCACTAGGAGGTGATGGGCAGATGAAGAGAAAGCAAGAAGAAGAAGGGGGAAATAATTACTGGAAGTTCAAAAATTTGTTATACAGGCTATTAGGTTTGAGGCTACCCAGAAAGAGTATGCGAGTTGTTGCTCCTCCAACCTGAGAGAGGTCTCATTCTGACGGTAGAGGAGGCCACCATGGACTGACATGTGGGAATGGAATGTGAAGTCAAATTTAAATACCGGTAGGTTGCCACTGGGAAAGCCCACCTTCTATGGTCGATGAAGTGAAGGTGTTCAAAAAAAGTGGTCTCCCCATCTACGACGGGTCTCATCTGATGAAGAGGAGGCTGCACCCAGAGCACCGGATACTATTTGGGGGAAGGGAAAGATGTGCGTAGTGGTAGGATTCTGTTGCAGCTGGCAAAATTAGTGGACAGCTCGGTAGAAATAAGGACTTGGTTTATAAAGAGAGACATGACCTTTAAGAAGTTTTAACAAAGTACAATGTGTTTTTGAATGGAAAAATCTCATTGGAGTGTTAGTGTTAATTAAAAGCTTAATTGAAAAGATTGGTGAGGCAAAGATTCTTAAAAAGGGAAATAGACAATTAAGAGAAAAAGTCATTAGAGTGTGAGGACACCAGTCATTGATGGAAAGAAGGGGTTGAGGAGAGAAGCATTTCCAGAAGTGGATTACAGCAAAGTTCTGGAGACAGTGAAAGATTAAATCATGCAGTTTTAAATAACTGCATTGTGATGGCCAGATGGCACTGTAGGAGGTGGCAAAATGAACCAAGTAAAAGGCTGTAATAAAGTAAATACATTTTAGACTTTTTGAATTTATGTGGAGAGAGAAATGAACAAAGAGGGGAGTAATTGGAAAAGACAATGTCCACAATTAAAGTGCTAGAAGTGGCAAGTTACTTATTATAAGAACATAAGAAATAGGAGCAGGAGTAGGCCATCCAGTCCATCGAGACTGCCCCGCCATTCAATAAGATCAGATGCTGATCTGTCCATAAACTCAGCTCCATTGACCTGCTTTTTCCCCATAAACCCTTTAATTCTCTTACTATGTAAAAACTTATCTAACTGTTTCTTAAATATATTTAGTGAGGAAGCCTCAACTGCTTCCCTGGGCAGAGAGTTCCATAGACTAACCACTCTCTGCGGGGGAAAAACAGTTTCTCCTCATCTCCCATCTAAATCTTCTCCCCTGAACCTTGAGGCAATGTCCCTTAGTTCTAGTCTCACCTACCAATGGAAACAACTTTCCTACTTCTATCTTATCTATCCCTTTCAAAATTTTGTATATTTCTATAAGATCCCCTCTCATTCTTCTGAACTCCAGAGAGTATAGTCCCAGGTGACTCAATCACTCCTCATAGGTTAACCCCTTCATCCCTGGAATCAACCTGGTGAACCTCCTCTGCACTGCCTCCAAAGCCAGTATATACTTCCTCAATTACAGAGACCAGAACTGCACACAGTACTCCAGGTGCAGCCTCACCAGTACCCTGTATAGTTGTAGCATGACCTCCCTGCTCTTGAATTCAGTCCCTCTAACAATGAAGGCCAACATTCTGTTTGCCTTCTTAATAACCTGTTGTACCTGCAAGCCAACTTGTTGTGATTCATGCACAAGCACTCCCAAGTCCCTCTGCACAATAGCATGCTGCATTCTTTCACCATTTAAATAATAATCTGCTCTTCTATTACTCCTTCCAAAGTGCATGATCTTGCATTTACCAACGTTGTATTCCATCTGCCAGACCTAGCCCACTCACTTAACCTATCTATATCCTTCTGCAGACTCTCCATATCCTCTGTACAATTTGCTTTTCCACTCAGTTTAGTGTCATCAGCAAATTTTGCTACACTACACTCAGTCCCCTCTTCCAAATCATCTATGTAAATGGTAAACAGCTGTAGGCCCAGCACCGACCCCTGCGGCACCCCATTCACCACTGACTGCCAACCGGAGAAACACCCATTTATACCAACTCTCTGCCTTCTGTTGGTTAACCAATTCACTATCCATGCCAATACACTTCCTCTGACTCCATGCATCCGTATCTTATTTATACGTCTTTTGTGCGGCACTTTATCAAATGCCTTCTGGAAATCCAAGTACACAACATCCACCTGTTCCCCTCTATCCACTGCACTCATTATGTCCTCAAAGAAATCCAGTGTTTGTCAAACAGGACCTGCCCTTTCTGAATCTATGGATTATACAGCTAGGACATAGAACTGAAAACAGTTAAATTATAGAAAATTAATTTGAGATTTGATTTCAAGATTACAAGGGTGAAATAATTTGACTACGTGGTTGTCTTTATGGTGGTCCTAATTGGCTACTGGTCTTTCACCTCTCTAGTTTCTTCTAATATTAGCTTTACTTGTCACATGTACGTCAAACCATGCAGCAAATATATTGTTTTGCATCAAATCAAAATGAGAAAATTGTACTGGTTAACCTACAAGTGCTGCCACACTTATGCACCAACACAGCATGGTCAAAATCACTAACCCGAACCATACATCTTTGAAATGAGGGGGGAGGAGAAATACTCACAGGGACACAGGGAGAACATACAAGCTCCTTACAGACAGCAGCAAGAATTGAACCCCAAATTTATAGCTCACACTATAATAACATTATGCTAATTCAGTGATTCATAATTGGAGTTGTTACATGCCCTATGTGGGCGTTGGGGGAAATGGGGAAATAGAAGTCATTGGGGAGTGTTCATGATTCTTGGACGGTTGATAAGAGGCACCCTAACTTTAGGCATGAGGCCTGACCGACTGTCAGTAGAGCAGACACTTGCAAAAAAAATGGATGAGGAACTGGAACACAGGAAGAACCATAGCTCTGCAGGCGGTGAGCCTTCATCATCACAACACATCTGGAATTTGACGATCTCATCTGACCTGACCAACCAAACAGACATTATTGGGGATGCATAAATTAGCAACTAGGGTGCCCAACAATCCCCCGTGACATGGAGCATGGAACGAGTTCATGCAATTTAACAGCTGGTAAGTCAAGTACAGCCTCACAACTTGCTCTACAGATCTACAAAAAAAACATTTCATGCAACAATACAGTGCTAATTGGAACCAAACTGTGAAATACAGCCAATTAGTGAACCTGCTTACCCCAAGGATTCCTCTTGAGGAGTTCAAAGTGACTTCAGCTTCATAGGTGCATCAAGAATAATCTTTGGGTATTATATGAGACCTTATGTGATTGGTCAGTCGTGCTAAGTCAAGTACCGTAGTATAAAGGTGGCTTGCTGAACACCAACTATATCCCAACTAACATTCAGATTTTAATCTACATCATTGTCAACATGATTTTTGCTGTTGTGATCACCTTCATCTTCGCCTTGCCATTTCTTTGCATGCTGCTACTGTCATTCTATCCATGTCAACACGTTCCATATTCAACATCCAATAGGCATTCCCAGTTTGTGTTAATTATTTATTTTAATTTAGCCCAGTTAATGATGGATAAATACACACATGCAGAACTCTGAGTCTAAAGGCAGTGAAGCCTTGATTTCTAATCCCGCTAAGAAACAGAACCTGCAGAAAGTGCATCAATACAATATAACATACCAGACCATGTGTCTTATTTATAACACTGTACTGTCTAATGACATCGTGAAACCATCAAGATTGCGGGCACGCTTCAGTAAAAGACACTCTGAAAAGGTGACTTAAAGTATTACTCAGTTCCAGAAGATGAAAGAAGCATTTGAAAAGCGTTGCACATTTGAGTCATTTGCCAAGAAAGCTAAAAATGATAGTGGTCTCATTGCTTATTTTCACTTTTCCAACATGATGTCAAAGTGTGGAAATTCTCATACAATTGGTGAAAGATTAATAATGCCTGCCATATCAGAAGTGCTCTCCACTGATCTCAAAATGGATGCTAGTGTTTTAAAATCATTTCCTCTGAGTAATAACGTAGTAGCTTGTTGTATTGATGAAATGAGTGAAGACATTGAATATCAACTATGCACAGGGCTACAAAAAACAGAATTTGGGATACAACTGGGTGAATCGAGTTTGTGAGACAATGAGGCATTGCTAATGGCGTATGTATGGTTTATTAAAAGTGGAAAAATTTATGAAGAGATTCTCCTTTGTAAGAAGTTAAAAACAAATATCAATGGAGAATCAATCTGTGACAGATAAAAGTATTCCAATTAGGAACATGATTTCTTGTGCAACAGATGGTGCACCATATATGACAGGTCACCATACTAGTTTAGTGGCATTTATGAGAAAAGAAATTCCAAGTCTGCTTACAATCCATTGTGTAGTTCATTGTCTAATTCATTGTCAGCATCCTCACTCAGTGGCTTTTTTCCAAGCATGACTCTTGTAATATCTGTTATCAACAAAATTAAAGGTCATCCATTATATAACAGAATATATCATCAGTTATGCTGAGATAACAATGAAGAGTTTGAATGCTTGCTGTTTCACATTGAAATGCATTGGCTGTCAAAAGGCTGCTGCTTAAAAAATTTCTTTGTTTTTTTGACACTGGTTGAATGATTGCTCAAAGTCAACAAGAGCTTGGGAAATAAGATTGAAATTCTGTGTGGAGATGTGGCATGCCTAGTTGATCTGTATGTAAAATGAACATTCTAAATATGAAACTGCATGGGGAGAAATTCAATTCAATCCAGGCAAAAAGTGCAGTGTCAACTTTTACTGGAAAATTTGGAAATATATAAACAAAACATTGGGAGAAGAATGTTCTCACAGTTTCCCTGCATGGAAATTATGGCACTATTTTTCACAGATGTTGATTTGCAAGAGTACTGCTTTCAACTGCAGTCACTGAAGAAGGATTTTCAGAATCAATTCAAGGACTTGAATGATCTGGAAATTCTGGATGGAGTAATTAACCCATTTCTTTGGAAGGTGGAAGAACAGATGAGAGCTTGCAAGAATAAATTATCAAATTTCAGAATGATGAAGAAGCAAAGATGCTTTTCAAAAATGTTGACTTTTGTGGTATGTGGCTGCACTGTCATACGAACTGCCCTTTGTTGCATTTCCATCTTCCTACCTTGTTGAAAGAGGCTTCAGTACAGTGAGCCACATACTCACAGAAAACACTTGGACTTTGTTGTGTCTGGGGACTTAAGGCTTTTGCTGTTGTAACTTGAACCAGATATTTCAACACTTGCTAAATACTATCAAGCTTAAGGATCACACTGATATTGAAGCTGCTGTACAGCACACAGGTACTGTGTAGGCTAGGTTTAAGACCATAAGATGTAGGAGCAGAAGTAGGCCATTTAGCCCATCGGGGCTGCTCTGCCATTCAATTATGGGCTGATCCAATTCTTTCAGTCATCTCTACTCCCCTGCTTTCACCCCATACCTTTTGATGCCCTAGCTAATCAAGAAACTATCTATCTCTGCCTTAAATACACCCAATGACTTGGCCTCCACAGCCACTCATGGCCACAAATTCCACAGATTTACCACTCTCTGACTCAAGTGATTTCTCCGCATCTCAGTTCTAAAAGGATGTCCTTCAATCCTGAAGTCATGCCCTCTTGCCCTAGAATCTCCTACCATGGGAAATAACTTTGCCATATCTAATCTGTTCAGGCCTCTTAACATTCAGAATGTTTCTGTGAGATCCTCCCCCCACCCCTCCCACCCCATCTCCTGAATGCCAGGGAATACAGCCCAAGAGCTGCCAGATGTTCCAAATACGGTAACCCTTTTATTCCTGGAATCATTCTCGTGAATCTTCTCTGAACCCTCTCCAATGTCAGTATATCCTTTCTAAAATAAGGAGCTCAAAACTGCACACAACACTACAAGTGTGGTCTCACGAGTGCCTTATAGAGCCTAAACATCACATCCCTGTTCTTATATTCTGTACCTCTAGAAATGAATGCCAACATTGCATTCGCCTTCTTCACAACTGACTCAACTTGGAGGTTAACTATTAGGATAACTTGCACAAGGACTCCCCAGTTCCTTTGCATCTCTGCATTTGAATTCTCTCCCTATCTAAATAATAGTCTGCCCATTTATTTCTTCCACCAAAGTGCATGACCATACACTTTTCAACATTATATTTCATTTGCCTCTTCTTTACCCATTCCCCTAAACTATCTAAGTTTCTCTGCAGGCTCTCTGTTTCCTCAACACTTCCCACTCCTCCACCTACCTTTGTATCATCAGCAAATTTAGCCACAAGTCCATTAATACCGTAGTCCAAATCATTGACATACATTGTACAAAGCAGTGGTCCAAGACTGACCTCTGTGGAAGTCCACTGGTAACCAGCAGCCAGCCAGAATAAGATCCCTTTATTCCCACTCTCTGTTTTCTGCTGACCAGCCAATGCTCCACCCATGCTAGTAACTTCCTTGTAATTCCATGGGCTCTTATCATGTTTAGCAGCCTCATGTGCAGCACCTTGTCAAAGGCCTTCTGAAAACCGAAGTACACCACGTCTACTACATCTCCTTTGTCGACCCTGCTTGTAATTTCCTCAAAGAATTGCAGTAGGTTAGTCAGGCAGGATTTTCCTTTCAGAAAACCATGCTGACTTTGGCCTACCTTGTCATGTGCCTCCAGGCATTCCATAATCTCATCCCTAACAATCAATTCGAACAACTTCCCAACCACTGATGTCAGGCTAACAGGTCTATAGTTTCTTTTCTGCTGCCTGTCACCCTTCTTAAATAGCGGAGTAACATTTGCAATTTTCCAGTCATCTGGTACAATGCCAGAATCTATTGAATCTTGAAAGATCATCATTAATGCCTCTGCAATCTCTCCAGCTACTTACTTCAGAATCCGAGGGTGCATTTCATCAGGTCCAGGAGATTTATCCACCCTCAGACCATTAAGCTTCCTGAGCACCTTCTCAGTTGTAATTTTCACAGCACATACTTCACTTCCCTGATACTCTTGAATGTCCGGTATACTGCAGATGTCTTCCACTGTGAAGACTGATGCAAAATACGCATTCAGTTCCTCTACCATCTCTGCATCTCTCATTACAATATCTCCAACATCATTTTGTATTGGTCCTATATCTACCCTTGATTCTCTTTTATTCTTTATATACGTTTGTACTTAAAAAGATATTTCAGTATCTACTTTGATATTAGTCGCCAGCTTCCTCTCATAATTCATTTTTTACTTCCAAATGACCTTCTTCATTTCCTTCTGCAAATTTTTAAAAGTTCCCCAATCCTCTATCTTCCCAGTAGCTCTGGCTTCCTTGTATGCCCTCTCTTTTGCTTTTCTTTGGCTCTGACTTCACTTGTCTGCCATGTTAGTGTCCTTCTTCCATTTCAAAATTTCTTCTTATTTGGAATATATCTGTCTTGCACTTCCCTCATTTTTCACAGAAACTCCAGCCATTGCTGCTCTGCTGTCTTTCCTGTTAGTGTCCCTTTCCAGTCAACTTTGGCCAGTTCTCCTCTCATGCCATTGTAATTTCTTTTATTCTACTGAAATACTGACACATTGAATTTTACTTTTTTCCTCTCAAGTTTCAAAGTGAACTTGATCATATTGTGATCACTGATCCCTAAGGGCTCCTTAACCTGAAGCTCCCTTATCACCTCCGGATCATTGCACAACACCCAATCCAGCACAGCTGATCCCATAGTGGGCTCAACAACAACAATCTGTTCTAAAAAGCCAACCCTTAGACATTCTACAAATTCTCTCTCGGGGTCAAGTATGAACCTAGTTTTCCCAATCCATTTCATGTTAAAATCTCTAACGATTATTATGACATTGCCTTTCTGACATGCCTTTTCTATCTCCTGCTGTAATTTGTAATCCACATCCCAGCTGATGTTTGGAGGCCCGTATACAGCTGCCATTAGGGTCCTTTTAACCTTGCCAGTTCTTAACTCAACCCATAGAGACTCGACACCTTCCAATCCTATGTCAACTCATTCCAATGATTTAATATTATTTCTTATACACGGAGCCACACCACCCCCTCTGCCTACTAACCTATCTTTCTGATATACCATATATCCTTGGACATTCAGCTCCCAATGGCAGCCATCCTTTAGCCAAGTTTCAGAGATGGCCACAACTTGCCAATCTGTACAACAGTCTCAGTCCAGTATTTGTTGCTTTCTGATTTAACTGCACCACTCCTCTCTTACCCTGTAAATCATGCCACTGGCTTTGATTAAGCAGCACCTCCTGCCTGTTTTTTTCTATAATCTCTGTTGCACACTATCTTTGATTTATTCTGTTTTCCCCTTCCTCAGCCCAATCACTCCGGTTCCCATCCCCCTGCCAAATTAGTTTAAACCCTCCCTAACAGCTCTATTAAATGTACCCTCTAGGATATTGGACCCCTTTGGATACAGGTGTAACCCGTCCTTTTAGTACAGGTCGTACCTCCCCCAGAAGAGGCCCCAATGATCCAGGCATCTGAATCCCTGCCCCCTACACCAGTCTCTCAGCCACACATTAATACGCCTGATCTTGCTATTCTTGCACTCACTAGCAAGTGCCACAGGCAGCAATCCTGAGATTACCATCCTAGAGGTTCTGCCTTTCAGCTTCCTACCCAACTCCCTGAATTCTCTCTTCAGGACTTCCTCCCTTTTTCTACCTATGTCATTGGTACCAAAGTGCACCAAGACTTTTGGCTGTTCACCATCGCTTTTCAGAATACTCTGCACCCAATCCGAGACATCCTGTACCGTAGCACCTGGGAGACAACACACCATGCGGGTATCTTTATCAGGCTGACAGAACCTCCTGACTGCTCCCCTCACTATAGAATCCCCTATGACTACCGAATTCCTCGTCTTCCTCTTTCCCTTCTGCACCACGGAACCAGGCTCAGTGCCAGAGACCCGATCATTGTGGCCATTCTCTGTCAGGTCATCCCCCTCAACTGCATCCAAAACGAGATGACGATTACTGAGGGAGATGGTCACAGGGGTGCTCTCTACCATCTGATCTCTTTCCCTCGCTGCCCTAACCGTCACCCACTTATCTAACTTCTGCAGCCTCGGGCTCCTGTCGCTCCTCTCCATCTCCTGTTCACTCTCCCAATAAGCTATAGGTCATCGAGCCGCAGCTCCAGATCCCTAACACGGACTCTCAGGAGCTGCATCTCAGTGCCCTTGGCGCAGATGTGGCCATCTGGTAGACTGGAAGCTTCCCAGGATTCCCACATCCGACAACCAGAGCAAAATACTAACCCTACCGACATGCTTGCTATTCCTCAAAGAAAAATTTAAAATTTAAAGGGGAATAATTTTTTTCATGTTAGCATATGGTAGACATGTTTTTACACTGGGGGCTCTGGAAAGCATATTGTATCTAAGAGGGGTATTGGCAAATATGTAGATGCTTTAAGGGGGCATTGGCAAGTATGAAAGTGCTTTAGGGGGACATTGGGTGAAAAACTGTCAGAAACACTACAATATCTGCTACGCTTCTGTGCTGTTGTAGCTACCTTTAGAACTTGATGAGAATCAATATGAACCAATTTTATTCATTTAATTTAACCTGCACCTATTTCTCAATTAATTACTTTATGGATTGGATAGATTCTATTCACTAGATTATATTAAGAACCCCAAATTATATCTTCATTCTTAGATTTTGTTTCTCTTGTGAAATAGCCTCAAATATATACCTCTGCTAGGAGTTATGTGCAGTTTCATATGGTGTTCCTAGTTTTAAATTGTGATGCTGTAGAGTTTCCACAGGGCTCACTAATTTACTTCCGTTCCTTCAGTAATTCTTCAGCAGACCTCCATGTCCCTCACTACTTTACAACATCAGCAGTTATTCCTGTCTAGTACACAGATGCCTAGTGTCTCCCTGATCTGCAGGATGCAGTATTCCTTGATGAAATCTATTTTCCCACACTGACTCAACCCATTGACTATAATTTGCTCACTTTTTTTTACCAGTTGCAAATTTGATGGTTATTTCATAAATGCTTTTACCTAAACAGTTACTGCAGGTGAGGTACATTGATAGTTCCTCTATAGATCCATACTGCTCCTGTCTCTATCAAATCAGCTCTCACTGATAATGCCACTTGCCTGTATTAATATTGTTTAAATGATACTGCATTGAAGGCTGTTGTTGAACTGGTGTAAGTAATTTATACCAAATAACTCAGTCAGGTCAGTGAGGCAGAACCTGTTCTGGAAAGCTATATTGGGAAAAGCTAGTAATTGACAAAGTCTTGAAAGAATACTCCTTACAATATTTTCTAATCTGCAAGAGCTGCCGGACCTCCTGGGGTGTGATTAGGATGATTGGATTTTTACTCCTGTTTCAATTTTCAGATCAAATAAGCTTCCCACCAGTCAGATTTCAAAGAGCAATTAAATATGTGAAGTAATGACACAGAAAATAATTCCTTCATTTCTTTGGGCTAAGTGCCGCTATGCTCAATAGCTGAATCAGCTCAACTATCAGATTCCTAACTGTGATCAACTTATTTATTTAGATATCAAAAATTGGTAATAATAGTGCCTCAGTGTGATAAAGGAGTTCCTGTAGACATCATCAACAGTGAAAACAGATGAAAAATATCCACTTAGCAATTCAGTTATTTCATTGTCTCCAAAATAACCCCAGTCTGTAAATATTCTATGAACTCTGAAATCATTTATTAAACTTCCCATATGACTCGAAGAGATTCTTTGCTATTGCTGTTGCATAATAAATTTAATAACCTTAAACTGTTTCTTACACATATCCCTTCCCATTGACAATTACTTCTTTCATAAAACATGGATTTTACTGAGTCTTCCTTGCACATCTAATATTGCTGGATTCAGTTCAAGAAAGCAACGATTTTAATGTTTTATTTATTTTCTTCAAGGCTAGTCAGAATAAGGTTTTTCCACTGAAGGGAAGAAGGTCTCTGTGGTGCTTTGGAAGAGGAGGATTTAGTTTCAGAAAAGAAGCCAAATTTTATTTTAGGCTGCAGCGCATACAGGAAGAATACTTCAAAGAGTTAACATTAATGAATAAAGCTGGCTGTCTCAGCACACCTTGATACACTCAGTAACTAAGAGGAACTGCATAGCTCTTCCCCATTTCCCACAGCTAGAAATCAAACTGGTGAATGCGACAGAGGAATAACCTTGGTTACACATTTCTAAACTCAGTGGAGATGCCAGCAGACGAGCGCTCACCAGAACCACTTGTGCTAATAATTCCACCTGGCTGGGAGTGTGACTTGTGCTCAGCATCTCAACAAATACTCTGTTCCTAAGCCTGCAATTCTCTGTTCACCCTAGACTGAGACAGACAGTTAGGAATAGTTCCTGTTCAATAATTTAAAGTTTTGTTTGAATGGAGCAATTGGAAGTCAAGGAAGGAAGGATGAAAGATATGGACCAGAAATTCAATTACATTGCACATTTTGTTTTTTAGAAAACAGAAAAAGCTGGAACTACTCAGCTAGTCAGAAAGTATTTGTAGAAAGAAACAGAATTAATATTTTAGGTCCAATACCCTTCATATCTCTTGATCAAGTGTCATACAACACAAAAGCAGTTCCTTCAATGCAGAGTCTACAATGACGGTGAACCCATCCATTTAAACTGACCCTATATTAACTCCATTCATTTTGTCTCTTTACCTGTTTTGCATCCCAAATACTATTCACAAGTGATAGTTATTCTTAAGTGGCATCAATGTCATATTTCAAAAGACAAGACAAGTAAGTGTGGGGCCTTAAGATTCCACAAGTAGAAGGGCCCTTGGGGCCAATCTCCTCTTGCTGTGGGCAATGTTTGAAGTATATAAACTAAGTGAAGAAAGCAAATAACACAGGAATATTAGTATTCTGTTCTTGATATCGGATCATTAAACTTGGAAAGCAGAACTCCAGGGCATTCAGAGAAATAGCAAAAAAAAATTGAGATTTCTTTTTAAACTAAAAGCCAATAGTTCATAGATCTGGTTCTGGAGGCATAGAGTTTCTATGCCCCAAGTTATGAACAGATGTTACGTTCTGAAATAACATTGTCTGTCAATGTTTGGTATCCAGTGACCTGGCAGAGCGTGGCTGGGGTGGGTAAGATGGAGAGGTGGTGGGGGACTAAAGCTTCACACATTTCCAGTCATCAGTACAAGCTTCGTATTGACATCAACAACCACTCCTTGTAAGCAGTTAGGACTAACCAGGGATTACCTTCCATTATCCTACAGTACAGTACTAATACAAGACTCTTTATATCCAAACCTCATGTTAAGTTCATTTTGATGGTTCCATACAAGTTCTAGGCAGAGAGCAGAAGCACAGATCATGCAATGATGATGCAGAGTGCTTTGCCATTCATATCTGATATCTGCCCTGTCGAATTGTTTCATATGTCTACAATTAGCACACACAAAAAATGGTGTGTCCACAACAGAAAGTCATCCCTTACTTTTGGCTATACATGTGTGACTTGGTAACTAATTGTGTATTCCAAAACTATATTTTCACTTCAAGGATTCTCGATGACCAAAGTCAAAAAGTCCCATGATAGCCATTTTGGCATAATTTTGTTCTCTCTCTCAGATGTGTCTTCAAAGACTCACCTGACTCTCTGAAGAGCATTTATTTGTAGTTTCTACCCTGAGGTGAAAATCAGTGTGTTGTATAGTTTAGGTCTAAAAGCCATAATTTGCATTATGATGACTGTATTGGCAGCAGCTTAAAGATAAGTCCACAGAAAATGCATTATGCATGCTAAGCATGTTCAGCTATCACTATGTGAGGGGTCAATAAATTTAACCTTGGAAGGACTGCAGCTGGAGATTTCAATACTGCATGAGGCCCAAGGCATCTTGTATGATGTTGAACAAACTTAATACTAGGGCCCCTTCCATTTTGGGGAGAGAGCTTTTGCAGGAAGGGTTGGGAATTGAGAGACCATAAAACATTGGAGCAGAATTAGGCCATTTGGCCCATCAAGTCCATTCCACAATCCCATCATGGTTGATTTATTATCCTGCTTAATCCCATTCTCCTGCTTTCTTGTAACCTTTGATGCCCATGCTAATCATGGACACATCAACCTCCACTTTAAATATACCCAATGACTTGGCCTCCACAGTTATCTGCGGCAATGAATCCTGCAGATTCACCAGGTGGCCAAAAGAAATTCCTCCTCATCTCTGTTATATGGGGTGCCCTTCTAATCTGAGGTTGTGCCCTCTGGTACCAGATTCCTCTACTGTAGGAAACATCCTGCCCACAGCCATTCTGTCTAGGCCTTTCAATATTTGACAGGTTTCAATGAGATTTCCCCTCATTGTTCCAAACACCAGCGAGTACATGCCTAGAGCAATCAAATGTTTCTCAAATGTGAACCCCTTCATAGAAACATAGAAAATCTACAGCACAATACAGGCCCTTCAGCCCACAAAGCTGTGTGGAACATATCCTTACCTGAGAAATTAACTAGGGTTACTCAAAGCCCTCTATTTTTCTAAGCTCCATATACCTGTCCAGGAGTCTTTTAAAAGACCCTGTTGTATCCGCCTCTACCACTGTCGCCGGCAGCCCATTCCACTCACTCACTATTCTCTGTGTAAAAAAACTTATCCCTGATATCTCTTCTGTACCTCCTTCCAAGCACCTTAAAACTGTGCCCTCTTGTACTAGCCATTTCAGCCCTGGGAAAACGCCTCTGACTATCCACACGATCAATGCCTCTCATTATCTTTACACCTCTATCAAGTCACCTCTCATCCTCCATTGCTCCAAGGAAAAAAAGCCAAGTTCACTCAACCTATTCTCATAAGGCATGCTCCCCAATCCAGACAACATCCTTGTAAATCTCCTCTGCACCCTTTCTACGGCTTCCATATCCTTCCAATAGTGACGCAACCAGAAGTGAGCACAGTACTCCAAGTGGGGTCTGACTAGGGTCCTATACAGCTGCAACATTGCCTCTCAGCTCGTAAACTCAATCCCACAATTGATGAAGGCCAATGTCCTGTATGCTTTCTTAACTACAGAATCGACCTGCACAGCAGCCTTGAATGTCAAATGGACTTGGAACCCAAGATCCCTGTGATCCTCTACACTGCCAAGAGTCTTAACATTAATATTATATTCTGTCATCATATTTACTCTAGCAAAATAAACCACCTCACACTTATCTGGGTTGAACTGCATCTGCCACTTCTCAGCCCAGTTTTGGATACTATCAATGTCCTGCTGTAACCTCTGACAGCCCTCCACACTATCCACAACACCTTCAACCTTTGTGTCATCAGCAAATTTACTAACTCATCCCTCCACTTCTTCATCCAAGTCATTTATAAAAATCACGAAGAGAAGGGGTCCCAGAACAGATCCCTGAGGCACACCACTGGTCACTGACCTCCATGCAGAATATGACCCGTCTACAACCACTCATTGCCTTCTGTGGGGAAGCCAATTCTGGTTTCACAAAGCAATTCCCACTTGGATCCCATGCCTCCTTACTTTCTCAATAAGCTTTGCATGGGGTACCTTGTCAAGTGCCTTGTTGAAATCAATATACACTACATCTACTACTCTACCATCATCAATGTTTAGTCACATTTTCAAAAAATTCAAGCAGGTTCGTAAGGCATGACCAGCCTTTCACAAAGCTTTACAGACTATCCATAATCATATTATGCCTCTCTGGATGTTCAGAAACCCTGCCTCTCAGGATCTTCTCCATCAACTTACCAACCATTGAAGTAAGACTCACTGGTCTATAATTTACTGGGCTATCTCTACTACCTTTCTTGAATAATGGAACAACATCCGCAATCCTCCAATCCTCTGGAACCTCTCCTGTCCCCAATGATGATGCAAAGATCATCGCCAGAAGCTCAGCAATCTCCTCCCTTGCCTCCCCCAGTAGCCTGGGGTACATCTTCTAGGAGGAAGAACCCACACCAATGTTTTTATATAGGAGACAAGCCAAGATATTTGTAGGAGTCTTGGGCCAGGATTCCGGTGGAAGGACCACATTTTTAGTAGGTCATGGGGCAGGATCTGGTCGGGGTTTTAGTAGAGGGGTAGAGATGGAGGTTGTTATGTTATTGTGGGTGATAGAGGGGAAGATCAGTTGCTGAATGTCAGAGGATGAGGTAGTGAGATGTGGGGGCCAGGGTACAGTGGAAGTGTTAGTGGTTAGTTGTCAGATCAAGGATGGAAGTTAATGGTGAGAGGTTTTACTTGAATTAGGTTTGTGAGCTATGGTTACATGTAGAGATTGAGAATGAAGTGTTGACATTTTCTCTCTTCACACACATTGGATGATCTAATGTGCAGATTTACTTCATGACTAGTCCATATCAGCTGCAGGCTAGCTAAGCTGAGCACTTCAGGTTAATGTAGGACCAGAGGAAAAATCACAGACTTGGTGGTCCCTGATTATACTGTCTTAAGCTTATTTAAATTGAGTGCTCAAAAAATGTAATGGTATGTGATCCAGCTTCTTGGTACATCTTCAAGTAAGGATACAGCGTATTGTGAGCATGCAAGCAGCTTTGGAGGAAAGGTAAATTGAAACCCATAATTTAGAAAAAAAAGTTTAAATCAGATCTTCTCCCAGAACATTGTGTAAAACATATGGCATCTGTTTTCCTGCAGAATTTCCATAAAGTGATTCACCCTATGCATTGATCACTTGTGAACCTGACACACCAGTTGAGCAGGGTGGTGTCACAGCTGTGGTTTGAATAGTGGCCAGTGTGAGAGATGTGCTGTAGCAACCCGTTTTTAGTTATACACACCGTGGACGAATATGTTTCAGACCAACTAAATACTGATTATTTCTGTCATATTGTTATGTATAAAATGCATCATCTAAGTTCTCCTATTATCTGCAAAGTAATCTCTTCAAAGCAACCTGTGGGGAAACAGTACTTAACAAGAAATGTAAGAGCATACCATATGTCTAAGCAACATAACCATCCAGGGGTGGAGAGTTATAAAATTTCAGAAATCTTCTGAGTGAAGAAGTTATTCCACAAACATGCCAACCCCTCAGCTGAAAATTTGACCCCTGCCTCTACGTGTTACACACTCTGAAGCAGCCTTTCAGAATTCATCCTATCAAGTCCACTAAGAATTTTATGTTTCAATAGAATCACCTCTCATTCACCTGAACTCCAAGGAATCTTTCATTTCCCACTGCAGAATCTTTATTGTACATGTCATTCAAGATTTATGAACTTTTCAGCTCTCTCAATTTCTTAGCAACAGTAAAATTATTTCACTGCACAGTTTAGTGATGTGTTGCCATTATAGGTTAGGATTATTGCAACATTCTGCCTGCTTCTAACAAACCTTAATGACTGTGACATTTTTAGCATGGCATTCCAGACTGCACTTTGCCGAAAAGAAAATGGAGAGTAATCTATTTCAGTGTCACATTCCTGTCAGGATCAATGGCACAAGGAACTGATGGCCATAGACATCATAAAGTCATTGTACAAGAATATCACTGTTTAACGCTGACACATGTAAAGAGCAATTCAACAGAGTTTAGCATAAGCTTAGATAATGAAAGACAACTCTCTCTCTTTGGTGTCATCCACCATGATTTCTGGCAATAAGATTAGGAACTTATCTTCAAGCTTTTTATATCGTTTGAAGCTACCTAGTCTGCAGGTTTCCATCTTTTCCCTTGTCCACTGGTAAAACTTCCTGTTGACCCTAGCTCCAAACTCATTTCTCTTTTCTGTTTCCGTTACCTTCGCTAATGCTCGTCTCAAACATCCAGTCCATGAGATCCACTACTTGTTCAGTCAGTCCTCTTTCCTCTAAATGTCTGATCATCTAACTTCCCTCATCACACATGTCAACTGATACTAATCATGCTTTTTCTTTCTGAAGCATAGTCCGCCTCACCTGGAAATCTGCTAACATTAACAATTTCAAAATTATCTTTGACTATTCTGTCCTTGTGAAGTATAATTTAATCTAATTTTTTTACTCCTAGTCTTTTAATTTAGTGTTCCCTCATAAATTTATGTTCCCTAGAATGGAATTTTGGCGCCCTTCAGTCAAGTTTGCAGTGTTGTTAATATACTACAGCTTCTCTTACCAAGCTTGCCAATGACATCTCCTTTCCTTCCTCCTCCTGCTTATCCTTTTTTCTGCTCAGTTCTCTTAGTCACATTCTTAAACATCCAACCATAGTCAAAAAAACACCTGAAAAAGCTCTTTGTCCCAAACAAACTCCTTAAACTCTGATGTCCCCAAGGATCTACCTTTGGCCTTGCATATTTTTCATTTCTTCAACAGCATAGTGTGTTCTCCATCCAGAATGATGACAGTGCTTCTCTTCCCCCTCCCCTGCCAACTCTGCCTTCCTTGACACTTCCCTTGTCTCTAAAGCACCTGGGTATTGTTGTCAGCACACAAAATACTGGAGATACTCAACAGGTCAGACAGCATGCATGGAGAGAAATGAACTGTCAATGTTTTGGATCAAGACCCCTCATTAGCACTAGAAGGATAAGGTGGAAACCTGAATGCAAGGTTAGGTGTAGGGAAAGAGCATGCAATGGCTGCTGATAGGTAAATACAGGTGAGAGACAGCAGGTAGGAAATTGGAAGACAGGAGGGAGGGAAGGATGTCATAACAAGCTGTGAGGTAATAGATGAAAGAGGCAAGTGGTTGAAGAAGAAGGAATCAGAAAGGAAAGGATAGTAGATCATGGAATACAGGGAGGAGATGGAGAACCAGAAGGAGGAAGATGTAGGTGATATGCATGTCAAAATGGTGAGGGAGGGCAAAAGAAGGGGTAAAGGTGCCAGAGAGATAAGGGAAAACATGAAGGGGATTAGTGGACAGAGCGGAGTGGTCACTGAAAGTTAGAGTAATCAATGTTGATGCTTTCAGGTTGCAGTTGAACAAGGTCGGAATCGAGGTGTTGCTGCTCATATACACTTAACGTCTGATCTCTCACTTCGTCATCTAAACCTCTACTGCTTATATCCCAAGTCAAAGCAAGTCTCATCTTGTCATCACCTATGTTTGTTGTCTACTTTGGCTTCTGGTGAGGCAGTGCCTCAATTTTTAAATTCTCATTGGTGTCTTCTAATCAGTCATGGCATCTCTCTGCCCTATCACTCTAGACTCTGCCACTTCTGTGCCACTTCTCAAACCTATATTTAGTTACCACATCATTGACCATCACTTTCAGAATTCCTTCCCATCATTCTTCCTAAGTGTCTCTCTTTAGAACCACTCCTTTGACTAAACTTTTAATCATTTGTATTAACATCTTGGAGTCATTGGAGCAGAGCCAGGTTTTGTATGGTTCTTTCTAAAATGTCTTGGGATGTGTAACTATATTACAGGTGCTATATAGATACAACTTCATTTTTGGAAATGATTCAATCCATTTGATTTCATCTTTTATAATACCCTAATGTGTCACAATGAGTTAAGATTAAATTGGATATTGGTGATTGTAATATGGCTAGAAAAAAAATTAAGTGCTTGCTTAACTGAAACACAGAAAGTCAAATTAGATGGCAAGATATCTGGGCTGCTGTTAATTGTTTGCCATTTCTTGTCTATAAAACATGAATCTTAACTGAGAGAGCAATTCTTCAAAGGAGTAGGCTGCTCAGTAGAATCTAGTGCTTATTTTAAGACATCAACCCTCATTATACTGCTTTCAGCTAATGTGATAGATAAATGTTACTTTCCATTTAACATTGGGGGAAAAGAACAGCTCTACAATCATGTAGGAATTCACAGTCCATTTCTCTACTGAAGAACTAGCATTCAAACATTCACAATTTATTTTGGGCCAGAATAAATACCAAATATGAATTATATTTGTATTCCCTTTTGCTCCGGATTCATGACTATAAAGTAAACAATATCCCTTCACAAAAGATTAAGAATAGTGTAGCGGTTAGCACAATCAATGCCTTTACAGTTCCAGCCGTTCCGGTATTCAGGATTCAGGATTCAGTTCCAGTGCCATCTGTAAAGAGTTTGTACATTCTCTCTGTGGATTTCCTCTGGGTGCTTCATTTTCCTCCTGCAGTCCAAAGACATACTATCTAGGAGGTTAACTGTTCATTGTAAATTGTCCTGTGATAAGATGTGCTGCTAGGCAGTGCAGTTTATTGGGCCAGAAGGACCTACTTCACACTGTATCTCAAAATAAATAAATAAAGATAAACTACTGATTAACTTAAGCTAATTTTGGTCTGTGTGTATGCACCAAATTCTACATGATAGTCACCCGTAGCACTTGTGAATTCTGCACCAACATTGCCAACAGAATACCCTTATTTCAGCCAACAAATATTTGGTCTACACTAGCACCACCCCATTACACTGCTTGTCCTTGTAATCACTGTTTTTTCATCTTTATGTCTAGCTAACAGGAAAGACCTTCTCACGAGATATTGTTTGCCCTCACTTGATAGCATCTGTCATCCTCCCATTGAATGTAAACCACTTTCAGAAGTTATCTCATTGTTTTCATGAGGCAGCTAACTCTGACACAATTTAGTCATGGCCTGTCGATCCTGTACCAGCTCTTTAAGTTTAGAAAATAGCTTCTAATTCACTTTGTGGTTCTTGTAGCATACAACCAACCTGTTGCTAAGATCTTCGATTTTCTTATCAGTCTCATCCTCCTTTCATGCTTGACTTGTGCTGGAAGAATTCCAGAGAAAACAATTGCACCTCCTCTGTTTTCCAACACACAATCAAATACCACATTGTGGGAGAGGGCTTCATTTGGACAGGGTCCTGCCCACTTGTTCAAGATCAGCCATCTGTCATTAATAATCGCAGATCTTCAGGCAGGTTTGCATTGAACATAATTTGAGTTTCATGTCCTATTGCAGTGACTTTAAAAAATACATACAGAATCTGAGCTCTGCCATGACATCAAATCTGTCAGTACTTAATAGTCTTTTTGGACACCTTTATGGATGTTTCTAAACTTGGATTTTATTTGCTGCAAGAACATTATTAGGGAATTTATAAAAGATTCTAAATATCAAATATGTTGAAAATATGTTTTTGTAAACCTTTAAAATATTTTTTTTTACATTTTCATTCTGCTCACTGGTAGTCATGAAATATTTAGACCATAAAACCACAATACATAGGAGTAGAATTGGGCCATTCGGCCCATTGAGTCTGCTCTGCCATTCCATCATGGCTGATTTATTAACCCTCTCAACCTCATTCTCCTGCCTTCTCCCCATAACCTTTGACACTCTGATTAAAAAAAAACCATCAACCTCCACTTTAAATAGACCCAAAGACTTGGCCTCCATGGCCTCTGTGTCAATAAATTACACAGATCCACTCCCCCCTGACTGAAGAAATTCCTCCTGATCTCTGTTCTAAATGGACTCCCCTCTATTCTGATGCTAGACTCCTGCACTGTAGGGAGTGTCCTCTTCATGTCCACTCTTATTTTGGCCTTTCAATATCCAGTAGCTTTAAATGAGCTTTACCCCTCATTCTTCTGAACTGCAGTAACTATAAGTCCGGATCCATCAACATTCCTCATTCATTCACCCTTTCATTCCTGGAATCATTCTCACTAACTTTCTCTGGGCCTTCTTAATGCCGGCCTATCTTTTCTTAGATAGGAGGCCCAAAGCTGCTGACAAGACACAAAGATGGTCTGCTGAATGCCCTATAAAACCTTAGCATTACATTTGCTTGTATATTCTAGTCCTCAAATTAATGTGAACATTGCATTCACCTTCTTTACCACCAACTTAACCTACAAGTTTAGTTTAGGAAGTCCTACATAAGGATTCTCAAGTCCCTTTGCACCTCTGATTTTTGAATATTCTCCCAATTTAGAGAATAGCCTATGCCTTTATTCCTTCTACCATACTCTTCCCTACACTATATTCCATCTGCCTTTATTTTGCCCATTCAGAAGGCACAGAGTCGACTGTACTTCCTAAGAAGGTTGGCGTCATTCAATGTCTGTAGTGAGATGCTGCAGATGTTCTATAGGTCAGTTGTGGAGAGCGCCCTCTTCTTTGTGGTGGCGTGTTGGGGAGGAAGCATTAAGAAGAGGGACGCCTCACGTCTTAATAAGCTGGTAAGGAAGGCGGGCTCTGTCGTGGGCAAAGTACTGGAGAGTTTAACATTGGTAGCTGAGCGAAGGGCGCTGAGTAGGCTACGGTCAATTATGGATAACTCTGAACATCCTCTACATAGCACCATCCAGAGACAGAGAAGCAGTTTCAGCGACAGGTTACTATCGATACAATGCTCCTCAGACAGGATGAAGAGGTCAATACTCCCCAATGCCATTAGGCTTTACAATTCTACCGCCAGGACTTAAGAACTTTTTAAAAGCTATTATTAATGCTTTTTGAGATAGTGATTTAGATGCATATCATATTTTTTACTGAGTTAAGTATTGTATGTAATTAGTTTTGCTACAACAAGTGTATGGGACATTGGAAAAAAAGTTGAATTTCCCCGTGGGGATGAATAAAGTATCTATCTATCTATCTATCTATCTATCTATCTATATAATTCCATCTGCAGACTCCCTGCTTCCTCAACAGCACCTTTCCCTTCACCTATCTTCATATCATCTACAAACATCCCCACAGAGCCATCAATTCCATCATTAAAAATCATTGATATACCGTATAATGTGAAAAGTAACAGTCCCAGCACCAAGCCCTACGGATCCCTACTAGTCACCAATAGCCAATCAGAATAGGCCCCCTTTATTCCCACTTCTTACCTCCTGCCAGTCAGCAATCTTCTATCCATGCTAGTCTCTTTCCTATAATACCATGGGATCCTAACTTGTTAAACAACCTCAGGTGCATCACCTTGTCAAAGGCCTTCTCAAAATCCAAGTACACAACGTTGACTGTCCTGCCTGTTATTTCTTAAATGAATTCCAATAGATTTGTCAGGTAAGAGTTCCCCATAAGGACACCATGCTGACTTTGGTATATTTCATCATGTGCCTCCAAGTATCCCAAAACTTCATCATTAATAATGGACAGGCTAACTTTCTTCTACTTCTCTCCCTTCTTAAAGAGTAAAATGACATTTACAATTTTCCCATCCTCAGGAACTATTCCAAAATCTAGTGATTCATGAAAGATCATTACTGATGCCTCCACAATCTCTTCAGCTAACTCTTTCAAAGCCCTGGGGTGCAGTGCATCTGGTCTGATAGACTTATCTACCTCCAGACCTTTCAGCTTCCCAAGCACCTTCTCCTTAGAATTAGCAACTCCATTTGCACTCACGCCTGCCCCCTGATACCCCTGACTTTCTGGCATGCTCTTAGTCTCTTCCAAGGTGAAGACTGATGCAAAATCCTTATTAGGTTCATCATCCATTTCTTTGTCTCTGTTTTCTACCTCTCTTACTGACATTTTCCAGCAGTCCGATATCCACTCTTGCCTCTCATTTATTCTTTATATATCTGAAAAAACTTGGTATCCTTTTTATATTATTATTTTTTATTATTTATCTTTTATATTACATTATTTGTTCAAGATAAAATGATTTTATCTGCTTTATCAAAATCGAAAAGGTAGACGGAACGGTTACAATGTAAAATATTATTCAAAATTGTGAGATGTATTTGAGGAGAAGTGTGTTTAGTAAAATGAGTTTTGAATATTCTAAAATCTTAAGTGCAATTATTCTGAAGAGCAGCTTTCTCGTTTTGCAGCAAAACATCATCTCTCCCACTGACCATTTATTTCTCCTTGTCCCATTTGCAATCTTATGTGACAGTCAGAGTCATAGAAATTTTCTGTATAGAAAGAGGCCTATTATTTCCATGTCAATTAATCCTGTGTTTTCAACAATTACTAACCCAGCTACCAGTGGGCTTTTGAACTTTCAACTCATTGCCCAGTATAACAGAAATCTACTCTTGGTTGCCATTAAGTTGGCATCGTAGTTCCCTGCCCGAAACATCATTCCCCTCCATAGATACTGCCTTGTCTGCAGGCTTCCTTCAGCATTTTGTGTGTGGTTTTGAATTTATGCTACTGATATAGTCCAGTGTTAAATATATTATATTTTTGCCTTTTACAATTTGGGCCATTAAATTTCATCAACAAATCTCAGCAATTTAATGAATCCCCAGATTTAATTTGTGATATTTATTTTTGAATCTTGTCGCATCCTTTGTAATATACATTTAAGGAAAGTTGGCACTAAGCCAGCCAACACTTTAACTTTCATTACTGAATGTGGGTAACAAGGTGAATGAATGGAGAATGTGGTGTGAGAAAGACTTGCCTGGTGGGCACAACTGTAATTTTAGTAAAGAGTTTTCATAATGTCCCTTGATTAACTGTCCACATTTCTAGCCTCCAAATGAGCCTGCTCCATCTCCTTCAGCGTTTAATTTAATTTCTGAAAATTAAACAGATGCAAATATTGATGACTTTGAATAAGGACCGCATGGTAAAGAAGCCCAGGGCCCGCAATGGTGCTTTCATCCCTTTTCCAAACCAGCTCTTTGTCTAAATGCCCAATTGAAACTGCACTTGTTGCATTATTCTGCCAAAATAAACTGTTTGAAATTTGAAAACAATAAAGAAAACTGTGATTCAGCTGTGTGGCCACCAGTGAGCACTGTTGTCCAAACTATCTTGAATGTCTTGTTCAAATTTGAGTTTTAGGATTTAAAAATATACATTTGTCCACTGTATTAATTAAATGTGTATTTTATGTAATTTTCAAATGGAACTAAAAATCGTACCCATCTTGTGGCCAGGGTGGCATGGTAGAGTAATGCTATTACAACGCCAAAGACCCTGCATTCAATTCAGCCATTGTCTGGAAGGAGTTTGTATGCTCTCTCCATGACCACGAGCGTTTCCTCCAGGTGTTTTGTTTTCCTTCCGCAGTTCAAAGATGTGCAGCTTAGTAGGTTACTTGGTTAATGGGTGTAATTGAGCAGTGAAGGTTCATTGGGCTGGATGGCCTGATATTGTGCTGTGTCTGTAAGAAAATGATGAATAGTCTTGGATCACTATGCTTGACCTTTCGCTCAGCAAAGCTAAATAGATATTCACACTTTAATGGAAATGAATTTGCAACACACTTTGAAATGACACAGAGCCAATAAAAAAAGGAATATTTTTACAGTACCCATATGACCTGCCCTGCAGTATTTAAATGACCATCCTCAGAATGTTTATGTCCGTCAGTCCTAGTATTGGACTTTTATGGTAACTTGCATGATGTAAATGCTAGTGTTGCTCTAATATTGGTAATTTATATTAATATGAATGGCAGTATTCCATTATTGTGTGACAAGTTATTTTGGCAAAGTATGGCTTGTCAGTGCCTCTTATAAATACATACTGCAAAGCTCCTTGACAGCTTCTATCCTGCTGTTATAAGACTATTGAATGGTCTTCTTGTAAAATGGACTCTACCTCATAATCTACCTCTTCATGGCTTCCTTGCACCTTGCTATCTATCTGCACTGCAGTTTCTCTCTATCTGTAACATAACACCTGCATTCTGATGCTGCTTTTCCTTTGTTCGACCTCAGTGTACTGATGTAATGAAATGATCTGCATGGATGGCATGCAAAACAAGGTTTTACACTGCACCTCAGCACCTATGATGATAATAAACCAGTTTACCAGAATAGGCTGTTTGATTGGGAGATCTAAAACTGGCCCTTGCCATTTACTCTATTTACCCGCCAAGCCTGACTTCAGTAGGCAGGCTTGTTTACATCATTGTTTTTTAACCGCACACTTGCAGGTGCTTGTACTAGGAAAGAATTATTTAAACCTGTGTTTAAAACCAGGACATTTCTTGCTGTCAGCTAGCACTAACACTTTCAAGGACTTGCTGAATTCTGTTGCTATGCATCCCCTTGGTCCCTCAACCCAAGAGGGATCCCTGAGAGCAGGGTTGCGTACCAGCTTCTCTGGGCTGTCACTGTAAGCAAGAGGAGAGCGAGGTTAGAGAGCCCGAAAGATCAGCTCATTGTTATGGCAGTTGTTGGCGGCGCAAATCTAGAGCCACTGGTCCATAGAGAAGCTTAAAATCGCACAATTACAAGTTTGTGGTATCGTGGCATTGTATTTCATATCTGCCTTTGCTGTAACTTTTAGGTTAATGGTTTGATTACACTAATTCTTAATATGCTATTTTTGGACTGCAGTTTCTGACATTAAAATAGTTTCTTAACACTGTTCTTTATAAATTTTAAATGATTTTATTTATTGTTTTATTTTGCATAATCATTTTGAAAGTATACGTAAATGCTAATTACAATAACTATGGTGTTATTTTAAAAGAAAAATGCATTTTCTAGCATTTTTAACAATATTGATTAATTTTACTCAATAATCATGCTCTGTTAAGCAGATGTATTTAGTAATGTGCGGGAAGCATCAAAATTGTATTAACACTATATACTCTTTGAGAAACAAGATATAATCCCTCCTTAAAAAAAAGCCCTCTGATCAGATCTCATTGAAGTATTAAATTGTTAATGAGCTTGACAGGAGAGTTAAGTTGTTGATGTTTCCACTGGCTTGGGGGACCCAAACCATCTCACCCTCAAAATAACCATTCAGAGCAGAGATAAGAGGGCATTTCACCAAGGATGAGGTGAATGTTTGGAACTCTCTACTAAAATAGGCTATGGTGAATCAGTCACTGAGTATGTTTGAGACATTGATAGAATTTTAGCTATTAAAAGAATCAAGCTGTATTAGGTTAAGAAAGTGAGACTGATGCAAAAGAAAATATAGCTATGAACTTCAAGGTTGAGAAGGAGCAAGGAATCAAATGGCTTTCTACTGCTTTGACTGCTCATGTTCAAATACTTCATCAGATTGTAAAGTAATTAAGCATATTCTATTCTGTGCAATGTAGCAATGAACTTCAAGTTGGGCATTGAAGTCCATTTACATGTTGAATGTATGTTCCACCTCTACCATCCTCTCACACAAACACTCCAACCTCCCCTCTCCCATCAACACTCTTTAACATCTTTTAATAACTCAGGAGGGAACATGGTACAGTCAGGGTTCTGGGGTTGTGGATAGAGTTCAGAATCCACCATAATATGGAGCAATATGGAAAATAAAACAAGAGAAGTTCTAAGTAAATTTATTATTGATGTACATATATGTCACCAGGTACTACCCTGAGATTCATTTTCTAGTGGTTATTCATGCTCTGTTAAGCAGTAAATACAAAAAAAACATAATCGAATCAATGAAAAATTGCACACAAACAAGACGGGCGAACAACAATGTGCAAAAGACAACAAACTGTGCAATACAAAAAGAAACAAAATTAAAAATAATAATAATTAGTAAATAAACAATAAACATTGAACGCATGAGATGAAGAGTGCTTGAATGTAAGCCCATACATTGTGGGAACAGTATTATGTTGGCTTGAGTGAAGCGGTATGAAGTTATCCCCTCTGGTTCAAGAGCTTGATGTTTGAGGGGTAATAATTGTTCTTGAACCTAGTGTTATGGATCCTGAGGCTCCTGTATCTTCCTGATGGCAGCAGTGAGAAGAGAACATGGCCTAGATGGTGGGGGAGCCTAAATGATGGATGCTGCTTTCCTGCGATAGTGCTACTTGTAGAGGTGCTCAAAGGTGGAGTGGCTTTTCTGTGATGGACTGGGCTGTATGTAATACTTTTTATAGGATTTCCTATTCAAGGGCATTGGGCTTTCCATACCAGACTGTGATGCAACCTGTCAACTTGTCAATATAATCTCCACCACACATCTATACAAATTTGTCAGCTTTCAATGACAAGTCAATCTTTGCAAACTTGTAAGAAAATAGAGGCACTTTTGTCTCTTTGACGTAATGGCACTTACATGCTGGACCCAGGATAGATCCTCTGATATGATAACACCAAGGACATCAGAGTTGCTGACCCTCTTCACCTCCGATCCCCGATAAGGTCTGGCTCATGAACTTCCAGTTTCTTTGTCCTGTAGTCAATTATCAGCACTTTGGAAAAATTTGTCACTTAGTTCACCGAGGTTGCAAGGGCTTTTAGGTAAACAGTCAGTCTGAAGAAAATAATGATCCTCCATCAGAAGCCCCCTTGTGGTGTTTCCAACCCACCTCAGATCACCATTGACTAACACCCTCTCAGTACATTTGAGCAGTTCATTTATCTGGGCAGTGTCATCTCCAGTGATGCTGCGGTAGTAAGGGACATTGACAATCAACTCAGAGCCAGCAGTATCTTTGGGTGCCTCAATAAATGTCTGTGGAAGAAACACCAGCTGTGTCTGTCCACAAAAATCCAGGTGTACAGGGCTGCCGTCGTCACAACACTGCTGTACGGCTCCGAAGCCTGGGTCTAGTAGCGCAGGCCTGAGCACTTCCATCGGCGCTGCCTCCACTTCAGCATACGTATCAGCTGGCAGCATTGTGTCTCCAAAATGAGGTCCTGGAGAAGACTTAACTTCCAAGCATTGAAGCAGCTCTGCTGGTCAGACCACATGTCACATGGACAACTCCAGGTTACCAAAATCAGTACTCTACAGAGAACTCTCTCAGGGCAAGGGAGATCCTGGTGCCCTGTGCAAAAGGTACAAGACCAACTTAGGCAAATATCAAGGTCAGTAATTGCAGCTGCTGGCTTGTGGCAGTCGCTCCTGATGACTCTTCTTCCTTCCTGATTTCACAAGTGAAGAACTAGCCATCATCATCAGAAGAATCAGAAAAACATGAACTCATTATGAAGCACTCTCATGTAGATAGATAGATAGATACTTTATTCATCCCCATGGGGAAATTCAACTTTTTTCCAATGTCCCATACACTTGTTGTAGCAAAACTAATTACATACAATACTTAACTCAGTAAGAAAATATGATATGCATCTAAATCACTATCTCAAAAAGCATTAATAATAGCTTTTAAAAAGTTCTTAAGTCCTGGCGGTAGAATTGTAAAGCCTAATGGCATTGGTATTGACCTCTTCATCCTGTCTGAGGAGCATTGCATCGATAGTAACCTGTCGCTGAAACTGCTTCTCTGTCTCTGGATGGTGCTATGTAGAGGATGTTCAGAGTTTTCCATAATTGACCGTAGCCTACTCAGCGCCCTTCGCTCAGCTACCGATGTTAAACTCTCCAGTACTTTGCCCACGACAAAGCCCGCCTTCCTTACCAGCTTATTAAGACGTGAGGCGTCCCTCTTCTTAATGCTTCCTCCCCAACACGCCACCACAAAGGAGAGGGCGCTCTCCACAACTGACCTATAGAACATCTTCAGCATCTCACTACAGACATTGAATGACGCCAACCTTCTAAGGAAGTACAGTCGACTCTGTGCCTTCCTGCACAAGGCATCTGTGTTGGCAGTCCAGACTGGAGGTTGAAAAAAGACTTGTCGTAGTTGTCACATGATTATGTGACACTTCATCTCAAAATGTTTCAGAATATGCAAAATGATCTCCTTTTCAATAAAGTGACTTGTAAATTTCTTGAACAACCATTCTTTGCCAGCCGATTCAAGGCTAATTGTGACTAGTTCACTAGTTCCATTCTAATATCAGTGAATGTATACAACATATACCCTGAAATTCTTGTGCTTCGTAGACATCCATGAAAGCAGAAGAATGCCCCAAAGAATGAGTGACAGTAAAAATGTTAGAACCACAAAGCCCCCCTACTCACCCACCCACAGAGAAGCAGTAGCAGAACAATGGGACCCATCCTTTCCCCCTCGTTTAACTCAGCAAAAATCATCAGCACCCTCCACCCGCCAAGCATGCAGAAGCAAAATCCCCAAGAAAGACCATGATTAGCAGGATAGCAAAATCTAATCATTCACCCGACAATTTGACATACCACAGGCTCTCTCTCACTCTCTCCCCCCCAATAAAGGGACAGAGAGGTGTCACACAGTGAGAAGGGAGACTAACAAGAGAAACAAAAACACTTGTTGATTTACAATTTTAAAGTCTGTCGTACCACTTATTTTTCCGAGTTCTCCAACTCGAGAAGTGGCAACAAACTTTTCCCCACCAATGAGAGAGAGAGAGAGAGAGAGAGTGAGAGGGTGGTTCACTGAGTACAGAGCCCTCCGACAGCTGATCCACTGCTCCCGATATTCTGTTTTCTCTTGCAATGCTTCAGTTCTTGGCACAGGCATAGAATTGGCTCATCTCCAAGGCCGCAAAGCCTCAGAATCCCAAAGGTGCACTCGTTTCGGAGGCTGTGTCCTTGAGATATTGAAAAATGAATGGCCAATGAGCCCCAGGAGCGGTTCCCATTGCCTCAAAGAACTGAAATCTGAGTGTAGCTCTAGGTCGGGGTCTTTGACAGAATCCCATCCAACTTGAAAAGAAAAAAAAGACATTAAATGTAGAAACTACAAACAAGAGAAAATCTGCAAATGCTGGAAATCCAAACAATGCACACAAAATGCTGGAGGAACTCAGCAGGCCAGGCAGCTTCTATGGAAAAGAGTACAGTCGACATTTTGGCGTGAGACCTTTTAGCAGGACTGGAGACAAAAAGATGAGGAGTTGATTTAAAAGGTGGGGGAGGGAAGAGAGAAGGACAAGGTGATAGGTGGGTGGGAACGATGAAATAAATAGCTGGGAAGTTGATTGGTGAAAGAGCTACAGGGCTAGAGAAGGGGAAGTCTGATACATGAGGACAGAAGGCCATGGAAGAAAGAAAATGGGGGAGGAGCACCAGAGAGAGACAATGGGTAGGCAAGGAGATAGAGGGAGGGGAATTACCATAAGTTTGAGAAATCAATGCTCGTTCCATCACGTTGGAGCCTACCCAGACAGCACATAAGGAGTTGGTCCTCCAACCTGAGTGTGGCTTCATCACGACAGTAGAGGAGAACATGTATTGAGATATCAGAATGAGATTGGGAATTGGAATTAAAATGGGTGGAAACTGGGAGATCCCGCTTCTTCTGGTGAATGGAGCGTAGGTGCTCGGTGAAACGGTCTTCCAATCTACGTCAGGTCTCACCAATATACAGGATGCCACACCGGGAGAATCGGGCACAGTATATCACCCCAACAGAGTCACAGGTGAAATGTTGCCTGTCCTGGAAGGACTGTTTGGGACCCTGATCGGTGGTGAGGGAGGAGGTGTAGGGGTAGGTGTAGTACCTGTTCCACTTGCAAGTATAAGTGCCAGGAGGGAAATCAGTGGAGAGGGATGAATGGACAAGGGAGTCATGTAGGGAGCAATCCCTGTGGTAGCAGAAATTGGGGGGAGTGAAAGATGTACTTGGTGGTGGGATCCCATTGGAGATGGTGGTAATTCCGGAGAATTATGTGCTGGATGCGGAGGCTGGTGGGGTGGTAGGTGATGATGAGGAACCCTATCCATGGTTGGCAGGAGGATGGGTAAGAGCAGATGTGAGTGAAAAGGAAGAGATGTGGTTGGGGGCAGTGTTAATGGTAGAGGAAGGGAAGCCCCTTTCTTTGAAAAAGGAGGACATCTTCTTCATTTTAGATTGAAAAGCTTCATCCTGAGAGCAGATGCAGGAATTGAGAGAAGGGGATGGTGTTTTTAGAAATTAAGCTGTTTCTTGCAGATGAGCTCAAAGAAGTCGCTGTCTAATGCCTTTGTAGCTCATATGCCTGTGCTAATTTATAATGGAAAGGCAAAAGTGCCTGTACTTTACATTAGCCACAGGGCAAGAAAGAGTGAAACTGGTTTCGTTGTGCGAGGGAAGCTACATATAGTTCAGGTGCCCTAATGTGATAAATGCAACTAATCTCTTTTGAGGGGATGCAGAAGCAAGCTCAAGAGGTCTTTGTAGATTTGTGGAAACATCAAGGACTTTTGGATTGCTATCTCTCCGTGGTTTTCAAGATTATTACAGTGATTAAGGCACTTTCAGGTTGGGAACAAGCATTAGGAGCAAGTTCAAAAGCATTATCAGGAACACAAGGCTGAACATTACCTTCGTAAGGCAATACATCTGGGGAACAGGATGCTAGAGTTGGCACTGAAATAGTTCTCAGAGAACAATGGGAGGAAAGATCACAGAGAGGGGCTGGGACTGATCTATCCATAATTTGGACAAATTGGGTTTATCCTGCCGGTAAGCAATAATTGATATGCTTCAGTTATTTGGTTCCTTCTTGCCGGTTTTCTTGCCTCATGTGTTGCCTTTGAATTGCTGATTACTTGCTGTGGTACAATGCTACAGGAGCTGTCTGATAATGAGATGATTAGCATGCTTGCATGCATGCATTTTTTGAACAAGTTCTTACAATGAACAGATGTTACATTGTGTTACAATACAATTACATTGAGAAAGGTCGTAAAAAAATTATTCTTTTGACCCACCAGCACAGCTTGCTGCTGCACTGCATTTTTTTCCCATTCTAAAACTTATTTTTGTGTATAAATGAGTAATTTAAAATTATGTTTCCTTCACACACGGAGGTACAGATAGGATACAGAGCTGACTTACATACTGGAGATAGCATTAGCTGGGTATGTTTGTTTTAAAAGTGGCTTTTCTCAAGAGGTCAATTTCAAAAGCACCTGGTTTTGCCTGTCTGCTTCTGACCTGTATTCTTTGTATTGGTTTCTACCTCCTTGATTGGCAGGGACCCCAGGCGAAAAAACAGAATCCAGCAGCTCTGAAACTCATGCCCATTCATAATGGATGGCACTGGGGATGCATTTTTTTAGCAACTGGGCTTCATCAGTGCTTACAAACATAAAAATATATATATATTTTTGTCAGAACTGTAAGGAACTAGATGTCTTACCATCTCCGATAAAGCTCATTCCTAATGTTTATATTCTGTGTATAAAATAGCATTCAATTAGATGAATCCATTGCAGTATATCAGCAGTACAGTTCTTGAAGAATTTAAGTGGAGTTGGAGAGCAGTGTTGTGGGCAGGATGGTATTTATAGATAGACATCATTGGCCTGGTGGAGGTACCTACCAACATTCCCCCTAATGATAAATTCTTCTGTAGCACTGTGTGGAAGCATGTGCAGTACTGTATGCAAAAGCCTTTTATATATATATAGATAGATAGATAGCCAGGGTGTCTAAGCCTTTTGCACAGAACTGTATTTGTCAATATGGAGCTGAGAGTGAGTTTGTAAATCTGGTGGAAGCAAAGGATGTTGGGAATGGTGAGGGTGGAGCACTGCAGGAGTTGTTTCAGATGGGTGGCAGAGAAGGAGTGCCAAGGGCAGGGGTGCAGACACACCCAGCCCTGAGACACCGGGCAAGGTCATTAGATTCCAAAAAATTGGTCTGTTGATCATTATAGGATGTCTCTCCGGTACTTTTTGCTCTCTGCCCTCTCTTTGCCTTTTCCCCATCCATGATTCTCTTCTCTCTGCCCCCTTCCCACTCTCACTCCACAAAAGAGACCCATATCAGAATCAGGTTTATCATCACTCATATACATGATGAAATTTGTTGTTTTTTTGTGGTAGCAGTACAGTACAATACATAAAATTACTGCAGTATTGTGCAAAATTCTTAGGCACCCTTGCTACATAGATCTGTGTACCTAGGACTTTTGCACAGTACTGTATTTCATGAAAGTATACAAACATTTGAGAGAGAGTATGTCTGTGTGTGTGCAAACACAACCTGTGAGCTAACTGATTCATTGGGTATATTGCTTTCCCATTTCAGTGCATTTCATTTGGACATATCTCTGTTGAATCAATCAATATTTAGTGCTGTGGGCAGTGGCAGTTTTATATTCAGTAAATAATAAATCATTATTCTTTGTATTTCAAACATCTCCCTAATACGTCCATTTCAAAAATAGCATACCACTTCTTTCAAGAGAATGCATCACAGATCACCAGGTAGAACAATGAAACAACAGGCTTTCTCTGTGAGTGGGTTTTGCCACTCAGCCAGAAAAATTGATCAACTGGACGTGTGTTTCTTTGATGTTCTCCCGAATATTGCAGTGAATTCTCTTGACAAACTAGGGGCAAATAACCAGCAAATGAATTTTGCGCTTTAGGGTATTAGTGGGGTGAGACTTGCATTGGTCATTTTTCATTTGCTTTTATTTCAATTACTAGATCAACTAAAACTACATGTTGTGGACTTCCAGTTCAAAATAGAGACTTCATTAAGTTGGTTAAAGACACTTCCCAACAATCTGCTCTAAACAAACTACCTAGATCACTGTGTCACACAATATAGTTAGTGAAAGTAAGTTTTGCCATATGTGTGTATTAATGCAACCTATGAGTTAACAACAATTCATTGATCTGTTGCGTTTTCAACTAATTACATTTCATTTGGTCAAGTCTTTGTTAAACCAGTCAATATTTAGTGCTATTGACAGCTGAACGTTTTGCATTCAGCATATAATACATCATTATTTTTATATAATGTTTCATTATATTTACTATTGGTCTTTCTAATTTAGATCCTGCTGAGATCCAGCTTCCCTCTTTATGCCAATATTCATTGATATTGTTAACCATTTTCTTTATTTAGAACCTCTACTCCTTTTTCACAACTACTGTTGTTGCTTGCCTCCTCAATTCATTGTCCTCGCAAACTACCACTCTATCTCCAAACCCCTCATAGTCCTTGAACTTGCAAATGCTGAAATAGCTGGCTCCCCTGTCATAAGGGAATGTGGAAATAAGTTGCACCACCTGAAATACGGCATAAGCAGCTGCTCAGTACCCTCCACCCCACCGGCCTTGACCTCTCCTCTGTCTATAAACCGTCCAATTGCTTGCTGACAGTGAGCACTGAATGAACAGAAATGTTGTCATAAATGGGAGTGACCAGAGCTATTGCTTACAGTTCCAACTCAAAACTGTTTCTGAGATGTCAGCTGATTCTCTGTCCCAGGCAACAGTTTGAAACAGAACCATATAGTTTTAAAACTTTCTGTTAAATTTGATCGCAAAGTGATTATGTTATGTCATCACTAAACATTCCACTTCCACCTCAGCTCGTTCACAGCAGGAAACCTCAACAGCTTTGTCAACCTCTCAGTTTACTATTCTGTTCTCTCCAGATCAGCTTCCCTTAGTTTACTGTTGACGACCTCAAAATCAAACAAATCTTTCCTGCCCATGTCACAGTCTCAGTCCTATTCACCTAATGCCTGGGATTCTCTGACCTACACTGGGTACTATTAAGAAAACCAATTATTTTATATTTCTGATTGTTGTTTTGAGATTCTACCATGGCATAATCAATTCAAGTCTCCAATCTTTTCCAAGCTGATAATCATTCAAAATCAGAATCAGAATCAGGTTTATTATCACCAGCATGTGATGTGAAATTTGTTAACTTAGCAGCAGCAGTTCAATGCAATACATAATCTAGCAGAGAAAATAATAATAATAAAAAAATGATAATAAATAAGCAAGTAAATAAATTATGTATATTGAAAAGATTATTTTTAAATGCAAAAACAGAAATACTGTATATTAAAAGAAAGTGAGGTAGTGTCCACAGATTCAATGTCCATTTTGGAATTGGATGGCGGAGGGGAAGAAGCTGTTCCTGAATCATAGAGTGTGTGCCTTCAAGGTTCTGTACCTACTACCTGATGGTAACAGTGAGAAAAGGGCATGTCCTGGGTGCCGGAGGTCCTTAATAATGGACGCTGCCTTTCTGAGACACCGGTCCCTAAAGTTGTCCTGGGTAATTTGTAGGCCAGTGCCCAAGATGGAGCTGACTAGATTTACAACCTTCTGCTGCTTCTTTCGGTCTTAGCTGCACTCTTTCAAAATCAGCCTCTGGACTTTTCCAAAATTTAGTTTTTCTGTTGTTGGGGAATGTGCCAGCAGTTTTCAGGACTTTAAACACTGTAATTCCCATTCGAAGCATCTCCAGCTCACTAACTCTCTCTCCATCTTTAAGATACTTTATAGTCTGCTTCACCATCAAAGCTTTTGGTCATTAAGTTTTCACTCTGACAGAGTGTACTGGGACATTATTGTGAGTGAAAGACTGTCATGCTTCAGATCCTTAACACAGATCAAGAACTAATGCTGAGTTACATTTTGGCACAATGTTCTGTCATGAAGATGATTGTAAGGGTCTAAGTATGTTTCTGCCTTAAATGTTGCAACATTTGGCATTAAGAAAAGCACATTAGTCAAACTACAGGTGCCTTCTCATTTAATAACTAAATAACTTTTCTTGGCTACATTGTGAACCTTTTTACATATGCTACTGAATTGCAGTGTGCAGCCTATCCTGCTTTTTGTTTTAATATTCTTTTGTGAATGTCATAACCATACTAAGTTCTTTGTTTACTGTTTTGTAACTTCAAACAGTTAAAAAATTTGTTAAGAAATATTTAGGAAGCTGCTTCCTCAGGCACAGAATTCATGGAACAACCGATGACATTAGTCGTAGCCATGCATTAATCAAAATGTCCAGATGCTTTCACGTACAATGTTAATACATTTAAAATGATTCTGCTCAGTTTTACATATCACTATTATGAAAACTGCGCTCACTGCATTTCTGGTCTTCTATCTTTCTTTCAGTTGCAACAGAAATAGTGGATCCCCCAAAGGATTTAATGATAGAGAAGGATGCAACTGCAGAGTTTAAATGTCATGCTGAATTTGATTCGGCTTTCGAAAATGACTTTGAGTTATCATGGCGAAAGGACGGATTTGAAATCTACAGTGACCAAACTGAGAATGACAGGTAATATTTTGTAGAATGGGCAAGTACACTTCCATTTCGGACACCATTATAGCCAATATCAATTTATTACCAACAGCATCAGATAAAGTGAATGGTGCCAAATCAGTAGCTACTTCTTCATTAGGTCAGTTGGCTGTAGACATACTGATTGTGTTTCATGATCTAATATGAGGGATGGATACTAAGATTTTGTTTTGTGTGCTAACATTTCCTCTGTGTTTGATATATGCATACAATTTAATTACTGAAAATACTTTTAACATATTCCAGAAAATTTTCTTTGTCTAATTTTAGAAAAAAATAATTTAGAAATAATTTTTATTTAATAAAAGCAGTGGTTCACGACCCAAGTTCTTTTGTGAATACTTTCAGTATTAGCTTTAATAATTGACCTATGAACAATTTAATTCTGATTTGTATAGTACCTTTTCCCTGAAGGTGTGTCTGGACATTTTTAAATGCTCACTTTTCCTACTTATACTTGGCCAGCAGTACAGCACACAGGCTATTGGTTGAATCAGAATCAGGTTTTCTATCACTAATGTATATCATGAATTTTGTTGTTTATGTGGCAACAGTACAGTACAAAACGTAAGTAACATAATAATTTACAATATAAAAAATAAATAGTGGAGAAGAGGATTAGTGATGTCATGTTTATGGATTCATGGATGGATTGGAAATAATGATAATGGAGGGAAAGAGACTATTCATAAAACACTGAGTGTACATCTTTAAGCTAGTTAGTATTGTTGTAATGAGAAAAGGGCAAGCCCCTGCTGGGGAGGGTCCTTAATGATGGATGTTACCTTCTTGAGGCACCACCTTTTGAAGTTAACTTGACGGTGGGGAGGGTTGTAATCGTGATGAAGTGGCTGAGTCTACAAACCTCTTTCATCTTGCACACCATTCAGCCAGTTAGAATGCTCTCCACAGTACATCTGAAGAAATTTGCTCGAGCCTTTGATGACATACTGTACATATCTCCTCAAACACTTAATGAAGTACAACCACTGGCATGCTTCATTAATGATACCATCAATATGTTGGGCGCATGATAGATCCTCTAAGACGCTGATGCCCAGGAACTTGAAGTTGCTCACACTTTCCACTGCTAACCCTCGATAAGGACTGGTGTGTGTGTTCTTCTGACTTCCCCTTTCTGAAGTCCACAATCAGACATTTGGTCTTGCTGATGTTGACTCCAAAGTTGCTTCCAAACCACTCAACCAGCTGGACTTTCTTGTTCCTGTATACCTTTTTGTTACCATCTGAGATTCTACCAACAACAGTGGTGTTGTTGGATTGTCGTTTGATCTGTGCCATGCCACACAGTCATGAATGTAAAGAGAGTAGAGCAGTGGGCTAAGCATGTTTCCTTGAGGTGCAGCTGCATTGATTTTGGAAACATGCTGGAAAGTCTTAACAAAACAGTGCGGAGAGAAACAGAGAATGTCTTGGGTTAGGGGCACTTCATTAGAACTGGAAAAGTGACGAGTAGAAAGAGGGAGACGTGGAGAAAACAGAGAGCATGTCTGTGGTAAACTGCAGCCCAATGTTGTCAAAGCAGCTATTACTTTAACATTAAGCATTTGGAGCAAAATGATATGCAAATAAATTGAAACATAACAAATTGATGAAAAAATAGATCCATGACTGGCAGGAAGAAAAGAAAGGTGGAGAAAAAATAGAGAAGGTGATACCTACAATTGTTAAAGTCAATATTAAGTATACAAGAGGCCTGTAACTATGAAGATGAGATACAGTCCTTTGAGATTACATGGGGTATTGTTGAGGGATGTAGGAGACCAAGACTAGAGAGGTGTTGATTAAAATTAGCTGTGGAGATTGCTCCACAGCAATTCAATGATAGCTCTTGGTATCCTGGTCTGTATCTTGCCAGAATACTTTTTTTTTATCTGGAACTTTGCTGTAACTAAAATAAACCTGATGCTCCCTACAGTTCAAATGTCAGGATCTTATGATTTGGTATCAGTGGACTGAGAATAATTCATACATTGTAAATTATGCCATTAAACATGCATCCATGTAGCCATTGGTAGAATATTTTCTAATATATAAAAGCATGAAAATAAACTTTACCATTAACAATAGAAGATTTGTAATTTGTTCCCTTCTAGAATACTAATAGATGGTGATATTCTTCAAATTAATGATGTAAATGAAGACGATGAGGGGACTTACACTTGCGTTGCAAGAACATCCCTGGATGTTGATATGGCAGATGCAAAGCTTTTCATCCTTGGTGAGTATCACTGAAGAAACAGCTTTGGCTGGATTCAATGCATCTGTTAGCTGCACTGATAATGAATTATCTGTTAGCTAGGTCTGATTGTCCTCGATATTGAATAGTGCAATCTTCCATGCATGTTGGTTTGTCAGTTCTGATTATTCTGAAATCATTTGAATTGCTGTGTATCGATAGTAATTTCACATCAGCAAGTCCAGTGATGCTTTACAAGGAGCGTTCTTATACCAACTGAATCATGTTTATTTCTCAAAGTTGTAAAGGTAACATCACTGATCTGCAGCCATTTAACCTGTTGCTTATGCTAACACCCTTCCACTGTTTCATAATACTTGCTCCCCTGTAAAAACAGCCAACATTTGCTTCTTTCTTTTGACAATGATATTATCACATTGGTATCTTTACAACATAATGTTTCTTCGGCATGGTAGTGAGATGTTGAAGTGCCTTCAAAAGGAAGTTCAGTTCAGCCTAAATCTTAACAAATCTCTTCAATAATACTGGTCTGCAGGAGCAGGATTTATACTCTGTCACCTGCTAGTAGTTGGTTATCTACTGCTGACAGAGATGAGGAGCAGACCAAAAACCATCCACTGTTTGAGGAATCTGGTACTGGAAACAAATTAAAGCAGCTGGTTGCGAGGTCGTGTGAGAATGAGAACATGGTTTACGCTAGGAATTTCATAACAGGGAATATGAACGGACTAGTGCAGGGTTAATTGTGCTCAGCAGGAATAATCTGTACTTTTGAAAGACCTGAGAAAAAATGGAAAATACTGTGGATGCCAGAAATCTGAAATAAAAACAGAAAACTCTGGAAATGCTCAGTAGCTCAGGTAGAATCTGTGAAGCAGGAGGCAGAGTTAACCTTGCAGAAAAATTTAACCTTTAGGCACCACGGTAGCATAGTGATTAACTTGATGCTGTTACAGCTTGGACTGCCAAGTTCAGAGTTTAATTCCAGCATCATCTGTAAGGAGTCTGTACATCCTCTCCGTGGAATGTATGGGCTTTCTCCAGGCACTCCAGTTTCCTCCTCCAGTCCAAAGACATTCCAGATAGGTTAAAAGCTCATTGTAACTGGTCCCGTGTTTAGGTTAGGGTTAAAGCAGGGTTGTTAAGGGTTGCTGGAGCGGCGTGACTCAAAGGGCTGGGAAGGCCTATTCCATGTACCACTAAATGATTAAATAAAAAGTGGATCAATACTTTATTGATCCCAAGGGAAATTACAGTGTCACAGTAGCATTATAAATGCACAGTTATACAAGTATTAGAAGAGGAGTAAGAAAGAATAAAAACATAAGTTACCTTAACAATAAGATGTACAAGATTTACAAGACTTCCAAATTCACTCTGATAAGGTGCTAGTGCAAGGTTTACTGTAATATTATACAGTAATGGGTGCACATTCACACCATCCAGATAAGAAGTGATGGTAGTATTGCACAGAGTGTCTGCGATACCAGGGTGTGGTAAACAGATCTAAACAGAGCTTAAGCAGAACTCTGATTAACGGAGGTTAGTAGTAGTCTAATAGGAAGGGGTCATCTCTTCCCTGCCTACAGGTTGACTCATTATAGAGCCTTATGTCCGAGGGTAAGAATGACTTCATATAGTGCTCGTTGGAGCAGCACTGTTACCTCAGTCTATTCACTGCTCCTCTGTTCAGTCAAGGTGGCATGGAGAGGGTGAGAAACGTTGTCCAGAATTTCCAGGATTTTCCGTAGGGTCCCTTGTTCTACCACGGCCTCCAGTATCTCTAGTTTGACTCGTATAACAGAGCCAGTCTCTAATCAGTTTATTGAGCCTGTTGGCATCACCCGTGTTGATGCCATTGCCCCAGCAGACCACCACAGAGAAGACTGTACTGGTGACAACAGACTGGCAGAACATGTGAAGCAGAGCCCTGCATACTCCAAATGACCTCAGTCTCCTCAGGATGTAGAGGCAACACTGGCCCATCTTGTACACAGCCTCTGTGCTGGTGGGGCTATTTCTTCATCTCTTAGATCTTGCACGTGTTGATTTTCTGCTGCTCCCCAGCCAGGCTGTCAAGTAGTCTCTCCTCCAAGCAGGACAACACACGCAACCATCCCCAGTCCTAAAGAGAGAGTGCAGTTTGGGACTGACTTTCTGTGATGTATTTGAGTGATCCACCTGACATAGTTGATTTGCAAGTTGCAGTAATGGTGATGATTGAAGGATGAGTGAGCCTGTGAGTGTTGGGGGTGAGGTTGATTGATAGACACCATTACTAGATATCGAATGCATAGAGAAGTGACTGGAAATCATCATATGGAAACTTCAGTGTGAAGGTGCATTCACTAATTATGACATCCCCTGTATGTTCATTGAACATGTTATGGTATTACATCCAGATCCTTAACCCTTATGTGCTGGCCTTGACTGCATGCAACTATCTGTCCCACTGACTTTGTCCGGAGGCCATTCCAACCACCTGTAAATAAAACACAGCTCTCCTCGACCAGTGCGGGTCACAAAATCACGAGCTTGTTGTCTCACCTGTTGATTGTTGTTTTTCAGGCCAAAATGCCTCCTGCAACAGCTAGTACTGCAGCCACAGTACAATCTCCATTTCAGAGGTGCAACCTAACTTTGAATGGTACTTGCCATTCATAACATCGTTGTCCAGCTGCTCAACTGTATTACTACTGCAGGCTGAGTGCAGCTGTCTTTTAAATTAGCTTGGTAGCACAGTGTCAGAAGCTGTGAACATCGGTAAAATCCACATAAAAATCCCCATGCATGTTTCAAAGGCAATATGGTATCAACCCCAGTGAGCTGAATATACCTGCGAGCTCTGTCTTGTTTCTCTCAATATCCTGTTTGCTTCAGATATTCACTGGCTGTTAAAACATACTTACTACCATGCTAGCATAAACTCTGTTATATCTACAGTAATTCTATATCTTTTCATTCTCTATAATTAATGATAATTTTCTACCCCACTTGCATCAGCTAGATGTTATTGTCACATACATTCTGACTCAACTTGCTTGCAAACACACTTAAAATATGAATAAGACAGCCTTGTAGAACTTAACAGTGCTAAGCAGCAACTACAAGAATTAGTGGTGAAGACCGCAAAGAGCACATATTAACTTCTTTCATTGCCAGCAGGAATGAAGCAGATGAGTTTTTTAAAAGTTTTTTTGCCTTAAGGTATACAAAATGTCTTTTTTTAACATCAGTAATTTGCTTGAATAAATTAAACTTGAATGATGTGTAACATTGCAACTTAAGTGTATCAAGCACTTAACCGAGGTCACATAAGTATCTATGCAAATCTCATGCTCAGCCTATCCTTGATCATCTGAATTAAGGTTGTGAGATGTTGAAGGTTTTGGGGACAAGTTAGAAAAGAGAGCTTAAGAGGAAAGAGAGATAGAAATAGGAGGAAAGAGAAAAACAGGGAAGCTGAAGGAGGATGGAGTAGAAGCTGAAGAATTGTAGGTTGGTGGGATTATTTGTTGAAATGGTTATTGGTAGAGGAACCAAGCAGTAAACGAACCGAGCAGTGGGAAAGGAAGGGTAAGTAGTCTGTCAGAGCAGAGGTTGTGGTTTGAATGCAGCAACAGTTATTAAGTTCAGTTGTCTAATATATGTAGCATAACATCTGCAAGATGTCTCGAAGCACTTTTCATGCAATTAATTATTTTGTGAAGTGCTGTCACTGTTGCTCTGTCCACAGATGTATACAGCAGGGAGGAAAGCATATCGTAATTCAAAGGCAAAAATGTTTCACATTGAGCGAAATTGACACAATGAAGCGCAGACTGGGGAATCAGTCCTGGAATCTGCCTGGCCTACATGATTAACTTATTCACTGAATAAATATGCTGAGCCTTCAGGGGACTTAACACTGGTGTAATTTTTCCTGTGTTTTATATTGGTTCTCAATGTGGTGTAGATTTTTTTTTGGCTCTCAAGAAAATGCCTTGGAACTATTAGCATATTGTCCTAGTTTAATTTTTTTCACTATTTAAAGGGCTCCAGTATTGACTGCAGGTTACACCATCCTCCAAAGACCATGCCTATATAAAAGAAAAACTGGACAACATATAGTCATAGAGCAAAGAACAAACTGCTGGAGGAAGTGCAGGAACTTAACAGGTCAAACAGCATCTGTGGAGGCAAACTCCCAAAATAGGTAGAGCCTCTTTATGTGAATGAGCGTATCAGAGATGGGCAGGTTGGATCAGCCAGCTGTGGCAGAGCTACAGGCTCTTCTATCATGTGGGATCTGGGTTTGCAGCCACATTTTTGACTTGCAAACTCTCTGGGTTACAAGCAGTTCAGAGGAACAGAACCCTGTAATACCTGAGGATGATTGTAGATGAGTTTACAGCTTGAGACCTTGCATAGAGACTATCCTTTTGCCTTCAAAGATGCTGCTCGGTCTGTTGAGATGCTCCAAGCAGTTTGCTTTTGATCCACTTTGCTGTATCTGAAGTTTGATGGTTAGTATCAATGTTGTGCAGCAATAATCAGATGGGCCTACCCAAATGGCACACAAAAATGTCATCTATTTTGCTTCACAGCGTGTAAAACCTGAATGAATGAATCCTTGTTCCAGTTGTGTAACTGGCTTGCTACACATTTATCGTTCCTCCAGATTGATACCTAATTTAAAGAATTCAATCCTCACATTAAGTATATTGCTCTATGAGGATCTGCACTCTGAAGATGTAAACAGTGGTATACAGATCACGCTGATATTTCTTGTGACGATCTGACATTTCTTTCTGTATTGCTGCAAGAAACAGGAATTGTCAATGCCAGGGGATAGAGCATGCCATCTTTTGCCAAGCTCTTCTAAGAGTGGGCCTGACAAGTCAGCCTCAATACATACCCTCCCTCCTGGTTGACATCTTATTAAAGCGTGTTTACATGTCCCTCTGGGTGTACCTGAGGAACGTCCAACATCACCACCTCCCCACCACAACCTCTGACTCCTCCATGGTCGCCAATTTGGTGTGTTGCTATGAATAGCTGCCATGGTGAGTAGGGCTGATGCCTTTCCCTGCTTGAAGCAGGAGATGAGTCAGACTAAATGAGGTCTCATTGGAACTCACAAGACTTATATTTGACAGCTTCATTCTGGGTGAACCAAGGAAAGATACTAGCATGGATAGAACATAGGCTGATTGGTAGAAGGCTAATGGTGACTAGTGGTGTTCCAGTGGGGTCACTGTTGGGACCGCTTCTTTATATGTTGTATGTTAAAGATTTGGATGATGGAATTGTTGGCTCTGGAGCCAGAATTGTGGATGATACAAAGATAGGTAGAAGAACAGGTAGTGTTGAGGAAGCAGAGAGGCTGCAGAAGGTCTTAAACAAATTAAAATGGATAATGAACTTTTACATAATTGGTTTCAAAAGGGGATTAAATATATAGGTGATTGTTTTGAAGGAGGTATATTGATGTCGTTTGATCAATTAAAAAATAAATATAAAATATCAAATAACACTCTTTTCTATTATTTTCAATTAAAAGCCTATTTATGAGAAAAGCTGGGACATACAATGTTGATGCCAAAACCTAGTGAAATAGAAATATTAATCCAGAAAGGAAAAATTAAAAAATTTACATCTTGTATGTATAATTTGATTCAAAAGCAGACAATTAAATTAGGAATTCATAAATCAAGACAAAAATGGGAATCTGATCTGAATGTTAAAATTGATGGAAAAAATTGGTCAAGATTATGTTCTGATAGTATGAGAAATACAATCAATGTTTGACTTAGATTAATACAATATAATTTTTTACATCAATTATATATAACACCACAGAAAATAAATAGATTAAATTCAAATATGTCTGACCAATGTTTTCGATGTAAACAAGAAATTGGTACTTTTTTACATTCTACTTGGTCTTATTTTAAAATTCAACCATTTTGGATTAATTTAAGACTTTTACTGGAACAAATTATTGGAGTACAACTCCCACATAGTCCATTATTATTTTTATTAGGAGACATTGAAGGGACAATAACCAAATTTAAATTGAATAAGTATCAGAAAAAAATTTATAAAAATTGCATTGGCAGTAGCCAAAAAAGTTATTGCAGTTACTTGGAAATCTGATTTAAATTTAACTATGGATCGTTGGAATAATGAAATACATAGTTGTATTCCACTTGAAAAAATTACGTATAATCTAAGAAATGAATATGATATATTTTTGAAAATTTGGTCCCCATACTTACAAAAGATAGGATTAGATACATAGGTCCTTTGAAGATAAAATTATAGTAAATTGGGGAAAGTGAAAATAAATATCAAAATTATTTTGAACTCCATGGAGCATGTGGGGATCCTCCGATATCCAGGCAATCTTTCTTTTCTTTCTTTTTTTTCTTTCTTTAGATAAGGGTTAAGGGGGGGAGGGTTAATATCATTTTTCTTACTATTTTATCACCACATTTATTCTTTGTAATCTCTAAAATTTAATAAATAAATAATATTAAAAAAGCAAATTAAGAGAATGGGCAAAGAAGTGGCAGGTGGAATACAGTGTCAGGAAGTGAATGGTAATGCACTATAGTAGAGGGAATAAAAGCATAGACTATTTTCCAAACAGGGAGAAAATTCAAAAATCCAAGGTGCTAATGGATTTGGGAGTTCTTGTGCAGGATTCCCTGAAGGTTAATTTGCAAGTTGAGTCGATGGTGAGGAAGGCAAATGCAATGTTAGCATTGATTTCAAGAGGACTAGAATATATTTAACCCTTGTGGCTAAAGGGATCAGGGGGTATGGAGAGAAAGCAGGTACAGGGTTCTGAGTTGGATGATCAGCCATTATCATACTGAATGGCGGTGCAGGCTCGAAGGGCCGAATGACCTACTCCTGCACCTATTTTCTATGTTTCTATGTTAAAAGCAAGGACGTAATGCTTTATAATGCACTGGAGAGGTCTTGGAGTATTGTGAACAGTTTTGGGCCCCTTATTTTAGAAAAGATGTGCTGTCATTGGAAAGGGTTCACAAGAATGATTCTGGGAATGAAAGGCTTATCGTATGAGGAGTGATTGATGGCTCTGGACTTGTACTTGCAGGAATATAGAAAAGTGAGGGGGGATCTCACTGAAACATTGAATATTGAAAGGCCTAAATAGAGTGGACATGCAGAGGATGTTTACTATGACGGGAGTCTAGAACCAGAGAGCACCATCTCAGAATAGAGGGATGTCCATTTTGAGGATGAATTTCTTTACCCAGAGGGTGGTGAACCTGTGGAATACATTGCTATAGGTAGCTACGGAGGCTAGGTCATTGGGTGTACTTAAGGAGGAGGTTGATAGATTCTTATTAGTCAGGACATGCAAGGTTATGGGGAGAAGGCAGGAGAATGGGGTTGAGAGGGAAATGGATCAGCCATAATAAAATGGTGTTAGGACTTGATGGGCCAAATGGCCTAATTCTGCTACTGGTATAAATGAAAAACAATCAACTGCTTTTTGAAATATCTTGGTGACCAGTTCCTTGATATTTGCAATGGGTTAGAGTTAGCATCGCCGCCAAATGCCACAGTATTTAGCACAGATTTTGAAATGTGCCTCACCACCATAGAGCACACCTATATGGAGCACTGTCATAGAAAAGCAGCATCCAGCATCAGGGATCCTCACCACCCAGCTCCTGCTCTCTTCTCACTGTTCTTATCAGGAAAAAGGAACAGGAGCCTCAGGACTCATACAACCACGTTCAGGAGCAGTTATTACCCCTCGACCATCACTGCTCTTGAACCAGTGGGGATGACTTCACTCAAATTCACTTGCCCCATTACTGAACTGTCCCCACAAACTATGGACTAAATTTCAAGGGCTCTTCATCTCTTCTCAATATTTATTGCTTTTTTATTTATTACTTTTTTTCTCTTTTCTTTTGTATTTGCACTATTTGTAGTTGTTTGCATATTGATAATTTGTCCATTCTGTTGGGTGCAGTCTCTTATTGATTCTATTATGGTTCTTGGATTTACGGAGTATGCCCACAAGAAAGTGAACCTCAGGGTCTCACGTCTTAATAAGCTGGTAAGGAAGGCGGGCTCTGTCGTGGGCAAAGTACTGGAGAGTATAACATCGGTAGCTGAGCGAAGGGCGCTGAGTAGGCTACGGTCAATTATGGAAAACCCTGAACATCCTCTACATAGCACCATCCAGAGACAGAGAAGCAGTTTCAGCGACAGGTTGCTATCGATGCAATGCTCCTCAGACAGGATGAAGAGGTCAATACTCCCCAATGCCATTAGGCTTTACAATTCAACCGCCAGGAGTAAGATATGTTAAAGTGCCGGGGTTGATTGTATTTAATGTATCTAAGTAAACTACTTAAGAACTTTTTAAAAGCTATTATTAATGCTTTTTGAGAGAGTGATTTAGTTGCATATCATATTTTTACTGAGTAATTTATGTAATTAGTTTTGCTAAAACAAGTGTATGGGACATCGGAAAAAATGTTGAATTTCCCCATGGGGATGAATAAAGTATCTATCTATCTATCTATCTATCTATCTATCTATATGGCGACATATATGTACCTGAATAATAGATTTACTTTGAATTTTGAACCTTAAGATCAGTTAACACTTGAATTCCCTGCTATGTTGTAGTTCAAACTCACTCCACAATCATTCATGCTGTATAAACTAGAGCAATCTAATAAACTTGCAGATTCAGATTATGGATGATAAGGTGGATTTTCAATGACTTACCAATGTGATATGAAGTCCCAGTGAAGACTATCCTGTTGATCCCCTCCATCCTCTGAAATGCCGCACTTCAAAGTTTTACTTTGCTTTTATTAAAATCTTGGGTTGTTGATGCCTGTGGTAATGAGCAGTGACGACAAAGCTGTATTCACAACCAATAATTTAAACCATGGTCCTCCTGCACCACATGGATTTAACATTTAGTCCATTTTAACATGTAACTGAGAAATAGATCACAAAGTTAATTTGCGGTAGTTATTTCTTTCCAGGCATTGTGCTTCTTGAGTTGTTGGATGCTGTGAAAAATGCTGTACTCTATTGCATTCAAGATAATTACAGCTGAAAAAGACAGCTTGACACTTTAATTCATACATCCAGAAAGATCAGAACGTAACCCATTTTAAACATCCAGTTGTTACTTCAAAGATCTGGGATGTTTACTTTCACTTCTAGACAACTATCACACTCTTTCAGTGCTTTATGTGTTGTTTTTAGAGACTGTGGGCTATTGGCACCAAGGTAAGGCTCACATATAGTGGTCCTCAAACTAATTACTAAACCCATCAGGAAGGGGTAGAAAATACTTATTAGCTTGCAATGTGTACAAACCAGACTGGGAAAAGATGGCAGATTTCGTTATCTGAAGAACATGAGTGAACTAGATAGAGATTTATAACCATCCAATTATTTCATAAATGAAAATGCTTGCTCTCTAATTCTGAATCAACTTTTTTATGATGATGATGTCATGCAGAGAGAAGGCAACAGATATGTGCCCCAACAACTTACTGTCTCTCCCTTAGGGTAACAACCCAGCAGACCTGTCATATGTTGTTGGGCAGATTGATAAATTGCTGAGATGGGGTCTTTAAAATCTCATGAAGTCTCATCCCAAAAGCCATGATGACAGACATTAGTACAGAGCTTCGCATTACAGCACTTACACTGAATGGTTTCCATCTGTACTGAGACAATGGCCGTGAGATGCCATAAAATAGTTGAGCTATGTATGTTAAAGTAGAGTTGGTCACTTCTTCCATGCTCTGAGCAAATCCATGTGGAAAGCTGAGCCTGGCTTCTGACTCCCTTCTCATCTTTCAGGTATGGTTATAAGTCTAGGTATGTACATATTTAGTATTGTGCGTATCATTAATCAATACAAAGGGAGAAAACATTCTTTTCCCTGTGAGAAATCTGTAACTATCTTCCTTTAAGAAGTTTGCATATATATATATTTTAAAAATTCAGAATCAAGTAGGTTTTTGATAAGGGCAGCTAAACATTTCCTGGTTGTAGACAATAATATGATAAGATTAAAATCAGATCAGCCTTCATTTTACTGAATGCTGGTACAGGTTCCAACTCCTTCTCCTGATTTCTCAGTATATTAGACATCTTCCCAAAAATGTTTATCCTGGCCCTATTGACAGCTCCGTGCTCCAGCAGGATGGTGTATCACACGCCGTGAAGGATTAGCTCATAGATGAGCTGGATTTGCAGCAGAGCTTATTTCTTGCCTCTAGCTGTTCTGACTGTTGGGTTATTCTCACCTTTAGTCCACTCAATTCTTACCTTTGGCTTGTGTTGGCTGTTGGGGTATTCTTGTCTTCAGGTTTAGTTTTCACCTGTAAACTGACCTCCAACCCTAGAGTCAACTTCCAATTTGGTGCTGAATTGATAGATCTGTTCACAAGGTGGCACTTCCAGCAGTTTTGTGCTGTTTGGACACTGTTAGCTGCCTGAGGGATGAAGGCAGTTTGGAGTTGTTGTGGTGTTGGAGCCGTGGAAGAAGCTTTTCCCTTCTCCTCCTATTCACATCTGGCAATCAAATGTGATTACAGGATAGGTTGGGAGAAAAAGGATTAAGGACAAATATCTTCAACCAGCTCTGGGGTTGAAATGCTTGCAATAATATTAAGAATTGTGATATAATGATGTTTAAGGATATTTGGCTCTGGCTGTGATCTGTAGAATTTATTGGTAGGTAAGTGATAGAACACATTGTATGGAGCAGCTTACGAAGTTGGTGGAGTATTTGATCGGTGGTGGAAAATGAATCCGATGATATGTGCAAGACTATTAGACTTTTTGCAACATAGTATTTATGCCTTTGGGGCTTTGCCTGAGGTATTCCATTTACTGCGTCTAAATTCTTTTTAGAAGATTGATTGGCCCCTCTGAATAAGGACTTCTCTCCACCAAGACCATCACATCATTCGAGGGTTTAAAACCACCAATGTTTGTGTAAGCCATCCTGTAAGCTGTAAACATTCAGAAAAATGGCTTCCACTGTGGGCTTACACACAGGAAGCACCTCTCCCTTCAGAGATTCAAGTTGCATTTAAGTATTGCTGGCTGATTTGAATTGATGTTAACCCAAGCATGGTTGAAGTAGGTCAGTCACTGGAATCATGGGAATGAGCTTATCAAAGTAAAATGTGCACCTTGCAGTCTATTAAATTGGAGTTGATTAGTTACAGTATATATCACAATTCCAATGTCAGTTTTTCAGAATGATCGCATTTTCTACCATAACTTTTTTTCAGGGTAGCAGTTCCTTATTAGTTTGTCCTGTGACATCTTTGTTCTTGATTACCTCTGGAGAAACAGGCTATGACCACAAGATGAGCTGATAGAAGAAGGATATAAAATGAAGTTTAAGAAGCATTAACTCAGACACATAAATGACAGTGAATAGAGCGATATAGACGTTGTACAGATGGGATAAGCTCAGATTGGCATCTTGGTCACCACAGACTTAGTGGGCCAAGAGCCCTCTTCCTGTACTGTACTATGCTCTGGTATATGCTCACATTCTGAAGACATGGACTGAAGAGAACATTATGAAGTCTGATCATTATCAGCAGGTCTGGATATGTGGTTCAATCTCTTTGGCTTTACAGTCTGCTGCTTTGCATTGGCGGGTACATTAAAGCCTCGTCTAACCCTGTACATAGCATTCATAGAACTTGCATGTGATCCAGGTTTGCTTTCTGTTTATAATACATTAGTCTTTGATGCAAACACGTTCAACCATTGTTGTTACAAGATGCAGAGTTCTTCCAAAGCATCCTGTACTTTCTGTGGTTTCCCTTCAATTGGAAATATCTACATGTTGCATTAAGCCTTTGTATCTGCGAGTTGGATAAATTCAGAACAGGTGTTTTTAACTGGCAGTCTGGAAGTTTCTGCACAGAAATAATTTCTCTTATGATTGTTCGCTGTTTTCCTTTGAGCCAGATTGTTGTCTGATCAAAGAGATTCTATTTATTCAACAGTGATTGTGCTCTGAAAAGGATAAAGGGTCAGAAAGCAAGCTATGACTGGGAGCCAAAATGTATAAATGAAAGACCAGGAATGCAAGAAGCGTTTTAAGAGATAATACCAGAAAGGGCATAGCAATTACATTGCATGAGAACACACATAAAACATTGAGCATAAAGGGATGTCCTTTTAGAAGTGAGATGAGGAGGTATTTCTTAAGTGAATCAGTGGTGGATCTGTGGAGATGGTTATCAGAGAAGTCTTTGGAGGCCAAATCATTGGGTGTATTTAAGCCAGAGAATGATTGGCTCTTAATTGATATGGGGGCAAAGGGTTACAGGGAAAAGGGAGGAGAATGGGTTAGAGAAAAAAATTATCAGCCATGATTGAATGGCGGTGCAGACTTGATGGGCTGAATAGCCTAATTCCTTTCTTATGCTTTTTGCTCTGATGGAAATAAAATCAGATATCATGGTTGCTAACCCAGTATTTGAGCAGGACTCAGCTACTGTAAAATTAAAAAACAGTACCCTCCATTGTTCCCAAGCCTTTCCTTGATTTCCCAAGCTTCAGAGGCCCAATCTGTGACTCCCTGACCTTACTGCCTGAGACCAATGTCAGTTTCCATTTATTATATTGTCTCAGACTACCAATTCAGTAAGCCCTCAAAGTTCCCAGTGGAGTTAATAATATCCCTGTATCTGTAAGTGAGCATGCATTGCCAAACAAAATTCTTTTGGGCAGCAGAAAGCTGGTGCCTCTGAATGAAATGCATGGATTGCATTTCATTACGGCATCTATGTTATGGCTGCATTTCAGTGCATTTCTGTAAATGGAATATTATTTCTGATCCAAGTGAGGAAGGATGCACCTTCCTCTACATCAGTGAGACCTGACGTAGATTGGGGAGCTGCTTCATCAATCACCTTAGCTCTGTCCACCATAAAAGGCAAGTGGCCACCCATTTCAATTCAGCTTCTCGTTCCCATTCTAACATTTTGGTGCATGACCTCTAATGCCATGATGAGGCCATACACAGGTTTGAGAAGCAACACTGTCTAGGTAGCCTCCAATCTAATAACATGGACATTGATTACTGCTAATTTCTCATCCCCCTTCTCACCTTTTTCTAATCCCCATTATGGTTACCCTCTCAGCTGCCCATCACCTCCCTCTGGTTCCCCTCCTCCTTCCATTTTCCCATGATCCACTGTCCAGTCCTATTAGATTCCAGTATCTGCAGAACCTCATGTGTTTGCCCTTGTGATTCTGCCTTGCTTCCCATTTACTTGATTGGACCCCTGACCCAGGGGTCCTCACTCAGCTCCTAGAGAGCACTCCAGTCTAGCCCTCAATTTTTCTTGAAGGCTATCCATGAATCTTAACAATTCATATCAGTATCTTCCCCTCCATCATCAGTTTTCTGAAAGATCAGAACCCATGAACTACCTCGCTATTCTTTTTGTTGCACTTTGTATTTATTTTGTAATTTATAGCAATTTTACTGTATGCCTTTGTACAGTACTGAAGCTGCTAAACAATAAGTGTCTTGTCATCCATATCAGTGATAACAAACATGATTCTGATTCTCCAACATAGAACAGTACAAAGCAGGACCAGGTCCTTTTGGCCACTATGTTGTGCCAAACTAATTAAATTTGTAATCATATACCAACTAAATTAATCCCTTCTGTGTATACAATATCCATATCCTCCCATTTCCTATACATTCATATGCCTGCTAAGAGCCTCTTGAGTGACCTTTCACTTTTGCCTTCACTCCTGGTAATGCATTTCCTCTCCCTCGAAGCACACATTCTCTTCTCTATCCCTGAATCCTTGAATGGTCCTATGCACTCCCTAGTTGTCCTCTTGCTCTTCATTCCCAGGTGGCACATACTCCATTGCAGAGAGGTACAATGCGCTTTCAATTGTATTCCCAAAATTTACAGTGGAGGGCAGAAATCAAAATTTTCGGCATTTGTTACAACATTCACACATCCCGCCCATTCACATTCACTGAATTTCCTACCTTAACAATGCTTTAAGTTAATGGATTAATTTAATGTAATTGAATTCCCAGTATTCAATGAATTCATTTTTGGCTACGAAACTAATATGGCAAGTATGTTTTATAAAATGCAATTTCATGAAGTATGTGTACCTTAAATATCATCCTCTCTCTGTAGTGTTTTATAAAGCAGAAAATGATTGTTATGATCAATGAAATGTGCCAATGCTTTCTTCAAAATTAACAGTAACCTTCATTTCTTCCTCTGTCAAAGAGTCCAAGTTAGTTCACTTGTAAGGTTCCTGGAACATGTGAAAAAGAGTAATATTCAAAAATGTGAGGATAATACTTTGAAGAACCTTTGCGGTTTATTTGAAGTGGATCAACCTATTGGAAGTCATAGATACCAACCAGAACATAGAAAAGATTTGAGTTTACCCTGCAGCAAAATGCAACCTTTTATTATAAAATAAATGTTTGTTTATCAGATGGATTCTAGCAAATTTGATGGGAGTATTTTAGTAAAATTAAAGCTCCAGAATAATATATGTTAAAATTCAGACCTTATTCTGTTAGTTTGTTGTTCTGGGCTATCTTTGGAGATATAGTAACAGGAAAATCAATAGAAAAGACAGGCAGTGATCCTGATGAGGCACATTCCAGCAGCTTTATTATTGTTAAAACAGAATCATCACTCCATAACTAGCTCATCGCGAACTATATCAGTTAAAAGTGGATTGTCACTTTTCTTTTCTTTTGTAATTTATTTTTTTAATTGAAGTTCATCATCAAACAAACATTTCCATAAGATGTATTTCAGACATTGTACATATATATCATATAATCATATATGTCACAAATCTCCACATAGTATTTATCTGAGGTATACACTTATAGAAAAGAGTGGAAAGAAAAAAAAACAAGCAAAAGGAAAAAAAACTATGTACAAGTAGGGAGTGATCTTTTTTTTTACAACAGATTCATTGATCTGTGAGAATAAAATCAGGCCTATGAGGCATTATGTAGTTAAACCATTTTTCCTAGTATGAATCAAATTGTTCCAGCTTTCCAGATTATAATTGTTCCAGATTAACAGATGCTGTTATCTTCTCCACTTTGCAAATGTCCATTGTATTCTGTCACTTTTCAGTCTGTTTTGCTATTTATGAGTCAGAATCGATATCCAGGAGTTATGAGCTGGAAGGTAACTGGCATGCAGAAGCTCATGAATGGAAATCAAAAGTATTTTTTCTGAGGAAAGAGCAACATAAGATCAGGAACCATAACCTCTGTCATACCGCAGATATAACTGAGAACTGAAGCCACAGAATGGCAGCTTTTGTAAAATGATATCTTTCCACAGTCAGACTGCAAGTAACATTCCACATCCAGAGTTGTATGGAAATACAGTCACAAAATTTATACCTCATTGTCCTGTAATCCCTTGCTCTGCATTCAAGCTGCAGCTTTCCATGAAAATGCTGTTTGCCAAAGCATGCTCATTTACATATATAAATATGTTGAGACACCCATCATAATTCTGCTCCAGTAGTTAGCCTGCTATTGGTTGAAGATGATTGTATCCACTCATAATTTTTTATACATCCTTACGTCACCCATCAGCTTCCTCCTATCCAAAGAAAATAACCTCAGCCCATCCAATCACTCTTTGTAATTGAAATATTCCAATCCAGGCAACATCCTGGTGTAAATCCCCTGCACTCTTTCCAGTGCGGTCATATATTTCCCACATTGTGGTGACCAGAAAAATACATAGTACTCCAGATGTGGTGTGACTTATGTTTAATAAAGTTGTAACAATTTTTGTAATATATAATTATAAAATGAAAAGTCAGAACAATTAAAATGATAAGAACCATTGTAGCTGGGATAGGCAGCTCGAATCTTTTGCTTCATGTAGAAATCTCAAATATGAGAAGGCACCACTTAAGGCGAGAGAGGAACATTTAAAGTTCAAAGTAAAATTATTATCAAAGTACATATATGTCACCAGATACTACCCTGAGATGCATTTTCTTGTGAGCATTCACAATACATACATAGAAACTCAGTAGAAACAATGAAGAACTGCACACAAAGACAGACAAATAACCAATGTGCAAATAATACTGAGAACAGGAGTTGTCAAGTCCTTGAAAGTGAGTCCATGGTTGTGAAATCAGCTAAGACCTCAGGTTTACGGTGAGTGAAGTTATTCACTCTGGCTCAGGAGCCTGATGGTTGAAGGGTAATAACTGTTCCTGAACCTGATGGTGTGAGATCTAAGGCTCCTGCACCTCCTTCCTGATGGCAGCAGTGAGAAGAGAGCATGACCTGGATGCTGGGTGTCCTCGATGATGGATGCTCCTTTCCTGCTTCAGCACTCCTTATAGATATGTTCAACAGTGGAGAGAGTTTTACCTGTGATGGTCTGGGCTGCATCCACTACCTTTTGTAGTCTTTTCCACACAAGGGCATTGGTGTTTCCACGCCAGGCTGTGATGCAACCAGTCAATATACTCTCCACAGTCCATCTATAGAAGTTGTCACAGTTTTAGATGACCTACCGAACCTTTTCAAGCTTTTAAGTGCTGCCATGCCTTCTTTGTAATGACACTTACATGTTGTACCCAGGACAGATGCTTTGAAATGGCCAAGGAATTTAAAGTTACTGACTCTCTCTGCTTCTGATCCATTGATGAGGACTAGCTCATGCATTTTCCTATCCCATCCTAATAATACCATACACGGCCTGGGAACAGATTTTTTGGCACATTTTTGTAAAGCACATTGAAATAAAAGATAGTTGTTATTTCTTGGAGCTTCTTCCAAATTCATTTGGTGTGAAATAAAATGATAAAATAGCCCAAAACTGCCAAACCATACCCCAGATATTCATCTGATTCTCCAGGAGAGCTTTTATCCACCAGGAACAGATCAACAAGAGTCCAGAATTCACCTGTGGGTCAGATGTTGTGAAGGGGAAAAGGAATGTGAGGTTAAGTGATCACATATGATAAATGTTTGTTGGGGAAGTTCATTTGAAGGGAGTGTTAGACTTCAGAAGGGATTATTTATTCTCAGGCAATGAATCAGAGATCATTGGACAGATCATAGGGAAAATCAGATAGCTCAAGGAAGATGGTGTACAAGTTAGCTGTTATGATGAACTAAATTGTTCCTGTGTGTCAACATCTCTGAAGGATAAATCTCTGAATATCTGTCCTGAGCCCAACATATTTATGAAATTTCGAAGAAAGCATTCCAGTAACTATATTTCGTTAGGAGTTTGAGGACATTTGATATGTCATCATAGACTCTTGCAAATGTTTACAGATGTACCATAGACAGCATTCTAACTGGTAGCACCACCACCTGGTATGGAGGAGCCACTGCGCAAGATAGGAAAAAAACTGCAGAGCGTTATAAATTTACCAGCTCCATCATGGGATTAGCCACCCCAGCACTAAGGGCATCTTCAAAAGGCAGTGCATCTAGAAGGAAACGTCCACGTTTATTTCACCAACAATTATTCCATGGTCAACCCACTTTGATCACATTTCTTCCCCATTCTGATGTTAGATCCGAACAACAACTGAACCTCTTGACCATGTCTGTATGCTTTCATGCATTGAGCTGCTGCCGTGTAATTGGCTGACTGGATATTTGCATTAACAAACCGATATAAAGGTATTAATGGGAAAATATTGCAAAATTATTGCAAAGATTTTATGTATGTGTGTGTATATATACATACATATACACACACATATATCTTTTTGTAATTTATCAGATTTTTTATGTATTGCATTGTATTTCTGTAGAAAACAACAGATTTCATGACATATGTCAATGATAATAACCCTGATTCAGATTTTTGATTTGGAGCACCAAACACATTTTCTTTCTCTGGCATTCAAACATTGCAGTAAAGCTGCTGCTGAGAAAATGTGGCTCTTCTTGGATCATTCTGCTGCCAGTTTTCCAAGCCCATGCGGGTGTTAAATATGAGGTAAATTCATTTAACATCTTAGGGAATCAGCAATTCTCACCCACCTGCACACTGTAGCCATAACCTAAGCATGTAAGCTACTCGGAGATATCAAAAAATATCACATTTAACTTGGAGGTGATCAGATGCATTTAAAAATGTGCTTGCTTTAAACATCCATCAATATAAAATACCAAATCCTACAGATTTAAAAATGTATTGAGACATAATGGAGATTCAGGTAGAACTCTGGTATTATTATCTGAGGAATTCAATTTGTTATTCTGAGATTCAAAAGGAAAGGTAGGAAATTTTAGCATACTCTTTATGCTGGAGGGTGACGGTAAGAAATTATGTACAATTGCAGACCCATTGTGCCTCACTGTTGGAAAACCAGTGGTAGGGCTACCCCAGGATGATTGGAGAAGTCCTGCCAAAGGTTGCTAACAAAATGCAGAACTAAAACAGCAGCATCACATCAATGAATTTTCTTGTGGTTTTTGAGGTAATTTTAGAGTTTTGGTTTGTTACTCTTTCATACACTCATGTTAATATATTTGCTCTGGATCCTGCCAGCTCTCCCTTTCCCGCTTGATAATCTGCTTCTACAACTCGAGGGACCTCTTGCCTTGGTTGGCTGGAGGCCAGTGACTGCTTTTGTTGCTGCTGCTGCAGCAATATAGCCTTTGGAGACCAAGATAAATAAGAGAAAGGACTTCATTCCCCAGAGTGGATTCATTACATGCAGAGGAAGGTTAATGAAAATTTGAAAGAAAGGGTATTTGAGGACCCTGTCAGTGTGGGGCGGTGGATGGAGAGTGTGTGTATCACTCTTCCGATTATTGGATTGATGGCTCAATATATGGGGAGACGCAAATCTCCAAGAGAATTTATTAGTTAACTACACAAGTTACTTTTTATCCCCCTGTATCAATTTGTTAATGCATGACAATTGAACTTAGAAAGTACAAGCATTTATATTTTTTGTTGCTTTGCTCCTTCACTGTTTTGTTCTGTGGTGGCTTGGAGTAAACATGAGCAATTGGATTTTCTTTTTAAATCTATTAACCACTTGCATTGTCTGCCTCTTCTTTTTTTATTGGGTAGCTCCTCTCCATGTGGAGAGTTATCAGCTAGAGATGTAGGTTAAAATGGGTGTAGGAAGTGGCAGGCATGAATCCATTATCAGAATTATGAGCCGATATCAAGACCTTCCAGACAAACAGACCCTTCACTAATGCTCTGATCATGCTTAGCTGGCTTTGATGTGTGAACCTCCAAAACACCAGCTCTCTCCCAAGCACTATCATGTTAAGAGTTTGTTAGTATGTTCTCAAAACTTTCTTGGAAAAAATGTAATTATCATTCCAGCTCAAGGGAATTCAGTGGAATTGCCCACTGAAAATGGTGGGGAAAGATATGGGAAGGTAATGTTTCTTCAAAGATTCATTTGTTATCAAAGTACATATCCATACAACTCCGAAATTTGTCTTCTTCAGATAGCCACAAAACAAAAAAAGAACATGAAAGTTATTCAGAGAGAAACATCAAACCCAACACCCCACCCCCCGACACACACACAAAAAAGAACTGATCCTGATCATTTTGGTACCCCACCAAAACCCTCCCTCCCCTGCACAGAACAGAATAAGAACATCGATCCTCAAACAACCCCTCTCCCGCACAATAAACAGAACATAACTTAACACCAAACGCTAAGCACCCTTCACTTGCTCAACAAAGCAGAAAAGGAATGGGCAATAAAAAACACAGAATATAAAAAACTTAAGTCTGAAGATGTCCACGGTCCAAAAACGCAAGACCACGACACCGTCCTACGATATCACCAATATTCATCAAAAGAGAGGGACACCACCCGAGGCAGAGAGGCCTACCTGCCTGCCACAGCGAGCCACACAGCAACAGGCCTCTCACAGACTCCTTCTCTGGCTGTAATCAAAAGGAAAGCAGTCGATACTGAACTCTTGCTTGCTTCCATATTCACCTTGATCCTTCATCTTCTTCACTGGAAAGCTGCAGAATTTGGCAGAGGAGCACATAATATCTAAGATGCCTCACTCACCCATCTAGTCAAGGACCTTCTGCCTCACCTGTGGCAGAGTCTGTGATTTCCACATAGGCCTTATCAACCACACCAGAACCCCTGGAGCTGGAGTGGGACCATATCCTGTATATAGGACAGCCTAGGAAAAAGATGATGATGAGATAGACGACAGAGAGGGTTATCTCAAGTAGTCTTTCTCTGAGGTGTGGGGATTAAATAACTAGAGGTTTAAGGTGAGAGGGGAGTTACTTAAGGGTTAACTTGCCCACCCATGAATTGGTCAGTATATGGAATGAGCTTCCAGAGGAAGTGGTTGAGGCAGATCCATTACAACATTTAAAATGGACTTAGGTAAGTACATTGATAGAAAAGATATAGAAGGATATGAGTCAAACGCTAGCAAATAAGACCATAAGACATTGGAGAAAAATTAGGCCATTCAGCCCATCAAGTCTGCTCCACCAGCCTCTCATTGCTGATAATTTATTATTTTCAATCCCATTCTCCTGACCTCTCCCCGTAACCTTTGACACTCTGTCCAATCAAGAACCTTTCAACCTCTGCTTCAAGTATAATCAATGACATGGACTCCCCAGTCATCGATTTCACTACCCATGGCTAAAGAAATTTCCGTACTCCCTGTTCTATATGGACATCCCATTATTCTGAGGCTGTGCCTTCTGGTCCTAGACTCACATACTATAGAAAACATCCTCTCCACCTCCACTATATCCAGGATTTCAATATTCAATAGGTTTCAATGAGATCCCTCTTTGAATAAACTCTTCTAAGGCTTCCAGCTGGGTACAAGTTTTGATTAGTCAGCCCTCCTTATCCACAAGGGATTGGTTCCGGGACCCCTCGCGGTTACCAAAAAAACGCGGATGCTCAAGTCCCTTATTCAACCTGTCTCAATGTGGTGGACCTTAAGACCCAGCAGAACTCCAGACCTTATTTAACCTATCTCTGTGCGATGGACACTAGGACCCAGCGACGGAGCTCTGAATCCGCAGTGTTTCTGTTCATGAAAATAATCACGATCACGATTGAAAATAAAGTGGAAATAATAAAGCGATCAGAAAGAGGTGAAATGCCATCGGCCATTGGAAAAGCGTTAGGCTACAGTTGGTCAACGATCGGATAAAGTGAGAAAGGCCCTGCCCTGATGAAAGCTACAATTGTTACCTAGCAAGCCAGTGGTTTAATTATTGGGTTTTGGGATTTTGGGTTTATGATCCCCCACATCAAACAGGTACAGATGGAGAGCGCGCTTGGGAGCGATCTGTCACTGGATCGAACTCGGGAACTTCCGTTCCTGAGCCCGGTGCTGAAACATACGTTCTTAAGTGTTTTATATGCATAGAAAGGTAAAATATATACTATGACAAACGTTTGACTAACTGACGCTAAATAATATCGGATGTACCTGTTCCGACTTACTTAGTAAGAGAACTTACGATTTTTTTCAATCTCAATCCACGATAACCTATGCACAACATCCCGTATACTTTAAATCATCTCTATACTGTAACACCTAATACAATGTAAATGCTATGTAAAATAGTTGTTATACTGCATTGTTTAGGGAATAATGACAAGAAAAAAAAATCTGTACATGCTCGAACAGCAAGTACTGAAAGAGCACTTATGGGTTTTCTCGATTCGCGGTTGGTTGAATTTGTGCATGCGGAACTCGCGAATAAGGAGGGCCAACTGTATAACCTATGTTCGATGACAAACACCACCATCAATGAAGATGACGGAGTTTTTCATCAAAACGTCAGTTATAATCAATGCCTGTACCCAGCTGGAAGCCCGAGAAGAGTTTATTTGTCATATACACTGAGAAAGCAATAGATCCTTTTTCAAGATCCCCCTTCATTCTTCTAATCTCCAGTGAGTACAGGCCCAGTGCCATCAAATGCAACTCATATGTCAATCCTTTCATTCTTGTGAACCTCCTCTGGATCTTCCCTAATTCCAGCAGATCTTTTCTTAGATAAGAGGCACAAAACTAGTTACAATACTCCAAATGTGGTCTGACTGAAGCTCAATAAAGCCTCAACATTACATCCTTACACCTATATTCTAGTCCTATCAAAATAAATAATGACATTGTATTTGCCTTCCTTACCACTGACTCAACCTGCAAGTTAATCATGAGGGAATCCTGCACAGGGTCTCCCAAGTTCCTTTACACCTCTGATATTTTTGAATTACTTCTCTGTATCGAAAATAGACCTCACCTTTTCTCCTTCTACCAAAGTGCATGACCATACGCTTCCCTGCATTATACTCCATCTGCTACTTACTTGCCCATTCTCCCAATCTGTCTAAGTCCTTCTGCAGACTCTCTGCTTCCTCAACACTAACTGTCCTTCCACTTATCTTTGGATCATTTGCAATCTTGACCACAAAACCATCAAAAAACAGTCCCAATACTGACCCCTGTAGAATACCACTAGTCACAAGTAGACATACCCATGGACTGTCCTTTGTCTGTCTTGGTTGTTACTTCCTCAAAGAATTCTAACAGATTTTTCTGTCAAGAATCCAGAATCTAGTAATTTTTGAAAGATCATTACTAATGCCTCCACAGTCTCTTCAGCCACCTCTTTCAGAATCCTGAGGTGTAGTCCATCTGATCCAGTTGACTTATCTACTTCAGACTTCTTAGATTCCAAAGCACTTTCTTCCTAATAAAACTTCTGCCCCGTGTCACTCTTAAATTTCTGGCATACTGCTAATATCTTCCATGGTGAACACAAAATACTTACTAAGTTCATCAACCATTTCTTTATTCCCCCATTATTATCTCTCGAGCATCATTTTCCAGTGGCCTGATACTCACTCTCATCTCACTTTTATGCTTTATGTATCTGAAAATTATTTTATTGACTAGCTGACTTTCATATTTCATCTTTTCTCTCCTTACGGCTTGTTAAGTTGTCTTCTGTTCATTTTTAAAAGCTTCCCAATCCTCTACTTTTGCACTAATTTTTCTATATTATACGCCCTCTTTTTTAATGCTGTCTTTTACTTCCCTTGTCACTCACGGTTGCTTCATCATCCATTTAGATTGCTGCTTCATCTTTAGGATGTATCTCCCCCTGCGCCTTCCAAATTGACCCGGGAAACTCCAGCCCTTGTTGTTCTGCCATCTGATAGTGTCTCTTTCCAATCAACTTTCAGCAGCTCCTCTCTCATGCTACTGTAATTCCCTTTCCTCCGTTGTAATACTGAAGCATTTGACTTTATCTTTTCCCTCTCAAGCTGCAGGTTGAATTCTATAATAATACAATCACTGCCTCCTGAGGACTCATTTATCTTAAGCTCCCTAAAAAAAATCTGATTTATGAAACAACACACATTGTCTTTCCCCTTGTGGGCTCAACCACAAGCTGCTGTAAAAAGCCATCTCATAGGCATTCTACAATTTCCCTCTCTTGGGTTCCAGCACCAACCTGATTTTCACAATCTACCTGCACATTGAAATATCCTATAACTATTGTAATATTGCACATTTTATATGCCTTTTGTATCTCCCATTGTAATTTGTATCTCACAATTATAATTGTAATTTTGAGCTACTATTTGAAGGCCTATATATAACTCCCATCAGGGTATATTTATCATATAACCATATAACAATTACAGCACGGAAACAGGCCATCTCGGCCCTTCTAGTCTGTGCCAAACGCTTACTCTCACCTAGTCTCACCGACCTGCACTCAGCCCATATCCCTCCATTCCTTTCCTGTCCATATACCTATCCAATTTTTTTTTAAATGACAAAATTGAACCTGCCTCTACCACTTCTACTGGAAGCTCGTTCCACACAGCCACCATTCTCTGAGTAAAGAAGTTCCCCCTCATGTTACCCCTAAACTTTTGCCCCTTAACTCTCAACTCATGTTCTCTTGTTTGAATCTCCCCTACTGTCAATGGAAAAAGCCTATCCACGTCAACTCTATCTATCTCCCTCATAATTTTAAATACCTCTATCAAGTCCCCCCTCAACCTTCTACGCTCCAAAGAATAAAGACCTAACTTGTTGAACCTTTCTCTGTAACTTAAGTGCTGAAACCCAGGTAACATTCTAGTAAATCTTTTCTGTACTCTCCCTATTTTGTTGACATCTTTCCTATAATTCGGTGACCAGAACTGTACACAATACTCCAAATTTGGCCTCACCAATGCCTTGTACAATTTTAACATTACATCCCAACTGCTATACTCAATGCTCTGATTTATAAAGGCCAGCATACCAAAAGCTTTCTTCACCACCCTATCCACATGAGATTCCACCTTTAGGGAACTATGCACCATTATTCCTAGATCACTCTGTTATAGTGCATTCCTCAATGCCCTACCATTTACCATGAGTGGCCTATTTTGACTAGTCCTACCAAAATGTAGCACCTCACGCTTACCAGCATTAAACTCCATCTGCCATCTTTCAGCCCACTCTTCTAACTGGCCTAAATCTCTCTGCAAGCTTTGAAAACTTACTTCATTATCCACAACACCACCAATCTTAGTATCATCTACAGTTTCTTAATTTCACCCACATGGATTCTACATTTTCCAATTTTATGTCACCTCTTTCTGAGGATTTGGTTTCATGTTTTACCAACAGAGCCACCCAACCCACTCTGCCTACCTGCCTGTCCTTTTGATACAACATATATCCTTGTATGATCTTCTTTTAGTCACAACTCAGTGGTGCCTATAATGTCATACCTGCCAATATCTAACTGTGCTAGAAGATCAGCTCCCTTAATCTCTATACTGTGTGTATTCAAATATAACATCCTCAGTCCTGTATTCATCACCCTTTTCAATTTTTCCCCCTATGTAACACTGCAACTCATCCCACTGACTTAGATTTTGCCCTATCATCTGCCTGTTCTTCCTCACAGTCTCATTGCCCACTGCATCTACTTGTATACCAATTGCCCCATCTTCAGCTCTAATATTCCCATTCCTATTCCCTTGCCAGATTAGTTGCGCCTTCCCCAACAGCTCTAGCAATCCTGCCTGCAGGAATATTGGTCCCCTTCGGGTTCAGGTATAACCCATCATTTTTGCTAGGGTCATACCTTCCCCAGAGAGATCCCAATGATCTAGAAATCTAAAACCCTATCCCCTGTACCATTTCTTCAGCTACACATTCATCTGCCAAATCATCCTCTTCTTACCCTTACTGGCACATGGCATAGGCAGCAGTCCAGAGATCATTACTTTGGAGGTCCTGGTTTACAGCTTTCTACCTAACTCCCTATACTCTATTTTCTGGACCTCCTCCCTTTTCCTACCTACGTGTTTGGTACAAAAATGTACTTCAACATCCAGCTTCTCAACCCTTCCCTTTAGAATGCTGTCGACCTGATCTGAGACACCTCTGGCCCTGGCCTCTGGGAGGTGAAATACTACCCAGGTTTCTTTTTCTCATCTACAGAATCTCCTGTCTGCTCCTCAAACTACAGAATCCCCCATCACTACTGCACTCCTCTTCTTCCCACTTCCCTTCTGAGCCGTAGGGCCAGATTCAGTGCCAGAAACCTGCTCACTGCAGATTCTCCCTGGTAGGTTATACCCCCACTCAACAGTATCTGAAGTGGTATAGCTATTATTGAGGGGACCTTCCAAAGGGGTACTCTACACTGGTTGCCTCTTCCCTTTCCCGCTTGTAAATGTCACCCAGGTACCTGTCTTCTGTACCTTTGATGTGACTACCTCCCTGTAACTCCTGTCTATCATCTCCTCATTCTCCTGTATGAGCCCTTAATACAGTCTCTAAGAGCTGCAGCCTGATGCACTTCATGCAGCTGTAGTTATCAGGCAGATTAAAGGTGTCCAGGAGTTCCCACATTGCACACAAAGAACATACCACTGACTCTGGTCCCATTCTCAGTGCACTAGCTGTGTACTAAGAGAGGAAGAAAGATGGTGCCAGTGACCAATGGTGACTTGTTGCAGACAGCTCACAAAACTACAAGGCACTCTTCATCTTCAGATATACTTCTTCTGAACTGTGATTGCTGCAGTGTGCAGCCTGTAATTTTCCTATGCCAAATTTCCTATTTTCCCTATTTCAGTGTTTTTTTTTGTGTTTCTTTGTTAGTGACCACCTGCAGGAAGACAAATCTCAAAGTTGTAAACAGTATATGCACTTTGATAATGAATATACTTCTGAACTTCGAAATAAAGGAAAAAAAACTTACTAGAAAATTACTTGGAACCTCTGCCTCTGCTTGCCCAAGACTGCCCTGCTGAGCCAAAACCTCCCATTCTGACAGTAGCCCACTCCAACAATATCCTCTTGCTCACAACACCCTTCTTTTTATTGACTCAAATAAAACTCACTCCCAATCTGTTCGTTCTTTTCAAATGGGTTCAGTCCTGCAATGATGTCTTTCTCTCACTTGGTACTTCAAATTATGACTCACTCCCAGTGAGGGATATTCACTCCCGAATGGGGTAGCTTAGATAGGAATCTTTTATAAACCAGTTGAGTCAAGCAGTGTGTTTCCATGCTGGTATGACTGTATAACTCTAAGAGGAGAAAGAAGAAAGTCAGTAGGAGGCTGACAGTGAGCATGTAAGCTGGATTCCAAAGAAAGTAGGTTCAACTGAATGAACAGTGTCAGGTTAAATAAAAGAACAGGGGAGACTGAAAGAGAAAATGAGTCTATATCAAAAAGTGGAGAAATAGATGGGCTACAGAATTTTCCATTGTGATTTGGTTGGGTGAATAGAATGAAAGTCAAATGATGGACTTGATCCAAAAAAACTTTTTTTTTTCTGAATTGGCATGCTGTATGTTCCTCTTTGAAGTTAAAAATCTATTAATAGCATTTTGTAGATGTGCCTATATTAGTCAAGGTGTATTTTAAGTGTAGAAATCTAAAATGTTTTAGGAGTGCTTATTTCCATGTATACTAATGTGAAAGACGATCATGTCTGTATTTCCCATTGCAGACCTTTCATCCAATGGTGTGCACCTATGATTTACATAATGATCTATATGGAGCCAGTTGCTTTCATACTCTACAGGTTTCTGAGCATATCCATTGCCCTGCCAGCATTTGTGAACTGATGCTTAGCTTCTGCTAGCTTTTTTTATCGCTGTATGCAGTTATACTTGCTGATTTGCCTGCATTTCAAAATGATGACGCACCAATAAACAAATGATACTAAATTGAATGAATTGAATTGACTTTATTTCTTAAATCCTTCACATACATGAGTAAAAATCTTTACGTTACGTCTCCATCTATGAGGGTGATTGATAAGTTTGTGGCCTAAGGTAGAAGGAGATGAGTTATTAACTTCAAACTTTCTGCATTTTCACTCAAAGAGTTAAACTGCACATGCATGTAACGAGAGCTGTATAACTCATCTTCTGCCACCTTAGGCCACAAACTTATCAGTCACTCCTGCTGTGGATCACTTCTACAAAGAAGGGATCCGTATGCTCCACAACCACTGGGCTAAGTGTGTACATGTAGGAGGGGACTATGTTGAAAAATAAGTGTTCTAGGTTTTCTAAAATTAACTCCTTCTACCTTAGGTCTTGAGCTTATCAATCACCCCTTGTAAATGTACAATGTGCAATCATAGTAATTTATAATTTATAATGAATAGAACAGTCATGTAACATAGAGTACACCCAAATTAGCATAAGCTAATCAGTCTGATGGCCTGGTGAAGGAAGCTCACCCGGAGCTTGTTGGTCTGGGCTTTTATGCTGCGGTACCGTTTCCTCGACGGTAGCAGTTGGAATGGATTGTAATTGTGGTGACCTACAAGCCCTTTTTACACACCTGGCTTTGTAAATATCCTGAATCATGGGAAGTTCACAATTACAGATGCGCTGGGCTGTCCGCAACACTCTCTGTAGAGTCCTATGATTAAGGGAGGTAGAGTTCCCATACCAGGCAGTGATGCAGCCAGTCAAGATGTTCTCAACTGTGCCCCTGTAGAAAGTTCTTAGGACTTGGGAGCCCATACCAAACTTCCTCAACTGTCTGAGGTGAAAGAGGCGCTTTTGTGCCTTTTTCACCACACAGCTGGTGTGTACAGACCACGTGAGATCCTCGGTGATGTGGATGTCGAGGAACTTAAAGCTGTTTTCCCTCACAATCCCAGATCCATTGATGTCAGTTAACCTGTCTCCATTCCTCCTGTAATCCACAACCAGCTCCTTTGTTTTTGTGACATTGAGGGAGTGGGTGTTTTCTTGACGCCACTGCATCAGAGAAATAACTTCTTCCCTGTAAGCCATCTCGTTATTGTTTGAGATAAGGCCAATCAATGTAGTGTTGTCTGCAAATTTAATTAGTAGATTGGAGCTGTGGGTGGCGACACAGTCATGGGTATACAGTGAGTAAAGGAGAAAACTTAGTACACAGCCCTGAGAGGCTGCTGTATTGAGGATCAGAGAGGTAGAGGTGAGGGGGCACACTATTATCACCTGTCGGCGATCTGACCACAGGAAATTACATTCATTCTAGTATTGGTGTGTAAAACCAACACTTTGAGAAAAACTCCCAATAAGAAACCACCTAATATTCCTTTCCTTGGGTTGAAAGTTTGTTCGAGTGGCAAACTAAAAACCCCACCCCTGGTTCTTGATGTCAGTGAGGAAGAGCTGACATGGAAAGTTTGCTGACAGTGCAGTATTTTTTTTTCAGAAAAGATAGTTCCTGATGTTTCTTAGATTTCAATTATGATTGTCAGTTTTAGAAAATGGAGGTAATAGAAGTGTCACACTGATGCTGCAGGAGAAGTGCTGACAGGGGATTGAGTTTTGGGAAAAAGACAACCTTTGGCATTGACCTTGTTTACAATTTTTACTGAAAGTCTTTTGGGAAATGTTCCTTCCTCTAGCAGCCATTTCTTCATTTAACAAGAAAAATTGAAACAAAACAAAAATCTCTCAGTGTTTTCAGCAGGCTTGAGAGTCGCATATATTGATTAATGTTACCAAACACATTTTTACCTCCCCTACCCTCACCTCCACTCACAGCTTTCCACAGAGATTGCTCCTTCTGAGATTCTCTTGTCCATTCACCCCTCCCCACTAATTTCCCTCCAGGCACTTATCACAGCGAACAACAGAAACGCTATACCTACCTCCTCCCTTACTTCCGTTCAGGGCCCTAAAACGTTCTTCCTTATGGGGCCACTCCTCACCTGTGAATCTGTTAGGGTCATCTACTGTATCCTGATGAAACCTCATCTGTATTGTTGAAACCTGACATAAAATGGGGGACTGCTCTGTTGGGCACCTTCGCTACATCTGCAAAAAGCAGAATTTCCCGGTGACCAACTATATTAATTCCTATCCCCATTCCTGTTCCGATATGTTGGTTTATGGCCCCCTCTTCTGCCGGGGCGAGGCCGCTTTCAACTTGGAGGAGCAACATCTCATATTTTGCAAGTACTCTTCAAACTGTTTATTCATTTGCTTAGTTCCTGCCTGATCTGTTGAGTTTCCCCAACATTTTGTTTGTGTCACTCTGGATTTCTAGCATCTGCAGAACCTCTTGTGTTCTTGATTAATGGTTACTCACTTTTTTCCAGAATGAAAAATACATATGACGTTAATTGCTAAAAATTTTGTATATGTGGCTCGATAAACAGTGTTTTAATTAGATGGTCTCCATCAAGTGTTGTCACTTCTCAAACTTGATATTTTTAATCCATCAGCTGAAGTAATCTAAACATATTACAAATCAACATTAATTTAGTATGCTTTTATTGCCAGCTGTTATTACAACACCCTTTGTCCTATCTTATTTCCCAGATGTGCTGTTTACCTTATTAGTTTCAGGAGTATTTCTACAAACATCTGTTGTGTTGTTTCACCAGTTCTTTGGGAACAACTTTCCCTGAAGTAAAAGTCAAATGTGACTAAAATTGAGCTATAAATGAATATTATTCTTGGGCACACCTACTGTATTGCACTGTGAACAAATATTGAATGTTTATTGCCTGTATTTTGCAAATTATTTTCTCTATTATTGCTCTGTACTAACTTGGGCAATGTGGATTTCCCCCGAGTTCTCAAAAGCAACAGCTGGTCTTCTATTGAAAATGTCACAAGCCACATCCAATTGTAATTTTATTCAAACCTGCTTGGTTCTTAGTTTAACACTTATTCTGGTTAAAATGAAGTCGCTAATTGCTCATTGTTAATGCTATGACACATCGCAAAACTTTTCCTTGAACTGGAAACTAGGAGAGTGTGAGTAGTATCATACTGGCATAAGGCTGAGGTTCACAATGCTGCTAAGGTCATAGTTAAAGGAAGGAGAGGAGTTGAGATAGAAAGGCATACTTCAAGATTTATGTTCTGCTATCTTGGCAGATGTTTACTCAGCACTGAAACCCAGGATCAGGCCAATTTTCACTCATATGTGCTGAATTCAATTGGAACCCCGAGACAGAGTTGAAGAGGAAAATAATGGAAGTTCATTCATAATGAAAAAATAATTTGTACCAGGTTTGCAAACTTGGAAATCTCATACAAGAGTAACAACTACTGGTATTAAGCACCACCTTTGCAAAAAGGTCGCTGGTTGAACAAATGATCAGCTAGGCTGGGTGTGAGGGGCAAGGGTTAGAATTTGTGCGAGACCCAAAATGAACACAATGAGTACATGTTCAATGACTATATGTGCAATGAAGTCTCCATGCCCTCTTTGGGCTACCTGTTAATTGTCATGATCACGACTAAGCCAGCAAGTCAATATTAATTTGTTCATTGGCTGAACACTTAAGCAGGCTCCCATGTAATAAATGTGTAGCATCAATTAATTCTTGTTTCCACTGCTTAAAGCATTGTTACACCTCAAGAGAGTGTTGCATTGTGACTGGAACATGTTATCTCTATCAGAACATCATTCAAATTGACCTGCCAATTAATGTTTTCTAGCAAAAACATGGAGAAGGTTGAATTGCAAGATTTTACCCTGCAGGCCTTTGTAGAAGAAATGAAAAGGAGCAGGTATGTCCCAAATGCACAGGAGTCCAGGAAGCCCTTGAGATATATGCTGACTAGTTGCTACAAGAAGATAGCCTTGCAGATAAATAGCTGTCTGTGGTCAAGCCTGATCAGAATCAAAATTAGGTTTTTATCACTGTCTTATATGATGTGAAATTTATTGGTTTGTGGCAACAGTACAATGCAAAGACATCAATTAATTACACTACAAGATAAATAAACAGAGCAAATAAGGAATGAAAGGGCACCTTTAATTGTGTAGCATCTATCAATTCTTTCTTCCACTGTTTGAAGTATTGTTGCACTCAAGAGAGTGGTGTGTTATGCCTGGAGCATGTTATCACCAGTTTCATCTGTTTGTGGGCCATTCAGAAATACGATACTGGAGGGGATGAAGCTGTTTCAGAATCATTGGGTGTGGATCTTCAGGCTCCCGTACCTCCTCCATGATGGAGTTGGCTGAGTCTATGTCCATCTGCAGCTTCTTGTGATCCTTTGCATTGTCGCTCAACACCAAGCTGTGATGCAGGCAGTCAGAATACTCTCCACTGTACATCTATGGAAATTTGCAAGAGTCTTTGGTGACTCCCCAAGCTCCTAACAAAGCATAACCACCGGCATGCCTCCTACATGACTATATCAATGTGTGGTGCCCAGGACAGGTCCTCTGTGATGTTGATATCATCAACACTGAACTTAAAACTGCTCACCATCTCCACTGCTGACCTACCAATGAGGACTAATATGTCCTCTCCCAACTTCCCCTTTCTGAATTCCAATATCAAGTCCTTGATCTTGCTGATGCTACCATGATGCTGTTGTGAAACCACTCAACCAGCCAATCTATCTCACTCCTGTGCACCTCCTCGTTGCCATCTGAGATTTTGATACAACAGTGGAGTCATTTGCAAACTTATAGATGGTGTTTGAGATCTGCTTAGCCAGACGGTTATGAGTGTAGAGAGAGTAGAGCAATGGGCTAGGCATGCATCGTTGAGTTGTACCTGTGTGGACTGTCAGTGAGGAGGAGATGTTATCACTGATCTGTATAGACTGCGGTCTCCTGATGAGGAAGTCAGGAATCCATTTGCAGTGAGTGGGAAGTACAGAAGCCCAGCTTTAGAAGCTTAGTGATTAGAACACCAAGCAATAAATGACAAACAGCAGTCTGCCGTATGCTTTGCTGTTGTCTAGGTATTCCAAAGCCGAGTGGAGAGCCAGTGAGACTGGATACACTGTAGACCTGTTGAAGTGGTAGGTGAATTGCAGTGGATCCAGCTCCTTGCTGTGGCAGGAGTTAATTCTACCTATAACTAACCCCTCCAAGCACTTCATTATAATAGAAGTGAATCCTACCAGTCAGAAGTCATTGAGGCAACTCATCCTTGCTGAGCATCTATATGACTGTTGCCCTTTTGAAGCAGGTGAGAACCTCAGACCGCCGCAGTGGGAGATGAAGATGTCCTTGAACACTCTAGCCACTTAACTACCTGGCCAGGTACACCGTACCTGGTAAAGCTGTGTTGCAAGAAGTTCAGTGACTTGTATAATTGATCCTCCTAGCTGAGTCTTACCTTCATGGAACCTCCTTCTCTCATTAGCTTTTTAATTGTCCTCTATTATTGGAAGTGTTTATGGCAGGCCTTCAGAAATTTGGTTGGTTGTGGGATCACTGAACTTTGATTATACTGTGATGCTGCTGTTCTTTTGAAATCATCCTAGACTGCAGCTTCACCCAGTCCACACCCATGAACTTGTAAACAGCTCAGTGAAACAGGGTTGATAACCTAATTTGATGGTGGTGATAAAATAAGGGATCCATTGCGCCGTGAGGTCATAATCTTGTTGAAGCGTTCTACTTCTGCTGCTTTGCTTCACACTATTTTATTGAAAAACTGCCTTGCACAGTTTATTTCCTTTCATTCTTTCTCTTCTCTTTATGATCGTTCACATTTTTATTTTCAAATCTTATCCTTTCATTCATCTTGTTCTTCCTTGCAGTTTTATTGCATCAGCACACAATATACAACTGAACTTATAATAGCTGTACTTTCTCCTTGCTGTTCTCTGCCAGAACAGGAGCTGATGCAGGTTACAGTCCTCAGCAGAGTTTGTTCTGCAAAGGCTGAGTCTTCTGTTCTTCTTCACTTCTGGTACTTATTCTCAATCAATGTTTGTAATTAAAATAAAAAACATTGGAAATACGGTGGAGGTTTGGCAGCCTTTATAGACTTCTAATGGGTGTTTGTAAAGCTAGCCTCCAACATCTACCTTGACTGTGCTTCCTCCCACCCTGCCTCCTGTCAGAACTGGATTCCATTCTCCCAGTTCCTCAATCTCTGAGACATTTGGTTCAATGGTGATACTTAAAGCAGAGTTGAAAATATATAATGGACCAATACAAACCATCATTTTGTACCTGCTCTGTTAACCATTTGACTTAGCCTCACCTTATCACTGATATTCTCTTTGACCTATCCATCCCTACTGCCACATTCATTGTCAATTAAGATCACTTTTGTTTTTCATTATTTTTTTCATAATGTTGATGAAGAGCATCTGTGCAAAGCATAACCTCCATTTCTCTTTCCCTGGATGCTGCCTACTGAGTGTTTCCAGCATTCTCCATTTCACTTTCAGATTTTCAGTATCAACAGTCTATACACATTTACCCACCCTGTCATAAGCTTTACAAATGAGGATTGACATAAATATTTGAGGCATCTTTAGTGCTGAAGCATGTAAAGCAGGAAACCAACCCCTTTCTGTCTTGATTCTCATTGCTGCAGAGAAAGATAGTCTGTGAAAATTGGGGAGCAACATGGATACTGTTCTCATCTGTTGAGCACAACTGCAGGTGGAATTGAGTATGAAAGGAAGACCAGCATCTGAGCATTGACGAATAGCAAATGATACACAAAACACCATTGTCTGTTGTCTCAAGTTTACATTCATCTCACGTGGTAAACCACTGTTGCATTGTGATCCTCTATATAACACTTGATCACAACAATCCCCTCCTAGGATGGTCTTTCTATTAAATCCATCAGGAAGCACTCAAATGTTAAGCTGTGGAATGAATGCAGTAATATCCTGCCACAATCCTCAACCAAAATTGTGCAGACAGGCATTTTAGACAGATGTTTCTGAAAAAAAACATAAAACAGAGAACAATACAGCTCAGGAACAGCACCTTCAGCTCACGATGCTGTGCCAAGGTAATTAAACAAGCATTTAAATTCTTAAAAGGGGCATATTTTAAGGCAGTAAAGTTTATACCAGCAAGTGATCCAGAGTACATTGTCCCAATGAAAGATAGCTTTGCTTATCTTTATGAATTCTGTTTGCAACTGCACCATTCACTTCAGCGAATAGTTCACATTGGGTAACAGCATTATTTGTACCTGTAAATCCTTTGAGACAGAATCAGACGTGTTAGTGATAGACTGGCGTTACGATAATTTCCTGAGGTCCAAAATTCAATTCTGGGGTTGCTGAACTGGGGATATTAGGTTCAGAAACAATGAAGAAATGGCAGATTCTTTCCAGCTAGAGATAGTATAACTTCAGGAGGAATATTTATTTAGTTATTTATAGATACAGTATGGAACAGGCACTACTGGTCCAGCAAGCCATGCTGCCCAGCATCCCACCTATTTAACCCTAGTCTAATGACAGGACAATTTATAATATCCAATTAACCTACTGTCTGGTATGGCTTTGGACAGTGGGAGGAAACTGGAGCACCTGGAGGGAACCTATGTGCTCATGGGAAGAACTTACAGAATTTCATACAGAGAATGCTGGAATTGAACTCTGAATTCTGATGCCCCAAGCTGTAAAAGCATTGAGCTAACTGCTGCGCTACTGTGATACCCCATGTTGATGTTAGTGTTTCTGTGCTCTTGTTCATTTTATCCTTTCTTGACCCTTGTCTGATTTCTGTGTCCAATTGATGCCAGGTGCTCTACTTTTGCTGTTAATTTCGCTGTTTTTGATACTATTCATTGATTCGCCAGAGCTTGTACTTCTGTAGTCAAATATAAGCGAGAGTAGATAATGATGATGGGTATTTCCTTGAAGGGTATCAGTGAACTAGTTGTGTTTTGTAACTGTTGGTTTTGTGCTCCCTGTTTCTGAGCACACACCAGCATCCGCTGGTCATCTGATGTAAAATTACTGTGATAACTTCAAGTTGTCAATTCAACAGGGCCCTGGTCTTAGAACAAGGAATGACCTGATGTTTGGAAGATTTAGACGCTGGGCCAGATGGATTGGAAAGGCAGAGGTTTTTGACCAGAGGCAATGGTCACTGCTCAGCAATGTTTTCCCTCCACTCTGCGCTGTACTGTGGCTGAGCCTATGGTCTGGTCCAGCTGCTCTGGGCTTCGTGTCTGAGGACTCACTTTTGTTCTAAGTGCTATTTGCTTCCCTTTATTGTTTACATGACTTTTTTTTCTTTCTGCGCATTGCTTTTTTGACAATCTTCTTTTATGGGTTCTTCTGGGATGGTTGGTTTTGTGGCTGACTGTAAGGAGTTGAATCTCAAGGTTGTATAATGTACACATACTTAGATAATAAATATAGTTTGAACTTTTAATTTTGATATCTACAATAGAGAATTATTAACCTGTTTCGTTCCTCAATGTTTTAAGATTCTAAGTAAATTATCTAAAAAGATAAATTGTGCTGATAATATGTGTGCTTAAGATATTTATTTTATTTGGAGCATGGACATTTTAGTAATCAGGACTAGCTTCCAGTGCATATTTTATTAATCAGCATTAAAGATTATTGCAACTGAAATTATCAGTATCAAAGTTAGTTTTAAAATCCGCAGCCATTTCCAGTAGTTTTCAGCTGTTATCTCTCACTCTCCCTGATCCTTCACTTCTTAGCTCCTTTTCTGCTCTCTCCTGTCAGCAAGTCATTTAAAGATAGTTGCATTGGAACAAAAAGCAAACTCATGGAAAATCTGGACCTTATATTTAACACTTGTCAATGTGCAGACAATGACTGCAGCAAAGAGCTGTACTTTCAATGGGAGAAGTCATCAATCCCTCTAGAATTGCAACCTTGTGAGCATCCTGTCAAATCAACTTCCACATTGTGTGAATGTAGAAGACAAGACAGTATAACTTAGATATGTTAGTTTTATTGTTTATATCAATTACCCTAGTCTGTTTAATTCCTGCCAGTACTTATTTTAATGGTGCGTCAACAGGAAAGTAATGCTGATATTTAGTGTTGCTCTTACAGTGAAAGATGCACATAAAAAGGCAACTCTGTATCAGCTGGATTGTCTGATGCCACTTCTGTCATAGTACTGGATAAGTCATGAGGGATCAGTTGCAAATAATATATAACAAACACAGATTAATCTTCAGTTCAAGTATTTTAAAACAATAGAATGCACTGTGCATTATATAAGCTGTAAATCAGCAATATTGGTATAATGGTTTTTGACCCACTGCTTTCTCAACCATTCATTTAATTACTGTACTGAATTCTGAAGTACTTCCAAACTAACTGGTATTGAGAACAAAAAGATCTGTCACCATTTGAGTTTAATTATGTAAACCCTGAGAACTGCCCATAGTCATGACAGAATCCTGTGATATAACCACTTTCCTGGCTGGGTGCTGAATAGATAACAAAGCCAATTAACTTTGTTACTGCCGGTAATTAAAGACAATAGAAATTAGAAAAGGGTATTTGAGGCCATACTTCAAAGATAAATCCTGAGAATTGTGTCGTTCTGTGTTGCTGAAGTATTTTGCAGAACTCACTGTGCATTATGGCAGGCAAATGGGAAAGGTAGCACAGAAACAGCTTGCAGGGGGCCTGGCCTGATTTACCCAGAGCCAACTACCCAGAAAGTATAAAGTGTGGTGCTTACAGTTCACACTGTACCAAGGGGTGATGTGGCACCTGAAAACGTGTAAAATTTCCTCATCAACAGACAATAGGATGGATGGGATGGCAACTTGCATATTCAGAAATAGCTGGGGCTGACTTGGTGTCTCTCGGACACCGGCCTCTTTGGGAAAAACATGTTGCATATGCCACGTAGATCTGTCAGCCTGGGGTACAAGCAGGAGAAAACTCGACTGGTCATTGAGCTGAGAGAATCCATCGACCTGGATGAAGAACGCCAATGCCGCAATCCATACCTGTCGTAAACGGCGAGCTCAGGCTGAAGTAAACCAGGCCATCAGCAGGCTGCAGCACCAGGAGGTTGTTGATAGAGTATAGGCTGGACATGCAGAACTTGGCTGGGGACGGCAGCACATTTCTGGTCCATGGTGAGGAATGAAGAGAGGAACGGCATGGTATTTAAGGACAGAGTCCTTAAATACAATGCAAGGACAGAGCTGGAGCGATACAGGGTGATGGCAGTGGCACAGGGCCGCCAGGATGGATGGACAACATGGGAGGGCACCATCAATAGGTCATTCAGCTGGTCTGACCTATGGAAGGGCCGACAAGCCAGACTCAGCTTCCTCACCGGGGCAACTTACGATACTTTGACCTGTCCCAAAAATCTTCACCAGTGGTTCGACAGCGAAGATAGGTGCCCCCTATGTGATACCACCAATAACAACCTCCAACACATCCTGGCAGGATGCAAGACTGTGCTGTCTCAAAGGCATTACAGATGGTGGCTGACCAGGTCCTAAAGAAGCTGGCAGAGATCCTAGAGACCTGCAGGCAGGATGCGAAAAACTGTCTTTCCCCAGCGGGATGACAACTCATCCCAATTGTTAATGCTGGTAAAAGCACTGAATGTAACTGCCCAAGAGCTCCTTCTGGTCTCCTCTCCACAGATAAGGAGTGGAACATGAGGGCAGATCTTGGCATACAGCTACAGTTCCCCACAGACATCACCACCAAATCTCGTCGCCCGGACATAGTACTGTGGTCCTTGGCTGCCAACACAGTCCTCTTCATTGGGTTAACCATCCTATGCGAGGAAGGAATGGAGGCTGCCCATGAGCAGAAGAGGCTGAAGTACTCAGACCTGACAGCTGAGTGTAAGGAAGATAGCTGGAGGACCATCATCTATCCTTTGAAGGTAGGATGCTGGGGCTTCATCAGCAATTCTACGACAAGGTTCCTCTGTGATATGGCCGTGACTGGAGTGAGGCTCAGGAGGGCCAAAATAGAGGCAGAAAAGGGCAGGTTTTGGCTGTGGCTGAGGAGGAAAGACATAAATTGGGGGACTGACTAACCCCATTGAGAGCTGAGTGGTGGCAGGGAGACGTCCCTGTCACTGCTCCACCACCAGGAGGTGTACCAGGGTTAAGGGAGCAAAACATCAGTGAATGGTGGCCCCTGGCTGATGACGCTGTAGTTGACTTAATGGCACTGTTGGAGGTGTGCAGACAGTAATGCCAAGCAGGAAACATCTTCCTGTAAATCACATTGCAAACCAGAAAAGTAGTTGCAAGATATTATCATTTATTGGCAATACTGGTAGGAGGCCATATTAGGAATAGGAAATTTTAATCTTAAAACAGTGAAGGGAGCCAGTTTAAAAAATAAATAGAATTGACTCTTTCTGAGTGTGCACGCAAGGCAGTTCTGTATATTTTAGGATATGTGATGATTGATGTGTGTATCTTTTATGAATTCAGAGCAGAGTATTTTTTTTAAAAATCATTAAAATACCTTTCAGATTTAAAAAGGATTATTTTTCTTTTGAAAGAGTTAAACCAGATGGTATTTGGCACAAGAGAACAAACTGGGCCAGGGTTGAGTAGTCAAATCAGCTCATATATCCATGGTTTGAAACGGGTTCTTGAATCATCACTATCAAAGTGGAAGAGAAATATAGAGGGGTCTATAAATTGAAAAATATTCATTGATGCCAAGGCATTAAGAGGGAGCTGGTAATTATCACAACAGCCTTCAATCAAATAGCCTGATCGGATGCCTTCAACCGAATGCCTTGATTACCAATACATCCCCTTGTCCTTCCTCCATGAACCCTGGATATCAATAGTTTAAACTTGCCAAAGTGTATCAAGTTCTTTTCCAAACTAAAGCACTGCATCAATACACATTCAGTTCCAACACATACCTTTTATAAAATTAGCCCCCTTTGACAAAGCTTTTATTTATCTGTGATAAAATTCTCTCCACTGGAAAGAAGTGAAATGTCACACAGTAATTCTGCGTTCCCAACATTGGTATCCATGCAGTACTAGCCGTGTCACCATGGGTTGCTGCAGCCCATCGTCTGTGCAGGCAGCTGAATCCTGAGACGGTCTGCCAGCTGAGCTCTCAGCATCCCTATTTCCAGTAGGTCAAGATTCATCCACATTGCTCCACACTCAGGGGCGGTATTGTAAACTATTGATTGACAGAGCAACAGACACCAAGTTGTTATATATAATGCCGCTGTTAATTGATCCGAGCTCTCTGCTCTACACTATAAATCCTTACTCCCCCAAACCTTTGATGACCTATGAATAACCAACTTTGAAATGTTTGTTTTATCTCATTTATCAAATTATTTCTCACTAGGTAAAAATAACACAGCTATTGACTAATAAATAATATAACTTGACTGATTGAATACAAACGTTTGTAGTATAAAACAAACATTTCATGGGTTGCTAAGGTGGACACCTTTTTCCAGATCAGTGCCTGCTACAATGAGCCTCTTCAGTCCTGCCATGTGTGTGGTGTGAACTAGCATACGTTGTGAGAACGACCCTCTCAGCAAAATGTAAGCATCACTGTATCATTCAAAGAGGATCAATTGTAGAAGATGAATCCTCATTTAAAGTCTGCAGCATGGCAGCTTTGGATGCTGAATGGAATCGCTTGCAACTACCAGCTGAAGCATTAGTCATACATTAGCTAGATCCGTGCTTTTACATGCAGCCTTGGATGAAGCAGTCTATAAGCAAGTCCAACAGAATCACTAATGTTTATGATTTATAGTCACACACTTAAAAAAATGCCCAAGTCTTATTTAAATGTTTATTGACTGCGAGCTAAACTTGGGACTAGATTATCTTATACGTAAGATTAAGATTGTTGAATTTTCAATCGGTTTTATTTTAAAATTTATTGACCAACAAATCCAATTGCAGAGTTGTGTTTTTTTATCAGAACTGTGCATATGGAAATTGTTTTTCTTTCCCTTGAGTGGAGTGTAATAATGCTAATCTCCAGCTGGAATCAGGTCACTCAGAATCTTTGATTGGACATTTCCCCTTGTAAATCGCATTTGTGAGGATCAGCCATTTTCTGCATCAGAGACAACAGTAATGATGCATTCCTGAATGCCAGGAGAAATTAGTTCACTTTATTCTGAAGCACGCTGTTCTCTCTTGTCAACCGGCTCCTCATAATTGGAAACAATTTATGAAGCACTGGCTTGGTAAGAAGACCCATCTAATTTATTTACTTACATATCCTTGTTTGACATTTCTCAGACAAATCAGCAAGACCTATATACAAAGTCCCTGTGCCCACAATTTATCCATTCCATCTCCCTGTCACAAAACACTATGTTCAAGTACCTTACCATCTGATTTGGAATCAATCATTCTTCATTATTGTATGCCATCGTGGGTATTCCTTCACCAGGAAGACTGAAGTGTTCAAAATTTTTAAAGCTGAAGACTTTGGAGAGAAGATTTTCAGGAGTGGCTTTGGAGAAAAGATTTTCAGAAGCAGAGAGGAAATTCTGGTGATGGTGGTGGTTGTGGATATGTAGAAGAAAATGCATAGCATTTAGTTGGCACATGGATGCTATATAGTTGTCAATCAACCTTCATTAAGTAGATGCTTGTGCTCAAAGGTAACTCCACAGACTTTGCAGGTAAAGGACTTGCTGCAAAGTCCAGAAATGGATTGATAAGCAAAAGTGAGCATAGGTGACTCTTGTCAAACAAATGAACATATCCAGGGCAAGAAATAAGTTAGAAAAGAGTTTCAATTTGATTGATGGATACTGAAGATGAGTCAGCTATATAAGATTGGAAGAAGAGCTAGGTCCTCTTGGCTGAGGCAAATGTATCAAAAAGTGAGCTCAACAAGATAAAAATTCTTTAAGAAGACAAAATTAAGAAACTGAAGGCTGTGCTGAGAAACAATCAGTTAGAGTCAAATAGGGGAAATTTATAGTAACATTGGAGGGAGTACAAAGGAGATTCACTAGACTAAATCCTGGAAGGAAAGGGCTGTCCTACAAAGAGAAGCTTAATTATTTGGGCCTGTATTCCTTTCAGTTTAGAAGAATGATGAGTAGATTTATTTTAACATGGAAGACCCTACGGGGCCTGGCGGGTTAGATATTGGGATGTTTTCAATAGTGGAACAGTATTGACGAAGGAGACATTGCTAAAAGACAAGGGGCTGGCAGAGTATGGTGAATCTCTGGAATTCTCTGCTATAGTAGGTGATGGAAGAGGAAGTGATTGAGAAGGGTAAATGAACAACATTTGAAAGGCACTTGGACAGGTACATAGATAGAAAAGGTTCAAAGGGATTAGTCCAAATGAGGGCAAATGGGACAAGCCTAGATGGGCAAATTGTTAGGCATGGACTGTTTGGGCTGATGTGTCTGCTGCCGTGCTGCATAACTGGCAGAAGTATTTGTAGTGGAGGTGGATAAATATTCATTATATTGTGGAATAGAGGATATGGAGAAAGAGTACTAAGGAGAAACCATGATCACATTAAATAGCACAGAACAACCGTGATCATATTTAACAGTGGGGCAGGCCTGAATGGCCTGATGGCCTACTCCCATCCTTGTTTTCTTGTGTTCTTGCAGTGTTCATGGTAAATATGACCAACTTATTCAGCTCCCAGAGATATCAGCTCTACAAATGAAGCTCTTTCAACCAAAGTTCAGACATCCCAATTACAGCAGAGAACACTTGCAAGCAGTTTGGGAGTTCTGGCCAAATTTTAAATGCATTTCCAAGGGATCTTAAAGACAGATATTCATAATGTCTTAATAAGTTAGATCAGTGAATTCAGCAGTGGTGCTTTTATACCTTTTCTTGAAAATATTGTGGAATTTTTCAGGAGTGGAAATATTGAAAACTTGCATATTTTTCAGAACATTGTAAATAACAATGCATATCTTGAGGAATAAATAACTCTTCATTTTTTGTACTGTGTGCTCATTACTTGTATTCTGTATGTAATGTATTAAACATATGTAGCACGTAATGTAAATACAGGGAGTTATATATGCTTTATTAAGAAAGTTAAACAGCTCATCGGAAGTCTACATGGATTTTGTTAAATGAGGGTCTGAGTTTGTAAAATATCTGACACCAGTGTTTTAGCAAATTACTCAGCTCCATTACTTTGATGTTAATCACATAGAAATTCTACTTTTAAGAAGCCAAGGTTTAGTGTAATGAAAGAATATAACTTCTGTGTGCATAGAAAAATTGAAAACAAGTTTTGGAATTCCTACCAATCTTTGTAAGTCAGATTTCTTTTTCTTAGTTATTGACATGTTTGTGTGTTATGGGAATGCAATATATGGCTTGCTAGACCATTTTAGGGAATGGCTGAGAGCCTATCACATTAGTTGATCTGAAGCTGGTTACAACCTAGACTCAGTAAAAATGGCCGATTAACTTCTGTGAGGAATGTTGGTGAACTTGATGGTCGTTTATTGATCCAGTACCATTACTGATGTTGACCTATCATTCCAGATTTATTTACTCAAAATTAAATTCCCCAGCTACCAAGAATCTGAATTGATATTTCTAGATCATTAAGCTCCTGGATGCATTTCTAAGGACATAGCCACATTGACCCACACTCACCAAATAATTGTCAATACTTCTGTGAAAGGTCAATATCTTGAAACACCAACCTAATTTTAATCCACATATACTATTTGACTTGTTTATAACTCAATCACTTTTTGAGTTTCGCAGCTACTATTTATGTTGATTCATTCTAAATCCGTGCATTCAGTAAATACTGAGATTAATTCATTGTAGCTGCCATTAAATACAGAACTTACTGTTTTTTTAAGATTCTTCAATGATTTTCAACACGTTTGGCCATATCATGCATCTCAACTGTCCTAGCATTACTCAGGCCTCACTAGTTGTATGTGACTTAACTTCTTTTTGTTCCAATAAAATCAATAGATATCTTTCATTAGTTTTACTTTGCAAGTGGTCATTTAAATGTTGTTCTTTTATCTTGGAAACTTCTAATCTTCTCAAAGATGCCAGTTTATTTAGTATTTGGTTGATCCTTACACCACCTATCTGCTACAATGTTGTGTGATGATTGCCTTTTGTCCAGCTAAGACCAAGCATGAAACATCTCCAACAATGGCAAAAGCAAGTCTTGTCCATGCAAGGTAGAAATTACAGATCCTAACTCTGGATTCACTTACCCCTCTAGATGGACCATATCAACCATCTAATATAGAGCCTATTTGTGCTCTCTTCCTGTGTTGATTTCAATGGCAGAGAAGCAAGTGCTGCTGCCCCACTGCTCCAGTGAATAATGACCTTAGATGCTGTTTCTCTGGGGCTTGTGCTTCTCCTTGTAACAGTGCGTGTTTACTTCAGGTGATCTGGTTTCTTCCTATCTTAAAGACATATGAGTAGTTTAATAGGCTGCTGTAAACTGCCTAAGCAGAAAGTTTGATGGATATATGTATATGTAAGAGGATTTTAACAATATAAAATATGCAAAATTAATGTTATATATTTGGTGATGTGGCCATGCCATATCTCTAAATAAATATGAAAGTCATAAATAGTATATTTTTTGAACAGGCAAATTATTAGCTGTCAGTTTTGTTTTCTATTTAGCAGTTTTATTGAGAAATCTATAGTAGTTCATCATTGTAAAACTGTTCATAGCATCTGGTACTTGAATGTAACAAATTGTTCTGTTATTTACAAGCAAGACAATTTTTCCTGATTTCTTTTCCTCAGATTTTTTTTCATTCCCTGCTGGTAGCTTATGACACCACAAATAAATCCATTTCAACTCAAGGCAAGGTATTGATTTTTGTTAATCTCAGGAAGTTGGTAACAACATGACATAGTTAGTGCCACAGGTACAACTACATGAAGCAAACAGAAGATGTATAAGGATTGATTTTTTTCATTATTATGGGCATTTTTGTTTCATTATTTATAGATTATCTGGAAGGCTTTATCATTATCTCGAGGCAAAAACTGTTTAGGTAAATTTATCCTCGAGCAAAACTCATAGAACATTTAATAATTTGGATTTCAATATTAAGTATGAACTGCTTTTGCAAGTATTATTAGCATTTAAAAACACTATTTCTGATAGATGTTCCAGAGGAACCAGAAGGTTTGAAGTTGTCTATTCTGCAAAACAGGACTATACGATTAACATGGGAGCCTGGTTATAGCCACAATACTCCTATAACAGGTAGGTAAAGCTTTATATTTGATATACATTTTTTCTTTATTTAAGTGATGCTCACAGAAAGATCATGGTAAATAACAGGAAGCTCAGATTTGGATCTGATGCTCAGTAAATGGATATGAATTCTTCTAGTTTAGATAACATTGGGTTTGCAGATGAAAAATGAAAGAATGGAGCAAAATGCACTACATAGGACTATTTTGGTTATACACCAATTTCCTAGCTTTGTATAAAGTAGCAAAAGCTAAGCCTAAAGTGGATAGAATTAAACAAGAGCAAAGGATCCCCTTTGGAGTAAGGTTATTTGGTAAATGCACTGGATTTTTATAAATTTTCAACAGTAAGAAAAAAGTCTTTGTTGATGTTACTACCTGCAAAAGAAGGAAATAGTTACCTTTCACCATTGACAATACCACCAGAGATGTATGGAAAAAGTCATTTGTAATAAGTTTCATCTACACAAAATTTGGTTGTTAACATATTTTCTGCTGTAGGAATACACTGTGGCAAATATCACATGCCAGTCAGAATTATTTAACTTTTACATATATTTTTGATGGAAAACATATTTCTATTGTGTTTAACATATGATTGAATTTCATTACAATATGCGAACAGATTAAACTGTAATATGCATAATTTTGTAACTTAAGTTTTCATTCAACAGTAAGCAAATATGACAGCTTCAAATTAAGAATCACAGATCTCCATTATATGAAATGATAGTCCAGCAAGCTTCTGAGAAAACTGCTTTTATCATGAATTGCTGTCTCAGAGTAAATTCTTCACCTGTGACCCAAAATAGACTAGTTACCAAGGTGTATACAAACTCAGACAAACTATCATTGATTTATTTCTCATAATAATTGAATTACAATGAAAGCTCATCAAATTGTAATGTTATCTTTGTTTCTTTCTCCAGGAGGTGTCTCATTAGCTGAGTATTTATAGCAGTGTTTTTTTATTTTAGATTTTCAACAGCTGCACCATTTTACCTTTATATTGTTGACTTGCATGTTACTTAATGGGTTTATTCACCTGTGAAACATTATTTTTATAGAATTTATTGTGGAGGAAAATACATTTGAACCTGGAAGATGGCATGAAAAGACTAGAGTTAATGGAAATCAAACTTCAGTAGTGCTGCAACTCTCCCCTTATGTAACCTACCAGTTCCGTGTATTATCTGTAAATATAGTGGGCAAAAGTCGACCGAGTGTGCCTTCCAAAAACCACACAACAGAGTCTGCAGGTATGTAAAGACAAATGGTTGCTTAATTCTCTTTCATTAAAATAAAACTTGAAAAATACAATACGTAACATCCATAAAAACTAAGAGTAGCGATATAAAATATTTATTCTCTCAGCTAAAATTTTGGAATATTTTCAGATTGTACATTGAGAAAATTTAATCATTGTTTATGAGGGTATTCCAAATTCCAACTTTCTTGAAAAGACCAGATATGCTTGTGCTCAATTAGTTTTCTCTGATTTATATTTATTAACCTAGCTGAACTACATGAGCAGCTTTGTATCTTATTCTGTTGTTGATTTTTCACTCTCATTCTGTTTTTACTTTTTGTCTTTCTCCTGGCCTTTGTTAAGATATGCACCTCTCTACATTTCTTCATCTCCCCTCCTCCATATGCAGTCTGGATTTTTACAGATTGTTTAGTGCTTACCATACAGAGTTTTAGCTTTCTAAAGGTTGCCTATAAAGAATGAAAATCTTCTTAATCCAGGACCAAACTGAAATTTCACTACATTTAATTATTTAATGACCAATATAAAGACATATTATTCTTTATATTGGAGTAGCAATTTAAGATCAAATAACTGGGTTACCTAATATGAGAAGAGTTAAAATAGAGAACAATACATTTTCTGGCAGAATCTGTCTATGAAATCTCATTATGTTGAAATGGACTCTAAATATGGGACAACTTATTATCTAAAAATATAAACTCAGTTCCTTTAAAAATGAAGATGTTCTCACTTTTACAATTATTCAAAATAACTTAAATGAAGTTGTGTGTTCACTAATGGTATGAGACATTGCAAGGCTAATAACTATTTTGCAGAGTAGGCAGTTCATTTGTCACATTCATTTTCTTCCCAAAAATATAGAATTCACTGGAATTAAATGAGACTCATTGGTCTTTGTCAGGATTTACACATGAATAGTACTTACTTGGAGTAAGTGTGAATCATTCCAATGAGGTTTCAGAAGTGGAAATGTTATCACAAAACAGATTAAGATAATTGACAAGGAAGAAAGTCCAAGATTAATTATCAGTTGATTGATCATTTAACTGATCAATAAACTCATTACTGATTTGTTATTCTTGTTGTCTTTGTGAGAATGCTTAATCCACTTACTTTGTGCCCAGAGTCAAAAATGTCACCTTTCATTATCTTGACGAATACAGAATTGTATAAATAAGGATGTCAAGAGGAATGGAACTGTTTATATTACTGCTTCAGGACTGATACAGTTCAAAGTTCAAAGAGAATCTATTATCAAAGTACACATACTACATACCACATACTATTCTGAGATTCATGTTCTTGTGGGTATTCACTGTAGATATAAAGAAATATAATGGAGTCAACTGAGAACAACACACAAAGATTGCCTAACAACCAATGGGCAAGAGAAGGCAAACTGCAATACAAAAAAAACACAAAGAATAACAATAAATAAATAAGGAATAAATAATATTAAGAACATGAATTGTAGAGTCATTGAAAGTGAGAGCACAGGTTGTGGAATCAGTTCAGTATTGAATTGAGTGAAGTTGTTTGCGCTGGTTCAAGAATCTGATGGTTGTAGTGTAATAAATGTTTCTGAACCTGGTGGTGTGTGACCCAGTGGTCCTGGACTGGCTTCTTAATAGCAGCAGCAAGAACAGAGCATGGCTTGAATGGTAAGGGGGGGGGGGGGGGTCATTGATGATGGATGCTTTGTTCTTGTGATTTCACTCCTTGTAGATGTGCTCCATATTGAGGAGGGTTTTTCTTGTGATGGAGTGGCCTGTGTCTACTACATTTTGCAGGCTTTTCTATTCATTGGCATTGGTGTTTCCATGCCATACCATAATGCAACCAGACTGGATACTTCCACTGTGCATCCATTGCCATTTGTCAAAGTTTTAGATGACATGATGATCTGTGCAAACTTCTAAGGAAGTAGAGACACTGCTATGCCTTCTTTGTAATGGCACCTATGTGCTGGTCCCAGGACAGATCCTCAGAAATCATAATGCCAAGGAATTTAAAGTTACTGACACTCTTTACCTCTGATCCCATGATGAGGACTGGCTCATGGATCTCCAGTTTCCTCCTCCTGTAGTCAATAATCAGCTCTTCAGTTTCCCTAATGTTGAGTGAGAAGATATTGTGGCACTTATCAACTGATTTTCAGTTTCCTTCCTATATGCCAATTCATCACCACCTTTGGTGACATTAGTAAACTTGAATGTGACATTGGAGCTGTGCTTAGCCTCACAGTCATAAGTATAAAGTGAGCAGAGCAACGTGTTAAGCTTACGGCCTTGTAGTGCACCTGTGCTGATGGTGATTGTGGAGGAGATATTATTGACATTCTGAACTAACAAGGGTCTGCAAGTGAGGAAAATGAGGATCCAGTTGCACAAGGAGGTATTGAGGGCTAGGTCTTGGAGCTACTTGATTAGTTTTGAGAAGATGATAGTGTTGAATGCAGAGTTGTAGTTAATGAAGTTCATCTAGATATATGTGTCTTCCCCGCTCAGGTGTTCTAGAGCTAAATGAAAGCCAAGGAAATGGCATCTGCTGTTGACCTGTTGACCTAGGCAAAATGGAATGGATCCAAGTTAAACTTCTAAGGCAGGAGTTGATATATTTCATCAACAATCTCTCAAAGCACTTCATCACAGTGAATGTAAATGCTACTGGGCAATAGTCTTTCAGACAGGTTACCATGTTCCTCTGGGGCACTGGTATGATCGAAGCCTAATTGAACCAGGTGGGTATCACAGACTGCCAAAAGCCAGAGAATTAAGATATCAGTAAATACTCCCACCACTTTATTAGTACAGGTCTTCAATACATAGCCTGATACAACAACTAGACCAATGTTTTCTGTAGGTTCACCCTCTTAAAGGATTCTCTCATGTCGGCCTTGGAGACGGAACTCACCGTGTCACCAGGGGCTGTGGGACCTTATGAAGGTGTTCTGTCAGTAAAGCAAACATAAAAGACTTTGAGTTCATCTCAGAGTGAAACCTTGTCACATACTGTACTTCACTTGGTTGCTACAGAATCTCAACCCAAATCCACTTAACTGCACAGACACTATTTGACCTACAAACACAAGAAAATCTGCAGATGCTGGAAATCCAAAGCAATGCACACAAAATGCTGGAAGAACTCAGCTGGCTAGGCAGCATCTAAGAAAAAGAGTAAACAATCGATCTTTTGGGGCAGGACCCTACATCTGGACTGGAGTAAACGATGTGAAAACAAAATAAGAACATGGGGGGGGGGGGGGAGGAAGAAGTACAGTCGGCCCTCCTTATCCGCGGATTCCGTATGTGCGGATTCAACCAACCGTGGATTGGGAAAACCCGGGAGTTCTCTCTCTAGCACTTGTTGCTTGAGCATGTACAGACTAATCTTTCTTGTCATTATTCCCTAAACAATACAGTATAACAACTATTTACATAGCATTTACATTGTATTAGCTATTATAAGTAATCTAGAAATGACTTAAAAGTACAGGCAGTCCCCGGGTTTTGAATGAGTTCCATTCCTGAGTCTGTCTTTAAGTCGGATTTGAAGTCAGAACAGGTACATCCGGTATTATTTAGCGTCAGTTAGTCAAACGTTTTTCTTAGTATATAGTACATATTTTACCTTTCTATGCATATAAAACACTTAAGAAACATATGTATTTCAATAATTTAACCACTGTGTTGCTCAGTAATAATTGTAGCTTTCATCAGGGCAGGGCCTTTCATATGCTCCATTAAAATTGTTTCGATCTTTGACCGATTGTAGTCTAACGCTTTTCCAATGACCAGTGGTGTTTCACCTCTTTCCGATCACTGTATTACTTCCACCTTATTTTAAATCGCGATTGTGATTATTTTCATGAACAGAAACACTGCGGGTTCGGAGCTGCACCGCCAGGTCCTAATGTTCACTGCATGGAGACACGTTAAATAAAGTCCGGGGTTCCACTGGGTCCTAAAGACCACCACACTATACATGTTAAATAAGGGACTTGAGCATGCGCAAGTTTTGGTATCTGCGGGGGGGTCCCAGAACTAATCCCCCGCGGATAAGGAGGGCAGACTGTACTGTTACGTACCCACCACGGTTTAAATGAACCAGCAGCAATAGACCATGCCTGGAGTTTGGATTTTATGTTAAAACCATTATCTTTAAAAGTATCTACTTAATATAGCAACATTTTTGGGCAGTGGGTGAATCAGCCCTCTTGAGCTTTTTGATCTCGTCACTTGAGATTCAGTTTCACGCAAACCTGCCACTTTGATCTGGCCCATGCCTTCATTAACCAGGTCCAACACTTGCCTTTCTTGGATCTCGCCCCTCCTGACACAGGTCATCGGGTTTGTTGAGGTCTGGTCAGGGTTAATTGGGGTATGACTAGGGTTTGTAGGGGTGTGTGCCCCTTTGGACCTTAGGATTAGGTGTGAGTGTTGGGCTGGTGGATATATATGTGTGTCTGCGAGCAGTAAGGCTGCGGAGTTTTGAGTGGTGAGGTATGAGGTGCTATGGTGGATAGGCTCGTGTGGTGAAGCCAGGTTAATGTGGCCCATGCCTTTCATTATCATGGTCCGACGCCGGTTCATTTAATGAACCGGGTGTGCACTGGGACACGTCATCAGTAATGCATCCTCGGACCACTGGGTGTTTCGGATCTTTAATCATTAGAAATCCTCCCCGAGGTGACCCAGCCAGGGATGATCAGGCCCAGCTTGTGTTTTTTCCCATGAAGCAGGATAATGAGAGCCATGTAATTCAGAGAGTAATGATTCTGTGCAGGAAGGCACAGAGTCGACTATACTTCCTTAGAAGGTTGGCGTCATTCAATGTCTGTAGTGAGATGCTGAAGATGTTCTATAGGTCAGTTGTGGAGAGCGCCCTCTTCTTTGTGGTGGCGTGTTGGGGAGGAAGCATTAAGAAGAGGGACGCCTCACGTCTTAATAAGCTGGTAAGGAAGGCGGGCTCTGTCTTGGGCAAAGTACTGGAGAGTTTAACATCGGTAGCTGAGCGAAGGGCGCTGAGTAGGCTACAGTCAATTATGGATAACTCTGAACATCCTCTACATAGCACCATCCAGAGACAGAGAAGCAGTTTCAGCGACAGGTTACTATCGATGCAATGCTCCTCAGACAGGATGAAGAGGTCAATACTCCCCAATGCCATTCGGCTTTACAATTCAACCACCAGGAGTAAGATATGTTAAAGTGCCGGGGTTAGGACTCAATGTATTTAAGTAAACTACTTAAGAACTTTTTAAAAGCTATTATTAATGCTTTTTGAGAGGGTGATTTTAGATGCATATCATATTTTTACTGAGATAAGTATTGTATGTAATTAGTTTTGCTACAATAAGTGTATGGGACATTGGAAAAAATGTTGAATTTCCCCATGGGGATGAATAAAGTATCTATCTATCTATCTATCTATCTATATTTAAACATCATTACCTGGCATTTGTGTGCCTGGGATTGCATGGGTTAAATTGACAGAATAATCAAAAGTAAACAGTGTTATGAGTATACATATGTGTAAATATAACTCCCAAACCATTGAGCTTGGGGGGGGGGGGGGGGGCACCAGGCTTAAAATCTTGAGATGGTAAGGTATGAAAGTTCAGTTCATCCACAGATTAAATGATGTGAGAGAGATATTTGTAATCCAAGCTGAATGTCAAGAGAAGGCATTTATGTCATATTCCACAGGTTCCACAGTGGTAACACAGGATAACAATGGCCATAGTATTTATCACATAGGTAGATTCCACAAGGTTGTCCTAATCACACAACGTGATAACTACTTATCGATGTGATGGTTTGATGCCCAACCCACCCTTGTGGGCACTCGAAAGTTCCAACCAGTGAACCCTTAGTCACCGGCTTCCTTCCATTGTCCGACTCCAACTGTGACTGACCGTGTGTGGGTGAGTGTCCTTGCTTAAATCAAAACAAGCTGCAGAGTTAAATAGTTCTGCCCCTCTCTCTCTCTCTCTCTCTAAGAATCAAACAGAAGCCAAGAAAGCTGGTGGCTGACATCACCCAGGCTCTCTGTCTTAAATTGACAGTCCACGGCAAGATAACTCTAGGGGTTCATCATACTTCCCCAGAAAAGTGAAAATTTTGATCAAAGAGCAAAATTTTAACTGCAAACTATAGAATGTAAAACAATATATATGTGATTATCATTTAACACATTGCAGAAGCATATACAAACACCAGTTTTTTTTTCCACTCTTGAACTTAGCATCTGGACAGACAATCTGCAGTGATATTGTCTGCGCCTTTCACATGCTTTATTACCATATCATATCCCTGCAAAATCAGACTTTGTGGTTGAACTGGAGTCCGATTAACCATTTTCTTTAATCATATATATGCAAACATCCACCCTGGGGATGGGATAAGCATCCGTCTTTGTTACTGCAGTTAACCTTCCTATAATCAGTACAAAATCTAACGCTACCATCAGGTTTGAGCACAATAACACAGGATGAGACCCAATCTGATGTTGACGGTCTGATAATACCATTTTTCAGCATATATTCAATCTCCTGCTCAGCCAATTCAGTCTTTTCTATGTTCATGCGATAGGGGTGCTGCTTAATTGGGTCAGCTTGACCAACATCTACGTCATGCACAGCGACCGAAGTTTTTTTGGGTACATTAGGAAACAAGTCTTAAAACTTTAGAATTAATTCTTTCAGTTGTTGTCGTTGCATTGGCTACAAATGGACCAATTTGTTATCAATGTTTTCCAAAATAACAGAGTTCATGAGCCTCACTGAGACTACGTTTGGCTTGTTAAAATTCACAGACGAATCAGTTATCCCATTCTCAGGCCCTCCAGTTTCACATGTTCCCACAACAACACTCACAGATGGCATCTCCAGGTCAAAATAATGATTTATCATATTTACATGTACCACCTGTATGGGTTTTCTTTGATCGGGTGTTTTAATAACAAAATTCAAAGAATCAATTTTAGAGATTATTTTGCTAAACTTTGCTTGGAGTGGATTTGTCAACATTGGAAATAATTGCCCGGTTATCATACCAATGTTTCATGTTGTTTTGAGAATTCTGTAAGTTTTGTCTTGCAAGGCTACAGACTTGGTGTAATTTATTTTTGAACTCCAAAACATAGTTTAACAAGCTAACATACACTTTTTCATCAGTCCACTGTTCCCTCAGCAAGGGCAAAGGTCCCCTCAGTCTGTGACCAAATGCAAGTACAAATCGACTAAAACTCAGCGATTTTTGCACCAATTCTCTTACAGCAAATAGGAGCAAATATACCCCCTCATCCCAGTCTTTTCCATTCTCAACACAGTATGTCTTAATCATTGTTTTGAGGGTAGAATGAAATCTTTCTAAAGCTCCTTGTAATTCTGGATGGTATGCAAACGATGTAATTTGTTTGGCTCCCAGTTCACAAACTACCTACTGGAATAATCCTGATGTAAAATTACTGCCTTGATCTGATTGCATTTCTTTAGGCAAACTGAACAAAGTAAAAAACTTGGTGAGAGCCTTCACCACAGTTATAGCTTTAATATTTCTGAGCGGGATCACCTCTGGGAATCTGGATGCAGTACACATAATGGTTAACAGATACTGATGGCCAGCTGTTGTCTATGGCAATGGGCCAACACAATCCACTATAACTTTGGAAAAAGGTTCACCGAATGCAAGTATAGGCTGAAGTGGGGCCACTGGGATGACCTGATTATGTTTACCCACAACTTGACAAGTGTAACAGGTTCTGCAAAAGGTCACAACATCTTTCCTCAGATTAGGCCAGTAAAATTCTTCCCTAATCCTGTTTACAGTTTTATTCACCCCAAAAATGCCTAAAGGCATACTGTGAGCCAAAGTCAAAAGTTTAGTCCTATAGACTTTAGGAACTGCAACTTGCTGAACAATTGCCCATTCCTCATTCACAGGTACAGTAGGTGGTCTTCACTTCCTCTTCAATACCCCATCGTTGAGATAGTACCCTACTGGCACTTTTTTAATCTCATCATCTGAGAGAGCTGTTTCTTTCAAAGCTTCAGTCTCAGGATCTGGATTTTGTTTCACTACAAACTCCTTCCTAGACAAAGATAAATCTTTCTCATCAGACTTACTCCCTGAATCCTGTTGAAACAATGAAGGCAGAAAAGTCCCTGACAAATCATCATCACCTAACTCCAGATTTTGGCTATCCTGGGCATCGGAATTATGCTGCACAGAACTGTCTACGTTGGCAGCCTTTTTAGTAATGCTTCATGTTACTGCGCAAGCAGGATAAATATTAACAGCCATCTGTAGGTCATCAGTGGCAGGCTTATTTGTCAGCTGCACTGCTGGATAAACTTCACCACCTGCTATGTCATTTCCTAACAACAAAGGAACACCCCCTCACTGGTAACTTGGGATGGATCCCTATCTTGAGAGGTCCCAAAAACAAACCAGACTTCAAAATTATCTAATGCAGAGGTACAGAAACAACACCTTTCCAAATACCTTTTTATAAGATTTACCTCATCAGTTTTAGTCTCATCACCAAACTTTAGAACTCTGTCTAATATAAGTGGCTGAGAAGCCCCAGTGTCTTGAAGACTTTTCACTAGTACTGAGGTTGACCACTTATTCATGACACCAACCCATCTCATATAAAAGGATCAAATCTCTTCTTAACTCGGTCAGCTTTCTCAGTCCTTAACTGAGCCTCAACAGAATGTTCAGAACCCGGTGGGTCTTTAGGTGCTTCAACCTGCTGAATACAAGCATTTGGGACTGCCTCCTTTTCCTTTTTCTTCTTCAGGATGGAACAATTAGCCATCATGTGACCATCTTCCTTACAATAGTAACAAGTAAGACCAGACTACTTCTCCTTTGACTACCTCCCTTCATCCTTACTTTTGTCACTAGTTCCCAATTTAATTTCTGGTTTACCCTGCGGGTTATCCCTGCTACTCTTTTGGAAGCTCTTATGCGGGGTAAACTTAGCCTTGTGGGTTAAAGCAAACTCATCTGCTAATCTAGCAGACTCCCGTAAAGTGGCAGCATTCTGTTTATCTAAATATGTCTTTATATCATCAAGGACACACCTTTTGAATGCTTCAATCAAAGCCAACTCTTTCAAACTGTTAAAATCATCATTTACATTCTTAGATGTGCACCAACTATCAAAATATACAAGCTTCTCATAATCAAATTCCACATAAGTCTGGGTCATAGACTTCTTCAAATTTCTAAACCTTTATCTATAAGCTTCTAGAACCATCTCATAAGCTTTAAGCACTGCCTGTTTCACAATATAATAATTAGCTGCATCTTCAAGAGATAGGGCTTGTTGGGCTTTACCCTTAAATACAGTTTGTAACAAAACAGGCCAACTGCTTTTCAGCCAATTTTGACTCTGAGCCACTTTTTCAAAACGCAAGTATTTATCACTTTCTGCTTCGTCAAATGGAGGTACCAATTTAACCTCCCGACTGGCACTAAACCCATCGCCAGGGTCTAGCACTAGACCTCCTTGCTGCAATCTCTCTATCTTTTCCAGCTCAAACTGCCTCTGTTTTTTTGCTTCCTCAGCCTCAAAATGCCTTCATCTATCCTCAAACAGCCTTTGTCTTTCCTCAGCCTCTAAATTAAGTTGTTCTAACTGAAACTACTGCTCAAGGTTAAATGATTTACTTTCAGGAAACACCTCCAACTCCTCCACTTTAAACACATCCGTAGGTACATAATGCTCAGCTGTTATCCTCTGAATCTGTGCGCTCATTGTCAATTTCACCTTAGTAAGTTTTAACTTTTTAGCAATACTCAATAACTCAAACCTTCTGGCGTCCTCTAATGCCTCAGAGGTTGGCACTTTCAGAAATTTATCAACATCCATTGCTGCTGATTTTCCCTCACACAAGTAAATCAAAAGGGATTTCCCCAATCAAATCGGTACTTGATTAATCAATAAGCCCGCAAATTTGTTCATATCCCGGACGCAAACCCCAATTTTGTTATGTACCTGTAACGGTTTAAATAAACCAGCAGCAACAGACTATGCCTGGAGTCTGGTTTTGATGTTAAAACCGCTATCTTTAATACTATCTACTTAATATAGCAACTTAATCAAGAATAATCAAAAGTTAACAGTGTTATGAGTATACATATGTGTCAATATAACTCCCAAACCATTGAGCTTTGGGGGGGGGGGGGGCACCAGGCCTAAAATAATGAGATGCTAAGGTATGAAAGTTCAGTTCATCCACAGACTAAATGATGTGAGAGAGATATTTGTAATCCAAGGTGAATGTCGAGAGAAGGCACTTATGTCATATTCCACAGGTTCCATTGTGGTAACACAGAATAACAATCACTGTAGGTTTTATCCGTCGTCGTTCCAAATCCACTTATGAATTATAACCAATAGTAGCTTATCACAGGGGTACTGTCTTCAAAGGGAACTACCACCCAGGCAAGGGTTAACACATGGGTAGATTCCACAAGGTTGCCCCAATCATACAACGTGATAGCCACTTATCGAAGTGCTGGGTCGATGCTCAACCCACTCTTGTGGGCACTCAAAAGACCCAACCAGTGACCCTTTAGTCACTTGCTTCCTTCCAATGTCTGACTCCAACTGCAACTGACTGTGTGTGAGTGAGTGTCCTTACTTAAATCAAAACAAACTGCAGAGTTAAATAGTTCTGCCCTTCTCTCTGTCTTAGTAAGAATCAAATAGGAGCCAAGAAAGCCGGCAGCTGGCTTCACTCAAGCACTCTCTGTCAAATTGACAGCCCACTGCAAGATAAACCTAGGGGTTCATTACAGTATAAGCTGGTAGGTGATAGGTGAAACCGGGAGGGAGGAGTGTATGACCCCAACAAACTCACATGTGAAGTGCCGCCTCACTGGGAAGGATTGTTTGGGGGGTCTTAGTGGTAGTGAGGGAGGAGGTATAGGGGCAGGTGAGGCAGGTGTCCCACTTGCAAGGGTAAGTACCAGGAAGGAGATCAGTGGGGTGGGACGAGTGGACAAGAAAGCAATCCCTGCAGAAAGCGGAAAGTGAGGGTGGGGGAGGAGGGAAAAAGGTGCTTGGTGGTGTGATCTTATTGTAGATGGCGGAAGTTATGGAGAAATATGTGCTGGATGTGGAGACTAGCGAGGTGGTAGGTAAAGACAACAGGAACCATATCCCGAGTGTGGCGGCAGGAGGATGGGATGAGGGCAAACATTCACAAAATGGAAGAGATGCGAGTGAGGGCAGTGTTGACAGTGGAGGAAGGGAAGCACCTTTCTTTGAAGGAGGAGGACATCTGATTACTTCTGGAATGAGAACCTGTGAGTCATTTGGGGCCATCAACTGAATCTGATACTCGCGTTGGAGGAACGACATCTTATATTCTGTCTGGGAAGCCTCCATCCTGATGGCATGGAGATTGATTTCTCAAATTTCCCAATTCCTGTTTCCCTCTTCCACCTAATCACTTTACCTGCCCATCACCTCCCTCTGGTGCTCCTCATCATTCCCTTTCTCCCATGGTCATCTACCCCCTCTTATCAGATTCCCCCTCATCCAGTCCTGTATCTCTTTCACCAATCAATTTCCCAGCTCTTTACTTCGCCCCCTCCCACCTCCTGATTTTACCTATCATTACCACCTTGTACTTCTTGCTCCACTCCCCCAACCTTCCTACACTGACTTCTCATCTTCTTTCTCAGGTCCTGATGAAGAGTCAGCCTGTAATGCCGACAATTTACTCTTTTTGATAGATGTTGCCTGGCCTGCTGAGTTCCTCTAGCACTTTGTGTGTACTACTTGACAAAATCAGTTTTTTCCAGCAGTTTTCCCTTTGCTCCAGATTCCAGCATCTACTGCTTCTTTCGTTTCTGTTTATATCACTTATTTGTTTATTTTGCAGATGGAAGTGTGGCTACATTGTAAATTTCATTGGTTGCCAAAAACACCCCTGTGATTTAGCACTAGATTAAAAAAAAAGGTTTTAGTCTTCAACTTAATGCCAGTAATGTTATTTGTTAATTTTCATAACCTCCAAGAATGTCTTGGATTTTGGCTAACTGGCTGGAGGGATAGAGGGATAAAGGTGACCCTTTCTAGTTGACTGCCAGTGACTAGTGATGTTCTGCAGATATCAGTGTTGGGATTGGTTTTTTTCATGTCATATGTCAGTGATATCATATATCCTGATATCATATATCAGGATGACGGATGATGGATGATATATGGCCAACTTTGTAGGCAATAAAAAAAATAGGTGGTGGGGCAGGTAGTACTAGGGAATGGGGGATTCTGCAGAAGGATTCAGACAGATTAGGAGAATTAGCATAGAAGTAACAGATGGAATACAGAGTAGGGAATTGTATTGTCATGCACTTTTATAGAAGGAATAGGGACATAGACTATTTTCAAAGTGGGGAGAAATTTCAGAAAATAGAGAGGTGCAAAGAGATTTTGGAGTTCTCTTGCAGGATTCCCAACCGGTTAATTTGCAGTTTGGGTCGATAGTAATGAAGGCAAATGCAACGGTAGCATTCATTTTGTAAGAACAAGAATATAAAAGCAAGGATGTAATAATAAGGCTTTATAAGGTGTTGATCAGACCACACTTGGAGTATTGTGAGCAATTATGGGCCCCTTATCTACAAAAGGATGTGCTGGCATTGAGAGGGTCCAGAGAAGGTTCATGATAATGATCCCAGAAATGCAAGGGTTAATATGTGAGCAGCATTTTATAGCTTTTGATTTGTTCTTACTAGAGTTTAGAAGAATGAATAGGCATTTCATTGAAACTGGAATACCTAGACAGAGTGGACATGGAAAGGATGTTTATAATAGTGGGGGAGACTACACTCAGTAGGCACAGCCTCAGAAGAGAAGGACATCATTTTAGCACTGGGGTTCCCAACCTGGCATCTGCAGGCTCTTCGATTAATGGTTTTGGTCCATGACATAAAATAGGTTGGGAACACTTGCTTTGGAACAAAGATGTGGAGGGATTTCTTAGTCAGTGGATGTTAAATCTGTACAATCTATTGCCACCGATGACAGTGGGGGCTAATTTTAGAGAAGATTGATGGTTCTTAATTACTAAGAGCATCAAAGCTTACAGAGAGTAGGCAGAAGAGCAGATTGAGAGGGATTTTACATCAGTCATGATGGAATGGTGAATAAAACTTGATAGGCCGGATGGCCTAATTCTCCTATATCTTATGGACTAATATCATTTTGTCAAAGGTAAACCATCCTGTAACCTACCATTCCATATGGAAGATTTAAAAAAAACACACTAAGTAATTCAAAAAGCATTGTTTATTCGAAATATAGAAACAAGAATGTCATTCACCTAATGGGAATTGGCTTGTCAGTTTTAATATATATACATATAAAATCTTCTGTTTCTCCCTTTTTCATTTAATTGCCAAGTAAATATTGCCCTTCCTTTAAGAATATGTTAATTGGTTTGTAGTCTCAATCTTTTGTGTGGTTGTTTATGTGTGTGGAGGGAGGAAGGTGGAGAATTTCATTGCTTAATAATGGAAGGAAATCATTCCTACCTTCCTGTCAGTTAATTTCTAAAAATAATTCTTGATACCTGCCAATTTAAAATCTAAAATCCGATTGAAAATTCCGCCCAGATTTAAATTGGTCATTCTTGTAAATAATGTCAGACAGAAAAGAATGAGTATTTTTCCTGTAAATATCTTTCTAAATAAAAGGACCAAGGAGGAAAGGAGAATTCTTGCAGTTGTATTTATATTATCAGAATGTATCACATGCTGGCAAATGTTTTTCCTCATTTCTGACAGGTAGATTAAATAAATAGATTTAAACCAACAATTTGCTTTACACTGAATTGGTAAGTGCGTATTGCTTCAAAAATAGTGCAGGATTCCTTATAAATTTAGCTTGCTTTCATAATATGTAGGACCAATAATGACGTGTTACTTGAGCTGTATTTCAGCATGACTGGATCTCAGAAAATAATTGTTCATTGCATGCAAGGCAGAACACTGTCAGTAATCAAACTGTTCCATTCTTTATGCTCACTGTGAGTCCTAGATTCGCCAACTGTGCCTGGGTAATTGCAAATAATCTCTGATGGAGGAAGTCTGACCACCTAGCAGACTATGAAGGACCTGTGATCAGTCAGTAACTCTGCACATTTTTACAGATCTCAGTATAGCAATCAATCAAGACCTCTGTACTTCAATATTTGATGCTTTCACACAATTTCACCAAGCTGATTTAAGACGCTGCAAAGAGCTGTCAGAAGAAAGTATATATTTTTTCAGGAACGGTATATAAAGTGAAAAGGAGAGTCGAAAGTAGATATTGTATTGCTGGAAAATTATGCTGGAGAGGTAGTAATGGGGAAGAAGGAAATGGCAAATTAATTGAATCAGTAGTTTGCATCAGTATTCGCTATGGGAGATGCTAGTAGGATGCTAGAAATTCAAGATCATCCGTTGGCAAAAGTGACTGCACTTGCATTACAAAGCAAAAGGCACATGGGAAGCAGAAAAGGTCTGAAGGTAAATAAATCAACTGAATGAGATGGACTACACTCCAAGAGGTAGCTGAAGAAACCGTGCAGGCCTCAGTAATGATTTTACAAGAGTCAATAGATTCTGGCATAGTTCTGGAGGACTGGAAAATTGCAAATGCAATTTCAGTCCTCAAGAAGGGGAGGGGGGGGGGGGAGTCAAAAGAAAGGAAATTATTGACCAGTTAGCCTGACCTCAGTGTTTGGGAAGACGTTGGTGTCAATTGCTAAGGATGAGGTTTTGGGGTACTTGGAGGCACATGCTAAAATAAGCCAAAGTCAGCATGGTTTCCTTAAGGCAAAATCCTGACATATCTGTTGAAATTCTATGAGGAAATAATTAGCAAGATAGACAAAGGACAATTGGTGGGTGTTGCATACTTGAATTTTCAGAAGGCCTTTAACGAGGTGCTGCACATGAGGCAGCTTAGCAAGGTAAGAGCCCATGGTATTACAGGAAAGATATTAGAATGGATAGAACACTGGTTGATTGGAAGTAGGCAAGGTTTGGGAATAGAGGGAGCCTTTTCTGGTTAGTTGCCAGTGACTAGTGGTGTTCCAAGGGATCTGTGATGGGACCGCTTCTTTTTATGTTATATTTCAATGATTTGGATGATAGAATTGATGACATTGTGACCAAGATTGTGACTGATATGAGGGGCGGGTAATGTTGAGGAAGCTGGGAAGGATTTAGATAGATTAGGAGAATGTGCAAAGAAACGACAATGAAAAACAGTGTCGGAAAGATCTTGGTCATGCACTTTGGTAGAAGGAATAACTGCCAGAACTATTGTCTAAACAGGAAGAAAATTTTTAAAAATCTGAGTTGCAAAGGGTCTTGGGTGTACTTGTGCAGGATTCCCTAAGGTTAACTTGTTTATCTTTTAAGAGACTCCTGGACAGGTATATTGACAGGTATAAGGTTAACTTGCAAGTCGAGTCAATGGTGAGGAAGGCAAATACAAGGTAAGCATTTATTTTGAGAAGACTATAATATAAAAATAAAGATGTAATGCTAAGGCATTATAAGGCACTGACAAGACCTCGCTTCGAATATTGTGAGCAGTTTTGGACCCCTTTTCTAAGAAAGTATAGAAACATAGAAAACCTATAGCACAATACAGGCCCTTCGGCCCACAAAGCTGTGCCAAACATGACCTTACTTGAGAAATTACCTATGGTTACCCATAGCCCTCTACTTTTCTGAGCTCCATATACCTGTCCAGGAGTCTCTTAAAAGACCCTATCATATCCACCTCCACCACCATCGCCCACAGCTCATTCCACACACTCACCACTCTCTGCATAAAAAAGTTACCCCTGATATCTCTTCTGTACCTACTTCCAAGCACCTTAAGACTGTGCCCTCTTGTGCTAGCCATTTCAGCCCTGGGAAAAAGCCTCTGACTATCCACATGACCAATGCCTCTCATCATCTTATACACCTCTAGCAGGACATCTCACATCTTACACACGCTCCCCAATCCAGGCAGCATCCTTGTAAATCTCCTCTGCACCATTTCTATGGTTTCCATATCCTTCCTATAGTGAGGCGACCAGAACTGAGCACAATACTCCAAGTGGGGTCTGACCAAGGTCCTATATAGCTGCAACATTACCTCTCAGCTCTTAAACTCAAACCCATCCCATGATTAATGAAGGACAATGCACCATATGCCTTCTTAACCACAGATTCAACCTGTGAAGCAGCTTTGAGTGTCCTATGGACTCAGACTCCAAGATCCCTCTGCTCCTCCACATTGCCAAGAGTCTTACCATTAATACTACTGTATATTCTGTCATCATATTTGACCTACCAAAATGAACCACCTCAAACTTATCTGGATTGAATGCCATCTGCCACTTCTCAGCCCAGTTTTGTATCCTATCAATGTCCCGTTGTAACCTCTGACAGCTCTCCACACTATCCTCAACACACCCAACCTTTGTGTCATCAGCAAACTTACTAACCCATCCCTCCACTTCCTCATACAGGTTATTTATAAAAATCATGAAGAGTAGGGGTACCTGAACAGATCCCTGAGGCACTCCACTGGTGATCAACCTCCATGCAGAATATGACCCATCTACAACTACTCTTTGCCTTCTGTGGGTAACCAGTTCTGGACCCACAAAGCAATATACCCTTGGATCCCACACATCCTTACTTTCTCAATAAGCCTTGCATGAGGTACCTTGTCAAATACCTTGCTGAAATCCATATACACTACATTTACTGCTCTTCATTCATCAATATGTTTAGTCACATCCTCAAAAGGTTCATTCAGGCTCGTAATGCATGACCTGTCTTTCACAAAGCCATGCTGACTATTCCTGATCATATTATGCCTCTCCAAATATTCATAAATTTTGCCACTCAGGATCTTCTCCATCAGCTTACCAACCACTGAAGTAAGACTCACTGGTCCATAATTTCCTGGGCTACCTCTATTTCCTTTCCTGAATAATGGAACAACATCCGCAACCCTCCAATCCTCTAGAACCTCTCCCGTCTCCATTGATGATGCGAAGATCATCGTCAGAGGCTCAGCAATCTCCTCCCTCACCTCCCACGATAGCCTGGGGTAAATCTCATCTGGTCCCAGTGACTTATCTAACTTGATGCTTTCCAAAAGCTCCAGCACATCCTCTTTCTTAATGTCTACATGCTCAAGCTTTTCAGTCCTCTGTAGGTCATCCCTATAATCGCCAAGATCTTTTTCTGTAGTGAATACTGAAGCAAAGTACTCTTTAAGTACCTTTGCTATCTCTTTCGGTTCCATACACACTTTTCCACTGTCACACTTGATTGGTCCTATTCCCTCACCTCTTATCCTCTTGCTCTTCACATACTTGTAGAATACCTTGGGGTTTTCCTTAATCCTGTCCACCGAGGCCTTCTCATGCTTCCCCTTCTGGCTCTCCTAATTTCTTCCTTGAGCTTCTTCCTGTTAGCCTTATAATCATCCAGATCTCTATCATTACCTAGCTTTTTGAATCTTTTGCAGGTTTTCTTTTCTTCTTGACTAGATTTACAACAGCCTTTGTACACCACAGTTCCTGTATCCTACCATCCTTTCCCTGTCCTATTGGAACGTACCTATGCAGAACTTCACACAAACATCCCCTGAACATTTGCCACATTTCTTCCGTATATTTCCCTGAGAACACCTGTTTCCAATTTATGTTTCCTAGTTCCTGCCTGATAGCCTTATATTTCCCCTTACTCCAATTAAACACTTTCCTTACTTTCCTGTTCCTATCCCTCTTCAAAGCTATGGTAAAGGATGTGTTGACATTGGAGAGGGTTCAAAGGAGGTTCATGAAAATTATTCCAGGAATGAAAGGGTTATCATACGAGGAGCATTTGATGGTTCTGTGCCTGTACTCACTGGAATTTAGAAGCCTGAGGATTGGCCTAATTGAAACCTTCTGAATGTTGAAAGTCCTAGATAGAGTGGATGTTTCTAATATTGAGGAGGGGGAGGTCTAGGACTAGAGGACACAACCTCAGAATACATGGGTGTCCATTTAGAACAGAAATAAGGAGGAATTTCTTTAGCCAGAAGGCAGTGAATTTGTGTACTTCTTTGCTATAGTTAGTTATGGAGGCCAGGTCATTGGGTCAGGAAGTGAAAGGTTACAGGAAAAAGACAGAAGAATGGGGTTGAATGGGAAATGGATCATGCAGGATGAAATGTCGGAGCAAACTTGATGGGCTGAATGGCCTAATTATGCTTCTTTGTCTCATGGTCTTATATGAACTAACTGAAATGCTTCCAGTCGGATAAATTGGTTACTGTATTCAAGCACAGCAACCAAGCCTGGAACATAAGTAGTTTGGTGGTTTTGAAATAAGAGGCTTCGCCAATTAGATAGTTAACATAACTAAGCAATAAGAATCATAATTCAGACAAAAGTACTTGTCTTTCACCTTCCCCACTTAAAACATATTCTTGTGCCTTACAGAATTAATTAGCAGGAATTACTCTGAGCCTGTCCTATAGCTAATAATGCATAAACTAGGCATAAGCTCAAAAGAACAAGTATGCTTCATTTTGGCTCATATCCCTTATGCACAACATTAGCTGGGGAAAAAAATCAAGTTTCTTCATTCTTAGCTAGTTATGTTCCTTAATTCTGGTGAGTCATCATAAAGCTTTTTCTATCTCTAGCCAATAATCCCTGAGATGAGGTTGCATTTGACTGATTTATATAAAGAAAACAAGTTTTTGATTTTTTTTTGCACTTATGAGAGTGTTTTGGATGAATGGTGCTTGAGTTCCAAATTCTACCTAATTGGTCTACACCTGTGACTTAACTCCCATCTGATATTTATTGTAATTAAATTTAATTGCCTTTGTCTACCAAACACTTAAACATAACTTGCCATTGTACTGAAAATAAAAAAAACGTTTTATCTCTCGATCAAATTGTTCCAAGTGAATTTTGTTTCTCATGATTGCCAGTCGACTCCACCCACCAATCTCAAGCATAGAACTTTGTCAAATGTGTTTTGAAATTCTAATTGGTTGACTGAAAAGGAGTCTTTTTGACTGGAATGTATAATGGAATTTTATTCTTTCTGTCATAGTGTAACAAAATGCTGCTGTTCATTGCATTCACTTGCCACATCTCAGCAGTCAGAGAATACACTGTTGACCTCGACTCTCTATTTAGTCCACCTCACTGCCAATTATCAACCATGTCACAAATACTTTGTGTGCTTTCATTATCAAAAGCCCTAAAGAAGTCTATATATGTAATACATAGATACCTCCTCATGCAGACTAGTGAACACTGCAGAAGGTTCAGCGACTAGTCGGGTATGACTCAGTCTGCAAGTGCTGGCTTCATTAGCTCGCATTGTCAACGTTCCCAGTCTTTGTCTCTGATGATGAATTTCAGTAACTTTCAACAACTGATATTAGTCAGAAGGGTCTACTGCTTCCAGCCTCCTTTCTCTTTCGCTTCTTAAGTAAGAAAATTATATTTCTAATTCTGCAAGGCTAATTGTTTTGGAGAAGCAAGAGCAAATTTGCATAAAATTATAAACAATTTTGATGACTATCTGTGGTAAAAATAAACACCAACATTTGAAATCCTTGCAGGAATTTAATCTACAAATGAGTTAAGTTCATAAGAAAAGAGAAGGATCAGGAACACTATTGACTGTCTGAACAGACTCAAGACATCAACTGTCTGATTCTTCTTGTGTCTTAAGCTTTTAATAACCGCAGAACAGGAACTAGAGTCAGAGAAGAAATGCATTAATACAACAAATAAGACTTCTTCAATAGCAGCTGCCAAATGCAGAGCCTTTGCTACATAGGTCAAGGATAGCACTTACAGATTCAACACTGAGTTGCTCAACATACTGACTAGGCCATGTCTCAATGTCCCTCCATTTTTTGGGTTACATCTCATAATGTTTCTTTCCTTTGCTGATATTCTTTACATTCAGCTTGTCACAGTTCTTCAAAATGAGACCAAGCCATATCAAATTCTAAACCATATAGGCATCCAAAACTAGTTACTTTATACATACAGTACTGATGGTATCTGTCTTGCAAAAGCCTTTTCTTGTCTTGCTACTCCCAATCAGTATTATTCAGAGGCTCCAACATAACTGATGAACGGCTGGAGGCTACAGATAACCTTGAAGGGTAGCTCTCTGCCAAAGCCTGGCTCCAGACTGCATTATTATTCCCAGTCTTTTCAAAGCAGACTGGGTTGGCTGGCTGCAACTGCAGAGGTGGGGAGACAGTGCTGGATTTACAATTGCTGTTCTCATGAGTGGCAGTATCAAAATGCTAGAAGAACTCAGCAGGTCCAGCAGCTTCTTGGAGAGGAATAAACAGCTGACATTGCAGGTTGAGACCCTTCATCAGCGCATCAAGCCATTTCCAGACCCTTGAGGCAGTAACAGTAGGTCCCGTTGAAGTAAACATATGGAATGCTGAACACATCAGGTTGTGCAGCATCTGTATAATAAGGAATAAACTTCATTATTATGAGTTTTTATTTCTGATTCCTAGCTTCAGGAGTCTGGTTTTCAATCCTATTGAAGAATGGGTTGCTCAGCAACCATCTCAAACTAAGCAACCCTATCAACAATGGGATCCAGAGCTGTGATGGTGGCATCTTGACATTACATGCCAGAGCTTCTGTAGGAGCAGTCAGCCTTTGGGTGGCACTCTGCCCCTACTGCCATGCAGACTGTGACATCACATAAGATTAAAATTAGTTTTATACATTGAAGTACTAAAATGTACAGTCATTTGCATCAATGATCAGCACGCTCCAAGGATGGGGGCAGCCGGCAAGTGTTGCTGTGCTTCTGGAACCAACATAGCATGTCCACAACTTACTAACCCTAACCTTTGGAATTTTGAGGAAACCAGAGCACTCAGAGAAAACCCAAGTTGTCATGGGGAGATTGTGCAAACTCCTTACAGACAGCAGTGGGAATTGAACCTGGATCACTGGCATCGAAGAACGTTACACTAATCACTACACTACCATGCCACCCATTAAAGGGTGGAAGGTGATTGTTCCAGTGTGTTATGGAATGGCCTCCAATTCCCTTGCCCGAAGGAATGAGATCTAGCACAGGAGTGGGCAAGGTTGGAATTGAATTTGCCCATGACTTTTGACCTTTCAAGCAAACCTGCCCATGTACCAAGTATTACATTATACCTGCCCAATGTCTTGTATTTGTAAGTGCCTCACTGTAATTCTCTATTAAATAATTGAAAGGAAGTTGAATAGGATCATAAAAATTGAATTAGCTAAAGACGGTCTTTAAAATTTGTTTACAACATATTTCTTGTATTAGAGAAGCGTATTTGATGTATTACTCCAGCAATGAGTGCACAAAATGCAGTCTGACAGTCAGAAGGGAAATTAAACTTTAATCCTTCTAACAAGTGGAGGGAGAAGATCCCATGGTACTTTATCTTTTCTCCTTTTGCAGTCCCTTTCAATCAAGGAAAACTTGCTTTCCATCTGTTTTGAGACTGGGGGTTCTGATATGACTGATCAGGCCATTGTAAGAAGTGCAGTCTCTTCCAAAAGCAGGGCAGGATGGTGGGTAGTTTGTGAGGTCGTATTCTGCTTATTCAGCGATTCTGTGTGCTCCTGATGGTGAGTTCGCAACACCATCCCTGATGCTTCTCCTTTGAGCAGTCACATCCCAGACGTTCTCAGGAGCCGGTATTGCATTTTTCAAGGTTTTGACTATGTCCTTGAAGCATTTCCTCTGTCCCATAACACATTTCAAAAAAAAAAATTAGAAATCTGGTGTTGTGGCATGTAAGAAATATAGCTTCCTAAAGTAGCTAACCAAGTGTTCCAGGAACCTCAGTGTTGTGAACGTTGTTCCATTAGCAGAGAATGGTATTGGCTTGCTTATCTGTCCAGTGAATTTTAAGAGTTTGAGCAGCTCCGTTGATACTTTGCCAGTACATTGAAATGCCTATCATCTATAGTGCAAGTGTCAGAAGCATAGGGAAGGTTAGCATCACTGACCAGTAGACCATGAGGAGTATGGCATTCTGACGACTTAATCTTCAAACACCATTTGCCCTATTAATGAAAGACTCTCCAGTGCATAGAAGGCAGTAGTGAATTTCATCATTAATGCCTGCCTTCACCATGAGATGCATATCAGGATAAGAGCATAAAACCATAAGATATAGGAGCAGAAGTAGGCCATTTGGACCATCAAATCTACTCTGCCATTCAATCATGTGCTGATCCAATTCTTCCAGTCATCCCTACTCCCCTGTTTTCACCCCATACACTTTGATGCCCTAGCTAGTCAAGAATCTATCTATCTCTGCCTTAAATACACCCAATGACTTGGCCTCCACAGCAGCTTGTGGCAACAGACTCCACAGATTTACCACCCTCTGACTAAGGTAATTTCTCTGCACCTCAGTTCTAAAAGGATGACCTTCTATCTTGAAGTCATCACCTCTTGTCCTAGAATCTCCTACCATGGGAAATAACTTTGCCATATCTAATTTGAACAGGTTATTTAACATTCTGAATGTTTCTATGATATCCCCCTTCATTCTCCTGAACACCAGGGAATACAGCCCAAGAGTTGCCAGATGTTCCTCATACAGTAACCCTTTTATTCCTTTTGTGAAAAGATAAGAAAAGTTCTTTTGTATTTTCTGAAAAACCGTTACCTGCCCCAAGCAGTAAGGCTGATTCACATCTCTACCCATAATTCCTGCCCCCCCCCCCCCCAATCACCACTATTTTATCAGTTCCTGACAGAGTCACCTTGTGTACATGCACTCCTGTATGTAGCGGCACTTAATTGACATACAATCAATTTGCGTATATAAACTATCTTATGGATTTATATTAATTGTGTTATTTATTATTATTTACTTTATCTTATTGTGCTATTTTTGTGCTCCATCAGATCCAGAGTAATAATTATTTTGTTCTCCTTTACACTTGTACACTCGAAATTACATTAAACAATCTTGAATCTTGAATTTTTTCTCTGTCTCTCCATGACAATGTTAGCATCATGGGTAATAGAGGCACATTTGCAGTGGGCCTTTTGTAAACGTTAAGTGTAAAGGACCATCCTCTTGTGGAACAAAAACTTGCTCAGACTACCATTCTCAGGTCAAGCAATAGTACATTCATTTATATTGATCTTATACCTACAGCCTGTTCACCTAACCCACTACAGAACACATAGAGCATGGTATTTTTAGACTTAATTAGATGGAGTACATCATCCTAACTTTCAAATATACTCAACACTCAACACTGATCCAAATAAGTATGAGTTTGTAAACATCCCCAGCTCTAGAGGGCAACCCTATGCTCTGTTCTTCCTGCCTACACCAGGGTCTGAAGTTCTTGTATAGAAAGGATGGAATGTTCTGTTTTGCCACAGTAAGTTATTTTCCAACAGGTTGTCCATCTCTGCCCTGGTGGTCTTAGCTACACCCCCTTCCATCACTCACTGTCAAGGGACTAAATCTGACCATTCTCATATCTCTGATGTGTTCTGTTGGTAGTCAGCTAATTTCTGGATTGAAGCCTCTCAGGGGTCAGCCGAAGGTTGAACTGTGTTCCCTGTCTCTAACAAGTTCCAACAAGCTTCCAAACTTGAGCTTCTGTACTTTCCTCTGCAACTGAATCCTTGACTACCTCAGCAGGAGCCCACAGCCAATGAGGATCAAAAATAGCATTTCTCCTCACTGACAACCAACACAGGCACATCTTGAGGATGCATGCTTTGCCCAGTGCTCTACTCTCCACAAAACAACAAACTTCACAACCTAAACACAAGGAAATCTGCAGACACCTATGCTCTGTCTGCCAGAGAAGGCAGGATCTCCCAGTGGCCACACATTTTACTTCCATATCCCATTCCCATTCTGATATGTCCATCAATGGCCACCTCTACTGTCAAGATGAAGCCACACTCAGGTTGGAGGAACAACACCTTATATTCCGTCTGGGTAGCCTCCAACCTGATGGCATGAACATTGATTTCTCTAACTTCCGTTATTGCCCCTCCTCCCCTTCTTACCCCATCCCTGATTTATTTATTTCCCCCCTCCTTTTTTTCTTTCTCTCTGCCGATCACTCTTTGCCTGCTCTCCATCTCCCTCTGGTGCTCTCCTCCCCCTTTCTTTCTCCCTAGGCCTCCTGTCCCATGATCCTTTCCCTTCTCTAGCTCTGTATCCCTTTTGCCAATCACCTTTTCAGCTCTTAGCTTCACCCCTCCCCCCCACCCGTCTTCTCGTATCATTTCGGATTTTCCCCTCCCCCTCCTACTTTCAAATCTCTTACTATCTTTTCTTTCAGTTAATCCTGACGAAGGGTCTCAGCTCGAAACGTCGACTGTACTTCTTCCTATAGATGCTGCCTGGCCTGCTGAAATTCACAACCTATGTCACCAGATTCTGATTCTGGTTCTGATTTTTCCTTGTAACTTCTGACAGCAGAGATTCAAGGTTTAATTTGATTACCTACAGGTAGCAACCATGCATCATTGCTGTTCTGCATTTGTAGAAAGAGAAATAGAGAGAGGGAAAGAAGCATTCAGTTATTAAAAGGTGAAAATAAACATAAAGGGAAAGTAAGGAAATATGTTGAAATTCAGGATTATTTAATTTGCAAACAGAATTATGATAATAATACTAAACTATGTCTGAAGGTTCACTTGGCTTTACGTGAACAGCCAATATGTTGTTAAAAGGATATTTACACCCTTAATCACCAATTTTAAGTAGGTAGTCTATCTAATCTGTGATTGAGGTGTAACTCTCACAAGTTCTGAAAATTAACATGGAGGTTATGGGTGAGATGCCATTTATGCAAAGCAAATGGTGGAACATAAACTGGCAACTTTCATTTGAGAGATTAATAACTCATGATATATCTCTTATTCCCTGAATGTGCTTTTGAGTTAGTAACGGCATACATCATTAACATACCATTATTTTTTCAGCAGGATCCAAACTATTATTGCATTAAGCAATCCATCATATTGGAGTAGATCTTTAAGCACTACAGTAATGCTTCCAACTTTTATTCCATTTAATATAGATGAAAGCAACAATGGATTCCTTTTTTAAAAAAAACAGAACAATTATATTTATCAATAGTCAAAGTTAAGTTTTTAAATGTTTGAAATTTGTCCAAATATTAAATAAACCTACATATAATAGAAACATTTTTCCATTTTGTGGAGATTGAATTTCTTCATTTAATTGATTACATTTTATTTAGCTCCTGAGAAGAATCCAAAAAATGTCAAAGGAGAAGGAACAAATATCAACAATATGAAGATTTCATGGGAGGTAAGAAAATGTTCTTGTTATAATGCATTTATTACTTACATTGAAATTCTTCAATACCACCTTCAAGTACAGATATCAGAATATAAAATATATTGGAGTTTCTTTATCATCTCTGCACAGTATTGTGAAATATGTGGTATCTTCCAATTGAATTTCTGCAAAACCAATAAAGAAAATCAGCAGACATTTATATAAATATAACAATATGTATGCAGTTCATTGATCACTATCCAAAATTGCAAATGATTACTTTAAAGTTAGATTTTCTACAAACTGTTTCAAATCATAATTTCTATTCATGGAAAAAAATAACAGGATAAAATATTTTGAATTAACTGTGGTGATCGATGCACCCACTTCGAAGTTCCATGTTTGATTTGAATAAGGTTCCACACTGAAGGTGAGTCTCGTCATATATGCGTGTGAAGTTATATGAATAACAGAAGTAGTGATATACAAACGGATACACTTACAGACTGTAAAAGGATAGGGAAAAGTAAAAGATAAATTTAATGATTACTATTAAATTGTTACATACGTTTAAAATAAAATTTTCCATGTTGTTATCTATTTTCTTTTATTTCATGAATCTCACTCCCTGTCAGTGGCAAATGCAGAAATTAGAGAGCACCTAGAGGCAGTTTTTTGCCAAAACTATTCTTTAAAAATATTCCTTGGTATAAATATTGGTTAGCTACCTTTACTCTGTCTCTCATGAATTATATTCACTGTCAATCAGTGAGTTCACCCAAGTAAAGCAGTGAGATTAGAATCTCATCAGTGGAAATCATAGACAAAATGCTGCTGTATCAGGAACTCACCATGTGAATGATTGAGTGGTCTAGTATTTTGAAGAGACTGCCGTGGATTAGCTCACTATACATTCCTTTAATCTTTATGTTACCGGAGGTTAGAAATGTTTCTTTTTACAAGCATGGGGCACAATGTCTTTTGATGAAGGCTATTCTTGCGAGGTCAATTAACAAATTGCAATGTTCAATGTATTTCTTTATTCTTTTGAGATCCTTGACCTTTTACCTCTCTCTTCATATGCAACTTAAGTAATGCCTCCATTGCTAAACTTTCTCGAAAATAGGTTAGTTGATTTCTCAGAAGTTCATCAGTTTCAATTACTGAACAATTCCTATCACTCTAATGCCGGCAATCTGAATATTGCTCTCAATCTTGCCTCTATTCTCAATGTGCTGTAGTTAACCGGATTGTGTTATTTCCTTGTGAAATCCTCGGTGATCTTTCATTTACAGGTAAAATAAGAGAATATCTAAGAATTCTAGGCCTTTAGAGTGCTTTCTGCTTCATTATTTGTCTCAGATTTCTTTATTGTTTTCACTTTTTCCTACTTTCTGTGGTTTGACCAATCACATTAATAGCTGTATGTGGAAGGGAATTGCACTATGGTGAAAGATCAGGCATGAGGGGCCAAATGCCCTCTGCTATGTTTACTAATGGTGGTGTTACAAGAATCACCCCTTGAAATAATTATCTGTATTTACTGACAAGTAACTTCTAATGTCTCAACTAAAAAGCACGTTGGTTCACAAACTAACTATCTGTGTGCATCCCACTAGAATCTCTGATCCTCTTTGAACAGTTAATGAAGAGAAAAGACATTATGCAGGAAAGGAGTCTACACTAGCCAGTTTTTCCTTGTGGTTCTAATATGTCCACATGTCTGTGGGTTCCTCCTTTTCTACAATGGTTGATCTCGGGTTGCTGGAGAGATATCATCCCTACATATTTGGAGCTCCTGACATTTATAGTGTTCATTATCAGTTGAACTAGTGGACCTCCATCCTATTGGCTTAAGGTCACCTGACCTACCTGAGTCACCTTCTTACTGGTTCTAGTCCAGGGCTACAACCAACATTGCTTCATGGTTCTGCCCACCCCAGCCATGTTTATTTGTGTCTTTCAAGTCTGACTGGTCCAAACCAATAAGATGAGGCAACCCAGACAGAATTTAATGAGATTACAGATTGCTTCTTTGGTAGGTCTGTTGTTTTACATAATAAACATCTGAGAATGGTCTCAGGTTTAGCAGATTATTACCTGAAGTTCCTTGTGTCCACAATCAATTGATCTGATTAGTTTCTGCCAGAGCAAAAATCAGTTCAGAGTCCACAAAATGGCAGTGGGGGGGGGAGGGATCAACGACAATGGGTTTGTCTGCTTTCCCTGTCCTTGATTCATGAAATCCTCTAATCGTAGACTGTAGTTTCATCTGGCTAACACTGGTTTATTCAGTCCATTAAAATAATTGATAATGCTCATGTTGAGGAATTTTAAGTCTCAGCAAAATGTACAAATTAAAAATGCCCTTAGCTGGAATTAGAGTGATTAAATTCTCAAAAAGAATATAGTGCCAAAATATGAACTAAAAATTGTATAAATTCAAGAACATCTATTGATAAGCAATTTGTTCTAAGGGAGAATATTTTTATTAAATTTTAGGGATTATTGACAAAGCAATTATTTATTGTCCATCCTTAAATTACCTTCAGGAAGTCATGGTGGACCATTTTCCTGAAGAGTCACTGTAATACTTGGGATTGAATTCCAGGATTTAGACCTAGCAGTAATGAAGCAGCATTGATTTTTTAAAGTATTTTCAAGTTAGAATAGTGAGTGATTGGAGGATATCATTATGGTGATGTTCCTTGTTATCAAGCATTTTTTTGTCCTCTTACTGATAAAAGCCCACAGGTTTGGGAGCTGCTGACAGAGCAGTCTGGCTACATAATTTTTTTTCATTTTGTAAATGGTAAATACTGCAGCTACTGTGTGCTGGTGCTGGGGGAAAGACTGCTTCAGGTCATGGATGGGCAACCAATAACACAGGCTGCTTTGTACTCCATGGTGTCAAGCTTCTTGAGTACTACATAGAATATATGTAGAATTGTACGATGCTATGTGGGCCCTTCAGTCCATTATACTGTGCCAATCTACAGAAAATACTCCACAATCAATCTAACCCTTCCTTCCTATGCAACCTATTCTTTAAAATCAATGTGCTTATCTAAGAGTCTCTTAAATGTCCCAATAGTGTCCATCTTGTTTGAGCTGCAGTTGTTCAGGAAAGTGGAGAGTGTTCTATCACTCTCCTGATGTAGTTTGTACATGGTCAAAGTGTTTTGGAGTGTTAGTAATGAGTCACTTATCAGAGGATACCCTCTTTCTAACTTGCTCTTGTAGCTGCAATATTTAAGTGTCTGCTGCAGGTGAGTCTGTAATGGTAATGGTGGGAACCTTGGTGACAGTGATGCCATTGACTGCCAGCAGTAGATGATTACACTCTCTCGTGTTAGAGCCATTGCCTCTCACATTTGTGCATGAAGATTGCTTCCATTTATTACTGGGTTCCTGGATTGCTGTTTGCGTCTTGCTGCATCCGAACATCAATTTAATCTGATGAAGAGTTGCAAATTGAATTGGCATTGTGAACACCAGTAAGCATCTCCAATCCTGACCTGGCATATGCACGAGAATAATTGGTCATATGTTGATTTGGCTAGCCATCTAGCAAGATTGCTCACAGTTAGACATTTTTCTTTCACACTTTACATCACAATACTTCCATAGGGAATGCAAGAAGGTGATGGTACAATGAGGAAGCATTGTGAGATCTGAGAAAACAAGGAAGTGAGTAGAAAATTTCCTTAACCTAAGACATTTAGGGATTGAGAAATAAATGCAAAAGGCATTGAATTGAAAAATGAATAATAAAAAGTTAAATTCACTATAGACACAAGAGGTGGCAAATGCTGGAATCCGGAGCAACAGGCAATATGCTGGAGGAAATAAACACGTCGGGTAGCATCTATGGGTGCTGGGGAAGAGGAGTGAATTGTTAATGTTTTGGTCAAAATTCTGTACCATGACTGAGGGACATAAAAACAGTTTAAAGAGAGGGCTGTGGTGAGTGAGGTGATTGATGGACTGAGGAGGGGTGAGGGATGACAGGCAGATTGAGCCAAGTTAAGGAAGAGGAGGGGCAGAGATGGGAAACAGATGGTATAAAAAGGAAGAGGGAAAGAAAGATTAGAAGGATGAAAAGACAGAAAGGCAAAGTAAATAAAAAGAAAATCAATGTTCACTACTTTTAAAGTCTTCAAAATGTTCAAAGCTTAAAGGAACAAGACTTTACACATGTGTTAGAAAGGTTGATTGACATTCCTTTGCATTCATCATTTGAACCTGTGATAACTCAGAACTAGATCAATCAAACTGCATCTTTCTGTCACTCTAATTTGGTCTGAATCTGCCCCTAGGCAGCTATCTGTTGCTCAAACTGTCATCCTAAATATGTCAGAGTGCTTTGCACCATTTCTCTTCTAAAATGTTGCCATTATGTTCTAACTTTAAAGTATCATCTTGGTGCAAAGTGGGCTCACCTATTATCTCCTTGGCTGACCAATCCCTCAAATACAACCAATTTCAAAATTCCTTCCTACCCTCACTTACCTCCCATAATTTCCTCCAGACTTACTACCCTCCAAAATATCCACCCTTTACCAATTCTGGATTCATTCTTGAATATTATTACCCTAACAAAGCTCTTGGCCCTGATCTCTCAAAGTCATTCCCTAATGCTTTCCATATGACTGCCTCATTTAACACTAATATATATTTATTTTGTCTAACATTCTTAACTCCTTTAATAATAAGTACATGAGATTAATGCATGAAAATATTTCTGAGGTAGAAGATTGATCGTGATCCTAATGAACTGCAAGGGGTTGAATATCCTGAACCTGGTTCTATTTCTTACACAAGATTGCTAGTTATTCCTAGAGTAAGTGTGATACTGAGGTTGTATACCCTGAAGAAGGAATTGCAGTGTCACAGCTTGTTAACATTTACATGCAATGCTTTGGGTGTTTCCCAAAGTGGTGCTCAGTGATCAATTAATGACTGTAAGTGTCTCAGAGGGGCAAACAATTAGTGGGAAGATGATGGGCGTGTGAGAGAGAACAGATTATGGGGTGGTGGGAAAGGAACAGATTTGGATTTGATTGGCTGAATGGCCTTCTTTTACTTCATGCAAAATATGAAAATTAAGAAACCAGGCCAAGTGTCAGGATGTTGGATTAGTTCATAATTTTTCCCTAACAAGGGCATTATGGTTCAAGTGATCTTTTGCATCTTATATTTAGACCATAAGACACAGGAGCAGAACTAGGCCAGTCTGCTCCACAATTCAATCGTGGCTGATTTACTTTACTTCTCAACTCCATTCTCCTCGTTTTTCTCCATAATCTTTGATGTCCTTACTAAATCTCAGCGGCTGCATTTTCTTCAGTTGGTCCTCTATTCACAGCCAGGTTCCACAAAATACAAGTTATCGTCAGTGTCACACTTTTTTGACTATTTGAAATGCCTGAAGTTGCAACCCACCAAGTGTTTCTATTTTTAACATCTTGTTTGACTTGCAAACTAATTGCTCATTAAAACCAGTCACAGGAAAATTAGTCCTGTTATTAACCTTGTTAACAGTGTGATAATTGGTTATAACTGCCAATCAACTTCTCTGGTTTGAACATTAAGTTGAACTGCAGAGTCTTATTTGTTCAGATACTGAATCAGGGATAAAGGTTTTGCCTTTCCGTATATGATGTGAAATTGATTTATTCACTCTGATTCCCAGTTATTCCTCAGTTTATTTGTTGGGCTTTATATTTCATTGGTTGAAGATTTTGACCCCAGTACTCAGGAAGGTGACATATGATCGCAGTTTCGGGTGGAAATCCACATGATCAGTCGAAGAACATGTAAACCCTGAGGGCATCACCGAAGATCAGGGCTGCATCAGTAGCACTAGCTATGCTACCTAGTTATGCTACTGACACTCTGTTGTTTAACAAATTACTTTTGAAATATGCTTTTGTATCTTCCTCCCTCCTTTCAGGCTGTGAGTTCCAGAACCCCTCCACTCCTGGACAAGAAACAAATTCTCAGTTTCCCACCAATCCTGCAACCAGTCGGCTTAAATTTGTATCAGCAAGTTAGCTAAGCAAAAGGAAATTGTTTTTCCACTGCTCATAATGTTGTATGATTCCATTAAACATCTCCTTGGCTATTTTAGTGTTGAATAAAACACCTGCTCTCTGAACTTTTATCATGACAAATATTCTCTAGCTTTGGCAACAAGCTCGTGAATTTCTCCGGAATACAGTATATACCAATCAATAAACTTTGCTGGTTTCTTACCTACTCTTGGGACTTGCTCACGGTTGCTCTTCTGTGAGATTACCTTATATATTATTGAGATTTCTTCAACACTGTAAGTTTTGGACATGAAATGCAATTGTGCAGTGCATGTTTTCTTTGAACTACAGGTCCATAGTAGAGGACAATTTTGATCATGATTCACAATCATAACATTAATATGTTACTTTGACATTAAATTATGATTTTTGTTTATTTATACATGGTCTATATACACGGTTATGAAATCAGTCTCTTTGTAAAGGTCACTTGTCATTAGTGCTGCTAATCTGGAAAGCACACATTTAATATACAGTATGACAATCCAGAAGAAACCAGATTTGAAAGAAATTCCATTTAATTGGACCTTAATTATTTATAAATTTGTATTGATAATGGGTGGGTGTAGGGTGCAGGTCATTGTATTTTGTGAATGTACTTTAGCTATGTCACGATCAAAAATATTTTGTTACTTATGAGAATTTGACTGTTATATTCAATATGGATGCCACAACAGAAAACCTACCAGGTTTCAAGAAAATCTAAGAGAAGGAAGACAGAGTCCAAAGGCAAAATCTTTTTGCCAAAAGAGGTGATACTGTCACAGAAGAACTTCTTTTGAGCAATGCTTCAGTCACCCATTACAAGAGAACAATTTATCTGGACGCTGTTTTTGCAAGCCATCATCAAGATCTGTCACATACAGAGATTGAACATGTGTGATTCCAAGTTACATGCCACCCTAGTCTGGAAATTCTTTCCCTATATGCTCTCAACATTTAGACCTTTTGATTCCTCCAAGATTCTGTAGAAGTAATTTTCAATTTGTGACAAACGGATATGAAGTTATTGATTGGTAACTTCTTTGCAAGGGTCACCAATTTTGCTAGCCTCCAGTGACAACATTGAGAATGAGATTTGCTACTCTGACTGACTTCTGTAGGTGCAGAGTTCATGATTTTTCCTTTTTACTTCATTTCTATTTCACAAGATGTGTTTGTCTTCTGCATAATCAGTGTGTGGTCATTGAAAGGGGAAGGAGAATGAAATCTACCATTCTTATGGCCAAAATACCTTCTACCAACGTTTGATCAACATGGATGAGACTGAGGGAGAATGATAGGTGATCATCAGACCTGGTCTTGCTCATGCTTGACCTGATGCCATAGGATTTCATAGGGTTTCAAGTCAATGTTGAAGCAACAGGTTTTTTTGTTTCTCTTAGAAAGTCATGAGTCTTTAGAATTCATTTCTTCAAAGCAGATGGTGCAGGATGCAGAAGAAGAATATGAATATGTTTAAGGCATATGTTTATGGAGCCTTGATACGCAAGGGGTGCAATTTTATTGAAGATTAGTGGGAAAGAGCTGTTGATGTTGATCTTGGATCAGCCATGATCTTCAATAATGAAGCAGGCTTGACAGTTGACTGATTTGTGCTCTGAATCCAAATATTGACAAAGTGCTTAAAGAACACAAATAAACATACTCACATAACTATATCCCTTAGTAGTCTAATTATGTTTTCTTAACAATTTACTTTCATTAGCAAAATAAGCTATTATTTGGTGCCCTAATTAAAGTGCTTAAAAAGCCCTGTATGTAGTTGAACCCTGACACCAGTCCCTGGGACACACCACTCATTATATGCAAGTATTGACATGTGTAAGTTTCTTGTTACTACCATCCTGTAGCAACCCACCTTTATAGATCTCCTTGCATCTAAATATTACCAGCTAGTAACCTAGAGGTGAAGAATATTTCCTTACATTTTTTACCAATAAGCCTCAGGCTTGTCACTTCAAGATAAACTGAAGATACAGTTCTGGAGATCATCTTCATAAGTGCCAGCCAGGGTCTCCAAATTAGCTTGGGGTCCACTGGCCTCTGCATCACTCTACCTTTCTTCATTATCTTCTTCCTTTGCCTCTTTCATTTCTCCAAAGTGTTTTTTTTCTGTGCAGATTACTCTTCTTGACAGTCTATATTGTTACATTGCCCAGTGTTCATGTTGACTGGAGAAATGTGAGTGAAAGTCCAATGAACTCCTATTTTGCTATCAAGTTGTGGCTACCTAAAGTAGTGTTTTATCTGAGTTCTGTATACCATGTGTTTTCCTGCCAGATGCTGGTTAGCTTGCAAGAAACATCCCCCTGTTCCCAATGGCCAAACATAATGAGACTTCTGCCTATCTCCTAATTACCCAATTCTTAAGAAATTAATTGAAAATTACAATAGAGTCACTCTTATTCTCTCTCCAATGTTTTTATGCAGAAGAAAAAGTAAAGAAAGTGTGAGAGTAAGGGCCTGTGTTTAAAATAATGTAAGGAGAACATAAATAATAGCCAAAGTTGAACACTTGTCACCTCAAACCTGCTGTACTGCTCAATATCATGATTGATTCTGTACTTCAGCCAGTTTACCACCAAATCCCATATCCACTATACTTTGAGCATTAAAAAACATGTGGATCTCCGCTTGAATATACACAGCTGAGCATCCACAACTGCTTGAAACTGGGAGTTCCTAACATCTCCAAGTCACTACTTCCAGAAATTTATATAGCCAACCCTTTGTCCTGAACTTTGTCCCTTGTTCTGAACTCTCCCACTGGAAGAAACAACCACTCAACGTCAACTCATTTAATCCTTGTCAGAATCATGTATTTCTCCATGAGATCACCTCATATCCTTTGTAAATCCACTGACTGTAGACAACGTCCAAGAAATGCTCTCTGAATGATAATGAGAACGTTACAGCAGAGAATAGAACCTTAAGCCCACTATGTCGTGCTGACCTTTTAGCCTCTTCTACGATCAATTTATCACTTCCCTCCTACATAGCTCTCCATTTTTCTATCATCCATGTGCCTGTCTAAGAGTTACTCAGATGTCCTAATGTAGCTGGCTCTACCAGCACCCCTAGCAGGGTGTTCCATGCACCCAACATTGTGTAAAAAATTGCCTCTGACATGCCACATAAACTTTTCTCCAATCACCTTAAAATTATGCCCCATCTTATTAGCCATTTCTGTCCTGGAAAAAGTTTCTGTCAACCAACTTGTCATCAGGGATGACATTGCATTAAGAAGTGGGTGCGTATCAATTACATTGGGTACCTGTATTCAACACAGAATCTTGCTTTATTTTTCCTTAGGAAACCACTGAAGCCCTTTGTTTTCAGATCCTCTCGAGCAACTGATATTATTGAAGTACGTGCTCAGTCAGTTTCCATGGTATGCTTCAGTCATGATCTTGGGGTCAATTCATAAAATGAAATAATCAACACACTCCGCATAGAATGATTTCAAACATCAGAACCACTTATTATTTTACACTGCAATACAAAATGAACGAACTTCCAGAATACCAAGAGACTTCTACAAACATTCTCAATATGAGAATAAGTAGCTTTGAATATATATGAAAATCATCATGAAAATTGTTGATCTATTGCTCATATGAAAAGAGCTTTGCCTTCAAGTTGTCCTAGTATGCATATCACAACATTGAGCTCAGTGATTACATCATTGTTAGACATCATCTATACTGCCTCACTTGCATATACTATATAGCCTTTGTCTTTTGGAATAGTTTTAAAATGAATTTGCCTTGTCCAGTTCCTGACATCTCGAATGTTTTCTTTGTCAAACATGCTCTGAAATTTGAATCTTTGTTATCATCCAGTTATTGATAGTTTGAGGGATGGGAGCATTTATAATTGTTAACATTTTCAAGATATTAAAGAACAGTTATGGTATTTGTTGTGGGAAAGAGAATGAAGGTAATGTTTCATCTTTACATTGTATCATTAATTTTGGCCTGGATTTCGTACTGAATTGACAGCAAAACCATCGATGTTTGCCATCATTGCACCATTAAGCTGACAGCAACTTTGAGATGTTTGTGCATGCACAATTTAACACAGAATACCTGATGCTGCTGTCAGTGAACCAGTTTCTCTCCAGAATCTATGCTGCTCTCTCAGATTCAAGCAAGAACTTAATTTGATGTATTTCAAGTTCCACTGTAAGAACCTTAAGGTATACAAAGCCATAATTACTATTGATCAAAATCCCTGGCTCTTGCATTGATTTTAATGAATATGAGTTGTGATTCCTTCACATAAATAATGCAAAATATAATGGATTTTGATATAAATATTTATATTTTTGCCTAGTTTGATAATTTTCTCTGGTTCCACTGTAAATTATTCCCAATTATTCAGTGTTCGGGAAAAGACTTCTAAAAGTTAACAAAAAATTGTATTTTATTGCCTTCTGGTTTGGTGTCTGTGACAGTTGGACTGCAGAATTATATTTATATATTTGATCATTTGGCTGACATGATATCATAACTGTTGAACTCCAAGCAGCAATTGGAATCTGGAAAGGGAAACTACATAGTCATGCATGAGTTAGAATTTTAGAAGTACAGAGATCTCAAAAGTCAATAGTGCTGGAGGATGTGAATGATTTAAAGCTTTTAGGAAGACTCAACAACAAGGACGTACATTTTTAAATTGTTTTGTTGTCAGACTTAGAGCAGGGAGTGTTTATAAACAACAGAGGTAATGGATGAACACAAGTTATGATATGGGCAGAAAAGATATGCATTACAAATTTAGATCTATTGGAAAATGGAAGATTAGTCAGGGAACATTGGGTCGAAAGATCAAGGTAACATTTTGATGTTGTTTACCCTCTCCATGCCTTGTGGCACATCGAGCAGCAATCTTGCCATTTCTTTATCATTTGTCTGTTTTTACAAGGCTGAATTGCTAACTCTGTGGTCAGCCCAAAACAGATGGAAAGCATGCAAGGAGCTGACTAGATTTGAACACAAAGCTACTCACCTCAAACTCCTGCATGGATGCCACTACACCACTGACCGGCAAACAATTTGATGGTTGAGGGTTTTTAACATTTGACAAGCTGAAGAGTAGGGAGTGTAGAGTGCTGGTGCAAGGATGATGTTTATCTCGGTGATGCAGTGGTCTATGATGAAATCTCATTGTTGGGTGAAGGCTGTAATCTCTCTTTCTCATTACCAAGTTGGAAATAGTTGCCATAAGTGGAGATTTTCTCAGTGGCTTAGGTGTTTCCACTGCTTAGTCAGGAAATGTCTGCCCATTTAATATTGCATTGTCAAGCAGCTCAATGACACATCAGAGAGAATGTGTTGAAAAGGAAGTTGATGCTGAGTTGCTCCTGAATGTTATTGCCATTTGAGTGGAATTCGATCAGTTTTTGGCTGATGCCATTCATGAGTAAATAAATGAAACATTGAAAAACATCTTGCAAAGCCTCGAAAGGTAATGATGCCAGTGTGGAAAGAACAGACATTGTGGATGGCCTTCTATGGATAAAACTCCTCTGAACAAGAACAATTCCTGCCAGGCAGACAAAAGATAGTTACTCAGAAGCTGATGATGGTAACTAACTGGGCTGAACTGCAGCCATATTGTTTAGGATAAGGAGGATTAGTTTACTGCATTCACTGACACTAGAATATTTCTTGTGACTTTAGCAGGACCTGGAACAGTAGGTCTAAAGAACTGAAAGGAGGTATTTAAACATGGACGCACAAGAGACTTTGCAGATGCTCGAAAACTTGAGCAACACGTGCAAAATGCTGGAGGAACCCAGCAGGTCATCAGTACTGATGAAGCATCATGGCCATGGTCAACTGTCCATTTTTCTGCCTGATCATCTGAGTTTCTCCAGCATTTTACGCGATTTAAATATGAAATTGTGGAGAAATTGGACATAGTCATGGGAATCACAGCAAAACAGAAGTGTAACAGGGAAGTTCAGGTCTTATCCAGGAATTGGCGAATAATTTACGTTTGAAGTGAGCAAAGTGGACAGTACTTGTAGCTGAACTTTAGATTTCACTGGTCTCCTTCCACATCCCAAAGACATGCAGGTTGGTTGGTTTCTTGGCCCTTATAAATTTCCTGAGTGTTAGTGGGTGGTAGAGTTGATGGGCATATGGCGAGAATGGGATACAGGGCACATTTGTCAGGGGATAGGTTTGTTCTGTGTGTTAACAGCCTTAACAGACCAACTGGCCTCCTGTTGTGGGGAAATATTGAAATAAGATGAGGCTGAAGATGAGTGGTTTCGTTAACACTAGTTCCATTGGAATAAGAACAGAAATCAGGTCTGATAGACAAAGTGCTGTGAGAGAGCATAAGTTGGGGATGAAGCAAGTTCCTGAGGAAAGTGTGATTTGTGGGATAGGACTTAACACCATGAACTGAATTCATTATTAAACCATACTCTGTACTTAAGAATGCTGCCAACACTTTGACCTGAGGTGCAGCCCATTTAAATATTGTGGCACAAAAATGGGGGTTTGGCTATGCAGTCAGGCCAAGTAAACGGAATGCTGACTTTTGAAGTCAGCCAAATGTTAACTTTTGAAATCCGTTTGTTAATTAAGATAAACACTGAGGAAAGAAATGTCATTTTGCTTCTGTTTCATTCACTTGTCAGAGGGCCTCTGTCAGCACAGGTTGCTCCTCAAATATCTAAGGACTAACTGAGTACTATTCAGCGACCCACAGTTTTGAAGTCCCATCCATCATATATACACAGGATTCATCAGCTGTTGCAGGGTAAGAAGACTGCAATATCTGGAGCAATTATTTATACTTCCAAGCGTGGTTCATTTAGAAGCAGTACTAATGAAGTCCAGATATCTTCTCTCAATAGGAAAGATGGATGCCACTGCATTTCCTCATTCACAGTCACCACCTGTTTCTGGCCATCTGTTCCCTATATGTCACTGGTGTATTATTCTTCAGCTCATTAAATAAACACCCTTGTGGATATACCTGAGCTAGTGATTGCATTTATCAGCCTGTGTAATAGGGTGCTGTCACAGTGATGTTCCACTGGACTCGCATATTAGTCCCTGCAAAATGAAGCAATAGATGGATAAGTACTTTTATAATATCACTTTTATAGTGCTTTTTCCGCAGTTCCATTGTTTATTTCAGCCACAAATAAAAAAAGCATTTAAGTTAGGAGGGAACACAAATTCTAAGAAAATCAGTGAAAATCAAGCATTCTTATTTTTATTTGAAACATCTCTGTAAGAAAAAAAACCAACACTGCAAGTTGTCGAGAAGAGAAGTAATGTGAGCTTAATGGTATTGCTATAATGAAGAAGAAGTACTGAAGCTTGAAGGCTCTGAGCCTGTACTCACTGGAGTTTAGAAGAATGAGGAGGGCTTTCACTGAGACCTTTCAAATATTGAAAGGCCTAGATAGAGTGGACATGGAGAGAATGTTTCCTATAGTGAGAGGGTCTTGGACCAGAGGGCCCAGACTCAGAATAGAAGGGCATGGCTTTAGAACAGAGATGAGGAGGAATGTCCTTAGCTAGAGTGTGGTGAATCTGTAGAATTTATTGCCACAGGCGGCTGTGGAGGTTAAGTCATTGCGTATATTTAATGCTGAGGGTGGTAAGTTCTTGATTAGTAAGGGCATCAAAGGTTATGGGGAGAAGGCAGGAGAATGGAGTTGAGAGGGAAATAGATCAGCCTTGGTCAAATAGCGGAACAGACTCGATAGGTCGAATGACCTATTTCTGCTGTTTTGTCTTCTGGTCTTGTCTGCATGTAGGTCTTTGAAGGTGGCTCGACAAGCTGAGAAAATTGTTACCAAACTTTATTAACGGGAATAAAACACAAAAGCAATGAAATTGTGCTAATCCATTATAAAGCCTTGGTTAGTTCTCACCTGGCATAATTGTTCAGTTCATTATTTCTAAAATGTGCAATAAGGTCATCATGCCTTAGGAACAATGCTAAGAATAATGTGCAGCCTCCTCTACATTGGTGAGACCTGACATAGATTGGGGGATTGCCTTGTCGAGCACCTCCACTCCACCCCCATCCCCCTTCTGATATGTTGGTCCATGGCTTTCTTTTTTTCCATTATGAGGCTACTCTCAGGATGGAGAAGCAAAACATTATATTCCATCTAGGTAGCCTCCACCTGATGACATGAACATTGATTTCTCCTTCTGGTAACTTTTTCATCCCCGCTTCTCTTCCTCTTCTATTCCCCACCTCAGCCTCTTACTTCTTCTCCTCACCCACCTATCATCTTCTTCCTTTTCTCCCATGGTCCACTCTCCTCTCCTATCAGATTCCTTCTTCTCCAGCCTTTTACATTTACCACCCGCCTGGCTTCACCTATCATCTTCTAGCTTGTCCTACTTCACCACCTACCCCCAAACCTTTTTATTCTAGCATCTTCTCCTTTACTTTCCAGTCCTGAAGAGGGTTCAAGGCCTGAAACTTGCCTGTTTATTCAATTCTTAGATGCTGGCTGACCTGCTGAGCTCCTTCAACATTTTGTGTATGTTGCTCTGGAAACATATATTTTTTAAAAATGTCATGAGTTACCCAATCACTGCTTGGTAAAATGTCACTACCCGAAAACTTTGGTGAATCAGCTTCAAGTTACAATGTACGTTTCAACTTCATAGGGCCCTCCAAGTACCTTTCAGTGATTTATCTGACCCATATCCTGATAGCTTTTGGATCCTTTCCACCTTCTACAGTTCAGCTATCTCTTGATAATCATTTTCGTCAGCCATTTGGTCATCTGGATGTGAGTGAATCTAGACTGTTACAGTGGGCAAAACCTAGCCCTTGTAACGTCCACTTGGTGTTTTACATTCTCCACCAGCTTTCTCATAGAAATGAAAATTGTACCTGATAGCTCATTTCCTGATGCTGGTGCTGATGCTGGTTTGTTGCTGGTAAAAAGCTTAAGTTATAGGCTTAGTGGGGAATACGTGGTAAAAACATTACTAATGTATCATTTTCTGTGACTGAATGCCTCCTTTTCTTTGTGAAGCCCCATTTTGTATTTTTTCTATTTATTTTCATTGAGTGGTTTGTTTTCTCCTTGTTTCTATATATTGGAATCAATTTTCTTGTTGCCTGAAGCCTGATGCTATTAGTTCGTTATATTGATTATCTTTCTGTTGTAGGAATGCTATACAAATCAACTAATAGATTGTCTCAGTTCAAACTCATGCATCTAATGTTATCAGTGCAGGTGACACTTGGAGTAAAGAAAGAGGAAAATCAGATTTATTGTTTACCATTTTCCAAAGCAGCATTTGTTTTCCACTCTTCTAATCTGTAGACATTACATCTCAAATTAGATGAAGATGCTTTTAGAGTAAGTTATTTCTCTGCTGGACACGAACAGCTAGGTAAATGATCCAGACACAGGCTCCCTTTACTCCCACAATGAAAAATAGCTCAAATTACAATGGCATATCATACCAGTAAAAGATTCAGCTATGCTTTGTAATAAACACAAGAAATTCTGCAGATGCTGGAAATGGAGAGTAACAAACAATAACTGCTGGAGGAGCTCAGCAGGTTCAACAGTATTAATGGAGAGGAACAAACAGTCAATGTGTCATGCCAAGACCCTTCATCAGGACTAAAAAGGAAGGGGGAAGAAGCCAGATTAAGAAGGTGGAGAGAGGTCAAGGAATACAAGTTGTAGAGGATAGGGAGATCTGTGCTGAATGTATTGATACACTAGGGCATTTCGACATATAGAAGGTAATGTTGGGTTCCTTAAAGTGCATTAAGGTGTATAAGTCCCCAGCGCCTGATGGGATATACCCCACGTTATTGATGAGGCAAGAGAAGAGATTGCTGAGGCATTGACCAATATCTTCACGCTCTCTCTAGCCACAGGTGAGGTCCAGAGGAATGGTGAGTAGCTAATATTGTTCCATTATTCAAGAAGGGAGCCAGCGATAATCCTGGAAACTACGGATTAGTGAGTCTCATGGCAGTGGTAAAGAAGTAACTGGAGAGAATTCTTAGGGATAGGATTTATGAGCATTTGGAAAACCATGGCCTAATTAGGGAGAGCCAGCATGGCTTTGTGCTTTATTAACTTGATTGAATTCTTTTATGAGGTGACAAGGGTGAGTGATGAAGGTAGAGGTGTGGGTGTTGTCTATATGGATTTTAGTAAGGTGTTTGACAAAGTTCCTCATGGGAGGCTCATCTAGAAGATTAAGATGCATGGTGAATTGGCAAATTGCATTAAGAATCAGATTTCCAATAGAAGGCAAAGGGTAATGGTTGAAGGGATTTACTCTTGCTGGAGGTCTGTGATTAGCAGTGTTCCACAGGGATCTAAACTGAGATCTCTGTTGCTTCTGATATATATAAATGACCTAAAATGAAAATGGAGATGGGTGGGTTAGTGTGTTTGCAGATGATATGAAAATTGGTGGTGGCGTGCTTAGGGTAGAAGACTGGCAAAGAACATATCAGGATATACAGTGGATCAGCTGCAAAAATGGCAGATGGGATTTACCCTGGCCAAGTGTGAAATTACACTTTGGTAGGTCAAAAGTAAATAGTACATGATTAATGGCAAAACCCTTAACATTGTTGATGGGTAGAGAGATCTTGGGGTTCCACTTAATAGCTCCCTGAAAATGGCTACACAGGTTGATAGAATGATTAAGAAGGCATATAGTATGCTTGCCTTTATTAGCCAAGGCACTGAGTTCTAAAGTCAGGAAGTTACGTAGTACCATTATTTATAAATTTCTCGTTAGGTTGAATCTGGAGTATTGCATATAGTTCAGGTTGCCCCATTATAGGAAGAATGATGAAGGGTGCAGAAGAGGTTTACCAGAATGATGGTTGGATTAGAGGGCATGTGCTATAACAAGAAGTTGGCATGATTTCTCTGGAACAGCAGAAGCTGAGAGGAGATCTGATTCAGGGTTATAAGATTATAAGAGGCATAAATAGGGCAGACAGACAATATGTTTTTACAAGGGGTGAAATGTCTAATACCAGAAGGCATGCTTTTAAAGTGAAAGGGGTTAAATTCAAGGTAGATGTGAGGGGCAAGCTTATTACACAGAGAGTAGTGGATGCCTGGAACACCTTGCCTGGGGTGATGGTAGAGGAAGAAATATTAGGGACATTTAAGATAGGCACATGAATGTGAAGAAAATGTAAGGATATGGAGATTGTGTAGGGAGAAGTGATTAGCTTCATTAGCCATTTGATAAGTAATTTAATTGATTTGGCAAAACATTTTGGGTCAAAGAGCCCGTTCCTATGCTGTACTGTTTTATTTCTGTGTTCTAAGGTTTAAGGTAATAGCTGAAGCCAGGTGAGGGGGAAGATACTGTAGGTGTCTGGGGGAGGGGGGGGGGGAATGAAGTTAGAAGTTGAAGGATGATAGATCAAAGGACTGAAAGAGGAATCTAATAGGAGAGAAGAGTGGATTCTGTTTTCCCATTATCAGAGAAAAGATGTGCAACTTGTGAGTAATTCAAGCGGGTGTATTGTGAAATGCATTTCTTAATACACGATGCAAGTCATGTTCTTGTTCAATGCTTTTTAATGTGGCTTGATTCCTGCTGGATATAATTATATCGTATGGTCTTCAGCTACTGCTCACTTTTTTTGATTGAGGATTTGGTTCCATTCTTACAGATGCCTTTCTATCTATTGTAGAATTTCATTCCCTTTGGCCAGATGGTGCTGACTGTCCTTTTTCATGCAAAAGCAGTCCCGAAAGGCTTAAGCTGCATGGTTGTTCTTGTGGAAGGAATAGTGTGACCTTAAAATAATTGCTTCTTTGGAAATTCAGTTGGGCTGGCTTTGTAGGTTCTGAAGAATAAAAATAGAATTTATTATTCAGCAACTCAAATGCATCTGCCATCCTTCCCAGCATGACAATGGTATGTGGGAAATAGCAAACATTCAAGAAAAATCAGTTAACACTTCAGCCAACTGAGTGATATTTGTGGGTTTAAGAACATGTAAGCTTTTTGAAAAATAACTTTATTAAATTTGCCTTGTGGAAATACTTCAGATTTCAAAGATAAATGCAACTGCAATAGATTCTGCAGATGCTGGAAATCCAGAGTAGCGTACAAAATGCTGGAGGAACTCAGTAGGTCAGGCAGTGACAACGGAGGGGAATAAACAGTCAACATTTCAGATGAAACCTTTCGTTAGGTCCTGATGAGGGTCTCAGTCCAAAACTATTCCCTTCTAAAGACATGTGTAAAATGACCTGTGCCAATTGCAAGGTGATAGCAGAGTGGAGTGACTGAAATAACATCCTTGACTTTTGAGGACTTTGTTCTTTGAGGACTGATATTTTAAATGAAACCCACTTCCCTTCTCTCCCACATAGTTAAAACTAATTTTTTTTTGCTATTGCCAAAAGGCTTCAAGGTATCTCAAAGTGTTTTACAGCCAGTGCAATACTTTTGGAAGTTTGAGAGATACTCTTCACATGGCAAGCTGCTTCAAACATCAGTGGGTAAGGGTCCTGGGGATAGACATTGGAGTTGGAATTGATTTATTATTGTCACATGAAAAGCATTATACAGTGAAAAGTCCGTCTTGCATACTGCTCATATAGATTAATTCATTACATAGTGGATTGAGGTAGCATAGGATAGTAAAACAGTAACAGAATGCAGTAGAAATGTAACAGCAACAGAGAAACTACAGTGCATGCAGACAATGCAGTGCAAATCATGATGAGGTAGATTGTAAGGTCATGAGTCAGTACCGGGGACCGTTTAGAAGTGTTATAACAGCAAGGTAGAAGCTGCCCTTACGCTGCCTGATGGTACTAGCTTTCAGGCGTTTGTATCTTCTGACTGTAGGGAAATGTCTGAGGTGTCTTGGATATTTCATTATGCTGGCTGCTTTACTCAGGCAGTGAAAAATAGAGACACATTTCACGGAGGGGAGGCTTGTTTCTGTGATGTGCTCATCTGTAAGCTGAGCAGGGCCGGCATGTTAGCGTAGCTATTAGCATAATGCCTTACAGCACTAGCGACCCAGGTTCATTTCCCACCGCTGTCTGTCAAGAGTTTTGTACTTTCTCGCTCTCACCGCTTGGGTTTCCTCCCACATTCCCAAAGCATACTTTTCCAGTTAGTGGGTTGTGGGCATGCTATGCTGGCACTGGTACATCCTGGGACTATGTTGCACGTTGCTGCAAATGATGCATTTCACTGTACATGCAATTACAGACAGAACAGTTGCCACGTGAGACCATGATGCATCAAAATAGGATGCTTTCTATGATGCATTGATAAAAATTGATAAGGGTTGATGGGGACATACCCCATCCTTATCCTTAGCCACCTGGGGAAATAGATACATTGGTGAGTTTTCTTGGTGTCTACATTGTTGGACAAGAACATGCAATTGGTAATGTTCACTCCTAGGAACTTGAAGCTGTCAACCCTCTTCACCTCAGTACTTTGAGGAAGATAGGAGCATGTTCACTGCACTCCCTTCCTAAAATCAATAACCATCTCGTTTGTTACTTTGACATTGAAGGAAAAGTTGTTGTCCTCCCTTTACTCTGACATCATTATTGGAAATACGGCTCACTAAGGTGCTATCACCTACGAAGTTGTAGATAGAGCAGATTCTGAACACACAGTCACAAGTGTATGAGTGTACAGGGAGTAGAATAGGGGGTTGAGCAACAGAGTTGAGAATAATTTTGGCAAAGGTGTAGCTGCCTGTCTTCACTGATTGCAGTCTGTTGTTCTGCAAGTGAAGGATCTATTTACAGCAGATGATGTGGACTCCCGGGTTTTAGAGTTTGGTGATGAGTTTGCTTGGAATTACAGTTTGAAGGAGGTGCTGTAGTCAATAAATAATAGACTAATTGAGGTGTATTTACTGCCCAAACTAGTGTAGATCTGTTTCAATGGTAGACAGACTTTTTCTGGAAGGCTGGAGTTAATCCATGCCATGACCAGCCTCTTGAGGTACTTCATGATGGAGCTACTAGGTGGTGGTCATTAAGACAGTTTACCTAATTTTTTTTTAGGTACTGAAATGATGGTGGTCTTCCAAAAGCAGGTGGGAACCGCATATTGAAGTAGGCGGAGGTTAAAAAAGCCTGTAAATATCCCTGCCAGCTAATCAGCATAGGATTTAAGGATATGGCCAGTGACATGAGCTGGGCTAGATATTTTCCATGAGTTCACTCTCTGGAAGACTAATCAGCAATGCTAACTGTTGGTTCAGATGCTTTGGAGGTTGTTGGGGTGGTTGGTGACACATCAGTCCCCTTCTGTTTAAAACAAGCATAGATGTCACAACCACAGATTGGGCAGGACAGTAGATACGGCAATTGCGCTTGTGAATTTTGCACGTGTCAGGTAATTATTATTTAATTGTGATAGTATACAACTCCATTCTTGTCGTAGTGCTTGTCGAGACTTGGATAGAACATAGCAACACTTCGCTGCTGTTTTGCATTTGACCTTCACTAAGATATTGGACTTTCAAATCAATGACTAGCAGTATTCGTTTAATGTTTAGATGTTCTTTTCAGCTGCAGTGTAGGCTTTGTTTTCCTTTTGAGAGTTTTAGTTAACGGCCCTGTTTGGCCTAGCATTTATTGTTTTATTTTCCCACTAGCACTGTTCGCACTAAAGTCTGTGAACTATCAACCTGCTTCAGTGTCTCTCACTCTGCACTTGGGCCATATCCATACACGGTAACAGCAAGTCTCGATCAACAAAGATGTACCCAGCATCAAGAGAGCAGCTGAGCTTGGCCTCGAGTTCACTGGTCAGGTAGGAATCTGTTCTCAGTGAAGTTACGGAGGCAATGAGGCAGATAACCTCGTGCCGATAAGCCCAGTCTCATTTGGAGGAACAGCTATCATCCCTAACCACAGCTATTCAACAGCTCAACACAGACAATTGGACTCAGGTGTCTGCGATTTCCACTTTTATGGCCGCTGTTCCCGAACTTACTGTGAACAGCCGGCATCAGCTGACAACCATTAACGCTCTCGTGAGCTCAATTCAGCAGCTTCAGGCCGCCTCAGTCCCACTCCCAGCATCTCGCAGGTCCTCCTTTTCTGCTGCCCCATCAATCTCTGCTGCTAATGCTCCCGCTCCCATTCCCTGGACCAGAGCCGACTCCCACTCAGCCTGTTCAGTGCTTTACAGGAGCAAGGCTTTTGATCTTCCAGTATGGGGTTAGGAGGCTGCCCACTGACTCTTGGACCTGCTCCCACACCAGCCATACGACTGTGCCATAGACCTCCTACCTGACACTAGTCCTCCCCGGAGCTGGCTCCTTTCCCTCTCTCATCCTGAAATGGTGCCCATGGAGGAATTCATCAAGGAGCATTGAGCATGGGGTTTATCCATCCATCAACCTCGCCGGCAGGAGCAGGCTTCTTTTTTGTGAACAAGGAAGATGACAAGCTCTGTCCCTGCATCGATTATCAGCCCCTGAACAACATCACTGTGAAGAACCGCTACCCTCTTCCCTTGCTGGTGTCTGCATTTGAACATCTCCAGGGAGCAATAATGTTTTCCAAAATTTATCTGCTCAATCCTTACAATCTGATTGGCATAAGAGAAGGGGATGAGTGGAAAATGGCTCTCAGCACCTCTAATGGCCACTATGAATACTCGGTGATGCCTTTCGGTCTGGCCAATGCCCCCGCTGTATTCCAGGCCTTGGTTAACAATGTGCTCAGGGACATGTTGAACCAGTTTGTGTTTGTGTGTTTAGATGACATCCTTGTCTATTCCCGCCCTCATCAGGAGCACGTCCTGCATGTCCGGAGAGAACTCAGACGCCTTCTTGAAAATAACCTGTACGCCAAGTCTGAAAAATGTGAATTCCATAAAGACCAGCTGTTGTTTTTGGGCTCTATACTTACCCCATCCAGTGTTCAAACGGACCCTACTAAAGTTCAGGCAGTTGCAGAGTGGCCAAAACCGTCTACAGTCAAACAGGTACAGCGCTTCATGGGGTTTGCGACTTTTATCGCCGCTTCATCTGGAATTTCGGCTCTATCGTGGCTCCAATTAATACACTCACCAAGATGACCCTGGCAGGATTCCATTGAACCGACGATGCTGACCGAGCATTCTCAGAGCTAAGGCAACGTTTCACCACTGCCCCGCTGTTGCAACACCCAGACCCATCTCAGCCATTCATTGTCGAGGTGGATGCATCCGATGTAGGGATTGGAGCTGCCCTCTCTCAGCACTCGTCTGCAGATAGCCGGCTGCACCCTTGTGCCTTTCTTTCCCATCACTTGACTCTGGCTGAGAGGAATTACATCTTTGGGAACTGGGAGCTTCTGGCTGTCAAGGAGGCCCTGGAGGAATGGCTACGCTGGTTGGAGGGGGCAGAGCATCCATTCTTGGTCTGGACAGATCACAAGATCACAAGAACCTCTCCTATATTCAGGATGCTAAGAGACTCAGCTCTCATCAAGCCCGGTGGGTTCTCTTCTTCACATGGTTGAATTTTATTCTCACTTATCATCCTAGCAGCAAGAATACAAAGGCCGACACTCTCTCCCGGCAGTTCGACGGATCTGAGGACAAAGCCAATCCAGAGCCCATTCTTCCACGCTCATATATTGCTGCTCCAGTGATCTAAAGATTAGAGGCAGAGGTGAGGGCCGCCCAACAATCAGATCCAGGCCCGGATAGGGTTCCTCCCAACCTGCTGTTTGTCTGTGCTGGGGGAGTGTTGGAATGGGGGTCACTTCTCCCATCTGGCTGGACATCAGGGAATTCAATGGACTCAAGGGTTTATAAAGAGACAATTTTGGTGGCCATCTATGTCCCAGGTTGTCCATGACTTTGTATCTACCTGTTCCACCTGCGCTCAGAACAAGACATCACACCAGCATCCTGCAGGTCTGTTTTGTCCACTGCCTATGCCCCACTGACCCTGGTCCCACCTCTCAGTAGATTTCATCGCTGGTCTGCCCCCGTCTAATGAAAACACCACCAATTTGGTCGTTGTAGATCGATTTTCCAAGGCTGCCCCACTTCATTGTCCTCCCCAAGCTCCCATCGGCTTGTGAGACTGCCACACTCATGGTTCAACATGTGTTCAGGCTCTATGGCTTTCCTCAAGACATAGTGTCTGATCGTGGACCACAGTTCACTTCTCACTTTTGGAAGGCTTTCTGCTCCCTTGTAGGAGCCACGGCCAGTCTCTTGTCTGGCTTCCACCCCCAATCTAATGGCCAGACTGAGAGAGTGAACCAGGAGTTGGAGACAACCCTGCACTCTCTTGCCTCTTCCAACCCCATGTCCCGGAGATCCCAATTGGTTTGGGCAGAGATTGCCCACAATAACCTCCAGTCGTCCTCCACCGGTGTGTCTCCCTTTCTATGCCAGAAGGGATTTCAGCCCCTGCTCTTCCCTGATCAGGAGATCGATGTAGGAGTTCCTGCAGCTGAACAGCTGATCCAGTGCTACAAGTGCACCTGGAGACGAGCCAGGGCTTCTCTGCTGCGCGTCCAGTAACAGCGTTCCCGGCAGGCTGATCGGCTCCGTCGACGGGTAAGGCCATTCAAGCCAGGGGAGGAGGTCTGGATGGCATCAAGAGATCTTCCCTTGAAAGTCAAAAACTGGAACTTGGCACCATGCTACGTGGGACTGTTTGTAATGGAAAAGGCTGTCAACAAGGTGTCCTATAGATTGTGTCTGCCAGCATCACTGAAGATCCACCCAGTGTTCCATGTTTCCCAGCTCAAGCCAGTTAATACCTCTTCCCCAAGCCCCAGTCACCCCACCTCCCCATCCTCCCCACCTGGTAGATGGTTTCCTTGTCTATACTGGGCGGTGCCTCCTGGCATTTCATCTGATACATGATAAGATCCAGTACCTTGTGGATTGGGAAGGGTATGGCCCAGAAGAACATACTTGGATCCCAGTGAAGGACATCTTGCACTATTTGCTGATCCGGGACTTCCAGCAGACACAGGTCTGTGGCACCTCAGGGGCGCCTAGAGAGGGGGCCCTGCCACAACCACAGATTCAGCAGCACGGTAGATTGGGCAATTGCACTTGTGAATTTGCAAATGTCCGGTAATTATTATTTAATCGTGGTAGTATATAACTCCATTCTTGTCGTCGTAGTGCCTGTCAAGACTTGGACAGACCATAGCAACGCATCGCTGCTGTTTTGCATTCAGCCTTCCCTGAGATATTGGACTTTCAAATCAACTGACTCTGTAGACCAGGGGTATACGTTTAATGTTTAGATGTTCTTTTCAGCCGCAGTATAGGCTTCATTTTCCTTTCGAGAGTTTTAGTTAACGGCCCTGTTTGGCCTAGCATTTATTGTTTTATTTTCCCTTTAACACTGTTCGTATTAAAGTCTGTGAACTATCGACCTGCTTCAGTGTCTCTCACTCCACACTTTGGCTATATTTGATCAAGGATGTGCTCAGCTTTATGGAGGTCGTATCTAGATTTCTTGTAAAGGTCAGGGTCACCTAATTTGAATGCTGCAGATCCAGTGGGAACACCTGGATTGTCCTCAACACTCTTGCTGATAAAGACCATGATGGTGATGACATACTCATCTAGATTGATCATTGGGTCTTTACAAAGTACATTTATTATCAGAGCATGTATACAACCTTGAGATTTGTCTTCTTACAGGCAGCCACAAGACTGAGAAACCCAGTACAACCAATTAAAAAAGAAGACTATCAAACACCCAATGAGCAGAAAAAAAACAAATTGTGCAAACAATAAAAGTAAGCAGCTAACATTCAGAACTGAAGGTCACGAAAGTGAGTCCACAGCCACAAAGACAGTTGTTGTTGTGTTCTTTGTACGTACTGTGAGTTACTAAGAACAAACCATATTCTGGAAGAATTAAAACTAGAACTTTTATTTAACAGCAAACAGCAACCACGTTTAACACTGCCACAAATCTCGATCATTCTGTCAGTTCTGCGCATGCTCATAGCTCCGTCCAATCACATTCTTTCATGTGACATGTGATATCACCACATCTTCCTTTCCTTAAAAAGAAAAACAATCAGCAACATTAATCAAAACAAATGCATAATTTAACATGTCTATCAGTCTCTCTGGGGGTTTACTAAGTCGTTAACACAGTTCTTGTGTTTCGTTGTGATTTTCTTGTTTCATCTAGTCTGCATCAGTTAATGGTAGCTCTTAAATTGGCTCTTTCTTGAGGTCTTTTCGATTTCTTCTTAACACTGCTCCTTCTTCAGTTTGGACCATGCATGATCTGGGTTGTACTTCTTCAAGTACTGTTGCTTTCTGTATCCATGTGTTCACTTTGTCTTGTATCCTCACTTCATCTCCTTGGTGCAATTCAGGTAATGGATGAGAACATCTGTCAAAGTATGCTTTCTGCTTTGCTTTGTGTTCATCTTTCCATCTTTTCACTTGTTCACCTCCCTCTGTTCTCAGAAGGCTCTCATTTATTGGCAGATTGGATCTCAAACAGTGTCCCATCAAGAACTGAGCAGGTGAAAATCCACATTCAAATGGAGTACTACAGTAGGCTAACAAAGCTTTATAAAAATCACCTCCACTATCTTTTGCTTTGTGTATCAGTTTCTTGATAATTCCTACCGACTTCTTAACTAATCCATTGGACAGAGGAAAATGGACTAGATGTTGTATGAACAAAGCCCCATTTGTGAGCAAAATGTCTCATGCATTCATCATTGAATTGTGGACCATTGTCTGTGAAAACTTCAAAAGGTACACCATGTCTGGAAAAAACTGATTTCATGCATGTATTTACATTCTCTGCTGTTGTTCTGCCCAAACCACACACTTCAGGATACAAGGAGTAGTAATCTGTTGTTAATCGATAATCTTTGTTGTCAGTTACAAACAGATCAACCTACCTTCTTATTAGTAGGCTTATTAGAAGCCTACCTTCTGATAAGGTCCCTGAGGACTAGGATGTGGATGCAGTGGCTCCTTAGGGTTGCTAGATTGGTATTTAAAGCACATTCGACAAGAAGACACCAATTCTGCAATTTCTTTCATCTAGTTTAAGTTGCCAGAATCCAGAGGATGCATCTAATTTACTAAGGTACTTTGCATTAGCAAACTGTGACATAATTTCTTCACATGTAGGCATTTTGAAATGCTCTCCTTTAATGACTCAATTCAGGGCTCTTGGATCTAAGCAAATCCTCAGTTTTCCATTTATCTTATCTACAATAACAAGTTAATTGACCCATTCAGTCGGTTCATCAATTTTTTGTATGACTCCTAATCTTTCCATTCTGTCAAGCTCTGTTTTCAATTGATCACGTAATGCAAAGAGTACTTTTCTACATGGATGTACTATGGGTGGTACTGTGTTGTCAATTTTAATCATGTGCTCTCCTGGAAGACAACCAAGCCCTTTGAACAAGTCCTCATACTCTTTCATCAACACTGTATTCTGACTCTGTGTCACTGTCCAGGACTAAGTCTCTTTTCACCAAATTCAGTCTCTCACAGGCAGATAAACCCAATATTGATGTACATTCTTAGGCACGACCACAAATGAAAGCATGTGCATCATATTTTTGTGTGATACTTTTGCCACACATGTTCCTTTAACTGGAATGTATGCACCTGAATACCCAGTCACTTTTATAGTTGTCTGATGTAACTTTGGTCTCGGCTTTAATGCATTGAACTCAGATTCTGCAAGAACATTTACTTGTGCTCCAGTATCCAATTTAAACAGAATATTGTTTTGGTTCACTTGCAATGGCATAGTCCAGTTATTCTTACTTTATTTTCACAAAGCACATGTATGTAAAACTCCTCACGTTCATTTTCAAGCACGGCATTTACATGTTTTATTTCCTTTCTACTTCTGTAACAGCATGAAAAATGATTACTCTTACCACAGTTGTTGTACACTTTCCAATACGCTGGACAACATTTTAGGTTGGTGCTCCTGCCCACAGCGATCACAAAGATTTTTTCTTTCAGATGATGTCTTGCTCTCTGTTGGTTTTGTTGCCTTTTTAAATTTTTTCTTAATATGTTCGAGGTTATTCACAGCATGTACGCTGCAGTTCTCTTAATAAGAAGCTCTTTAGCCTGTGAAGTCACGGTTTCCGAAGCTTTGCAGAGAATCAAAGTTTCTTCCAAATTTACATCTGGTTCTCTTAAGAGTCTTTCTCTCAGAGCATTATGCAGAATGCTGCAACAATTCTGTTTTTAATGAGAGAGTCTGTCAGCTCTGCAAACTCACAAGTTTTTCTGCAGTTTCTCAACTCGGTAACAAATTGAACAATCATTTGACCAGCTTTCTGCTTACATGTGAAAAATTTGTATCTTTCATACGTCACATTGCGCTTCTATATGCAAGATGTGTCGAATTTGTCCATGGTCGCTTTTAGATTCAAATTGTCTCCATTCTCAAAAATAAAGTGTTTCTATACTTCAATTGCATCATTCCCTATTACGTGGACTAGGATCGCCGCTTTTGTTTTTTCCATTTTATTATCAGCTCCGATCGCCGATAAATTTCAAAACGCCGTTTGAATCTTTTCCAGTTTTTGGCTGCATTTCCAGTCAGCTGAAGCGTCGATGTGGGTTGCAAAACTTCTGTTCTTTAAACTGTTAGCAAACAATGAAAAAGTTTGCACTTTTTTTCCCGATTATCTTCGCTTCTTCCGTGTTAGCGAAACGAATTATTCTTCTAGACTGACTTCTGTCACCACGTTGTGTTCTTTGTATGTACTGTGAGTTACTAAGAACAAACCATATTCTGGAAGAATTAAAACAGGAACTTTTACTTAACAACAAACAGCAACCATGTTTAACACTGCCACACTTCTAGATCATTCTGTCAATTCTGCGCATGATCATAGCTCCATCCAATCACGTTCTTACACGTGACATGTGATATCACCACAATCATCACTCCAGATGGTCCAGGAGCCCATTAGTCATAGGCCACACCCTCAGTTCAATACAGAGATGAGTAAACCTTGCAGGGCAGCGAGCTGAACCACCCTGTCCCACAGCTCCCGCCCCAACACGTGAACCTTTTCAATCAGGCCCAGCACTTAAATCATCCAAACCTTGGGCTGTTCCTCACTCTTGGACCTGGACTCAGCCACTTAGATATGCCCTCAGTCTTAGGCTCCACTGCCTCGATTTGGCCTGTAACTGACCTCTCCAATTCAGCCCAGTCCTTAAATCAATCATCCCTTGCTCTTGGGCCCTGGCCCAGGCCCCATCACCTTGACTGTGCTTCTCCTCTGCTCATGTTGACTCTGTTCTGCCACATCAAATCACCTCTAAGTCCACTCCAGAAAAAGCCAAACATTGGCTTATTCCCCACTCTTAGGCCCCGGCCCAGCCGCTTCGATTCAGTCCATGCACGCCATGTCACAACCGCCCTGCACCTTCTAGACTTCAGTTCACACCAAAATAATGCCAGGCTATACAGGGGTTTCAAAAACTCAGCTCTGAAAGAGAAGTTACAGGTTATTGATGGGAGTGACCATTTACCAGGAAAAATGTGATTAATAAAGAAGTTGGTATATTTGTTTTGTTTGCTACCAGCAAGTCGTTGCTGTGCTTCACCGACACCATCTTAAACTGAACAGGCCTTTGAACATGGACCATTCTGCTGACATAATGCAGTCCACATAGAAGCCCCACGGTTTTTAACTTCATATTCTGGATTCTCTCATTTTAGCTTTTGTTTGCATGAAGAAAAGAGGAGCATAGACTGGTATTTTGATTTACCAAAGTCTGGACAGGAGGGAGTTGGCTCAGGGTTCACAGAATTTCCCAAAACACACTGTTTTACAGTTGAAAATTGCTTTACACCATAGGTAGCTTCTCCTGTGAATTCCACCTGTTGTGAAAGTTCATTGGAATCTGACTGCATGCCACAAAGTAACAAACACAAACATGACATAAGATGTCAGATGAAATTACTGAAGGTGTGAAGTAAAATATTTCTACTAGAATTACTGTATTCCGTCCCTTTTAATCTTTAACTACAGCTCTTGGCATCTCTCCCTCTTTACCCATTTGTAGCTGACTTGCAAATTATCATATTAACTCTGAACATTCCTTAATCTTTAACTCAAGGTGGTTTCAGGCAGACTTATTTTGTTAACCACTCTTGTTCTACCCATGACTTCTTGTAATCTGTCCTTTCTCTGTAAACCCTTTTTTTCATCCAGAGTTACACCCATGGTAATTCCATGGATTCAGCCTTTCCTTTTGATTGTTCTGTCTTCATTCTGTTTGTCTGATATATTAATGTTTGATGGCTAACTATTTGTACAACAATGTTTTAATGGAAAAAGGTTTGAGTTCATCACCAGTCTAAAATCGGGGAGTATTTTCCCTGATGTTCGCACCTACAAAGCCAGACACATCAAGGTCTCCTTGTTATTTTTGTGATAACTTGGTAATTTAATGCTATTGTAATATACAGAGGTGTAGAAGAAAAGCTTGTGTTGCATATACAACTATATCTGGATTTCTCTTTTAGAGTATATTCTGCTCAAAATGTTCAGCTCTGACCTAATACCTTTGGATATGAAATGCAGTCAATGTTTTGATGAATTTTTGTCTCAGCAACTTTTTTTCTGAGGCTTCTGACTGCAACTCGAGGTGAAGCAATTCTGCACACATTTCTGGGTTTTCTAGCTTCCATTGTGAAACTTAACTCTTGACATGTTTGTAAGATTTTCTTTCCCTGAGCTGTTATTGCATTCCAATTTCAAATGTCACTCAATCATATGTTTTACAATACATGAATTCATGTGAATACATATGAATTCATCTGCAGATGAGAGGTTCGACCCAGCTGATCTGAAAAGCAGCAATTCTGATTTGCTCACAGCATAATTTGGTTTTATCCATGCCATTTTCTTTGAAACTGTGCTGCTTGAAGATCCAACTTCATTCTCGAACCTCCCATGACATGTTCCTGGAATGTGCTGTCTGTCATAACCTCCCTCAGCTTCCCAGCTTTAGCATCGTTCAAGCATTCAAAGGAAGTTTTATTATATTCGTATCATATCATATATGTCACCATATAAAACCCTGAGATTTATTTTCCTTAGGGCAGCAAATCTATGGAATAGTTACTCTAACAGGAAATTCAATGAAAGATCAACCAGAGTGCCTAAGACAACAAACTGTGGAAATGCAAATATAAATAAATAGCAATAAATAACAAGAACCTGAGATAAAGAGTTTTTAAAGTAAGAGCATTAGTTTCAAGAACATTTCAATGATCAGACTGCTGCTGCTCTTCTCACTTTGGTGTTCTTTATTGTAATAAGGAGGTCACCCAAAGTCTGAAGTAGATGGATCAGAGCAGCACAGTTCACCCCATCATGCCCTCCCTGACCATTGTATCCCACCCTCACTTCCCCTTCAGCTCATTGGATTGGCTCAGGCTTTCGCTCGCATTGCAAGTTTCCTCAAAACAGTGAATGTTCAGAGAGCGCACACGTGTTCTTACAGAAGCTTCCTTAGCAGGGACATCTGGCTGCAGATTGGAAGCTCTCCTGCTGCACCTGTTCAAGCAAAATACCTTGTCCAGACCCCCCAACCCCTTAGGCACATTCTCTGATACCAACTCCCGTCATTCTGATGAAGCATGCATGTAGCAGCTTGGTAACTCACTTGTCCCATTAAGTGCTGCTTCCAAGATCAAACCAACGGAGCTAAATGCTGACAGCTGTGAGATCAAGTGACATGTCAATAGAGCAATTCTGACACTGTTGTTTTCAACACAGCCTTTCACAGTATGACAGTGAGATCCCATGAACTTTAAAAGTGAAGTTCTCATGGAATTTTCATAAATTGGCATGAGGCACGACACCTTTTTAAGAGTGTCATAATATTAATAATTCCACCCAAGTTTTGACAGCATAGACAAGATTGAGGCTTGGTCCAATGCCACATTTGAAAGATGGCACCTCTTATGGTCAGGCACTTTACTTAAGTAGTGTCAGACCAGATGTAGTCATATCTCTAGATCCCAACATCTATAATTCTGTACTTCCAATTGAGCCTGAACTGACATTTTTGTTGCTGCGTGAGAAAATCACTGGTAGATACAAAGCAGCTTCTTTATTCGACAAAACAAGGTACAGCAGACATCATATGGAGATGCTTTCGATGGAAAGGTCCGCTGGCACAACGTGGGGCTCAATATTTTATGTGCCAAACATCAAAGGACAGCTCCATATTTGCAATGTATGGACAATGGTCTCTTTGAAACTACATACAGCCTTCATACCTCCTGATTCACATCGACACCACAGACATCCCAATGAATTTTTATCAGCATTGTTTGGACTGGGATTCACAGCTTTTAGGAGCCCATTTTTCAGAACTGCACTCCAATTAAATGCACAATACATATTCAGATGTGAAGACTGGTAGCCAAAGTCAATTATGTCCTGAACCCAAAAATCACTCTATTAAGTGAATTGATAATAGAAAAAAAACAAGTCTGTTACTTTCACAAACAGGAGAAGATCTGCAGCTACTGGAAATCCAAGGTAACACACACAAAACGCTAGAGGAACTCAACATGCCAGAGAGCAGCGATGGAAAGGAACAAACAGGCGATTTTCGAACTGAGGCTCCAGACAAAATTCTGGAGAAATGCCGTAGACTAGGCAGTATCTATGGAAAGGAGTAAACAGTCAACATTTCAGGCTGAGACCCTTCATCCTGATGAAGAGTCTCGGTCCAAAACATTGATTGTTTATTCCTTTCCATAGATGTTGCCTGGCCTGCTGAGTTCCTCCAGCATTTTGTGTCATGTTACTTTGATACCTGCTGTTATTTTAGCATTCAGAAAGACACTGTAAAGAAAAACAGAGAGAAATATAAGCCTGGGGTTGTTGCACTGTTATACTGTTTCAGTAAGTCATATAAAATGCCAGAACAAGCAAAGAGAGAAGATGTACATTTAACAAATCTTTGAAGTTAATCAGAAAATATTCCCTCTCTGGAAAGATAAATACTCGAGGTGAGAGAGGTACAAGCTAAGAGTTAGAATCAGAATGCTGTAATTTAAGCTCAGTTAGTGTCTTGGTTATTGTTCATCTGTGCGTAAGGACCCAGCTGCCTTGGGTGTATAAGCTTAACTTGTTTTGAACATTATCTTCTCGTCCGCATGTCTAATTGACTACTGTGCGTGCTTTGGCTTATTACACCACTACATTAGTGTTCTGAAGCACGAACGATTGCTGCATTATGTAAATCAATGCCCGGGGTTTAAAATTGAAACTTTAGAAGTCTTGTCAAATGATACATTATGATACAGGAACAAGTAATGAAAAAAGTAGAACAAAGTGGAGATCATGAACAGTGAGTCAAAAATTGCTGTCAAAATAACAGCAAAGCTAATGGTGCTCACCTTTATGTGCAAATGTCAGTGCAATTTCACTCAGAGGCTCACGTGTGGGAGAGGTTGAGTGGATATAGACAAGAATACACAGAGATATAGGAACAGGAGAATGTTACACAGCCCTTTAAGCCTGCTATGTTACTTAATATGATCATGTTTGATCTACCTCAGACCTCAGCTCCTCTTCTGTATCAATTTCCCATCGACCTCAAACCTTGTTCATTTAAAAATGTATATACCTCCATTTTAAAGGCTCAGATTGTACAATTCTTTCTTGGAGGTCGAGAATTGCAGAGTTGCCAACCCCTGTGAGAAGAAATTTCTGAAAGGGGTGGTAGAAGAGATTGTGCAGGCATTAGTAATGATCTTTCAAGAATCAATTGACTCTGGCATGGTTGCGGAGGAATGGAAAAATTACGAATGTCACTCCATTTTTCAAGAAAGGAGAGAGGCTTGTTTGACTTTACAAACCACATCAGCTTGCACTTACCTATATTGAAATCCATTTGCCACTCCTTGGCCCACTTTCCAAACTGATTAAGATCTCCCTGCAATCTAAGATAACTTTCTTCACTATCAACAGCACCTAATTCTCTATTGTCCACAGACTTACTGATCAAGCCTTGTGCATTGTGCACATAAGAAATCCTAATCAATTACACAGACAATAAGAAGGGTCCAAGCACAGACCTCCCCCCCCCCCCCCCCCAGCACACCACTAGTCTCCAGTCTCTAATCCAGGGAAAAAAACATCTTCAACCACCAATTTCAGATTCCTACATCCAAACCAAATTTGAATCCACCTCGCTAGCTCTCCCTGGATTCTATTGGACCTATCCTTCTCGAGCAGCCTACCTTGTGGGACCTTGCTGAAGCATTGCCAGAGTTCAAATCAACAACATTCACTCCTAATGCCATCTACAATTTTGGTTACTTTTCAAAAAGTTTTAAAGGTTAATCAACCACAGCTTTCCATGCACAAAGCCATGCTAATCAGACTCTGTCTGTCGCTGGTAGATCTTGTGTCTCAGAATTTCTTCCAGTAACTTCCCCATTACTGTTGTTAGGCTGATTGGCCTGTAGTTCACAGGCTTGGCCTTGCTACATTTCTTGAACAATGAAACAACATCAGCCAACTTTCCTTCTTTAGGAACTTCACCAGCGGCTAACAAAGAAGCTAATATTTCCACAACGAGTTTCACAATTTCTTCACTAGCCTCACTTAAAATCCAAGGCTGCTCATGCTCAGGACCAGAGAATTTGCCCATCACAAATGTGCTGTAAGGGTACAAATACTTCCTCCTAGGTCATGGGAATTTTGTCACTACAGCGCCATGGGTTTCCTTAATTGCCTGAGCAAACATGATTTTCTCCTCAGCACAATACAAAGACGAAAACTATTCTTGAAAAACTTATCTATCTCCTACAACTTGAAACATTGGTGTGCCTGGTGATCTCTAATGGGACCTACTCTCTCTCTCTCTGGCCATCCTTTTACTCTTCATATGCCTGTAGAACCCATTGGGATTTTCAAAAATCTTACCTATCAACTCTATCTCACACCATTTCTTTATCCTGCTGATTTCCATCTTAACAGTATTCTTAATCTTTTTGTATTTATCAGTCACTTCTGACCTCATCCTTTGTTTCCTTCACCAGAACCTCAATATCCCTCATTAGCCAAGGTTCCCTAAACATTCAAGGTTTACCTTTCACCAAAACAAGAAAATGCTGCCCTTGGACGTTTGATAGCAAAGCCTTAAAAGTCTACCATTTCTCTTCATTGCTTTCCCTTCAAATAGGCTCACCCAAGCAACCTCTGTAAGATCCTGCCTAATTCGCTTAAAATTAACACTGCTTCAGTTTTGGACCCTAATATGGGGACCCATCCTGTCCTTATCATCACTGTTTTAAAACTAATAGAATTTGGGTCATGAGAATCAAAGTCCTGCCTGATTGCCACTTCTCTTACTTGCACCATCTTGTTCCCTAAGAGGAGGTCCAGTATTGTACCCTCTAGAGTAGGGTTTTCTATATATAGACTCTGGAAACATTGCTGGACACATTTTACAAATTCTCCCTAATTGCTGGATGTATGTATAAGACATTGTTGCAGGAATATAAGAACAGGAGGAATGGAACTAATGGGTTTATTCCTCTGTGAGCTGTGGGAGATAATTTGAATACGTTATCAGATGAAATTCCTCTACACACATGATAAATAAACACAGGGAAGAAAACACGAGTGAATCTGCAGATGCTGGATATAAATAAAAACAAAAACACAAAATGCTGGCAGAACTCAGCAGGCCGGACAGCATCTATAGGAGGAGGTAGTGACGACGTTTCGGGCCGAAACCCTTCATCGGGAGTGAAGTAACATGGGATGGTCAAGGGGGGATAAGAAGTCGGGGGAGGGATAAAGTAGAGAGCTAGGAAGTGATAGGTTGGAGGGAAATGGGCTAGGGGGAAAGTGGAGAATTATGGGAAATAAAAGAGAAAGAAAGGTAGTGCTGGGGGGGGGGGGGGAGATTATAGTGAGGGGGAAAAAAGAGAGAGAAAGAGAACCAGACTGAAATAATAGATAGGGATGGGGGTAAGGGGGGTGGGCAGGGGTATCAACGGAGGTCTGTGAGTTGGATGTTCATGCCGGCAGGTAGGAGGCTACCCAGGCGGGAGATAAGGTATTGCTCCATCGACCTGCGCGTGGCCACACACTTCAGTTCCACAGAAGATCCAACGTATAATCTTCCATAACTTCCGCCACCTTCTACGTGATCCCACCACCAGCCACATCTTCCCCTCCCCCCACTCTCGGCTTTCCACAGGGATCGCTCCCTATGCGACTCCCTTGTCCATTCATCCCCACCGATCTCCCTCCAGGCACTCATCCCTGCAAACGGAAGAAGTGCTACACCAGCCCCCACACTTCTTCCCTCACCACCATCTCAGGCCCCCGACAGTCCTTTCAAGTGAGGCACCACTTCACCTGCGAGTCATCTGGGGTGGTACACTGTATCCGGTGCTCCCGATGTGGCCATTTATACATTGGGGAGACCCGCCGCAGACTGGGAGACCGTTTCGCCGAACATCGGCGCTCAGTCCTCCAGCAGTGGCGGGATCTCCCTGTGGCCATACACTTCAGTTCCACAGACCACTCCCACTCTGACATGTCTGTCCATGGCCTCCTCTACCGTCAAGATGAGGCCGCGCGCAGGTCGATGGAGCAATACCTTATCTCCTGCCTGGGTAGCCTCCTACCTGCCAGCATGAACATCCAACTCACAGACCTCCGTTGATACCCCTGCCCACCCCCCTTACCCCCATCCCTATCTATTATTTCAGTCTGGTTCTCTTTCTCTCTCTTTTTTCCCCCCTCACTATAATCTCCCCCCAGCCCTACCTTTCTTTCTCTTTTATTTCCCATAATTCTCCATCTTCCCTCTAGCCCATTTCCCTCCAACCTATCACTTCCTAGCTCTCTACTTTATCCCTCCCTCCACTTCTTATCCCCCCTCGACCATCCCATGTTACTTCACTCCTGATGAAGGGTTTCGGCCCGAAACGTTGTCACTACCTTCTCCCATAGATGCTGTCTGGCCTGCTGAGTTCTGCCAGCATTTTGTGTTTTTGTTTTTACAGGGAAGAAAGTTGGTTTGCATACCAGTTTTACAACACTAGTTACTGTTAGGCACACTTTGGTTTTAGAATCTAATGCTTGAAGGTATGGAGTCTCATTCCTCAGTTTTTAAATTGTTGGAAATATTCTGTTCTATTTTTTCTCTTCAATCAATTTTTCTTGCTCTGCCTTTTTTTTCTTAAATTGCCTTTGAATTCATCAATAAAATTTGCATCACTTTCAAACATCAGTGTCGCTAATTCCATGATCCTTCCATCGGTGTGGTTAAGAAGTAACATAGTTGTTTGGATCCTCAGTACTTCACAGATGCTGTATAAAAAATACAATCCATGGACTGGAAGCAACAATCCTTTCTACTTTCTTCACAATTCCATAAAATTGTGGCTGATCTTGTACCTTTTGTGCTTCTTTCTTGCATTAACCCTTTATTTTCTTTGATTCCCTTACTATCTGAAACCATTCAATATCCAAGAAAATTGAAACTTCACAGCCCTCTTGAAGAAGAAAATTCCAAATAGGTTTGATGAGCAACAACATCCCCTGTAATCTCTGTCCTGAGTAGCCTGCTATTTTGAGACTATGATTCTTTCTAGTTACCCCACCATAGGAAATATAATCTCTACATCTTCCTTGCCAAGCCCTGTGTGAATCTTATTTATTTTGAGGAGGTAATTAATCATTCTTCTATACAGGAGAATATAGGCCCAGTTTTCTTAATCTCTTCATGGGGTAACATTTTGCCTCCATCTCAGCTATCAACCTGTCAAACATTTACTTTTATTGAAAATAGAGCCTATTTCTTGGATTGTCAAGCACAACTGGTGTTTTGACTCATTGTATATGATCTCTACTTTGTTCCACTTTTTCATAAGTTGTTCCTGTATCATTTGACAAAGCTACAAAAGTTTCAATTTTGAACACTGGGTAGTCATTTCCATAACACAACAGACATCCGTGCTTCAGAACACTAATGCAAAAGGGTAACCAGCACACAGTATTACTGGCATATTCTTACATAATTGCAATATTTACTCTTGTACTCAGTCTTCTTTTTAACATAAAAAAGCTTATTCTTTGTCTTCCTAATTGTTTACTCACTGTTTCATGCACAGCGATGTCGAGGTCCTTCTGAACACCAAAATCATTCATTCTCTCACCATTAATAGAAGTGCTCCATTTTTCTTATTTAGCTATCTCACATTATATTCTATCTGCTGTGTCATTTTTCATCCATGTAGCACACCAATCCTTCTTTCACTACCTTGTTCCATTTTCACAATCCATAGTGCCATCCAGCTTTGATACTTCAATCTTATTCTTATGAATTGAATGGGTCCCAGCACCAATTTCTGTGGTAACCTACTAGTCATAATGTCCCAACCTGAAGAGGACCATTATTACTACTCTTATTTCTGTCCATTACCCTATCCATATTAATTGATAACACCATATAGCCCCAATCCTACATGCTACAATTTTCCTTAGTAATCTCTTATCTAGCATCTTATTGAAGACCTTATGAAAGTCCAAAAGACTACCTTAATGAGTGCAACTTCACACAATCTGGGCAAAGCAGCCCTCTAGCAACACACACAAAATGCTGGTGGAACACAGCAGGCCAGGCAGCATCTATAGGAATAAGCACTGTCGACGTTTTGGGCTGAGACCCTTCGTCAGGACTAACTGAAAGGAAAGATAGTAAGAGATTTGAAAGTAGGAGGGGGAGGGGGAAATGCAAAATGATAGGAGAAAACCGGAAGGGGTGGGGTGAAGCTGAGAGCCGGAAAGGTGATTGGCAAAAGGGGTTCAGAGCTGGAGTAGGGAAAGGATCATGGGACGGGAGGCCTAGGGAGAAAGAAAGGGGGAACACCAGAGGGAGATGGAGAACAGGCAGAGTGATGGGCAGAGAGAGAGAAAAAAAAGATGAGGGGGGAAAAAACTAAATATATCAGGGATGGGATAAGAAGAGGAGGAGGGGCATTAATAGAAGTTAGAGAAGTCAATGTTCATGCCATCAGGTTGGAGGATACCCAGCTGGTATATAAGGTGTTGTTCCTCCAACCTGAGTGTGGCTTCATCTTGACAGTAGAGGCCATGGATAGACATATCAGAATGGGAATGGGACGTGGAATTAAAATGTGTGGCCACTGGGAGTTCCTGCTTTCTCTGGCGGACAGAGCATAGGTATTCAGTGGAACGGTCTTCCAGTCTGCGTTGGGTCTCACCAATATATAAAAGGCCACATTGGGAGCACCGGACGCAGTATACCACACCAGCCAACTCACAGGTGAAGTGTCACCTCACCTGGAAGGACTGTCTGGGGCCCTGAATGGTGGTGAGGTCCGGTGCTCCCGGTGTGGCCTTTTATTTGGGTGGCACGGTAGCATAGTGGTTAGTACAACACTTTACAGTACAGACGACCCAGGTTCAATTCCCGCCACTGCCTGTAAGGAGTTTGTATATTCTCTCCGTGATTGCGTGTGTTTCCCCTGGGTTATCCGGCTTGCTTCCACTGTCCAAAGACGTTCTGATGGTAGGTTAATTGGTCATTGTAAGTTGTCCCATGTCTACGCTCAGATTAAATTGGGGGATTACTGGGTGCCGTGGCTTGAAGACCCTGAAGGACCTATTCAATGCTGTATCTCAATAAACAAATTTAAAAAACACAATTTTAGTTGTTACTAAGCATGGTTTACCTCAATATTTTGGGGGATGGATGTGTGAATGATTAGTCTGGCCATTATGTATTTACAATGAAAGCATAGCTTACGTGCCAAGATTTTGAATATTCAAACATTTATTTTTAAAACTAGGTAATGTTGGGAAAGTCCTTCGAATGCCCCAAATTTGTTGGCACTCTACCACGTGCCAGGTTATTTGTTCAATGTGCCCACCCTGGTGCCCTCTTCCACTAGGAGCCCTTTGGTGTGGCTGAATATAGCACAGAGTCTCCCACAGAAAAGTCACTCACAAAATAGCTTTGCCAGTTGGTGACACTCTTTCCCAACACTGGTTGCCAAATTGGGAGCATGATCAGAACTAATAAATATTTGTGAAGTGCTGTGACATCCACAAACATCTATCAGAATCAGAATCAGGTTTATTATCACTGGCGTATGTCGTGAAATTTGTAAACTTAGTAGCAGCAGTTCTAAACAATACATGATAATGTGGCGACCCACTTCCCGGCGCACTCGAACCGGCTCACAAAGTGGCGCGTGCCGGCACTGAGGCCGGTCCCAAAGAGGGCGCCAAGTCTGCTTCACCAGCAAGGGGAAAAGCCTGCGCACGGGATGGGACTGTGAATACGCGCCCCCTATGGTATTCCCGCCCGGGGAGGGCGGGATCAGTAAGGCTTTAAAACGAGGCCGCAAAGTTTGAATAAACCTCTTTGCAACTGCAGCTCACCAACTACGTGTCGTTATTTCAGCGCTGTGCTTAGCACACCGCTACAATTGGTGACCCCGATGGCCCAAACGATATTTGGACTGGAGATGAAAGACGCCGCATCTGTTCATGCAGTTTCGTTAAAACTGCCAAGCTTCTGGACGCTGCGACCTCAACTATGGTTCCAGCAAGTAGAAGCCCAATTCCACATTTAGCAGGTAACCTCGGATGCCACACGTTACTACTACGTGGTGAATTCCCTCGGCCAGGAAACAGCGGCCCAGGTTGAGGAGTTCATACAGTCACCCTCAGCGGACGGCAAATACACAGAATTCAAAGCCTTGCTCATAAGGACTTTCGGACTCTCACGACGTGAGCGAGCTGCCCGCTTACTGCACCTGGATGGTTTGGGGGACAAGCCACCATCGGCTTTGATGAACGAGATGCTGTCCCTGGCCAGAGGTCACAAGCCCTGCCTCATGTTTGAGCAGGTGTTCCTGGAGCAGCTGCCGGAGAACATACGCCTACTGCTGTCTGACGTGGATTTCAGCTATCCCCGGAAGGTGGCGGCCCGGGCGGATGTGCTGTGGAAAGCCAAGAAGGAGAGTGGGGCATCCGTCGCACAGATCACCAGGCCACGCTCCCAGCAGCAAACCAGACCAGGCCTGGCCGCAGAGCCCACTAACCCCAGAGGCAGGGGTGAGGAGATCAACGAACAATGGTGCTTCTATCACTAGTGGTGGGGCGCAGAAGCCCGCCGCTGTAGCCCGCCCTGCAAGTTCCCAAGAAACACCAGGGCCAGCCACCGCTGATGGCTATGGCGGCTGGCCATCGGGATAGCCTCCTGTATGTCTGGGACAAGCAGTCAGGACACCGCTTTTTGGTCGACACCGGAGCGAAGATCAGCGTCTTACCTCCGATGAGTTACGACACCCGCAACAGAGAACCGGGTCCCACCCTGAGGGCCACGAACGGCAGCACAGTAAGGACCTACGGCACCTGTACGGTGCGGCTACAGTTCGGCCACGCTACAGTTCACGTGGGACTTCACACTGGCCGCCGTAGCCCAACCGCTCCTGGGAGCGGATTTTTTGCGAGCTCACAACCTACTGGTCGACCTGCCAAGGAAGAGACTGGTCCATGCCGAGACCTTTCAAACGTTCTCCCTGGGTGAAGCCCAGTTGCCGGCCCCACACCTAGACTCCATCACGCTGTCTGACAACGACTTCACCAGAGTTCTGGTGGATTTCCCATCGGTTCTGGTGCCGCAGTTCACAGCAGCCATGCCCAGACACGGCGTACAGCACCACATCCCGACACAAGGACCACCCCTCCACGCCCGTGCTCGAAGGCTTCCCCTGGACAAACTCCGACTGGCGAAGGAGGAGTTCAAGAGGATGGAGAAATTGGGGATCATACGGCGGTCCGACAGCCCATGGGCCTCTCCCCTGCACATGGTGCCCAAAGCAACAGGGGGCTGGAGACCATGCGGTGACTACCGCAGGCTGAACGAGGCTACAACACCGGACCGCTACCCTGTGCCGCACATTCAGGACTTTGCAGCAAACCTGCATGGCGCACGGATCTTCTCCAAGGTAGACCTCGTCCGGGGATACCATCAAATCCCGATGCATCCGGACGATAGATAGATAGATAGATAGATAGATAGATAGATAGATAGATAGATAGATAGATAGATAGATAGATACTTTATTCATCCCCATGGGGAAATTCAACATTTTTTCCAATGTCCCATACACTTGTTGTAGCAAAACTAATTACATACAATACTTAACTCAGTAAAAATATGATATGCCTCTAAATCACTCTCTCAAAAAGCATTAATAATAGCTTTTAAAAAGTTCTTAAGTAGTTTACTTAAATACATTAAATACAATCAACCCCGGCACTTTAACATATCTTACTCCTGGCGGTTGAATTGTAAAGCCTAATGGCATTGGGGAGTATTGACCTCTTCATCCTCTCTGAGGAGCATTGCATCGATAGCAACCTGTTGCTGAAACTGCTTCTCTGTCTCTGGATGGTGCTATGTAGAGGATGTTCAGGGTTTTCCATAATTGACCATAATTTCCATAAATGATGTCCCCAAAACGGCACTCATCACCCCGTTCGACCTTTTCGAGTTCCTCCACATGCCGTTCGGCCTAAAGAATGCTGCCCAGATGTTTCAGCGGTTAATGGACGCGGTGGGACACAACCTGGACTTCGCTTTCATCTATTTGGACGATATCTTCATAGCCAGCAGCAGTCGTCAGGAGCATCTGTCCCACCTCCGTCAACTCTACGCCCAACTGAGTGAATACGGCCTGACAATCAACCCGGCCAAATGCCAGTTCGGACTCCACACCATCGACTTCCTGGGCCACAGGATTACTAAAGACGGGGAAACCCCTCTGCCCGCCAAGGTAGATGCAGTCCGCCATTTCCCCCGACCCAACACAATCAAAGGCCTTCAGGAATTCGTGGGTATGGTGAATTTCTACCACCGCTTCCTCCCCTCAGCAGCCCGAATCATGCGCCCCCTGTTCACCCTGATGTCGGGTAAGGGCAAGGACATTACCTGGGACGAGGAGTCCGTCGCCGCTTTTGTGAAAACACCACCTCCGAATCTTGCGCCCGGGCACTGATTGCCACCTGGGTTTCTCGCTTTGGTGTACCGGCCCACATTACCTCCGACAGAGGCGCCCAGTTCACCTCCAGCCTGTGGTCAGCTATGGCCAGCCTTTTGAGGACACAGCTGCACCACACAACTGCCTACCACCCACAATCGAACGGACTAGTGGAGCGTTTCCACCGTCACCTGAAGTCGGCTCTCATGGCCCGCCTCAAAGGGCCTAACTGGGTGGACGAGCTCCCCTGGGTCCTGCTCGGAATCCGCACGGCGCCCAAAGAGGATCTGCACACCTGGTTGGCTGAGTTGGTATACGGCGCACCCCTGGTCGTCCCAGGAGAGTTCATACAAGCCCCAAGAGGGCAAGAGGAAGAACCCGCAGCAGTCCTGGGCAGACTACGCGAGAGGCTCGGTAACCTGGCCCCCATACCCACTTCGCAGCATGGACAGAGCCTGACCTGCGTACCCAAAGACCTGCAAAACTGTAAGTTCATTTTTGTACGGCGGGGCGGACATCAGGCACCGCTACAACAGCCCTACGAGGGGCCGTTTACGGTGATCAGAAACAACGGGTCCACATTAGTGCTGGACATTGGGGGGAAAGAGGAGGTTTTCACAGTGGACTGACTCAAACCAGCCCATGTGGACTTGGCGCAGCCGGTCGAGATTCCAGCACCGCAGCGCAGAGGCAGACCTCCCAAACAGAGTCCGACCCAGACTGAAGACATTGGGGGGTGTATCGCTAGTTCTGGGGGGGTGGTTATGTGGCGACCCACTTCCCAGCACACTCGAACCGGCTCACAAAATGGCGCGCACCGGCATTGAGGCCGGTCCCAAAGAGGGCGACAAGCCTTCTTCACCAGCAAGGGGAAAAGCCCGCGCGCGGGACGGGACTGTGAGTATGCACCCCCTACGGCATTCCCGCCTGGGGAGGATGGGAACAGGAAGGCTTTAAAGCGAGGCCGCAAAGTTTGAATAAACCTCTTTGCAACTGCAGCTCACCGACTACGTGTCGTTATTTCAGCGCTGTGTGTAGCACACCGCTACAATAATATAGAAAGAAGGAAACAAAAAATAAATTACAGTAAGTATATATTGAACAGTTTAAAAAATAGTGCAAAACAGAAATAATTATATATTGAAAAAGTGAGGTAGTGTTCACCGGTTCAATGTCCATTTGGGAATCAGATGGCAGAGGGAAGAAGCTGTTCCTGAATCGCTGAGTGTGTGCTTTCAGGTTTCTGTACCTTCTTCCTGATGGTAACAATGAAAAGTGGGCATTAACTGCATGATGGATTTTGCCTTTCTGAGGCCCCACTACTCGAAGATATTTTGTTACTACGGAGTCTAGTAGCCAAGATGGACTAATTTTACAATTTTCTGTCGCTTCTTTCAGTCCTATGCAGAAGCTATCCCACCACCCACCCACTCTCATACTGGTTGCCTCACTACAGAAAGGACGTGGAAACCATAGAAAGGGTGCAGAGGAGATTTACAAGGATGTTGCCTGGTGGATTGGGGAGCATGCCTATGAGAATAGTTTGAGTGAACTCGGCCTTTTCTCCTTGGAGCGACAGAGGATGAGAGGTGACCTGATAGAGGTGTATAAGGTGATGAGAGGCATTGATCGTGTGGATAGTCAGAGACTTTTCCTCAGGGCTGAAATGGTTGCCACAAGAGGACACACGTTTAAGGTGCTGGGGAGTAGGTACAGAGGTGATGTCAGGGGTAAGTTTTTTACACAGAGTGGTGAGTGCATGGAATGGGCTGCTGGCAACGGTGGTGGAGGTGAATACGATAGGGTCTTTTAGAGGCTTTTAGATAAGTACATGGAGCTTAGTAAAATAGAGGTCTATAGGTAAGCCTAGTAATTTCTAAGGTAGGGATGTGTTTGACACAATTTTGTGGGCCAAAGGGCCTGTATTGTGCTGTAGCTTTCTATGTTTCTATATCAGACAGTGATGCAGCCTGTCAGAATGTTCTCCACAGTACATCTGTAGTTTTTAGTTTAGTTTACAAACCAAATCTCCTCAAATTCCTGATATACTTTAGCCGCTGTCTTGCCTTCCTTTTAGCTGCATTGATATATTGGGTCTAGGTTAGATTCTCAAGGATCTTGACATCCAAGAACTGAAAATTGTTCACTTTTTCCGCTTCTGAGCCCTTTATGAGAATTGGTTCATGTTCCCCCATCTTACTCTTCCTGAAGTCCACAATCAGCTCTTTAGTCTTACTGACATTGAGTGCAAGGTTTTTGCTGTGCCACCACTCAACTGGCTGGTATATCTTGTTCCTGTATGCCTTTCAGCTCCATCTGAGATTCTACCAACAATGGTTGTTTCATCAGCAAATTTATAGATGGTATTTGAGCTAAACCTAGCCACACAGTCATGGGTATAGAGAGAGTAGAGCAGTGGGCTAAGCACACACTCCTGTAGAAGTTGAGGGTCCAATTGCAGAGAGAGGTACAGAAGCCCAGGTTCTGTAACTTATCGAGCAGAATTGGGGGAATGGTGGTGTTAAATGCTGAGCTGCAGTCAACGAACAACATCCTGACAAAGGAGTTTGTACAGTCCAGGTGATCTAAGGCCATGTGAAGAGACATTGAGATTGCATCTGCTGTAAACCTATTATGGCAATAGGCAAACTGCCGTGGTCCAGGTTTTTAACAAATGGTTCTGTTTATTATCAGAGAATGTATACATTATTCAACCTGAAATACTTAGTTTCACAGACATCCATGAGAAACGGAAGAGCCTCAAAAGAAAAACATTAGAACCATAAAGCTCCCTCACCTGCTTTCCTCATGCAAGCAGTAGTAAAGCATCTCAATGCATCAACCTCCCCCCTCACCACCCATTTCAGCAGAAGTGTCAGTGCCCACCACCCACCAAGCAATAGCAAAGAACCCCAAGAGATGCATTGATCTGCAGTCAACAACAACTATTGCTACCCAACAGTTTGACATGCCGCAGGCTCCCTCGCTAGCAAGGGACAGAGAGACGTCACCCATTTCTCAGTGAAAGGGGAGACTAACAGTTGCTGTTACTGTGTTACAGTCGGCCCACCGCTTTTTATTCTGAGTTTCTCCAACTTGAGAATTGGCAGCAAACTCTCAGCTTCATCGAGAGAAAGAGAGAGAGAGAGTGCAATCACTCAACCACGGAGACCTCCATCCATATATCTGCCGCAGCAAAATCTTGGTGCTCCCTCTCAAATGACGCCCCGGTTTGTAACACCAGCCTGGAATTGTGTTGTCCACAGGGCCGTTTGGGCCACACCGCGGAGGTGACTTCTTCCAAGCCACGCCTGAAGAATGTTGAAAAACGCCCGGCCAGCAAGCTCCAGGAGTGGGAACTCATCCGCCATTAAAAAAAATGCATTTTTAGTGCCCTTGCAGATCAGGACCTTGATAACACCTCAACCGCCTTGAAAAAGGGGGAAAAAAAGACATTAAAGATAGGAACTTAAGCTGTTTCCGCAGATGATCTCAAAGTGACAGCAACTTGGCACCGTCTTAACTCCACTCGAGTTGTTGCCCAAACGCAACAAATAATTAAAACTAAAGAAAAGCTTCTTTAGATGTTCAAAATCTGTGAAGCACAATCATGACACACACAAATCAATTAATGTAATAATTAAACAAAATACCTTTGTAGCAAGAGCCTGCATTTATCATTCCGTTGAATGAGGATTGGTATGCGTGGTTTATTTGGCTTGCAGGGAGATGTTAACACATAGACGAAGAAAAGGGGAATGAAGCTCAAGCTTTAAGATCAATGGGATCTTTGTTCTGTAATCCTTTGAGGCTCAGACAGCATTTAACTTCCAGATAAATGTTAAATGATTACAATGTCATTTACAAGTAAATCAGGAAGTAAAAATAATTGTTTTTTATGGACCTTTTGCAGTACACAAAGCCTTTTATGAGAGTAATCGTAAACTGTAATGGCCTTTTGTTTCTTTCCCTGTTCTCTACATTTTTTGAACAAAGATGCTCAGTAACTAGGTACTAGTTACAAAAGTACTGAGGTCAGACATAAGGGGTCACATTACACTGAACTCGCCATTATGCACAGACTCACTGCCCTTGTCTCTCCACCTGCCAAGACCTGGCTTGAATACAGAAGCTCAAGTAAAATGCACAGGATATTTTGTATGGCAAGGTGTGACCATGTTAGAAAGCATCCTACCCCACCCCATTATCACCCCCTCCTATTTTTATTGCTGTAAAAGCAGAAATTGACTTTCAAAGCATTTTATTTATCCATGACTGTGACATTTAAAATCTATTGAAATTTGAATAAGTAAAAAAGATGGTATGAATGTTAAAAATATTAAACAATTGTAAACATTAGACAGATGTTTGTATTCTAATCCAAATTACTTCAGCCTCCACCCAATCAACAGGATCTTGGATGCAGTGCCATGATTAACCCAGTGTAATGCAGGGGAACCTCAGCAAGACCAGGATCTCCCATTGGTATCCTATTAGACTTCAGGAATGGAGGAAGCTGACATATTCAGTGTGTCAAATCCATGAGCAAATCTGGAAAGTCTGCATTTCATAGCTCGCACAAAATCAATTCAAAACCATTGCAACTAAGCTGCAACATCCAGCCAATGAAGGTCCCAAAAAATTCAGGAATTATTCTGGTTTATTGTCTCAGCTGCTGTTTAAGACCCAGCGAAAATAGCAACTGACACAACGGCCAAGATTGAAACCTAACCAGCCAGTTTTTTAAACAACAACACACACAAAATGCTGATGGAACACAGCAGGCCAGGCAGCATCTATAGGGAGAAGCGCTGACGACCAGCCAGTTTTTTAATGCAGAATAATTGGCACATCACATCTACAAGTGTCCCAGATCAATAAATGTTTTAAGAAGCTTGATTGTATCTGAATCTGCATTGGAAATAAATACTTGGCTTCTCATACTGTCTCTGCTTCTGCAACAGCCTCCTTAGCCCCTCCATTACCCCATTATTCCTGAGTCAACTCAGTTGGAGGACCCCTGTCTCCAGTCCACCTGCATCTGGCAGACTACTAATCCCAACAATCTGATCCATTTGATATGATTATTCTCATACCCAATTTCATTTTCTCATATTTTAATCCAATGGAGAAGGAAGGCATTCAGCTCCACAATCCATGCCGGCTAACATAACAACACCAGCAATCCCACTTCTCCTCTAGTTTTCCCTGCAACCTCTCTCAAGTCCCATCAAACCCACCCTGAATTGCTAACCACCCATCCGTACCAGAGGTAACTTACAGAACTAGTCAACTGACCTGTCAGCATACCTTTGGAAGAGAGGTGGAGCACCTGGGAGAACAGGTATACACCACAGCGACAGCACCCAAAGTTAGGAACCAACCTATGAAGCAGGAAAAGCTCAGTAAGACCGTGTAACTTGCTGTCTTCCTCCCTAACAATTGTTCTGATTCCCTCTCTGAGCTATCTGTTCTATTATTCTCTTTATGGTCCCTTTCTCATTCTGAGTCTGTTCCGCTCAGTAAATAAACCATTTCTCTTCTTTAAGGAGTGCAGTGACTGAATACTGTTCATTTACATGGTGACAGGTAACACATTTTTATCACCCTGCCTTTGCTATATTTGATCTAGTGAATGGTCATACTCCATCAATCCATCCAATTTTTATCTCCACTAAGCATACATGAATTTGGGTAAACTATCTTGTTGGCACAGGATCCTCCCTTTATGACTTCCCTCTCTTTGATGTATCTAGTCAGATACCTGTTGTAAAGTTGTGTTTGAAGTGTTCAGTCAATTCAGTGTAAAAGAGTAAAACTTCTCTCTGGTTGCTCTGTCAGATGCTGTGTAGGCCCAGGAGGTTAATTCCTTTTATGAAAGAAAATTTAATGTCCAACGTAGAGCCAGTATGAAAGAAATCATCACTTTCTCTGGGATGTGATTGGGTGATAAAAGTTAGAGAAAATAATTTGTCAAGGGTCAAGTGAGGTTTATTGTCATTTAAATACATACATGTACATAATGTACATAACTATATAATGTACATAGAAACAAGGCAAATTTCTTCAAACTAGGGTGTAAAGCCAGTAGTACACATAACACATGATAACTTTTGAAGGTAAGGCTAATATCTGCAGATGAATCACACATAAATAACAAACTAAAGTGCATTAATATTAAATATAGTAAGGTACAGAACAGATTTACAAGTGCCACCTCGAATGCGATGCAGCTGGGAGTTCAGAAGCCTAATGGTTTGGGGGAAGAAACTGTTTCTCATCCTGACTGTTCTTGTTTTTATGCATCGTAGTGTCCTGTCTGATGGTAGAATGTCCAAAGGATGCTAGACAGCTCGGTGGAATCCTTAATAATACTAAGGGTCCTGAGTATGCAGAACTCCTGATAAATCTCCCCAGTGCATGGGGTGAGACCTCTATGATCCTCTCAGCTATTCTCACAGTTCTTTGTAGGGGCTTCTGGTCTGATGCTTGACTGCTGCCATACCAGATGAAGATGAAACTTGTCAGGATGCTCTCAATGGTGCTCCTGAAAGTGCAGTTAAGATGGGGTGGGGGGAGTCCAACTTACCTCAATCTTCTTAGGAAATAGGTGCAGGAGTAGGCCATTCAGCCCTTCGAGCCTGCACCGCCATTCAGTATGATCGTGGCTGATCATCCAACTTAGAACCCTGTACCTGCTTTCTCTCCATACCCCCTGATGCCTTTAGCCACAAGGGCCATATCTAACTTCCTCTTAAATATAGCCAATGGACCGACCTCAACTGTTTCCTGTAGCAGAGAATTCCACAGATTCACCACTCTCTGAGTGAAGAAGTATTTCCTCATCTCGGTCCTAAAAGGCTTTCCCTTTATCCTTAAACTGTGACCCCTCGTTCTGGACTTCCCCAACATCGGAAACAATCTTCCTGCATCTAGCCTGTCCGATCCCTTTAGAATTTTATACGTTTCAATAAGATCCCCCCTCAATCTTCTAAATTTCAGTGAGTATAAGCCTAGTCGATCCAGTCTTTCTTCATATGAAAGTCCTGCCATCCCAGGAATCAATCTGGTGAACCTTCTCTGTACTCCCTCGATGGCAAGAATGTCTTTCCTCAGATTAGGGGACCAAAACTGCACACAATATTCTAGGTGCGGTCTCACCAAGGCCTTGTACAACTGCAGTAGAACCTCCCTGCTCCTGTACTCAAATCCTTTTGCTATGAATGTCAACATATCATTTGCCTTTTTCACCGCCTGCTGTACCTGCATGCTCACCTTCAATGACTGGTGTACAATGACACCCAGGTCTCATTGCATCTCCCCTTTTCCTAATCGGCCACCATTCAGATAATAATCTGTTTTCCTGTTCTTGCAACCAAAGTGGATAACCTCACATTTATCCACATTAAATTGCATCTGCCATGAATTTGCCAACTCACCTAACCTATCCAAGTCACCCTGCATCCTCTTAGCATCCTCCTCACAGCTAACACCGCCGCCCAGCTTCGTGTCATCCACAAACTTGGAGATGCTGCATTTAATTCCCTCGTCTAAATCATTAATATATATTGTAAACAGCTGGGGTCCCAGCACTGAGCCTTGTGGTACCCCAGTAGTCACTGCCTGCCATTCTGAAAAGGTCCCGTTTACTCCCACTCTTTGCTTCCTTCCTGTCTGCCAACCAATTCTCTATCCACATCAATACCATACCCCCAATACCATGTGCTTTAAGTTTGCACACTAATCTCCTGTGTGGGACCTTGTCAAAAGCCTTTTGAAAATCTAAATATACCACATCCACTGGCTCTGCCCTATCCACTCTACTAGTTACATCTTCAAAAAATTCTATAAGATTCATCGGACATGATTTTCCTTTCACAAATCCATGCTGACTTTGTCCGATGATTTCACCTCTTTCCAAATGTGCTGTTATCACATCTTTGATAACCGACTCTAGCATTTTCCCCACCACCGATGTCAGACTACCTGGTCTATAATTCCCCGGTTTCTCTCTCCCTCCTTTTTTAAAAAGTGAGGTTACATTAGCCACCCTCCAATCCTCAAGAACTAATCCAGAATCTAAGGAGTTTTGAAAAATTATCACGAATGCATCCACTATTTCTTGGGCTATTTCCTTAAGCACTCTGGGATGCAGACCATCTGGCCCTGGGGATTTATCTGCCTTTAATCCCTTCAATTTACCTAACCCCACTTCCCTACTAACATGTATTTCCCTCAGTTCCTCCATCTCACTAGACCCTCGGTCCCTTACTATTTCCGGAAGATTATTTATGTCCTCCTTAGTGAAGACAGAACCAAAGTAGTTATTCAATTGGTCTGCCATGTCTTTGTTCCCTATGATCAATTCACCTGCTTCTGACTGTAAAGGACCTACATTTGTCTTGACCAATCTTTTTCTTTTCACGTATCTATAAAAGCTTTTACAGTCAGTTTTTATGTTCCCTGCTAGCTTTCTCTCATAATCTTTTTTCCCTTTCCTAATTAAGCCCTTTGTCCTCCACTGCTGGTTTCTGAATTTCTCCCAGTCCTCAGGTGTGCTGCTTTTTTTTGCTAATTTATATGTTTCTTCTTTGGACTTGATACTATCCCTAATTTCCCTTGTCAGCCACGGGTGTACTACCTTCCCTGGTTTATTCTTTTGCCAAACTGGGATGAACAATTGTTGTAGTTCATCCATACGATCTTTAAATGTTTGCCATTGCATATCCACCGTCAACCCTTTAAGTATCATTTACCAGTCTATCTTAGCTAATTCACGTCTCATACCTTCAAAGTTACCCTTCTTTAAGTTCAGAACCTTTGTTTCTGAATTAACTATGTCACTCTCCATCTTAATGAAGAATTCCACCATATTATGGTCACTCTTACCCAAGGGGCCTCGCACGACAAGATTGCTAACTAACCCTTCCTCATTGCTCAATACCCAATCTAGAATGGCCTGCTCTCTAGTTGGTTCCTCGACATGTTGGTTCAGAAAACCATCCCGCATACATTCCAAGAAATCCTCTTCCTCAGGACCCTTACCAATTTGGTTCACCCAATTTATATGTAGATTGAAGTCACCCATTATAACTACTGTTCCTTTATTGCATGCATTTCTAATTTCCTGTTTAATGCTATCTCCAACCTCACTACTATTGTTAGGTGGCCTGTACACAACTCCCACCAGCGTTTTCTGCTCCTTAGGGTTATGCAGCTCTACCCATATCGATTCCACATCCTCCAGGCTAATGTCCTTCCTTTCTATTGCGTTAATCTCCTCTCTAACCAGCAACGCTACCCCACCTCCTTTTCTTTCCTGTCTATCCCTCCTGAATATTGAATATCCCTGGATGTTGAACTACCATCCTTGGCCACCCTGGAGCCATGTCTCTGTGATCCCAACTATATCACATTCATTAATAACTATCTGCACATCTTGTCCAGGGAGGTGATATTAAAGGATCAGTTGAGGTCAGCCATGGTGTGAACTCCCAGGAACTTGGTACACTTAACTCTCTCTATGGGGGAGACATGTACTTGCAGATGGTTTGTCTGCACTTCCCTGAAGTTCACAATGATTTTGTCCTCTCCACGTCCAGGCTTAGGCTGTTCTTCTCAACCCATCCACTATTCGCTCCTCTTCCTCTTTATAATCCATCTCGTCATCTTTCTTGATAAGGCCAACCACAGTTGTGTTACCCACAAACTTGATGGCACAGTTTGATCTGGATCCTGTGACAGTCATGTGTCAGCAGTCTGAACAGCAGCGGGCACAGCACACAGCCTTGGGGATCCCCAGTGCTCAGTGTAATGGGACGAGAAACATTGCTGCCCACAGGGACTGATTGTGGCATTACTGTTAGTAAGTCCAGTATCCATTTGCACAGGGAGGTGTTGAGACCGAGCGAGGACAGTTTCTGGGACATGATAGTGTTGAACACTGAACTGAAGTCTATAAACATCAATCTGGCATATGAGACCCCATTTTCCAGGTGGGACAGGACAGAGTGGAGGGCAGAGGTTATGGCATCAACAGTGGATCAATTTGAGCAATAAGTGAACTGGAAAGAGACTAGTGTAGTCAGGAGAAAGGTTTTAATATGCTCCATGACTGGCCGCTCAAAGCATTTCACAGTGGATTATCTTAATGCCACTGGACAATAGTCATTTAGGCCGGTTCTTCTTCTGCCTTGAAAACAGAGGGGACAATGGATCGTTCCAGAGAGATGACAAATATATCCATCAGCACCTCCATCAGATGGACTGCGCAGTCTTTCAGAACCTGACCTGGTATATTTTCGTGCCCTGCATCTTTGCATGGGTTGACTCTGGCCAGGGTCTTCCTCACATCAGCTTCAGCCAGTCGGAGTGTCTGCTCCCCTGGGGGAGGGTTGCTTTCCTCGCCAGCTCTTTGTTCTTCACATCAAACTGGACATAGAAAACATTCAGCCTCCCAGGGAGTGAAGTATCCTGGTCACGGACAGGCTGGGTAGAGTTGTAGTCTGTAATCCTCTGAATTGCCTGCCACATTCACCTCGTGTCTCTGGTATCACAGAAGTGATGGTAAATTCTCTGAGAATGCTCCTACTTTGCCTTCCTGAATGGAATGCAAAAGCACAGCTCTTGCTTCTCCTGATCTAAAAGCAGCATCATAATCCCTCATCCTGGCATGGCCCTCTGCAGTAGGCCATGGCTTCAGATTTCCCCTCACCCATGTGTGTTTTCTGATGGTAACATCTTCAGTACAATTCTCTATGTAACTAGTTGCAGAACCCACATATCCCTTGATGTTAGCATGGTTGCCATAGGTTGCAGCCTTTTGAACATTCTCCAGTTTGTATTACCAAAGCGATCCTGCAGTGCAGAGACTGCACCCTCAGGCCAGGTTTTCACCACTTTAGAACTGGTTTGACCCATTTGATCACTGCTTTGTATGCTGAAATCAACATTACAGATGAGTGATCTGAGAGTCCAATATGGGGTCAACGGACTCCTTTATAGGCATTGTATGTTAGTGTAAAACATGTCCTGTGTATTTTCACCTCCGGAAGTACAGCATCTCAGACACGAGAGGTTCCACGATGCTGGAGATATTGAACCACATGCACAAAATGCTGCAGGAACTCAGCAAGTCAGACAGCATCTATGGAGAGGGATAATCAGTTGGCATGTTGTGATGAAGAGTTTCAGCCCAAAACATTGACTGTTTAATCCCCTCCATAGATGCTGCCAGACTTACTGAGTTTCTCCAGCATTTTGTGCGTATTGGATTTGGAAATATCTGCTTTTATTTCCTTTCTTTTGTAAAATAATACATTTAATGTTATTTTTCTGTGATAGTTAAGTTCCCTGCCATTCAACCTCCCCATTCTACCCTTGTCACCCTGAATGGTTCTAACCTGACCCAGAAATCCTGCCCCTTCTTGTGCTCTCAATCAGTTTGAGGCTTGTACCTCTCAGTAATCCAGTACACCAAAGTATTTTAGAAAACCCTTGATTGGTATGACTGGAGGACTCGTCCATTAGCATTCACAGTTGACTCAAACCTACATGTCTTGAAGGGCTGGCAAAGCTAATTTCTCAATCTCTGATGCAGTGTCATCTCCCTTAATCAATTAAAAGAGATGGCACTGCATGCGAGTATCAAATAATGCAACAATTTCAAAAAATATTGAAAAATATTTTATACATTATTTACCAATAATTGAACTCATTGCTGGCTGCCAAATGATGTGATTTAGCAGAAGAGTACTTGTTAAGTGGTAATTTGTTTGCACTGATTGAGCATATTAGGTAAATTTGTGATGCAATTACACAGAAAAATTGTCATAAAAATCTGTTCCATGTGTAAGAAAAGAACAGAAAGCTTTCCCGTTGATTTTAACAAAGGGGGAAATCTCAAGTAGTTTCTGTAAATATAATAGTTTCTTTTTAGTTGTTAAGCTCTTTGAGAGATTATTTTTTTAAATATTGTGGTTATATTCTTTCAATGCTTTTATTTTTCAGAGAATGATTGTTTTAATCGAGTTAATAATTTCTGAATATATTTGAATGTCAGAAACATTCAGAGCTGTGACCAAGTCAGGGGCATGCTCCAATGGCTATCAAAGATTTTTTTCCAGCTTTTTAGTCAGTGAGGCTTATTCTTTCTATCTTCTCCTTCCTCATCTACGGAGATTCCAATTCACAAGAGAAAACCTTTACGCTCTGCAAGTACTTACCACAAGGTAGTGCGTTGCCATCTTCCACAGGTTACTGGATGATGACCATAAAATTCTAGAGCAATGAAGCAAGGAAGATAAGTTGCATTAAAAGGACTTAAAGCAAAACGTAAGATGATAGAGCTTAATGGGAGGAGATGGTGCGCATGGTCTGGTGCTCCCTAGTCTCGGCTGCACCTGAGGGGAAAATTACAATACCCAATTAACCTCTTTAAGATGTGGGAAGAAACCAGATCACCGGGAAGAAAAAATGCAATTGCGGGGTGAAGGTGCAAACTCCACACAGATGGGCCTCTATCTGCAGATTCTCCAAGACTTCAGATTTACAGATATCAAAACAGGAGGCAGGGAGAAGTGGAAATTTATTCATACAAATTCAAAGGAATTTAAAATGATCAGCAAAAGTGCTGATCACACTCTACGTGCCAGACAGAATCTGTGGGGAGAGAAACAATGTTAACATTTTAGTCAATAATCTTGAATTGGAGATGAATATCTCTTGCTTATTATAAATGATGAAAAGTTGATTAAATCCAGCTTTGTTCCCCTCTCCTCTTATGCTGCCTGGCCTGCTGAACATTTTCAGCATTTCCCCTTTAAGTCAGATTTCAAGCACCTACAACTTTTTGCTTTCCAGAAGGATTTAAAATGTTTAATTAACTTAGTTAACAGTATTGATCTGTCTTAAATAAGACATTTTCTGTTGAATAGAACAACATTATTATGTTAATAGAGAGGACAGAGAAGTAAGGATGAAGTTTTACCCAGGTACCAAAAAATTAAAGAATGACAAATAATTAAAAGGTCATAAACTTAGCCAAATAAAGTTGAAACTTCAAGGCAGAATGGATCTCATTGGGACACACTGGTGGCTGTGAACAGAACCACTGGCATCTAGCTGTTCAAGTGACAATGCTTGAAATTTCCAGGCGTGCTGTACCAACTTCAATCTCAGTTATATAATTCATGGTGCATCTGTCAACGTCCCCTGGCACTGGGTCGCCTCTTCATTCCAGGAAAGGAGCTGAAGCTGACTGATATAATGCCCCAGGTAAATTGCCATTATTGAACCCATCTCTGGCCCGGACAAAGAATCTAATAGGAAACTTTTATTCCAGAAGAAGCATTTCATAGATGAAGATTAATTATTCCTTTAGTTTAAATATGTTGAGTAGTTTTGAAAAGTTCTTCACATTTAGGAAAGTTAGAAGCTTTTGATTTATTTGATGGAGAACAATAATGGGTGAATAATCATACTGCTATCTCAACTCACCACCATAAGCGGCCTTCTACCGGCATCAGCCTGATGCAGGTACGGAGGACTGGCAAGCAGACTCCCTTACCTTAGATTGTGACAGGGAAGTGGAGAGGACACTGAATGGTGACTAGTCTCAGGGGGCAAATCCCAAGACTCTGCTCCTGGAAGACCATGATAAATGTTTGACTACTCATTGCTGTCAAATGCCTTTGAAGTATTTTAAATTTAATTTAAATAAATGTTACATAATATTAAACAATGCAGCCATTAAAGTAGAAGTTCAGCTGAGCTTACACAATTAGGAAAATTATTCAGGGAAAACTAATTTTAATTGGAAATGCCCTAAAGTCTGGGAAGGTATTTAAAAGCAAAATAACCACTGCCCTTTTTCATTTATAACTGGTGAATGAGTCACAGGGAAGGTCACTGAAGAAAATTTGAACTTTAGTTTACCAAGAGGACTGATAGAGATATGGCGAGAGATGACTAACCAATTAAAGCAGCAACATCCCAGCATCAAAATAACAGACTGCTCACCGTTTCTCAGAGTTTTCCAAAGTGATTTCAAAGGCATGCAGCAGGCTGCAAATCCAATTAGCTTTTTTTGTTTATAATAACTCTAGGAACCTTTTTTTGTTGAAAAGATTTTTAGAAGACATAATATGATGATTTATCTTTCAGAAGCTTTCTAAGATTCAAAGGTTCCCAATACATTTTAGAGAGTGTGCAACTAGAATAGTTTGGAAGACCAAAAGAACTAACATAGCTCTCTGTATTTTTGATGTTTGTTTTGATTAATAAAGTGCTTGAACATACACTTTAACAATGGCTTTTTCAAATGAGTAACTGAAATACCAAGGTGTGCATTGAACTTTTAGTTCACTGGAATTGCTGACACAATAAGAATATTTCCTTTTCAAATAGCTTTTTCCTTTTTACAATTGAAGCATACACAGACCATCCAAAAACATCACCTGCATCACCCAACCACTCTCACTAACCCTGAAACCTACTGTTTCTCATATGTCCATTATTCTCCTTGATTCTCCTATCAACTGCCTTCATCTCTTCATCTGGGCAATATACAATGGATAATTAGCAGCCCAGCCAAAAAAAATAAAGGATAGTGGAAAAATCTGGAACTCTGGGGGGTGGGGGAGAAACATACATTATTATAGGGAGGTGAGGACCTTAATAAAATTGTTGGCAGAGATAAGGAAACTAATGGGCTGAAATGTGGACAAGTCCCCTGCTCCTGATAGGGAACATCCTATGGCAGGGGTGTCAAACTCATTTTAGGTCACGGGCCGGATTGAGCAAAATGCAGCTTCATGCGGGCCGGATCAGTCGGACGCGTGCGAACGCAGCTTTCGTTGCCTCCGTTTTTTCAGCCTGCTCTCATGTGTCTCAGTCTCTGCTATAACTACAAAGTGTTTCACTTTACAAATTCCGTTTCTTATGAAGAAGACTGCCGAGCAAGACTGCCGAATAAACACTAAAAACCCTGAAAACCTGGTACCTGAATAAACTCAGCATTAGCCATATCATACGCCATAGGCACTTCGATTACTGGGGCCAGCTTTAATAGTAATTAAATATTATCTCGCGGGCCAAAGATAATTCCACTGCGGGCCGGATTTGGCCCACGGGCCTTGAGTTTGACATATATGTCCTATGGTATTGAAAGACATTGTGGAAGTTATAGTAGACACACTTGTGATAACTTACCAAATTTCTCTGGACTCTGAGCAGGTCCTAGCAGTAAGGAAGATGGTGAATATCATGCCACTGTTTAATAAATGGTGTAAGCAAAAGACAGTTAACTATTGGTCAGTTTGCTTAACATCTGTAGTCCATAAAATACTTGAAGCTATCATTAAGGAAGAAATATTGAGTCATCTGGATGGAAGTGGCTCCATTTGGCAGATACAGCATAGATTCACAAAGGACAGGTCCTGTTAAACAAACTTATTGGAGATCTTTAAGGATATAATTAGCATTGTGGACAGAGTGGTAACAGGTAGATATTGGATTTCCAGAAGGATAAAGTGCCACAAAAAGATTTATCCATAAGATAAGGATGTATGGAGTTGGGGATAATGTATTGGCATGGATAGAGAAATGGGTAACCAATAGAAAGCTGAGTGTTTAGAGAAATGAGTGTTACTCTGGTTGGCAGCCTGTGGTGAGTGGACTGCTGCAGGGGTCGGTGCTGAGCAATATTAAAAATTTGGAAGAGGGGATCAAGTGTAGCCTATCTAAATTTGCTGATCACATTAATTTGAGAAGAAAAACAAATTCCACAGAGGATGCAAAGAATCTGCGAAGTGATATAGATAGGTTAAGTGAGTGGGCAGGAATCTGGCAGGTGCAGTACAGTGGTGGTAAGTCTGAGTTTGTTCACTTTGGAAAGAATAACAGAAGGTCAGATTTATATTTAACAGGTGAAAATTGCAACATGCTGTTGTGCAGAGGCATTTGGGAGTACTTGTGCCTGAATCAAAAAATAATTGGCTTACAGGTGCAACAGATTATCAAAAAGGCAAATGGAATTTTGACCTTAATTGCTAGAGGGATTAAATTTAAAAGGAAGGAGGCTATACTGTAGTAGTACAGAGTATTGCTGAGGCGGTGCCTGGAATTTGGTGTGCAGTTCTGATCTACTTATTTGAGGGAAGATGTACTGGCTTTGGAGGTGGCTCACAAGGTTGATTCCTGAGATGAGAGGTTTGCTTATGAGGAGAGACTGAGTCACTTGGGGACTATACTCAGAGAAAATAGAGGCAGGAAAATAGTTTCCACTGATAAGTGAAACTAGAACTAGGGTCATAGCCTCAAGGTTCACTGGAATAGATGAAGGACAATGAGGAGAAATTGCTTCTCCAAGTGTAGTAAATCTGTGGAACTGCCTGTGCAGGGAATCAGAAGAGGCTATCTTATTAAATAAACACAAGAAATTCTGTTGATGCTGGAAAACCAGAGCAACACACAGAAAATGCTGGAGGAACTTCGGTCAGGCAGCATCAGTGGAAATGGATAAATAATCAGTGTTTTGTACAGGGACTCTTCATCAGGACTAAGAAGGAAGGGAAAAGTTAGCAGAATATGGTAAAATCAGGGGAAGGAGGGCAAGCTAAATGTGATAGGTGAAGACAGGTGGGTGGGGGAGGGGAAATGACAAGAAGCTGGGAGGTGATGGGTGGAAATGGCAAAGGGCTGGAGGAAAAGGAATCTGATTGGAGAGGAGAGTTGTCTGTGGGAGAAAGGGAAAGAGCAGGGACACCAAGGGATAGTAATCAAAAAGTGAGGAGAAGCAGTAAAAGGCTAGAGTGGGGAATAGAATAAGTGGGGAGTGGGAGGAAAAATGGAAGTTGGAGAAATTAATGTTTGTGCCATCAGCTTAGCTACCTAGATGGAATGAGATATTGCTCCTCCAATTTGAGAGTGGCCTCTTTGCAACAAACAAGAAGGCAGTGGACTGACATATTGGAATGGGGGTGAGGATAGGAATTAAAATGGTTGGCCACTGGGAAATTCTGCTTTTTGCGGATAGAGCTGAGGTGCTTGGCAAAGTGGTTCTCCAATATGCATCAGGTCTCACTACCATAGAGGAGGCCATATCGGGAGCACCCAATACCGAAGACGACCCCGACGGATTTGCAGATGAAGTGCTGCCTCACCTGCAAGGACTGTTTGAGGCCCTGAATGGAAGTGAGGGAAGAGGTGAATGGGGAGGTGTAACACTTCTGCTGCTTGCGGGGATAAGAGCCAAAAGGGAGGTCAGTGGGAAGGAGCAAATTGGACAAGGGAATCACGGAGGAAGCGATCCCTGCAGAAAGCAGAGAATTGTGGGAGAATTAAAGATGTGTTTGGTGGTGATGCCAGAAGTTGCAGAGAATGATGAGTTGGATGAGAAGGGTCTTGGAGTGGTAGGTGAGAACAAGAGGAACACTATCCCTGTTAAGGTGGCAGGAAGATGGGGTGAACGCGGATGTCTGGGAAATGGAAGGTACGCAGGTGAGGATAGCATCAATGGTGTAGGAAGGGAAACCCCATTCTTTGAAGAAGGAGCATGTCTTTGATGCTGTCAAATGTAAAGCTTCATCCTGGGAACAGATGTGATGGTGATGAAGGAACTGAAAAGCAATTTTACAGAAGACAGGATAAAAAGGGGTATAGTCAAGATAACCATACAATCAGTGGGTTTAAAAAAGATATTATTAGACAATCTGTCTCCAGTGATGGAGACAGAGATTCAGGAAGAGGAGTGAGGAGCCAGGAATTGACCAAGTGAACAAGGGTAGAGTGGAAGTTGGAGGCAAAGATGATGAAATTGATGAGCTCAGCATGGGTGCATGAAGCAGCACCAATGCAGTCATCAGTGTTACACAGAAAGAGTTGGAATGTATTACAAGGGAAGACTTGGAACATGAACTGTCCTACGTAGCCAATAGAAAGACAGGAAAATGTGGGTGCCCATTGCTGCAGTGTGAGTTTGGAGAAAGTGGGAGGAGCCAAAAGACAAATGTTGAGGGGGAGGATAAGATGAGGGAGGGTAGTGGTGGAGTGGAGTTGGTTGAGTCTTGTCAAAATAGAAGTGGGAAGTTTTAAGGCCTTCTTCATGGGGTGGGGTTAGAAGTGTTCACCTGATTAAATAAATTTAATAATGTGCTTACATTATTAAATATATTTGAGAAACTGCTAAATGGACTTTTGCATAGCAGTGGAATTCAAAGCACAAAACCATAAGATAAAGGAGCAAAATTAGGCCATTCAGCTCATTGAGTGTGCTCTAGTACTCCATGCCAGCTGATTTATTACTGCTCTCAACCCCATTCTTTTGACTTCTCCCTGTAATCTTTGACACTCTTATTAATCAAGAATCTATCAACCTCCACTCTAAATATGCCTACTGACTTGCCCTACACAGTAGTCTGTGACAATAAATTCCACAGATTCACCACCCTCTCAGAAAAGAAATTCATCCTCATCTCTGTTCTAATTAGATGTCCCTGTATTCTGAGGCTGTGCCATTCTGATCCTAGACTTCCCCACAATAGGAAACACCCCCTCCCATTCTGTCTAGGCTTTTCAATATTCAATAGGTTTTAATGGGATTCACCACCCACCCCCATTCTTCTAACTTCAGTGATTATAGGCCTAGAGCCATCAAATGCTCCTTGTATATTAACCCTTTCAAGGCTGGGATCATTCTCATGATCCTCCTCCATACCCTCTCCAATGCCAGCACATCCTTTTTAAGATAAGGGGTCTACAATTGTTCACAATACTCCATGTGTGGTCTAACCAAAGTCTTATGAAGCCTCAGAATTACATCCGTGCTTTTATATTCTAGTCCCCTCGAAATGAGTGCAAACATTGCATTTGCCTTCCTTACTGCTGACTCAACATGCAAGTGAACCTTTAGGGAATCATGCACAAGAACACCCAAGTCCCTTTGCACCTCTAATTTCAGAATTTTCTCACTGTTTAGAAAATAGTCTGCACTTTTATTCCTTCTTACAAAGTGCAGACTACATAATTCCCTACAGTCCCAATTCTCCTAATCTGTCTAAGCCCTTCTGCAGACACTCTGCTTTCTCAACACTACCTGGCCCTCCATCAATCTTTGTATCATCTGCAAACTTTGCCCCAATGCCATGAAATCATATTGTCATCCGAATCATTGACATATAACATGAAAAGAAGTCCCAACACAGGCCCCTGCAGAACACCATTAGCTTAATCTCACCTTTATCCATCCTGGCTGTTATTTCCTCAATGAATTCCAACAGATTTGTCAGGCAAGATTTCCCCTTAAGGGAACCATGCTGACTTCATACTATTTTATTACATGCCTCCAAGTAAGCTGAAATATCATCCTTAATAATGAATTCAACCATTTTCTTAATCACTGAAGTCAGGCTAACTGGCCTATAATTTTCTCTTTTGCCTCCCTCCCTATTAAAGACTGAAGTGACAGTTACAACTTTCCATTCCTCCAGAACCATTCCAGAATCTAATTATTTCCTGAAAGATCATCACTATTGCCTCACCAATCACTTCAACTGCCTCTTACAGAACACTTAGTAATAGGAACTACATTCCCTTCTGCCCCAACACTCTCAAGTTTTTGGTGTACTGCCGTTGTCTTCTACAGTGAAGACTGACACATTCTACCTTTCGCTTGACTGCATTTCTTTGTTCTCCTTTATTATCTCTTTAGCGCGATTTTCCTGTTGTCCAATGTTTACTCTTGTCTCTCTTTATATCTTTGAAAAAGCTTTTCGTACCCTTCTTTATATTGTTGGCTATATTACCTTCATATTTCATCTTTCATCTCCTTATTGCTTTTGTAGCTGCTTTTTGTTGTTTTTAAAAAGTTTCCCAATCTTCTAGCTTCCCACTAATTTTTGCCATATTGTATTTCTTTTGTTTTTGTTTTCTTTTGTTCATTTGTTTTGTATCTCTTTTGTTTTTATACTTCCTTTAAATTTGCTTGACATCTTTGGTTCCCTCATCCTCTCTTTAGAATACATCTTCTTTGGGATGTATTTATATTTTGCCTTCCAAATTGCTCCCAGAAACACCAGCCATTGCTGTTTTGCCATCATCTCTGCTAGTGTCCCTTTCCAATCAACTTTAGCCAGCTCCTCTCTCATGTCCCTGTAATTCCCTTTACTCCACTGTAGTACTGGTGCATCAGATTTTATCATTTTCCTCTCAAGCTGCAGGGTGAATTCTCTCAACACTGCCTCTGAAGGATTCCTTTACCATAAGCTCCCTAATCAAATCTGGTTCATTACACAACACCCAATCCAGAATTGCCATTTCCTTAGTGGGCTCAACTACAAGCTGTTCAAAAAGCCATCTCGTGGGTATTCTATATATTCCCTCTCTTGGGATGCAGCACTAATCTGATTTTCAAATCTATCGTCATAATGAAATCCCCCATCACTATCACAATATTGCCCATTTGATATGCCTTTTCTATCTCCTGTTGTAAATTACATCCCACACCTTGGCAATTGTGTGGAGGCCTGTATATAACTCCCATCAGGGTCTTTTTACCCTTACGGTTTCTTAACTCTACCCACAAGGATTCTCCTAACTTTGTTACCTCTTTCTAAGAATTTGATTTCATTTTTCACCAACATAGCCATCCCATCCCCTCTGCCTATCTGCCTGTCCTGTCGATACAATTTGTATCCTCAGAACAATAATATTCCAAAGATATTCTTCTTTCAGCCACGACTTACTGTTGCTCATTACGCCATGCCTGCCAATTTCTAACTGTGCACAAGATCATTTGCTTTATTCCGTATACTGCATGCATTCAAATGTAACATCTTCAGTCCTATATTCATCAGTCTATTCAATTTTGCCCCTGGAAGTTAATGGAAGTTAAGTTCTTATCCTTTTCTAAACTTTCTGTCTTTTTATTTATTCTGGAGAATCTGGTAACCTTCTGCGCTCACCTTCACTTTTACTTTATTGGCTTATGAGTTAAGGGTTTTAAAGAAAAGGCAGGTAGATAGCGTTGAGTCCATGGCCAGATTAGCCATAATTTTATTGAATAACGGAGCAGGCTTGACAGGCCAAATGGCCTTCTCCTGCTGATATTCCTTATGTTTTTATGTTTGTAGTTGCTCAAAAAACTGCAGGGCCAGACACCATGTTCGGCCCACTTCCAAACCTTGGTGGATCAGCATTCTGTCACTGAAGAGTTCAGTGATGCAGTTGCTGAAATGATCTGCATGGAGCAGATCTGCAGGAAAGCTGGCAAGCGGTAACTATGATATACCCAGGAATAACTGATGAAAAGGTGATGTAATATGAAGTGGTTTGAGTTTCCCTTGAAAACTCAATCTGCCAGGTGCAACTTGAATGAGAGAAACTGTATATTGAAACTACTGATGTCAAACATGTAATAATAAATAAAATAAAACCTCTGTCTGATCAGCCGTATATTCCAAAGTTAGGTAAATAAAGTTAGGTTTGCTTGATCTGTTTGATGTAAGATCTGTATCAATTAGCTCTCTGCCCTGAAAATGAGGGCATTGACAGATGGAACGGAAAAAGGTAAGGTAGAAAATGTACCCTCTATTAGTTCAACATAAAAGACAAATCCTTGAGGAAAATATTGCACAGGCATTTCATGAATGGAAATATTGGATCTGTGCTTTGTAGTTTGTCATATTCATCTATTAACTCTAAACTAAAATTGACTTTGCAAAAAATATGTTGATTGTACTAATATGGAACAATAGCAAAGAAAATATGAGGATGCTTTAAAGAGCCGTCTTTTCTTTGCAATACTGGAATAGATGACGTTTCTTGTTGAAATGTTATCAATAATATAGCATTTGTAGCGCAAACTGATAATAATTTCATGATGTTAATAATCTGATAATATCACTGTAAAAGAAGTAGTCTGGATAATTGAATATAAGCTGTAGCTTAATGCATTAAGTGACAAATAAGTAAGTGCTGAGCCAGGTTAAAAAGATGTCAAGGCCGAGGACGGGGACAAGGACGGGGACAAGGACGGGGACGGGTACAGCTCTCTACTCCATGTCAGCCAGGATATCCCACCTGAGCCTTTCCTGTCAGCGCTGAACTGACTCTTTCTCAGTGGCCATAACCTGCAGCCATGGGCTGTACTTGCCTCAATGCTGGACTGGCTGTATGGGCGTGGACTCATTTTCAGTTCATATTCTGTTTATTAATTGTTTAATTTTCCCCTTGTTTGTACGATTTGTTCCTTTTATCATCCAGTGCATGTTTGACAGTCTTTGTTGTGTGGTGTTTTTCATGGATTTTATTGTGTTTCTGTCTTCAGTGAATGTATGCAAAAAGATGAATCTCAAGGTTTAAAATGGTATATATACTTGGATAATAAATGTACTTAGATACGTACATACTGTGAAAGATTCTTTGTGTAACATTCCATAAATGTTTCATTTGTTACCCATTCAATTGTACATAATAAATTAAGATCTGTAAGATAATTCTGAGCACCAACTTTGCAAAATGGTATTAAAATGTGTTTTTTGAAAGAATTAGCTAGGTAATAAAATCTAGTTGATCATAATATAAGTTAAGGTTTTTCACAAGAAATAAAAACAGCTTTGCCAAGTTATATAAATTTTAAAATCACGTCATTTCAAAGCAAAAGTTTTTTTTCAAATAGCTTTCAGGTGTATTAACAGTAGATTAACCTTGATTTCTCCTTATTTTGTTAAATACGTAATGAGATATGTCTTGACATTTTGCAAATTATGCTCTCCAACAAGTGCTTGCCATTATATGGTGTTTTCCATACTGAGAGGACCAAGAATGCTTAACAGGAGAATTATCAAACAGAAATTATACACTGAGCCATTTAAAGAAAAAAGTCACCAGAACAGATTACCAAAAACCTGGTTAATGAGGCAGAATTTAATGAGCTTCTTGAAAGATGAGATGAAAAGACAAAGAGCTTTGTGTAGGTGATCTCAGAACTTGGGATCAAGGCAGCACAAATTAGGGTGACTGGACAATCTAAATTCCAGTGTACGCACCTTTCTTCAGCTGTCCATCGATTTTCAATGATGACTGAGGCCTGGGCAAGGCGCCACACATGAACACTTGGATCAAGCTCAACCTGCCTGTTATTCAGCCATAGCATATATTAGATTCCCAGAATAACACCCTGATGTTACTGTTTTTACTGCCAACGTGTAAGGTAGTTCATTTATGGCTTTCTGTAGAAGCAGTGCGTTCTGCAGGTAGTGTTTGGGATACCGTTAAAGATAAGGGATTGTGATGTTCAGCTTAGGAATGTCAAGTCAGCAGATTAGAATGGTGGAATTGAGAGAAGGTTCTACAGCCAGCTGGGCAAAGGGGTTTTGTGACAGACACTGGGACAGGACGACGTCTTTTCGGTGGGAGATGGAGGGAGAAGAGGCTCAAGAGAACCGGCCAGAAGATTCGATGCAGCTGGAATGTGCGATTCGATGGAGTCCCAAGATGGAAAATTCTACCAGTGACCGGTGAATAGGAGTTGGCGCCCTGAGTGAAACGGACACATCCAGCTTTTGGGAGATCTGATCTCCAACCTTGTGCACATTTGACTGTTTTCTTTCGTTTTCTTTCTTTTTTAACAGCAAGTTGATTAAGTCGACATTCATAAATCCACCTTCCTTATAATTGTATGCTGTGTATGATCTGTTATTTCTTGGTGACGGATAATTGCAAGTGGGCAGTATTTACACAGTTTTCACTCAGACCGGGGTGCGAGTGGTCGAAACATCCCAACTTCCTGATTTTGGTGGGACCCATATCATTCTGACCATAGGTGCATGGAGTACAAAAAAGGTGGTTTTCTCAACACTGACTCCAGTGGCTGTTAGCGAGGTTTCCGTAGATGCCAGTAAAAAGAGGTTTCATAGACAATCCACAGCTGGCACATCATCGAAACCACTGGCTGGATAAATGTACCTGGACAAGCATGAACACTTGGACCAAGCTCAACCAGTCTGTTATTCCGCAATGTCATCTGTTAGACTTCTAGAATTATCACTCCACCATGAGCTCCATCACAGCAAGCCATTTCCTGGTGGGCAGTGCAATAATTCAAGAATGTTCTTCAAGACTCCTTGAAGAAATTCTCACTGACCAATGGGAAATTCGGGCCTAATATTCTTTGAGGTGCTGGAAGAGTAAAATGGAAGGTACCGAATACTTGAAGTCTGTCTGACAGAAACACCTGTAGGCTAAGCACAGTCAGTGAAAGGAGAATGCCATACAGAATCAGAATCAGGTTTATTATCACTGGCATGTGATGTGAAATTTGTTAACTTAGCAGCAGCAGTTCAATGCAATACATAATCTATCAGAGAGAAAAATAATACTAACTAAAATAAAAAAATAATAAATAAACAAGTATATCAATTACATATATTGAATAGATTTGAAAAAAAGTGCAAAAACAGAAATACTGTATATTAAAAAAAGAGGTAGTGTCCAAAGTTTCAAAGTCCATTCAGGAATCGGATGGCACAGGTGAAGAAACTGTTCTTGAATTGCTGAGTGTGTGCCTCAGGCTTCTGTACCTCCTACCTGATGGTAACAGTGAGAAAAGGGCATGTCCTGTGTGCTGGATGTCCTTAATAATGGACGTTGCCTTTCTGAGACACCCTGAAGATGCCCTGGGTACTTTGTAGGCTAGTACCCAAGATGGAGCTGACTAGATTATCATTCTTCTGCAGCTTCTTTCAGCCCTGTGCAGTAGCCCCTCCAAACCCGATAGTGACTCACCCTGTCATAATGTTCTCCACAGTATAACTATAGAAGATTTTCAGTGTATTTGTTGACAAGCCAAATCTCTTCAAACTCCTAATAGAGTATAGCCACTGTCTTGCCTTCTTTATAACTACATCGATATGTTGGGACCAGGTTAGATTTTGGCACCCAAGAACTTGAAGCTACTCACTCTCTCCACTTCTGATCCTGCTATGTGGATTGGTATGTGTTCCTTTGTCTTACCCTTCCTGAAGTCCACAATCAGCTCTTTTGTCCAACTGATGTTGAGTGCCAGGTTGTTGCTATAGCACTACTCCACTAGTTGGCATATCTCACTCCTGTTCACCCCTTTGTCACAACCTGAGATTCTACCAACAATGGTTGTATCGTCAGCAAATTTATAGATGGTGTTTGAGCTATGCCTAGCCACAGAGACATGTATATGTAGAGTAGAGCAGTGGGATAGGCACATACCCCTGAGGTACGCCAGTGTTGATCATCAGCAAGGAGGATATGTTATCACCAACCAAGCTCTTTGATCCCTTTCTGCCCAATACATGTTGGTCTGCAGGTCCCACGTTGATCTCATCAACCACCTTCAAATTGAATTGGGAACATGTATCCTTTTCCCTAAGGGAGTACCTCAGAGGGAGAAGAAGGATTTAAAATCAGGATTATGTCAGTCATTAGAACTTAGGGAGCACAGAGATCTATAACGTTTGTGTACCTGGAAAACATTGCACTGATGTTATTCAGAGTTATAAATCAAAACATTTAGGCCTTCAGCAAGGAAAAACTTTAAAATTGATATGTCATGAGACCAGAAGGCAGCATCAACAAGCAAAAGTATGAGGAATGAAGATGCTTTAGTGACTGAAAATAAAGGTGGCAGATTTTTGGATAAGTGCAGTTTATGCAGTGTAGATGCTGGGAGATGGACTAACATGTAGTTATGTGCCGAATGTAGGTTTCAGAGGGAGATCAGCTGAGACAGGACAATGGACAAGTAATGTCACAGAGATGAAAATAGTGATGGACTGGATTTGGGAACAAGAAAATCAGATATAGAATATAAGAGCAAGAAAGTGATGCTGAGGCTTAATAAGGCATTGATCAGACTGCATTTGTAGTATTGTAACCAAGTTCCAAATGTCAACGTTCAAAGTAAATTTATTATTAGAGTACATATGTCACCATTTACAATCCTGAGATTTGTTTTCTTGTGGGCATACTCAGTAAATACAAGAAACATAATAAAATAAATGAAAGGCCACATCCTATAGAATGTACAAACAATTAATGCATGCAATACAACAGAATGTAAGTACAAGGGGAAAAAAGAAACAATGATAATAAATAAATAAATAATACATATAGAGAAGATGAGATGAAGAGTCCTTGATGTGAGTCCACAGGTTGTGGAAAGAGTGATGGAGCAAGTGAAGTTGAGTGAAGTTAACCCCACTGGCTAAAAAGGCTGATGGTTGAGGGGTTAATAACTATTTCTGAATCTGATGCCATGGGTCTTAAGGCTCCTGTACCTTCTTTCTTTTGGCAGCAGCGAGAAGAGATCCTGGCCTGAATGGAGGGGTCCTTGATGGTGCATGCTGCTTTCCTGTGACAGCGCCCTTTGTAGATGTGTTCAATGGTGGGGAGGTTTCTACCCATGATGGACTGGGCCATATCCATGACTTTCTGTGGGGTTTTCTGTTCAAGGGAGTTGGTGTATCTATTCTAGGCCATGATGCAACCAGTCAATATACTCTCCACCACACAGCTATAAAAGTTTGTTAAAGTTTTAGATGTGATGTTGAAGCTTCACAAACTTCAAAGGGAACAACACTCCCATGCTTTCTTCATAATTACACTTACATGCTGGGCCTTGGACAGATCCTCTTATCTAAGAAAAGATGTGTTGGCATTGGAGAGGGCCCAGAGGAGGTTCACAACAATAATTCTGGAAATGAAAGGGTTAATGTACGAGGAATGTTTGATGGCTCTAAGTTTGTACTTGCTGGAGTTTAGAAGAATGAGGGAGGATCTCATTGAAACCTATCGAATATTGAAAGACCTAGATAGAGTGGATATGGAGAGGATGTTTCTTGTCATGGAGGAGTCAAGGGCCTAAGGGTACAGCCTCAGAATAATGTGACATCCATTTAGATCAGAGATGAGAAGGAATTTCTTTAGCCAGAGGGTAGTGAATCTGTGGAATTCATTGCCATAAATGGCTGTGGAGGCTAAGTCATTGAGTATATTTAAAGTGGAGGTTGATAGGTTCTTGGTAAGACAGGGCATGAAAGATTACAGGGAGAAGGCAGGAGAATGGGTTTGAGAGGGATAATAAATCAGCCATGATGGAATTGTGGAGCTGGTTTGATGAGCAATGTGGTTCAATTCTGCTCCTTTGTGTTATGGTCATATGATTTGAACACAGCATTAAATTTGCAAACTGTATTACTCCAGTTCTATTAACTTCCAGAGGCAGTAATTGCATGAATAGGTTTCATTGTCTAAAGCTTCATACGCTGTAGGAAATTTGTGTTCATCTAGTAGTGTATGTCAGGTAAATGCTGTGGCAATTGTTAGTCAGTCATGTGGCCCATGGTGTGCTGGTGAGTTACAGCTGAGTGTTTACATTTGATGTACCTTCAAAATACGTGACACACAATACTGAACATGCGGTTGAGGAAAAATGGGTCCAAAGACAAATCCCCAGGAGATTTCTGCAAGTAGGAGTTGGAAAAAGCAATTCAAAATCTGAATACAATTTGATTAAAAGAGACTGGAACATAACAGATACAATTCCACCATTCTGGGTATCAGAGGAGAAATGCTGGAAATTGGAACAGTTAATTGTTTTTGTTTTTGAAATATGCAGATGGATCAAAGTTTATAAAGAGCGAGACAATGCCCCAAAGGTGGCAATCCTGTAGGCGGCAACTTTGTTGAAGATTGTTTTAATGGAGTGGTCAACAGCTTTGATGGGATTAGATCAAACAGGAATTGGCTTATATGGAGGGTGGATGGGCTTGGAAACATTAAGAAAACAAATAGGCTTAGATCTGCAGAAAAAGAAATTTCAGAAAAAGAGCAACAGGGAAATTCAGGAATTTTAGCTGTGTTCGAGGGAAAGGAAGGAGGAGAAATGCTAAAGCAGCTGAATGGTAATCTTAATCTTTGTGATATATATGTATAAAAAATTACCCACACCTGTGCAGTGTCTGCATTTATGTTGCTACACGGGCAATTAGACAGATGTAGCTATGAACAGAACATCTTTTACTAAAGGCATCAGCTATCAATTAAGCAGCAGCAGGAACAAAGAATGAAGGTCAGATCACAGAGTACATCCCAGTTCTTAAATGCAAGCTTCTGTATACTACACTGCTTCTATGTTGATAAAAGAAGTAAAACTGTCAGACTCATCAACTATTTACACAAATGAAGTTATATACTGTAATAGTGTAAATAAATAAATATGCACAACTATGTTTCTGCAATAATAATTCAGTTGTCACTGAGATCTCCTACCCTTGTCATCCCTGAATTATCTTGTCAAGATGTCTACAGTTCTGGTTGTCAGCTTGTGGTTTAAATTCCCATGTGGCCCAGGCTTCCTTCAGTGTTTCTTCCAAGTGTTATTTAACTTGGAAGAGCACTGGTCTATCGGCTAAGGAAGGACAGAGTGATAATTCAGAAGAAGTTTGCCTGCAATGTTGATTCAGTTGACTTCATAAGCTCTAGGCTGATAAGTACTCAAAGGGTTACTCATCCCAGTCTTTATATCACACCTTCGACACTCTGACTCATCTTTCCAGCCAGTGAGGCAGTATCTAAACAGGGACTGTGACGAAGGTGTCTGGTACTCATGTCAATTGTTTACTCCTCTGAGTTCAGCAATGTCAGGCTATTGTTTGACCTGTCTGCAGGGCAACCTGCTAATTTAAACTGCAGTTCCGAGATATTTGTGAAGGATGACTTCACAAGGCCAAGTGGGATGGGAATGACTTCGGTGCATCAAAAATCTGTGCCTGAATTGATGACAGTTAGTCCATCTGTTCTTTTTCCCCTTTCTTTATTTCAAGGTATCAATTCTGTTATGACTGGCCATTTTGGAGGTCATTAAGAGTCAACCATATTGGGGAGTCTGGCTTGTATTTAGATCTGACAAAGTATGGAGGAGGATTTTCCTCTCTGAAAGATATGGGTGAACCATGAAAATCTAGTAGTTTTGTGGGCATAAAGACTAATAGCTTGTATTTTTACCAAGTCCTTCATCTGCAAGTGGCCCTTGATATGAATCACAGGTGGTGATAATATTGTTTGGTTGAAACGGTGGAAGGCCATTGTCTCAATCAAACCATAAGAAAGGAGTGAGCTCTGTTTGGTTAGGCTCTGGTAACAGGGAGGTTTTTTATGGTTAGATCTTAGGAATTAAGAAATTTTTTGCATGTTCTTTGGCTTTCAGAAATATGAGGGGAAATCTTAGTGAAGCAAATAAATTCCTGATGTGATATGGTAAGTTAGAGATGTGGAAACATTTCCTTGAATGGGGAAATCTCAAATGATGGGTCATTATTACAGGATGATTGGACTGTTTTAAAATGGAGGTCTTCCTCTTACTTTTACACTTTGAAGTGAAGAATCTCTAGAATCCTTTATTCCAAAGTGTCATTCCGGCCAGATCATTGAAGGTATTAAAAGGGAAATTACAAACATTTCTGGGAGTTCAGGGAGTTGAGGGCTATGGGGAACTGGCCCAGAAGAGATGAGATCTGAAGCAGATTAACCCTGATCGTATTGAATACAGGGTCAGGCGTGAAGGACTGCCTGGCCTACTCCTGCTCCTATCTTCTTATGTACCAGTGGGCTTCACAGTTCATTTTCTTACATTGGATTTAGAGAAACAAAGAATTTTATCAATGAAAAAGCATTATCTTTAGATATCTTAGAGGTTGGCTCCATCTAGCAATGCAAGGAAATAATGGACTAGATTCTCTTTCATATTCCCAATGAAATAAAAAAACTGACTTTCCATCAAATTTACAACTGGTGTGCTGCACTGATGGCCTGATATTGCACATCATTTTCGGATTCCCCAACATATTGCCGAATACACCCTGTATGGCTGAAGGCTAAAATTTTGGGAGGCTTAGGTGTCAAGAACTGTCCATTCACTGATGACATCATTGCAGCTTCCACAGATGGATAACAATAATGGATTTAATGAGTCTATCCTGCTGTAAACAATATTACGGTGCAGATAATAAGTGTCCTGCAGTTTCTCACTTGCTGGCTAGTTGAGTTCACGCCAACACTTTAGTAAAACTCCAGCTGCAGGTCCAGATAGATTTCATGTTGTGTTCCAGATAGGAACTATTGCTGCTTCTGGAATGTGAAGAAGGTGGTGGGAAGGGATCAGAAGTGATCAGGATATTATGGGAGGGAGGAGGAAATGAAGCAGACAACACGATTTTCAGAGCAAAATGTACTGAAATTCAAGGTTTACTTCCCCTCCAAACATCCTGAAAATTTTAGACTCAGCCACTTCCATCCAGTTGGACTGCATTGCCCTTCTGGAGGCTTCCTGTTCTCTGCAGCCATGAAAGGATGAAACGATTTTTCTGCTTTCTGGCAAGGGCACTGTACTGATACATCTGAGCATGCTGCTGCCCGTGTTGCTGGGGCACGTGCAAGGCCACTCTTCTCTGACAGTTGTAAATAGCCCGCAGTTGTAAATGTAAGGTGTCTTTTGTAATTGGTTGCTTTCTTCTCTTCCAAATTCAGTGGAGGAGAGTTTACTGATCTTCAGAGATAACAGGAGCAGGCTGGCATTTGAAATTGAAAGTAACTGCAAACCCTTCAAAAGCAAGGATATTCAGTTTTCCTAGAAACCCCAGCAGCAAAATAGGAGCTTTCAAAATATCATACAGATCTTCCAAAACCTTGCTCCTCTTTCAACGGTTAATTTACGTACATGAGAAAAAGTTGAACTCTCATCTATCCCTACCAAAAAATATTTATAGTTTGCCTGGATTTTGGGCAATTGCATAAAAACATCCATCCCCAAATCATATAAAAACATCCATCCCCCACCCTCTTTGTAACCTGACTCAAGCTTATTTTCTACCTTCCCAGTTCTGACAAAGGGTCTTTGATCTGGAATGTGAACTCTGTTTCGGTTTCCACATGCTGAGTGATGCCAGCATTTTCTGTGTATATTTCAGATTTCCAGTAGCTTCAGATTTTGATTTCCACAGGAAACCTGTGCAAGTTATACTAATAGTTGCCTAAGCCAAATCAATCATCATGGTGTCACCCTGTACAAGACAGAGTGAATTGTAATTAACTCCCGCTTGCCAGAATCACCGAAGATGAAGTGAGACCAGAGATACATTATCAGAAACTGCTTGGTGTTAACAACATCTATGTTGTTAACACCATTAAAGATTGAGCAATGAGGTTTACTGCAAGTAATGGGATATGTATAATTAATTTGGCAGAACCTGGAACAGCATAAACATTACTCCAGTTTCCAAATATTGCAATTTCTCTGCACCAGCTGGGATCTGTTTAATAACAACATCACAGTTATTTCAGCATCTAGGATTATAGTTTGATTTAATTTACAGTTTACAGTATATTCTGAGTCTTTGATACATTTCCAGAATCAGACCAGTCTTCTTATACCCGAAAAAGATGTATGATCTCATTCAATATTGTCGCACTAGGCAATTAATCTGTCATTTGCAACATTGAAGCCTTGGCTGCAAAAAAAAGTATTAACATTAATAATAATCTATTAGAATGTCTCAAAACCACAGGATGTGCCCACCAGTCCATGATTAACTTAACTGAGTGGCTAAAGGCCAGCAGTTCCAATCAGAGTCACCCAGCACATTTAGGCCTCATAGACTGGAGTTGAAATTGCTCACAGAATTTATGTACCACACAATTCTATTATATCAATTATGCACATTACAAGAAAATTGGTAATTTATCAAATAAATTGCATGATGAGGAACTGCTATGTGCTTGCTCTTGTAGAAACATGGTTCCAGGGCAACATCCCATACACCTTCAATCTACAGGCCATGCCACTCAGGGACTTGTGCAATGCTATTAACATCTTTTTGACTGTATGTTTTTTCTAGCTATTATATGTGTTGTGTGTTGTGTGAGTGTTGGTATTGGGTTTTGCACCTTAGCACACGGTGGAACACTGTTTCTGTACACAGGTGTTTGGCTGAATGGCCATTAAATGAACTTGAAATCTAGAAGAGATTTTCTTACAATAATTTCATCAGTGTTTGGTATTAGAACTTCAATCAATTATGTAGATTTCATTCTCAAGCAGACTCTCATCGAAGCTGGTGCTTGAGTACAATGAAATTATTTCAGTCTGTATATATTTGAACCAAGCATGTATTTATTCTAGCTATGCAACATGTTTACAATATTTTCAAAAGGCTGTTATTCTTGATAAGTACAAAATACTGTTTTCTTTATTTCCCATGTGCATTTCTTATATTGCTAATAAAATCCTTCCTTCCACTTATGCTTTTTTCCTTTAAGCTTTGATATTGAAACAAGCTTTGCTTGGAAGTGAACCTTTGTTTTTAAATAGGTGAGAGTCTTCCATAGTTTACTCATAGGCCACTAACACCTTCTCTGTGCCTGTTTTGCAGCCACTGAAACGCGTTGATTGGAATGGACCCGGACTGAAATACAATGTTAGTTGGAGGCGACAAGGTGTTGAAGTAACTTGGCATGAATATGTAAGCAGTAAACATCACCACCTTGTTGAGAATACCCCGACATTTGTACCTTATGACATCAAGGTACAAGCCTTGAATGATATTGGACCAGGTCCTAATCCAAAGATTGTAACAGGATATTCAGGAGAGGATTGTAAGTATTCTTTTTACTTCATTCATACTTTGAAGCATCTCTGTATTTGAAAAGTACTGGAAAATTCCAATCAGTTTTGTAAATGTGTTCCTATTTAATACATATATACATTAATTTGCAAGATTTTTAAATTAGAAATGCTTTCTAATTGTGTAAAATAAGAGCTATTTTAGAACCATTTGTACATAAACATGTAGAGTAACACACACAAAATAATGGAGCAACTCAGCAGGTCAGGCAGCATCTACAGAAAGGAATAAAGAGTCGATGTTTTGGGCTGAGACCTTTCATCAGGACTGGAAAGGAAGTGGAAAGAAGCCAGAATAAGAAGGTGGGGGGGGGGGGGGGGGGAGGAGTACAAGCAGAAAGCTGATAGATGATGACAAGTGAAGAGGAAAGTAGGAAAGTAGGTGTGGGGGGGGGTGAAATGAGTAGCAGGGAGGTGATACATAGAAAAGGTAAAGGTTTGCAGAAGAAGTAATCTGATAGGAGAAGAGAGTGGACCATGGGAGAAAGGGAAGGAGGTGGGACACAGAGAGAGGTAATTGACTGTTTATTCCTTTCCATAGATGTTGCCTACACTGCTAAGTTCATCCAGCATTTTGTGTGTATGTCAGGACGCTGGACCAGGGATCCAATCACAGACCCAGTACTGTGCATACAGCGATATTAATTGAGTAACAAATCCCGAGGTGCAAACAAAGTTGGCGTCAAAGTTCAGGCAGAGATCAAAACATCCAGAGAAATCCAAAAACCAGAATCGGGAAACAGGCAGAGTCGATATTCAGAAGGTCAGAGTACAGATACGAGTCAATAGGTGGAGCACAATGAGACAGAAGTGGCAGCAAAACAGGTAATGATGAGAAACAGGTGACAGGGGGAGTACTCAGTAATACGGGGGCCGGAGTAGAGCAGGAGCAGGGACAGGAACACATGGGGCATGAAAACAAACAAGTGCACATGGCAATACAAACCACAGAATGACGGCTAGGGGGAAAACACACAAAAAGACAAAGTTCAACTGGAAGTACTGACAGTGTATTATTCTGGATTTCCAGCATATGCAGAATCTCTCTGTTTCCATGAACATCGGATTACAGTGTTCTGCTGATATTTGAGCAGGATACCAGAAGTGATTTTGAGGCATGTTATGCAACTAAATTCAATAACCTGGCCATTACTAGGCTGGCACAATGACTAATCTGACCGTGAATAGGCTCAACATTACTAAAGTTCCAACTAGTTTATTATGGAAGAAGACAGCCACCCATATGCAACTCCAGTTAAATATAATGTCCTTGACTCTTAATTGTCCTCTTGGGAACAAGGGACAGGTCATATACATAGGCTTCATCCACAGTCCAACAATAAATAACATTTGGTACTGTTTTCAGTATTAAGTTCACCATCAAGAATCAAGTGTGCTCTATAATGTAGAAACATGGACACCCAAGAACATCAAACATTGTTTTGTCTGTTTTTAAAATTTCTTCTGGGACTGGTGGTAACTACCAGGTGGGAGAAGAATGTGGGAGGCAACATAAGAGAATGAAAAATATATAAGAAAAAGGTCATTGTCCTAAAATGTTGACTGGTTTCTCTTTCCACAGATACTAGTTGACTAGTTGAGTTCTTTCTGCGTTTCATTCAGGTCCTGACAAATTAACATGTAGTCATTGTTTCAGTATTTTTTTTCCCAACTACAGCTGTGATCTGGCTGAACTTTGGTCACAAAGACATCCAGAGATGAGCCAAGAAGGACACTAAGTGTGGGAAGGTAGTGGCACAATGGGGAAGAATCCTGTCAAGTATGAGCTGCAGAAATACATATCACTCATATCCAAGCCCTTCTCCGCCCATCCCCAAACAGCGTCCAACTCCAGATTAGAAGTTGGACTCTGACAGTGTAGGTTAGCATTTCAACAGGTCGTGATTGTTTGGTTCCATTGGAGAGATGGGTAGTCCAAGAGTGACTGCCTGCAGAGTTGAGTGTGACAAGCTGAGAAGGTTGGCAGTGTGAGATTGCTAATGGACAATAAAGGGTTCATGCAGTGCCCATGCACTGGTGTAATGCTCTGTTGAATTCAGCCAACAGAGCATTACACCAGTACATTAAAAGATAAATTATATTTAGGAATGCAGCTTAAAACCCATCACCCCTGAGGCAAATTGATCACTTGCTTCCAGCTATTAAAACCAGAAGGGACCAGGTTGGTTTATATTTATGTTTGTTACCATCTTCCTGTGAACATTTGTATGTTGACATTACAGTAAGAAAAATCAAGAATCATTGCTGAAAATGTTAGTCCTTACACTGATCCGTGGAATTTGAATGTGATTTGTTGATATATTGGAACAATTTCTTCAGAACTATTTTTGTCCATTTAAATCAGATACAAATTTACAGAGTGATACCTTGTCACTCACCTTGAATAGCAACAACGACTTTGTCTGAGTAAAAATTACATGTGATTGCAAGGTCAGTTTTACAATGTTTATGATACTCATTTAACATACAACAAAAAGAAAGCTGAAGAGAAATTACAGAAATATAACTCAGAAATGTAACTGCTATAATCATTCAAAGTAAAAGTTGCTGCTCCTGCATAAGAGCATAATATACTTACAACAACATTGGTGAATCCATAGGGAAACTTGTGCTGGCAACAAGTACAAAGTGCTGGAGGAACTGTCAATGGAAAAAAGTAAACAGTCGACATTTCGGGCCGAGATCCTTCATCAGGACTGGGAAAAAAGATGGGAAGTTATAGCAAGAAGTTGGAGAGAGGGGAGGAAGAAGTAGGTGATAGGTGGTAGGTGATAGGTGAAACTGGGAAAGGGGGAAGGGTGAAGTAAAGACTTCAGATGATAACTGAAAGAGATAAAGGGGTGGAGAAGGAGGAATCTGATAGGAGAGGGTAGAAGACCATAGAAGAAAGGAAAAGGGGAGGAGCACCGGAGGGAAGTGATGAGCAGGTAAGCAGTTAAAATGAGAGAAGGAATCAGGAATGGGAATAATGAAGGTGGGGGTGGGGGAGCAACTACCGGAAGTTTGAGAAATCGATGTATATGCCGTCAGGTTAGAGGCTACTCAGTCTGAATATAAAGTGTTGCTCTTCCAACCTGAGTGTGGCCTCATCACAGCAGTAGAGAAGACCATGGACTGACATGTCAGAATGTGAGTGGGAAGTAGAATTGCAATGGTTGGCCAACGGGAGATCCCACTTTTTCTGGCAGGTGGAGCATAGTTGCTCTGTGAAGCGAGTCAGGTCTCACTGATATACAGGAGGCCACACTGTGAGCACCAGATACAGTAGATGACCCCAACAGACTCATAGGTGAAGTGTTGCCTCACCTGGAAGCACCGCTTGTGGCCCTGAATGTTAGTGAGGGAAGAGGTGTAGGGGCAGGTATGGCACTTGTTCCACTTGCGAAGATGACCTCATTTGTAGTCAACAGCTTCACGTTCATTCTGCCCAGAAAATAAATCAGAAATGTTGGCAATTTGTAGTTTTATTTACAAAGGCCAAACTGCAAAGTAATACACCTAGGGAAATCAAATAGGAGTATGATATGTCTAATACAATAAATAATTTTGAGAGAGAGAGAGAGAGAGAGAGAGAGAGAGAGAGAGAGAGAGAGAGAGAGAGAATAAAATAGAACAGTTAAGTCATGATGCTGCCATTTTACCAAACACTAGCAAGGCCACATGAGAGTATTGTGTCTAATTCTGTTCACCACGATAGGAAGGATGGGATTGTGCTGAAGAAAGTGCACTGGAGATTGGCTGTGATGTTGCCTGAATGAGAGGACTTCAGTTAAAGAAAGAGAGAGGAAAGGCTGGTCTTACTTTCTCTGGAGCAAAAAAGATTGGGGAGTGACCTGACATAAACGTACAAGTTTACAATACACATAGAGAGGTTAGATAGTCAGAACGTTTTCCCCGGTAGGGGTATCAGAAACAAGAGGATTTTAAGAAGGATCTCAGTAGTAATTTTTTTTTAACAGATATAGTATGGTTGTTGGTATCAGAAATTGCTTGGCAAGGGAGGTGGGGGATTCAGATACAAGTTATGTATTTAAAAGATTTTTGGACCAGAACGTAAATAAACAAGACATAGAAGGATATCACCCTCATGCTGGCAAGTGAGATGTGCAGATAGGCAAATACACATGCTGGAGGGGGGTGTTGTGTAGGGTCGATTTTGTGTTATGCAACTCTAGGACTTGATGTATCTATTTTCTAGAGAAATCTTACATATAATATTTCCGTGCTTGTCAACTATTGCAGAGAATGAACAAGTGGGCACCTTACTGAGCACGCTCCCTAGATAGAAACTATTAGTTCTTAAAAGTAACATTTTAGGAATGAGCATGAGAGTCAATTGAAATAATGTATAAAAAAAGGAGTAACTAAGGGGAACAAGGGAATTTTGGTCTTTTAGTTCCCAATAATGTTATGCCATATTCTTTCTTGGTTTATGAGGAGTAATTAATAGGATCTAATCGCTAAGACTAATCATCAGCCTATCAAATGAGGATGGTGGAAAGTAAATGGACTACAGAGCAAATTCCTATGTTGGAGCACCTGTTGGATAAGTGACTACCATTACATGCAGTGTTATTGAGTGCTGTTGGATACTGTACAAAGTGTTTAGTGTATACAGGACAAGTCTGGCAAATCTCGAATGCTTCACCATGCACGTTCATTGTGTATTCTTTAGGCTTCTTTCACTTACATGCAAGTGAAATATCATCTCTACAATGTTATGTCACTCTTTCTCACTTCTCACAACTGCCTTTGACAACCTCATTCAGTCCAGTTCATTTGTATTCCTAAAATAAATGTTCATTTAACAGTTCCATTAAGTTACTTCAATCTGACTCACTGATTTTGATGATTTTATAATTCATTAATAAAGGTAAAGATTAGTGAAGACAAATGTGAGTTCCTTACAGTTAGAAACTACAAAATTTATAGTGGGGAATAAAGAAATGACAGAGCAATTAATCAAATACTTTTGTTCTATGTTCATGGAAGGGGACATAAATAACTTCTCAGAAATGCTGGTGGGATCAAGGCTCCAATGAAAAGGAAATATAAAGGGAAATTTTGAAGAATAAGCTAATAGTACTGGAATAACTAATGGTACCAAAAGTTAATAAATCTGCATCGCAGAGTAATGGACAAGCTAATCTGCAGAAATAATGGATGTAGTGGTAGTCATCTTCCAAACTTCTGTAGATTAAGGGATAGTTCTAGCATATTTGCAGGTAGAAAACATATCCCCACTATTTAAAAATGTAGGGAAAGGGAAGGCATGGAACTACAGACTGGTTAAGATGACATGAGTAATAGGGAAAACAACAGAGTCCATAATAAAGCTTGTTAAAGCAGACTTTGAAAAAACATCAAGGGGTGAAAAAATGTCAGCATAGATTTATGAAATGTAAATCTTATTTGAAAAATCTTCTGGACCTTTTTGAGGACATAGCTAGTAGAATAAATAAAGGAGAACCAGTGGATGTAGTGGCTCTGGATTTTCAGAAGGCCTTATGTCATAAAACACAGCACCCAATTAGTTCAAAAATGCATGAAGTAAAGTTTCTTGATAATATTAATCATTGAATTCATATACATAATCCTGCAGGCATTTCCTAGTGCTCCTAACCTTTTAAGTGCACATCTACTCAAAAATTAATCACTTGCCTTGAAAAATAATCAGTTGTTGTAATGAATCATTTTAGATGAAGTTCCAGGTTCTAACACCAATTATATTAATGTGTATTTCCTATTCTCACTCTTAAATCGTCACACTATAATTTTAACATTGGCCCAGTCTCCACCACTAGTGTATATCTTATCACTTGAGAAGCAAATTGGATCCACTCCAACTTGCCTACTCGGATAACAGGTCCACAGCAGATGCCATTTCATTGCCTCTTTACTCAACCCTTGCACGTCTGGACAGCAAAGATATATACATCAGGATGCTTTTTATAGACTGGAGCTCAGCATTCAATACCATCATCTCCTCAAAATTAATCAATAGATTCAAGACCTTGGCCTCTATACCAGTTTGTACAATTGGATTCTTGATTTTCTCACTTGTACACTCCAGTAAGTTTGGACTGGCAACAACATCGCTCCCGCCATCTCCATGAGCACGGGTGTACCAGAAGGCAGTGTGCTTAGCCCTCTGCTTTACTCACTTTATACTTAAGACTGTGAGGTGAAGCACAGCTCCAAAACAATATTTAAGATTGCTGCCGATGGCCGAATCAAAGGTGGTGACGAATGTTTCTATGTTTCTAAATTACAGGAGCCTCAGTTTCCACACTACCCCAACCATCAGACTCTTGAACCAGCTGGCATAACTTGTCTCAAATTCACTTGCCCCATCGCAGAACTGTTTCCACAACCTGTGGACTCAGTTTGAAGGACACCTTATCTCATGTTCTTGAGGTTTATTATTTATTTGATTATTATTATTGTTGTTGTTGTTGTTTCTTTTTATCTTTTGTGTTTGCACAATTCATTGTTTTTATTTGCACGTTGGTTATTTGTCCTCTTGGGTATGGTCTTTCTTTGATTCTGTTATGTTTCTTGAATTACCGTGTATGCCTGGAATAAAACGAATCTCAGGTTTGTGTATAAATGTACTTTGATATTAAATATTATTTTGAACTTTGAACTTTGATATGGTTTTGGTGTGTCTAATCAGATGAACTTCAAAGATTCAAAGCTATGAAGATTCAAGATTCAAAGTACTTTTATTATCAAAGTATTCATACAGAATACAACTCTGAGGTTCATCCTCCCACAGGCAGCCATGAAACAAACAAACAAAGAAACACCATGGAACCAGTTCAAGAAAACAACAAACACCAACACAACAAAAAAAGAACAAATTATGTAAACAACAAAAAGGAAGTGAACAACATATAGAATATCGAACACCAAACCAAGAGTCCAGTGGTATTCAGTTTAGTTCAGTTCAGCGTGAGCCTCGACCCAACTGCAGGCCGCAGAGCCGTTCTTCACTGATGTACCCCAGTCTGCAACAGTCACCCTAATCAAACCGCTGATGAACAACAAAAAAAAACAGAATCCAGAAGCTCACGCAATATGAACCTTAAAGTCCCCTAAAGTGAATCCATAGCCTTGCCACTCAATTCTTGTAACACAGAACCCAAGTTTCCAGCACTTTCCTTCGACAGTAGCTGGCAAGAGGGAGAGGAAGACAGATCGAATGCAGGCAGAAGGTGCCGAACACCCGCACGCATGCCGCTTTCATCTTTGTTGACTTCAGCTTTGCTTGATGTCTCAATAGGAGGGAAGCAATGGGTTTCTGCCTCATGTCCAGGCTTACAGGCCAATAGTCCGCACACTTTACTCCTGACTGTTCTGAAAAAAGGATTTTGGTGAAAACAGAGAGAGAGAGAGAGCGAGAGAGAGCATTAAAAACAAAGAGAAGGATAGTTATAATGTTGGCAATTATTTTATGTTTATGTAAGTAGCATAAATTACGTGCTCTGGGTAAAGTGAACCGAATCGCTCAATTTCAGTGATAGTAATTTCAATGTGGTTCTGTGGACAAGAATTACATTTGTAGCTTTTCTTTTTTTTTCAAGGGGGGAGATGTTGTAGTTGTTAATAACTTATTTCATTGCCACTCAGTTAGCCACTCCCACAAGCAGTATTATCAATAAAATTTGTTGAATATCCTGCAAGGCTGGCAGGCATCCTCGTGTGTCCTGCACTCTCCCTCCATATCGAACACAACATCAACTTTACTGAACTTTCTCAGAGACAGCAAAGCACCAGATCACTCAATCAGCCCAAAAACACACCATCGCAAAGTAAATCACAGTTTCCAATCACACGCAGCTTAGCTGTAGAATCATATTTGAAAGACGAGGAAGTAAAAGAAGTAGTTTTGTGAACTGTCAGCAGGAAACTACAGACATCTGGCACCATCTTGAAACACATCTTCACAAACTTCTTGCAATGTTGAATACTCCATTCTCAGGGAATATTAATGTTTACTTGATTTGTGCATAATGAACATACTTCAAATTATGTGGAAATGGAAACGAAGTGAAACAATTATAGGCTGAGATAACTGATGGCAAAGGACAGAAAACATAGTTTTAAGAAGGTCTCAGATTCTCCCTTAAGTGGATACAGTAAAGCAGGAAGGTGAAATAATTGTGAAGTAAGCAAAGCTTGTGAAAAAGGTGTCCATTAAGGGATATTAATGAAAATATGGCAGAAATTTATGTGCCATTCAAGAGAGAAAGATGCGTCAAAAATTTGAGTCTTCAAATAAAGTCAATTACAAATACAGAATTGGTTAAAATGTTTTAGGAAGTAATATTGAATGGTTTTCCATAGATTAACAATGGCAAGCATTTAAAGAAATGTATATTAACAATTTTTTAACAAATACCCATCCTAGTGGGAAATAGAAATAAAACAGCTGTGCAAGGTATGGTCGATTAAGAAGCTTTAACTTTAAAGAGGTTTATAATTTTGTCAAAATGTGTCAATCATCAGGAGAATTTAGAAAAGCAGCCAGGCATCATCATATTGCATACAAAAAGGGACGAGGTGATGAAAAGTGGGTGAGGAGAAGAACAGGACACTCAATTTAAACTATAACAAAGTCTTACAGATGTCAGTCTAGTAGAGGCATCTTGGTGTATGGTTCATGAGAAAGCAAGCAGGTGGGAAGGCAAATGGTTGCTTGTGCTGAGCTTGTATGCATGAGGCCTTATGTGGAGCAGCTTGTATCTCTGTACTTAGGGAGAATGTACTTGGAGTAAGTGTGGCATAGATTTGGCCAAATTACCATCTAAGTTAGTGGGTTGTTCTGTGAGAAGAGAATATGCAGGATTAACAACTATCCAATGGAGTTTAGAAAAATGAGAGATGACCTCATTGAGACACATGAGAATCTGAGGGATAGATCAAGTGAGGCTGTTCACACCAACTGGACTCTTAAGCCTGAGGATAAAGTCTCAAATCACATCACATCACCCTGACAACTTTGATAGGTGGTAGGTTTCTACCTTTTGCCTTGTCTCCTGTCAGCGTATTTCAGAGCAGAATCTTGGGTGTAGAGTGGCTAAAGTCTACTGAACACAGAGACATTACTTTAACCGAGTTCAGAAGCAAGAGGCCCAATGCAATTGAACCCAGTAATCCTTCCAGTGTTATTAGGGCTGCGGCCAAATTAGACACAGAGCAGCTCAATGCATCTTCTCTTGGGACAGAATTTTGAAGGTGTGCATTTTCTGTTCTCACTTTGAAATAACAGCATCATTGGTTTTTGCTTAGGATATCCTTAGCAATGGACAAATCAGCAACTCAAAACAATTAAAAATAGCTACATACAAAATGCTTCTTCAGTCTATTCAAACTTTCAGAGCCCCTGAACAAATGAAAGTTTAGAGAAAATGAAATGTAAAAGCTAATTTCAGGATGACTATGAAAATAATTAGTTTATACCTTGAGACTTACTGGTAATGTTACCAGACATGATATAGATCTCGAGCAAGAGTTCAGTATCAATGAATTGCATCTACTTGAGTGGATTACTTTATTTTTCTGTTTTAAATTACATGTTAAGATATAATTACAAGTCCAGTTGTTCAGATGAAAACAGAAATGAAATCCATCCAGACAAAAAAAAATATTGATAATGAAAACAGATTTTCCAATATATGCTACTTATTAAATTTAGCACTGATCCACCATTAAAGTTCAAAGTTCAAATTAAATTTATTATCAGGGTAACTATATGTCACCATATACAAACCCGAGATTCAGTTCCTTGCGGTCTGCTCAAAAATCCATAATAGAATAATATCCATAACTGAATCAATGAAAGACCACACGAACTTGGGCATTCAACGAGTATGGAAAAGAAAACGCACAGTGCAAATACAAAAAGAAGGAAATAATACTAATAAGTAAGCAGTAAATATCAAGAACATGAGATGAAGAGTCCTTGAAAGTGAGTCAATAGGTTGTGAGAACATTCCAATGAAGGGGCTAGTTAAGATGAGTGAAATTATCCCATTTGATAAAAGAGCCTGATGGTCGAAGGATAATAATTGTTTCTGAACCTGGTGGTGTGAGTCATGAAGCTCCTGTACCTTCTTCCTGATGGCAACAGTGACAGGAGAGCCAAGTCCTGGATGGTGGTAGGGGGTCCCTGATGATGGATGCTGCTTTCCTGTAACAGTGTTTTGTGTAAATGTGCTCAATGGTGGGGAGGGCTTTACCTGTGATGGACTGGCCATATCCACATTTTTTGTAGGATTTTCTATTCAAGGGCATTGGTGCTTCAATACCAGGCTGTGATACAGCCAGTTATTATGCACTGCACTATACATTTATAGCTTATCAAAGTTTTGCTATGCCAAATCTTTGCCAACTTCTAAGGAAGTAGAGATGCTGCTGTGCTTTTCATATGCTGGGCCCAGGACATGTCCTCTGAAATAATAACACCAAAGAACTTAAAGTTGTTGACGCTCTCCATCTCTGATCCTCTGATGAGTATTGGCTCATGGACTCTGAATTTCTTCTCCTGAAGTCAATAATCAACTCCTTGGTCTTACTGACATTGAGCGAGAGGTTGTTGTGACACCACTAGGCTTGATTTTCAATCTCCCTCCTATGTACTGATTCATCACCACCTTTGATTCAACCCTCAACAGCAAACTTGAATATGGTAATACAGCTCTGCTTAGCCACAGAGTCATAAGTGTAAAGCAAGTAGAACAGGGGGCTAAGCACACAGCCTTGCCGTGCAATTGTGCTGATGGAGATCATGGAGGAGATGCTGTTACCAATCCAAACTGACTTGGGTCTGCAAGTGTAGTAATCAAGGATCCAATTGCACAAGGTCTTGGAGCTTATTGATTAGTTTTGAGGGGCTGACGGTATTGAATGCTGAGCCGTAGTCAATAAAAAGAATCCTGATGTTTTTATTTTATTTTATTGAGCTACAGCACAGAGAGGCCCTTTAGCCCTTTGAGGCTGGCTGACCAGCAATCTGCTAATTTAATCCTAGTCTAATCACAGGACAATTTACAAGGACCAATTAGTCAACCAACCAGTATGTTTTTAGACTGTGTGAGGAAACTGGAGCACCCGGAGGAAATCCACACGGTCATGGGGAGAATGAATGAACAAACTCCTTACAGGCAATGGTGGGAATTGAACCAGGGTCACCTGTGCTGTATAGTATTGTGCCAACCACTATGCTACCATGCATCTTTGCTGTCCAGATGTTCAAGGGTTGAGTGAAGAGCCAATGAGATAGCATCTGCTATGGACCTGTTGCTCTCGTAGGCAAATTGGAATGGATCCATGTTGCTTCTCAGGCAGGAGTTGATATGTTTCATCACCAGCCTCTCAAAATACTTCATCATTCTGGTTTCAAGTGCCACTGGACAATAGTCATTGAGGCAGGTTACCCTGTTATTCTGAGGCAGCGATATAATTGACGCCTGCTTGAAGCAGGAGGGTACCTCAGACTGCCGAAGTGAGAGTTTAAAGATCTCATTGAACACTCCAGCCAGTTGTTCAGCGCAGGTGAGGACAATCTTGACCTCATCCCTTTGCATTGTAGCCTTGCTTAGAGTCCCACTTCCTCCCTGCTTCCAGCCATGGCAATGAATGTTTTTTCATTTAAAGGTGCCGTACCTGCTGGTCCACTCTGTACTGCAGAAGATCATGACACCTATAGATCATTAAGTTGATTTAAAAGTACATTGCTTAAAGGGAAATTACATGCTGTAAAGGAATATTTAGAAGTGTTATCTGTAACCCACAAAACATTACCGTAGTTCACCGGTGCCATCTTGCAGAACCTTTAATGTTCATCTTACCATTACCTTTAATGTTTATCTCAATGGGAGACTAGTTACTTACCTAGTTTATTTGAAGAATAATCCATGGTTTTCTTGTGATACTCTTGAAGCCATTGCTGATGAAAATCTTTACCATTGTACAGATGTACGTTTCGAAAGCTTGCAATTCTAAGCTGCCCAAGGGTGTGCTGATTGATGCACTCCTCATAAAATGTGTTTTTTTATAACATTGTGGGTTCCTATTGCACTACTAGTGAGTGTCCTAATGTGGCCAAAAATCACAAAGGAATATATCTCTTGAAGAATCTTTTACTGTTTTCACCTGTGATCAAGGCACCAGATAAAGTGCATGCTCTACAAAAGGCTCATCAAGGGAATAACAATTAATTAATCTTCTAATGTGCTGTTCTTCTTGGCAAGGAAATCTGTCTTTTTATTCTTCCCTGGTCTTGAATGTCTCCAGACCTGTGATCAATGTTTAATGCCTTAGCAAGCTCGACTTAAGCAAAGCAGGAATGAAGCCACAGTAGCCACCTGTCATAGGCAACAGGAATGGGATACAGCAAATCATTTCCAACTCCGTAATCCTTTCAAAGTTCTCTGTGAGCCTGTGAGGGAACTGTAAGAGTTGCTCCACAGATAGATCAAGGAACATTCTGATGTTTGTATTCACAGTATTGCATCTTCAAATAGCATCCCAGAATCCTTTATTACAGATATAAGAGGCCTCACAGGGCCTTGATGAGATACCATCTGGAGTTTTGAATGCAGTTTTTGTCTCTGTATCTGATGAAGTCTGAAAGTCTTAAAAAACTGAGGTGCTCAGAGAGTTTGGGTCATTTAAACCCATTTCCGCTGGTAGGATGGAGGAATAAAGTGGGATGTAATGTAAGCCTATAAAGTTCTCCTTAGCCTAGAGAGGAAGGATGTTCTGAATGACTGGCAAGTCCAGAATTAGGAGTCATGGCTTCATAATATGGGCCATGCCATTTAAAGCTGAGATCAGGACAACTTTCTTGACCCAGCACATAGTGATTCTGTGAGATTCTCCAACACGGAGGTTGTGGATGCCAAGTTATTAAATATATTGAAGAAGCAAGTAGGTACATTCCTTAATTCTATGGGGATTTAAGGACATGGCAACAATTGGGGAGAGGATACTGAATGGATAATAGCCATGATTGCGTCACTATGTTCGAATATGGCCCATGTGCGGAGCGAGAGACTCTGAAGCAGGTTGATAGTTCACAGACTTTAATGCAAACAGAGTTAGAGGGAAAAGAAAACAGTAAATGCTCGACCAAATAGGGCCGTTAACTAAAACTCTCAAATGGAAAATGGAGCCAACACTGTGGCTGAAAGGAATAACGAAATATAAAACGAATTCTACTAATCTTTCAGAGTCAGTTGACTCGAAAGTCCAATTTCTCTAGCAAGGCTGAATGCAAGCAGGCAGCAAAATGTTGCTGTGCTTTGCTCAAGTCTCGACAGGTGCTACAACGAAAAGAATGGACTTAAATGCGATCACAATGAAATAATAATTAGCGGACTCTTGCATATCCACGAGCTCAATTGCCATATCTGCTGCACGGCCGACAGATTGAGCTGAATGGTGAAGCTGACCCAAAGGGCTGATTCGCCCACTCTTGATCCTATTATTGGTGTTTCTACAACAATCCTTAGATACACACAAGGCAGACTTGCCAAAGCTGGTAGCATGGTGATGATCAGTAAGGAATGAGCATGATTACCAAAATATTGATTCCAGGAGGTTCAACTTGGACAAAGCCAATCCCTGTTAATTCTCATTTCATGCCCTCCATTATATGAGTGCTACAGCGTAATTAAAGATACAACAAGAGTCGCAAAGGAATCGTACATACACCAGACGAGATCTTTGATGCCCTTCATCAAAAATGATTAACTAGTACCACTATTAGCTGACTGTCAGAGAACACAAGAGTCAAGAGTGGATGGAGAAAGGGGCAAATCTATTTAAACTCATTCTCATCTGCTACAAATAAAACCATACCTGATGTACCAAGAGGCAAAACCACCACCAGACCTCCTGGAAAAAAAGTGCATCTTAGCATTGAGGATGCCCTTCGTTGTCTGGTCTGTTCTGGCAGAGGAAAACTAGGCAAAAGTGTGTGGTAGACACATCATCAAAAGTGAAGTTGGTTTTCACCGGATATATGTAATTGGAAATGAAAATCAAATCAATTTCTCGTGGAGAATAGGAGGGAAAGATGGGAATTCTGTAATTAGCAACACAGTGGGACCGCTGTAGTTTATGTCACCTTTGTAGTGAAAATTAGGAATGGCCTTATCAGCAATAATTGTATAATGTATAATGTTATTCACTTCACTAATCTCTGTAATTGTAGTTCTCAGAGATCAAAGTCCAAACATGTAACAATCAGTTAATTTATGAATGCCCAAATTAAATTTTGGCCTATCTTGGCTAATAAGTAAATCCCCTATTATTTTCCTGGTGGATCTCTATCATTGTCCTGGGAATATTAACATAGATAACACTTCCTGGAGATATCGGAGTTAAATTGGAATGACTTGGATCAGTATGATCTAAGCAATCCATAATTAGGATTGCACTTAAAGCACTTAATTGACTTTCTCAGCATTTAAGGAAACATTCCCCTCCTCTTTATCAGTTTCTGATTTCTAACAATTTAATTTCACATGTGTTGCAAGAAAGAAATGCAAGTTTTTGAATTGTACTAGTTTAAATAACCATTCAGTTTATTAACTTCGTTTTTGGTTTATAACTGTTGAGTTTCTGATATTACCACAGCAATTACAAAAATACTTCTTTGACTGAAATGTGCTGTTAAATGCCCTCAGGTATTTATGTACTAAATAAAGTCTTTCTTATCTAAATATTGGGATTACCATAATAAAAAGGATCGACTTTTTTATCTGTTTGCAGGAAGACCAGCAAACAATAATTTGTTTCACCTGTTTTTTTTCTTTCAGTTATGCTTTCCTAAACAAATTAAGAAAACCTTTCTTGACCCTTTACCTCAGAAATGCCTCTTAGTTCAATTAGGTGATTTGTAGACTTTACCTGAGGTTTGTGAATCATCTCAAAAGTCATTTTCTTTCTGTTCTCCTGTCAGTGGTTTATTGTGAGTTGTTTCTCTCATGATGTGTACTGATAAAGAGTTACACAATTGCAACACATTTTTTGTCTCATGGGCATGACTTTTTGGAAGCAGAATTTCTGGCTTATAGCTTTATTTTTGCAGGAATCAGTATTTATAGGCAACCGTAGGAAAGCGTCTGTATTTTCAAGGAGTTTTAAAGGTGATTAGATTGAACAGCTGTGCTGCAAGTATTACCTCTATGCTGTAGGATGGTGAGATTAGATGAAATAGAACTTATAGAACAGATCAATGCAGCCCTTTTGGATCACCATGTTGTGCTGACATTTTAACCTACTCTAAGATCAATGCAACTCTTCCTCCCAACATAGCTCTCCATTTTTCTATCATTTATGTGCCTATCTAACACTCTCTCTCAGCACTTTCTGTTATCAGGTTACAGTATATTGTTGGATATATTTTGCTGGGGGAACTTTTCTTTTGGACTTGCTGAGTGAAAATTAATGAAGATGTTTTCTGTTCACAGGAAAATCAAACACCAGAAATTGAAAATAAACTATTCTGATTGCAATAATATCTGCAAATCATTTGATCTGTGTAACTTGAAATCAATATGTGGTTCTCTGATGATTCACAATTTTCATGACAAAAAATAACTAACCTTTGGTGTAGTTAAGTATGTTCATTCTTCAGTAAGGTTGCAGGATCTGGAATGTTGAACTGTACATTTCTCTGTACAAGAGGGAAGCATATATTTATAACTTCCTTTCAAGGTGGATTGCACTACAGATGTGATGATACAATGATGTATGAAAATTCCTGATGCAGAAGGTCACTTGCCACTCCTACCTATGAATGAAGATAGATAATTTAATAGCTCACTCGAGAAGGGAGGAGGGAACTTCAAATACATACCTCTCTTGAAAAATCACAATGCCCAACCTCTCATGAAAAGGCTGATATTTACATATATGTTCAGTCAGAGTAAATGATCCAGCTTGGCTTTTTCCTGTGAGGAAGTAATGAAGGAGCTAGTCCTTAGCCCATGGGAGCACTTGAGGTTGCAAAAAAAAATGCAAGACAGGAAGATATCTCTCCTGAACACCTGCACCCAGAAGCAACTACATTTCTAGTACAGCTTCTATCCCTTAGAACATTTACACCTTGGAGCCAGTCAGAGCCTAACGAGTCAACAAGTTGATAAGCATGTTTGACAAAGAGAGTGAGAAAGAATAAGTTGTTGGTCTGCAGCAATATAAGGTGAAATGGGTCTAATATGGACAGGCATAGACCTGATGAGATGAATAGCCTTCTATATTTTAATGGGTAAGTAATAGATTATTTCAGGCTCAAAATGTAGGACCAATAGACATAGAGCAGAATTATTTCATTCAGCCCATTGAGTCTGCTCTGCCATTCGACCACGTCTGTTTTATTTTCTCTTCTTAAACCCGTTCTCCTGCCTTCTCTCCATAACCTGTGACAACTTTACTAAACATAAACTATCAGTCTCCACTTTAAATATACCCAATAACTTAGCCTCCACAGCTGTCTGTGACAATGAATACCATAGATTCACCACACTCTGGCTGAAGAAATTACTCCTTATCTCTGTTCTAAAGGGACATCCCTCTATTCTGAGGCTATCTAGACTTGTCCTATTGCAAATCTCCTCAGCAGGTCCTCTCCATTCAGACCATTCAAATTTTGGTAGGTTTCAACAAGATTCCCCCTCACTATAATAAACTGGAATGAGTACGGGCTCAGAGATATAGAGCCCAAAATTGCTCACAATATTTTAAATGCAGTCTGATCAATGCTTTATGAAGCCTCATAATCACATCCTTGTTTTTTATATGCTAGACCCCTTGAAATGAATGCTAACATTCCATTTGCTTTCCTTGTTACTGCTTTCAAGTTTACTTTTAGGAAATCCTGCACTAGGACTCTCAAGTCCCTTTGCATCTCCAATTCATGAATTTGTTCTCAATTTAGAAAATAATCTGTGTCTTTATTCCTTCTACCAAAGTACATGACAATATTCTTCCCTACACTGTATTCCATCTGTCATTTCTTTGCCTGAATTCCTGATCTGTTCAAGTCATTTAAGACTCACTCCTTCCTCAACACTTTCTGCCCCTTAAAACTTGAAAATATTCTCCCTCTGAAAAATGAGGCATTTTTCAGAGATGACTTTTTTTCTGACAGTGTGACAATCCAACTAAAATTTTAGGTCATGCCATGAATGCATCTCCTGAAGAAGAATCTGTTGGTCACAAACAACTTTTCCTACAAATATACCCTACTTTAAATATACCCTACTCAGAGCATGAGTAGGAAGTAACGTTAATCTGATGAAAAGCTGCTCTTAACCCCTCAGTAGCTCTTCAATTGCTAGTTTCTGTACTAATTTCTCCCAGGAGGCAAGTAATTGTAGAAAATGAATAAAACTTCAGTTTAAAATGGTCAGATACATTTTAAAATATAACACTTGCTATCTTCTAACATGACTCATTACGACTGGCAACAAATTTGCATTTACTTCAGTTCGTTCTGAGCTTCTGATCAATGGGCAAAGTTTCATTCCTTTCCATAAATGCAGTTAAGAAATTTTAAGCAATAATTTATATCAATCATATTACTTGACCAAATACAAGTTATGTTTGCCTTTTGCATATTCTCAACTATCATTGTAATGTATTTTCAAGAATGTCTACTTCAAAATACAGTGGATTTCTGTAAAATATCATGCAACAATAACATTTTACTTGAAAATTCTATTCTTAAGGAATCTATTATAAGGCTGTACTGATTATTACAATTTGTACTAAAAACACAGAAATGATAGTATAACATAGATATAGAATATCATGTTATTTCACAGAGACCCAAAATAATCTTGAGACTCTGCCTTTGTTTCAACAGTCCCTGAAGCAGCTCCTTTGAATGTTGCTGTTGAAATCATGAACAGTACTTTAATCAAAGTCACTTGGTCCGAAGTTCCAAAGGAAACAATTCATGGTCACCTGGGAGGTTATAAGGTAAATTCTCTACTTCATCATTTTTAATTGTTAATATGTTTCTGCATTATTATGGAGGTGTTGCAGATAAAAATGTTTATTCATTATCTTTAATAAATTGCTTCTTGAATTTAGGCGGCAATATACTTGCATAATCCACAGAGTTTACAGTACGAAATCTCTACTTATTAATGTTAAATAAGTTGTAAGCACAATCTCGGTAATATATCATTTTCAACATCACAGGACATAATGTGTGACCAAGGCCCATTTAATCACAAATGAAAAATAAGGTAGTCATTGAAAGAGTAATTCTCTTCTTATTAAAAGAGCCTTGCTTTCATTTCTTTTGATGAAATAGCAGAGAAACTTCATAAACAGACCAGCAAAATTTAGTTTTGCTTTTCAGCATTCAATAACCCACAAACAAATTGCCATTGGTACCTCTGAAAAATGGCTTTGTTTTGTCTGCCCAGGAAGGAGCTATATGTGCAAGTTGTTATGTTTAGAGAGTATTTTCTAGTATGGTAAATGAGGTAGAATAATAAACAAATGGGGCATGTTTAAAGCCAGATTTGAATTATGCCTCTAAATATCAGCACAAGTGCCAGGTAATAGGCTTGGCCTATCATCTTCTAGCTTGTACTTCTTCCTCACCCCACCTGCTTATTCTGGCTTCTTCTCCCTTCCTTTCTAGTCTTCAAGAAGGGTTCCAGCCTGAATTGTCAACTGTTCATAGATTTCCATAGATTCTGCATGATCTGCTGAGTTCCTCCATCATTTTGTGTGTATAGCACCAGTGCCAATGTGTTACTGTTTTGTGGGATAATGGATAACACTATCTCCAAATGAATGACAAACACTTGGGGAATGTCCAATGGAAAGGGGATTAGCATTTGACGTGCCTCCGACCAGTAAAAGGAGAATGTGAGCATGGCTGCTGGGGATACATCATGGAAATAGAAACATAGAAAACCTACAGCACAATACAGGCCCTTCTGCCCACAGTTGTGCCAAACACGTCCCTACCTTAGAAATTACTAAGCTTACCTATAGCCCTCTATTTTACTAAGCTCCATGTACCTGTCCAGGAGTCTCTTAAAAGACCCTATCGTATCCACCTCCACCACCGTTGCCGGCAGCCTATTCCACGCACTCACCACTCTTTGAGTAAAAAACTTACCACTGACATCTTCTTGTACCTGCTCCCCAGCCCCTTAAACCTGTGTCCTCTTGTGGCAACCGTTTCAGCCCTGGGAAAAAGCCTCTGACTATCCACATGATCAATGCCTCTCATCATCTTGTACACCTCTATCAGGTCACCTCTCATCTTCTGTCACTCCAAGGAGAAAAGGCCAAGTTTACTCAACCTATTTTCATAAGGCATGCTCCCCAATCCAGGCAACATCCTTGTAAATCTCCTGCACACCCTTTCTATAGTTTCTACATCCTTCCTGTAGTGAGGCGACCAGAACTGAGCACAGTACGCCAAGTGGGGTCTGAACAGGGCCCTATATAGCTGCAACATTATCTGTCGGTTCCTAAATTCAATTCCATTTTAGATATTGGAGATATTTCCATAGCAACCGGTCCCATCCTCCCCAACCTTCAGTTACCATATCCAGCATGAGGTTCTACAGCACAGAAGAAATAAATTACAACATACCTTTGCAGTTGCTAGTGTTACGAACCCCGTAACTGGGTCACTTACTAGCAAAGACAGAGAGGTCCGTTGAAGTCTGATGGTACTATTTTTAACAGTATTTATTAGTAAAAATACGCAAAAATAATATCAATGCAAACATACAGATAATATACGTCATCAATACTAAATCTAAAAGTGCGGGTATAATACTAATCAATAAGAAATAGCTCTATCGTTGTCTAGGGGATAATGTATTGTCCGATGGAAATATAAAAGTCACTCAGTTCATTCAGGCTGCAGCCTTTGGGTGGAGTCGAGAGAGAGATTTTTAGAAACTTCCCAGCTTTTCCTTTTTATGATTTTGATCCTTCGAGAGTTCCGTTGATGTGGCCTCTCCTTTAGCTAAAGCCGTTCTTCTGTGGCGAGCCCGCCAATTCCCAGGCAAGGGAAAAGGATGCACACGAGCCCCACCGGCTGTCGCTATTAAATGCTGTCACGGGATTTCTAGCGTTTCTCCTGGTGCGTCTGAAGGGGTTGTTCCCCAGACCCTCTTTTATCCTTACTCACGGGGTCTCAGATGTTAATCAGGTTGGGATGATGCAATCCCTCAACCAGCCCACTCTGGTCATCCCCTGAGGGGCTTCAATGAATAGTACAGTACTCAATACACAATTCCGTCTCCAAGAGACAATAGCCATTATCAATGGTTCCGTCTTGCTGAGGCCAGGACACATTCCAAACCTTGTGGAATCTGGATGTCTCTCTCTCATTTCCTGGGTCCCAGACCCGAATTACTAGCGATCTTGTGATTCTCAAAAAGGAAGGGGCTACTTTGTACCCTTCGGCCCCTCAGAGTTGTGGCACATTCGTAACACTAGAAATAACTTGCTTGGTTGAGAAGAAAATTGGGCTGAATCAAATGGTTGTGGCAGGGAAATGGAATTGCCAGTACTCAACTGCTACACAGTTGCATCTATGCAGGTCTACTGTGAGTGCAGGCTGAGCTATGTCACTCCATCTGCTACCATACTCTCTTGGTAGATTCTAGGTGGTGTCCAGATTAACCTAATTGAAGTAGATTTCTCATCTTTGCACTGGGGAATTAACCTCTGAAATTCTATGTCAGCCTGTGCTGGGCTGAGAGCTCCCAATCATTTGAATGAAGATTTATCAATGTGGAGTTTCAGAGCGGATCGTAGGTTTAGATTATCATTATCCTATTTTGTTATTTTAATCTGTGGATTAGGAGTTTTAATTTTTCCAATAAATTCAACATCATTTTAAAATTAGTTTTTTAAAAAATTTTTTGTGGTGATTTTAATGTTTTTAAAAAGTCTTTCAATATCAACAATGATACAGTGACATATCATTAAAAACTCAGACCAATTCCTATAGAATTTAACTGGAGATGAGCTTATCTCATTGTATATGAATCCACTAAAGGCTGAACAGTTGCCACACACCATTGACCAGAATTCAATCCTGACCTCCTATGTTGGCAGTATGGGGTTTGCATGTTTTCCCTGCAACATGTACTTGGTATTCTCCCACATCTCAAATAAACACTGGTTGATAAATGTATTGGTAAGTGTAAACTCCCCCTGTGTAGATGAGTAACAGACGAATCACAAGGGAGCTGATAGACATGTAATACAGAATTTGTTACAAGGGGAGGAATATGAGGGGATCAGGGCAGGTAATCTCTGACAGCTGGCATAGATTGAATAAGCTAAGTAGCCTCCTGGTGTGTTGTAAATAAACAATTGAAATAAATGAACAATTAAACTGCAGGAGGTTAGTATGGATGAAAAGCGAGTGAGTCCAGGCACCAAGCATGTTCGGTTGATCAACTGTTAAAAATATTATTGCTATACCTTAATCACAAAAGCAAACATATTGATATCTATAAATGTGAATTATTCACTTTTTGTATTGTCATAATTTCTGCACTGATTTATATTTATTATGAAAATGGTGATGCATTTGTTTCAAAGAGGAGTAAATGTAAAGTTATGTGTAGAGATATAGTTCTGCAGACTGAACTCTTTCCTCCTGCCAAGACAAATCTATGCAGCTTCAGCAATTTAGTTTTAATAACACCACAAAGAATGTATTAATATTTATTAGTTCAGTTTAGCAAGCTTTCATAATGGGATCAATAGGCAGTACAAATATATCACAATAAATTACTTTATCTTCTTTACAGACTGACCAAATGCTCCATAAACAGTCCATTTATCACACAATGACATATATATCTTAATCAAGGTTATATAGGAGAGAAAATAATCTTAGCTCTCTACTCTTTAAAGCACTTGTTATATTCTCATTTGCACTTCTAGTTCCTTGTCTTCAGTGGATTCAAATGTATACAACATGTGGAAATGAGCAGATTGCTGGTGTTAGTGACCCAAGGCAAATCTGTGTTCATTGTTTGAACCTCATTCCTAGTTGTGCAAAATGAAATATGAATTTCAGTACTTTGTGTCTAATGCAGGGTATAAGACTCTTCTGTTCTTGGTAATATGGGGTGAAAGGCTTGGTTCACCAGCAAAATCTGGCCCTGCATTCAGTGCTACACTGTGCTCCCTGAACTGATAATAGTCCTGAACCGGATACAGCATAGCAGAATTTCAGTGGAGTAAAGGAAATTACAGTGGTATGAAAGAGGAGTTGCGATGCTACCAAGCGGACCAATCACAGTTGTTGCGGTCTGCGTCGCTGCAACGCATGAGTTACTTTTCTGGGGAGTTGAACGTCACCCTACGGCATAGATACAGTGTAGGGTACGTTGTAGATGCAACACACAAGTCGGCCTTAAACGGGGAGAAAATCCAAAAATCTGAGGTGCAAAGGGATGTGGGAGTCCTTGTGTAGAACACCCGAAAGGTTAACTTGCAGGTAGAGTCGTTGGTGAAAAAGGTAAATGTAATGTTAGCATTCATTTCAGGAGGTCCAGAATACAAAAGCAGGGATGTGATGCTGAAGCTTTGTAAGGCACCAGTGAGCCCTCAGCTTGAATATTGTGACCAATTTTGGGCACCTCATCTAAGAAAAGATGTGCTGCCATTGGAGAGGGTTCACCAGAGGTTCACAAGGATAATTTTGGGAATGAAAGGGTTATCATATGAGGAATGTTTGATAACTCTGGGTCTGTACTTGCTGGAATTTAGAAATAAGACGAGGAATATCATTAAAACCTTTCAGATGTTGAAAGGCCTAGACAGAGTAGATGTGGAAAGTATGTTTCCCATGTTGGGGGAGTCTAGGACAAGAGGGCACAAACTCAGGATAGTGGGGCATTGATTTAAAACAGAGAAGCAGAGAAATTTATTTAGCCAGAGGGTGGTGAATTTGTCCAATTTATTACCACAGGCAGTGGTGGAGGCTAGGTCGTTGGGTGCATTTAAGGCGGAGATTGATAGGTTCTTGGACACAGCATCAAAGGTTAATAAAAGTTAATCAATATCAAGTTGATTATGCGATCTGAATATGATTGCACTTTAAAAAAAATGTTGATATCAAAATAACTCTGGATTCAAGACCATAAGACCATAAGTCATAAGAACAGAATTCGGTCATTTTGCTCATCGACTCTTCTCCACCATTCAATCGTGGCTGAGTAGGGGAAATCAGCCATGATTGAATGGTGGAGAAGACTCGATGAGCCAAATGGCCTAATTCTGTTCTTATGTCTTATGGTCTTATGGTGTTGAATCCAGAGTTATTTTGATATCAAAATATTTTAAAGTGCAATCATATTCAGATTGCATAATCAACTTGATATTGGGCCATAAAGATTTTGCAGGGTGATTGTCAAAACTTAATCTGTAAAATAGTGTAGAAACTCAATTTTCAATCTCATACTATGCATAAATTTGTACTGCCAAACCTATATCCAGTGGTACTATTGGTTTTTTTTTAAATGACCTTCGACTACTTGGAGGTTATTTGCCAGTTGCTTTCCAATGAATGTGGCTAAGTTTTAAATTCTGTTGTTGCTTCCAGCTCACTTTAAATGCTAAAATCTCAATGATACCTCCAAAAACTAGTTGCATCTGGATATGAATGTTTTCAAAGCCTTTACCCTTAGAGTGGAATATTAAAGGAAAAATAACCAAAAGTCAGATAAAGCTGGACAACCTGCTTGGAGAGGGAGAAGGTGAGAGAATTTTTTTTCACGTCCATCAAGGACAGACAAAGTCCTTCTCCAGCAAAACTAGTCCAAAGAACAATGATTGAAGATATCCTCACTATTACATACCACAATATTCCAGTCACAATTCCAACCATTGTTCCATATGCAGATTTTGTTGCCTTTAGGTGCTAAGGTCATGATGAGAGTGAAATTTGGATCTTTTCAAGGCTGAACTTGCTGATATCTGAGCAATTACTTTGCATAAGAAACATCATTGATACTGTATTTCAACAGAGATGAATACATATCATTCTTGCTCAATAGAGAGCAGCCGGTGCATCAAGTAAGAGTGTTCCCCATGGTGCAGATTACCAATGACTGCATGCACATTGTGTTGCTGATACAATCTGTCTTATTTTCAGATATACCTCAGCCAGGAGAAATTACACTCTCTCACTGTTTAGCTGATAAGTTGCGAAGCACAGCACATAATGCACAGTACCTTGTCATCAGTCCTAGTGATTCATTCTTTGACTGACTGCTCTGACCTCTGGGTGTAAAGGACTATCAGTGAGCAATAAGAATCTTGACACCAGAGTGAAACAAATGTGCACACCCTTCTATCTTACCCACTCTGTTCAGTTAATCATTCTGCTGCTTGGCCGACACTCAAAGTGCCTTGTGCCACATGAATATTCATGGTCTGCTTAATGCTAGGAAGCTTTACGATCAGAGAGAGCAACCCTGAGGAAGGAGGAGGAGAAATAAAGAAGGAAAGAAACACCATGAGCAATTTCTCTTTGGCTGGGATATTGTAACCAACATAATCAGACAATGTTTGCAGTAAACAGAAACCCAATTCCTCATTCAGTAATCAGTCCCATCGCAACCTTCCACTGTTGACAAACACCCTTGTCTCTTCTTTACAACAACGTCAAAGGAAAAGCCAACAAAATACACCCTTCCAAACCATCCCAAATACCGTATAACCGTCACCTGATCACCTTGATGTATACCTTTAGTAACTGCCTTCTGCTTGCTATTACCTGAGCTAGTCTGTTAGATCTTTAATGAAGTTGCAGATAGCTGCTCTGGCAGGCATCCCAGTGATCCAGACATCTTATTGTGGATGCACGTCAGCCTTTACTTCTGGCCTGCTTGATCAGAATCCTAATCTGTGTCCTTTGCTGCAGAGCAATCGAATAAAATAGCAGCTGCATATATGTTTTGGGGAATTTGGCCGTGAATCACTCATGGCTGGTGACTCACCATATGGACAGTAAATCCTGCCTGTAAAATAGTCAATCAGCTATGCAGTGCTAGTATCTGCATTGCTGGTTCTGAATGCCGATCTGAGTGAATGTGTGTGTCTACTTCTACACTGTTCTATAGCTCTTTCCATACCATACCGATTAGGTTACATTCACTATTGAAAAAGAGAGTGACAAAAGAAAAATACTGGTAAGGGGTTGTAGAAAGTAATTCATTGCACAGTTAGGCTATCTTCAGCTTGTAAATCAGAAGATTTTATGAAAGGGTGGTGGAACTGGGATAATAGTATTACAACTAGGATTGAGGATAGTGTCAACTTCCAATACCATTATTGACCTCAGAAAATTGAGATGACCAGAAAGGCTATCAAGGCAAATAATTCACCTGAACCAATTTAAAATTACTGCTTTTTTAAAGAAATTTGTTTTCATCTTTAGTGGCATGGTTTTCAATATGTTACTATTGACGTCATTATCTTTGGGTTGGTAGCAAAATGTTGCAGATATAAAGTAGATCTGCTGAGAGCCAGATCAGGGGCATTCAAGTCTGGAGACCAAGAAAGCTACAAGAGGTACAGGAAAGCCTTCTCACAGGTGAAATGGAAATTCCCGACTAAACTTGAATCAATGAGGGACGCTCGACAGCCGTGGCAGGGCTTGAATGCTATCACCTCCTGCAAAGCTAGGTCAAGCAACATGGGAGGCAGCAGGGCTTCGTTTCCAGGTGAGCTCAATGCCTTTGATGCTCCTTTTGACCATCAGAATATGGAGAAACCGTCGCAAAGCCCCACCTCTTCCAATGATTTCAATCTCCGTGCAGGCCACCTTCAAGAGGATGAATCCCCAGAAAGCATCTGGCCTAGATGGGGTACCTGGCAATGTACCAATGACCTACAGATCAACTGGCTGCTGTGTTCACTGAGGACTTTAACTTCTCGCTTCAGCTGCTTGTGGTACCGATTTGCTTCAAACAAGCTTCAATGATACCGGTGACCAAGAGGAGCATAGTGACCTGCCTCAGTGACTAACAACCAGTTTCACTTACATCCACGGTGCTGAAGTGCTTTGATAGTTTGGTGATGAAACATATCAACTCCTGCATGAGAAATAACTTGGATCCCCTCCAATTTGCCTACCAGACCAACAGGTACATAGCAGGTGCCATCTCATTGGCTTTTCACTCGATCCTGGAACATCTGGACAGCAAAGATGCATACATCAGGAAGCTCTTTATTGACTACAGCTCAACAATCAATACCATCATCCCCTCAGAACTAATCAATAAGCTTCGAGACCTTGTTCTCAATGCCTCCTTATGCAATTGGATCCTAGATTTCCTTACTTGTAGATCCCAGACAGTTTGGATTGGCAACTACATCTCCTTGATGATATCCATTAACTTAGGTGCACCACAGGGCTGTGTGCATAACCCCCTGTTCTCTCACTTTACACCTATGACTCTGTGGCCAAGCACAGCTTCAGTGCCATATTCAAGTTTGCTGCTGTGGGGCAAATCAAAGGTGGTGATGAATCAGCACACAGGACGGAGACTGAAAATTTGGCTGACTGGTATTCAGTGTCAGTAATACCAAAGAGCTGAGTATAGATTTCAGGAGAGTGAAACCAGAGGTCAATGAGCCGGTCCTCATTGGAGGATCAGAGGTGGAGAGGGTTAGCAACTTTAAATTCATGGGTGTTACTATCTCAGAGGACCTGTCTTGGACTCAGCACGTAAGTGCAATTGCAAAGAAAGCATGGCAGCACCTCTAATTCTTTGAGTATACAGAGATTCGGCATGACAGCTACAACTTTGACAAACTTCTATAGATGTGCAGTAGCGAGCTTATTGACTGTTTGTTTCATGGCCTGGCATGGCTCTGAATGGAATATCCTACAAAAGATAGGAGATTCAGCTCAGTACATTATGGGTAAAGCCCTTAATGACCACTGAGCATATCTGCATGAAATGTTGTCATAGGAAAGCAGCATCCATCATCAGAGATCCCCACAACCCAAGTCATGCACTCTTCTTGTTGCTGTCATCAACTAGAAGGGGCAAGAGCCTCAGGACTCACATCACCAGGTTCAAGAACAGCTATTAGCCCTCAACGATCCTGCTCTTGAATAAAAGGGTGATAACTACATTCACTTGCCCCATCATTGAAATATTCCTACAACCAATTATCTCACCTTATGGACCCTTTATTTCATTATGCCATGTTCTCAATATTTCTTGCTGTTTATCTATATTTGTATTTGCACAGTTTGTTATTTTCTGCACTCTGGTTGATCTTTCATTGATTCTGTTATAATTACTATTCTATAGATTTGTTAAATATGCTCACAAGAAAATGAATCTCAAGGTAGTATATGGTGACATATATGTACTTTGATAATAAAATTTACTATAACTTTGAACTTTGATTTGTTTTAGGTGGGGAAGATAAGAGATTAAAGGGGAAAAATATTAAGTAATCATGATTACACTTTGGTACTAATGTATTTGGTTTAAAATTAAATATATACAATTCCAGAAATAATAGTCCATTCTTTTATCATTTCCATGCAATTTCCTGCTTAAATGTAATACAAAAATGTTACAATAATGCATTTGAGAGTGGAAGAAGATTGATAAGTCACAAGGTTTGATGATTGCAAACCATGCTTTGCTGAGCAAGAATTACACAATATATACCCCAAAGAATTTTTAAGCCCTGCTGTAGTATTATTTATATCACATGCTTGTGTGATAAGTAATGCAAAAGATGTTGTATTTCCTCCAGCTGACACAGGACAAATCAATGCAAGCTTTTATTTATTGAGGTATAAAGATGGGCCTACTTAGAATTTATAATTATAAATACTTAATCAGGCTGAGTGCCCCTGGTTATTTACTGACGCCTGAAACTCTGAAGCCTTTCTACCATAAACAAGTCACAATTGTTATAGAATGCTAGTGCAGCTCCAACATTCAACTCATTTCAGAAGAAAGCAGCTCAGTTGATTGGCACCTAAGCTCCCTCCATGACCAGTGTACTGTGGTTTCAGCCTGTCTATGTACAAAATGCATTGCATGTAGATCACCAGAACTTCGTCCACAGTAACCAGTAAACACATGGAAATGCCTGCAAGCAGTTTCCTTTCCGAGTTGCACGTCAGAATCAGATTCAGGATTATTTTCACTGGCATGTGACATGAAATTTATTAACTTAGCAGCAGCAGTTCAATGCAATACATAATCCAGCAGAGAAAAAAAAATAATAATAATAAAATAAATTATGTATATTGAATAGATTTTTTTAAATGTGCAAAACAGAAATACTGTTTATTTTTAAAAAATGAGGTAGTGTCCAAAGAATCAATGTCAATGAATCGGATGGCGGAGGGGAAGAAGTTCTCCCTGAATCGCTGAGTGTGTGCCTTCAGGCTTCTGTACTTCCTATCTGATAGTAACAGTGAGAAAAGGGCATGCCCTGGATGCTGGAGGTCCTTAATAATGGATGCTGCCTTTTTGAGACACCACTCCCTAAATTTCCCGGGTATTTTGTAGGCTAGTACCCAAGATGGAGCTGACTAGATTTACAACCTTCTGCAGCTTCTTTCGATCCTGTGCAGTAGCCCCTACATACTAGACAGTGATGTAGCCTGTCAGAATGCTCTCCATGGTACAACTATAGAAGTTCATCTCCAATTCAAACACCATTCTGTCCTGAAAATGTATCACTATCTTTCATTTCCTTGGGTCAAAGACATGGGCCTCCCAAATCAACAACACTGTGGGTACAATTGGGTCGGGTCTTATGGACTGCAGTATTTCATCATCACTTTTGGAGATGCAATAAGGATATGTAATAAATGCTGATTGGCTCAAGGCTATCTGCATCAAATGGGTAAATAGAAATATTGCATATCCTTTAATGAAATACTAAATGTAAGATGTTATGCCAAACTAAAGAATTGTAATATAGGGAAATATTAATTTAATCATCATACTGAGAGAATTTACGGTTAATACCAGTAAAAAGGAAACTCGACAGGGCCAGAAGGTAGATTTGATATATCATAATTTTGGTCATGGTAGAATATGTAAATTGTGGAAGTGTAAAAAAAATTCTATCTTTTGTTGACTCTTGGATAAGCCATCATACAACCACATAACTCACCAAATTGAAGAAAAAGATTACATTTTCACAAGAAGGATTTTGTCCCTTCTCATTCCTCCAAATCTCATCTTGGGTTATTATCATGTATTTATTAATACTGGGACAGGATTCATTACTGTTTTCTATTAATGCAAATTACCTCTTTGCAACATTTCTCAATTTCACAAGAAGAATATTTTCAATAGCTTGCAAATGTAATTCCAAACATATACATAAAATCCATTCAGTTGCTTGCAGATCTCATATCAGATGCATATATATTCCAAAGGCATCTATTCTTCACAGTCTCAGTTCTTAAGCAGAGCCTTTGCTAAAAGAAAGCTCCAGCATACCAAACTAATTTCAAATGAATCATTCTCTGCAGAACAAAATAAAATCAAAAAAGTGCAGAGCAGGAAAACTGGGGAAGAAAAAAAGATTGCTTGAAACACTCAGCAGGTCAGGTGGTGTCTGAATGCTAAGGCATGTAGCAGAAGTTGGTTTCAATCCATTGACCTCCAGGCTAAAAGTCCAGCATACTTATACTGTGCCACCCTGCTCTGTTTATAAACAAATGCTATAAATTATTTTTTGTTAACTGTTTGTGTTCTTTAGCAAGTTTACTGAACTTCTTTTGAAAATAGGAAATATTTTAAATAGTACACCAACTGTTGATTTTGCATTAAGTAGCTGTACAAATTGATAATGTGAAAAATTGGAATCTGAATTGCTTTATTATTGTCCTATGCACTGAGGTCTTCTTCTCTGCCCATATTGCATTGAGGTAGTACAAGATTAAACAATTTCAGAATGACCAATAAAGTGTAACTGCTAATGAGAAAGTGCATTGTAGGTCTTCAATAAGGTGTAAGATCATAAAAAGGTAGATTGTGAAGTCAGAAGTCCATCTTATAATACTAGGGAACAATTATCTTAAAGCAGCAGGTAAGAACCTGGTGGAATGTGCCTTCAGTTACATTTATCTGTTGAGGCCAAATTATTGGGTATACCTAAAGTGGAAGTTGATAGGTTCTTGATTAGTAAGGGTGTCAGAAGTTATATGGAGGAGGCAGGAGAGTGGGGTTGAGAGGGAAAACAAATCAGCTGTGATTGAATGGTGGAGCAGACTTGACAGGCCCAGTGGACTAATTCCACTCCAGTCCTTTATGGTCTTATGCTTTTTGTATCTTTTACCCAATGGGAGAGTGGAGAGGAGAGAATATTCAGGTTGGGTAGGGACTTTGATTATACTGGCTAATTACTGAGACAGTGAGAAATAAAGACAGTCTACAGAGGGAATCTTGTTTCTGTGATGAGCTGAGTTATGTCCATTATCTCTCAGAGGTTTCTCACAGTCACAGGCAGAGCAGTTACCATACCAAGCATGTGTTCTATAGTGGTTGAGCAAAATTTGGCAAGGGTTGAGAGGATTCGTGCCATCTTTTTGTAGCCTTCTGAGGAAGTGGAGACATTAGTGAGCTTTCTTGGTCATAGAATATACATAGTTTGACGAGGGCAGGCTGTTGGTGATGTTCACTCCTAGAAAGTAAGAGCTCTCAAACTTCTCAGCCTTAGCATTATTGATGAAGACAGGAACATTTGAACTGCACCCCTTCCTGAAGTTAATGAACAGCTCTTTTGTTTTGGTGACATTGATGGAAAGGTTGTTAACAGGACACCATGTTACTAAACTCTCCTTTCCTGTATTCCAACTCATCATTATCCAAGGTATGGCTCACAAGAGTGGTATCACCTGCAAACTTATAGATGTAGTTAGGGCGGAATCTGACCATCATGATGTCATGAGTATACAGGAAATAGATGAGGGGTCTAAGGACACAACATTGTTGAGCACCAGTGTTGAGAATAATTGTGATGGATGTGTGGTTGCCTTATTAATTGTCTATTGGCGAGGAAGTTGAGGATCCAATTATAGAAGGTTTCGACTCTCAGGTCTCAGAGTTTTGGGATGAGTTGGCTTGAAAAAGTAGTTTTGAAGATGGAGCTGTAGTCACTAAACTATAATTTAATGTAGTTGTCTATGCTGTCCGTATGCTTCAGAGATGAGTGTAGGGCCAGGGAGATCATGTCCATTTTAGATCTTTTTCAGTGGTAGATGAAGTGCAGTGGGTCAATGTTGCCTGGGAGGCTGGAGTTAATATGTAGTATAACCAGCTTTTAAAAACACTTCATGACAGTAGATGTGAGAGCCATTGGACAGTAGGCTGCAGTAAGCCTGCCAGCTAATCTACACAGCATCTGAGACATGACCAGGTACAACATCCCGGCCAGATGCTTTCCACAGATTAACTCTCTGAAGCTCAGAGTGCCAATTTGGAGCTCAATTCCAGCATCCTCTGTAAGAAAATTTGTACGTTTCTCATGTGTTCAAGTTCAGGTTTTCCAGTTTCCTCTCACAGTCCAAAGAAGTACTGGTTAGTTGATTTATTGGTCATTGTAAATTGTCCTATAATTCGGTTTGGGTTAAATCAGTAGATTACTGGGCAGCACGGCTCAGTGGGCTGGAAGGGTTGTTCCGTGGTGTATCTCTAAATAAATAAATAAAAGGGGTTGGTGATGGCTATAATTACTTCCTGTCTCAACAAGGACTTGGACCCATTGCAATTTGCCTATCGCCACATTAGGTCTCTGGCAGATGCGACCTCATTGGCTCTTCACGTGGATTTGGATCACCTGGAAAATACAAATACCTACTGTATGTCAGGATGCTGTTATTGACTACTGCTCATCGTTTAACACAATCATTCCTACGATTCTGAGCTCCAGAACATGGGTCTCTTACCTCCCTCTACAACTAGATCCTCGACTTCCTCATCAGAAGACTACAATCTCTGCAGATCAGAAATAACTTCTCCACCTCACTGACCATCAACACTGGCACACTTCAGGGACGTGTGCTTATTCCACTGCTCTACTCTCTTTACACCCATGGCTATATGGCTAGGCACAGCTCAAATGCCAAATATAAATTTGCTGACGATACAACTATTGGTAGCAGAATTTCAGGTGGTGACGAGAGGTCGTATAGGAGTGAGATTATATTAGCTAGCTGAGTCATGTCACAGTAACAATGTTACACTCAGTGTCAGTAAGACCAAAAAACTGACTGTGGACTTCAGAAAGGGTAAGACGAGGGAGCATACACCAGTCCTCATAGAGAGATCAGAAGTGAAAAGAGTGAGCAATTTCAAGTTCCTGAATGCCAATATCTCTGAGGATCTATCCTGGGTCAAACATATCGTGGCAGCTACAGAGAAGGATTGACAGCGGCTATACCTCATTTGGAATTTGAGGAGATTTGGTATGTCACCAAAGATACTCACAATTTTCTACAGTTGTATCATGGAACGCATTCTAACTGGCTGCATCAATGCCTAGTATGGAGGGTGGGGATGGCTACTACACAGGATCAAAAGAAGCTGCAGAAAATTGTGAACATGGTCAGGTCTATCATGGGAACGAACCTCCATAGTATCCAGCACATCTTCAAGGAGCAATGCCTCAAAAAGTTATCATTAAGGACCTTCACTCAGGACATGCCCTCTTCTCATTGCTACCATCAGGGAGGAGGTACAGGAGCGTGAAGGCACATATCCAACAATTTAAGAACAGCTTCTTCCCCTTTGCCATGATTTCTGAATGGACATTGAACCCAAGAACACTACTTCACTACTTTTTATTTTTATTTTCTCACTACCTATTCAACTTACCTATTCACTGAGATTTAATGAATGAATGAATGAATGAAATTAATTTATTTCGGTCAGTACAAACATAACAAAAAGCATGTTTTACAATGATGATTTCATGACGATGATTTCAGAGGACAAAATTACAACAAAAAACATAGATATTCATTAAAACAGACCGTAAGGGTGTAGGCTGAAGCTACAGCTTATTACGCCAACCCCACTTACTTATACAACAACATATTTGGCGTCAATCATCACATCAAAAACAAAAAAATTCATAATCTTTTAACACAAAATCCAATTCCAAATAGCATTTATTTACATTACTACCATTCATTTTAAATCATGTATTTTATATTTGTTCATTAAATAACTTTTAAATAATTTTTAAAACATGTTAAGTGTAGTGCATGTTTTTAAATTCTTACTACAACTGTTCCATAGATTCACCCCTCTGACTGAAATACAATGATTTTTTACATTTGTTCTTTTCCTTTGTTTTTGAAATATACATGTTCCTCTCAAATCATGTTGACTTTCTCTTATTTCAAACAACCTTTGGATACTTTGTGGTAGCTGTCCATTTTTTACTTTATACTTAATTTACAGGAAGATATTTCCTGCTTGACATATACTTTCCACAATTCATGTCTTTCCTCTCTCTATTATTATGTGTTACATTGTGCTGCTGCTGCAAAGACAACAAATTTCACCACACATGCTGGTGATATTAAACCTAATTCTGATTTTATGTCTGCAATGGTGATTGTGGGCCCAGCTGCATTAGAGGATGATGGGGTGGGTTGTGATACACCAGTCTCCATCTGTTCAAAACATGCATAGAATGCATTGTTCATCAGGAAGGGATGAGTTGTAGTTGGTGATGCTGCCCATCCTTGCTTTGATTTATGCAGTACGACTCAGTTGATAAAATAACAAGTGTGATTCAGACTCGTAGTGTTTCAAAATGTATTTGCTGCATCATGCATTATCCTTAGTGACCTGCATTCATCCAATAAAAAGGGGTTAAATGTATCCAGAGAGAATTTGTCACTGGTACCTGGGGAAAACTCAGTGGAGATGCATAGCTGCAGATGTTAATTCTATTCCTGCCATCCATTTCAATAATACTCTCTTGTTGGTAGAACAATTTCTATTTTCTATGGAAAACCTATATTGCCACTGTGATGGACAGAAAAGAAGTATACTGGAATTACAGAATAACTGTTAACTTTCAACATCTTTTGTAATTATGGCTGGACTGATGCTGAATAACATATGCAGTTTCTTAATAAATTGTATGCAATTTCTGTCAGAAGCAATGGAATTTGCAACTTGTGAACAATAAATGAACTCCAGATTCATGTTTTATTGAGAAGTTTTATATAAACTTGTCTTATTAGCCCTTGGCTATCTTTCTTTCCTTGAGCCACTCCAGAGCAATATAAAGTAGTAAAGTTATCAGTTAGGTGTTTCTATTGTGCCATCTTTCCAGAGCCATTACAGCTGACTTTGAATATTTTCCTCTGTCAGGGGATTTGTGAGACTTTGGCCTGCATTGATTGATGATTTCCATTTCATGATTTAGAGTTTGCCATGTGGTGGTGTTATGGTGTATAAATTAGGCATCTGACATTCTAAAATCTAGCAGACCTAATTCTGTGGATTGGAATTTTCAAATGTAGTTTCCATCATGGAATGGAAACTTAATTCTGAAGACATTTCAAACTATTTTTCAAATGTTATTCTTAGCTCGTTGTCATGGTACTTCAGTTTCTTTATTCCCTTCCATCCAAAATATTATGTGTCTGGAATATGTGGGATGTGGTTTGCTAGTTATCATAAATCATGCTCTCTGGTTCACAGACAATGTCAAATGTACCTAGTGGATTGGGAAGCTGGTTAATTTTTCTCCCGTTTTGCTCTGATCACAGTACTGATTAAAGATTCTGGCATGTGATCAATGACGGCATGTTTAATTTGGAGCTTGTTAAAAGTAGAAGGTTTGACACTTCAATCAGAACGGTGATGATGCAAAGCAAAGAGCTGTCAGCTTGGTGAACACTGGTTACAAGAATTATCCTTCTTTTCTAAGACTGAAACTGAAATGTGTCTGGGAAAAAATGCAAAAACTTTCAACTAATCTGAATGTAAAATTAAACAGTTTACAGTTTATCAACAGATGATCAAAAAGTTTCAGAATTTTTATCAAGACTATTAGGTTAACCAGCCAAATTTGAATGTATTTCAAATTTGTAAATTTGAAATTCTGTGTGGTTTTTCATCTTTATAAAACTTAAAAGAGAAGGATAAATTGTGCAGAGACAGTTGATGGGTCTGAATGAATAGAAGATGAAAACAGCAAAGAGTGACTGAAAAATTAATGATTAAAATGTCAGTACAAGATAAATCTGGAAAATAAATGTAAAACCAGATTGTAAGTTTTCAGATCTTAAGAAGTGAGATAACAAATCAGAAGTTTTTATAGATATTTTGAAAAGGAAATACTGGTAATTAACAAAGTGAATGTTGGACCTGTTAAAAGTGGATCTAGAAAATTGAGTATAAACACAAGGAAATGATTAAAAAAACAAGTATTTTGCATCACCCATCTCTTTATCATCACAGAAATAGCTGTACTCTATGAATTAGAAGGGAGAAAATAAACTCAGAAAGTTACTAACTTCAAGGCATGGTAAATTTTGATAGTTATGGTTGGTGAAATATTTCATGTACCAGTTTTAAGTTTCCAAAGTTCCCAAAATTTTGAGAAGGTTCCAATAGATTGGAAATAAAAGATGTAACTGATTCAATAATGTAGAGAGAAAGTAAGATCTCTGTATGTTAACACCTGATAGTGGGAAAATGTTAAAGTTATTATCAAAAAACCATAGAGAAACATTTTGAAAATAAACAGCGCAATCATGCAAAGTCAATGTAGTTTCATGAGAGAGAAATCATGTTTGACGAATTTATCGCAGGAATAATTTTTGATGGATAACCTAGAAATGGTTGATGGACTAAGATTTCTGGAAGGCATTTAATGCACATGCCACAACAAATGTTATTGTGGAAGATAAAACCTTGTGAAAGAGGTAACAAGTTGGATTGGAATGAAGACTGATGGACTCACAATAAAAAGAGAAAAGGCAATTTTTGTATTCTGATAAGCATATTATGTTCTATGAGATCAATGTTGGGGCCTCAACATTTTACAATTTATATAAATGATTTTGCTGATTGCAAAATCTGTCAATATGCCAATGGTAGATTGGAAATAAATTGTAAGAAGTGCATGGGAGGCTCTGATGGGATATAGAAAATTTAAGTGAGTGGACAAAGACCTGGCAGATGGAGTATTATTTTGGAAAGTGTAAAATTATCTACAGTAGCATGAAAAAGCATAATATGTCAATGGCGAGAGATTACAGGGTCTGAGATGCAGAGGAACCTGGGTATTATTGAGTAAGATTGACAACAAAGTCCAGCTCTTGGCTTACATGTGTGGCTTAGCTATGAAGCCTGGTAGAACCATTTCTACTGAAAGGAGAAGGGGAAAAGGCAGGTTACTGGCACCTTAAAACCAGTTGCTTTAGGCAGATGAGCTTGTCAGGTATGGTTGGCAATTCATCTAGGAGGAAGAAAACTGTGATCTCAAACCTCCACTGTCTTGCCACTATACCTACTCATGGGGAAGGATTCAGGAATGAATCCTGAGGGGAAAATCCAGAGCTGGAGTCCCAAAGGCATTCCTGTATTGAGTTGAACTTTGACTGGCAACACCTTTAATGCCGCTGGCGCCGAACTGTATCCATCTCTGATATTCCTTTGGATTCATCAGCTGCATGGAGTGGGAGATCCTGCTGCAGGAGCGACAGCTTTCCCTCCATATCATACTGCCTTAGCTTGCATACTGGTGGCACTGCACCAACCACAGTGAACAGCTGGGGCGCTACATCCATGATCGACCCCAATAGAGGCCGCGTAAAGCAAGATTTTCAACAGGCCAACGTGCAGTTACAAAAAATAATTAGGAATGCTAACTGACTAGCATCTGTTATTATGAAGGGCACTGAGGACAAAAGTAGAGCATTCTGCTTCAGTATTATATGGCATTGGTGAAAGCTCACCTGACATGCTGATCACAATATTGGTCATCCCATCTACGAAAAGATGTAAATCTTTTAGAAACAATGGAGAGGTTTCCTTGACTGATAAGAATGGTTAAGTCACCTCACAAGGAGAGATAGGATTAATGAGATTTATTGAAGTACATGAAATGAGAGGGTTAAAGACAGATCTTTTTACTTGGAATGGAGTTGTCCATTCAGAGTACCCATAATGTGCAAACCTGTTAGTTCGAAAAATAGACAAAGCATGAGATCCATGAGAACTTGAAGAGTGCAGATGTAAGCCATTAAGGCTTACTTTCTTGTTTGCTCCTTCAAAGATGAGCAAAACCATTTTGGTTGGCAAAGTAAAGTCATGACTAATAAGATTTTCAAAAACAAGCAAGATTAGTTTTGTGGAAAGGCAAAATCCTCCCTGTAAACTTATCATTAAGAAATAATTACTTTTAGAATTGTAGCTGACTGACATGAGTAGATTAGAAAATCAGTGTGGGTTTTCTTGGTGATATCAGTGTGAAGGACTTGATTGAATCATAAGGGTGTTAGGAGGATGGGTGGGCATAGGATGTTTCCTGTTGGTAGATAGTTTTGAAGTGGAGGTGGGGAGGGGATATATCTGTTTAAAATAAAGGGTCTCTTATTTACAGTACGACTAATATGAAGCTATTTTTCACTCAGGAAATGTTAAGTTCCTTGGAAATCTGTTCTTTAAAGGGTGAGAAAAATGAGTTTTTGTATATCGTTAAGGTAGATGTAGACAAACTCTTTATAAACAAGGATTAGAATTAGAATTTATTTAAATCTTACATCCATCCCACAACATGAGGGAGTAAAAATCGTTGCATTATGACTCTATTATAATGTACAGTTAATTGAATTTAAAAGTGAAAGGTGAGTGTAGGCAGGTGAGGCTGCAAGTATAAAATCATAATCAAATTTGCCATGATCTTATGAAATGCTGAGGACCAAGTGTTCTACTCCCAGTTCATATATTTGTGCATATCCCTTGAATTTTAGACCTTTGTCACTGATGGCAGTCTCACCGTTTGTGGCATGATTAAATTTGGGGATGAGTAAGAGGCCAGATTTTGAAGAGCACAGATTTGAAAACAAGGTTGTGAGTTTTAAAATTGACACGTTGACCACTGAAGGTCCGAAAGCACACGTGGCACTGATGAATAGCATTTATTCTCAAATAGGATATGAACAACTGTATTTTGAATGACTTCAAGTTTATTGAGAGCAGAATAAGATAGGGGTGCTTTCATTGGTATACCAAATGAAAATGTAACAGACATTTATATGAGAGTTTTGGAAACAGGCAGACAATATTATAGAAGTAAGAATAGATGGTGTCCAACATTAGAAGTGTAAAAATTACTTCCAGTGTAAATATCTGCATTGAATTTTCTAACATATTTTACACACATTTTGTCAGTATTACTATACTTAAACTTATTTTAATGAACAGGCAGTTTATAAATTCAAATATAAGTTATATCTTCTGCAATGACAAATTACTCCTTTGCTGTGCAGTGAGTAATTAGTAAAAGGATAAAATTCTTCATAGGCAAATCTTTAATCATAATTCACAGCAGCAGACATACACAGTGATATGTGAAAATTCCATTCATGCTTATATATATTCTACATCAGTTAATGATATCAACTGAAATAGCACTGAAACAATATAACTGACTCTGATGTCCCTGATGAAGAATTTTCATATTATCTGAGCAAGGTGACCTCCTTATTTAGCAACCTGTTAGAAGCCACATTGTCAGTTTGTCTGATATGCTGTTGCCATTTTCAGTTACTGCAATATAGAGGTAATAATTTTGCTTGGATGAGAAAATACTTTTTGGGAGCATTGGCAGAAACAACATGGCATGTCTTTTGGATTTACGCCTGCAATCAGTGGGTTATGCTGACCTACACAAACCTATATGCTGTTTTGATAACAAACTGCCAGACTGTCATTGCCAGCCGATGACAGTGTGTTCCATACAAAGAATTCAGTAATTCCTGGCTATTTTACAGTTATGAATTACCGTCTGTCACCATAGACAGAGAGGGAAATAATGCACTGAGCAGGTCTATAATTTTATTTTTCAGCTGAGAAACACCAAACAAAATTCAAAAAAATATATAGGACAATTGCAAATGTGCATAAAAGTAAATTAGCATTTGATGTGATAATTGGCATTTCAAATCAAATTAACTGACATTTTTACATAAATGTGCTTTATATCTGTGTTTAATAGCTGGCTGCAGCCACAGCAATATCCCTTCTTTATTGCCTTTTCATTCATTGAGTCAAACTAATTGGAGAACTGAAATGAAAGTGTTTCTCAATAGAGTACTGTTTATTTGAGAGTAAAAGAAAACAAAGCAATGTTGTTTCCTCTTGTCATGTGGAAAAAAACCATGTATTATCAGAACAGATTTTGTCTCCACTTAATTGCTGTAATGGTTTGGCTTTGTGATAAGTATCATAAAAATTTACAGTGATAAGATCTGCAAGCTGCCTACTTTCTAGACTCTCTTTGGATGTTGTTGAAACATTAAGGAAATTTGTTTTGGCTTGCATATACTTACAAGCATTTCCACTGCCTTTAATTATCTTGGCAATGATGATTTTAATCCTGGTTTTGTTTTTATGGAGGTATTGGCGTAATTGGAGATCCACTTTGAGAAACTAAAGAGCAAATTATTATTCTACAAAAGTCAATTCCTTGGGCAATGGACATTTTATGGAATATTGATTGTTAACTGATGATACTGGGTGAGAGCTACACAAAAATTTGGCTGAATCTCGAAAACCCTGTACTCAGTCTAGCCCATGCTGAATTAATATAGGTATGTAGAGCCACAGTGAGGTTCGGTTGTCTTCACCCTTTCATTCCTGGAGTCAGGCAATAAGGAGCAGTGATGCTTTGCTGGCAAACTGGGCCCCAGGCAGTGTACCACTAAAGCCCTGCCTCTGCAATAGCACCCAGCCCTGAGAAGGAGTCTCATCTGCTGTCAAAGTATTTAACAGGAGTATTAAAATGTCATTGATAATCAGAGACATTGATCCAGAAGAATTTAAACACGATTAAAGGTGATTTAAATCTTTGAAAAAAAAACAAATGAAAATCAAATTATCTTGAAACATTGACTCACCTTCCTCTCAAGGGCAGCTGGTGATGAACAATAAATTCTGGTCTTGCCAGTGATGCCCCTATTTGAAACAGGGAATAAAGCTATAATCAAAACTTTCCTTTCAATTTCACTCTTCCAGAATTGAAAGTATTCCACTTTGCAATCAGAAAACTAAATAGGGTGTAGCATCTGGTTTGCAAAAGTCAGAGCAAAGAGAAAACAAAACTGATTTTAATTATTTTTGTCATCATACTTGCTTCATTTGCATCTCTCTTCCTAGTGTAGGTAAATAAGATTATCTTTTTACATTAAAATGCTAATGTGTTCTCAACATAATAAACCCAATGCATATCATCGTCTGTGGTTAACTCCACTCTCTCCCCATTGCAAAACCCAGTTCGAATCCATCTTGCCTTGGGTGGATGCCCTCGACAGTGAAAAAAACTCTATCGCAGATATTCCCAAGATTTTAAAAATTCTTTTCACTGAGCAACTCCTGCTGTAGCATACCAATTTTGTGACCACTCATCCTATCAACAGAGAAAATAATACAATGAAAATTAAAAAAACACAGGTGCTAAAAATATTCCCAGAACACTGTAAACTCCGGACTTGACAGTACTCTACAGTTGCTTGCCAACATAATCTCATTGGCAGTTGTGAAAAGTCCTCTGCCAAAGATCCATAATTAATTCTATTTTCCAGTGAATGGTTATGATTACATCATGAACTTGAGCTTCAGAAATAAAGGGATGCATTTCCATTTGGTGCCTTTTTGGAACAACAACGGTGCTATCAATTGCAGTATTTCAGAATGTATGTAGAGGGAGAACAGTTCCAAGAATTGCAAGGCAACTGTAAAAGGTGGAGAGAAATATAAGAGAATCAGTCTTTAAAGTTGGAGGCAGATATACAAGGGAATAATCTGTGCTAAATCTGCTCACTAGTTCTGGGCATTTCTGGGTATATATTTTTTTGATGCTTGGTAAGGATTCTATGACATTGTAAGGGTGCTGTTAAACATTTTATGGGATCTAGAATTTCCATTATGTGTGATCAAACAGCAGAGATAACAGATGAATTACTAAGAGTGAGATTCACCTGTGAATAACTATATTGGGGAATTTCTGCATAAAATATTAAATGGTCAAGAACAAAAGAAGCAACAAATGTAAGCATTGGTAAGAGATTGGTTGTTTCATAATGGTTGGGATTAAGGAAAGGGAAGGAAAAACACAGGGAAGAAAAGGTAGGAGGACATATCTAGTCCTATTTTGAATAAGCAATTCTGTGTATTTAAGGGAGGAACAATCTGCAAAGAAGCTGCATGTTGTTTAAAGTGTCATCACTGAAATTTGGCATGTACTCCAGAGATTTGCCATGACTTTAAATTGCAATCATCAAGCTCCTCCAGTCTACAGCTGAAGGTATTTTTGATGTCTTACAATTTGCCATTCATAACAGGTCCTCGACTATAGCACCCTGATGCATATAAATGAGCTCTCATAAACTTTATTAAATTCAAACGAGATGCAGACTTGGGAAAAAAACTATTTGCATATAACCTCCCCGTAGTAATCAAACATCATTGTCTTTTTAGAACACATACTTCTGAAGAATATGTGTTCTAAAGCCTCTTAAGAGAGTTGCTTTGGAAACTGACAAGTGATCGCCTCTGCCGATACTTGAGCAACAGTACTCTTATTAAATAATCTAACATGCACTGATACTTCAAAACACATTGGAACCAGTCACTGAGCATGGGAAAATCCTGGTTCTGTGACATTATTACAAGGTCAGGAAAGACAATAAATACATGCTCGTGGTAATTGGCCGTCATCAACACAAATCGTTACAATATTGTGGAGATGTGGTTACCATATTTTCTGACTTATAGACAAACTTGTCTTCTGGACATCTGTAAAAACACAAACCATTTGTAGCCCAGGACAGTCCGTATTCTCCATATCTCAATGACCCTTACTACTTTAACACAGGTTACAAAGTTTCATTTTCTATTTCCAACAGAGCAGCAATGGACTGAGCTTCCAGCATTAGCAGAACTGCACACTTCTGCATGTTAAGTCTTCATCACCTCATGAGCAGTGTGGTCAGAGGGGGTTCCGTTTCCTCATTGCTTAACTCTCTCTTTCAAAACAAATAGCAGTTGTTGGGTGATATGGCTCGGCATTTGGTGTTAAGGCTATTGACTCTGGGGTGTAACCCTTAGAGATGAGTAGAAATGGCATATGGTGAACAGTGGACTACAACAAGAAACATGAGATCAGACCAATTATTCTGCTGCCCGAATTACACTGGAAGGGACCTGCGGTACTGGGCAGAGAAGGTTTGAAGACCCATGGATGTCTGCTGCTCTAGCTGACCATTACAAGCGTACAGAGCTTGGCACCTACTGCACTGTAGCAGTGGTGGAGGAGGAAAAGAAGGGGAAAAGAAAGGCTAGAGGCAACCCCAATAATCTGCGGTCTGTTTGAGCATGTGTTGAGGATATTCCTTTGCTGAGTTGTTTGTTAATAATAGGCCATCAAGTTGCATTGGTCATTAATGCCAGTGCATGATCAATACAGATGTCATGACTTAATTAAAAGATTGGGTAAATATAGCTTGCACTATACTGGTCGAGAAGCAATTGCAGTAAAAAGCATTTCAGTTGTCAGATAAAGAACTTAGGTAAGAAGAAATACTTGTCTGTTGACAGAATCCATAGACGTGAAACATGAGGCTTCTAAGCAGTGAGGCACAAGATTCCAGCCTGGATTATTTGCCGTTTGCCCAAACAAGCCAAGCTGATAAATGTTGGCACTTACCAGTTTGTCTTGTTCAGGCAAAGGAAATTGGTGCAGTTTAATGGCTCATGTTGATCTGGGCTCTGTGCTTGGATGCTGAATTCTCCACAGATTTGGCACACCAGGGCTGCTGAACGAAGGAGGTAAGATGATGGTTAAGCACAAATAATGCCAAACTTGTCTGAGGCCTTATTCATTGTCTCGCCTGTACCACGTCCTTCAGTCTCTCATTATCTGCCCTGGACCATTATTACAATTTTTTTATTACTATTTAGGGTTTCTCCTGGATCGTGTGTCTGAGACATTGTGAAACAGCATCAATGTTTCAAATTATAGGTCCTTTCTCTGAGCTCAGTAAACTTATTGTACACCCAGGCAGCAACATAATAGCACAGGTTAGTTTGATAGTCCACAGGTTCATGATTAAAAGATGTGGAGCCAGATTGATCAAAGTGGTCCAAAATTTTATCTTTAAGGAACATAAATATTTCAGTAAGTCTCTGGTTACTTCTTAGCTTTGGGGGATACTCAGTGTGCTGAGGTGAGCTAGAAGAATCAGCTCTGTAGAGAGGAGATTGCAGCGATACACAGCTGTCGGCTGCGTTGTCTGATGTGCTCTGGTAATGTTATGCATGCCATGGATCATGTGTCTGGCTTGTTGAACAGACTTGTTCTGCAGATCTCATAATAAATGAATCATGTTGGTTTGCACTGTAAGTAATTTAAAAATCTAACAGTAACCATAAGTTGCCTCATTGAAATCCTCCTGCCAGTGCAGCACAACAAAACTTGTGCATGACCTTGTTCTGCAGCCAGCTGGCACCTGTGCCATCCTTGCTGCCCACCCTGGCTCCAGGCCACTCCTGCCTGGTAAGTTGCCAGCTGCAGATTCCATCACTACCTATGTGAGTTTTTTTTCCACTTGCAGTGTCAGTACCCAAGTGGGTAGCTGGGGGTGTTTAATTAAGCACAGCATGTCTTCATTTTTATCGTTCTGCTGTTAATGCCCAGCCAGGTTACTCTCCTTGGTTGTCGAGAAGAATATAGGGCAGAGTGCTAATGAGAGGAAGGAGGGAAAGAAGAAGTGCGGCACGATAGTGTAATGGTTAGCACAGTGCTTTATGGTATCGGGGACCCAGGTTCAATTCCCGCCACTGCCTGTAAGTAGTTTGTACATTCTCCTGGTGAATACATGGATTTCCTCTGGTTTCCTCACACCAGGTGCACCAGTTGGTAGGTTAATTGGTCATTGTAAATGATGCACCATCAATAACTCACTCTGAGACGTAAGAAGCGAGATATCGGCTTTTATTGACTGGAAGAATGAACGACACTACATCCTGGAGAATGAGGCCGGGCTCAGGCCTCAATCACCTTTATACAGGGGTCTGTGGGAGGAGCCACAGGAGCAGTCCACCACAGTAAATTGTCCTGTGATTAAGCCAATATTAAATTGGGGATTGCTGCGCGTCATCACTTGACGGCCCGGAAGGGCCTATTCCGCGGTGTATATCAATAAATGAACAAAGAAATAAAGAGGTGGAGCCACATACTCTATAAATTAAAGGAGGTTGTGTAATAGAAGAGAGCAGAAACTAGGATATGAAAGGACAAGGAAAACTCTCACCTTGTGCAGTTTCTACCTTGCCATGATGACATTCTTGGTAATAGCCTCAGTGAGAGCAAATGATCTCCTTCCTGTGGAGCTATGTTGATGTCGTTATATCCTCCTGTCATTTAGCTTCTATTGGCTCTGTATGCACGCCAGTCATCCTGATTTCCATGACAAAGAACGGTAGGTGCTAGAAATCTAAAATAAAATGTATAAATTGCTGGAAATACTCATCAAGTCAGGCAGCATCGTTACAGTGAGGAACAGAGCTCAGTGACCTGAAACATGAAATCTTCCTCTCTCCATATATAAACCGCCTCACCTGCAGAGTATCACAAGCATTTTTTTTTCTTGTTTTAGTCCAAATTACAATGCCTTCCAAAAGTCAGAATGTTTGATTTTTTTTCTGTTAATTCAGCATTCTTTCTGGTATGAAAATTTCTTCTGGTACCAATGTAAAACATACAAGATGCTGCAGGAACTCAGCAGGTCAGGTAGCATTTATGGAGAGAAATAAAGAGTCGACATTTTGGGCTGAGACCCTTCATCGGGACTGGAAAGGAAGAGGGAAATAGCCAGAATTAGAAGGTGGGTGTAGAGGGAGGAGTGCAATCTAGAAAGTGATAGGTGAAGCCAGGTGAGGGGGAAGGTAGGTGGGTGGGGGAGGCGATGAAGTAAGAAGCTGGGTGATGACAGGTGGAAAACACAAAGGATTGATGAAGAAGGAATCTGATAGGAGAGAAGAGTATACCAATAGAGAAATGGAAGGAGGAAAGGCACCAGAGAGGGTTTACAGGCAGGTGAGGAGAAGAGAACGGGTAAAAGGGGAGCCAGAATGCGAAATGAAAATGGAGGGAAGGGGGAGAAATTGGTGTTCATGCTATGAGGTTGGAGGCTACCCAAACGGAATATAAGGTGTTGCTCCTCCAATCTGAGAGTGGTCTCATCATGGCAGTAAAGGCAGCCGTAGACCAACATGTCGGAATGTGAATGGGGAGAGGAAATAAAATGGCTTATTCTGTTTACTCTGAATATTCAGCGTCTGCAGAATCTCTTGTGTTTATCAATTATGTACCAAAATCCTGCACAAGCACTTCTCAACATAAGGATTATTTTGCTCCTGCAATTAGCTGACCAGAATTTGTCAAAGGAACATTTTTCACATGGTGCCATGCTTAAATCACAGGGACCTGACAGGCACACAAGAATTTTTATAAATTGACCTAGGTACAATTACTTTGATAAGCAATCTTTTCTTTGCTCTCTGTACCTCACCTGGGAGAGATACATCTTCCGTAGCAGAGACTTCAAATGACATTCAGCAGAGAGACCAACTTGTCCGTTGAGGTTAAAATCTCCACTACATTGAATTTTCATGCTGCAGGCTGATTGCAAACCATTGCTGGTAACATATGTCAGATAAGGTAGTCATCTCTCCACTGATGTTGTCATCAGGTGCCTGGAGTTTAGTTTGACAGGAACAGCTGTAATGTTTTACTTTCAGTGGATTGAACCCGTGACTTATGTCAGGTGCTGTGTTTCCCAAAAGTGCAAGACCTCGCTTTGACACCTAAATTGCCATCAAGTTAGTGTATTTGAATTGAAAAGTAATTTATTTCAAAAACTGACAGATGGTGCCAGAACACTCTACACAAATATTTTGGATGTCCATAAGGCACCAACTACAATGATGCCACTTTTTTTTTCTGTCAATAATATCATATGAAGGAGAAAACTAAATGGGCAACCAGTTGCCTGAGATGCCAAAGCATCTCATCCTTGGAATGGCCACCTTGACATTGACTGAAAGTAAAGTTAGATGCTTGACTCTACTTGAATATTGAAACTGCTTCACTTCACAGAGCTGCACAGATTCTCAAATTCTAACTAACTGAATGCCTGAGACAGTTATTGAAATAGAGAATATAATGAGACTTTGCTGGAGATACTCTGCCGGCCGGGCAGAATCTGTGGAGAGAGAAGATGTGTTTTAGGTCGGTGTCCTTCCTCAAAGCTGGTAACCCTGCTTCCTTCTTCAGTCGTGATGTATTTCTAGAAGTTTCTGTCTTGCTTTCAGTTGTACATCATCTGCAGTGTTTGCTGTTGCTGCAGTGCTACCATTGTAGCTGTTTTCCTCAGAATGCTCAGAACAGTATCCATACTTAAAGCATTTACTTATTATTTAAAGGTATTGCAGAATGAAGCCTCAAAAAGCTTCCATTTCAAGCCAAGCTTCATTGTTTTGCTGAACTCTTACTTCTTTCTGCTGTTGCTTATTTACTAGCAATTTCTATTTCTCTTACTTCCTATTGGCAAACCACAATAAACTCCCCCTGTGTTATGCATTATGAGTAGTTCTTCAGTGGATGCATTGATGCAAATGTTAGACCTTTGAAGACTCATGTACAGCAAAGAATGAAGTGGTTCTTTGCAGTGGGTAGGAAGCCAACAATTCTCCCTGGGGTATGTTTAAATTATTTGTTGATTAGCTACTTTGTGATATTACAGGTTGGGAGTGAAGACACAAGGTCTACAAACAGGTTCACTTAGCGGTCCACTAGTATGCTGCATTATGGAGTTTTAATAAAAAGTGAATCACAAGGAAATTGTGATTTCCTTTTTATTAAAGCAAAATAATACAGTATACAAGTGGACCTTCAAATGATCCAGCTTGTAGCCCTGGTGTCTTCATAGTGCCCAACAAACAAATAATAACATGTGCAGTGGCATCCACTGGTCTACAATGCACACTTAGATTCCATTTCTCAGCATTGTATCACACAAGCGTGACTCACTGTTTTCCTCAAGTGGAAGGTGACCCACTTCATTTTCTTAACAGAGACCTTCTCTTGGAATCTGTCCTTGTTATCCCGACCCTTTTCTACCTTGGACTCCAACCTTATCATCTACTCTACTACAGAGCAGTACTCGTGCCATCCTACATCGGTGGCTTCTCACTGACCTCACCAATCAATTCTTCAGCCTATACTCCCCATTGCTCTGTCAGCCAAACCATAATCAACTTTATGTCAAATGATCTGATGGCTGATTCCAGCACCTTCCCCCACTTCAGTTCTTTTTCTGTTGGTACGTCACTCTTTCAACACTACCTAACCTCTGCTAATGTGTTGGCTGAACTCAGTCAGTTGGTTTCCATGCCAGTCAACTTTTTCCCCAAACTACCCACCCTGCAGTCCACACCTGGATCGACCATTAATATAGATCCTCATATGCTGTAGAGTTTTTCAGTGGAGGACTCACAAAAGCATTTTCCAGTTGCCATAGGCTGTCCAGTGCTGAGAATTTTATTTCCATAAGCTCAGATGACTTGGCGATATTGACCTTAAAAAAGATTGGCAAAAGAGTTCTATGCAATAATGCTTGATGTTCCTAAAATAATATTAAAATATGTTGTTGGTCTTCTTTGATATTGAGCTAAGGCAGAGATAGCTGACTGGATACATAATTGGCTTGATAGTAGAAAACAGCAAGTAATAGCTGCATGTTTCTCCAACTGCAGGCCTATGACTAATGGTGTGCCACAGGGAGTGGTGATGAAACCTTTGTTGTTTATTCTTTATTTAAATGAATTGGATGCGAATGTTCAAAGCATGGATGGTAAATTTGTGTGATAAAATAGGTGACATCGTAGATAGTGGAAGATTACAGGGGGGATCATGATCAGGTAGGCAAGAGAGGCTGAAGTCTGGCAAATGGCTTTCAGTTCATATAAGTGTGAAGTGCATTTTGGGAAGTTAAGCCAGGGGTGATGTTATACAGTGCATGATTGGGCCCTGGGAGAGTCGTAGGACAGAAGGACCAAAGATGAAAGTATACAGTTCACTGAAAGCGTCATCACTGGTGGTCTGGATTGTGAAGAAGGCATTTGACATGCTGGCGTTCATCTGAAAGGGCAATGTGTACTGCAGTTGGGACGTCATCGTGCACTTGCTCAAGGCATTGGTGAAACCACAATTCGTCTACTGTGTACTGATTTGGGCATCCTGCTATTGGGTAAAAGCATTGAAAAGAAATGTGGGTCAGTACATCGATAGCATGGGATTAGAGGAATATGGGTCAAATGTGGCAGATGGAACTTGCTTGGTAGACAGCATGGTCAGCAAAGACAAGCTGGACTGAAGTCCTGTTTCCATGCTGTATCACCCAATGACTCTAAGTCAAGCTCTCCATTAGAACAAATGTAGAGCACTACACGGTAAATATATAGAAAGGTCCAAAGAATGTTGGAATAACAAGCTATTTGACCCTTGCACTTTTAAATGATCATGGTTGATCACAAACCTAATTTCATACTTTTCTCTCTATCAGCAGTACAGCCATTGATTAACAAAAAACTCATTCAATTTCATACTTAAAAATAACAGTAATTCAGCATCAGTTTGCCTTTGCAGAAAAGACTTTAACATTTCCACCATTTTGAAAACAGATCTAATCTTAACTTTACTCCAAAGAATCCCAGCTCTTATTTTGCCCCTTGCCTAGGATTGTCCAAACAGTGGAAATATTTTCTCACTGTCAGCTCTATGTAATTTCTTGGAATATTCAATCAAAACAATATTTATCCATTTGAATGTCAAGGAATACAATCCTAATTTGTGTACTCTCACCTCAAACTTAAGCACTGGGAGCTCAATTATGTTTGGCACATTACACAACAATCCATCCAAGGCCAATCAGTGGTTCAGCAAAGCAGAAGGTTGTGTTTTGCTCACTTCAATGTTTTCAGGGCATTTATGGCAAAGGGTTCCTCAACATGCTTCACATTGGATGTCTTGGGTTAACAAGATTGCAGCAAGGTTGTGTAGACTAATATGGACTGTGGCATTTCCAGGCAAAATCTGACCTATTTACCCACCCCAGACATAGTATCTGTGGTACCTGGAACATAACCTCATCAATAACCAAGATAACTCCATGGATGGAGATTGAAAGCCATGAACTTTAACATCAGTAGCATGAATGGCAGCGATTCTTCACTTCCAGATGAACTCAATGTCTTCTATGCATGCTTTGAAAGGGAGGACACAACTACAGCTGTGAAGATCCCTGCTGCACCTGATGACCCTATTACCTCCATCTCAGAGGCCAATGTTGGGCTGTCTTTAAAGAGAGTAAACCCTCACAAGGTGGAAGGTCCCGATGGAGTACCTGCAAAGGCTCTGAAAACCTGTGCCAGCCAACAAGCGGAAGTACTCAAGAACATTTTCAACCTTTTACTGCTATGGACAGAAGTTCCAACTTGCTTCAAAAAGGTAACAATTATACCAGTGCCTAGGAAGAATAATGTGGGCTGCCTTAATGACTATTGCCCGGTATCACTCACATTGACAGTGATGAAATACTTTGAGAGGTTGGTCATGATTAGACTGAGTCCTCCTGCCTCAGCAAGGACCTGGACCCATTTGAATTTGCCTATCACCACAATAGGTCAATGGCAGACACAATCTCAATGGCTCTCCACATGACTTTAGACCACCTGGATGACTCAAACACCTACGTCAGGATGCTGTTCATCAACTATAGCTCAACATTTAATACCATCATTCCCACAATCCTGATTGAGAAGTTGCAGAACCTGGGCCTCTGTACCTCCCTCTGCAATTGGATCCTCGACTTCCTAACCAGAAGACCACAGTCTGTGCGGATTGGTGATAACATATCCTCCTCGCTGACAATCAACACTGGCGCACCTCAGGGGTGTGTGTTTAGCCCACTGCTCTACTCTCTATATACACATGGCTACATGGCTAGGAATAGCTCAAATACCATCTATAAATTTGCTGATGATACAACAATTATTGGTGGAATCTCAGGTGGTGACGAGATGGCGTACAGGAGTGAGATATGCCAACTAGTGGAATGGTGCTGCAGCAACAACCTGGCACTCACTGTCAGTAAGATGAAAGAGCTGATTGTGGACTTCAGGAAGGGTAAGATGAAGGAACACATACCAATCCTCATAGAGGGATCAGAAGTGGAGAGAGTGAGCAGCTTCAAGATCCTGGGTGTCAAGATCTCTGAGGATCTAACCTGGTCCAAACATATCAATGTAGTAATAAAGAAGGCAAGACAGTAACTATACTTTATTAGGAGTTTGTCATGTCAACAAATACACTCAAAAACTTCTATAGTTGTACTGTGGAGAGTATTCTGACAGGCTGCATCACTGTCTGGTATGGAGGGGCTACTGCACAGGACTGAAAGAAGCTGTAGGAGGTTGTAAATCTAGTCAGTTCCATCTTGGGCACTAGCCTACAAAGTACCCAGGATATCTTCAGGGAGCGGTGTCTCAGAAAAGCAGCTTCCATTATTAAGGAACTCCAGTACCCAGGGCATGCCCTTTTCTCACTGTTACCATCAGGTAGAGATACAGAAGCCTGAAGGAACACACTCAGTGACTCAAGAACAGCTTCTTCCCCTCTGCCATTCGATTCTGAAATGGACTTTGAATCTTTGAACACTACCTCACTTTTTTAATATACAGTATATCTGTTTTTGCATGTTTTTTAATCTATTCAATATACATTCACTGTAATTGATTTACTTATTTATTATTATTTTTTATTTTATTTGTTATTATCTTTTTCTCTGCTAGATTATGTATTGCATTAAACTGCTGCTGCTAAGTTAACAAATTTCACATCACATGCCGGTGATAATAAACCTGATTCTGATTCTGATTCTGAGTAAAATTCATTCTAATTCTCAATATATCTCCAGTGGGGTTTAATTTTTTTTTTAAGGTTTTTGCATTTTTGAAAGCTGTGCTTTCAAGATACATTTATGTACCAGATGTTTATCAACAAAAAAAAATTGCTAAACTAGTAGCATAGTGGTTGGCACAATGCTTTACAGTACACGAGACACAGGTTCAGTTCCTGCTTCTGCCTGTAAGGAGTTTGTACGATTTCCCCCTGACCACATGGGTTTCATCCAAGTGTTCCGGTTTTCTGCCAAAGTCCAAAGACATAAGGATTGAGTCGTTAATCAGTCATTGTAAATTGTCCCATGAGTTGGCTCAGATTAGATCGGGAGTCTGTTGGGCAGTGTGGCTCAAAGGGCCGAAGGGGTCTATTCTGCACTGTATCGCAATAAAATAAAATGTAAATAAGTCAAGGCATAAACAATTGTGTAAAGAAGTACATGGATGAAAAAATGTTTTGTTGCAGAACAGTATAAACGCAAAAGGAAGAAATTTTTTGACCTAGTGCAACAAAATGAACACCAAAGTTAAAAATTAACTAGACTCTGAATTTAAGAATTATCTCCCCATTGAATACTGTCAGAAAGAGAGTTCATATTGTATTATTTAGCTCTTTCCAACGGAGCACATTAAATATCTGGGAAACGGAATAATCGGAAATGATGGGCTCAGTGATGCTGGAGCAGAAGGGAGGAGAAAGCATTATCTGCTGAGCCAACTAACCAAGCCTGAATGAGAAACTGCTGAATCTGCCTTGATTAGTTTGGACATTGTTAGGCGCATCTACTTCAAAAGCTGCAGAATATGTAAAATCAGGAAATTCAGTGAACATTAACAAGGATGGCAATTGGCTTCAAGAGAGGCTGGTGGAAGGGACAGGCACATAAGAGTTGAATTTCAATACAGAAAGTATATTTTAGTACAAACTATGAGGAGAGACTGTACAAAACATGCTTCAAAATAGAGATATATGGGATGATTGTGCACTAATGTTTGAAGATAACATAGATAATAAAAAACATAATAAAGTATAAATGAACCTATCAACCGCTGCTTTAAATATACTTGATGACTTATCCTCCACAGCCGTCTGGAATTCCACAGATTTCCCACCATCTAACTAATGAAATTCCTTCTCATCTCTCTTCTAAATGGACATTACTCTATTCTGAAACTGTGCCCTATGGTCCTAGATTCACCCATAATAAGAAACATCCTCCCCATATCCACTCTGTATGTGGCCTTTCAATAAGTACCCACCCCCGCCACCACATTCTCCTAATCTCCAGCAAGTACAGTCTCAGATCCATCAGAGGTTCCTCATACATTAACACATTCATTCACAGAATCATTCTCGCAAAAATCCTCTACACCCTTGCCAATGCCAGCACATCATTTCTTAGATGAGGGGGCCCAAAAGTGCATACCATACTCCAAGTGTTGCCTGAACAATGTCTTATAAAGCCTCAGTTTCACATCCTTGCTTTTACACTTGAAATGAAAGCTGACATTGCAGTTGCCTTCCTTACCACCAACTCAACTGAAAGTTAACCTTAGGGAAACCGACACAAGGACTCACAAGTCCCATTGCACCGCTGATATTTGAACTCTCTCCCCATTTAGAAAATAGTCTATGCTCTAATTCCTTCTACCTATGTGCATGACTATACACTTCCCTTCATTATATTCCATCTGCCATTTCCTGGACCGTTCTCCCAGTCTGTACATGTCCTTCTGCAGACCCTTTGCTTCCTCATCACTACTTGGCTTTCCACCTACCTTTGTATTGTCTGCACACATGGCCACAAAGCTATCAATTCTGTCATCCAAATCATTGACATATAACATGAAAAGAAGCAGTCACAATACCTACCACTTTATTCTGACTCTGCCTCCTTACAATCAGCCAATCTTCTATCCAGGCTAGTATCCTTCATGTAATACCATGGGCTCTTACCTTATTAAGCAGCCTCATGTGCAGAACCTTGTCAAATGCCTTCTGAAAATCCAAGTAGTAACATCCACTTACTGACTCTCCTTTGTCCTCAACATATTCCAACAGATGTGTTAGGCAAGATTTCCCGTTCAAGAAATCCTGCTGATTTTGGCCTACTTTATCATAGCATCCATGTACCCCAACACCTCATCCTTAATAATGGACTCCTATATCTTTCCAAACACTCAAGTCAGGCTACTGACCTATAATCTCCTTTCTTCTGTCTCCCTCCCTTCTTAAAGAATGGAGTAACATTTACAATTTTCCGGTCCTCCAGAACCACTTAAGAATCTAGTGATTCTTGAAAGATCATTATTAATGTCTCCACAATCTCTTCTGCTACATCTTTCAGAACCCTGTGTATAGACCATGTGGTCCAGGTGACTTATTTACTTTCAGATCTTTCAGCTCCCCAACCACCTTCTCCTTAGTAATAGCAACTACACTCAACTCTGCCCCTGACACTCTCAAATTTCTGGAATACTCTAGTGTCTTCAACAGGAAAGACTGATGCAAAATTCTTATGAAGTTCATCTGCAATTTTTTCGGCCCCATTTTTAACTCTCCAGCATAACTTTCCAACGATCCAGTATCTACTCTCACCTCTCTTTTACTCGTTATAAATCAGGAAAAAAATTTGGTGTCCCTTTGATATTATTGGCTAGCTTAATTCATATTTCATCACTTCTTTTTTTTTAAGTTGCCTTCCGTTAGTTTTTTTTTAAAGCTTTCAAATCCTCTACCTTCCCACTAATTTTTCCTATTTTATATACTCCCTCTTTTGCCTTTATGCTGTCTTTAATTTCCCTTGACACACAGTTTCCTCATCCTCCACTTATAATACTTCTTCATCTTTGGGATGTATCTATTCCGAATTGCTCCCAAAATCTCCAGTTCACATCTCATGCCTCTGTAGTCATTCCCTTTACTCCACTGTCGTACTGATACATCTGATTTTGTTTTCTCCCTACTTTGATCACTACTTTCAAAAGTTTCCTTTACCATAAGCTCCCTAATAAAATCTGGTTCACAACACAACAGCCAATCTGAAATTGCCTTTCCCCTAGTGAGCTGAAACAAGCTCCTCAAACAAGCCATCTCATAGGCATTTTACAGATTTCTTCCATTGGGATCCAGCACCAACCTAATTTTCCCAATTTACCTGCATATTGAAATCCTCATCACTAACATAACATTGTGCTTTTCACATGCCATTTCTATTTCCCCTTTAAATTTATATCCCACATCCTGGCTACTGTTTGGGCCTGTATATAACTACCATCAGGGTCTTTTTACCCTTCCTTGCAGGTTTTTTTAAACTTTTACCCACAAGGTTTCTAAATCTTCCAATCCTATGTCACCTCCTTCTAAGTATTTGATTCCATCTTTTACCAACTGAGCTACCCAACCCCTTTGCCTACCTGCCTGTCATTTTGAAACAATGTGTATCCTTGGATGTTTAGCTCCCAACTATGATCTTCTTACAGCCACATCTCAGTGATGCCCACAATGTCATTCCTGGCAATCTCTAACCACCCTCCAAGATCATCTACCTTATTCCATATACTGCATGCATTCAAATATAAACCTTCATCACCTTTTTCAATTTTGCCCCCATGTTACACTTCACCTCATCCCACTGACTGCAATTTTGCCTTATCATCTGCCTCTTCATTCTCACAGTCCCACTACGCACTACATTGACTTGTGTACCAACCACTCCATCCTCAGCCCAATCGCTGTTGTTCCCATTGCCCCGAAAACGCAGCTTAACTCCTCCCCAACAGCTTTAGCAAACCGGCCCACAAGGATATAGGTCCGCTCAATTTCAGATGTAACTTCTTGCTTTTGTTCAGATCAAACCTTCTCCAGAAGCAAACCCAAACATCAAAAAATCTGAACCCCTGCCCCCAGAACCACTTAGTCAGCCACTCTGTCTTCTGTAGCATTATCCTGTTCCTGTCCTTACTAACACGTGACACTGGGGGTAATCCAGAGATTACTACCTTTGGATGTCCTGTTCTTTAGTTTTTTCCACTACTCCCTATACTCACTGTTCAGGACCACTTCCCCTTTCTATGGCTCTGTGTTACTATCGAGTCTGCTATCATAAGACCATAAGACATAGGAGCAGAATAAGGCCATCTGGCCCATCAAGTCTGTTCCGCCATTCAATCTCCTCCTCAACCCCAGTTACTGGCCTTTTCCCTGTAACCTTTGATGCCATGCCCAATCAAGAACCTATCAATTTCTGCCTTAAATACGCCCAATGACCTGGCCTCCACAGCTGCATGTGGCAACAAAGTCCACAAATTCACCACCTTTTGGCTAAAGGTGGTTTTGAAAGGGTGCACCTCTATCCTGAGGCTATGCCCTGTTGTCCTAGACTCTCCCACCATGGGAAACATCCTTACCACATCTACTCTGTCTGGGCCCTTCAACATTCAAAACGTTTCAATGAGATCCCCCTCATCCCTCTAAATTCCAGTGAGTACAGACCCAGAGCCATCAGATGTTCCTCGTATGATAACCCTTTCCTTCCTGGAATCGTCCTTGTGATCCTCCTCTGGACCCTCTCCAATGCCAGTACATCTCTTCTAAGATGAGGATTCCAAAACTGTACACAATACTCAAGGTGAGGCCTCCCATTTATTCCTACTACCAAAGTGCATAACCATGAATTTTCCAACATTGAATTTCATTTGCCACTTTCTTGCCCATTCTCCTAATCTGTCTAAGTCCTTCTGCATCCTACATATTTCCTCAACACTACCTGCCCCTCCACCAATTTTCATATCATTTACAAACCTGGCAACAAAGCCATCTATTCCATCATCTAAATCATGTATATACAGCACAAAAGGAAGTGGTCCCAACACTGACCCCTGCAGAGCACCGCTAAATCACTGGCAGCCAACCAGAAAAGGATCTTTTTATTCCCATTCGCTGCGTCCTACCAATCAGCCAATGCTCTAACCATGTTAGTAACTTTCCTGTACTACCATGGGTTCTTAACTCAGTAACCACCATTGCCACTTTGCCTGAATTTACCCTTCCCTGCTGTGCCTCAGAGCCAGCTTTAATGCCGCTGGCCTAGCAGCTGCTACTTTGCCCTGATAGGCCATCCCCTTGCCCTCCAGTAGTTTCCAAGGGGTATACTTGTTACTGAGAGAAATGGCCACTGGGGAAACCTGCAGTGACTGCCTACTCAGTTTATTTGTTTGGTTTTAGTTTCCAAAGCCTCGGAGAGTCAGGGAAATCTTATGTACGCCTTTACTTCAAGAGTGAAGATAGGTGGAGGAGAGTCCACAAAAAAATTAGTTTAACTGTGGATCATCATTGCTTAATTAGTGCATGGAATTGGATACTTATTTTGTTGCCTATGTAAGAAGCACATCACCAAGGGTTTTTGGTGGATATCTTTTTTAATAGAAAATTACTTGATACTAGTATTTAAGAAGACATAATAGCATTAAATAAATGTTTTCCCTATGGATATTAATAATCTGTGAAAATGACAATTCAAATTGTTATTAACCACAGGAAATAATAGTTTAATTTTCTTGGTTAACACAATTTTATAAACACTGCATAATAAATATTTCCTGAATTTTTATTTCTGTTTACAAGCCATGTTAGCAAATCGAATGGCTTTCAAATTCATTATTCTGTCTTAAACGGCATTAAAAGACATTTGAATTAGATGACTGTTGAGGGATATAGGACATCATGGGCAAATGGGACTGACTTGGACAAGTTTGGCCAAAGGGCCTGTTTCCATGCTATATTACTCTGACTCTATGACTCTATTTGAATATACAATGTTGGCTTGGAGCAAATCATATTAGAATTTCTGTTGCAAGACTATCTACAGACAAGCAAGAAAACCTAAAGATCAAAACACTATTCTGCATGATTCTTTCAAATTATGTTGAATTATGCAAATATGCAAACTTTAGTAAGTGTTTCTCCTCATCGCTCAGCTCTCCAAAAGCATTGTCTGTCATTCCATTTATTAATGACTTTGACCTAATGTTTCCTAGCTTATTAATATTCAACTTTTATATTGAAATGTTAGTAAGTGGTTATTTTGTATAATTAAGATATTTTTATAAAAAGGAAGCCGGGTGTAAGTGCAAAGATAAGCAAAGACGATCAGCAAGTTTTAAACAGCAATTTTGCAAATTCAGAATGTGCCCTTGGCTGTGGTGATTGCTATCCATAGAACGACATGCTTAAGTCTTTGACTTCAGAGGGGAAAGGCATGGAAGCCTTCCTTAAAGCAGGAATCACAAAATGTATGTGTACTGTCAATTCCTTGCCTTCACATCCAGAAGGTTTTACAGTCTCCCATTTTTTAAGCAATCTTCACTGATTTTTAGAAATTTCTCTGTGCGGCCCTACCTGATGAAGGGTCTCGGCCCTAAGTGTCAATTGTTTATTCCTCTCCATAGATGCTGCTGACATGCTGAGTTCCTCTAGCATTTTGTATATGTTACTTGGGGAATATTTCTTGGCTGGCATTTTTGTTTCAGCTCTGCAGGATGGCCTCAAGGACCTGATGTGAGTAAGAGATATCTCAGTGGAAGCTATTTTTGCCCTTGTCATGTACCAGTCTAACCTCACCTTGACTGACCTTAACCTGGAACAGTTTAGTCTGGCTTTCCTACAGTTAGAATAAAAGATTCAACCAGAGGGGCATGAGGGTTTTCAGGAAATTGTGTGCATGTTTATTTGCAGTTCATGTCAAGGGGAAATCAAAGGAAAAATTATTTAGTTGCTTGCCCAGAATGTCTGTGAGGAGGTTACATGGATTCTCACACATTCAGTTTCATTTCCTTAAATAGAGCCAAAGAAGCAAGAGGTGAGTGCAGCATGTGGCTGATAGACTTGAATCAGAATCAGAATAGGGTTCCTATTTCATATAAACCATATAACCATATAACAATTACAGCACGAAAACAGGCCGTCTCGGCCGTTTTAGTCCGTGCCGAACGCTTATTCTCACCTAGTCCCACCTACATGCACTCAGCCCATAACCCTCCATTCCTTTCCTGTCCATATACCTATCCAATTTTTTTTTTAAATGACAAAAATCGAACCTGCCTCTACCACTTCTACTGGAAGCTCGTTCCACACAGCTACCACTCTCTGAGTAAAGAAGTTCCCCCTCGTGTTACCCCTAAACTTCTGCCCCTTAACTCTCAACTCATGTCCTCTTGTTTGAATCTCCCCTACTCTCAATGGAAAAAGCCTATCCACGTCAACTCTATCTATTCCCCTCATAATTTTAAATACATCTGTCAAGTCCCCCCTCAACCTTCTACGCTCCAAAGAATAAAGACCTAACTTGTTCAACCTTTCTCTGTAACTTAGGTGCTGAAATCCAGGTTCATTGACATATGTTAGGCAATTAATTGTTCTGTGGAAGCAGCACAGATGAAGATATAAAGAATTAGTGTAAGTTAAAATGAGATATCTATATAGACAGATAGATAGCAAAAGAGGAATAGCAATGCACTAATCATCGACCATTCAGACATCTGATGGCAGAGGGGAAGAAGCTGTTCCTAAAACATTGAGTTTGGATCTTCAGGCTCCTCTACCTCCCCACTGATTGTAGTAATGAGAAGAGGACTTGTGTGCAATTAGCTCCACTGACCGACAAAGAATTTTAATCATCCTTATCATTACTTGTTGGTTCATAGATCAAACATCTGCATCTTCTGGGCATCTCACCATTCTGAATTTGTGACAAATTTAATTTTATTAATTTAAATATATCTTTCTGATTAATGTGTGAAGTGAGCGTGTTTTCAGTTTGTTGCACACAAGTGTGTCCAGCTGCTTCTCCACAGACATTTTTGATGTATTGCTGTTCCCTTCCTGGTAAAATGATTTTTTTTTTGAACTTTGCTAAATTCGTCAGTCATCACAAGCTGTTACTTGAACTTTCACTGATGAAAATTCACCCCAAGTGGTACAAAAACATACTTAGTTAAAACAGATTTTAAATAGCCCTTTTCAGGAACATGCCAAAATATTCCACAAAGTATAATAGTAATGATTTTTACCTGAACTGGATTTTAAATTGTGTGATATTTTCACAAACTTACAATCAACATTTTATCTCAATATGAAGCCAGCTGAAATAAAACCAGGCTAGTTGCTATGGTAATTCAAAACTTTAACTAGTAAACCAAGAATCACAGTAGACCATTCACAATTATCAACTTTTCCAATATGATGATGATGATGATGATGATGATGATGGCATCCGTCAGTCTCGCGAGACTACGGATCTGTGCCTGGAAAGTCTTGCTTCAGTCTCTCCAGGGCGCAGGCCTGGGCAAGGTTTTATGGAGGACCGGCAGTTGCTCAAGCAGTATGTCTCCCCTCTCCACGCCACCGATGTTGTCCAAGGGAAGGGCAAGGGCCGATACAGCTTGGCACCAGTGATGTCGCAGGGGTTGCCAGAGTGAGATTGGAGGAAACATTGGACTGCCTTAGGGGCTCCAGCTCCAGATTTGTCCTCAGGGTTTACTCCCGAAGCCTCTCCCTTGAGTGGGTGTGGCTGCAAGGCAGCGGAGGTTTGAAATCAGAGTTTTTCCTCTCCAAGATGGACTGCCTTCGCAGGCCGACGAGCTCCATCTACCCGAAGCACTGGATTTAAGGCACCAGGACCCACCTTCGCCCCTTCTCCTGTCAGTAGAAATAGTTCCGCCAGGCTTAGAGACTAAGCCACACGAGAAGGCCAGGAGCTGGACTTGGTTGTCGGAGGCTATTTGAGGAACATGCCATGAGGAGCACTTTTAGGTAGTGGGAGCTTGTCCCCACTACCACTCCTTGGCTTGACAACCTTGGAACCTTTACCAATATATATGAAGATAAATTAGCAACCAGCCCCAAGCTTTTTATAAATTCCCTATCATGCTCCTCTTAAACATTTCACCATTCACTCTTAACCTATGTTCTCTAGTTCTAGTCTCACTTAACCTCAGCGGAAAAGGCTTGCTTGTATTTACTCTACGTGTATACCTCATAATTTTGTATACCTCTATCAAATCAGAAACTAGTATCTTTTCTGCAATACCATAGGCTCTTAAGCAGCCTCATATGTGGCATCTTGTCAAAGGACTTGAGAAAATCCAAGTAAACAACATCCACTGGCTCTCCTTTGTCTATTCTGCCTGTTAGAAACATAGAGGATAGAAAACCTACAGCACAATACAGGCCCTTCAGACCACAAAGCTGTGCCAAACATATCCTTACCTGAGAAATTACCTAGTGTTACCTATAGCCCTCTATTTTTCTGAGCACCATATACTTGTCGAGGAGTCTCTTAAAAGACCATATTGTATCCGCCTCCAACACTGTCGCCGACAGCCCATTCCACGCATTCACCACTCTCTGTGTAAGAAACTTATCCCTGATATCTCCTTTGGACCTACTCCCCAACACACTTAAAACTGTGCCCTCTCGTATTAGCCATTTCAGCCCTGGGAAAAAGCCTCTGACTATCCACATGATCAATGCCTTCTTCATCTTATACACCTCTATCAGGTCACCTCTCATCCTCTGTTGCTCCAAGGAAACAAGGCCAAGTTCATTCAATCTTTTTTTCATAAGGCATGCTCCCCAATCTAGGCAACAACCTTGTAAATCTCATCTGTACCCTTACTCTGGTTTCCACATCCTTCCTGTAGTGAGGCGACCAGAACTGAGCACAGTACACCAAGCGGGGTCTGGCCAGGGTCCTATATAGCTGCTACATTATCTCTCAGCTCCTAAACTCAATCCCACGATTGATGAAGGTCAATGCACTGTATGCTTTCTTAACCGTACAGCTTTGAGTGGACTCAGACCCCGAGATCCTTCTGATCCTGTACACTGCCAAGAGTCTTACCATTAATACTATATTCTGCCATCATACTTGACATACCAAAATGAACCACCTCGCACTTATCTGGATTGAGCTCCATCTGCCACTTCCCAGCCCAGTTTTGCATCCTATCAATGTCCCACTGTGATCTCCACACTATCCACCACACCTCCAACCTTTGTGTCATCAGCAAATTTACTAACCCATCCCTCCACTTCTACATCCAGGCCGTTTGTAAAAATCACAAAGAGTAGGGGTCCCAGAACACTGGTGACCGACCTCCATACAGAATATGACCCGCTACAACCATTCTTTGTCTTCTGTGAACAAGCCAGTTCTGGATCCACAAAGCAATGTCCCCTTGGATCCCATGCCTCCTACTTTCTTAATAAGCTTTGCATCAGGTACATTGTCAAATGCCTTGCTGAAATTCATATACACTACATTTATTGCTCTACCATCATCAATGTGTTTAGTCACATCCTCAAAAAATTCAATCAGGCTTGTAAGGTATGACCTGCCTTTCAGAAAGCCATGCTGGCTCTTCCTAATCATATTATACCACTCCAGATGTTCATAAATTCTGCCTCGCAGGATCTTCTCTGTCAACCTACCAACCACTGAAGTAAGACTCACTGGTCTATAATTTCCTGGCCCATCTCTACTCCCTTTCTTGAATAATGGAACAACGTCCGCAATGCTCCAATCCTCTGGAACCTCTCCTGTCCCCACTGATGATGCAAAGATCATTGCTAAAGGTTCCTCAGTCTCCTCCCTCGCCTCCCACAGTAGACTGGGGTACATCACGTCCAGTCTCAGTAACTTATCCAATTTGATGCTTTCCAAAATCTCCTACAAATCCTCTTTCTTAATATCTACAAGCTCAAGCTTTTCAGTCCACTGTAAGTCAACCCTACAGTCACCAAGTTCCTTTTCCGCAGTGAATACTGGAGCAAAGTACTCATTAAGTACCTCTACTATCTCCTCCAGTTCCTTACACACTTTTCCAGTGTCACACTTGATTGGTCCTATTCACTAACGTCTTATCCTTTTGCTCTTCACATACTTGTAGAATGCTTTGGGGTTTTCCTTAATCCTGTCTGCCAAAGCCTTCTCATGGCACCTTCTGGTTCTCCTAATTACTTTGTTGACTTCCTTCCTGCTAGCCTTATAATCTTCTAGCTCTCTATCATTACCTAGCTTTTTGAACCTTTTGTAACCTCCGCTGTTCTTCTTGACTAGGTTTTCAGCAGCCTTTGTACACCACGGTTCCTGTACCCTACCATCCTTTCCCTGTTTCATTGGAACTTACCTATGCAGAACTCCACGCATGTATCCCCTGAACATTTGCCGCATTTCTTCCGTACATTTCGCTGAGAACATGTTTCCAATTTATTCTTTCAAGTTCCTGCCTGATAGCCTCATATTTCCATTTACTTCAATTAAACACTTTCCTAACTTGTCTGTTCCTATCCCTCTCGAATGCTATGGTAAAGGAGATGGAATTGTGATCACTATCTCCAAAATGCTCTCCCACTGAAAGATCTGACACCTGACCCGATTCCTTTCCCAATATCAGATCAAGTACAGCCTCTCCTCTTGTATGTTTATCTACATATTATGTCAAGAAACCTTCTTGAACACACCTAACAAACTCCACCCCATCTAAACCCCTTGCTCTAGAAAGATGCCAATCAATTTTTGGGAAATTAAAATCTCCCACCACGAGAACCCATTTATTATTACACCTTTCCAGAATCTGTCTTCCTATCTGCTCCTCAATATCCCTGTTACTATTGGATGGTCTATAAAAAAACACCCAGCAGAGTTACTGACCCCTTCTTGTTCCTAATCTCCATGCACAGGGACTCTGTAGACAATCCCTCCATGTCTCCTGCTTTTCTGCAGCCATGACACCATCTCTGATCAACAGTGCCATGCCCCCACCTCTTTTGCTTCCCTCCCTGTCCTTTCTGAAACATCTAAAGCCTGGTACTGGAAGTAACCATTCCTGCCCCTGAGCCATCCAAGTCTCTGTAATGGCCACAACATCATAGCTCCAAGTGCTGATCCACACTCTAAGCTCGTCCTCGTTGTTCATAATACTCCTTGCATTAAAATAGACACATCTCAAACCATCGGTCTGAGTGTGTCCCTTCTCTATCACCTGCCCATCCTCCCTCTCACACTGTCTCCAAGCTTTCTCTATTTGTGAGCTAACTGCCTCTTCCTCCGTCTCTTCAGTTTGATTCCCACCCTCCAGCTATCCTACTTTAAACTCTCCCCAATAGCCTTGGGAAACCTCCCTGCCAGGATATTGGTCCCCCTGGGATTCAAGCGCAGCCTGTCCTTTTTGTGCAGATCACTCCTGCCCCACAAGTGGTTCCAATTATCCAGAAATATGAATCCCTGCCCCCTGCTCTAATCCCTCAGCCACGCATTTATCCTCCACATCACTCTATTCCCATACTCACTAATGCGTGGCACAGGCAGTAATCCTGAGGTGAGTTCCTTTGTGGTCCTGCTTCTCAACTTCCTTCCTAACTCCCTGTAGTCTGTTTTCAGGACCTCCTCCCTTTTCCTGCCTATTTTGTTGCTATCACTATGTAGCACGACCTCTGGCTGTTCTCCTTCCCACTTCAGGATATCTTGGACATGATCAGAAACGTCCCAGACCCTGGCACCTACCATCCGTGCTTCTTTCCTGCGTCCACAGAATCACCTGTCCAACCCCCTAATTATAGAGTCCCCATTCACTGCTGCCATCCTCTTCCTTTCCCTACCCTTCTGAGCCACAGGGCCAGACTCTGTGCCAGAGACACAGCCACTGTTCCTACCCCCAGGTAGGCTGTCCCCCCAACAGTACTCAAACAGGAGTACTTATTGTCAAGGGGTACAGCTGTAGGGGTACTCTCTAGTATCTGACTCTTGCCCTTCCCTCTTCTAACTGTTACCCACTTATCTGTCTCCCCAGGCTCCAGTGTTACTACCTGCCTATAGTCCCTTTCTATCACCTCCTCACTCTCCCAGACCAGACGAAGGTCATCGAGCTACATCTCCAGTTCCCTAACACTGTCCCTCAGGAGCTGCAGCTTGACATACCTGGCGCAAACGTGGCCAACCGGGAGGCTGGGAGTCTCCTGAACCTTCCACATCTTACACTGAGCATAGAAAACCAGCCTCGCACACATACTTCCTGTCTGTATTCTACTCAAGCAACCAACCTCACCTCTACCCGTAAACGCCTAAGCCCCGTTAAGCCAAAGCCTTCCCACTCTGTCTCCCTCTACTCCATCGCCTGCTCCTCTGGCACCCATTCTATAAGATGTCTCCTTTTAAACTCTTCTCGCTCTTCTCACTGGCTGATGTCCACACACTTGCGCAGTCGTGCCCCGATCAAACTGCTGAAGAAATAACCGTCTCCCTTTAAACCCTTCTCACTTTTAAACTGTTCTCGCTCTTCTCACTGGCTGACATCCACACACTTGCGCAGTCGTGCCCCGATCATACCGCAGAAGAAATAATTTCTTCAAAGAATTCCAACAGATTTGTCAGGCAAGATTTCCATTTAAAGAAACCATGCTGACTTTGACCTGCATCAGCATGTACCTCCAAGTACAGTATACTGAAACCTCAGGCTTAACAATGCATACAGTATCTTCCCACTCACTGAAGTCAGGCTAACCAACTTATATTTTCCTTTCTTCTGCCTCCCTCCTTTCTTAAAGACTAGAGTGATGCTTGCAATTTTCTAGTCCTCCTGACCTATTCCATAATCTCAGAATTTTTGAAAGATCATTACTAATGCCTCCAAGTTCTCTTCAGCTGCCTTTTTTATGAACTCTGGAATGTAGTCCTCTGTCAGGTCACCTCTCATCCTCCATTGCTCCAAAGAGAAAAGGCCGAGTTCACTCAACCCATTCTCATAAGACATGCTCCCCAATCCAGGCAACATCCTTGTAAATCTCCTATACACCCTTTCTACGGCTTCCACATCCTTCCTGAAGTGAGGCAACCAGAACTGAGCACAGTACTCCGGGTGGGATCTGACCAGGGTCCTATATAGCTGTAACATTACCTCTCGTCTCCTAAATTCAATTCCATGATTAATGAAGGCCAATACATCATACACCTTCTTAACCACAGAGTCAACCTGCGCAGCAGCATTGAGTGTCCTATGGACTCAGACCCCAAGATCCCTCTGATCCTTCACACTGCCAAGAGTCTTACCATTAATACTATATTCTGCCATCATATTTAACCTACCAAAATGAACCACCTCACACTTATCTGGGTTGAACTCCATCTGCCACTTCTCAGCCCAGTTTTGCATCCTATCAATGTCCCGCTGTAACCTCTGACAGCCCTCCACACTATCCATAACACCCCAAACCTTTGCGTCATCAGCAAATTTACTAACCCATCCCTCCACTTCCTCATCCAGGTCATTTATAAAAATCACAAAGAGTACGGGCCCCAGAACAGATCCCTGAGGCACACCACTGGTGACCGACATCCATACAGAATATGACCCATCTACAACCACTCCTTGCCTTCCGTGGGCAAGCCAGTTCTGGATCCACAAAGCAATGTCCCCTTGGATCCCATGCCTCCTTACTTTCTCAATAAGCCTTGCATGGGGTATCTTATCAAAAGCCTTGCTGAAATCCATATACACTACACCTACTGCTCTTCCTTCATCAATGTGTTTAGTCACATCCTCAAAAAATTCAATCAGGCTCATAAGGCACAACTTTGACAAAGCCATGCTGACTATTCCTAATCATATTATGCCTAAAACTGTCTTTTTTTTGTAATTTATTTTTTTATTGAAGTTCATTAAAGACATTTAACAAACACTATGCCATTCAGTCTTTTACAGTATGGGAGTCCCAGTCAATGTGTGGAAAGTTAAAAATCACCTGTTATCACAACTATATGTTTCTTGCAACAGTCTGCAAACCCTCTGCAAATTTGCTCCTCTAAATCCTGCTGACTATTGGGTGTTCTATAATATAATCCTATTAATGTGGTCATCTTTGTGTTATTCCTCATTTCCACCCATATAGACGAGCTCTCCAATCTGTTCTGTCTGTGCACTGCCTTGACATGTTCCTTGACCAGCCACGCCACTCCTCCTCCTTTAAACCCTCCCACTCTATCATGTCTAAAGCAATTGAACTCCAGAACACTGCGCTGCCAGTGCTGTTCCTCCTGAAAGCAAGTCTTACTAACGACTATTCTGTCACAATTCCACATGCTGATCCATACTCTAACTCGTCCATCTTTCCTACAATACTCCTTGCAGCTCAGAACATTATTCCCACCATGTCTTTGATGACGGCAGAAAACCAGCACTGTTGAATGAAACCCCTGTAGTCGCAATGAAAATGTGCAAATGCCATTCAGGCAGTGCCAGAGGTCAGGATTGAACCGATGTTGCTGGAGCTATGAGGAGCAGCTTCTATTTGTAGATTTGATGTGCGCACAGTACCACAGGATTGGAGTTTTGCTGTGTGCTGTGGACATTCAGAAACGATTGATTTTGAACATACATTGGATCACATAAAAATAGACATTGCATTTTTAAATTTCCTGGCAGCTGTACTGCCATGCATCGTCTGCTCAAGCACAAGAGTTAGGAGGGAGTCCGTTCCTCTGAATCCTCTAACTCAAGAAGTATACAACTCTATGTGCTCTTTCCAGTGACCCAGCAGCATTGAGTTTACTGCAAGTTATCTCTCAGTATCCGCCTTTTAAAAGCTTGCCTCACAGCTCCCACAAAGATTTACTAAAAGATTACTGACACAAATATTTGAAATTATCCTGCCAGTCTACCCCTCCCTTTGATCAGTTATAGTTGTCAGTATGCTAATGTTTAATGAAATTAACATGTAAAATAGTTCATCAAATTGCTGAAGGTAAAACTGAAGAAAAACAAAATCATTCATATTCCAGTTGATTTGTGCTATGTAGTGATTGATGATCTATTTCTTAAGGAGAGAAAACTTTGATAATAATGGTTGACAACTGTAGAAAAGGAATCAATAAATAGGACTAAGTTCATGTTTCTGCCTGATTCTTCCTCTGACCTTGAATGGACAGAAGAACACTTAATTCTCATACAATGATATAATTAATCCTGTGGGGATCGATCCAGCTGCAAATTTTCATAGTAGCTCAGTAGGCACTGCAATCAAATTCCACTTTGAAGAGACAGTTGTGACATAAAAGTCACTTCTCTTTGCAGATCATTGATGTTCAACACTTTGTAGATTATGTACTGCTCAATTTTATTTCATGAATAACTAGTGAATATGAGTAAATAATGAGATTTCCTGTAAACAACTTGAAAACATTCTCTAAATGACTCAAGCAATATAATTGTGATGTTTTTTCACACATCAGTTGGTCTTTTAGGAGAATTGTGGAAGACATTATTTTTCCGGTTCCTGGAGTGCATTCAATTACATTCAGTGTCTATAAGAGAGAATTTAATGTCACAAATTCTGCAATTACAGTGTAAAGGGAGTATAAATCAATCCAGAATTAGGACTTTCTAGATTAGATTGTATCCTGCTGCTTCTCTTTTGAAATTTATTGAGACTTGAATTAGTTATTGTGTGTCATATGGATAAAGCAAGAGTCACGTTCTGAGCAGTGAGAGACATTCCACAAGATGTTCTGACTGTCTGTTATTCTAATGCAGAAGACAATGGAGAGAGCTGCTAGGAGCTCAACCATTAGATCTGTCAAACAACACACACAAAATGCTGGTGGAACACAGCAGGCCAGGCAGCATCTATAGGGAGAAGCACTGTCGACGCTTCGTCAGGACATTGTCATTAGATCTGTCATCTTATTTTTACTGAAACACAGCTGAATACTATCTCCTTGGTCTCTGCATCTGATTTTCGGGCAGCATCTTTACCACAGCAGTGAGGACAGGTTGGTGTGGGAATGGGAAGGGGTTTTAAAGTGACATGTAACCAGGAACCTGGGATGGCCACTGTGGACAGATTGCAGGTTCTCTGCACATTGGGTGCTTAGAACCCTCACTCTATCTGCAGTGGCTATCCTGAGTTCCTGCCTGCATGCTCTTTCAACTCCACTTCCTATTCCTATAATTGCCAGAATGAGGCCCAACACAAGCTAGAGGAGCAACACGTTTCCTGGGCAGTCTACAATCCAATGGTATGAGCACAGATTTCACTAATTTCAGTTGACACTTAAATCCTGTTTCCTGCCCTCCCAGACCCATGTTTGTCCTTCCAATCTACCTTTCAATCCTTCAATGTCCCTCCCCAACCCCTCCCAGTAAAATAGCCCTCTGTTAGCAATTTTTCTCCCCTTACTCTCCTGATTTCATCTGCCCAGAAGCAAAATATTTCATCCACTGTATACCCTTCCACAATTGGTTCCATTTGTTCTTCTCCTCTCCCACAATGGCTTACATTATCACCTTCTGTAAATTCCAGCATTGATAACCTTTGTGTTTTCTCTTCTAACCCTCTGATGTTCACCTTCCCCTTCCACCACCTGGCTCCATCTGTCTTTGTTTGCTTGTCTGCTTCCAGCAATCTTCTTCTTCTGACTTTTAATGGTGGTTGGCAGTCCAACGTAAGGTGCATTACCGCCACCAACTGGACTGGAGTGTAGAGAGTTGGGAAATAAAACCCCTACAAGTTCTTGATCTACTGAAAACTAAATTACCCCAAAAAGCCCTATAGATTTTAAATGATGAAAGACAATATTGTGAATTAAATTAAAGTCACTATCATAACTTAATAAAGTTTTTAAAATAAAAACTGTCAACCCCCAAAGTGTGTAGTGCAGCCTGTATTTGCTTTCTTTCAACCTTGTATACTTCACATTGTAAAATAATGTGTTTAAACTGTTTCATAATGATGACAACACCTAAACACCCCAGAGTGATGTTTTCCAAAAGGATATAAGAAATAAATAAGCATTGAATGCTCAATTCTAAATCGAGTCAATATAATTCCTTTCATTCTCATCTTAACTCCTTCTCCCACCAATCCAACAGTTTTATGTATTCTGTAAAGGTGTCTCCCCTTATGCCCATTAATTCCACCAATCTCTGTCTCCCAACTTTATTAATCCATAACACCCACCTTTTTCCAACTGTCCATCATGCTGCAGCCCTCCTCAGTTTACCAATCACCTACTGGCCCCTGTTTCAACCCTCACCCTCCTCTTTATAATTCATTATGATCCCTCTCCACTTTCAATCCTGATAACCAGTTTTGACTCAAAATATTGACTATTCCTTTTCTTGTGCAGATACTTCTTAATCCACAATTCTCCAGCAGAGTGTTGCTTTAGATTCTAGTATTTGCAGTCATTTGTGTCTCCACTGTGTTGGCTTTCATTTAGTAGCCTGGAGTTAGCTTCCAGATAAGGGCAAGCAGCCAGCAAGCCAGGACTGTTCAATAATCTGTAACAAGTAGCACATTAGGTCAGGTTCTCCTTGATTTGGCCAATTGCCCAAACTCATTGACACCTGCCCACTCAACTGTACAAATCTCATCTGGAAACGTCCTGTTCACCAACTGACCCTTCGCAAACACTGTATGGCTGGCTTCAGCAAGAAGGGGCCAGGTGATGGACTGGCCTAAAGAAGAGATCTCCCATTCTCAAATGCTTTTGATACTGTTTAAAATGCCTAACATTGGAGATATTTCAGAACACTTTCAATGCATTTAAGTAAAATTTTAAATAATGACACATAAGCTCAATTTAAACATCTTAAAATATTAGCAAGTCATTAGAAATATTGGAATGAGACAAAATAATATAAAGCTGTCTAACAACTGATATTCATTCACCTTCTTTGTGAAGGTGAAATCTCCATTCTCAAAAATAGTACTGTGATTCTTACTCTAGCCAGACTTGCTCTCAGGCTGAGGAGCCAGATGTAACACCCCATCCCTAACCTCAACTGCTCAGTTTACGGGACTCAAAAGGGAAAATACCTTCATTCAGTGCATGATTAATTTTTGGAATTCTCTTCACTGGACAGCATGCAAGTTCAGTGCATTCAAACAGGAGATTACTAGATTATTGGATATCAGTGGAACCAATGATATGGTTGGGAGGGAGTAGATAAGCCATGCCTTTAATGAATGGTGGAACAGACTGGAAAATCCAGATGGTCTGCTCTTGCTCATACTTACTATGTTACTAATTGCAATCCATCAGTAGAGAATGATGTCAAATGTACTGGACCCGAGTTTCAATTCTCATCCAGTTAGCTCTCTTCAGACTGCTGGTTAAAGGCGACCTTCATCCAGCCTGTTGTTTCAAAGGTTAAAATTTGTACTGAAACACAACATGTCACTTTGACCCAACATATTTTGGGTAGCAGAAGTTTACCTGAATAACTTATGCTCTTGATATTATCTAAATTGGTAGATTAGGATGTGAAATATTATATCTCACACATTTTTACATTTTCAAAATTCCCCAATACTCAGCTTTTTTTTTATATGTGAGAAAAAACTTTTATTTCATGTTTCTGGGAAAATGTTTGGGAAACTTTTCTAAAACGTTTGAAAAATTTATGATTGCATTGATTTCTATTCTAATCTATCATGTTGTAGAACAATAGAATAAATTACAAGAGTACACTCAGGTTGAACAGTGAAGTATTTTGTTATCTGCTGCAGCAGAGACCAACTGATCTCAAGGGTGGAGAATAACAAAAATCTTTCCAGTTGTGCAACATGTATTTTATGCCTATTTAGAGATCTATTTACATTATGCTACTTATATAACTATTTAGAATATCTCCAGCAGTGTATAGATGTTTGGTTATCACTTCTTGCCCTTTTAAGAGGCAAATGCATGAGAAGTCACCTTTGGCGTCTCTGTCCCTGCATTATCACTTGGGCCCAGTGGTTTCATGTCTAAAACTCCTGTTTGTTCAGATAAGGTCTTGGTTACATTATCTCCAGTGGTCACTTTCTTCCAGAGGTCTTCTGGTACATCCTGTCTCATGCTGTACTAACAACTACCCTCATTGTCAGTATTTGCATAAGATAACAAGTATCCATCATTGCTTCCAAAATGGGTTGGTTCTACATGCATCCTTAAAGGTGTCAGTGTCAGGGCATTCAGTCCTAACTCAAAGCCCTATTTACCAGAGATATCTTTGGAGGCTATTCTGAAGTTATCCCTGTCATCAAAGAGGACATCTCTGGAACAAGCTCCTTCATCCCTAAAAATACTGGCACAAAGGCAGCCTGATCTTGTAGTTTCCAGTGTTAAGAGGGTTCTACTGAATCTACAAGGCAGCTGCATGAACTGTGTCTGACTTATATGATGAGAGAGAAATGTACTTTTGTCTTGCATGATGCTATTATAGAATGGCATGTAGATTAACTTGTCCTTTGTACTATTATCCCCAAGACCACAACTCAGTACAAGGTCAGTTATTGTTTCTAGTAAATGAAATATAACACTGCAAAGACGGTCAATTGCAACCACAACAACTCTTTGCTCGGTCTAATATTAAACAGATGAAGAGTTCAGATGAGATTTCTCAGCCCAAAACGTCAATTGTTTATTCCTCTCCATAGATGCTGCCGTTCCCCCGCAGTCTGTTTGTGTTACTCTGGACTTACAGCATCTGCAGAATCTCCTGTGTGGATAATATTGAACTTAGTCTGATTTTGTCATCTTTTTATCCACTCTGGTTCATCCTCTATTCCAAATAAAATAAATTCATATTTTCCCTCAGAGAAAAAACAAATCCAACTTCCTCGGATCTATTCTATGACTACTATTTGAATGAGATATTTCTTTCTTTCTTTTGTAGTCACATATTTTAAATTATCATTGATTCAAAACTGCATATGATGCATTTGTGTGTCTCCTCTTTATTTTACTACAGCATTATGTAACAAGTGGGAAAAAAAAGTTGTAATTGTCCCTTTCTTTTAATCCTATTTCAGGACTAATTCTCCAACTAATTCTCCAGTGGAGCATTGAGCAAATCTAGTCTGTTCTGTGCTGAATTGAAATGAGATATGCAGCCAAGGCTCTGTCTTCGGTTGCCAGAAGATGTGTTGAGAAAGTGCTTTGGAATTTTCACAGTGACCTGGTCACTGACATCACTAAATCTTTTGCTTGCCTCATTATGCGAATTACATTCTAAAGATTGCACTAAGTAAATAGCTGAACTTCCTTTACAAAGTTTTGTTTTGTTAAATTGCTGAATGTAACTGCATAAATTATCAACCCTGCATTTTAAATAGAATAATTCCCCTTCAACTTCCCCTTATAGAGACATTTTATACCTCCAGACATCCTTTCAACTGCATCACAATTACCTGAAAACAGAAATTTGAACTAAGTCATTTGGGAATATTGTGAATAGTAAAGAATACTTTGAACAGTAGATCAATTGTTTCATGAAATATATTCATTTAGTTAAGCCTGAGGACTGATCAGTTATGTTTAAGCTAATTAACAATGCAATGGACAATCCTATGATAGAGCCAATAATTTTACTTGGTAAATGATTTCTCCAACTCTTTCTTGATTTAAAATTTAAGCTAAAATAGCTACTTAAGAGAAACAAAACAATTGATTTTCTTTTTTTTTTCTGGAGAAGCAACCTCAGATCTTTTTTGTCCAAATAAACAATTGAAATAAAGCAGCAGTAAAAGTATTAAGGCAGGGAATATGAGTTACTGAGCCTCAGACAATGAAGATCCCAGACACTGCAAAAGAAGAAACCTTCAGGGAAAGATGGAGCAATTAATCAATGATGATGCAGAATGTTATTACAGAAGGTACTGAATTCATGGAGAGCATCAAACTTTTTTGGTGAGACAGAGACCAGACTGTTTTGAGGATAGTACCATTTATGCACAACAACATTATCCACATATAATGCAATATGCTGCAAAATTTTACCTCACTGTCCTCCTCCAATGCCTGCTCTCTACCAGATAGTTGGGTGGGATTGACTCTCTTAGCCCCATTATTTTCTAAGTAGTCATAGCCAGAGAATCACTCCAAAGCAACATCTTCCAGGTCTTGATCTGTTCTCTTTCATGCTCTGCAGGGAATTCTCCTTGGCCTCCTGAAAATATCTCATCTACACTCTAGCCTGACATATGTAAATACGTTAGCCTTCACAAGTATATGGAGGACACCAAGTGCTTAGTTTGCATGACTTCTAGCAGCCTCTCAACATTATCTGATCTGTCACACTGCTTGTCTGGCATCCAGTGCTGAATGATCTAAATCTCTTCTTAGTTAGTACTGGGACATTGATGCTACGCACATCAAACTCTGTCCTGTAGTCTCCATCTCCTTGACAATTATATCAGATGAACCAGACTACACACAAACATGAAGCTGCATTTGGCATCAATTTGTGTTTATATTTTATTATAGAATTGAAAAAATTCAGTATAGAAACAGGTCCTTTGGCCAATCCAATATCACTGAGAAAACACTGCTCTTTTCCAATAATCTTACATTAAATCCCAGTTTGTTTTATTTTCCTACATTCTCATCAATTCCCCCAGCCCCCAAATACTACCACACACCTACTACGGTCAGTTAACCTCCTAACATACGTGTATATGGACTGTGAGAGGAAACCAGAACACCAAGAGGAAAGCCACACAGACACAGAGGAATGTAGAAAGAAAATCTGTGGTCAGTTTTGAATCTGGTTTCCTGTGTTGTGAGAGGTAGCTCCAGTGGCTACACCACTATGCCATTCATAACTCTTTTCACTCTGAAAACATTGTCCAACAGTAACTTGTCCCAGCAGATTTCTGTTGCATTGTTCATTCATTTTTTGTTACATCCAGAGTTGAGTATTCCAATGCATTTTCATAAATAGAAGTCAACAAAATTACAGCAGTCTACAACCTGGCTCATCCAAATCATGTCCTGTGATTAGGGTCTTCACTGGCTTCCAGTCCAGATATACCTCCATTTTAAAATTCACTTTTAATACTTTATCTCTGTGGTTAATTCCTCCTCTACAAGTATTTTGTAGCCTGGGGAAAAATACACACGCAGGACAACCAATACTTTTTCGGGTCTTAAATTCCTTTATCTGTTTTAGATGTTTTATTGCAGAAGGACGGTATCAAAATAAAAAATGACAAAATAAGTATTTACAAAAACGGTTCCCATTATGACAATCTCAACTCAACTTTGGACCACATCCTTGTAATGTATGCAGTATGAAAATAACTGAAACAAAATATACAAAACCAATATTCTAGTGGCAATTGTGTGGCATACACATGCTTAACTTCCAAACACATATAGGTTAAAACTTGAAATGAGTTCTCCTTGCTCACCCTAGTAGGTTGATTTAGGAACTTCGCAATTACACAATCCAGCACTGATCAATTTACTTGTGAAAATCTTTCCTCACCAAACCTGGGAAAAGTATTCAAACATCGTCCTTTCTACAATATGGCAACTCTTCGTCCTTCTCCACCCATGCAAAATGACATCACCATTCTCTCTTAAAGGCACAGACAGCTATTTAGCATTACTAAGGTGAATACATAAGTGCACTTTAACAATAAAAAATTATATTCAATGATCATCTGGTTACAAGTATTTGACAATTTTTTGTTCCTCCAGCTTTGGCTGTTTATCCATTCTGGTTGTCATTATTCCACCAGTGGTGTCTCTGTCCCAGAAATTCTTTCTCATTTGGCCAGGAAAAGAGTGCTGTGCTGTTGAAAAGAGGTTTGACAGAGGACAGCATCAGTGGTTCCCTATCTGGGCTTCTTGAGAGCTAGTTCCAGATTCAACCCCTGTCTTTCCAGTGGAATATTCAATAACATGAATAACTGGTGTAAAAATTTCCCCAAAGACATCACCAAAACTATGGCACCCAATATTAACCCACAGCATGATGTTTAACCTTCTCTGATGGACCTGCTGTACTCACAGGTAACTAGATTTAACGTATCATGTTTTCTATTAAACTGTACTATTTAGTCACTGGACCTGCAGCTTCATGGACCACTCTACACATTGCTTATGCTTAGCACTGAATCTTCCTGAATCTTCAATTATCCTTCTTTGCTCAAAACTTAATTCTGAAGGGGATATATCAACTTGTAACATTTGTTTGGCAAGATGATAAGGCAATGGACCGTTAAAGACATGACCAGCAGTCAAAAGGAGTTTCTGGGCGAGACAAATAAAGGCATCAGCCCCATCTGTGGAAGACCAGGTTGAGCTGATCTCTGATTCCACACTTTCAACAAAGAAGTCCGTCTAAAGATGCATTGATCATATGCATAACTAAATAAAGTTTCTATTCATTTATCTGACTGATCAGATTAATGCAGCAAGTGTTTTATAGGTGGTAGAATTTAATAGGTCAGGCAGCATCTGTGAAGGCAGGGGAATTGTTGGTATTTTGGGTCTTGATGTTGGGAATTAGCTGAAAACATCAACCATCCCTTTGTCTCTACATATGCTGCTGACATGCTGAGTTCTTCCAGCAATTTATTGTTTTTTGCTGTAGGTTCTAGCATTGCAGAATCTTCTGTCTTACTATTTTAACAATAATCTATAATGCTTACATTAAATATTAAAAGTCTCTCACATACAGTATAAGTACATTTACTATTCTCTAATGCTTCTTACAACTGCTTCAGTTACTTGATGGGGAGAAAAAACGAGAAAAAAAAACAACAGTTAGTATAAGGACTATTGCTTCAAATTATCTATTGACAGCAAAGAGATTCATTAATCAAAGAAACAACTATTATGTTAACCAGTATAATTTTGGTTATTTTCTGAATCAATCCATTTTAATGGGATAACCACTGATAATGGTCCTGCAATGAAGGGATGGTGCACACAATACAACTCACTGCCAGCTGCTTAGAAAGTTCATGTGGCCTTCAGGGTATGTTTCCAAGGATGCTGTTTGGCATACAATGTGCTTGGTCTGTCTGTGTTTCAGAATTGCACCATTTGTGATTTACTCATGTTCATGTACTTTCGTGAATGCAGCATGGGAGAATATAAAGGCAGAACTAAATATTGGCTAAAATGCAGCAAGGGTTAATGACCCAGAAATTAGCTTTCAGTGATTTAGGAGCAGCTTCCACTGTTCATTATGTTTATAGCTGTCACAGAAACTTTTCTAGCATTTGAGGTGATACTAATGGAATTCAGAGATGTTGTTTAGTACCGCATTATTTACCCTTCACTATCAGAATAAGTGATACCACAGCACTTCAGCCAGATCGCAAAATCCATATTGAGCTGCCTTGAGTCTAGAGAGGAAGTATGGGTTAGGATATTAAATTCTGCAGAATGTCATAGGCAACAAACAAAAACATAGAATTTAGAGAATGAAGGGACAGGGGATGTTAGGTATTGAGGTGAAACAAACAATCTATTGAATGGAATTACATTTTCAAAATCATTATTCAATGCCACAGAATATATCAATGCATATTTACTTTGTGAGATTTACTTAAGCAGGCATATCTGTACAGCAAATCACCAAAGACAAAAACCTGAAAGGTGTAATATTCACAAACCATCCATGTTTGCTCTGTGTAAGGTTATCAATAGCTTTGTACTTAGCCTTAAAGCCATTAGCAACTGAGAATCACAAACAAGAGGAAATCTGCAAATGCTGGATGTCCTGCCGAAGGGCCTCAGTCCGAAACATTGACTGGACTCTTTTCAATAGATCCTGGCCGACCTGCTGAATTCCCCCAGCATTTTGTGTGAGCCTGGTTTAGAGCTGCAGGAACAACACAATGAGTAAAAGGGAATTCATCGCACCGGACTGATTTGGATTTTTAAAATCCTTTCAATTAAATCATTTTATTTAACTTTTAAAGTAGGAAAATAATTGCAGGATTACTTAAGTTATAGATATAGATGAAATTCAACCCATGCAATCAAGATGGCTGCAGGCCTGTGCTCTTAGGAATTTAACAAAGTGGGTGGGGTGGGGAGGTTACCGGGTCTAATTGACACCAATTGAATATTGAAAGATCTAGGCAGAGTGGACATGAAGAGGATGTTTCATTTAGTGAGGGAGTAAAGGAACAGAGGACACGGCCGCAGAATACAATAACGTCCTGTTAGAATATAGATGCGGTGGAACTACTTCACCTAGACAACGGTGAATCTGTGGATTTCATTGCTACAGAATGCTGTGGAGGCCAAGTTATTGGATATATTTAAAGCAGATTGATAGTTTATTGATTAGTAAGGGCATCTAAGGTTATGGTGAAAAGATAGGGGAATGATGGTTAATAAATCAGCCATGATGGAATGGTGGAGCAGACTCAATGGGCTGAATGATCTAATTCTACTCTTAGGTCGTTTGATGTTATGATATAATTTGAAGGAATGCAGCTTTGCATTTGTGAAATAAGAAGTTTAATTGCACTGTTATATATACTTGTATTAAATGCTTCATATATTTCTCATATCTTCAATGGATAATACATGGGTCAAGTTCAGAATTTTATGCCCTTCATTTACCGGTATTTTATTGTTGAATCCATCTTTGACACCCTGGTGATGCCAGGTGGAGCCTCTGAGAACAGGTCAATTTGTGAACTATATAAGCCTCACCCTTCTTACTGCAACCTCCAAGCTGGTTTAAGAGTGGTAGAATTCATACCCTGGAGGATTATGTGCACAGGAGGAAGAAACATTCAGTTCCAGAGGTTTATGTGAAACTAATTTCATCCCATGGAACTGTGTCCGGCAAATTACTGGCACAGGAGAAGAAATAAAATAATTTGCTGGTGACAGAGCAAAGGCAGGAATCCTTATTTCATTTCAGTCTGTGCTTCTTTTCAGATGTCAGTGTAGATGTGAGTTTCTCCAACATATACATTAAAAATATAAGATTGTGAATATCTGTATACATCACCATGATCAGAATCCCCAGGGCTAGAGACAAATAATTTTTTGGGGGGTTTTCTTTACAAATGCTTTCAGCATCAATACACTGTGAAAATCATGGTACAGATTATATAATTAATTTGCATCTCTTGAAAATGATCTTTTTTTTTCACAAATAAGGGGAAAATCTCCAGTAGTATCAAGTAGTTCCTCCAATCAACAGTCCATGGGGAGAAATTTGGAGCTGAGATCACTATGAATAAAAAAAGATGTTGGAAGTGTTCTCCAGCTTAGGCAGCATTGTTAGAGAGAGGAACAAAATCACCATGGTAGCTTCATATATATTGCTAAGCTTGCTGAGTGTTTTCAAATTAATTTCAAAATTATAACATCTGCACGATTTTGTTTTTGATTTATGTTTTTGGATGTGATCTGGAATTTCTGCTTGCGCTGTTTAAGCCATGCAAAGCATCAAGGAATTTCAGGTAGAAACTAGGCTCAGCACACATCAGCAGTTCATTAACATTCATTATTAGTTATAAATCACGGTGCCAGAAGCCACACAGATTTCAAGAACTGGTTATGCTTCAATGTGATTTGATGAGCATTCTACTAATCTGTACTACGCGTGAGCCTTTGAGGAGGCTCCACCACGGTGCAGGCTGACAAGTGACTAAACCCAGGTGTGAAGGAAAGACAGCCTCCCATGTTGAGACAGAAACAAGACTTTATTGATTGGAATTCCAACTGAACGTCAGTGGTTCGACTGGGTGACACTGCAAGACAAATCATTCTCAAACCACAAGGATCTCGCGATCTGTAGTAATTGGGACTTCACTTTAAATAAGCACGGTATGCTGAAAACCTGTGCGAGTCAAAATAAACTTAACGAGATTAAACAGAAAGCATAAGGGCATAAAAACTCCAGATAAGACAACAATTAATAAATACAGGTGCACAGGCCTGCAAAGCACATGACTGCACCTCTCTCCCGAAGGCCAGCAACTAACAGCCCAAGAGGTCTTGGGGAACATGAGACTGGGCTGGTAAATTTCAATAGGTTTCAATAGGTACATTTAATGTCAGAGAAATGTACAGTCGGCTCTCCTTATCTGTGGATTCAACCAACCGCGGATCACGAAAACCCGGAAGTTCTCTCTCCAGCACTTGTTGCTTAAGCACGTACAGACTATTTTTTCGTGTCATTATTCCCTAAACAATACAGTATAACAACTATTTACTTAGCATTTACATTGTATTAGGTATTATAAGTAATCTAGAAATGACTTAAAAGTAGAGGAGATCCCCGGGTTATGAATGAGTTCTGTTCCTGAGTCCGTCTTTAAGTCAGATTTGAAGTCGGAACAGGTACATCCCGTATTATGTAGCATCAGTTAGTCAAACGTTTTTCTTAGTATACAGTACATATTTTACCTTTCTATGCATATAAAATACTTAAGAAACATACGTATTTCAATAATTAAACCATTGCGTTGCTTAGTAATAATTGTAGCTTTCATCGGGGCAGGGCCTTTCACATGCTCCATTAAAATTGTTCCAATCGTTGACTGACATAGCCTAACGCTTTTCCAATGACCGATGGCGTTTCACCTCTTTCCGATCGCTTTATTACTTCCATCTTATTTTCAATCGTGATCGTGATTATTTTCATGAACAGAAACACTGCGGATTCAGAGCTGCGCTGGGTCCTAATGTCCACCGCACTGAAACATGTTAAATAAAGTCCAGGGTTCCACTGGGTCCTGAAGACCACTGCACTGAGACAAGTTAAATAAGGGACTTGAGCATCTGTGTTTTTTGGTATCCGTGGGGTGTCTCGGAACCAATCCCCCGCGGCTAAGGAGGGCCGACTGTATACAATATGCACCCTGAAATTCTTTTTCTTGACAAACATCCACGAGAACAGGAGTGCCCCAAAAAAAATGACAGTTAATCATTAGAACTCTAAACCCCCTACAGTTCCCCCCTCCAATGCACAAGCAGCAGCAAGCAATGACACCCCCCACCACCACAACAAAAAAGCACAGCACCCCCCCCCCCCCCTTCACCGAGCACTCAAGCGTGCTGTAAAGCATGAATAAAGACACAGACTTACGGTACCTTAAAGACTACTCGTTCACCCAGTAATCCAACATACCAACGACTCGCTTTCTCCCTAATAAGGGAAAAGGTGGTGTCCCTGTTTCAGAGCGAGAGGGGAGGCATAACAAACGACTCACGGATTTGTGATGTTAGAAGTCTTTTGCTTCACTCTTTCCGAGGACTGGGGCCAGAGAGCTCAGCTCTCTGGACACACAGCTCACCACAGCAAACCCGCTGCTCCCGATGCTCCGTGTTCTCCCATGATGCCTCAGTCAGGGGCACTGGCCTTGGATCAACCCATCTCCGGAGCCACGAAAATCTAGCAACCTGAAGGCATACAAGTCTTCCAGGCTGGGTCCTTGGGATATCAAAAAGCAGCCAGTCGTGAGGCTCTGAGAGCAGGTCTCATTCCCACAAAGAACTGAAGTCAGAGTGTAACTCCAGGTCAGACTCTTCAAAAGAACCTTGAAAACATTGCACATACATCTGGAACACGTGATAGTCCTCGGAAACATGGAATTGCCCTTGCAAACGTGGGATAGAAAAATCCTCAAAAGCATGCATAATCCTCAGAAGTCTGGAGGGCTATGGAAGACTCTGAAGACCTTGACCACCTTGAACATAGACTAGAGAAGCACTGAGCATAACTTTAGGACAAGTATGGAGATAGAAGGCACCTCTGCCTACAGCCGACTTTTGTCCAAGCTACTGTTGAACCTCTCCTGGGTCCACTTGTGGTGTGGGTCCTTCTGTCATGGTGTGCTCTGACAGATGACTGAAACCAGGTGCGGTGGAGGAATGACAGACTCCCACATTGAGACAGAAACAAGAATTCATTCATAGGAATTCTAACAGAACATCAGTGGTTCAACCAAGTGATGCTACAAGACAAATTGTTCTCAAAACACACAATGACTGCACTATCTGAGTAATTGGGGGTCTGATTTAAGTAAGCACAGTCCCCAAAAACCCGTGCTCATCAAAATAAACTTGACAACTTTAAACAGTAGGCACAAGGACTTGACAACTCCAGATAAGATAACAATTAACAAATACAGGCGCACAGGACCACAGGGCACTTGACAGGCTTTTAAAATCAAGCGCCTTTAGGAGGAAAAAGGTGCAAGTGCTTTAAATTAAAGGAGTTGCATAAATCAATGTGATCAATAAATGTCTTAAAACAATTTGTTAAAGGTAATTTGGTTATTTAATAGTTGGTTTTCTTTGGATTAAGAGTAAAATTATAAGTTTTTCATGTAATAAATGCAATTCCAGACTATTAAGAGAACAATAATTAAATATATGAAAATTCAGTTGATTGAAAATATATGCAATCAAATGTTTGATGTTAATTGTATGACATTTATGATAGTTATCTCGTGCGTGCTATTGGTTTTCTTATCACTTACTCATATAATAATATGAATAGTGACAGAGGGTATGAAAATAAGTTGCAGATATAAACTATAAATGTGTCGAAATATTGTATTTTGCTGAAATGTACTCTAGGTGCTTAAATCATTTCTGCATGATATATTGTTAACTTCACATATTGTGCCATCTTTTGATAGAATTTACAGGTAATAGGTTTTTTTTAATCTTTGACAGATTGTATATTGGAAAATAAGAAGCCTGTTGGAGAGAAGAAAGCGGCACGCTGAAAAGCACATCCTTACTTTCAGTGGACCGCGCAGCCACGGGATGGTTCCAGGTCTAGAGCCCTACAGTGAATACAGTCTGATCGTGATGGTTTTTAACAGGAAGGGTGATGGGCCACAAAGTGGATCTATCCATTTCAAGACTCCAGAAGGAGGTAAATTATCTTTTTCATCATTTGCCAATTGTTGCTTCGCCAAACTTAAATATATTGTGAGTTCTTGTAAATCACATGTAATTCAAAAATCTGGATGCAGTTGAATCTCTATTGTCATAATTAAACACAAGTTAACTGCATAAACAGATTCATTCCCCTTATATATTTTTCCTTAAGAATTTAACTGCAAATTGCATGTATTGCGTGCAATGGAGAAAAATATATTGGATAAGATTGAGGACATTGCTGAATAAATAATGTCCCCTGAGGGTGCTTGTTAAACATTCTACTTTCAATTGTAATGTAAAGTAGGAGATAACGAAGGGTCTTGGAATATACTCCTAAAATGAGTTCCGAAACAGAATAACAACACTTTCTGTATAACCTGCAGACTGAAACTGAAAATTGATTCCAGTTGATTTCTGTATATGAGTATATTCATGATACACCAAATAAAGTTGGTTTGTTGGTTCCCCTTCTCTAAAGTATTTTTAAGTTTGAGTTTATAGAGTTATAGAGAGATACAGCTTTGAAATTAACCCTTGGCCCAACAGTGCATGCTAATCATCAAGCACTCTACCCTTACCATTTTATTCTTCCCACGATCCCATCAACTCCCCCTCCCCAGATTTTACCACTCAACACACTGGGGTAATTTCCTGAGGCTAGCTGATCAAACAACCTGCACATATTTAGGATGTGGGAGGAAACCAGACACACTGAGGAACTCCACAGTGTTACATGGAATGTGTGCAAACTCCACCTAGGCAACAGCCTGAAGGTCAGGTTTGAACACAGGTTACGGCAGCTGCAAATAAAAATATTGTTCCGTCTGGGTTTAGTCTGCTGCCTGGACATACTATCCATGGTTTCTATTCACCCATAATTACCTAAGCTGAATGTGAAAGGCTCACCTTGACCCATTAGACATATCTGGCAAGGTTGCAGTAGGAAATAGATCTCAAGCAGTGTACTGCAGGGGGCCAGTTCTGGGAATCCTCAGACCGGATGCAGAGGTGGATACAGAAACTCCATACCAGGCAAAATTTTAGACAAGTTTATAATTTTCCTGATGTTGACAGAGATTTTACAAATAATGAGATTGCTTTTGATAATAAAAAATAAAAGTAAATAAAATTTTTAAAATAGGAATCATATAATATAAAGTAAAATAACTTTATTACTTCCGTGAATTTAGTTCCATTTTTTCATCTGATGCACAGAGCCTGGAGTCCCATCACTCTGCTTCCATTTGAATATAGTGGTGAAGCACACAGATGTGCCAGCAGCTGTCTCTCAGTTTATTACAGATTTACTACAAGTCTGAATAAGTCTGGGACTCACCTGGGGGATGTTAAATGCAAGGGTTTCCTTTGGGACTATTGGCCATGACCATCTTGAATTGACTCTATGCTGTGACTGAATCAAGTGAAGATAAGGAAACTAATGATGCAAATATCATTGTTCAGGAACAATTTGGCTGTGCTTGCAACTACTATATCAGCAGCTGAGATAAAGGAATTGCAAAGTCAAAATTAGATTGTTTTGTAACTGCAAACAGAAAACTTCTTTAATTATTTTCTAGATCGAGGATGTACCAAATAAATGATGCTTGTTAAAACCCAAATATTATTGAAATAGCAAGAAGCACACCAATTGTTAAATTAACAGCAGGATAGCAAGAAGTGTGACAATGCACCATGCTGTTCATTGGGTGCAGCAGCTGGATATAACTGTAGGATAGACATTAAAGGCAATTTAAAAACATTTGTCAAGGTAGAATCTGATTTGTTTTATTGTTAGACTTTGTTATGCAGTGTTGTCTATATAGAGTTATGGAGCACTGCAGCTTCTCCCATGACTTCTGTCTTTGGCTTCTATCTACAACTTTTTCTGTGATTTTAACTGATAATACATCCATTCCTCATCTTGTAAAGGAATATACTCTGAGAAACGATTTCATAAGTTAAACCGGCTGGTCCAAATGTATTGTAGGTGTTTTGTATTCAAATAGTCAGATAACACTATGAAAGTCTTCATTGTAAAAGATGCTCAATGGCATCCTGTGAAAATTCATAAAATGAATACTATATGTAAATTGAGGATTATTTGAAACTGAAAAGTCTCCTGAAGACTTGTAAAAAAGTTGTTTTTACACTAATAATACTTTAACCATTTTTTACAATACTATCAACTATTCACTTTCCTTAAAATAACCAGCATTCAAATTGTGGATATTGTGGCCATTTGTCTTCCTGTGTGAATACAATACACTAGTCATTGTCTTTCTTTGCGAACTCATAGGTGGTCAATGAATAGTAAAACACAGGTGGCAATGATTATGATTTTGAATATGTTGATTTTCTTGTTTAACTTTCAATGTGGATGCTACTTTTACTGAAACCTAACATTGATACACTTGTTTTAATGAAAATATTTGAACAATAAAAATGACCAAATAAATACCACTGAACTGAATCAAAATTAAAATTTGAAAAAAAATCAAGCATATTTATATCTTTCAGTTTGTTTTGTTGTCTTTTGCAAAGTAAATATTTTTGATTTCATTGTCAATAAAACCAATAGACTAATTGGCACCAATATGAAACTTTAATTCCTACTGTGAAGAAAAGTAGCAAATTTGGGGGCTACCCAGTCTTCACTTTGATTTCCAAAAATAAAATGTGGTTTCTTCCGAAACAGAACAAAACAGTTAAAGTTCTTCAAATAATGATTTTCAGTACTCACGCCACATGCATAGGGTTCCCATATTACAGAAGAGAATGAGATTATTTCTAGTCTCTGCATCTTCCCTTTATGGCTTTTATTATAATTGAAATTGATTGCCTCAACTGGAAATGTCAGCACACTGTCTGTGCAGTCATCCAGATATACTTCAAAAACCAATTTTAACTTCTTCCTCATGGAAGATGGGCATCAACATGAAAAAAAACTATGTGGCTTTTCAGAATATTGTGATTCCCAAAGGTGCAGGAATTAATGGGATGTAGTCAGCTGAACTTCTGAGATTCCTTTGCATAATGACTGCACTGCATAAATCTGAACAAATTCCACTTTATGAGCATTCAGCTTCTTTGTAACCAACTCTTGCTGGCTGATGCAAATTAGTGTGTGGATCAAAGGCACCTGTTATGAAAACCTTTTTTAAAGCAATCCACAATATTTTTTGATTCCTCATTGTTATGTTGCCTATAAAGGCACTTAACTTTGGGGATTTGGAAACTACCTGCTGTGGCTCTCAACCCTGATATTGAAGAAACACCAAAGCAAATTATTTAAAAATTGATATAATGAGATGTCTTCCTTCACCAGAATAGACGAATAAGGCATGTATAGCCCAGGGAATGCCATGCACCAAGCCCAGCTAAAATCAATGCAGATTTTAGGATTTTACTTAACCCAGCCATGATGAATGGATTTGGCCTGAAACATTGGCTCTTTGTTCCTCTGCATTGATGCTGTCTGACCTGCTGAGTTCATCCAGCATTTTGTTTGTCTTAGCTGTATTTCCAGCATCTGCAGAATCTCTTGTGTTTAGGATATTAACTGGAGGCAAAATAAGGAGCCTCGAGTGGGGTAGGTTTCCATACACTGCAGGTGGCTATTTAAAATAACAGGAGAAACTTCAGGAGATTGTTAAAAGAAATTTGTTGCTTATTATGTAAATCAACTCCCAGCTTGGGAATGTGCCTGTTACATTTGGTCTCGCCTTCCCCTTCAACAAATACAGTTGAAACATTAACTGTTCAAACATATATTAAAGTTTATCCACTTCAGTTTGGAAAGCTATGTCAGGAGGGGGTGTTGTATGCAAAGGAGTTCTGTAACATTTGGTTCTTGGCTCAAACTATGGAATAAATAAATAACTAGTAGGAGTCACAATTAAGAAGTTTCCAGATGTCACCAAAATTGTCTGCTTTTGGCCAGGATGAACGTGATGTACCATATGGTTTCCTTCTATAAATCTGTAATAAATGAAAACAACTTTTTAGTAGCTGCCTGTGTTCAATATACTACAGTGCCAATTACCTCTGTTAGCCATGACTGGCATGCTGTCTAAATGCTATCTTAGACATACTGTGAGTAAAATACCTGCAGTTTTGCCAGAGAGAGTTTGACTTTGCCTTTGCCTTTGCTTCTAACTTTCTATGTGTAATAGAATTGGCCTAACTTGCTAAGTGTAATTTGCCGCCCAGATGACACAAATACAGCTTCAGCCTTTTTCATTTAAGCCATTGTTCCATGCAACTCCTACACCTTGCCTAGTAACTGATATTGCAGGCATAAAAGAGAATATTAAGTCCCTTGTAAAGCACTTCTTTTGACATTCCCTTTCCCATTCAAAACAAAAAGAGAAGTGTTGCCTACCAGGACCCTCAGCATTTATTTAAAAAGGAGCAGATTGTCTTTGACCATCTGGAATTGTGACCAGGATCAGCGAGTTGCTCCTGTCTTGAGTCCGGTGTTGATAATCTGCTAGAGCAGTATCATAGCTCCTACTATCAATGGCAGCTATTTACAGTGTTACGAACTCCGTAACTGGGTCACTTACCAGCAAAGATAGAGAGGTCCGTTGAAGTCTGATGGTACTATTTTTAACAGTATTTATTAGTAAAAATGCACAAAAATAATATCAATGCGAACATACAGATAATATACGTCGTCAATACTAAATCTAAAAGTGCGGGTATAATAATAATCAATAAGAAATAGCTCTATCGTTGTCTAGGGGATAATGTATTGTCCAATGGAAATATAAAAGTCACTCAGTTCATTCAGGCTTCAGCTTTTTGTTTGGAGAGAGAGACAGATTTTTGAAACTTGCCGGCTTTCCTTTATCCGATCTTGATCTGTATTCGTCCTTTAGCGAGGCCGTTTCGTGGAAGACTTGTCATCCGGGCAAGGATAGACACATACACACGAGTCCCCATTGGTCTCATACGCTTCTCCTGGTGCGTCTGAAGGGGTTGTTCCCCAGACCCTCTTTTATCCTGACTCACGGGGTCTCAGATGTCAATCAGGTTGGGATGATGCAATCCCTCAACCAGCCCACTCTGGTCATTCCCTGAGGGCTTCAATGAATAGTACAGTACTCAATACACAATTCCGTCTCCAAGAGACAATGGCCGTTATCCATGGCTTTGTCTTGCTGAGGGGCCAGAACACATTCCAAAAACCTTGAGGATTCTCTCTCATTTCCTGGGTCCCAGACCCGAATTAATAGCGATCTTGCGATTCTCAAAAAGGAGGGGGGCGACTTTGTACCCTTCGGCCCCTCAGAGTTGTGGCACATTTGTAACACCCCCTTCCTTCAAAGCGTTTTTACCATCGGTAAAAACGAAGCAATACAGAGTCTTACAGGATTTTAGAATCTAACACAATACAAAAGTTTTTTTCACTACAGAGAAATACAGTTATACATTCAATTCAGCATCTAAACAGTTAATGATTATATTGTCACTTCCTTTAATATCTTAACATCTTGTACCTTACTAAAGTCTTGTAGCATCAGACTTCAATTTAATAACCACCTATTTTTATTCCTTTCCTTCAGCAAACAAAAACTAAAGAGTTGTGATCTTAGCTTACGTGTATACTACAAAAGTTCATGCAAATACTAATCTTTATTGTTACTTTCAAACTTAGCAGTCAGTCTTCCATGGGGGTTGTCTTTATTATTCACACGCTTTGTCGAAATCCCTTAAAACCGGATCCTGCTATTAAAAATGGCAGCCCGTCAACCCTCGCCCCTTTTCCAGTTAACTCCCACGTGGTGAGCTTGTGCACCATGGCGAAATAGGCTTTTGCCTGCTCCTTTCATAGGAGTTATTTTATCAACAATGTGTTCCAAATTTAGACCATTTTCCGAATTTCCACACAATTCTTTAAGTTAAAGCAAGTTGCTAGTTTTCTCTTCAGGACCCTTCACGCTATTAGTTCTCAATTTAAGATCTGAAAGTGATCCCCCTTTGTTCAAACAGCATTTCGAATTCTGCCTTTTCACACCAGACTCTTGAATAACAATAGCGTGTGGGGCACCTTTACATTCCAACTCAACCTGTAATTGATTCGCAGGCACCACATTACCAAGCCCTTGTCTCTGTAGCCTGGTTGCCGCTTTTGACATCAATCCAGACTTTAAAATTTCTTCATTCAACTTAGGAACAACACTTTTCCCTTTTCCTTCAATAATAATATTCACCTCACCACCTGTTATCTCCTCACTAACTTTTAACACACCTTCGAGCACAAACAACTGGGAATTCTCACTTCCCACTATTACCAAGGTTAACCCTTTCTTCACTGGACCAAGTCCATCTGACCCGCAAGGACTGCATTCCTTTTCAACTGAATCAAATACCTCAGACTTTTTCTGAGCTCCATTACTAGGTTCAGTACCACGTGCATCCACATCTTGAACACACTCAAATGGGACATTTGCCTCTTCCAGGCTTTCAGTACCCGTACCCTTTTCAAATTCTAAATTCCCCTGATCCTCCCAGCTACTCTCTGGGCAACTCCCTTCCGGAGTAAACTCAACCCCGAAGGCTGAAACAACCTCATCTGCCAACCCAGCAGACTTTTTCAAGGTAATGGCATCCTTTTCATCTAGGACTGCCCTCATTTCATTATCGGGAACACCTTTAGAATTTTCAACTTCTTCAAACAGTTCTGCCAAACCAGAGAGATCATCCATGTCCAACCCTGGACCTTTTAACAGCTTTATCTGTTTCTCATCTTTACTTCGTGCCTCTATAAATTTTTTCCTCACTAAGGGCAGGTCTACCTCCTCTCCCTTACTCTCTTTCACTTTACTATTCTCCGTTTTACCACCCTCTAAACCCTCGTGGTACAGGGTCGGTAAAAACGTCTCGGCCAAATCGATACTGGCCTGATTTAAACTGGTCTCTTTCTCAGCTGCTTTTCTCAACATGCTGCGAGTGATCGCACATGCGGGATAGATCTTGGAATCTAGGGGCGGGACCTCAGCACTCACAGGCTGGCTCGTCAGCTTCATTGCTGACCAAACCTTACCACCGACTAAATCATTACCAAGAAGGACGTCCGCATCAGTTCTCAGGAATTCTGATCGCACCCCTATTTCAACTGGTCCAGATACCAGATCACAATTTATAATGATCCTATGCAAGGGCACTGTTTCCGTCCCTTTTCCTATTCCTCTCAAAGCTACCATTCCTGTCTTGTGACCAAAATCCAGTACCTTACTGCTAATCAATGTCAGTTCAGCTCCCGTGTCTCTCCAGATCCGCATTGGAACTGGTGTGTTTCCCTCTCTCACTCACAGACACGGTTCCTTTTGAAATACATTGCTCAGACCCTTCTCGTACTCTGTCTACCTGGGGCTCTCTTGTCGATTTACTGATTACCACAGCACATCCTATAGGGACTGCTGCTTTCCATTTTCCTGTCTCCTTCCTTGGAGCAAGGCACCTAGATACAATATGTCCCCCCTTTCCACAATTAAAACAGGTCAAGCCAGGAAATCTCCTGCCGTCTTGCCTCTCCTCCTCAATCTTACCACTAGCTCCCGGCGGGACATCTGCCTCAGCCGGTGGGCTTTCTCTACCATTCCCACGGTCTCTCTGGTAACTTTTATTCGAGGAAAACTTTGTCATGTGGGTTAGGGCATATTCATCTGCGAACCTAGCAAATTCGGAGATGGACTTATTCGGCTTCTCGTTCAAATACATCCGGATATCATCCGAAACACAACCTTTAAATTCCTCAATCAGAATTAACTCCCTGAGACGCCAAAAATCTTCTTCCACTACTTCTGCTGCACACCAGCGATCCAAGAGCACACCCTTCTCATAGGCAAACTCGGTATATGTCTGATTCCACCCTTTCTTTAAATTTCTGAACTTTTGTCTATAGGCTTCAGGTACCAATTCGTAGGTCCGAAGAATGGCCTCCTTTACTTTTTCATAATTCTCAGACTCATCCTCCTCCATGGACAACGCTGCATATGCCCGTTGTGCCTTCCCTTTTAACACACTTTGTAACAGCGCCACCCACTGCTCTTTGGGCCACTTCTGATTCACTGCCACCTTTTCAAAAAGCAAGAAATAACTATCAACATCCATCTCCTCAAACGGAGGTACTACCCTCAACTCCCGACTAACATTAAACCGCTCCTCTCGGTCTGGCCCTTGAACTCTTCGCTCTTGCCTTAACTTCTCCATATCCAAGTCATGTTGCCTCTGTTTCTCCGCCTCCCTCTCCTTCTTGGCTCTTTCCTTTTCTTTCTCAGCTCTCTCCCTCTCTTTTTCAGCTACTTCCAGCTGTTTTAACTGAATTTCATGCTCCCTTTGTTTCTCAGCTCTGTCCTGCTCTAACTCCTTTAGCTGGAGCTCATGCTCCCATTGCTTTTCGGCTCTTTGCTGCTCTTTTTCTTTTTCGGCTCTCTCCTTTTCTCTCTCGACCCTTTCTTTCTCTTTCGCGGCTCTTTCCTTTTCCTTTTCAGCTGCTTCCAGCTGTTTTAACTTTATTTCATGTTCCAACCTTAATTTCTCCAACTCTAACTGAGCCGTCCCACTAGCTGGTACCTTTTCAGGAATATTTTCCAATACCTCAGCTGAAAACACATTCTTCACAATATAATCCTGAGTTATGGCCCTCCGCACCTCCCGCTTTTTCATTGACAACCTCACCTCTGCGAGGTTTAGTCCTTTCGCAATATTTATCAAGTCCGACTTTGTGGCCGCTAGCGCCTCCAGAGTTGGGTTTTCTATAAATTCATCCACGTCCATCTTTGCTGGTTTCCCATCTGGCTACCCGCGCAACCAGATCCAAGTTTGGACTTAAAAGCCCGATTCACTGGCCCTCCAATTTGGTATCAAATCCCGAGCAGAGAACCCCAAGTTGTTACGAACCCCGTAACTGGGTCACTTACCAGCAAAGATAGAGAGGTCTGTTAAAGTCTGATGGTACTATTTTTAACAGTATTTATTAGTAAAAATACACAAAAATAATATCAATGCAAACATACAGATAATATACGTCGTCAATACTAAATCTAAAAGTGTGGGTATAATAATAATCAATAAGAAATAGCTCTATCGTTGTCCAGGGGATAATGTATTGTCCGATGGAAATATAAAAGTCACTCAGTTCATTCAGGCTTCAGCTTTTTGTTTGGAGAGAGAGACAGATTTTTGAAACTTGCCGGCTTTCCTTTAGATAGATAGATAGATGATAGATAGATACTTTATTCATCCCCATGGGGAAATTCAACTTTTTTTCCAATGTCCCATACACTTGTTGTTGCAAAACTAATTACATACAATACTTAACTCAGTAAAAAATATGATATGCATCTAAATCACTATCTCAAAAAGCATTAATAATAGCTTTTAAAAAGTTCTTGTCCTGTTCTTAAGTCCTGGCGGTTGAATTGTAAAGCCTAATGGCATTGGGGAGTATTGACCTCTTCATCCTGTCTGAGGAGCATTGCATCGATAGTAACCTGTCGCTGAAACTGCTTCTCTGTCTCTGGATGGTGCTATGTAGAGGATGTTCAGAGTTTTCCATAATTGACCGTAGCCTACTCAGCGCCCTTCTTACAATCTTGATCTGTATTCATCCTTTAGCGAGGCCGTTCTGTGGAAGGTGCCATCCGGGCAAGGATGGACACATACACAAGCCTCCACTGGTCTCATACGTTTCTCCTGGTGCGTCTAAAGGGGTTGTTCCCCAGACCCTCTTTTATCCTTACCCATGGGGTCTCAGATGTCAATCAGGTTGGGATGATGCAATCCCTCAACCAGCCCACTCTGGTCATTCCCTGAGGGCTTCAATGAATAGTACAGTACTCAATACACAATTCCGTCTCCAAGAGACAATGGCCGTTATCCATGGCTTTGTCTTGCTGAGGGGCCAGGACACATTCCAAAAACCTTGAGGATTTTCTCTCATTTCCTGGGTCCCAGACCCGAATTAATAGCGATCTTGCGATTCTCAAAAAGGAGGGGGCTACTTTGTACCCTTCGGCCCCTCAGAGTTGTGGCACATTCGTAACAACAGTGTTAGGACTTCTCCCACTAAAGAGTAAGATTTCCACAACAGCTTGCAGTTCAGAGGTCCTGTGTGGGGAATGTGGGACTCGCAAAACTGAAAGTTATAAACCATGACTCAGTTAATTGACACCATCAAGTCCAGTGCGCTGACACATTAGACTCCTTATGGAATCCAGTGATGATGCGTGAATGTCTGTTGCTTTCCTGCAATTAAGCATGAAATGTTGCACATTGAGCCTGCCTGCCCGGTTAAGAACTTGGCTCCTGGCTGCATATTACAATTTTTTCAAGAGAGAAAGGTAGGTGCCATATAATATGCATTTTTGACCTAATTAAATTTATTTCAACAAATGTAATAAATTTTAGAATCTACCATTAGGATAATTATTTTAGTTTTTAAGGAAAGAACTTTAATTTTTGATAGGCTTTGAATATTATTGTTGTGGGCATTTTCAAGCATTCACGTTGTTTAATGGTGGGTTTGGTCTGGGAGTGTAACATCAGCAACAATCTGCTGTAGGACTATTACATGGTTCCCCAGTACAACAAGATGGACTCGTGACCATTCAGTCTACCTTATTATGATCTTGCACTGTTCCATCTGTATTGTATTTTCTATGTAGCTGTTATGCTTTTATCCTGCATTGCCACTATTTTACCTTGGCCTACCTCACTGCACTTTATGCCAAACAAGCTTTTTCACATGTGGCAACAATGCGCCAATTCCAATTCCTACTACTGTAGATTTCGCACTACAGAGCGCACCTGATTAAAAGCCGCTGGCTCTAATTTTAGAAATAAAATCAATTTTGTACTTGTACAGGCCGCACCAGATTTTAGGCCGCACCGGATTTTCGGCCGCACCGGATTTTCGGCCGCAGGTGTCCCACGTTGTAATATGAGATATTTACACAGAAAGATATTACACGTGAGGATTTTTTAACTTTTAATTAAATCCATATGGTAACATAAACAAATACATATTGCAAATGCTTTTTTTCGAACCGTGCCTGTAACGCGGCTACTTTTAAATATACGTTGCGTATACTTTTTTACTGAACAACATTCCAATATCTCCTAACGACTGGTAAAAATATATATATACTGCAGCCTACCAGGAAAAGTTATTGATCGCCTTTAACTTAAAAGCAGCGTTCGCTCAGATCTAATGCCGCTCGCGTAATGCGCTCCCCCCTCCTTCCCGTTTATCGCAAACGGCATTTTTCCCACAAGACACGGCGAAACCGGGTGTGACGTCATAGCATCCCTCGATGTACAGAAAACAAATATAGTTAAAACACTTCTAACTTAGAAAATACTAACAAATGAATTACTAAGCGAAAATATTATGAACTAAATAACTGCCATAAAGGCAGCACAATGCTTTTCTTCGAGTGTTTTCCATGTTGATGAGGGTGAGTACAAATGACTGATTTACAATAATTTAATCGTGAAAGTGCACTTGATTTATCGTACAATTTCATTGGACCTCTGTGAACTACTCATCAATTTTATTGGTCTACTGTTACGAGGCAAAATGTTTTTGGCGGCATGAAAAAAAATCATGTATTAGCCGCACCGTATTAAAGGCCGCGAGTTCAAAGCTGTTCAAAATGTGGGAAAAAAGTAGCGGCTTATAATCCGACATCTACGGTACATAATTAAGATCTCAAATTATGCAATACACTCTTAGTGGCTACTTTATTAGGTACACCGGTACACCTGCTGGTTAATGCACATATCTAATCAGCCAATGATATGGCAGCAGCTCAATGCATAAACGCATGCAGACACGGTCAAGCAGTTCATTTGTTGTTTATACTAAACATCAGAAAGGGGAAGAAATGTGATCTACATGACTTTGATTGCAGAATGATTGTTGGTGCCAGATAGAGTGGTTTTAGTATCTCGGAAACTGCTGATCAGCTGGGGTCTTCATGCACACCAGTCTCTGGAGTTTGCAGAGAATGGGGCGAACAACAAGTAACATCCAGTGAGTGACAGTTCGCTGGATATAGCGCCTTGTTAATTAGATAGGTCGGGGAGAATGGCCAGACCGGTTCAAGCTAACAGGAAGGCAACAGTAACTCAAACATCCTTGCGTTATAACAACGGCATACAGAAGTGCATCTCTGAATGCACAACACATCAAACATTGAAGTGAATGGGCTACAGCAGCAGAAGACCAGAAACGTACAGTCAGTGGCCACTTTATTGGGTCAGGTGGAATCTAACAAAGTGGCCACAGAGTGAAAGTTTTTTTCTCTGCTGAATATTTCAAAGCACATTAATAAAACAATCCAGTTTGGTCAGAGTTGTTTCTCTCCAGCCATGAAAACTGCACTTTTCAGATCCCCTCTCCATTTCAATGAGGTTTCAAACCAGAGCATGATGTGTGAGCATCCGCTGATGTAAATAATTGATGAATTAATATCTAATCATGTTGGCCAACGTGAAAGCCATGTTTATTAAATATATATCAGCTCAGGAGGAGTTGGAAAAGACATGGCAAATTAATGAGGTACATCTTTATTATTGCATTAATGCATCCACTTTATTGGCATAAAATTCTGAACAATTTGTGTTGAAGGCAACTTATGAGTTCCAAAATTGCATCGATTGGTGGGTGACCTGCATTGCTGTCAGTAAACTCACCAAAAAAGAAATCACTATCTTGTTACAACCATTTCTATTGTGGCCCATGAAACTAATACATTTGCTTCATTAATGGCAAGTTATCCAGTGGCATCAAAGTAGCACTGATAATTCATGCCTTATGGACCGTATTAATGACATGATTTATGGAGCAGTGAAGGTGTGTCTGTTTTCACATCAGAAATGATCTCTGTTTAATTAAAAATTAATAATTGGAATTTTATGTAATGTGTTGATATGCCTTATAATACCTAATATTAGGAAAAATGGTAAAAATTACTTTGTATGCTATTTGTGGGTTCTGAAAATATTTCTCTTTAATTTTCTTTTTTCTTAATAGAGACTGAAACCTAGAAGTATAATTGAAAATGATTTTGCTTTGCCTTGACAGTCCCTGCACAGCCGGCTTTTCTGAGAATTGGGAACTTTGCCAAAAACTCAGTGACTCTGATGTGGGGACCTCCAGCAAAACCAAATGGCGTTCTGACTGGTTATTTGCTCCAGTACCAACTGAGTAAGTAGAAAATGTGGTTAAATGGACTATTTTACAAATTAACTCCATCTGCTTTATTTTATTGTATTGTACAAAATAGATATTGATGTTAATATATCTTCATTTAAAAACTTACATTTATATATCACCTTTCTCAATTTCAAGATATCCAAAATACTTCACAGCCATTTTTCCCCCACTGGGAGCCAGTTAGTTTGTGTGCTTAATATAAATTCTAGAGCTTTTCTTCGAAATAATGTAATTTGATCTTAATATTGCAGCTAATGGAACAAATGGTCGAATGTCAACATCCCAATAGCTTCTCAGTACTGTGGTGGTCTCTCACCATTGACTGTAGGTGGTAGCATCTGAACTTATTTGTTAAACTTAGAGACAAGAATGTTTCCCACATTGCAATAGCTCGTAACAATTAGTTGTTAATATTAGGGTAGTCTGTTAGAACGGTACAGAACAGGAACAGGCCATTCAGCCCACAGTGCTGTGCTGAACCAGCTAAGAAGCAAATCAAAAACACCCAAACATTAATTGCTCCTATCTACACCATGTCAATTTCCCTCCTTCTTCCTTACATCCATGTACCTATCCTAACATCTCTTCAAAGCCTGTAAATGTATTTGCCTCCACCACAATACTAGGCAGCACATTTCAGGCACCCACAACTCACTGAATAAAAATCTTACCCCTCATTTCCCCTTGAACCTACCCCCTCCCACCTTCAGTGCATGTCCTCTGGTATTAAAGAGATACTCTTGCCTTAACATTTCAGTATTCAGTCAGCTTTTCCTGTTTTGTTTTGAATATCAAAATACAGAAAATATAATTATAGAAAATACTTGGCAGGCCTTTAATAAGTTTACACACACTCGGGGCCATGGTATCACGTACAGGCAACTCCCACGTTACAGCCATTTAGGTTAAGGAAATTTTTCCTTATGGAATTCAAACTTCCTTTTCCTTTGCCATGTGAGGAACTACAGTAGCTATGGACAGATCCTTAATGTAATCCCTCAGACTTTACTACACTTCAATTACCAAGTCACTGCAGTTTAATCCATGATCCTTTGAACTCCTTCTACACCACCTTTCTCCCAAGAACTCCAGTTAATTCCATCCTTTTTTTAATATCCCTACTTACTAAACAACTCCCTAATCTACAAGCCTCGCCCGTAAGAGAAAATGCCTTGCGGATTGTCATCACTGATAATAAAATATAGTAGCTAAATAACTGGTTCCAGAACACAAGCAGTCATAAAAGTCAAGGATATTTTACTTATTCATAAGGAGAACAACATCACCCTTGTCACCCACACTGTTCTGAAGTCTGAACAGAAAACTGTTATCTTTATACAGATTTGGATTATCAGTTATGGATATTGACCACTTGGTAATGTGTGTGTGTTTGAAATGCTTACTTGCAAGATTATTCACCATTCACAGTAGTGTGTTAAATGTTAACCGAAACTTCAAGCTGATAACCGATGATATTTTGAAGTTAGTAAAGAAACTGTCCCTTAGTTTTTGGGTGTACTTCATATCCTTCTGTTATTTCTATCTTGTCTGTTTCTGGCACCGTCTAAAGGTGTTCTTCTAGGTTGATTTTGCACTGCCATTGTCAATTTCACCTGTCTGTCTGAAACACACAAAATTGGCTCTGGGGGACTTACTTCAAAGGTCTCCCTTGTCTGTTGTTGACTACACATTGCTGCCGTCATCCTTGGCTGGGTGTTGTCTTTAACCCTTGCCAACCACAACTTCCACAAGATGTGGAGTACAGCATTGCACTCTGAGGCATCTGTTCATATGTCATCAGACTGAAAAGCATGTAGCAAAGGAAAGACTCACCTGTGACTGACAAACCAGTGGACACAGTGATGTCATTTCCAAATATTATTGCCTCACAGCATTGAGTGAGTAAAAATGAAAATTGACAGAATGTGTTTTAATTTTTATATCAGTATTGTTCATCCCTCAAGTCTATTGTTAGCCTCAGCTGTTAAATAACAGTGTTGATGCCTTTGTCATCACAGAGAAAATCTATTAATATAAGCAAGAAACATCCCTGTGATATAGACAGCTTTCTAGGAACACAATCATTCCATAATGCAGGGATCACCTTTGTAATGAGAATTTGCAACCTGAAAAACCTGTTCTTTGGTTGTTTTACTACAGCTGAGTCAACAAATGGAGGGTCAGGCTATGTTAGGGGTGGCGAGATTGATTGCTGTGGAGAGTGGCCATGGGCAATGGGAAAGGGATTCAAAATATGGTTATAAGTTTGTGCGATTGGCAGAGGTTATGTCATGAGACGGTAGAGATCAGTCCAGGAAAATGGTAAGGGCACCGTATATTCAGAATGCCATTAAAGGTTGTGTCAACTAATTAATTGATGAGGTGGGACAAGGTATTGCTCTTGGATGTTAGTTAGAAAGGGGGATGGGGTTCACCATCAGAAGAGGAGAGGTTGGGTGCACAAATCATTGGTTGGAGAGATTGACAAGGATCACAGGCTGTTAGGATTACTTTCTGTGTGGGTGGGCAATAGTAGATGAAGGGTGAGATATGTAAGTGCATTACTTAAAGGGGACAACCCACCTGAGGCAGGTTTTCAGCAGTACACTTGGCTTGAGGGTCACTTTGTGCAATAGTATCTTGTGAATGTTGCTTGACGCATGGAATGCGATGGAATATCATGCAAGATAACGGATTGTGTAATATGAGAATGAGAGAGAGGAGGTATGTTTCTTTGTTGTAGGGCAGATGCTGTTTGAAAGGAACAAGTCTTGTCAGAAATGAATTTTTATTTAAATCAATAAAATCAAGGGAATTGTCTGCGGAGTGACCATTGTAGGAGTGGACTAGTGTTAAAGTGTGAGGCTTGGGCTCAACAGGCTGCTTTCTCTATTAATACATAGCTACTGTGCTTAATAATGGCTGCAGAGTTAGTAGTACAGTATGTTCTTTGCCAGTGGCAGGTGGCAGGTACCTGGGTGAGTGCCAGCAGAGGGAAAGGGAAAATTTTGGCAGCCAGTGCAGAGTACCCCTGTGGTTGTTCCCTGAATAATATCTATGCCACCTTGGGTACAGTTGAGGGGGATGATCTACTGAGAGAAGCCGCAGCGACTGTGTCTCTGGCACTGAGCCTTGGTCTGTGGCTCAGAGGAGTTCGAGGAGCAGACAGGAGGATCTGTGGATGTGAAAGAGACACTTGGATGATATCTTGCCTCCTAGGTGCCAGGATTAGGGATGTCTCGGATCAGTTCGACAGCATTCTGAAGGGGGAGGGTGAGCAATCAGAAGTTCTGGTAACAACGACATAGATAAGAAAAAGGTGGACGTTCTGAAAAGAGAGTATAGGGAGTTAGATAGGAAGCCGAAAAGCCAGACCTCTAGGGTAGTAATCTCTTGATTGCTGCCTGTTCCATGCATGAGTGAGTGTAAGAATAGGCTGACTAGGCAGATTATTGTGTAACTGAGGAATTGGTGTAGGGAGCATTATTTCAGATTTCTGGATTATTAGGATCTCTTCTGGGGAAGGTATGACCTGTGCCAAAGGACAGGTTGCTCCTGAACCAAGAGGGACCAACATCATTGTGGGCAGCTTTGTTGGAACTGTTGGGGAGAGCTTAAACTAGTTTGGCATGGGAATGGGAAACAGAGTGATGGACTCAGGATGGGGCAATTGGTATAAAATAGATGCAGTGTGTAGTGAGACTGTGAGGAAAGACAGGCAAATGATAGGGCAAAATTGTAGTCAGTGGGATGAGTTGAATTGTACCATGGGGACAAAATCAAAAAGGGTGATAAATACAGGACAGAAGGTATTATATTTAAATAAGATAGGTGATTTTGCAGCACAGTTAGAGATTGGCAGGTATGACATTGTGGGCATCAGAGATTTGTGGCTGAAAGAAGATCATAGTTGGAAGCTGAACATTCAAGAATACATGTTGTGTTGAAAGGACAGGCAGGTAGGCAAAGGGGAAGGGTTGACTGTTGGAATAAATGAAATCAAATCCTTACAAAGAGGTGACATATGATCAGAAGATGGAAAATCTTAGTTAAGAAACTGCAAACAGGATGTGGCATATAAATTTCAAGGGGAGATAGAAAAGGCATATAAAAAGGGCAAAATTGCAATAGTCATTGAGGAGTTCAATATACATGTAGGAAGGGAAAATCAGGTTGATGCTTGTTTCCAAAAAAGAGAATTTATAAAGTGCCTACAAGGTGGCAGCTTCTGATTTAGACTACTAGGGGTAAGGCAATTCAGGATTATGTCTTGGGTAATGAACCAGATTTGATTAGGATCTTAAGATAAAGGAACCCTTATGAGGCAGTGATCATTGGAGTAAAGGGAGTTACAGAGACTTGACAGAGGAGTTAGCCAAAGTAGGTTGGAAGGGGAAGCTATCAGAGTTGCCAACAGAACAGCAATGGCTGGGGATTCTGGGACAATTTGGAATGCACAGGATAGATGCATTCCATAGATGATAAAGTATTCTAAAGGGAGAATAAGGCAACCATATCTGACAAAGAAAGTCAATGACAGCATAAAAGGAAAAGAGAGGGCATATAATAATGCAAAAATTAATGGGAAGTCATAGAACTGGGAAGCTTTTAAAATCCAACAGAAGGTATCTAAAAGGAGAGAAAAGATGAAATATGATGGTAAGATAGCCAGTAATATAAAAGAGGATACCAAAGTTTATTTTTACATATGCAGGTATAAAGTGGACAAGTGATGTGAGAATTGATCTTGGACTGCTGGAAAATGATGCTGGAGAGGTAGTTATGGGGGACAATGTAAAGGCAGATGAACAATACGTATCTTACATCAGTCTTCACTGTGGAAGACACTAGCAATATGTCAAAAATGAGGGAGTGCCAGGGGGCCGAAGTGAGTGTCACTATTATTGCTTAGGAGAAGGTGCTTGGGAAGCTGAAAGGTCTGAAGGTAGATAAGTCATCTGGACCAAATGCACTACACCCCAGGGTTCTGAAAGAAATCTTCAAGTTTAAGATAGCGCTGGTGACGCAGAATAATGATTTGCTGGTACAATCGAAACAAACAAAGCTGTAAATTTCTGTATTAATCACACATTTTCTCAGATATGATCATGGCTATCAATAGCTTGTAACTTCCCTTTCGGAGTTGAGCTTTTGAACTGCCTGTATGACTTGGTATTTTTGGGGTGCGAACTGAATTCTCAAAGGTACAGTACATTTGTGGCATGATGTGCATGGGCTGAATCAAGTTGGCAGACCAGGGGCCTGAGAGCAAGGAATAAGCCAATGCTTGGCCATTGCTGGAGTGGGCTTGGAGGTGATTTGATGCAGCAGAACTGTGGCAAGGCAAATGGAGGCAAGGCAGAGTCAAGGTGGTAGACCTCAGGCTTGGGCCTGAGAGTGAGGAAAGACCCATGGTTTGACCAATTTAAGAGCCATGCCAAATTGGAAAAGTTGGGAATGCGCCAAATCAAGGTAGTGGGGACCTGGCCCGAAAGCATATCAAAGTGACAGGCCCAAATCAGTGAGCAGGTTGCAACCCAAGGGTGGATGATTTAAGTACTGGGACAGATTAAAAAGGTCAGGGTGTTGGGGCTGGAGGCGAGGAGTGGGTCAGTTCAGCTCACTGCTCCACGAGTTTTACTAATCTCTGAGCTTAACTGAGGCTGTAGCCTGCAACTCATGGGCTCCTGTATAGACTACACTGATGACTGGCTTTACGGCTGTGGACTCACTTTATGAACTTTGGTTATGAATGTTTGTTGCTTATTTTTATTGTTTGCATGATTTGTTTTTTTCTGCACAACAGTTTTTTTTTGTTTTAATGGGTTCTATTGGGTTTCTTTGTTTTGTCACTGCTTCTGAGGAGACACCTCCTCCCTCACTACCATTCAGGGCCCCAAATAGTCTTTCCAGATGAGGCAACACTTCATCTGAGAGCCTGTTGGGGTCATCTATGGTACCTGGTGCTCCCGACGTAGATTGGGAGATTGCTTCGTCAAGCAACTTTGCTCCATCTGCCATTAAATAGAGGGATTTCCCAGTGGCCCCCCATTTCAATTCTACTTCCCATTACCATTCCAACATGTCAGTCCATGGTCTCCTGTACTGCCACAATGAGGCCACACTCACATTGGGACGACATGGTGGTGTAGTGGTCTACATAACGCTTTGCAGTACAGGCAACTGGGGTTCAATTCCCAACATTCTTGTAAGGACGTTCTCCCCACCATTGTGAGAATTTCCTCTGAGTGCTCCTGTTGGCTCCCACTGTCCAAAGACATACCAACTGGTAGGTTAATTGGTTGTTGTAAACTGTTCCATTCCTTTGCTAGCGTTAAATCGGTGGTTTGCTGTGTGGCATGGGTTGAAGGGCTGGAAGGGCCTACTCCAAGCTGTATCTCAATTTAAAAAACACCTTATATTCTGTCTGGGTAGCCTCCAACCTGATGGCAGAACATCGATTACTCAAACTTCCGATAATTGCCCCGCCTCCTTTTCTTCACCATTCCCCATTCTTGTTTCCCTCTCACACCTTCACTTATTACCTGCCCATCACCATCCTCTGGTGCTTCTTCCCCTTCCCTTCCTTCCATGTGTTTTCTATCCTCTTCTATAAGCTTCCCTGTTCTCCAGCCCTTTATCGCTTTCTCCAATCAAACACCCAGCTCTTTACTTTCCCTCTCCCCCTCTCCCAGGTTCCCCTATTGCCTGCCACCTTGTGCTCCTTCCTTCGCTCCTCCCACCTTGTTGTGACTTCTCCCCTTCCCTTTCAGTCCTGACTATGGGTCTGGGCCTGTAACTTCAACTGTTTACTTATTTCCATAAATGATGACTTCCCTGCTGAGTTCCTCCAGCATTTTGTATGTGTTGCCTGGGAATGAAAGAATGAAGGTTCAGTATCAGAAGCACTTGATGGCTCTGTGCCCGTATTTGCCGGAGTTTAGAAGAATGAGGTGGGTTCTCATTGAAACATATCAACTATAGAGTGGCTGTGGAGAGGGTGGCTGACCAATAATGGGTGGGTCTACAACCAAAAGGCACAGCCTTAGGATAGAGGGTCAGCCATTTAGAAAGAGATGAGGAGAAGTTTTATCGACAGAGTGTAGTGAGTCTGTGGAATTCATTACCACAGATGGCTGTGTGGGCCAAGTAATTGAGTATATTTAAACAGTGATTGTTAGGTTCTTGCTGTCAAAGGTTACGAGGAGAGGAAGGAAAATGGGATTTCGAGGAATAATAAATCGACCATAATGGAATGGCAAAACAAACTTGATTGGCTGAATGACCTAATTTGCTCTCGTGTCTTATAGTCTTATGGTCTAATTATGTCTAGTAGTTGGGTTTCCAGGCACCTTTGTGTATTTGTGTGCCAGATGAAGCAGGCAATGGAAAAATTGCAGGCATTGTGCAACCCACAGTAAGTTCCAACATTTGATTTAGTTTTCAATTTACTGGGCAAAAACTTGATTCAATATTCAAGCAAATGTCATTGAATACTTGGGAGACAGGAGAGATTACGTGACAAAGTTGTTGATTGCTGCGATTGAAAAGGGAAGGGAAACAGGATGAAGGTGGATCTTAGGGAAGAGTCATTGAAAAGTAGCAGAATTGTTACAAAAGACTCTTGTCCAATAAAAATAATGGTCAATTAAAACCATGTAAAATTGCTGAACTCCAAGTTGAGTCCATAAAGTGCTGCAATGAAAAATGATGTGCTTTGTTTTGAGCTTAAATTGTGCTTTGCTGGAACAGGGTGATGCAAAGGTCAGAACAGGTGTGGAATGTGCAATTAAAATGGCATGTTCTCTGAAACTCTGGGTCTTGCCTGCAAACTGACTCTAGTGTCCTGGCATGTGGTTACTTTATTTCCATCACATCTTTTTGCATTAAAAAGCAGTAATTATAATACACTTGAAAGATGAGCAGGAACATTCTTACTTCATTTGAAAGGTGTTTTTGGAGATCTAGGTGAGAGAAATGTTAAATTGCAGATTTCACACCTACGGTGGTAGCAAGGGTTGCTGCTATCAGAGGAAGCAGATTGTTGGGATTGATTGAGGAGTAAGCTATTGTGCAGTAGAAGGAAAGGATCCTTTGAAATGCTGAAAGCAGAGGGAATGTTAATGTGTGCTTGGTAATGGCATCATATTCCATATGATGGGCATGGCAGTGAATGAACTCTTGGATGTGGTTACTGGTGGGGATGGATGGTGATGAGAAGGACAGACTCCCTGTGGTTCAGAGAGGAAGAAGATGGGAGAGTAGATCATATTCAGTGGAATTGACACAGGGACTAATAACTCCCCTGAATTATCCAAACCATCAAAGCCCAGACGCCAAGTGATGACCAGAGTAAACACGAGGAAATCTGTAGATGCTGGAAATTCAAACAACACACACAAAATGCTGGTGGAACACAGCAGGCCAGGCAGCATCTATAAGGAGAAGCACTGTCGACGTTTCGGGCCGAGACCCTTCGTCAGGACTAACTGAAAGGAGAGATACTAAGAGATTTGAAAGTAGTGGGGGGAGGGGGAAATGTGAAATGATAGGAGAAGACTGGAGAGGGTGGGTTGAAGCTGAGAGCTGGAAAGGTGATTGGCGAAAGTGATACAAAGCTGGAGAAGGGAAAGGATCATGGGACAGGTGGCCTCGGGAGAAAGAAAGTTCATACTGAGTTCTTACTGAGCCTGTTATCAGTTGCTGAAGATACATTTCATATCTGGAGATTCTCACTAATGCCCACCCATTGGTAACTCCAGAAGGTCGATAGAAAGATACATTCTATTTAGTTTTGATCATTAGCACAGGTTGGGTGTGCAAAGAACACCAATGCTTTGTCTTCATAAGACCATATATCATAAGAGAGAAGCATAATTAAGCCATTTGGCCCATCAAGTCTGCTCCGCCATTTCATCTTGGCTGATCCCATTTTCCTCTCAGCCTCAATCTCTTGCCTTCTCCACATATCCCTTCATGCCCATACAAATCAAAAATCCACCAATCTCTGCATTAAATATATATAAAGACATGGCCTCCACAGCAGCCTGTGGCAATGAATTCCACAGGTTCACCACTCTGACTAAAGAAATTCATCCTTATGTCCGTTCTAAAAGGACACCCCTCTGTTCTGAGACTGTATCTTCTGATCTTAGATTCTACCATAGAAAACATCCTCTCCAAATCAACTCTATCAAGGCCTTTTACTATTCAATAGGTCTCAATGAGGTAACTCTTCGTTCTTCTGAATTCTAATGAGTACAGGCCCAGAGCAGTCAAATGCTGTTCATATGACAAGCCATTCAATCTTGGAATCATTTTCGTGAACGTCCTTTGAACCCTCTCTGGTTTCAGCACATTCTTTCTAAGATAAGCGGCCCAAACCTACAATATTCCAAGAGAGGCCTCACCAGTTCTCTATAAAGTTTCAGCATTACATTCTTGCTTTTATATGGTAATCCTCTTGAAATTAATGCTAACATTGCAATTACTGTCCTCAGTACAGACTCAACCTGCAAATTAACCTTTAGGGAAATCCTGCAAAAGGTCTCCTGCGTCTGTTTGCACCTCATTTTTCATTCTTTATCAATCTTTTTTATTAAGTTTCAAATAGATAAACATAACAATGATAGTGATACAAAGAGATCGGGATTACATTAATGACGGTTAACGTATACATAAACAGACTCCGAGTAACGTGTAATCTAAGCCTCCCAATCTCTTAGTAACTAAACATGAAAAAGATTCAAAGATTCCACTACTGTAATATACCCCTCTCTTCTATCCCATGTCTCAAATAATTAGAGCTGCAAATATGCTTTGCCACCTGAACGGTTCATAGTCTACGCATTTGTTCTTCCTCACTCGTTAACATAGAAACATAGAAAACCTACAGCACAATACAGACCCTTTAGCCCACAAATTTGTGCCAAACATGTCCCTACCTTAGAAATTACTAGGCTTACCTATAGCCCTCTATTTTTCTAAGCTCCATGTACCTATCCATAAGTCTCTTAAAAGACCCTATCGTATCCATCTTCACCACCGTTGCCAGCAGCCCATTTCACGCACTCACCATTCTTTGAGTAAAAAACTTACCCCTGACATCTCCTCTGCACCTACTCCCCAGCACCTTAAAACTCTGTCCTCTTGTGGCAACCATTTCAGCCCTGGGAAGAAGCCTCTGGCTCTCCACACCATCAATACCTCTCATCATCTTATACACCTCTATCAGGTCATCTCTCATCCTCTGTCGCTCCAAGGAGAGAAGGCCGAGTTCAGTCTACCTATTCTCATAAGGCATGCTCCCCAATCCAGGCAACATCCTTGTAAATCTCCTCTGCATCCAGTGATTATAGGCCCAGAGCCATAAAATACTGCCTAGCTATTAATAGTTTCATTCCTGTGATCATTCCTCTGAACATCCTGTGGACCTTCTCCAATGTCAGCACATCCTTTCTTATGTATGGGACCCAAAAGTGCTCACAATACTTCAAATGTGGTCTGAACAATGCCTCATAAAGCCTCAACATTGCATCTTTTATATTTTAGTCCTCTTGAAATATTTATTAAGAAATTCAAGGTCTTTAACACTGACCCCTGTAGGACCCCACTGCATATGACCATCTAATCACTGAAATTCTCCTCAATCATTAATCTTTGCATCCTAACGTGGATTAAATTTAAGTTCTCCTTGTCACTGCTCCTTAGAACTTATGTGTTTTACTTTTTTGATTGTCCTGCCTTGTAGGGGTAGATTCATAGAGTTAATCTGCAAAGAGACAGGCCCTTCAGCCCAACTCATCCATGCCAAACAAGTTATCAACCTGAACTGGTCCTATTTACCTACATTTACCCATATTCCTCCTAATATTTCTTCTTCATGTAACTGCCTGAAAGTCTATTAACCATTGCAATAAAAAAGGCAGCATCTATCATCAAAGATCCCCATCATTCAGGCGATGCCATCTTCTCACAGAAGGTTCAGAAGCTTGAAGCTCTATATCACAGAGTTCGAGAACGGCTGCTTTCCCTTAACCATTTGGTACTTCAACCAACCTTCATGCTAATCACTGCCTCAGTATGGCAACAAAATCACCTCTTTGCATTAAAATTAACTTTTTTGTTCTAATTGTGCTCCTACTTCTAAACACTGTGCATAATTTATGTTAAGAGATGTTTTTTTCCTGTGAATGCTGCTTATCTAATGCTTTGTGCACATGATGCTGTTACAAGTAAATTTTCAGTGCACCTGTGCATACATGTGCTTGTATGCTCAACTTTGACTTTGACTTAATTTTACCTGCCTTTATCATTTCTTCTGACAGCTTGTACCATATATTCACTGCTCTCTGTGTGAAATATATATTCCCTCAAGTCTCCTTTAAATTTTTCACACTGACCTCAAACCTATACTTTCTATCCCTTACACTGGGCAAAAAACTGACCTTTCACCTTACAACACACACAAAATGCAGATTTCCTCGTGTTTGCCCTTTCACCTTATCTCAGTTCCTCATGATTTTATAAAAACCTATAAGGTCACCCCTCCTTTGGAACTCAAACCTCAGCACCTGGCGATAACTTTGTGAATCATTTCTGCACCCTCTTCATTTCACTGACATCCTACCAATAGCTAGGTGACTAGAACCCCACCAGTAACTGCTACAAATTAATTGATAAAAGCCATTCTGTGGTGTGTTGAATGACATTCCAAGGGGTTGTGGATCCTATTTAAGATGGCCTTCAGAGTGCGTATTTCCTCAGTAAAGCTTTTTATCTGATTGCTTTTTTAATGAACAGCACAATTATCCGATCTTTACCTCAACAGCACTAGCATATATGCCATCAGAAATATTTTATGCAGTGCACGCTTTAGCAGGCACTTATCTTACTTGAGACAAACTGATTCCGTCTTCTTGCAAGTATCACCCAGTATGGGCTCTGATAACCGCCAGGGCACCATATATTCTCTGCTTATGTTTCTGTTTGCTGATGGCTGTCAAGGTGCAATAACTGATCCAACTGGGCCGAAAGCTTTCTATGCTCACCGATCTGAACCTTCCACTGCCACTCAAATGCTCACCATCTGTTCCTTCATCACCAGGTAAAAATTTGTGAGGGCAATGTTTTGGAAAGCATTAGCAGACAGTTGAAGGGCTAGAGTATTGCACTAGATATAAGTGTTTATGTCACAATGCACAGCTTTTCAGATATAATGATATTTTTAAGTTGCTTGCAGCACTGAATCCATATGCTTTTCGTGGCTCTTTTGTGACAGCCTCCATTCACCTATATTTTGTTATCTGGAGCACGCTTCTTCCTTCCATTGGCATGTAGAGCTTTCAAGCTTCATTTTGATTTTGAGTAAAGGGGCCACTGAACCTTGGGTGAGCCTTAGTGCATCTGTAGTGCATTTTGAGTTCTTTTTCTCCATGTAGTTAACTACAGAATCTATCAAAACGGATGCTTGTAATGTGTCTTCAACTAGCAAAGCAGAAATTTTGCTGTGCATTCCTTCATTTGTCCATACTGTGTTTAATTGGGGAACGGACCCGGGAAGAATGCTTAATGTTGTGACTGGGTCAAAGAGACTCTGGCAAAAACACTGCTGAAAATTGTCTTCATGCAACTACCCACTCTCCAACACCATAAGTGTGCACTTTATTGGCTACAGCTGTACACTTCGTTAATACAAATATCTAATTAGCCAATCATGTGGCAGCCACTCAGTGTATAAAAGAATGCAAACATGGTTAAGAGGTTCAGTTGTTGTTCTGACCAAACATCAGAACAGCGTCTGTGTCATGATTGTTGGTGCCAGATAGAATGGTTTGTGTATCTCAGAAACTGCTGATCTCCTGGGATTTTCACTCACAGCAGTCTCCAGACTTTACAGAGAACAGAGTGAAAATTTTTTTTAAAAGCATCCATTGAGCAGCAGTTCTGTGGGCAAAGTGCTTTGCTAATGAGAGAGGTCAGAGGAGAATGGCCAGGCTGGTTTAAGGTGACATTAACTCATATAACTATATGTTACAACAGTGGTGTGCAGAAGAGCAACTCAGAACACTAAACTCATCAAACCTTGAAATGGATGGGTTATAGCAGCAGAAGATAACAATCATGCAGTCAGTGGCCACTTTATTAGATATAGGAGGTACCTAATAAAGTTGTCACTAATCATACATTTCTTATTATCTCCCTGACTCACTTTATAAATGCAGTACAATGTTTGGAATGGACCTTGAATCAGATGACAGGAATTATCTGAGACAAAGCTAAATGTTCAGAGAGGTGGGATTGCAATTACTTTCTTGGTGGGCCAAGTATCCACCCTTATTTATGTCTTCTTTGTGGTAATCTAGAATTAAAGGCTTAGTAATTTCTCACAGCATTTTTAAACTGAATATCTGTGGAAATGAAAATTTAAAAAGCATAAGCATTTTGAATTGATCACTATACTAATATTATTGCATTGACTTTAAATGTGATATCTACTAGTATAATGGCTGATGACAGTATTTGTCATGAAACAGGGAATCATTTCAAATGTAAAGACTGAGCTGTTATAATTTTCCAAATTGGCAATTATTCTTAAATAACTTCACCTTTAAACTTGTAATCACTATGAGAAATGAATCTTGCAGAGTCCAAGATTTTGAAATTAAAAGGACAATTCTAAAAAGCAGGTAATGTGTCTTGTTATTTTTTAAAAAAGGTCCTATTGTAAGAAATCAACACAATGAAATAAATTATAATCAAATCCATTCATAAGTCTTCACTTCGAAGTTTTCTACAACTGCTCCCCAAGGCTTTAAATGCCAAATTGTGCTGCATAGCTGTTTCTGCATTTTCTCTTGTCTGTCATTTGAAATCAAGGTCAGAATTCCCATGAATATCTGCAAGTACAGCACCATTTCCTAAACCACTAATCAGAAAAACTCTAATGATTTAATGAGCAACCAATTGTCAAGGATTGCAAGTTGGAGGCTTTGATCATGGCAGGAGTAGTGACATGTGACAATAAGTGTCAAAGACAGAGAAACCAGTAAGATAGATACTCCATCTCCTTCTGTACTTATGACAGTAGAGGAATATTGCAACAGAAAGCAAAGCCCTGCTGCATCTGTTTTTCCACTGCAATCCAAGAAGCTCATTATATGAATTCCCACTACTTCCTGAACGATTCTGGGATTGCCATCCAACTTACCACATAATGGGCTCAGTGCAACCTGAAGCGCTGCGGATCAGACCAGGATTTGTCGTTCTTTTCAAGAACTCCGAAAGATACAGAGGACAGAGGTGATCAAATGCAGATGCTTACTCACTTGAGATGGCATCCTGCCACTCTCCATCTATACTAGCACAGTGGTGTCTGAAACATTATTGTATTGTCAGGGATGTAAAGCATCTTCTCCAGATGCTGAGACTGATCCATCATCAGCATTCAAATGTGGTTATGGGCAGGTAGAACACCCACCCTTTCTTCCTTCTGTCTTCCGGACAGTCTTAGGAACTTTGCTGTTATACTCCCTACAAGTTCCTCTGACTCGATTATTGTCCCTGCCAGAGTCAGTGGCTGTCACAGATAGAAATCTAGATACCTGAACCAACAATCTAGAACTCATAGACTATTGTTGCAATAATAAATTTAAATTAAATTGTCAAATTGTAATTAAAATCAGAAATATCAATGCCTCAAACTACCAAATACATAGTCATATAAATCCAGCTGATTCACTAATATCCTTCAGGGATGTTTAAGATAATTTTTATAACTTTCAGTTTTACAGACCATAGTTAATTAACACCCCATAATGACAGTGTCTCTGTTCATGGAATTGCATAGGCCTATGATCTTGATGTACATGGAGCACAAGTCTGGACTTGCAACCACCAGTTGATTGTAGAGCAAACAACAGTGAATTATGCAAGAAGCATCTTATTAAATATCACGGAAATTGGAACTTATAAAGAAACATTGCAACTGTTCTCAATAAATGCGGGATCATTTTGCTAAAACAACGAAGTGAGTGGAGCACAGTCATAAACATTCTGTTTTCAATTCAGCATTAATCATTGTCAACAATACAATTACCTAACCTGATTGACAATGGCATTTGCTAATCTTTTCCACACTAGTTTGGAGTAAGTAGCCTATTATTTAATGGTTTTAGCAACTTGAAATTGAGAATGTTCTAAATGACCTATTACCAGAATTGTAAAAATTATTTTCAGAAATTAAATAATATATTGCCATAGTTACATCAGTTATTCCTTTCCAAATTCTCATGATAGGTTATTGTGGAAATTGACACTATGTTGAGCTGTTCACAGAAATTCATAATGCTTCTCATAATTGGATTTGATTTTAGATTGCATACAGATGTTTGCTAAATTAAAGCAGAATGGCTGCAGGGCTAAAACAAATTGCAAGCAAATAGTCTAATTCTCCAGCTGTCACTTGAATACCAAACATTATCTTCAAGTCATGTTATTAAACCAGACAGAAACTTGGGTCGATTTATAGCATCCATATGAAAAGCTATCAGTCTGTATTTCTCAATGTTATCTTGCACAGCTTGGCAAATTGGGTCAGGCTTTGTCACACATTTCCAACAGATGCTTGTCAGCAAAACATTACAAAGGTTGCATTGAAGTCTAAGAACAGCTGAATGCGTAGCAAATGAAATGGTAGGAGCTAAGTTAGGTGAAAGTACGAGCACACACATAATTTTCACCTGCCGATAATGCTTAAGGTTGCCTTTTGCAAATGTACAGCTCTTACAATTTAGATCAACGAGATGTAATATGGAAAGTTGCAATGTACTTAAAAGGCAGGTCCATTCCTCTTTGGATTTCCACAGTTTCAAGGATGTAGGAGTCATGTTTCTGATTATTTACATTGCCTCTTTCTTTTTTGAGTTCTTCTACGTTTAAAAGAAAATCCTGGGTAAATTTTAGATCATTGAGATCTTTTAATTATATTGACTATCAGACTTCCCCTTTCCAAGTTTTTTGATCAGTGTCTAATTTGATTGATTTTTGCTCAGGGGCTGGAACGACAGCATCAACCATCTTTAATAACTTTTCTTTATGAAGTCATCTATCAGTATTATAAGAAGTTTCATTTACTTTGCTTGCCAAGGTGTTCAAGCAACATTATATATGGGGCAGATAATTTCACTTGCAAGTCTTCTGTCTATTAAATCCTCTTTTCTTTGATGTAGTATATTGATCTGCATTGATGAGTGGTAACATAGAAAAGATGGAATTATCCAAACTAATAGAAGCCTTACCAAAGTGGAACAAATATAAAATCATGTTGTATGGTCATGTATATTTTTAGCTATGGTACTGCTTTTCTTCTGAGTATTTATGAATCTTTTGATCTGTAATGACACTGGCATTTCTTTCTCCTTCTGTAGCATTTTTACAAAAGGTTATTTACTGTAGAAAGGCAATATAACTTGTTTGTAAAAGATCATTACCAAAAGTTGAATGCAAGAGCTATTTAGAGATCAGAGTTGTCAATGGCTGAATTACTATGGCATTTCCAAAGTAGCTGAATGTCTGCAAAGTGCTTTTCAGTTTACATTTGTATCAGACAAATCCATATGACACTTAGTTACACATACCTTTGAATTCAAAATCTTTATTTCTTTCAGAAAAGTCTCTGAAACCAGATTCCCACTAGAGACAGTAGTGTGTTATCTGAATATATTAGTATACCTTTACATAATTCAACTATAATGAGCTCTTTGGATTCAGAATAGCAGAATGTTTTCTACGGTGAATAGTGGATTGGCCTGCATGCATTGGAAAAGGATTTAATGGATTTGTTCTTTAAGACTTTTTCTGTTTAAATTAATCAAAATTAATCATTTCCAGGATGTCCATTAAACGAATCCAAGATTATTTAAATTTGCGAGTCATCCAATTTTTAACAGTGATGTACTTTTTTTTGTGCCTGTTCTTACAGAGAAGAATAAAATCCAGATTTCAACGTTTAGTTTGTCAACAGTTGCTAAGGAAAATATGCTGTCTGCATGCATAATACATTAATGCTTTCTATTTATATGGAAAGGAGTGTGTGTGCGCATGTGTGCGTGTGCCTGTGTGTGTCCAGGGGGGTGTCATTCAGGGGGATAGTTGGAAATGCACTTCAGTTCTGAATTTTTTAGTTGATTATTTTGATATATCTACAGTCTGACTTCTCGCATGGAATAACATTCAAAATTGTGACTGGTAGAATTTATTTTGTACTTCAGAACTGATCTCTCCTCCCTGTTCCCCACTGCACAGTCTGAGGCTTTTTTGGTTAAGATGTCAAACCACATTTCCACATGGCTTTTGGATAGATAAAAGGTACCAGAACACTATTCTAGTGAAGAACAGATGAATTTCCAGTATCTTAGTCAATATTCATTGCTCAGTCCATGTCACTGAAATAGATTATTAGATCATTGCTATTTTACAGTTTGTGCCATTTTCTATATTGTAAGAGTGACTGCTGGCCAGCTGGTGACGTAGTGGCATCAGCGCCGGACTTCGGAGCGAAGGCTCCAGAGTTCGAATCCAGCCGGCTCCCTTGCAGGCTTTCCATTCGTGCTGGGTTGAGCGTCCAGCTAGCAACTTGGCCTTGTAAAAATAAGAAACCCTGCTAAAAAAAACGTCGACACGACGGTGTCATGATGACTCCACTCGGGGTTAAGGGTTTTCTTCTTCTTGTTCAAGAGTGACTGCACAAAATTACATCATTGGCTGTCATTCTATTTGATATGTCCTGAGGGCATTAAGGGACTTGGAAGTATCAAGGCATTTCTATCATAATCTGTCTATCTTTTTTTCAAAAAGCAATACAGAAGTAGGTCAACTTGGACTCTTTTGTGCAAGTTCACACAAATCACTCTAATTGTATTAAAGGATTGAATTTTCGGAAGATTTGATGTGATGTTCCACTATTAAAACTAAATATCCACAGAAACTCTTTAGAAAGAAATATATGTGTTTCTGGAGTGTTGGTTGGCCCAGGGAAACTAACTAATAGAATTTCATGAGATACGCCAGTGATATTAAACTTGATTTTGATTCTGATTCCCTTCTGCCCGCAAAGTTGCACCAACCTTTTAACCTACTCTAAGATCAATTTAACCTTTCCCTCCTATATAGCCCTCCATTTTTCTATCATCCATGTACCTATCTAATTGTATCTGCATCTACCACCGCCATAGCAGATGGATATTGATCAGTAGACAAGAAAACATAATTTAAAATGATTGATGAAAGAACAAGTCTCACACCCTTCTGTTAGTCGGAGACTCGAATTTACTACTGCTCTGGAGAATCTCAGAAGTCCTTGGTACTGATTGTAATTCTGATTGGAGGAGAAAGCTAGTGATTTTGTTCACTTAAGCCTGTGCTTCTTTTCTAATCTACACATTCCAGTCAGCTACAAATCTAAAACTATTTTAGATTTTAGATTTAAAATATTTCTTACTGTATTTTACATTGTCAGCTGATCCAGTCTCACTGGTTTCCAAGAAAGAAGCAGGTGATCTTGTCATTTCATATTCCTTAATGTCTTGTGGCTGTATGATTCAAGGCCTCGTGAAGCTTAAGAATCAAGACTTTTTGATTCGCTTATCTTCCAGATTTATATACCTCTTTATTGTGTCGACAGTAGATTGACTACTCGATTTTGGAGGAAATACTTTTACTCTTAACCCTCTCATTACAATATGAGCATACTATTTTTTTTTCTAACTCCTTCAAAATTTTGAACGATGCCAGTCCAACACATACACTCCGTGAAGTGAGTGCTGATGTCACTCTCTTTCACAGAAGACTCATGCAGAAGATATTCATGGTTATGCTGAGAATTGCCAGCCTGAATAAGATCCTCATCATACTACCTAGTGGAAGTTAGCACTTGAACTATGTGCCTTGTCAGGAAAATGACTGAGTATTCCTTTATATATTGCAATTTTTGCTCTTCCATCATTATTACTCTTCATCTAATTCCAGAAAGAAGAACGGGAGCACAGTAAGCGTTTACAAGCAAAGGGTATCCTGAGCTGATATCATTGTCACATGTTGGAGAGATTAACTAAAGTTAGGCTGTTGTCATTGCAACAAGGATGACTGAGTGGAGACCTACCGTAATTGAGGTGATTCTAATGTATCAGGCAAGATCCGTGGATCCTGTTTCCTTTGGCAATGAGGTCATAACCAGTTGGAAGGCAATTTGCCGGGGAAAGGAGGAAGAAACATTTTGGCCCAAAATGTGGTGAAAGTTTGGAAGGCTGGCAGAGGTGGAAACAGTTATTCTGATTTAAGCAGTACTTAGGAAACTGGGACAAGGAATACCAGAATGAATTTAACTTGAAAAAATATGAATTGTTGATAAGTTAAACCAGGGCACAACTTACAAATAAATATCAGGGCTCTGGAGTGTGTTGTAGAACAGAGGAACCTAGGATACAAGTCCTGAAGACGGTCCTTTCCCAAAACATCAACTATTTATTCATTTCCATAGATGCTGCCTGACCTGCTGAGCCCCTGCAACACATTGTGTGTGTTGCTTTGGAGTTCCAGCATCCGCAGAATTTTTCATGTTTATACAAGTACAGAGTTGCCCAAAAATGGTTACACAATGGACAAGATTGTGGAGAAGCCATTTGGCATGTTTGTCTTCATCTGTTAGGGCACTGAGTACAGAGCTAGAACATCATGTTATAAGTGTTCTAGTCTTCGGTGAGATTACACTTTTAGTTACCTAACTATTAGAAAGATGTCATTGAACTGCTAAGGGTGCAGAAAAGATTCATAAGGATGTTAATGTGACTCAAGGGAGGTTAAAACTAGAGGACATAAATTTATGGTGGGGGGAATTGTGGTAAACTATGTGTATACCTGTCTGGACACGCCCCTCTGCTGACTGCTCCTGTGGCTCCTCCCACAGACCCCTGTATAAAGGCGATTGGAGGCACTGCTCCTCCCTCAGTCTCCAAGATGTTGTGGTCATTTTTGCTGCTAATAAAAGCCTATCGTTTGCCTCCCGTCTCCGAGAGTTATTGATGGTGCATCAATTTTATTAGCAGCAATTTTAAAACATGGAGAGCATTTTATGACCCGCCAGATTGGATATTGACCCTCAATCTCCGGAAGCTGACATCCCTTTTGAACTCTGGCTTGCATGCTTCGAATCGTACCTGGAGGAGATTCGTGTGACCGAGCCTGCCATGATGCACAGAGTTCTCCTCTCCAGGGTCAGTCCACAGGTCTACTCCATGATCAGGGACCAAATGGACTACCAGGGTGTGATGGATGCCCTCAAAAGTCAATACCGGCGGCCGGTGAACACCGTCTACGCAAGACATCGCTTAGCGACACAGTGGCAGTGGGCTGGAGAGTCGAGCGCTGAGTTTGTCCGGGCCTTACAGACACTCGTGCGGGCCTGCGACTGCAGGGGACTGACGGCGGAACAGCATGCGGAGCTGCTAGTGAGAGACGCCTTCGTTACGGGGATCAAGTCAGTGTACGTGCGCCAGTGGCTGCTGGAACACACCGATCTTAACTTACAGTCGGCGATCAAGCTGGTCGACACGCTGGAGGCCACTCTGCACGATGCTGATGTTGTCCAGGCACGCAATCTCCCGCTGGCCCCATGGACGCTGCAAACCCCGCAACCCGCCGGCGAATCGACCACGGCTGCTGCCATTCGCGAGTCCGAGAAGTCCCCGCAACCCGCCGGCGAGTCGACAACGGCTGCTGCCAGTCGCAAGTCCATGAAGTCCCCGCAACCCGTCGGCGAGTCGACCACGGCTGCTGCCAGTCGTGAGTCCGTGAAGTCCCCGCAACCTGCCGGCGAATCAAGCTCAGCTGCTGCCAGTCGTGAGTCCGTGAAGTCCCCGCAACCCGCCGGCGAATCGAGCTCAGCTGCTGCCAGTCGTGAGTCCGTGAAGTCCCCGCAACCCGCCGGCGAATCGACCTCGGCTGCTGCCAGTCGCAAGTCTGCGCAGTGTTACTTCTCCGGACTCGAAAAGCACCCCTGAAAACGCTGCCTGGCCCGAGAAGCTACCTGCTCCAGCTGCAGAAAGAAGGGCCACTTCGCCAAGGCCTGTGAGTCCAAACCACGAGTGGGGTCGAGCAGCACCTCATGTGAGGCATGTGGGCGGCCATCTTGGTCGCTGCCATCTTGCCTGCCCGCCGTGTGCGAGGCATGGGGGCGGCCATCTTTATCGGTGCCACATCGCCCCACCTCCGACCCACGGGTGCTTACCGGGCACCAAGACGGCGATTCAACTCTGGCCTCCGTGACCCTCGACCAAAGCGCCCCACACCAGCTTGCAAGGTCAATGATGGACATCCTGGGGGAGGGGCACAGGACTAGCTGCCTGTTTGACACAGGCATCACTGAGAGTTTTATTCACCCGGACACAGTGCAATGCTGCAGACTAGTGACACAGCCGGTAAGCCAGAAGGTCACCATAGCTTCTGGATCACATTCCACAGACATCCGGGGGGGGGGGGGGGTGGGAGGGGTTGTCTAGCGACATTGGTGGTGCAGGGCACAGAGTATTGGGACTTTACGTTACTGGTCATGCCTCAACTGTGTGCCCCTGTGCTATTGGGGCTCGACTTCCAGAGCCACCTGAAAACTGTGACAATGGAGTATGACGGGCCCCTCCCAACAATCACTGTCAGAAATCCTCAGTTTTGTGGGACTTCGTCATATACCCCGCTGCTGACCACACACACACACCGACCCACACATCCCACCCAGCACCATGCCAACAGCCGCGCTACTGACACCACTTGCAGCCTCTCCACCCTCAAGATCCCTCCCCCACCGCTGTTCGCCAACCTGACCCCCGACTGTAAACCTGTGGCCACTAAAAGCAGGAGGTACAATGCAAAGGACAGGGCCTTCATTAAGTCGGAGGTGCAGTGGCTGCTCAGGGAGGGGATCATTGAGCCAAGCACAAGTCCTTGCGGGCCCAGGTGGTTGTTGTTCGGACCGGGCAGAAAAATAGGATGGTCGTGGACTATAGCCAGACCATCAATAGGTTCACGCAGCTTGACGCGTACCCCCTACCCTGCATCGCGGATATGGTCAATCAGATAGCTCAGTACAAGGTGTACTCGACCATAGACCTGAAATCCGCTTACCATCAGCTCCCCATCCGCCCGGAGGACCGCCCCTACACTGCCTTCGAGGCAGGCGGCAGGCTCTATCACTTCCTGCGCGTCCCCTTCAGTGTCATGAATGGTGTCTCTGTCTTCCAGAGAGAAATGGACTGGATGGTGGACCAGTGCCAACTGAAGGCCACGTTCCCATATCTGGATAACATCACCATCTGCGGTCACGACAGGCAGGATCACGACACCAACCTCCAACGATTTTTCCAAGCGGCCAAAGCCCTTAACCTTACCTATAACAGGGACAAGTGTGTGTTTGGAACCACCCGACTTGCTATCCTTGGGTATGTCGTGGAGAACGGGATCATTGGCCCTGACCCCGACTGTTGGAACTCCCTCTTCCCACCACCCTCAGAGCCCTCAAACGGTGCCTGGGCTTCTTTTCCTATTATGCCCAATGGGTCCCTCACTACGCAGACAAGGCCCGACCCTGGTCAAGTCCACCACATTTCCCTTCTCAGCCGAGGCCTGCGCGGCCTTCAGCCGCATTAAAGGGGACATTGCCAAAGCAACGATGCATGCGGTGGACGAGACCATTCCCTTCCAAGTAGAGAGTGACGCCTCCGACTTCGCGCTGGCTGCTACTCTCAATCAGGCAGGAAGGCTGGTATCATTCTTCTCTCGTACCCTTCAAGGCCCTGAAATTCGGCACTCTGCGGTGGAGAAAGAAGCCCAGGCCATAGTGGAAGCTATTAGGCACTGGAGGCACTATCTCGCCGGCAAAAGGTTCACCTTGCTGACCGACCAGTGCTCAGTTGCGTTCATGTTCAGCAACCAACAGCGGGGCAAAATCAAAAATGATAAAATTTTGAGGTGGAGAGTCGAACTCTCCACCTGCAATTATGACATCCTGTACCAGCCTGGAAGGCTCAATGAGCCCCCTGATGCCCTATCACGGGGAGCGTGTGCCAGCACACAGCTCGACCAGCTATACGCCCTCCATGCAGATCTTTGCCACCCGAGGGTCACCCGACGTTACCATTTCGTGAAAGCCTGGAACCTGCCGTACTCCCTTGAGGACATCAGGACAATGACCAGGGACTGTCAAGTCTGTGCTGAGTGCAAACCACACTTCTACCGTCCTGAAAAGGCACAACTTATCAAGGCCACCCGCCCCTTTGAGCGACTGAGTGTCGACTTTGAGGGCTCCCTTCCCTCCACCGACCGCAATGTCTACTTTCTCAACATAATCGACAAGTACTTGCGGTTCCCCTTTGCCATCTCCTGCCCCGATACCACTGCCACATCCGCCATAAAAGCCCTGCGCCAGCTCTTCAGTCTGTTTGGATATCCCTGCTATATCCACAGTGATAGAGGGTCCTTGTTTATGAGTGACGAGCTGTGCCAGTGCCTGCTGGCTAGGGGTATTGCTACTAGTAGGACCACGAGCTATAATCCCCGGGGGAATGGACAGATGGAGAGGGAGAATGGCACTGAGTGGAAGGCCACACTCTTAGCCCTTAGGTCAAAGGGGTTGCCGGTCTCTCGATCGCAGGAGGACCTCCCCAAGGCGCTCCACTCCATCTGCTCCCTGTTATGCATGTCCACCAATGCCACCCCTCATGAGCGACTCTTTTCTTTTCCCAGGATGTCTGCCACTGGGACCACCCTACCGGCTTGGCTGACATCCCCAGGGCCAGTGCTGCTCCGGAAACATGTGAGGAGCAATAAATACTCCCCGATGGTCAAGAGGGTTCACCTACTTCATGCAAACCCCTAGTATGCCTACGTGGTCTTACCTGATGGGTGGGAGGACACGGTCTCCGTCCACGACCTGGCGCCCGCAGGAGCACCAGACCCCTACCCCGAACACTCCACGGTAACTATGAACCCCGTACCCACCGATGTATATACCCCGCGACACCGCGCACACCAAGCCCTACACAGACTCCTCATGACACTCCCATACCGGGCACCACGCACACGCATGAGGGATTACTGACGCCTAACGGGCTGGCACCTCAAGTCAGGCTGGAGCCAGCACAACCACCGTCACCGGTGCAATCACAGCCGGTGCTACGTAGATCGCAGCAACAGACTCGACCGCCTGATAGACTTAACCTGTAAATATACTTGTAAGAAACTTTGCCCTGTGGGAACTCTCTTTTAAAACAAAGGGGGGGGGGGTGAATGTGGTAAACTATGTATACCTGTCTGGACACGCCCCTCTGCTGACTGCTTCTGTGGCTCCTCCCACGGACCCCTGTATAAAGGCGATTGGAGGCACCGCTCCTCCCTCAGTCTCCAAGATGTTGTGGTCACACTTGCTGCTAATAAAAGCCTATCGTTCGCCTCCCGTCTCCAAGAGTTATTGATGGTGCATCAGGAGGGAATTTAAAGGAGACCTGAGGGGCAGCCTTTTCACACAGGCTGGGTGGATATGTGAAATGAGGAAATGGCATATACATTAGAAAATTTTAAGAACTATCAGGTACATGAATAGGAAAATTTTAGTGGGTTATGGCCCAAAAACAGGCAAATATGACTAATTCAGGTAGGCAACTTGGTCAGTATGGATGAGTGGGCTGAATGAGGCTATTTGAGGTACATTAATTTACAAGACTGTGGATTGCTGAAAGTGGGATCAGCCTATGGGGCTTACTTAACTGGCTAACAGGACTTATTCAGTTCATTAACTTCCTGCCTCTGACAATCCTCCATCTTTCTTGAACATTTTGAACTACAAGGATTGGACGCACTGTATGAATTGTTGAATATGTTAAATGAAAATAAAATAACAGGGCCATAAAATTCAACTAAATCTTGGTATTTGCACAAGAGAAACACTGAGATTTTTCAGTTGAATATTGTTAAGAAGAACGAAAGGTAATTTCTATTTGATGCTCTGGGAAATTCACATAATCGATTGCATGGTGACTAACTGTATAACTGAAGGAACTCTTTGTCACTG